>NC_074673.1:41838941-43283941 GCF_029448725.1 Salvelinus fontinalis | reverse complement strand
ATGAGTGTGTGTGTGTGTTTCTATGAGTGTGTGTGTGTGTTTCAAAGAGTGTGTGTGTGTTTCGATGTGTGTGTGTGTTTCTATGAGTGTGTGTGTTTCTATGAGTGTGTTTGTTTCTATGAGTGTGTTTGTTTCTATGAGTGTGTTTGTTTCTATGTGTGTGTGTGCGTTTCTATGAGTGTGTGTGTTTCTATGAGTGTGTGTGCGTTTCTGTGAGTGTGTGTGTTTTTCTATAAGTGTGTGTGTTTCTATGAGTGTGTGTGTGTTTCTATGAGTGTGTGTGTTTTTATATGCTTGTGTTTGTGTGTGTGTTTGTCTCTAGCTCTCTTAATGTGGTTCCCTGTCATTACCCTGCTTTGTGCCTGATGATTACCGTGGTTACGTGGCCTCTGGAGGTGCACCTGGGCAGAAGGCAGATGCAGCAGCAGCTCACACCTGTCCTGTCCCTGTCCGTGTTACTGCTAAGCTCCACACACCACAGACGGCTCATTGCCATGTTTTATAATGTTTTCACACATGTTGAATCAGCCAATAAGAATGCTTTGTAATGCTCTGTGAGTCTTATGTAATGGCATAGTGAGAGCATGTAATGCCACCCAGCGTAAGGGATCTGGGCCTGCTGGGACACGCAGGAGTTGTGTGTGTGTGTGTGTGTGTGCGTGCGTTTGATGGCTGATATTCATCATCACTCCTAAATCCAGAGCCTGGAGAGAGACGGTGTGTGGATGATGAGCAAATTTACATAAGTATTCAGACCCTTTACTCAGTACTTAGTTGAAGCACCTTTGGCAGCGATTACAGCCTAAAGTCACACACACACATTCAAGGAAGTACCCGTGCTTCATACTATTCAACGCTGGTCTGACCAATCGGAATCCACGCTTCAGGATTGTTTGGATCACGTGGACTGGGATATGTTCCGGGTAGCTTGCGAAAATAATCTAGACGCATACGGATACGGTGAATGAGTTGATAAGGAAGTGTATAGGAAATGTAGTACCCATTGTGACTATTAAAACCTACCCAAACCAGAAAACGTTTATAGAAGGTAGCATTCGCGCAAAATTGAAAGCACGAACCACCGCATTTAACCATGGCAAGGGGACTGGGAATATGGCAGAATATAAACAATGTAGTTATTCACTCCACAAGGCAATCAAACAAGGTAAACGTCAGTATAGAGATAAAGTGGAGTCGCAATTCAACGGCTCAGACACGAGATGTATGTGGCAGGGACTACAGACAACCACAGACTACAAAAGGAAAACTGGCCACGTCACCTAGACCGACGTCTTGCTTCCGGACAGGCTAAACACATTCTTCGCACGCTTTGAGGATAACACAGTGCCACTGACGCGGCCCGCTACCAAGGACTGTGGGCTCTTCTTCTCCGTGGGCGACGTGAGTAAAACATTTAAACATGTTAACCCTCGCAGGGCTGCCAGCCCAGACGGCATCCCTAGCTGTGTCCTCAGAGCATGCGCAAACCAGCTGGCTGGTGTGTTTACAGGCATATTGGTGCATTTATGGGCACTCTCCCTATCCTAGTCTGCTGTCCCCACATGCTTCAAGATGGCCACCATTGTTCCTGTACCCAAGAAGGTGTCACACCCTGATCTGTTTCACCTGTCCTCGTTATTGTCTCCACCCCCTCCAGGTGTCGCTTGTTTTCCCCAGTGTATTTATCCCTGTGTTTCCTGTCTCTCTGTGCCAGTTTGTCTTGTATGTTTCCAAGTGAACCAGTGTTTTTCCCGTTCTCCTGCTTTTTGCATTCTCCTTTTTCTAGTCCTCTCGGTTTTGACCCTTGCCTGTTTCTGGACTTTGTACCCGCCTGCCTGACCATTCTGCCTGCCTTGACCACAAGCCTGTCGGCCACTCTGTACCTGCTGAACTGGTTTTGACCTTTTTGCCTGTACACAACCCTTCTCTTGCCTACCCCTTTGGATTAATAAACATTGTAAGACTCCAATCATCTGCCTCCTGTGTCTGCATTTGGGCTTGAGAGACTAGTCAAGGATCATATCACTTCTACCTTACCTGCCACTCTAGACCCACTTCAATTTGCTTACAACCCCAATAGATCCACAGACGATGCATTCGACATCACGCTGCACACTGCCCTATCCCATCTGAACAAGAGGAATACCCATGTAAGGATTCTGTTTATTGACTATAGCTCAGCATTCAACACCATAGTACCCTCCAAGCTCATCATTAAGCTGGAGGCCCTGGGTCTGAACCCCACCCTGTGCAACTAGGTCCTAGACTTCCTGACGGGCCACCCACAGGTGGTAAACCTCACCACTCCGCTGATCCTCAACACTGGGGCCCCACAAGGGTGTGTGCTCAGCCCTCTCTTGTACTCCCTGTTCATCCATCCAAGCACGCCTCCAACTCAATCTTCAAGTATGCAGATGACACAACAAGTAGTAGGCTTGATTCCCAATGATGACAAGACAGCCTAGAGGGAGGAGGTGAGGGCTCTCGGAGTGTGGTGCCTGGAAAATAACCTCTCACTCAACATCAACAAAAGAAAGGAGATGATCGTGGATTTCAGAAAACAGCAGAGGGTGCACCCCCCTATCTACATCGACGGGACCGCAGTGGAGAAGGTTGAAAGCTTCAAGTTCTTTGGCGTACACATCACTGACAAACTGAAATGGACCACCCACACAGTGTGGTGAAGAAGGCGCAACAGAGCTTCTTTAACCTCAGGAGGCTAAAGAAATGTGGCTTGTCACATAAACCACTCACAAACTTTTACAGATGCACAATTGAAAGAATCCTGTTGGGCTGTTTCACCACCTGGTACGTCACCTGCACCGCTAGCAACCGCAAGGCTCACCAGAGGGTGGTGCGGTCTACCCAACACATTACTGGGGGCAAACTACCTGCCCTCCTGGATGCCTACAGCACCCAATGTCACAGGGCCAAAAAGATCCTCAAGGACATCAATCACCCAAGCCACTGCCTGTTCACCCCGCATCATCCAGAAGGCGAGGTCAGTACAGGTGCATCAAAGCTGAGACCGAGAGACTGAAAAACAGCTTCTATCTCACTGTCCTCCCTTCTGTCCTTGCTTCTGATTCCACGACAGGCTTTCGTGTCCTGCCAAGATTTCCTCCCAAGTCCAGGATATTTTCTATTCCAGCTATTTTGAGGTCTCTCCAGAGATGTTTGATCGGGTTCAAGTCTGGGCTCTGGTTGAGCCACTCAAGGTCATTGGACTTGTCCCGAAGCCACTCCTGCATTGTCTTGGCTGTGTGCTTAGGGTCATTGTCTTTTTGGAAGGTGAACATTCGCCCCAGTCTGAGGTCCTGAGTGCTCTGGAGCAGCATCCAGGATCTCGCTGTACTTTTCTACATTCATCTTTCCCTCGATCCTGACTAGTCTCCCAGTCCCTTCCACTGAAAAACATCCCCACAGCATGATGCTGCCACCACCATGCTTCACCGTAGGGATGGCGCCATGTTTCCTCCAGATGTGACGCTTGGCATTCAGGCCAAAGAGTTCAATCTTGGTTTCTTCAGACCAGAGAATCCTGTTTCTTATGGTCTGTGACTTCTTTGGTGCCTTTTGGCAAACTCCAAGCGGGCTGTCATTTGCCTTTTACTGAGGAGTGGCTTCTGTCTGACCACTCTACCATAAAGGTCTGATTGGTGGAGTGCTGCAGAGATGGTTGTCCTTCTGGAAGGTTCTCCCATCTCCATAGAGGAACTCTCCTTGACCAAGGCCCTTATCTCCCGATTGCTTAGTTTGCTTAGTTTGGGTGGCCAACTCTAGGAAGAGTCTTGGTGGTTCCAAACTTCTTCCATTTAAGAATGATGGAGGCCACTGTATTCTTGGGGACCTTCAATGCTGCTGCCATTTTTTGGTACTGTTCACCAGATCTGTGCATCGACACAATCCTGTCTCGGAGCTCTACGGTCAATTCCTTTGACCTCATGACTTGGTTTTTACTCTGACATACACTGTTAACATTGGGACCTTATATAGACAGGTGTGTGCCTTTCCAAATCATGTCCAATCAATTTAATTTACCACAGATGGACTCTAATCAAGTTGTAGAAACATCTCAAGGATGATCAATGGAAACAGGATGCACCTGAGGTCAATTTGGAGTCTCATTGCAAAGGGACTGAGTACTTACTTAAATAAGTTATTATTATTATTCTTTTTTTTTTTTACCTGTTATTGCTTCTTTCATTGTGGGGTATTGTGTGTAGATTGATAAGAAAAATAAATATTTAATCCATGTAATGTAACAAAATGTGGAAAAAGTCACGGGGTCTGAATACTTTCCTAATGCACTGTACACAAGCAACCTTTTTACATTACATAGGTGTCCCACAGGGCAACAGTAGGCCATAAAAAGGTGTATTTATTCTAAAATAGAACCAACAGCAGCAGGACAATGGATATATAGTCTTAAGAGGTTATGTAATGTGATGATAAGAGAGCAATTGAGACTGAAGTGGTGTGGAAGTGTCAACAGTAGGGCTGCAGGAAGTTCATGGGGAGCTACAGTATGCCGGTCAGAAACGTATGCTGTTTGTAGAGAGCCACTGCACTCAGTCTTGGTTGGAACATGGAAAGAGAGAGAGTGACTTGTATGGACTAACTCGTCTTCCAACTGTTTAGACTCTACTTGAAAGTAAAAAAGGATAAAGTATCACGTTTCAATCAAATCTAATATCTGACGGTTTTCAGGCCCTCCATTCTGCTCCATGATTAATACATTTAAAAGACTCAAATTAAATGTACACTCTTGTTGCACAAGAAACATTTTGTTTTGTCTTTTTTCAGACTGAATAGAACCCATATCATTCATATTATGTTATTGGGTCAAGAGATAATTTCAGCTAACATAAGTCAGTTCACATAAGTCAACAGACAATGCCCTCCCGTCATGTTTGAAGAACTCTGCTGAATAATGGGAAGTGAACCACAACTGTTTCTGACACAGTGCTGAGAAAGGTCAAAGGTCGAGGCCTGCAGCCACCTGCGTTTGAAACTCTCACTTCTGTGTAACAACACCATGGATGGTTCTAGAGGCAAGCTTGTCTTACTCCAGGCTCAAAGGTCACTTCAATGAACTCTCAACTCACCATTTTATTATGCCAACCACTCGTCTCTTCAACAGACTCTCACGCTGTTTTCTTTGACAGACCACTCTTCCTATATGTTACCTCAGTCTGGTCTGTCAAGAGTTAACCAGCAGAAAGGATCTGGATCTATGTGTGCTGCAGCTGCCAGACTCATGACTTGAACAGGGTGCAGATAAAACATACATTCTCCCCTGCCTGTCCGGTGCAGGGGGGCTGTCTTCCATTCCATTCCCAAAACCGAGGGGAAAGAATCTCTTGATTCAGCAGCTGAACAAAAACACACTACAGTACCGCCGCAGTCCACCTCTTCCCCCGCCAGAAAGGGGGTCTGGGGGTGAGTGTTGTTCCCCATGCTGGTCTCCTGGTGATTTATTTCCCCTCTCTGCAGAGACAAAGGCAGCTTGGAGCCCAGATCCCAGGAGGTGAAAGGCTACTCCATGAGCATACAGAGAGGTATGCAGCCTTGCTACCCCACCACAAGGCCCCCTCATATATCATATATGCGTCACCTCAAAATTAGGTCAATAAAAGGGAGTTTAAGGAGTTCAGGGGGGAGTGACACTGTTAGACTGGGGAACTGTGCCAGAGGTGGCATAGGAGGACGGGTCCACAGAAGCAGCAGAATGGGTCATGGCCCGGGTTTGGCTTGGTTAGGCCCGGTTTGGCTCAGTCCAGGCCGTGTAGTGTGATGTGGAAGAGAGGAGCTGAGTTCAAAGCACCCCCATCTGGGAGGGTGGAATGTACCGACAGCTCTCTCATGTCTGGAGGTCCACAGGATCAGATGCCTTGCAAGAGAGGAATTAAAACAAAAACGGAGGGAGTGAAAGAGAGCAGAAAATTGAATCGACATGGTGAGGGAGAGTGCAGCATACACACGAGCACCCACACGAACATGCATACACGCACACATGCACACACATTCCTCTTTAATGAAATCAAGCAGGAGCGATCATCTCAGACCGAGAGAGCCGTCAATCTGGGAGTGTGACACACGGGGCCTGCTTCTATTAAATGAACCTGTCCCCCATTGCCACAAAAAAGAAAGCTTTCAAAGTACATTTTCTGTAATTCTACATATTTTGCCATTGGGGTAGAGAATATGTTGCAGTTTGAAAATGACGTTTTTTGCAATTCTATAGGTTTTGCCATGGGGCGAGAAAGAAAAAATGTGCAATTTTTCAAATTTTGCCATGGGGTGGAGGCAATATTTTTCAGTTTTGAAGTTAATTAAATTCTACACATTTCATTTGGCCATGATTTATGCCATCACTTAGGGAAAAACCACATGAATTCACATGTGATCACATGAGATTATGTGAAATCATGTGAAAATGTGTTTTTGGAAGACTTTAGACATTAGATATTGAGGGGATTCGATTTTCTGGCATGGGTTGCCCCGGTGGAAGGAGTTCACACCGGGTGAAAAGTGGATTGCATTTGTTTTGTAACTGGGCTGCATACCGGCGTGAGCCAGGTGCCCCGTTCAAAGCCCACAGCAAAGTTGGCTCAAAACAAAAAGTGACATAGACTAAGCACGTGGAGTAATGAGTAGGATTCTGTTTTCACATGCAAAAGTGATTGCTTTTGATACAAGCGCTTTATCTGCCTTCCCAATGAAAACTAAATTCGAACATATATTCTATGGAAAAGCGATGTTGAATGTTTCTGGACGATGCACAATGCTGCCTTGTTGACAACATGACAGGGGTGCAGATTACTGTTCAATTTGAGAAGGGTGATCCGCCCTCACCGTTTTTGCCTGTTTACATCACTGGCCACAGACCCTGCAGCCCGGCTCAGGCTGATAGAACTTATCACATGTTGCTTTACGTGTTGTCACACGTTATTACATTAACTTCACATAAGATAACATGTGAGCACCATGTTCGGATTTTTTGCCAAATGTTTTCAAGACATTTGTTTTACCAGTCGTCAGGACCCCACGTGATGGTCACAGATGGTCCAAAACCATCCCAAACCATTAGAAGTATAGTAAGGGTGTGGTAGTTTTAATATCGTAATGCCGTGAACCAAGAGGTTGTGAGTTCAAATCCCAGGTGAGGACAAATTGAATAATAATTACTGTATAAATAAACATACTGTACGGACAGATGCTGGGAGATGAGAAGCATGTACAGGGAGTGAACATTTAATGAATAACATGAAACGAAACAAGGACAGGGCCTGGACAGGCGGAACAAAATGACATTAATATTGACGCAGGGATCAAACTGAGGAACAGACAGATATACTGTGGGAGGGACAATTAACAAAATAATGGAGTCCAGGTGAGTCCAAAGAAGCGCTGATGTGCGTAATGATGGTGACAGGTGTGCGTAATGATGGGCAGCCTGGCGCCAAAGAGGGGGAGCGGGAGCAGGCGTGACACATACACAATGTAGACTAACTTACCAGTCCAAAAAATGTTAGCTGACATGGATTAAGCACTCGACTGTCAGTGACTAACATAACAAGAGCAAAACTTGTGATGCAGAGCCAAATTTTGAAATTCCACCTTGTGTATTCTACTATTCTAACGCTCAACAGTATTTTCTTATTTTAAAAAAATGGTCAGTGTCCCCCTAGTGGCACCTATGTTGCTTAGGCCTGAGGAGACCACCACCCACAGGGCTCTGTTTATAAACACACATACTATACATTAAATTAGATCATTCTCCATCCATCTGGCATCATTGGAGTCAAAAATATCCAGTATCATCTGCGTTATGCAACTCAGTCGTAGAAGATCACCTCAGAGTAACTCGCACTGTGGGAGATCTCTAGTACTGTGAGTACACCTTGGAATATTGTATTGTATCCTCATTATAGGGTTAGGGAGTAAACCTAGTTATAATGTATCCTCATTACAGGGCTAGGATGTACACCTAGTTACATTGTATCCTCATTACAGGGTAAGCTCCAAGGTCAGACATCACACAGTCAACAACATCCCTATTGTCAAGCAGTGAGGTGGCTGAGATAGCTGTATCGTGTTATAGGAATGCTTAAGATCAGCAAAGACTGGGGAGTTCTTCAGACTCAAGATCAAGTGGGGAAAGGGTGTGTGTGGGACTGGAGAGGTCTGGGGGTCTCAAATCTACCAGGTTTCCCCATGGTCAAGTCCACAGGACATGGTCAGAGGTTAGGGGTCCGGTTGGGTCCGGGGTCCAGGATCCATCCCAGTGTCTGGGCTCTGCTCTGCGTTTGGCTACGCTCCTTCTCCCTGGGCCTCAGGAAACGGCAGAAGAGGGAGTTTTGTTTTCGGTCTGAAATTAGCTCTTCCTGAGCTGCAGTGGGTTTATTGTTATAGGGAAAGGGAAGAAGGTTGATGCCTATAGGTAGCTGGGGAGGGCGGTGTGCGGCTGAAAGGTCTGGAATGCATTACACGTCCATCTCCCATTCGAAAATACCTCACCTCATAACATCTCACTCCCCATGTGGCCCGGCAGCTAAACCAGCCTCATGTTTCAAGCATTGCACGCTAACAGACACAGTCCCTCACAGTGCCCAAGGCAGTGCCCAATTTGGCTCTGCTCAACTCTGTGGTGGTATATTTAAACAATAAGGCCCGAGGGGGGCGTGGTACTGTATATGGCCAATATACCACGGCTAAGGGCTGTTCTTTGCACGATGTAACGTGTAGTGCCTAGAAACAGCTAATAGCCATGGCATATTGGCCATATTCCACAAACCCGTGAGGTACCTTATTGCTGTTATAAACTGGCTACCAACGTAATTAGAAGAGTAAAAATACATGTTTTGTCATACCTGTGGTATAGGGTCTGATATACCATGGTTTCAGCAAATCAGCATTCCTGGCTAGATCCATCCGGTTTATAATATACTGTACATTTTTGAGACTGTTCCATTGGTTCCATTGCACCAGGCTAGCTCAATCAAGTACAGGTCAAGTATTTGAAAGAAAACCAATTCAATTTGAACTCTAGTATGTCAATATGGTCTGCGGTGGTGCTGATGCTCCCCAGGCCAGGCTGGTTGTGTGTGTCAGTAATTCTGAAAGGAGAGCTGGAGGAGAGGATCAGCCAGGTCCACTGTCTGATATATGCAGCCATATAGGAGAATGAAAAGTGAAGAGAAGGAGAAGGAGAAGGAGACGGAGAGGAGAAGGAGAAGGAGGAGAAGGAGAAGGAGGAGGAGGAGGAGGAGGAGAAGGAGAAGGAGGAGGAGGAGGAGAAGGAGAAGGAGGAGGAGGAGGAGGAGGAGGAGGAGGAGGAGGAGGAGGAGGAGAAGAAGGAGGAGGGGAAGGAGGAGGAGAAGGAGGGGGAGGGGGGAGAAGGAGGAGGAGGAGGAGGAGAAGGAGGAGGAGAATGAGAAGGAGAAGGAGGAGGTGGAGGAGGAGAAGGAGAAGAAGGCGAAGGAGGAGGAGAAGGAGGAGATGGAGGAGAAGGAGGAGGGCCTTTAGAAATCAGATTCAGACAGCCATTTCCTCCACCATCCATCCAGCACTGTCTACCCGCAGCCCGCCTCTCTTTGCCCTCGATGCCCTGGCCCTGACCTGCTGCAGCTCTATGCTCTGGCATGGCTGGTGCCAGCGTGTACTGGAGTCTTTGATGTGGGCCGTTGACCGCTTGGCTCGCGTGAGCCGTAGTCGCCTGCTGCCTTTGATCGTTGGCCGCATGGACCTTCTTCATGTAATTGATGGAGGGAAGTCTCCTGTAGTAGCTTAGCACTCCACCCTCCACCCCCTTTCACTCACTCACAGCTGGCCAGCTAGCCCCCCACAGTTTCCTGTTTAACTCTCACACCTGGGTATGGGGCGGCTCTGTCCTCTGACAGGTAAATCAGTGCTTTGATCGCCTCGTATGGACAGCTAGCACTAAATACACTCGCTTCGCCTGTATGAAGTTCAGTCTACTGTACTGTATCCCACATATCCTCCATGTCTGTCTGTCGCCACCAGCCCATGCAGCCTGGACGAATCTAACAATACTGCTGGCGATGAAACGGACCACTTCTCCATTATACAGGCAGCTATTGGGGGAATGAGGGTGGGATGGTGTGTGTGTGCGTGTGTGTGTGTGTGTGTGTGTACGCGTGTGCGTGCATGCATGTGTCTTCGTGTGTATCTGCGTGTGTGTTTGTGTGTGTCTGCGTGTGTGTCTGTCTGCGTGTGTCAGTGTGCCTGTGTGTGTTGCCAGGAGCACACTCTATTTGCCCCCTGCCTGCCAGACAAGCTGTGTTTACATGTGGGGGACATGAAAACATACATGTGCATTGACAAGTGGGACTTTCATGTTGTGATGTGTTAATGACATAATCAAGCCATTTGGGCTACAAAGGGAGGGGACACATGCATGGCTCACTAAGCTGCCTGCCTGTCAAATGACAATGGGAAAACACACAGGCGCGTATAGGGATAGGAGTGAATCATACACACACACAGAGTTCACATGCTGACACATTCTCCAGCTATAGAGTCATGTCTTTACTGAATTAGGAGAGGTCAAGTGCACACCTGTGTTATGGCCCACTAGACTTTGCAGTCACCTTCTCATTGGTCACCCCTACCATTGCCTCTGTTGAGTGAGACAACATAGGAGATTAGATACACAGTGGGGAAGTACAAAGGTCTTGTAGGCTACAGTCAGTAGGTGGGAGGCGAAAGGCTTTTGCGTGCAAAGCTTCTATTCATCATTGTCAATAGCTTTGCGTTTTCCGGCCATAGAAGCCTGCTTTAGTTCTTCCTCTGAAAATGCTTTTGGGATGAACCGCTGGCTGGCTCCTGTAAAAGGGGTCTTTCCACTGTGCCACTCAGCCAGAGAGCCATAAAGCGGGTCAGCGCAGCTCAGAGTACTGTTAATCACCGAAGTGTAACTGGAGTGTGACCGGTGTTGGTGTTAACCCAGCTCTAATGGACTGTCACCACCACGAATACATGACAACAACGGTGTTGTTGTCCACACATTGAGATGAGGCTGAGGTTTACATCCACCTCCTTTTGAGATGAGCTCAGTTGTTTTACTTTGATAATAATGACAACAAAAACACGCTCTTGGATGGGATGTAATTACCAGACAGTCTCTTCTCCTTAAAACCTCCTCACATTCTCTCTCTAGTAACGAGGACTTGATGTTTTAACGAGTCTTCAAACAAACAAAGAGCATGAGAGTGTTTGAGAGAGTGTGTTTGTGTTTGGGTGTGCAGATGCAATTGCACGCAGCACTCATCCAGTGCTCTCTCAGGTCATATAAACACATAAACATGGTCTAAGGGCCAAACAGTCAGGCTCTGGAACTCTGACTCACTTCTGAACGAGACGTCGCCGTTGGTCATTACCTATCAAGGGCATCGGTGCACCACGTTTATAGGTCCACCTAGAGGTGTGTGTGTGTGTGTGTGTGTGTGTGTGTGTGTGTGTGTGTGTGTGTGTGTGTGTGTGTGTGTGTGTGTGTGTGTGTGTGTGTGTGTGTGTGTGTGTGTGTGTGTGTGTGCGCGCGTGCGTGCGTGCGGGGATCTGCGTGTGTGTGTTGCTGTATCAGAGACAGATGAGGAGTATTTATTGGGTAACTGAGAAAACAGTCAGTTGACGTATCTTACTTTCTGCTCAGGTGGAACGTGTGTGGCCTTGAGAATGATGTAGCGGCTAGAGTACTATTGCAGGAGAAAAATGCTGGAGTCAAATTCAATTACCTTAAGTGGACCAGACTGAAAATTAGTGGGTCTGTTTCAAATTGGGCCCATTTTTTGGCTCACAAAAACACCCATTTAACTGAACTAAACTTAATATGAGCACAATCTAAATGCCACAATGATTAAGATGTTTACAGACAAAAGGGCTATCAACAACAATGTCTATAACTCAACACAGTGTTGGAGGGAGGTTACAGCATATGGCAAATTATCACCAACTGTCAATGCCCCACATTTTTAAGGTTGATAGTTTTTATGGTAGTTAGCCTATACGGTAGTTCCATGTACAGTAGGAGATCCTTTCAACTCCATTGGACAAAGACTGTGGTATCCCCTCTGAACTCCTTAGTGTCATCGTTCCTGAATATTCAGAAACGTCTGAACTTCCTTTGTTCTGTCCTCCACCAATAGCCATCCATCTGCAACACATCGGCCAATGACAGCCATGGGAAGTACATTACTATGCACCAGTGCATAGTAATATCCTCTCTATCAGTATAATGATTCACTTCACAACGGCACTGTCTGTCTGCCAGCCAAATGATTCCCACATGAAAAACGCTCTCTGTCTCATATAAGAGCGTTTTCTAATTCCCACATCTGCAAACAGGCTTCTTCAGAAAGAGAGAGAGACAGTCCAGCCTTGTCTGATCAGTTGCCGGTGAAGATCTACCTTTGTGGCGAAGAGAGGGAGGGAGCGCGTCTAAATTGCATAATGAAATCAAGGGTTGGGTGTGTTTGAGTGACCTAGTTGGAGACAGAGCAGTAAGCAGAGCCGGCCTGAGACTCATTATACACCGACAGGTCCAAATTAATGGGCCATTTCTCAAATATGGAGCAGCGACGGGGGCCTCGGATACTTCAAATGTTTCAAATTCAGCCAAACAGTGACCTCCCTCTGGAGGTTTTCGAGAAGAAATCCCCAGTCACACAGTCAAAGCACTGGAAGAAGACGGATGGACCCTGTCTGCATGGCCCAGGCGCTCCGACTAACATGTGAGACAAAGGGATCAAGTATGTTGCATGTTTTGTGTGTGGTAGCTCAACGTGTGTGCGTGCATGTGCACTATTGTGATATGTACATGTGTGTACGGTTGTAGCCATATGTCTGTTTTCTCCATTTGCTAATTTCATATTCCTTACTGCCTCTCTATGTATTGTCTGCTTCTGTCAGTCAAAGCCTCTGGAAGAAAGCCTCAGGGGGGCCAGTCTCTGGATCCAATGTCATGCACTGACAAATCCCCACCTGACCTCGACAGACTCAACAGACGACCAAGTTCATCAAGGGAAAAAAGGAAAAAACCTTAACAGAACCGATAAGAATCATCACAACCCAAACTTATGCTAACTTCACTAAACACCGAATGACCAAATGTTTCCGAGCACATGTCACTTCTTTTCCCCATGAAGCTCCCCTGCAGATAGGAGGAAACCTGTAAAACAAGCAGTGCATTCCTTTCGTCAGACACGTTTTCTCTCAGAGAGGTTTTTATCGTTTGGAGCAGTAGTTCTGGGTCCTGGTCTGGAACGGAGGTGGCAGACAGGCAGGAGGAACTGTGGGGTGATGGAGAGGGCCACCTGAACAAACCTGCGTGCTTCTAAAGACTAAGATTTATTGATCTTTCCCCCAGGCTGGGGCCCGTCTCTGGGGCCGCTCAGTCAGGGTAAAGAGGGTTCCCTCTCTCTTGTTTTCTCTCATGTTCTCTCTCTCTCTCTCTCTCTCTCTCTCTCTCTCTCTCTCTCTCTCTCTCTCTCTCTCTCTCTCTCTCTCTCTCTCTCTCTCTCTCTCTCGCTCTCCCTTCCCAGACGGGTAGGTGGGTGTTTGCTGTCTGGCCCTTGCCTCAAGGGTGGAACTCCTGTCTTTCCCAACACTTCTTCTGTCTCCTCTTACTCACTGACTGACTGAGTCGCTGCAGCATCACTGACCTTCACGCCACCTCCGCTACTCGTAGCTACATACAGTGTACATGTCACCCACGTGTTACAGACCAGACGGACTGGCGGTCAGTTACCCATACATGATTAGTGGATTACTGCGTACCGTGTAGTGTGCTTTGTGCACCCAAACTAAAATAGACTACACTCAAACATACCCACGTCATTCAAAAGAACAGTATGCTAACAGTTCTAAACTATCGCTGGGTCGTTAAAGAGGATTTCTCCACCCTAGCAACAGGGAAATCTTGGCAGAGGCAACCATCGCCCCAAGTAAAAGTAAAATCACTGACTACAGACATTCAGTAAATGTGTAAAGAATTCCCTTGACGGTGGTAAATTCAGTTATACACCTCTTGAGATGCAAGGTAGTAAAATCAAATGAAGTGTGCGGCAAATTTGTCCTGCTTTGCTGCAGATATTGCAATAATTAATCCAGGCCTTGCACGCTTTTCTGCCATGGTATTCCACTCTACTAGCCAAGTCCATGGGGGAGTTAAAGAACTCATTCTCATTCATTTACCAGATTTCTAAGTCTTGGAGCAGCAGTTTGCTGTGAAAAAGTTTTTGATATAAAATTGTCTCGTCTCAGAGATTCAAATATCTGTTCTATTGTTTTTGCTCAAACTCAGAGGTAGTTTCCAAGTTAGTAAAAAAAAAATATTTTCAAGGCTACAAGAATGCATACTTGGATTGGTAAAATCAACAAGACGACGATTAAACCGTGAAACAAAATAAAACTCCATCTACACCTAAAGTCAAACATGCATTCAGTCACAGAATCACGTGAATAGAATGTGGTTTTATCGTCCCCTGGAGACCTGGCTATTGCTTGGGATTGAATAGAGCCTCCAGCCAGATAGTTTCTTTCTGCTGGTCATTACAGTACACGTAGTTACCAACGAGGAGAGGCTGGCTGGCCCCTGTGATGGATGTGTTTACCCTAGATCTAATCGCCATGTCTGATGCGGCTTCTCTGGACGTGTGAGGGGGAAATGCCGGCTAAATGCAGTCACCGCCGTCTAATGAGGTGGTTTAGCTAGCGGCCGCGGCTTCCCTCTTCCTTCTACCCAGCCTGTAATTCAGCCACTAGCCACCCTACCTTTCTTGGCCTGCTTGCGTCACAAGTGCGTCCGTCCATATTTTCGATCTCTGTGAAACATTTTGAAATGCTGTGCTGTACTAAAGGTTGAACCCGAAGGGCTGCCTGTCACTCAAAGCTGCATGAGTGGTTTTGTTAATGGATGAAATGGGAATGGTAAGAGGAAATTACTTTTAGATGGCAGCTAAACTGTGTGTCCTAGATCCACGGAGTCTCATACACACTCACTCGCACACACACATCCCCCCAACACACACGTAGGCCTCTCTTGGTCTCTGTGTGTCCTCGTCGCAGTGCTGCTCTTGGCAGTACTCTGTAGGTCTTCTCCTAATGGTTAAACAGCATGCTCATGCCATGCTGCCTAATGACAGACTTGGGTAATCCCACCGAAGTGGCAGTTTTCAGCGTCAGCGGGCAGAGTGATGGCACTGCACCTCCTTATGCTCAGAGGTGATGTGAGGACAACGTCTACACACTGCACGCTGGTATGTACATTTACACACAGGCACACACCATCGGCAGGCATGCAGTTACATACGCAGACACACGCACACACACACGCACACACACAGTTACGCAGGCACGCAGGCACGCAGGCACGCACACACACACACACACACACACACACACACACACACACACACACACACACACACACACACACACACACACACACACACACACACACACACACACACACACACACACACACACACACACACACACACAGCCCAGTGATACTGCACATAAAGGTCTGGAGGTTTGTTGGCTTGAGTCATCTTCCAACAGTTCCTCAAAAGATGGGAATGTTTGATAATACTGTTAGGGGGGTAATACTGTTCTCATTCCAGTTCAGAATCCTATTTTACACAAGATCAAAAAAGATTAAGCTGAGCACATTTTGCTCTCACGAGGGTTTCACATGGCTGTCACTTCCCGTTTGAAAGCATGACCATGTTTTCGCTAGCATCGGCCCCATTCAAGTCAATTGGAGATTCTGAGCACCCATCCTTGTTGCTACTGATATTATATAATGGCATTATATAAGTGGCCGTGAATGAACCATGTCTGTCTGGTAGTGATACAAAACATCCTACATCTCTGGCTATCTCTCTGTGTCTGACAGGGAAGGATGTTTAACTAAATGGAGAGGGTCTCACGCTCCTGAGACAGAGCTCCTGGCCCACTTTTGACCATGGCCCATGGTGCTCTGGTTTAAAAGTATTGCCTTATGTAGGGAATGGGGTGCCACTTGGGACGCAACCCATATCTCTAGTCTGCACTTAGACACACACTCCACCAGACAGTGTACAGAAGAGGGAGAAAGAGTGTGGGTCTTTGTCTTTGAAAACACAGGGGTGGTTATGACCGCTTCAGTTCTGCCTTGGCGTTTGTTTAGCCAAATGGCCCGTTATTAGGATAGCAAACTTCCGAGCTGCATCGGTATGTAGCCATATGTTTGTCTTTTAAATTTCGTCTGAGACAGGGTGAAAGGGGCAGACCAGTGGAGGTGAGCCGAGGGTCTTCAGAGTGGAGGAAAATCCATCATCTCAACACCACTTGGCCTGGCTCAATTAGACATTCCCGAGGGGCTGCATGGGGCTAAAGCTAGGCTAGGTCACATTCGCATGGGCCTGTATGACTTTAACGCTAGGCTACACTAGGCTACTCTATCTCACTCCCAGGGGCCTGTATGATGCTAATGCTAGGCTGCACTTTCCCTGGCTGCGTCTGCCTGCAGGCTCAAGTTCTGCCCCGTGGCTACAGCTGACTTCCACTCGCATCAGCAAGGTGGGAAAAAGAAAAAGAAGAATGGGCCTTTTCTTCAAGCGGGACTGGCGCTACATTTATATTTCAAACAGGCAACATGATTCCAGAGTGCCAACCTAGACAAAGGCGAATTAGGTGGGTGAGGAGGAGAGGTGAGGAAGCGAGGGGGTTAGAAGAGCAGGGAGCGTGGGAGACTGGGAGCTGAGGTTTCGCCTTGAGGTACCACCTACTGGAATCCACAGGCAGCCTTGTGGTTTTGGTTTGTTCAATGACAGGATTGATGGCAGATTGGTAGAACCCTATCTGACCATGTCTGCCTGTAGCGAGCGGTGCCAGCCAGCCATTAAGCTGATGAGCCAATGTCCCCTCTCCTGTGGAAAGATGAAGACCTAGAGCGAGCTCTGGCTTGCGCTCTGAGTTTTTTGTCTAGTTTTGTGGAAGTGAAGGGTGTGCCTCTGGACATACCAGGCATTCCAGGTCGGCATTAAACCCAAATTAAAGGGGGATAAAGAAGTGATGTGTTGAGTGATACCTGGGCAGCTGGGCCAGGGGGTGGGGACCAGCGTAACGGGGTGGGTTTAGCAGATGAGAGGTGCTGATGTTGCCTAGTGTGACGACTGGAGACAGATTGAGAGTGAATACTTTACTGGCTGCTCCCAGTCCCGCCCTCTACGCCAATTTGGGCGCAGGTTATAGCAAAGTGTTTTAGAGTAACACTGTGGTCTGACTAAGATGCAACGGTACTGCTGTTATTTGTTCCTATTGCCACATCATTCTGGCAGTTGATGCTGTTAGAATAGTTTACCAGACAGACATGCACCAAAAGTTTCAGTACAAAAGTTTTAGTTTTTTGTTGTATGTTAAGATTGTTTTACTATACAATACTATACACAAATACGATACAATACAATACAATACAATACAATATAAATGGCCACTCCCATCAGTGGGTGCTCTGGTCAGTGAGTATTGATTTTCATACAACAGCTCTGCCAACTACCTGTCATCTTGTTATTGTACATGTCCGTGGTGGCGACCCTCAGTGTCATAATGGTATGATAGCTTACAGTCGTTTGGGTTTACTTTAAACCTGGTCCTAACCCAGCCTAACCCAGGCTCCACAGACCCTGAACAGAGAAAAGATCCATGATGAGATAAAGGCGATGCATGATACAAAACACCAGCTTTTCAAATATCGGGTACACAATGTACTTTTCTGTTACTATATTCTACGCAGCTTTCACCACTTTCTTGTATAACAATACTTCAAAACAGCAGGTCATTTTCTTTTAAAACTTTTATAGACAATTTACCAGTTGTACATTTGAATCTTAGAAAAGCATGAAGAATATTGTAAACCTGTGGTGGTACTGTGGACTTGCACGTCACCTAACACTTGTGGAGTGTTGTCCAATTCAAATGCCTGGCTGTTAACTCAGTCAACATCACATCTTTACACATTTCTCAGAGCAGCTTGGCTATAGTACCGGTCGGTCAGTTGGGACACGTGATTGAGATTGACACGGCTTCAGAGCCTTGTGCTGCAGGGCGACAGAGCACGGAGTAGTCTCAGCCTGTCACGGCTCATTACACAGGAACACTGGACCAATTACACCCAATTAACAACCCCAATGGACCCCCCCCAGAGAGAGGGCCTGTAACATGCCACCAGGGAAAACGGAGGAGGTCGAGGACTGAACACAACCCCTGTTATCCACACATCCTCTGTTAACACTCACACTGTTAGAGAAGCATACAGAACTAACGTGGCTGAAGAACCAAAATGCGCTCCATTGTTCAGGCAATGTATTCCACCTCTCAGGCACGCAATCTCTGTTGTGGCTAGAAGACATGGGAATCAACCGAAGCCAAAAATAACCCTAACCCTAGATTTAATAACAAGACTATTTCCCGACCGAGCAGACTGAACGGCCACAGTTATAGTTGAACATGACTCTCAGACGGTCCTGTAGACATCTGGATGCTTTTTAAAAAGCCGGTTTCGTTTTTCAGAATGGCCAGCATTTTGAAATGCAACAGAGGGAGCTTTTGTCTTTGAGAGTAACTGACTTCCAGGCAACATGTGGAAAGATGGGCCAGCCATTTCATCCTGAAGGTATGTCCGTCTGGGTTGCAGCGGGTCGCAATGCAGGCAGCAGAGCTCTACCCCGTCCGGGAAAGCCTAACGCCCAGATTGCCCGTCCTTTCGGGGAGAATAATATAAATCTCATAATTAGCAACAATTGACCAATTGATTTGAGACCTCGTTTGACATTGCGTCTGCGTGTGCAGCTGCATTTGTGAGTTGTGAGTTTTATGTGTTTGTAGTCCAGATCTGTCATGGAATAATAAATCAAAGGAAGCTTGTAGCCCGTAGATCGCCTTGAGCCTCTCATTTCAGAGAAATTGGCACACAACTTGAACATTGATTGAGCGACAGCAGGGTGGAAGGCGCATGGAGACTGAGGGTTTTAATTTGAGTGAAACATAGTCCGTCCAACAGCCAGAGTATTGTAGGGCAGGGCGGTTGGTTTGTGAGTCTCACTGGCCTCAGTGGACGAGGCATAACAGCAGTGGGCCTGCCCAGCACGTGTGGACGGCTGTAATCCAAAGCAATAGGGTCAACTGGTGAACAATTAAATGCCAGGCTTGGCTGTGATCACTGAACTCTGGAATGGAAGTTTTAGCCCAGAAAGCTTTAAATGGGCCGTCATAAAGTCTTCTGAGAGAGAGAGAGAGAGAGAGAGAGAGAGAGAGAGAGAGAGAGAGATGGGGAATAGGGCAGCATTACTGGCTGCAGATGAAGTGGTTGTATACAAAGGGATTCCATGCATGCCAAGAAGGGAGATGGAGAGGAGTCTGCCCATGGCCAGGTAGCCCCCCCACAACACCCTCGTTCCCAAATAATGGAGCTTATCACAGCTGGCACACAGTTGCTTCTCCCCAGCAGAACTCTCCCTCTTTAACCCACTGGCACAGGTATTTATGATGGCCAATAAAAGCCTGTGTGTGCGTGTGTGTGTATGTGAGTGTGTGCGTTCGTGCATGCGTGCGTGCATGTGTGTATGTGAATGCAATGTGCATGTGTGTGAGCAGTATTCACAGCCTATGTGTGTACAATATCTCACTGTATTACCCTAAACAAACTACATCTTTAGATTCATTCAGCATCTGTTCAGTAACAGTTTGTCCCAAACGTATTCAACATAAACAGGGAGGTGATGGCTTGGAGTCTGTGGATGACATAACTGTTTCCCCCTTGGGTGTCACATGGTCTTGGTTAGGGAGCGGAGCGCTCATTTCCCCTGTCATCCTCCCCATCTGGTGCCCATAGGGGCTTCCGGGATCAGACCCATCCCAGGAAGGGGGCCACACGCTAGGCTATCGGACCCATCCCAGGGTGGGGACCACACGCTAGGCTATCGGAACCATCCCAGGGAGGGGGCCACACGCTAGGCTATCGGACCCATCCCAGGGTGGGGACCACACGCTAGGCTATCGGAACCATCCCAGGGAGGGGGCCACACGCTAGGCTATCGGACCCATCCCAGGGTGGGGACCACACGCTAGGCTATCGGACCCATCCCAGGGAGGGGGCCACACGCTAGGCTATCGGACCCATCCCAGGGTGGGGACCGCACGCTAGGCTATCGGACCCATCCCAGGGAGGGGGCCGCACGCTAGGCTATCGGACCCATCCCAGGGAGGGGGCCACACGGTAGGCTATCGGACTCATCCCAGGGAGGGGACCGCACGCTAGGCTATCGGACCCATCCCAGGGAGGGGGCCACACGCTAGGCTATCGGACCTATCCCAGGGAGGGGGCCACACGCATTGCTATCGGACCCATCCCAGGGAGGGGGCCGCACGCTAGGCTATCGGACCTATCCCAGGGAGGGGGCCACACGCTAGGCTATCGGACCCATCCCAGGGAGGGGGCCACACGCTAGGCTATCGGACCCATCCCAGGGAGGGGGCCACACGCATTGCTATCGGACCCATCCCAGGGAGGGGGCCACACGCTAGGCTATCGGACCCATCCCAGGGAGGGGGGCCACACGCTAGGCTATCGGACCCATCCCAGGGAGGGGACCGCACGCTAGGCTATCGGACTCATCCCAGGGTGGGGGCCACACGCATGGCTATCGGACCCATCCCAGGGTGGGGGCCACACGCATGGCTATCGGACTCATCCCAGGGTGGGGGCCACACGCATGGCTATCGGACCCATCCCAGGGTGGGGGCCACACGCTAGGCTATCGGACCCATCCCAGGGAGGGGGCCACACGCATGGCTATCGGACACATCCCAGGGTGGGGGCCGCACGCATGGCTATCGGACACATCCCAGGGTGGGGGCCGCACGCAAGGCTACAACCACCACACAAAACCCACCACAGGAAGAATGGGTGAGGAACTGGTGAATTTGGACAAAGATTAAAGCAGAGTAAAGAGGAGGAAGGCAGCATTAGAAAGAAGACGGAGGTCACATATGGTTGCGGAGGGGGAAGAAAGTTGCCCCGAGATCACAAGCAGAGAAATAATTTATCACTGTTTACCCTATCATTTCTAGTGGCAGAGACAGATGGCCTGAAGTCAGATTGGATCCGTGATGTATTACTTGGGGTTTGCAAACACATGCACGCAGGCTCGCACGCACCATATGTTGGTTTTATGTAAACATTATGGGAATGCTATATTGATGTTCTGGGAACATTATCTGAATGTTACATTGATGTTATGGGAACACTACAGGGATGTTATGGGAACGGGGGAATATTATGGGGACATTATATTTATGTTATGGGAACACTATGGGGATGTTACATTGATGATATGGGAACACTATGGGGATGTTATATTGATGTTATTGGAACACTATGGGGATGTTATATTGATGTTATGGGAACACTTTGGGCACGTTATATTGATGTTATGGAAGCATTATGGGGACGTTTTATGGGACCCTTATGGGGATGTTATGGGAACGGGGGAACGTTATGGGGACATTATATTGATGTTATGGGAACATTAAGGGGACGTTATGTTGATGTTTTGGGGACATTATTGTTGAGTGAGTGTCAGATATAAGTGACATGTTTTCATCTTTGAAGATACTAGTATTAAATGTTAATGTGTGATTTGGGAATCCGGTGAGCGAGCAGCCACCATCTCGTAAACACACAAACAGGGTGTAAATAAGACTAAAAACTTACGTAAGGTCAATTTAATTTACCGTCCTAAAGTATCCAAACGAAGCATCCATGGTATTAGCTAGGGTTGCGAAGGGAGGGTATATTACCGGAAACTATTGAAGTTTATTAGTAAACTACCAGAATGTTTTATCTTTCAAGGATTTTATGTAATCTATCACAAGACATCTAGTGGCCCTTTTGGGTACTTCAGATTATCACAGGTGTCTGTAATTATCTCCGGCCATCTGTGTGGCCTTATTACATGTAAAAGTATGCTTTATTCATTAATTAGGCTATTTTCTCTTGAACAATGTGGTTTATCTACTAGATACTCATGGACAATATGGACACAGATATAAAACAAATTCTATAATATATATGAATAAAACATAGTTATTCAAGTATAAATTACCAAAGTTAGGATAGATGTCACGGCCGTCAAAAGAAGTGGACCAAAGTGCAGCGTGGTGAGCGTACATATTCCTTTTATTTGAGAAAATGACGCCAACAAAACAACAAATGAAGAAAACAACCGTGAAGCTTACAGGGCAATAGTGCCACAAACAAAGTTAACTACAGTGGGGCAAAAAAGTATTTAGTCAGCCACCAATTGTGCAAGTTCTCCCACTTAAAAAGATGAGAGAGGCCTGTAATTTTCATCATAGGTACACTTCAACTATGACAGACAAAATGAGAAAAAAAATCCAGAAAATCACATTGCAGGATTTTTAATGAATTTATTCGCAAATTGTGGTGGAAAATAAGTATTTGGTCACCTACAAACAAGCAAGATTTCTGGCTCTCACAGACCTGTAACTTCTTCTTTAAGAGGCTCCTCTGTCCTCCACTCGTTACCTGTATTAAGGGCACCTGTTTGAACTTGTTATCAGTATAAAAGACACCTGTCCACAACCTCAAACAGTCACACTCCAAACTCCACTATGGCCAAGACCAAAGAGCTGTCAAAGGACACCAGAAGCAAAATTGTAGACCTGCACCAGGCTGGGAAGACTGAATCTGCAATAGGTAAGCAGCTTGGTTTGAAGAAATCAACTGTGGGAGCAATTATTAGGAAATGGAAGACATACAAGACCACTGATAATCTCCTTCGATCTGGGGCTCCACGCAAGATCTCACCCCGTGGGGTCAAAATGATCACAAGAACAGTGAGCAAAAATCCCAGAACCACACGGGGGGACCTAGTGAATGACCTGCAGAGAGCTGGGACCAAAGTAACAAAGCCTACCATCAGTAACACACTACGCCGCCAGGGACTCAAATCCTGCAGTGCCAGACGTGTCCCCCTGCTTAAGCCAGTACATGTCCAGGCCCGTCTGAAGTTTGCTAGAGAGCATTTGGATGATCCAGAAGAAGATTGGGAGAATGTCATATGGTCAGATGAAACCAAAATATAACTTTTTGGTACAAACTCAACCTGTCGTGTTTGGAGGACAAAGAATGCTGAGTTGCATCCAAAGAACACCATACCTACTGTGAAGCATGGGGGTGGAAACATCATGCTTTGGGGCTGTTTTTCTGCAAAGGGACCAGGACGACTGATCCGTGTAAAGGAAAGAATGAATGGGGCCATGTATCGTGAAATTTTGAGTGAAAACCTCCTTCCATCAGCAAGGGCATTGAAGATGAAACGTGGCTGGGTCTTTCAGCATGACAATGATCCCAAACACACCGCCCGGGCAACGAAGGAGTGGCTTCGTAAGAAGCATTTCAAGGTCCTGGAGTGGCCTAGCCTGTCTCCAGATCTCAACCCCATAGAAAATCTTTGGAGGGAGTTGAAAGTCCGTGTTGCCCAGCAACAGCCCCAAAACATCACTGCTCTAGAGGAGATCTGCATGGAGGAATGGGCCAAAATACCAGCAACAGTGTGTGTGAACCTTGTGAAGACTTACAGAAAACGTTTGACCTCTGTCATTGCCAACAAAGGGTATATAACAAAGTATTGAGAAACTTTTGTTATTGACCAAATACTTATTTTCCACCATAATTTGCAAATAAATTCATTAAAAATCTTACAATGTGATTTTCTGAATTTTTTTTTCTCATTTTGTCTGTCATAGTTGAAGTGTACCTATGATGAAAATTACAGGCCTCTCTCATCTTTTTAAGTGGGAGAACTTGCACAATTGGTGGCTGACTAAATACTTTTTTGCCCCACTGTACCCACCCTGAAAGGAGGGAAAAAGGGCTACCTAAGTATGATTCCCAATCAGAGACAACGATAGACACCTGTCCCTAATTGAGAACCATATCCTGCCAAAACATAGAAATAAAGAAACATAGAAAACAAAACATAGAATGCCCACCCCAAATCACACCCTGACCAAACCAACTAGAGACATAAAAAGGCTCTCTAAGGTCAGGGCGTGACAATAGATTGCTGTCGACTTTCTGTTAATGACCAAAATAACCGAAGATTTCAGTAACTTTGGTAAACTACCGGTAGCTTTGCAACCCTAGTATTAGCCTATCATTGCGGACGTGAGATTGGACCAGAGATGACGCCATTGTTCATTTGGCATTATAGCATTACTATGATTACTATTGGAAATGTGGCTTGTCAGTCCTGTGAACATTTCACATACTACCATCAGACCTGGGTTCAAATACTAAGTATTTTATATATTTTTATTTGAAAACACAAGTAGTTGAATGTTGGAATGTACAGTATTTGGAAATACATTTGGAAAGTATCAGCACGTATTTGAAATACTCAAATATACAGTATTTATACAAATATTTAAAGTTATACACATTCAAAAGGTCTGTTTGACATTTGAAATCATTTATTTGGAAATAAGTATTTAAAAATATTTTCAAATAGTAGGCTATTTGTAGTGAATTATCTGAAAATACTTTCAAATACTTTCAAATAGAAGTAGTTGATTCGGGCCACATTATTTGAAAATACTCAAATACACAGAATAATAACTATTTCAATAACAAATAATCAAATACACATGTATTTGAACCCAGGTCTGACTACCATGAACAATAACATAGTCCTTCCGATCCTTCATACATTATAAGTACAGTAGACTTTTCAGATACTGACACACAACTCCCTTCCATCACAGATACTACAGTAATGCCCTGGAGACCCAAATGACCCCCAGTGCAGGTGTCCTCTACTCTCTCCCATCGTGTATGTCAACATCAATGGTTTGACTCTCATTCTAGCGAAGCTGAGAAGGATGTTTTGGGAATGCTGGGAGGCTTGTTGTTGCCCTAATTCCTCCATGGTCTCCTGACTGTGGAGACAGGGATCTCAGGGAAGGATGTCCAGGGCCGATGCCAACAGACATTGGAGCGGGGAAGACTGGCGTGAATGAGTCGGGAATGGGTGTACGGGTGGAAAAATACCCTGGGAGAAGTCAATCAGTCATGGCTGCTGGAGCATGGATCAGGGATCAGATAGGAAGATGGGATATGAAGAGGCATGGCAGATGGTTCATTTGAGGGCCTCAAACACCTGTGCGCTCCAGTGCTTATCACGTGAGAAAGTTTTCTAAAAACAGAGTTTGTTTTGCTCATGCCTCAACAATTGACTTGTGTGCCAATATTTTTCAGTGCTTTGTTTTTGGCCATGCACACACGCATGCCCACACAACAAAATGCATGCATGCAAGTGCGTGCATACACACACACACACACACACACACACACACACACACACACACACACACACACACACACACACACACACACACACACACACACACACACACACACACACACACACACACACACACACACACACACACACACACACACACACACACACACACACACAGACACACACACACACACACACACACACACGCAGACAGTCGTCCCCTCTGTGTTGGAGTAATGAGTAGAATGTGAGATAGTCCCAGGTCTATAATCTCACTGATGACACATTACTGTAATTCTCACCTGACACACTTTACTGTCTTATCTCCGCTCTAGTGTGGCTGGTCTAGGCACGCTACGCCAATAAATATGCATTCCTATGCTCACTTTCAGAGATAGATTGAGCACCTTGTTTTTCTGTCTGTCTGTCTGTCTGTCTGTCTGTCTGTCTGTCTGTCTGTCTGTCTGTCTGTCTGTGTGTGTGTGTGTGTGTGTGTGTGTGTGTGTGTGTGTGTGTGTGTGTGTGTGTGTGTGTGTGTGTGTGTGTGTGTGTGTGTGTGTGTGTGTGTGTGTGTGTGTGTGTGTGTGTGTGTGTGTGTGTGTGTGTGTGTGTGTGTGTGTGTGTGTGTGTGTGTGTGTCAGTGAGTGCATGTGTTTGTGATTTAGTTTCCCATGGCGTTTTCTATATAGAAAAATAGTTAGTAGTGTCAGTTATGTCTACAATATATGAAACATAAAACCCACAGCAAACTGACGTAAGCCCTTCAGTTTCAATGGCGTCAGCCTATTCAGTAATGCTGTGACTGGCTTAGCTTCGTGATGCTAAGCATGCTGTGATTGTTTGCAAATGAGCCCCCTCCGTCTCTGTGTTCTTATCACAGTGATCCAGGGATGGTGCTTCCCGAAAACAGGCCAATGTGCCAGTAAGTCTCCCACCGCCTTCCACCCTTCCCCCACCCGGCTCTACGGCCCAGAAACCTTATCTGGACAGTAAATAAGGGCTCCTGTCTTCATCTGCACCGGGCTCCATCCACAACGCATCCTGGGAGGATGGTCGCAAAGAGCGGTAGGGAATATAGCACTTCATGGCAGACCCCTAACATTGTCTATGTACTGTAGGCCTATATACAGTTACATCACACATCCTTATGGATTGTGACGACTAACCAGCCAGGAGAATAGAATGAGCAGCTTCAAGTATTGTGTTGTTATTATTGTTTCATTACTCCATTCTAAGTCCTCCCATGAGACATGATTCTTGGGAGTTGATCTTGAGAAAGTCAATGCTTCAGGCAAAATTTGAGAAATTTCACACACATTTCTGTTGATACACGTTCAGCGACAGACAGTACACACATTTCTGTTGATACACGTTCACAGACAGACAGTACACACATTTCTGTTGATACACGTTCACAGACAGGCAGTACACACATTTCTGTTGATACACGTTCAGCGACAGACAGTACACACATTTCTGTTGATACACGGTCACAGACAGACAGTACACACATTTCTGTTGATACACGTTCACAAACAGGCAGTACACACATTTCTGTTGATACACGTTCAGCGACAGACAGTACACACATTTCTGTTGATACACAGTCACAGACAGACAGTACACACATTTCTGTTGATACACGTTCACAGACAGGCAGTACACACATTTCTGTTTATACACGTTCAGCGACAGACAGTACACACATTTCTGTTGATACACGTTCACAGACAGGCAGTACACACATTTCTGTTGTTACACGATCAGCGACAGACAGTACACACATTTCTGTTGATACCCGTTCACAGACAGACAGTACACACATTTCTGTTGATACACGTTCACAGACAGACAGTACACACATTTCTGTTGATACACGTTCACAGACAGACAGTACACACATTTCTGTTGATACACGTTCACAGACAGGCAGTACACACATTTCTGTTGATACACGTTCACCGACAGACAGTACACACATTTCTGTTGATACACGTTCAGAGACAGACAGTACACACTTTTCTGTTGATACACATTCACAGACAGGCAGTACACACATTTCTGTTGACACACGTTCACAGACAGAGAGTACAGACATTTCTGTTGATACACATTCACAGACAGAGTACAGACATTTCTGTTGATACACATTCACAGACAGACACTACAGACATTTCTGTCGATACACATTCACAGACAGAGAGTAAAGACATTTCTGTTGACACACATTCACAGACAGAGAGTACAGACATTTCTGTTGATACACATTCACAGACAGACAGTACAGACATTTCTGTCGATACACATTCACAGACAGAGAGTACAGACATTTCTGTTGATACACATTCACAGACAGACAGTACAGACCTTTCTGTCGATACACATTCACAGACAGAGAGTACAGACATTTCTGTCGATACACATTCACAGACAGACAGTACAGACATTTCTGTCGATATACATTCACAGACAGAGAGTACAGACATTTCTGTTGATACACATTCACAGACAGACAGTACAGACATGTCTGTTGATACACATTCACAGACAGAGAGTACAGACATTTCTGTTGATACACATTCACAGACAGAGAGTACAGACATTTCTGTTGATACACATTCACAGACAGACAGTACACACACAACAGCCACCAACGCCACAACAGGAGTTAATGAAAACAGCCCCATGTGATAATAGTCAGAGTAGTGAGACTTTGATGTGTTTGTTTTGAAGGAGCTGTTCATAGCTCCTAGACTGTAATGTCTGCTCTTTTGTTTTTCTAGCAGGGGTTGAAGAGGCAAAGCAAAACACAGAGCCTATTTGAGTTGCCAACTGGAGAAATGAACTGTAAACACTCCGCATACCTCCCATTTCTCCACATTGAGGAGAGTAAGGACACCAGAAAACGGTCCTCCGAGAGCAGAGTGGAGGGAATGAGGAGCCCTTTATAGTGCAGTACCTTTAACCAGGGCCCTATATAGTGCAGTACCTTTAACCAGGGCCCTATATAGTGCAGTACCTTTAACCAGAACACTATGTAGTGCAGTACCTTTAACTAAGGCCCTATATAGTGCAGTACCTTTAACCAGAACACTATATAGTGCAGTACCTTTAACCAGAACACTATATAGTGCAGTACCTTTAACCAGGGCCCTATATAGTGCAGTACCTTTAACCAGAACACTATATAGTGCAGTACCTTTAACCAGGGCCCTATATAGTGCAGTACCTTTAACCAGAACACTATATAGTGCAGTACCTTTAACCAGGGCCCTATATAGTGCAGTACCTTTAACCAGGGCCCTATATAGTGCAGTACCTTTAACCAGGGCCCTATATAGTGCAGTACCTTTAACCAGGGCCCTATATAGTGCAGTACCTTTAACCAGGGCCCTATATAGTGCAGTACCTTTAACCAGGGCCCTATATATTGCAGTACCTTTAACCAGGGCCCTATATAGTGCAGTACCTTTAACCAGGGCCCTATATAGTGCAGTACCTTTAACCAGGGCCCTATATAGTGCAGTACCTTTAACCAGGGCCCTATATAGTGCAGTACCTTTAACCAGGGCCCGATATAGTGCAGTACCTTTAACCAGGGCCCTATATAGTGCAGTACCTTTAACCAGGGCCCTATATAGTGCAGTATCTTTAACCAGGGCCCTATATAGTGCAGTACCTTTAACCAGGGCCCTATATAGTGCAGTACCTTTAACCAGAACACTATGTAGTGCAGTACCTTTAACTAAGGCCCTATATAGTGCAGTACCTTTAACCAGAACACTATATAGTGCAGTACCTTTAACCAGAACACTATATAGTGCAGTACCTTTAACCAGGGCCCTATATAGTGCAGTACCTTTAACCAGAACACTATATAGTGCAGTACCTTTAACCAGGGCCCTATATAGTGCAGTACCTTTAACCAGAACACTATATAGTGCAGTACCTTTAACCAGGGCCCTATATAGTGCAGTACCTTTAACCAGGGCCCTATATAGTGCAGTACCTTTAACCAGGGCCCTATATAGTGCAGTACCTTTAACCAGGGCCCTATATAGTGCAGTACCTTTAACCAGGGCCCTATATAGTGCAGTACCTTTAACCAGGGCCCTATATATTGCAGTACCTTTAACCAGGGCCCTATATAGTGCAGTACCTTTAACCAGGGCCCTATATAGTGCAGTACCTTTAACCAGGGCCCTATATAGTGCAGTACCTTTAACCAGGGCCCTATATAGTGCAGTACCTTTAACCAGGGCCCGATATAGTGCAGTACCTTTAACCAGGGCCCTATATAGTGCAGTACCTTTAACCAGGGCCCTATATAGTGCAGTATCTTTAACCAGGGCCCTATATAGTGCAGTACCTTTAACCAGGGCCCTATATAGTGCAGTACCTTTAACCAGAACACTATATAGTGCAGTACCTTTAACCAGGGCCCTATATAGTGCAGTACCTTTAACCAGGGCCCTATATAGTGCAGTACCTTTAACCAGGGCCCAGAGTGTGAAAAGTAATGTACTATATGGAGAGTACGGTGTCATTTGGGAGGTGAACACTGTTCTGCTGTTAAGAGAGAGAGGAGAAATCAGCCTGGGATACAAACATTGATACACCTACCTGTTCTCTACCTGTGTAGGATGGATGGGCTGGATGGTTGGGTTGAATGGAAACGTGCCCCAGACAGAAGCCACACTGACTGCCTACCACAGAGCAGAGCAGAGGAGAGGAGAGGAGGCTCCAAATAAACATCCTAGTGACATGCCGCAACACAGTGGCTGGCTGGCTGGCTGGCTGGCTGGCTGGCTGGCTGGCTCGCTGTTCTTTGTTGATTAATTGTAGAAAAAAGTGTCTATTAGTGAAGGAGATGGAGAGAGAGAGAGAGAGAAAGTGTGTGTGTGTGTGTGTGTGTGTGTGTGTGTGTGTGTGTGTGTGTGTGTGTGTGTGTGTGTGTGTGTGTGTGTGTGTGTGTGTGTGTGTGTGTGTGTGTGTGTGTGTGTGTGTGTGTGTGTGTGTGTGTGTGTGTGTGTGCGTGCCTGTTTGTGTGTAGAAGTTGGGGGGTGTTGGAAGTGTTGTGTCCATTTCAGATGAAAGTCCTCCTGTGTTTTGACTTGTTTCCAGATGCTGTGGGATTGGTCCTATTTGTTATAGTAGATGGGGGGGGGCCTGCCCCTTTCACCAGCCCAAACCCTGCACCAACCCAAAACCAATTTGAAATGTACTGTCAACATTTAACCATATTAAGAAGTTTGCTGAGTATCATAGGGTTCCTGTTACGAAAGTAGAAACCGGTTTTTGTTGCCGTGGTTACGGCTTGTTTTCCATCATAACAGCTTACATGTAGACTTACTTATTGTGTGTGTAAAGAGCCGTGACACTGTGATGTCACCACATCTTGGTAAATTACAAGTTGTTACAACCATAAACTAAACAGTCATACAGCCTGTCCTTCAAAATGCAATATCCACCGGCCATAATTCTCATGCTAAATTCTAAGCATTACAATGTAATAACATTTGAAAACTGATCTCCAGATGAAACGTTTAAGGCGCACCTTTCATTTCCAACGTAAAATGTTCAACTTGGATCGTTAAAAGTAAACCAAGGTAAAAATAGTACATGGTAAAAATAACACATTCCAATGGCATGATATTGTGACAGATTGACATTTACCCATTTAGTCCAAATGTTGCTGTACTCCCTGGGCTGTTTGGAGTAGAAATATGTGTGTGTGTGTGTGTGGGGTGGGGGGGGGGGGGGGGGGGGGGGGGGGGGCATGTTCCCAGAATAAAGTCTTTCTGTGTGGTGAAAAGGATAATTGCTCATCTGAACTCACCCAAGAGGACTTATTCTCTCTCTCCTTTTCCAACGGCAATATAAACTTCTGTTGCATTCTTGAGGGAAAGAGTTATGTTGACCTCTCTCTCTTTCACAGTGATAGGAGCGTCTGTACCTCAGAGAGATGGGGGGGGGGGGGGTCTGGACTGAGAGACTGAGAGCTTAGCTGGTGTGGGTGGATTGCGTGGATGGGGGTCAGGCGATGGGGGGGCGGGGGTTAGTTCTCTGGCTCTCTGGTCGTTTGAACGTTGTGAGTGAGGGCTCAGAAATGACGGAGTCGGCATGAATGGTCCTGGCTGTTTGTTATGTGGGTCAGTGGACTCCACTTTAACCTTTCAGCTTCACCTCTTTCTCTTTCCTACAGGAAGTGACCAATAGACCCGAGCCGTGCGTCTGGCCGTGCCTGAATGAAAGACAAGTAATGTGTGCAGCCGGGCCCCGGGAAAAGAAGTCAAACACAGTTACAGTGCTAGATAAATCCTTTTGTAGTGTATCAATGCAGGGGGGGGGGGGGGGGGGGTATGTAAAGAGCACCAATCATTGTGCTGTTTACCCAAGGGACACAAGGCAAGTGTTTGGTTGGATGGGGGGACGTGCTGCACCAGGGTTAAATCAGTAGGACCACAACGCAGATGTTAATGTGAGGTTATCTGCTCTCCTTCTCTCCTCGCCGTCTCTCTATCAGTGGAGGCTTCTCAGAGGAGGAAGGGGAGGACCATCCTACTCAGTGAATCTCAGAAATTTTTTAATAGTGGAACATTCAGAAATGTATCATTTTTACATAAAACTATACTAAATATATTCACGTCACCAGATTAAAACACACTGTTTTACAATGAAGGTTTACAGTGGCCTCAACAGCACCCTCTAGGGGAGCAACATGGTGTAGCCAGAGGACAGATATTTTTCGTCATCTTCTGGGTATGTTGACTTCAATACAAAACCTAGGAGGCTCATGGACTTACACAGTATTATGAGGACTTCAGGAAGGCGTCCTCCAACCTATCAGAGCTGCTAAACTGCTTGCTGTACACTGTAATACCTGATTGTACACATTGTACACCTGATTGTACACACATGGATTGTGGGTTTACTAGCACGTTAGTTCTAATTTGTTGACTATAACGTTAATATGGTGACAGTGATGTCGGCTGTGTAGCAGTTAGGGCTTATAGTGTGAAGGTCTTGCTTGAAGAGGTTTTTTTGCGACTGGTCATAGACAGCTGTTGTGCTGTGCACTGAAGTCCACAAGTGAAGGGAAAAGTTGAGAGGAGCCCGTAGATCCGAGAAGGAATTATACAACAAGCAAAGTGATGATGCTGTATGTGGCTCCTATGAAAGTGAACTGTGTGTGCGGGTGATCAGGGGTGTATTCATTCCGCCAATTCTGTTGCAAAACGTTTCTTAAACAGAATCAAATAAAACGGGGTGGGACTTACCTGAATTTGTCCAATAGAAACGCTTGCTTTGACTAATGATTACACCTCAGATCAGCTAGATGCAGGCAAGAATGTGCAAGGCGGTGTGGAATGTGTCACTGTCTGTCACCTTCGTTACCACAATTTGTCTCTCGACCTGTAAAGTTGTAGCAACCTCATGATGGTTATAGGGCAAATTAAATATATAATGCCTTAACCTATCAATGTTACATTGGGTGAATGGAATCTGAATGACAGTCATCCAATATCCAGTAACAGAAATAAGGCCATCCTCCTTAATCTTAAATGTCGCCGACCGCCACTGCTCTCTCTCCCTCTCTCCTGCTCTCTCTCCCTCTGTCCTGCTCTCTCTCCCTCCCTTCTGCTCTCTCTCTCTCTCCTGCTCTCTCTCCCTCTCTCCTACTCTCTCTCCCTCTCTCCTCCTCTCTCTCCCTCTCTCTTGCTCTCTCTCTCTCTTTCTCCTGCTCTCTCTCTCTCCTGCTCTCTCTCTCCTGCTCTTTCTCTCTCTTGCTCTCTCTCTCTCTCTTGCTCTCTCTCTCTCTCTCCTGCTCTCTCTCTCTCCTGCTGTCTCTCCCTCTCTCCTGCGCTCTCTCTCTTTCTTGCTCTCTCTCTCTCTTTCTCCTGCTCTCTCTCTCTCCTGCTCTCTCTCTCCTGCTCTTTCTCTCTCTTGCTCTCTCTCTCTCTCTCTTGCTCTCTCTCTCTCCTGCTCTCTCCTGCTCTCTCTCTCTCTTGCTCTCTCGCTCTTTCTCTCTCTCTCCTGCTCTCCCTCTCTCCTGCTATCTCTCCCTATCTCTTGCTCTCTCTCTCTCTCTAGGATGTGGGAAAGGAGAACAATCTAAAAGCACAATCCTGCAGACCACAGTAGCCTACAAAACAGTAGTTTGTTCCCCTGCTCACTCCCCCATCTCTTGCCTGTGAACTGGGTCTCTCTCTCTCCCTCTCTCTCTCGCTCTCTCTCTCAGGGTGTAAGGTGACATCTGTCCACAGCAGGCCTAAGGGACCTCACCTGACTGACTGGGGCCAGAATGTCAGGAATGCGAGTTCAATACTTGGTCAATCGGCCAGAGCGGTCGGCCAGTCTACCAGCCATCCATCGGAGGCATCCCAGGTCAGAAGAACTCACACCCTCAGTTTCTCTCGGCCCAGACTGAGGAATGTCCTGCTAGGAGTTTTGTTATTGCCCCTTGAGACCTGGTAGAGAGAAGGAGAGGGAGACAGAGGGAGACAGAGAGAGAGAGAGAGAGAGAGAGAGAGAGAGAGAGAGAGAGAGAGAGAGAGAGAGAGAGAGAGAGAGATAGGGAGACCACCCTGCTCCAACCCAACAGCCCATCTCTCACATTGTACAGAAGGTTATATTTTGGTTTGTAAGGGCATATTGAGCATACACTCCTGATACTGTGTTGACATCAGTTGTTAGGAATGTCTGTCAATGCACTAATCTTTCCCACCCGGCTCAACACATAGTTGAGTGTAGCATATCACTCTGTTTCGAAAAGGGGACATGTGTGGTAGGTGTGTATTACTTCCTTTGATGTTTGTCAGGTCCTGAATACCACTGCAGAAATATATTAGAGTGGTCAGAAAGAGAAGCAAGATATGGCAGCTCTTGACTGGCCAATCATACAGTCGTCATGTTGCCAAAGTGATGATGAGGAATTGTAGTTTTAAACACAGTGGTTTGAAGAGAAGCAACACTTCAGCAACTAGGAAATGGGATGGAATCTCTCCTCTGTGAATGTAAACACAGTCTCTCTCTCTCTCTCTCTCTGTTCTCCAATGTTTACCATTGTCTTTCTCTTCTCACTCTCCTCAAACCACATGGATGTGCCGTGCACCCCTCTCCTCTGTTGAGCTCTTCCACAACCTCTGCCTCTCTACCACCTGAAGCCCCTGGCACTCAAACGGTTTGAGCCCTCTAATATTCTTCAGCTGTCCAGAACAAAGACCCCTTTCCCCAACTCTATCCCGCTCTCTATCCCGCTCTCTACCGCTCTCTCTACCTCTCTCTATCCCGCTCTCTATCCCGCTCTCTACCGCTCTCTCTACCCCTCTCTATCCCGCTCTCTATCCCGCTCTCTATCCCGCTCTCTATCCCGCTCTCTACCGCTCTCTCTACCTCTCTCTCTACCGCTCTCTCTACCTCTCTCTATCCCGCTCTCTATCCCGCTCTCTACCGCTCTCTCTACCTCTCTCTCTACCGCTCTCTCTACCTCTCTCTATCCCGCTCTCTATCCCGCTCTCTCTACCTCTCTCTATCCCGCTCTCTATCCCGCTCTCTATCCCGCTCTCTATCCCGCTCTCTACTGCTCTCTCTATCCCGCTCTATCCCGCTCTCTCTACCTCTCTCTATCCCGCTCTCTATCCCTCTCTCTACCTCTCTCTATCCCGCTCTCTCTACCTCTCTCTATCCCGCTCTCTATCCCGCTCTCTATCCCGCTCTCTATCCCGCTCTTTATCCCGCTCTCTATCCCGCTCTCTACCGCTCTTTATCCTGCTCTCTATCCCGCTCTCTACAGCTCTTTATCCCGCTCTCTATCCCGCTCTCTATCCCGCTCTCTATCCCGCTCTTTATCGCGCTTTATCCCGCTCTCTATCCCGCTCTCTACAGCTCTTTATCCCGCTCTCTATCACGCTCTTTATCCCGCTCTCTATCACGCTCTTTATCCCGCTCTCTATCACGCTCTTTATCCCGCTCTCTATCACGCTCTTTATCCCGCTCTCTATCCCGCTCTCTATCCCGCTCTCTATCCCGCTCTCTATCCCGCTCTCTATCCCGCTCTCTATCTCGCTCTCTATCCCGCTCACTCTACCTCTCTCTATCCCGCTCTCTATCCCGCTCTCTATCCCGCTCACTCTACCTCTCTCTATCCCGCTCTCTATCCCGCTCTCTATCCCGCTCACTCTACCTCTCTCTATCCCGCTCTCTATCTTGCTCTCTACCGCTCTCTCTACCTCTCTCTATCCCGCTCTCTATCCCGCTCTCTATCCCGCTCTCTATCCCGTTCTCTACCGCTCTCTATCCCGCTCTCTATCCCGCTCTCTCTACCGCTCTCTCTACCTCTCTCTATCCCTCCATCATATGCCCCCTTTGTTTTCCCTCTGTCCCACCTCAATTTACATCCAGTCCAGACTACTCAACTGCATTTCTCCCCCTCCCCATATGCATCATCCTCTCTCGTGACATCCTTCCATTCACATCTCCTTCCCCCCTCCTACCCCAACCAATCCCCAGACCAGTTTGGAGCGTCGCGTGAGACGGGTAAAGTGTAGTCTTTCGTCAAGCCCGCCCGTGCAAGTGAAAAGAGTGGGTCAGAATGAGGGGAGGGAGGGAAAGAGGGAAAGAGGAAAGGGGGAGCAGCGGGATCGAGGGGGGGGCTGCTGGGACAGATCCATTTTCAAAGGGCTGTCTCTTCATTTGTTTTCCTTCAACATTTCACTGCTATTTAAAAGGGGAAGAAAAAAAGTGGAAAAAAACTCCCAGAAATGGTCCAGATGGCCATCAGTCATAAAAGGAATCTTTCAGGGACGACTCACCCTCTGCATTAGGAGAAGACGTTCCCCATGCATATGGCTGCCAGGGAAGGGGCAGATAGTACAGTATCTGTGCCCAAACAGCAAAGCGTCTCTCCCTTTCCAGCTGTCACCTTAAGCGAGCGTCAAACGGGCCTCACCTGAAGTTGCTGAGTGGTTGCTTTTGATTGAAACCTGACACCCCCAGAAGAACTCCTCCACCCCGTCTTGGCAGCCATTAGCAGGGCTAGATATCTGTCTGAGACACTACCTCCTTCAAATGTAACCAGAATGTATGAATAGATCACCTGAGGGCTGCTTTAATCTGCCATCATCAGAACAACCACAAAGCCACAAATATACCTTCCCACAAGCCTGCTTAGGACAAAAGGAACATTTTAATTAATTTATCTGAAGGGATCTTATATCATTTGACATTGACATACGGTCGTGGCAGAGAGAGAGAGAGAGAGAGAGAGCGAGAGAGAAAGAAACTCCACACCCCTACTATTATTATTTACTGTTGGTCCCCCCATTTATTTATATATAAATATATATACATTTTGTATATATATACATATATATTTTATTTTTATTTTTCGATATGTGTACTTTGACAATGTAAGTAATAATGAACTTGCCATGTCAATAAAGTCAATTGAATTGAATTGAATTTAGAGAGAGAGAGAGAGAGAGAGAGAGAGAGAGAGAGAGAGAGAGAGAGAGAGAGAGAGAGAGAGAGAGAGAGAGAGAGAGAGAGAGAGAGAGAGAGAGAGACAGAGAGACACACACAGAGAGAGAGAGATTGTCTCAGTGTGTAGCACTCCATTACCTTGTGTCTCACATTGTTTTATGTGAACTGCCGTGTCTTTGGTCGGCTGTAACAGGATAGTGGATGTCAGGCCCCACACATTCACTCTTGTTCCTGAGACACCGTAGACCACCCTGATGTCAGGCAACCTGGAGCCGCTAGCTCAGGCGTTTCTGCAAGCCAGCTATCTATTGTCCCCGGTTCAAAGAGGTCAGATTACAGTGTAGGCTAGAAAGTGGTCTCAGTTGCTATTCAGATGATTTGGTCTGAGTGGATTTGCAAACCTGCTCATGCTGAAGCTGACAGCCGAAGCATATCTGTTTACTTACAGACTGGTAAATTAATTTACCAGCAAGTGAAATCAAAGTCAGTGTGTTGCTAACAGTATAGGTTCCTCCACTGTCCCTGTCCCATACCGGGCTCCAACTCGTGATCCTCTGATTGCAAACACACGTACTGCACTCCTTGACAACGTACCAAACCAATTGAGCTATTGAAAATAACCCATTTTCGATAGCTCCACTGGCAACATTTTCAAGCTGTCTGTGGAGTGAGCTCGCGGCACATTATTTCCTCCGTTACACAAGCTTAACTGATGCTTTAGAGTAGACAGTTGTCTTGGAATGGACGGGTCTGGCTAACATGCTAACATGCTAACATGCTAAACTAAACCTGCGTTTCGTAGCAGCTAACAAGCAAATCATCGACACTTAGTAGGTCCTTTCATCTGCCAAAACACTAACCTGTTTGTGTCTGCTGTTATTCTCCTTCTCCAAAGCAGGAACCTCCACCTATCTCTGTCTGTCGGTGGGTCATATCAGAGCCCTGGCTGTAACCAGACCCCCCTCCGTGTGAATGGCTACTTCTGAAGAACAGAGAGGAAGAGGAAGTGAGACAAGGAGGCCACAGCCCTGGACTGGTCACATCAGTCATAATCATGTCATTTTGAAGACGTGCAGTCTGTTGCCCTGGGTGATAAGGGCATGTGACAAGAGCCATTGTGTCAGGAACAAGATGGTAAGAAAGAGTGTCAGTGATGGAGGATGGAGGAATGAGGCAATGCAGTACTGTACACCATGACATAGACACTTAAATCCTCATCTTAATGTGAATTGTGCTACAGAAAATCTAGGAACTAAAAGATGAACAAAGCTGCCACTTTTACAGATGTTTCTGATCTCCACTACTACGTAACGAGCCTATTACCAATCCGAAGTGTTGCAGGCCTGTCCTTTCTTGTCATATTTTAGGCCTATAGTATATTGAGTTTCCTTCACCAGTTTTGAGACAATTTAAACTTTATATGAAAAATGGTTCGTCAGAGAGGAAAATGTCAGCAAGCGGAAAGAGAGGGAAAAGAAGAAAAAAATTAAATAAACTTTAATCACAGAAACACTGACCCAGAAAAAAGGAGAGGAAGACACAAATGGAAACCAGAGGAATTCGATCCAGCTGGGGGATGCATCCAGCCCGTCCAGCCATCCAGCCCATTCTGCTGCATTTGTACCTAGACGGGAGGCAGGGGTGAGCTGGAGGATGGTGGTGGGGGGAAGGGAAAGGTCCGGAAACAAAAACCAAATTGAAGGAAGAGCTAAAACCAGCACCGCTAAAACCCTGTGGCCGGGACTGAGTCCCAGAGCTGCAGAGCTGCAGGTCTGCTGGCCACACATCTCTGGACCCTGGCCAAGACTCCTTCCCCTTTCTCAGCCCTCCCTCTAGTCTTCACACCCTGGGGAGAAGAGGAGAGGAGAGGAGAGGAGAGGAGAGGAGAGGAGAGGAGAGAAAAGGAGAGGAGAGGAGAAGAGAAGAGAAGAGAGGAGAAGAGAAGAGAAGAGAAGAGAAGAGAGGAGAAGAGAAGAGAAGAGAAGAGAGGAGAGGAGAGGAGAGGAGAGAAGGGAAGAGAAAAGGAGAGGAGAGGAGAAAATAAAAGGTGAGAGGAGAGGAGATGAGAGGAGAGGAGAGGAGAGAAGGGAAGAGAAAGGGAGAGGAGAGGAGAGAAAAGGAGAGGAGAGGAGAGGAGAGGAGAGAATGGAAGAGAAAAGGAGAGGAGAGGGGGGAAGAGACAAGGAGAGGAGAGGAGAGGAGAGGAGGGAAGAGAAAAGGAGAGGAGAAGAGAGGAGTGGAGAGGAGGAAAGAGAAAAGGAGAGGAGAGGAGGGAAGAGAAAAGGAGAGGAGAGGAGGGGAGATAAAAGGAGAGGAGAGGAGGGAAGAAAAAAGGAGAGGAGAGCAGAGGAGAGGAGGGAGGGAGGGAGGGAAGAGAAAAGGAGAGGAGAGAATAAAAGGTGAGAGGAGAGGAGAGGAGAGGAGAGGAGAGGAGAGGAGAGGAGAGGAGAGGAGAGGAGAGGAGAGGAGAGGAGAGGAGAGGAGAGGAGAGGAGAGGAGAGGAGAGGAGAGGAGAGGAGAGGAGAGAAGGTGAGAGGAGAGGAGAGGCGGGAACAGGCAGACAGCAGGGCTGTTTAATTATCGGCCACAGCAGCGTCTGTCTGACAGGCTTCCTCCCTCCTGGCCCAGGCCGGTCTCCACACCCCAGTTGCATACTAAATCTAACCACATCCCCTTCTGTACTGGGAGCCAGGCCCACTGATACACACACTGGAGGCTACATGCTAACAGAGCACACTATTCACATTTCATGCTCTCTTACTGTAAGCACACGCTACGTTAACAAGAGGAATATGGATGGAATTGAAAAAAGAAACCCTTTCTCTTTCTCATCAGCTTGCACAGGCCTAGAATGCATTGACACTGCAATTCAAATCAAAGTGTTCTCTGCTGCTATGTTATTCCATCGTCAGCTCCAGAAGAAGTGAAAGCTCCAGGTAACCCTTCTTTGCGAGCTTGGCTGTGTGTCACTTCATCATTGTTTTGCACGCCCAAACCACTCGCACTCGGGGGGAATCCCAATTCACTTTTCAAACCGGATTAACTTTTTCAATGCCATTCTAAAGGGCTGGTTCATGTCATTAAATACGCAAGACAAGCATGTAGTATACGCCCCTTGGCTTTTGATTTGGCCCGAGGGAGAGAGTTTCTATCAAAATGATCTGCTGTTGACACTGAGTCCTTGTGTTCTGTGAGAGCTTGTCAGATGTGCCAATGAAATGTGGAAAAATCTAAAGGAGGGACCAAAACAAATTGTCTGCTATTTTAATTTCTCCTTCAATCAACTGCTGTACATTTCTTCTTCTTGCAAAGTCCCCTTGAAACAACTGACCTACTGTCCCCAACAGAAACTGTTTGTTTAATCTGTTAATCAAGGATGCCTGCCCTACGTTCCCTATCCTTGTAGAGCACCATCCTCTATGTTTTACTAGCCTTGTGGAAAAGATTTGGTCCGATGATGTAGTTGAGTGGCATGCAGTGTGCCTCTCTGCACAGAGAGCAGCTCCAGCGGATCTGAGTAATCATGAACAACAGGTGTGCTGGATGCCGTTACTTCCACTGCAAACAATTTGCTTTGAAACCCAAAAAGCCGATCCAAGACAGGGAAAACGTCCCATTAGTGCTGCTTATTTTCTTTTCATGGACCACACAAGCGTGCGCATGTACGCATATATATACATATACACACACACACACACACACACACGCACGCACGCACGCACGCACGCACGCACGCACGCACATGGCACATCCTCTTCGGAAGTCAATCATAATAAACAACATGAAATCATACAAGCATGTGTCTCCTTAAACACACACACACAAACTGGATCCAGAGACAGAAAAACCGACTCATCTGCACTTTCTCCTTTCCTTTCTTCTGGGTCTGTAGCTCTGCTCTGGTGGAGAGAGAGGGCAGAGCAGAACAGAGCTAGGGTCTGTAATCAATGCCCCGGGCCGTCCGCCGTGCCCTGGGGCCAGACATTCCTGAAGAGATCGCCGCCCAGACATCCAGCAGCAGCCAGTCAGCACCGAATTCCAGAATAGCAGTGCCCCAGCTAAAAATGTTCCTCTAGACAGGAGAGCCAGGGTGCGAGGGGGACAGGACCGGGTGCAGGATGGGGGGACAAAAGAGGAGAGAGGAAAGGAGAGGAGAGAGGAAAGTAGAGGAGATGGAAAGGAGAGGAGATGGAAAGGAGAGAGGAAAGGAGAGGAGAGAGGAAAGGAGAGGAGATGGAAAGGAGAGGAGAGAGGAAAGGAGAGGAGATGGAAAGGAGAGGAGAGAGGAAAGGAGAGGAGAGAGGAAAGGAGAGGAGATGGAAAGGAGAGGAGATGGAAATGAGAGGAGATGGAAAAGAGAGGAGAGAGGAAAGGAGAGGAGATGGAAAAGAGAGGAAATGGAAAGGAGAGGAGAGAGGAAAGGAGAGGAGAGAGGAAAGGAGAGGAGATGGAAAGGGATGGTTTATTCCATCTCCATTCACCATGTTATCACAGTGGCTCAGAGGGAAAGGAACACTGGGGAGATCTGAACTTGTGACCGGCGTGTATACATAGTGGCCTTCACTCACACACAGCCCCTAGCTCCTTTTAAAACAACGTGTCAGCTATCTGAGGAACACACGCTCCCCTGTACTCAGGCCTGCTCTGGGCCCGACCCTGTGTTTATTTTTCCGGCTATGAACGGGCAGCTCGGTTTACAACACCCACCCTAAAACCCTCAATGTGGAATATCCTGACGGCTGCTTGCAGCAGCAGCCAAACGTGCCAAGGCAGCACTGACTAGGCCAGATCTCAACTGCTGTTCTTGCTCTATTTGCAGAAATTCTCCTAATTGGCTCTCATTTAAAACCGTTTTTTCTTCAGCCTAAAGACTAGTCATCTGAACAGAAGTATTATTTGCATTTTATATAGATTCTCTACCCCGTACGCAGCAAATTCCTCTCTACGGGTTGTCTTTTGTCCATTGCAGCTTAGTTAAATAGAATGGAAAAAGCAGAGGTCCCTTTTGACTGGACGCTCCAAGGCAAGCTGTAGTAGGATCCAAACCCTAATGTATAGTATGTCGACTTCCATGTCTCCCAGGCAGAATCAGGGTCAAAATATAGGACCGGATGGGGGATTTGAGTCTGGGTATCGGGTCTAACCCCCTCCCCTCTCCTTCCCATCTATGGATAAACTCACAGGCTTACCTTCAACAGAAAGGGGGGGGGGGGGGGGGGTGAAGGGAGGTAGTTCAGAAGGTCTGGCAGCTGCATTCTATTTGAGGGTCAAAAAGTGAAACAGTTTTTTCTGAAGAAGCCAGAAGAAAAAAACATTATTTGAAACTCGGGTCAAATCAATGTCAGGAGTGTAGTTATAGTGTGCAGTTCTGATTTGAACATAGCAGTTTTAATCCATGCTATTGCTGACTGTCTGCATTATTTGACCTAGATGATGACAGACATCAGATTTATTACATAAGTGCCGTATTATTCCTTTGTACCTAGCTGCAGTGTTTTGTAACTTCCTATCGCTGTTCTGACCTGCTATTCAGTTCGGGAAACTGTTGGCTGAAGACTGATCTTAGTGCAGCACTGAGGTAAACCTGGCTCATAGCCCAACCTCACTAAAACTACGAATCCCAAAGAGCTGCTCACTCTAGTTCCTTATTTCATCCTGTTCATTCACCTCTGATATTCTCCCTCCGAGGCTTTTCCAAACAGACGTTATGGAAACTCAATGCCAGGAATCTAGTTACAAATTAAAAAGACTGATTCATAGTGGTGTGTAATGAATGGTTGAATTGGTTAGTGTTTTCAGGACCCAACAGTTTATGAAGCACAACACGTATAACAGTAATTATGTTTGAGACTAAAAACTGCTGCAGGTGCAGTAGTTGTCCTGTAGATATAAACACGTGACAGATTATACCCTATATCATGTAGATATTGAGTAAGCTAGCTACCTAGCATGATATTTGGTGAGAAGTTTGTAGATCACTTTAGATATACCATGTTTCTCTTCCTGGGCTTGTTGCCCTGTCTGGTCTGGACAGCACGAGCCAGGGGTGCCGCCCCACACATCAGCACCAAAGCCCAAAGACTCCTTAGCTACAGCCAGACCAGCCAGCCTGCCAGCCAGACCAGCCTGCCAGCCAGCCAGCCAGCAAGCCATCCACTCCCTCTTAAAGTGGATCAAATGAACCTCACAGCAGAAATGTTCTCCAATGACAACCAACCGATTCTCAGTTCTGCTCTCACAAATAGAAACTATTCTTTCTCCAAGACACACACACTCACTCACTTTCTTGTCTGACCTTGAAGTTTCTCGGAGAGATCCCACTGGGCACAGACGTCAGTTCAACGTCTAGCTTTGATTTACATTTGGTTGAGTTGTCAGCTAATGTGAATTCAATGTGAAATCAACCACAAATGTCACCCTGTCAGTGGACTTAGGTTAGTTGGGTGAAGAAAAGATGAAATTCCCCGACGTTGATGACAGTCAGTTTCCCACGTTGATTCAACATCACCACGTTGAATGTTTTGGTTGAAATGACATGGAAACAGCGTTGTTTCAACCAGTTTTCCCCAGTCAGATTCTACCAATTCTACCAATTTGCAAGTAGATTACAGTAGGACTTAAATGCCAAGAGAAGCAAGACAGACAAAAAAAATGAACAACACATTACACAGAAAGACAGACGCGAAACACAACTTCTTTGACGTGATCCATTTATTTGAGTTGGTACAGTACTACAGTAGACGGTTTGTAGCAGAGGGACACATGAAGTTTGGTTCCTCACCAGAAAATGTCTTAAGACTTATTCATATATGATGAAATCAGATTGTAACTCCCAAAACACATACTCGACCAATGCTTTCACAATGAAATGAGACATCATCACTCCCTTAAGGCTGTATCCCAGACAATGATATCTCTCCATTTACGTTCTGAACACATCTCCAAGCAGGCCAAAGCATGGACACAGTAGCTTTATACATCACATGAAATGGCTTAATCACCAATAAATACAAGTATAAAAAACACCTTGATAATAATTAGCATTATCAACAAAGAAATACCTGGATCATAAAAGATAGAAAGGGCATTGAACTTAAACCACCTTGGCAGTCCAGGTTCACCAACTGATACCAAATCAAAATCCGAACCATGGCAAAAGCCAAGAAAAAGAATGAGCCGTAACAAAAATAATACTTAAATAACATAATAATACTATTATTATTATTGTCTTAATACCATTATCCAGTCAAGTTTTCCTATGATTAGACTTTCTGCTACTAACGGATATGCACCAGTTAATTCCAGTTTGGCAGATAGAGTTTAATCAGATTCTTTCCTTTGTTTTTCCTGATATCACTCCCTTAGTTTAGGAATTCCCTGCTTTGGCACAGATGGAGTCTTACCATGACTTGTTTGGGGTCAAACAAGTGGTTGTCAATGTGATGGCACCTACAAGTATGTGTTTATCCCTGTGTTATGCTATGTGTTAGCATTTTAGAGAGGTCACGGTCATAATAAGAGGCCATGGATTTCCCCTTTGGGGGGTGTCAATGGGCACCTCTTTCTTTGGAAGTGTACAAATGTACAAGGCCCTGTTCTCTGTGGTTGGGTCACCAGGCTCTATAACACAGTTGGTTCTCTATCTAGGTGATGTCAGTTCACAGGTACAGCACCGCAACATGACTGAACCTAGGTCAGCTGCTCTCACCCCTCAGGTGTACCAAAACAGAGGAAATATGCAGATCCCACTGATGTCAGATCAGTCCTCTGATCTCTTACGGCCAAACTCAGGGAAGAAATACTTTCTGCCATAACATAAAGCAATATAAAGTTTCTATATTTTGGAGAATCAAAAACAGAAGCGTAATGAAACAAAATACTAACATAGTATAATTTTATCACTGTAAATCCAGTTGACAATAAAAGGCAATACAAAGGGCAATAAAATGCAATATAATACAGAAGGGGTCTGTCGTTTCAATCATTACCCAGGACTTTGCACCAGCGGACCTTTGACAACATTCAACATGTTCATTCTGCTGCTTGGGGGTTGCTATAGTTTCCCATACACATGTTCTGATAATATATCGGAAGTATCAGTCACAGATCTGACGCCCCATCCCAGGGTTGAAAAGGTGTTGCACACTAAGGCCATTCTAAACACGCCACACAAACACATTCCACAGAACACACTCAGCCTATAACACAACTTGCTTTAACAGCCTCTAGCGTTTGGCTTAAAACAATTTCTTAACACTGAAGTACAAATATAACAAACGCCTGCCAGACTATTATTGTTGTAAAATGAATTCATTTTCATATGGGGTTTCCCATCTATGGTTAAAAGTTCCAGGGGCACATACAGTACCCAATCCATTTCATCCCCTGAATCATTGAAGCTTCTTCTCATCTTTGGTTTAAAAAATAATAATACAAAAAAAAGTTCAATTTCCTTTCGTTTTACTCAAACTCACTTTCTCTATGTCACTTTCACTAGTCTACATATCTGTTTCCTTCAACTCTTTCGCCCTTTCCAACAGGAAAGGCCTCTCAAATCTCATCACCAGGAACATTTCTCTTTCCTTCCAACACTTGTTCCCCACTCAAACCTCTACTACACTCTACCTCTCACTTTCACTCCACCATCCTTTTCCTCTCTGCTACACGCTACTTTCCTCTAATAGAAACAATAGCTGGCTAATTATGCTAAGTTGACATAATTGCCCTGTACACACAGCTGGAGGCCTGACAGCACACACACCACAGAATCCCCCCCTGCCAGGTGCCGATAACATCTCCCGCACCAACACGTCTCCAGCCATTGTCTGTGGAATGTGCTGTGTCATCAGAGCACTGAAACAAATCCTCCTGCTTAGCCCTTTGTGGAGTGGGAGGGGGCACCTGGGTTAAAAATGAACTAGGCTATAACATCCACAAATATCAACCTGAGCATTGTGTGGGTCTACACATGACATGTACACTCTTAGAAAAAATAAACGGTGCTATCTAGAACCTAAAAGGGTTCTTCGGCTGTCCCCATAGGAGAACCCTTTGAAGAGCCCTTTTCGGTTCCAAAAGGGTTCTACTTAGAGCCAAAAAAGGTTCTACATAGAGACAAAAACGTTTATCCTTTGGGGACAGCTGAAGAACCAATTTGGAAACCTTTTTTCTAAGAGTGTAGGGTTTCTTTGCCATTTCCAGCTGGTATGACTCTGTAGCCAAGTTATGCCAATTGAGAGAGAAGTCCTCAAACCAGAGGCAACTCCAGCACTATAAACAGACAGACAAAACAACCACAGACATGGCTGTTTATTTGCCAAGGACATTCCAGGGCTATGAGAGGGCATCTGAGCCATCTACCTTCACTAAGGTGAGCAGCTCCAGACCCCTCCAGCTCGCCTGGCCAGGCCGTGTGTTTAAACCAAATCCCCAAACTGCTGACACATCTATGGGGGAACAAAAAAACAAGCAAGCACTGCACGAAAAGGCTGGTCATCTCTCTGGGCTTGGTTCTTGTTCCTGACAGTGTTTTATGGGGGATGGAGACGGGACTGTTTCATCTCAACTGCTGTTTTAGGTCTGTGTGGCCCCTGACCTGTGACTGTGTAAGGCTATAGGCTGCTGTGGGTTCCATTAAGGTCCTGGGTCTCTCTCACCACATTCACATGTATATGAATCAAAACAGCACAACTGGTTACAGGTTGGCCTGGCAACCATCTCTCTCCACTTTCAGGAAATGACATACATAATTTTATATGGATCTAAAAGGCACTTCCTACATATTCCCTAATACCATATGCTAATTTATAGGACATGCGCTTTTATGGTGATATACATAGCTGCATGTTTTACATATGCGGCCATATTAATATATCATGTATACATGTTTCATTTTAATGGGTAACATAATAATTATATATGTCAATCCACACAAAGGGTTGGAGACAATGAGCTTTGGACTCTTCCAGTACTGCCAGAACCCACCAGTTTTCTATTCAACTAAAATCTACACAAATATGAATAAATAATTAACATTGTCAGTTATTATGGAGCAAGACCCTGGTTTGTTTTTTACAGGAAGTAAAAGATCACAAAAACATGTGCTCTGTTTGAGTTTTAAGGTGCTTTTTTAAACTCCAACTCAATTCATGGCTTCGAGAGCCAACCAGTTTCTGGTTGCTGCAATTGTGATTCTAACTTGCCTTTTGCTGAATATGTAAACATTTGAATACAGCAAAGTCTACGGGCGGATGGAGGAGGCAGGCTGGGTGGCATTCTCTCGTGCCAGTGGTTTTTCGCTCTACATCATTTGAAAACTCTGCTAACTGAATTTCCTTTGACTGAGAAGTGCATAATAGTGTATGTATGAGTGTGTGTATGATATAGTTTCTAACAAGGATTCAATTCTTGGTAAGAAAATGATAACCTCCCAAAAAGTGTAGGCAGGCTATCCCAGCCACACACTGGACAATGGTTGTCAATGACATACACATTCATGTACATACACACCAACAGAGACAGATGTTATAGCCTCAGCCTGGCCAGCTGGCTGCCTCTTCTCTTCCCCCCCGGGCCCTCCCCGGCTAGGTGAGGTTGCTGCTGATGTCCAGAGCTTGCTGGTACACCTGAGTCATGTCGTCCAGGTCCCCCAGCAGGGAGAAGCTGCCGTTGTCCCCCGGGGACCCCAGCTCTCTGGGGGTCCGGCTGAACTTTGACCCGTGGAGCGGTGGGGCCGCCTGGAAGCCCTTGAAGCTGGCCAGTTGCAGCAGGTTTTCGGCTGACACGCAGGCCCTGATGTTGGGGCGGTGTGGGGCGGTGGGGGGCCAGTCAGGGGACAGTCTGGGGGACACGACGTCGTCCTCCAACACCATGCTGGACGGACGGCTCTGGCTACGGGACAGGCCTGAGTCAACCCCCGAGGAAGGCTCCCCGAGAGCACCAGCTGAGGGAGGACCGCTGTAGGTGGAATACTTCCCGTTGCGCTTCAAGATGCCCTTCCTCCCCACCACTCTCCTAGGAGGGGAGCTGCAGGCGGTGACCAGGGACATGGTGGCGCCCCCTAGCAGCTCGGAGGACTCGCTGCGCTCCGGGGAGGAGTAGTACCCTGATTCCCGTTGTTGGTTGTTCTTCAGGATGCCCTTCTTGGGGAGGGTGGGCACCATCTTAGCTGGCGAGCCCCCTGCCAGGGCAGGCTCCTCCTCCTCCTCCTCCTCCTCCTCCTCCTCCTCCTCTCTATCGGGGCTAGAGCAGCTTCCTTCTCCCTTGGCTGGCCTGAGCCCCATCATCGCTCCACCACTCCCCAGCTCCACCTCCTCCAGGCTGGGCGAGCGCTGCTCCTCCGTCACCCTGGTCTTGAGAATCCCCTTGGGCCTCTTCAGCCCTGGCTTGTCCCCCTCCCCTCCACCGTGGGGTCCATCCCCCACTTCATTCTCCTTCTTGGACTTCTTGGGACGCTGGCGGAGGAGCAGGGGCAGCAGGGTGGTGGGTTTTCCTGGCCGGGGCTCGGTGCGGTTCTGCCAGTCAATGAAGCGGGCCAGCATGGGAGAGGAGGTGCCGCTGTCCCGCTGTGTCTCACAGTCGCACACGCTGCTCTTCCAGCCCCAGTTGACCCACCAGTGGTTGGCGATGTCTTCCACCGTGGCCCGCCGCTCTGGGTTCACCATCATCATCCAACGGATCAGACCGCGGGCATCTGGGAGGGGCAACATGAGGGGAGCATAGACTGTGATTCTGGATATGAGCACAGCAGAAGGCATGTATGAGCCGGGTTACACTTCAGTGTTTTATTGTTGCTACAGTATTATCTAATAATAGTTCTACTTAGACCAGGGACGGCAACGTTAGTGGCCTCTGTCTTTACAGCGCAGAGAAATGTACTGTACGTTTTAGAGTCTATTTTGTGCAATTCTACTCATTTTGCCATGGGGCAGAGAGGAAACTGAGTTGTTTTACAGCCAATTTCATGCAATTCTACATGTTTTGCTTTAGATGAATGCTCGCAGTTTTTAATATGATATCTGAGTGAGACTCACAATGAAAGATCAACGGGGGCCCCCCGTATTTTACCCCTTTTTTCTTCACAATTTTATGGTATCCAATTGGTAGTAGTTATTATCTTGTCTCATCGCTGCAACTCCCGTACGGACTCGGGAGAGGCGAAGGTCGAGATCCATGCGTCCTCCGAAACACAACCCAACCAAGCCGCACTGCTTCTTGACACAACGCACATCCAACACGGAAGCCAGCTGCACCAATGTGTCGGAGGAAACACCATACACCTGGCGACCTGGTCAGCGTGCACTGTGCCCGGCCTGACCCAGGAGTCGCTAGTGCGCGATGAGACAAGGATATCCCTGCCGGCCAAACCCTCCCTAACCCGGACGACGCTGGGCCAATTGTACGCCGCCCCATGGGCCTCCCGGTCGTGGCCGGCTGCGACAGAGCCTGAGCTCGAACCCAGAATCTCTGGTGGCACAGCTAGCACTGCGATGGAGTGCCTTAGACCACTGCGCCACCCGGGAGCCCGGCCGGTAATTTGACCATGATAACAAGTTTAGATAGCTGGCTGCTAAACTACTTTAGCAATCTAACAAATGTTAGCTGACACGGGCTAATTGACTGACTGTCAGTGACTGACATAACAAGAGAGAAACTGCTGATGCACAACCACATTTCCAAATTGCACCTTGTGTATTCTACTATTCTAACTCGCAACAGTAAGTTGAGGGGGCGATTGATCCGAGGGCCTTCAAAAGGGGGGCTGTGGGCCGCACTTAGACAGTGTACTTACTGTATACAGTCTTACAAAAGTGCTATCTTGACCCTAAAATGTTTCATTGGTTGTCCCCATAGGAAAACCCTTTGAAGAACCCTTTTTGGTTCCAGTAAGAACCACTTTTTGGTGCCAGGTAGAAAACTCTTTTGGGTTCCACATAGAACCCTTTTCACAGAGGGAACCTGGAACCAAAAATGGTTCTCCTATGGGGACAGCCATAGAATCCTTTTGGAACCCTTTTCTCTAGGAGTGTAGAGTAGAGAGTGTATAGATAGAGGGAGACTAGATCTTCGACTGTGTAGGTTGAGGGTTTTGTTCTGCACCTGAGGACTGGGTGGGCTCTCTGTACTCTCCATTGCTGATCTGGCGAATGAGGTTCTTGTGGTCTCCTCCATCGAACGGCATGGTCCCATAGACCAGGGTGTACAGCAGCACCCCTAGAGCCCAGCTGTCCACCTACAGCAATACAAACACACGTGTCAATAGTCAGGTCTCTACACAGATCAGGATCAGATAGACTGAACGTGAGAGATCAGTCAGTTAAAACAGTCACCGGAGACGCAGTTGAAAAGGAATCTCACATTTCCCTTTTCCAATTTCCAGTAACTGATAAATGAGGCTCAATGCCATTACTGAGTTAGCAACAGATTATCAAAACATTAACAAGGAGCGCACTGTGTCTGAACTGGATCAACGTAGCTGTGGTGTAGCAACAGCTGAAACACTGTAAGCACCGCACAGCTATACCATATTGCTCTTGGCCCTACTTTCCTTCTCCATCCCCTCAGCCATAGAAACAGTGATAAACACCAGAGTGTGGAGTCGGGAGTGTGCCAGTTTGTTTCCATGTAGATAGAACTCTCCAGTTCTCCCTCTGTCTTACTTTCTGTCTCTGTCTGTGTGTCAGCCAGAAGCCTGCACTTTGTGACCACTAACCTAATGCAATGTGGCTTTCTTAGTAAACGGGTTATGTAAGACCAGTGTCTGGGGCATGGAGGGTGAAGGGGGGGTGGAGGGTGGTTAATGAGTCCAGCAGAGATGGCAGAGCTGTGATATCCTGGCCCTGACAGATCTCAGGAGACACACTGCCAGCCACTGATTAGCCAGACGGCAGGCTTGGGAAGGGAAGGACAAGACTCCTGGAGGAATGTGGCTGGCTGTTGATGGCCACAGGGTTATAGCCAGCCCAGCGCTGGGACTGAGGTCTGGGACTGACTGTCAGGGCACAGGAAATTAGATAGGGCTGCCCCAGCAGCTCCATACTGACTGGACTTCCTCTAGGGCCAAAGCCAGGAATAACTCACCCTGGAACCGCTCTGTCATTGGTTAACTGACTGAGACCTCTCCTCTGTCATTGGTCGGCTGGCAAGGCCACTGGGAGGGTGAGACAAAGCGAGTGCCATTGTTGTGTTCTGTTTTTGTGTTAGCTGTAATTTGTGGATTTTCAGCAACTGGGTTCTGCCATTTTAATTACAATCTCTGTTGGGTTTTTTTGCACAGTGAATTATATAAAATTACGACTTTATTTTATAAAGCACAACTCTTCTTGCAATTCGGGAAACGCCCTGAAGAACAATTACTTTGGAATTAGTCAATAAATAGTTTGGGGCTATTTTGTCACTCTCTCTCCCTTTTTCTCAACCAAACAATTTCTCAGTCCCACCCATCCTTGGCAGTGAAGTTACTGGGCCTGTCTGTGTAACTCCTAAAGTCTGGAAATGTAAAGTCTTCAAAGGGAGCTGAGACACCATCTGAGGCCTCCCACTGAGGATGTGAGCGTTGCTGGGAGTAGTAACTGACTGGGGAGTAATCCCATCAAAGAGGAGACCTAATGCCTCTCTCTCTCTCTCTCGCTCTCTCTCTATTAGCTCTGGGACTCCAACTCCACAGTGCCAGGTCCAGGAGATTAGTAATAACTTCTCCCAGGGACAAAAGATACCCAGTATCATTGTGTCCGTCTGTGACCTCTGACCTGTGTGGTGCCTAGTCCCTACCTCTGGGCCGTGGTAGGGTCTTCCGTTGACTATCTCCGGTGATGCGTAGAGCGGGCTGCCACAAAACGTCTGCAGCAGTTTGTCCTTATGGTAGAGGTTGGATAGCCCAAAGTCAGCAATCTGGCGGGGAGATGGAGACAGAACATCATAGTGGTTTGGTAAAACATCATAACAAAGGTCATTCTAAGTCTCATGGCACTGACAAGGTGACAGAAAGGACTCCTTCAAGCACCGGCCTATCTAAACTCCATTCAAAGTTACAGACTCTGTTAAACATTTACAGACTCTGTTCCAAGGTCACAAGCAAGGTTTGTAGAGCTGATTAAAAATGACTCTTTCTTACCTTAATGTTACAGTTTTCATCCAGTAGCACATTTTCCAGCTTCAGATCCCTGTGCACCACGCCGTTCTGTGAAAGACAAACAGTCCATCGGTTGGCTCTAGGTCGGTACAGTAGAGGGCCATTCGTTCGCAGTTCAATCTGCTTGCTGACGGTGTGGTGATTTACAGAGAACAAACTCCTGTGTTGCTCTCAGGGGATAGAGTCAGAGTGGGCCAATTGGTCTTAGTGCTGTTTAATTTCCCTGCCTCACACTCTATCGTCGTTGTGTTGACATCTGCTGAGATTTTCCCTCGAACGTGTCACAATAAAAAAAAGAGCCTGTAATTACGGACCCAGATAAATCATGTTCTCACAACAGCCCCGGATTAAAAACAACTGTGTAGTTAGTGACCCTTTCAAGGCAGGCACTAACATGTGGTACACACAGGGACAGGAAACACATGCAGCCATTTCAGATCTGGAAGTGATGGGGTGACTTCATTACAACTGTGGCCGGGTTCTGTGTTGTGCTGTGCGTCTTCAATTGGTTAGCAGTGACAGGGAACACTTGTTCACATGCTTCTGATTGGAGAGTGGGGGAGGTGTCTCTAATCAGCCCTCTCACAGTGCACTTCCTTCCTGTGTCAGTCAACCACACTATATCATCCCACCCCACGCTACTTCAACCCCCCCCCCCCCCAGTGCGGTTGCCACTCGTGACTCATCCCAATACACTGTGATTGCTGTCTCCACTCCCCCTATCTAAGCTGGGGAGATGACATCATCCTATCCCAGCTGTAGAGATGATAACTATGGGGGGGGGGAGCCAGACATCCACCCTCTCTGGAGGACCATGGTCGAGGGGAGAGGAGGAGAGGGTGTGGGCCAGGATCCATTCTATGGGGGGGGAGAGATGATGGAGTGTCCCGGTTTGAGCGAGGGGGTGATCCAGGGACATGGAGACATGACCGCAGATGAGGACCCAGGGAACCACGGCAGAGACTGGGTCTGCTCAGCGCACTATGGGTGACACTGGCTTGCATTGAATCTGTCCTCCCGAACACCAAGAGGCCAAGGAAAGCATAGCTAATACATCAGACTGCTTGACAATGTGAGGGATATATACGGTTATAGGCACACGGTTCTGATATTTCGCCCTGCGCCTGATGATTAGCAGAAGTGTGTGTGTGTGTGTGTGTGTGTGTGTGTGTGTGTGTGTGTGTGTGTGTGTGTGTGTGTGTGTGTGTGTGTGTGTGTGTGTGTGTGTGTGTGTGTGTGTGTGTGTGTGTGTGTGTGTGTGTGTGTGTGTGTGTGTGTGTGTGTGTGTTTCTCTACAGAATCTTACCTTATGACAGTGGTGCACAGCAGAGACTATCTGTCTAAAGAAGTGTCGTGTCTCTCTCTCGCTCAGCCGCCGGCGCTCACTGATGTAGTCGTACAGCTCGCCCTTACTGGCGTACTCCATCACGATCACGATCTTGTCCTTGTTCTCAAACACTGGAAGAGGCAGAAACAGTGGAATGGACACGGTCAGCGTGGACACACAGACAGATACCATCTGTTTCAGTCAGCATGGACACACAGACAGATACCATCTGTTTCAGTCAGCATGGACACACAGACAGATACCATCTGTTTCAGTCAGCGCGGACACACAGACAGATACCATCTGTTTCAGTCAGCGTGGACACACAGACAGATACCATCTGTTTCAGTCAGCGCGGACACAGAGACAGATACCATCTGTTTCAGTCAGCGTGGACACACAGACAGATACCATCTGTTTCAGTCAGCATGGACACACAGACAGTTACCATCTGTTTCAGTCAGCGTGGACACACAGACAGATACCATCTGTTTCAGTCAGCGTGGACACACAGACAGATACCATCTGTTTCAGTCAGCGTGGACACACAGACAGATACCATCTGTTTCAGTCAGCATGGACACACAGACAGATACCATCTGTTTCAGTCAGCGTGGACACACAGACAGATACCATCTGTTTCAGTCAGCATGGACACACAGACAGTTACCATCTGTTTCAGTCAGCGTGGACAGACAGTTACCATCTGTTTCAGTCAGCGTGGACACACAGACAGTTACCATCTGTTTCAGTCAGCGTGGACACACAGACAGTTACCATCTGTTTCAGTCAGCGTGGACAGACAGTTACCATCTGTTTCAGTCAGCGTGGACACACAGACAGTTACCATCTGTTTCAGTCAGCGTGGACACACAGACAGATACCATCTGTTTCAAAGCAGAGGTTTCATCACAAAACATTTGTGGAAAAATCTACTTCATCTTCTCAGTGGACATGTTGAATATCATCTAGATGAGAACCTCTGCCAGATTCACAGCAAACTGGTTGTGTTCAAACTCCAGAGCACGTTGCATCTCTGATTACATTACATCACCACCAACCCCACCTCATGTGTCTGACTTGAGTCTTAACAACACTTCTGGGAGGGAGGGGGTGTTTAAGCAATCAGCCAAACGCCTTGGAGAGGAGAGGACATGAGAGGAGAGGACCTAGGAGGAGAGGAGAGGAGAAGAGAGGAGGGAGGAGAGAAGAGGACATGACAGGAGAGGAGAGGACATGAGAGGAGAGGAGAAGAGAGGAGAGAAGAGGACATGAGAGGGGAGGACATAAGAGGAGAGGAGAAGAGCAGAGAGAAGAGGACATGAGAGAGGACATAAGAGACTAGAATAAACTAGTAGAGAAAGGAAGAGAAGGGAAGAAGTTCAATAGAAGATAAATACAGGAGGGGGCCTAGTTAACAGAAGGTCCATAGTGTCTTCTTGCCTTGACCTGGACAGTAAATCATCAACTTCTCATCATGCCACTAACTTTCACCACTCTCTCCCACATTCCAAGCCCCCACACTAAGCCCTATTCACATGAAGAAGAGATAGGAAGCCTCAACGCCCTACAGACTAGACACAGGACAACCTGTTCCACCACTATCTATCTAGCCTCCCATGTATCATTACGTCTACCGCCAGGGCATGTTGCCGTGCCAACAGCAGTGCACCATGTGAGGGATGAGAACTGTCAATGTATTTTCACACACAACAGGAGCTCCAAGGGTGGAGACCTAGTCACCCATGAGCGAGCACCTTCACAGGCCCACCCCTCCCCTCTTCTTCCCCCTCCCCTCCAAAGAATAATCCTGTGGTAAAAACATGTTGATGCTGATTGATGGTAACCCTCCCTGATTGTGGCTGTTCCGCCGGGCAGGGCAGGCAGCACGGAAACCGGGCCAGCTGTCCTGGGGGTCGGATCTGATTGGCTGACAAAGCTTCGACCCGGGACGACCCTTCCGGCGAGCCGTGGCGGGGGTCCGATTGAGAGCCAGCCCCCCAAGATTCACAGGGATAATTACCTGGTTTACATAACGGAGGCGTGTTATCCACGGCCCGCTAGGATGGGTAGCTAGCTAGCTGCCCCCTCCGTCTGTCACTCATTGTTTCTTTGTTCCGCGGCCAGCAGGTCTCAGATCAAACTAATTAGCACCTATTGTCCCACTGCCCTGGACATTGCTTGGTCAGCTTAGGGCCTAGCCCTCTGAGCTGTTGACATGAGAGTCACGCTAAATCGCTACTTCAGCGGAGAGCAGAGGACAATGGAGTTACAAAGAACATTTACTTTGTGTGTTTAAATGTGTGTTGTCTGACAGAGGCCTTTAACATGGACATTTAGTGCTTTGTCATATTTCACAAGGAGGGCAATGTACAGTACTCATAATGCAGAGCTGTTTCCATTCAAACCAGAGAATGAGTAGGACAAATCTCTCTTCTTAAAGTCCTGTCTTTTCTAAACCAGAGGGAGGTGCTTGTCACTGTCACACCAGGCTTGTTTCACAGACTTTAAGTTTGCTAGGGAACAAAACACAAAACACTACACAAATAGCCGTTGTGAATACCATTTAAACGGAATGGACCATATTGACTGCTTCAGGAAGACTTGTCTTGAAATTGTTCCTTTAAAATTGAGTTATGAGGTTATGAATTATGCTCGAAGCGACAAGCAAATGTGCTTTAATTGCTCGCAGGCCTGCTGATGGATGCAGAAAAACATATTTTTCAAAAAAATCAATCAACACTGCACATCTGGTTCAGCTTTGTTTCACACAAGCAGTTAGCTGTTGACACTGGTGTTGCCGGATACACATGTGTGTGTCTATACATTTGCAATGCTATTCTGGTCGGAGGCCAGCCCACAACAGTAAACAAGAGAAACACCAGAAACCAGGCAACCTCTCCAAAGAAACGACTGGCACGGGTTGGTAGCAGACAGTGGGTCTGACTGCACGGCACACGCATAGGAGGGAGCAGCACCCCGTCTCCTTATAAGCTAGTTTATAGAAGTGTTCTCCTAATCAGCCTCTCAGACACACACAAACTTGGTTAAAAAACAATAACCACAACACTCACAGACGACTGGCCCGTTCCCATGACAAATGTCTCTGTTTGACTGTTCGTCACCAACACGTGGGGTTTGGTAGACTTTGAACCCAATCAGAACAGTCATAGTCAACCGGTTTAGGCACTGTTGTTAGGCAATGTGGCACAACAGTTCTGACGTGGCAGAGAAAACTGTTTTTGAACGACTTGGGATATAGAAATAGGTACTAGGCAATTGTCTGATGTTGACTCATTGTTTAACTGCCCTTTGAAATGGCGGTTCATTTGTGGTTCAAACTTGGATTGAAAATGTAAGGTAATGTCAGCTGCATCAACATTCTCTGTTGATCAGAATTCCCCTCTCAAACGGAGGTGTGGGGTCAAGTCAAATGAGCGAATGTGCAACACAAGACATGAGCGAAGCCTTTGTCTCTTGGATGGGACAGATACACTGTATGAATGTGGCGTTAGCGTGAGCTCAGGGCCTCTCCTCCCTGTGCATATCTGTGGAGTCAGGCTCAGGGCTAGCCTCCTCTCTGTCTTTCTCTCTCGCCCGCTCTCCCTCCTACTCTCCTCAGTCTCAGTCTGGTTCCCAGCTGGAGATCTCTCTAAGCACTAACAGATGTATGGCCCTGAGACCGCGGAAGACACAAGAGGAGACCTCTCAGATGTGGGAGAGAGGGGCAAAACCTCACGGACACCCCCCCCCCCCCCGACACACACACGTGCACGCACGTGTACACACACTCTCTGAAAGACACTGGGCTCAGACAGAGAAGAAAAAGATGAATAACATCTCAAAACCTGAGGTCCAGATTGTATTATGACATCTGCCTGCCATAACATGACAATCCTAGAGCAGCACCAGGCAGGGGGAAGGAGGAAGAGATTGAAAGCTGTGTGTGTGTGTGTGTGCGAGCATGTGTGTGAGCGTGCGCATATAGACAGACACCCTACCTTCATAAATAGAGATGATGTGGGGGTGTTTCAGGGATGACATGATCTCTATCTCCCTGCGGATGTGAACCATGTCCTGCTCATCCTTGATCTTCTCCTTCCGGATGGACTTGATAGCCACCTGAGGACAGAGAGGACAGACACGTGTTCTTGTCAGTTGACGTGGACTAATGTGAAAATTAGTGGGCAGGTCAAATCAAACCCACAAAGAGTTTGTGATGATAAACCAACGCAGGTCAAACCGCGAGTCGACACACCCACATAGCATATCACAGACACCTCGTTGCACGTACATCAGCAAAGACATTTGGACAGCCAGAATGCTTGCTCTGTTGACCTTTGCAAAATACAGTATGTCTTACATAACATAATCTAAATGAACACTCTTTGACCCTCCTTCCCAGAGCCCCATAGTGACCCACCCGTTGTGACCTCTGCTCTCCACTCAGCCAGTCAACACAGACAGGAGAGGCACTGAGACTCGGTCATCAGAGGCTCCTGCTGTGTAATTCCCCGTCTCTTTAGAGGAGAAAAGGAAGGTGCTCTCGGTGGAAAGAAACAGCGTTGGCGCGTGGTGCAGTAATGAGGACTCCATTGTACGGAGTGTTCACCCTGGTATTAACAGACAGCTGGTGCTAGGGGCTTGGTCTATCTAGTCTGTGATGTGTGTGGAGTGGGGCGGGGGCGACTCCCTCTAGCCTGACTCTGGTCTAATGGACATATCAGGTAGAACATCAAGGAGAATAGGGAGTTTCTGGGCTGTGGGTTTCCATGGCAACTGCAGCTCGGGGGCGGTGTGTGTGCCTGCCAGCAGGGGGAGTGGATTGATGAAGCTGAACCTTCTCAACTAGCCTGTGAAGACATTACAGTAGATGCAAGTGCCAAACGAACACACTTTCAGGCCAACGTATCGTGTTGATTTACACCATGCCGCTCACAAACACTTATACACGTCGTACAGTATGTAGGCCTACACCCACATCTGTTGTAAAAACTACAAACCAGAGGTCTAAGGTCAAGGGTGGCAGGTAGCCTAGCGGTTAAGAGCATTGGGCCAGTAACCGAAAGGTCGCTGGTTCGAATCCCCAAGCAGACTAGGTCGATGTACCTTGAGCAAGGCACTTAAACCAAATTGTTCTGGATAAGAGTAAAACAATTAAAGTCAACAGAGACTTCCCCCTACTTGGCCTCCCCCTGGTCTCTGTTAGCTAGCCTATAGGGACGACAAAAGCTTTCCTTACTAAGAGAGAGGTCCATTACAGTGGAGGCCAATTCTACTCCAGAGCCAGGCAGCAGTACAAACCACACACTCAGTGTGCCAAGCTAATTACTGTGTAAATTCATAAAAATAACCCGACCAGAATAACTCTCCTCATCCAGAGCACGACTTGATTACAGAGAATAAAAAAAAGATGTAAATATAAACAAGGAAAGGCCCTGTTTTGTTTCCACACGCTGAGTGGTAGTCTTTAGGTCTTAGTTAGTTGCTGGTCTCTATTGGTGAAGTGTTGTACCTCCACTGTTATCAACAGCATTAGTACTGTATTCACTTCATGCCAAATCCTAAACCATGAATGGGAACGTAAGTCCCCAGTCTGTCTCTATGTGAAGCAGCACACTGTCTGCACTGCTGGTCCGTTTTTCACTGGTGCTGTTTTTTATTGAAGGCCGGGATCTGTCAGTTCCTATAGAAGTACAATACAGGACACACTCTACTTGGAGATGGTGATGTAGAAATAGGGTTGCAAAGGGTCGGAAACTTTCCAGTAAATTTCCAGATTTTTGGGGGAAATTTTCAATGAGAAGTTAAGCCCGGGATTTTGGGGAATTTTGCTTAAATTCGTCAAAAACTGTAGCTTATAACAATGAACCTTTTTGGTGGGATACACATAAGGCAATTCTAGGTATTTTGGCATATTTTGGTTCAACTATCCCCAATTCAATGGAATTGCAACCCTCTACATGCACAGTGCATTATTCCATCACATGTGCAGTGCACTCTTCCATCACATGTACAGCTGATTGTCAAGATCTTGCACACTAATGAGATGCTATTGAGCCCACACTACTACATTGTCTGAGCCAAGAACTACATGCTTTCTGGTATATTTTTATTACAATACTGGGTGAATATACACTGCTCAAAAAAATAAAGGGAACACTTAAACAACACAATGTAACTCCAAGTCAATCACACTTCTGTGAAATCAAACTGTCCACTTAGGAAGCAACAAAGACAACAGGTGGAAATTATAGGCAATTAGCAAGACACCCCCAATAAAGGAGTGGTTCTGCAGGTGGTGACCACAGACCACTTCTCAGTTCCTATGCTTCCTGGCTGATGTTTTAGTCACTTTTGAATGCTGGCGGTGCTTTCACTCTAGTGGTAGCATGAGACGGAGTCGACAACCCACACAAGTGGCTCAGGTAGTGCAGCTCATCCAGGATGGCACATCAATGCGAGCTGTGGCAAGAAGGTTTGCTGTGTCTGTCAGCGTAGTGTCCAGAGCATGGAGGCGCTACCAGGAGACAGGCCAGTACATCAGGAGACGTGGAGGAGGCCGTAGGAGGGCAACAACCCAACAGCAGGACCGCTACCTCCGCCTTTGTGCAAGGAGGAGCACTACCAGAGCCCTGCAAAATGACTTCCAGCAGGCCACAAATGTGCATGTGTCTGCTCAAACGGTCAGAAACAGACTCCATGAGGGTGGTATGAGGGCCCGACGTCCACAGGTGGGGGTTGTGCTTACAGCCCAACACTGTGCAGGACCTTTGGCATTTGCCAGAGAACACCAAGATTGGCAAATTCGCCACTGGCGCCCTGTGCTCTTCACAGATGAAAGCAGGTTCACACTGAGCACATGTGACAGACGTGCCAGAGTCTGGAGACGCCGTGGAGAACGTTCTGCTGCCTGCAACATCCTCCAGCATGACCGGTTTGGCGGTGGGTCAGTCATGGTGTGGGGTGGCATTTCTTTGGGGGGCCGCACAGCCCTCCATGTGCTCACCAGAGGTAGCCTGACTGCCATTAGGTACCGAGATGAGATCCCCAGACCCCTTGTGAGACCATATGCTGGTGCGGTTGGCCCTGGGGTCCTCCTAATGCAAGACAATGCTAGACCTCATGTGGCTGGAGTGTGTCAGCAGTTCCTGCAAGAGGAAGGCATTGATGCTATGGACTGGCCCGCCCGTTCCCCAAACCTGAATCCAATTGAGCACATCTGGGACATCATGTCTTGCTCCATCCACCAACGCCACGTTGCACCACAGACTGTCCAGGAGTTGGCGGATGCTTTAGTCCAGGTCTCAGGAGACCATCCGCCACCTCATCAGGAGCATGCCCAGGCGTTGTAGGGAGGTCATACAGGCACGTGGAGGCAACACACACTACTGAGCCTCATTTTGACTTGTTTTAAGGACATTACATCAAAGTTGGATCAGCCTGTAGTGTGGTTTTCCACTTTAATTTTGAGTGTGACTCCAAATCCAGACCTCCATGGGTTGATAAATTTGATTTCCATTGATCATTTTTGTGTGATTTTGTTGTCAGCACATTCAACTATGTAAAGAAAAAAGTATTTAATAAGAATATTTCATTCATTCAGATCTAGGATGTGTTATTTTAGTGTTCCCTTTATTTTTTTGAGCAGTGTATTTTATATGACATACATCATTTTTTGTTAACTAGTAAATAGTAGCCTACAGCAAAGTATGTTTTAATCATTTCTAACTTGTTAACAATTTCTGCTAGTTAGTTTTTGCTACCATGTGGGTTTTAACTTGCTTGAGCCTGCTAACTGAGGAGTGTTAATTCACCTGTTTCCAAACATGTTTCGTTTAAAAACATGTATCTTACAAAGGAGTTGTTTAATCTAACTGCTTAACTATTTATATGTACATGGAATTGTATTAGGTTTTTTTCCTTTTTTTCCCTAATCTTTACAGGAAAATGCCACGGGCATTATCTGATGTGTGGGGACATTTCACTGCAGCTAATGTAGAAGGAAATGCTGTGTACATTTGCAAATACTGTGCTAAATCATATGTGAAGAATGCAACAGATGCAGAATAATCTGGCCAAGTGCATAAAGTTCCCTCAGCACTCACAACAAGCAACCTCTGACAAAATTCCCTCTTCGTCTATTCAAGGTGAAAATGATGAAGCAGACACCTTATCGATAGCAACAGCTCATGGTCCTCCTGGAATGAGAAGTTTTTTTGACTCAATGGAGGAACGTAGTCAGAGAAATGCTGATGAATGTCTTGCTTGAGCTGTGTATACAACTGGTTCATCTCTGATGCTCACAGGCAATGTGTATTGGAAGAGATTTCTGAATGATCTTCAACCAGCATACACCCCTCCAACCAGACATGCTTTATCTACTCATTTGCTGAATGCAGAGTTCAACAGTGTTCAAGTGAAGGTCAAGCAAATCATTGAGAAAGCAGACTGTATTGTAATCATCTCTGATGGGTGGTCGAATGTTTTTGGGCAAGGAATAATTAACTACATCCTCTCCATCCCTCAACCAGTATTGTACAAGAGCACAGGCACAAGGGACAACAGACACACCGGTCTCGACATCAATGACCTTGGACCACAGAAGGTATTTGCACTGGTGACAGACAATGCTGCGAACATGATTCACTGTGTGGATAGTGTTCTCGGGGTGATGAGAGGTGGTGGGTTTGCGCCAGACATAGCATTTTCCTTGATGGCCAAAAAACTAAATTGACCGGAGTACCTTCTTCCATATGTTTGGGGAGTCTCCCACATGCCTTTTGGCAAACACCAAACATGTTTGCTTATTTTTTTCATTAGGCAATGGCTTTTTTTCTGTCCACTCTTTCGTAAAGCCCAGCTCTGTGGAGTGTACGGCTTAAAGTGGTCCTATGGACAGATACTCCAATCTCCGCTGTGGAGCTTTGCAGCTCCTTCAGGGTTATCTTTGGTCTCTTTGTTGCCTCTCTGATTAATGCCCTCCTTGCCTGGTCTGTGAGTTTTGGTGGGCGTCCCTCTCTTGGCAGGTTTGTTGTGGTGCCATATTCTTTCCATTTTTTAATAATGGATTTAATGGTGCTCCGTGGGATGTTCAAAGTTTCAGATATTTTTTTATAACCCAACCCTGATCTGTACTTCTCCACAACTTTGTCCCTGACCTGTTTGGAGAGCTCCTTTGTCTTCATGGTGCCGCTCGCTTGGTGGTGCCCCTTGCTTAGTGGTGCTGCAGACTCTGAGGCCTTTCAGAACAGGTGTATATATACTGAGATCATGTGACAGATCATGTGACACTTAGATTGCACACAAGTGGACTTTATTTAACTAATTATGTCACTTCTGAAGGTAATTGGTTGCACCAGATCTTATTTAGGGACTTCAGAGCAAAGGGGGTGAATACATATGCACTTTTCAATTTTTAATTTTTTAGAATTATTTTTAACATGTAACATGTCAACATTTCACCAATTTGAACTTTGAATTTTTTTCTTTATTTTTTTACCCCCTTTTCTCCCCAAATTTCGTGGTATCCAATCGCTAGTAATTACTATCTTGTCTCATCGCTGCAACTCCCGTACGGACTCGGGAGAGACAAAGGTCGAAAGCCATGCGTCCTCCGAAGCACAACCCAACCAAGCCGCACTGCTTCTTAAAACAGCGCGCCTCCAACCCGGAAGCCAGCCGCACCAATGTGTCAGAGGAAACACCGTGCACCTGGCCCCCTTGGTTAGCGCGCACTGCGCCCGGCCCGCCACAGGAGTCGCTGGAGCGCGATGAGACAAGGATATCCCTACCGGCCAAACCCTCCCTAACCCGGACGACGCTAGGCCAATTGTGCGTCGCCCCACGGACCTCCCGGTCGCGGCCGGCTGCGACAGAGCCTGGGCGCGAACCCAGAGACTCTGGTGGTGCAGCTAGCACTGCGATGCAGTGCCCTAGACCACTGCGCCACCCGGGAGGCCCTCAATTTGAACTATTTTGTGTATGTCCATTACATAAAATCCAAATAAAAATCTATTTAAATTACAGGTTGTAATGCAACAAATTAGGAAAAACGTCAAGGGGGATGAATACTTTTGCAGGGCACTGTATGCTGGCAAGTGCATCCTGTCTGGTGCAGAGATTAACAAGGCCTATGGTGTCATCAAAACCGTGTCTCGCCACCTTGGCCTGGATGAGGGCAAGGTTCTTGGCAGTCTGGCGAAGTACACTTCCAAGCAAGGGCTTTGGGATGGAGATGCAATATGGCAGTCATGCCAACATATCTCATCAGCCACCTGGTGGAAGGGACTTTGTGGATCTGAGGCTCTTTCACCTCCTGCCTCCATCATCCTCCAAATCCCAACAACATCAGCCGCCTCAGAGTGCAACTGGTCCTTGTTTGGGAACACACACCAAAGCACGCAACAGGCTGACCAATACAAGGGTTGAAAAATTGGTGGCCATCCGGGCAGATTTGAGGCTTTTTGAGCCTGACAACGAGCCATCCTCAACCAGGTTGGAAAGTGACAGTGAAGATGAGGCCTCAGAGTCTGATGTTCAAGAGGTGGACATTGAGGAGGTCCAGGGAGAAGACATGGAAGCCTGAGCGGAAGACAACCAAAGCTTTAGTTTCTAGACTATCATTTTACAGATGTATGTTGAAAACGTTTTTGGGAGATGCGATGGATCATTGGGGATCATTCAATATTCCCTTTCTTTTGTTGTTCGGTGAAATCATCCCATGTGAAAAGTCAACTCATTTAATTAAAGTTAAATTCGTAACTAAATTGTTTTTTAAAATTTCTATTGGAAGGATTTAATAATTTGCAATTGTCTACTTATGATAAAGTAAAATGTTTCTTTCATTCTTCATTTGATATGGTAAATATATCCAATGCAATAAACATCTACATTTAAATGGTATTAATATTCATTTGCATATATTTTGTAACGTTCGTTCTCCTCCTCGTCTGAGGTGGAACAAGGATCGGACCAATATGCAGCGAGGTATGAAGACATAATGATTTATTTAAATGAAGACGAAAAACACTTGAACAAACTACAAAATAACAAAACGACGTAAACTGTCACGTTCCTGACCTGTTTTCATTTTTCTTGTATTTATTTAGTTGGTCAGGGCGTGAGTTGGGTGGGTTTGTCTATGTTTGATTTTCTATGTTGGGATGTTTGTGTTCGGCCGGGTATGATTCTCAATCAGAGACAGCTGTCAATCGTTGTCCCTGATTGAGAATCATACTGAGGCAGCCTGGGTTTCATGTGTGTTTTGTGGGTGTTTGTTTCCGTGTCTGTGTTGGTTGCACCACACAGTACTGTATCGGTTTATGCACTTCGTTTATTTGTTTTGTAAGTCAGTTATGAACCCTAACCACTCTGCGTATTGGTCCGATCCGTCTCGCCTCTCCTCGTCCGAGGAGGAGGAAGAATATGACGATAGCCGTTACAGAAACACCCACCCCAAAAGGATCAAGCCGAGGACACAGGACTCGTGGACTTGGGAAGAGATCCTGGACGGCAAAGGACCCTGGGCTCAGCCAGGGGAATATCGCCGTCCCAAGGCGGAGTTGGAGGCAGCGAAGGCAGAGAGGCGCTGGTATGAGGAGGCAGCGCGGCGACGCGGTTGGGTGCCCGAGAGTCAGACACAAAAATGTATTGGGGGGGGGGGGGGGGCACACGCTGAGTGTGGCAAAGCCGGGTAGGATACCTGAGCCAACTCCCCGTGCTTACCGTGGAGTGAGAGGGCGTCGTACTGGTCAGACACCGTGTTATGCGGTAAAGCGCACGGTGTCCCCAGTACGCGTGCTTAGCCCAGTGCGGGCTATTCCACCTCGCTGCACTGGTAGGGCTAGGTTGGGCATCGAGCCGGGTGCCATGAAGCGTACATGGCACCAGCCTTACAGATGGTGTCCCCGGTTCGCCAGCATAGCCCAGTGCGGGCTATTCCACCTCGCCGCACTGGCAGGGCTACGGGGACCATTCAACCTGGTAGGGTTGGGGAGGCTCGGTACTCAAGAGCGTGTGTCCTCCTTCACGGTCCGGTATACCCGGTGCCACCTCCACGTACCAGTCCTCCGGTGGCAGCCCCCCGCACCAGGCTGTCTCTCCGGGTTCTCTCTCCAGCTGCTCCCACCTGTCCAGCGCTGTCAGAGCCTTCCTCCTCTCCAGCGCAGCCTGAGTCTGAACTGCCTGCCTTCCCAGCGCTGTCTGAACTGCCTGCCTTCCCAGCGCTGTCTGAACTGCCTGCCTTCCCAGCGCTGTTTGAACTGCCTGCCTTCCCAGCGCTGTCTGAACTGCCTGCCTTCTCAGCGCTGTCTAAACTGTCTGCCTGCCCAGCGCTGTCTGAACTGTCTGCCTGCCCAGCGCTGTCCGTCTGTCCCGAGCCGCCAGAGCCGTCCAGCCAGGACCAGCCAGAGCCGTCCAGCCAGGACCAGCCGGAGCCGTCCAGCCAGGAGCCGCCAGAGCCGTCCAGCCAGGATCCGCCAGAGCCGGCCAGCCAGGATCCGCCAGAGCCGTCCAGCCAGGATCCGCCAGAGCCGTCCAGCCAGGATCCGCCAGAGCCGGCCAGCCAGGATCCGCCAGAGCCGGCCAGCCAGGATCCACCAGAGCCAGCCAGCCAGGATCCGCCCCTCAGTCCGGTGCTGCCCCTCAGTCCGGAGCTGCCCCTCAGTCCGGTGCTGCCCTTTGGTATAGTGGGATTGACATGGAGGGTGGCCATTGGGAGGAGGCCACGGAAGCGGGGTTTGACTATGGTGGGGTGGGGACCACGACCAGCGCCAGAGCCGCCACCGTGGACAGACGCCCACCCAGACCCTCCCCTAGAGTTTATGCTGGTGCGCTCGGAGTTCGCACCTTAAGGGGGGGGGCTATGTCACGTTCCTGACCTGTTTTCCTTTTTCTTGTATTTATTTAGTTGGTCAGGGCGTGAGTTGGGTGGGTTTGTCTATGTTTGATTTTCTATGTTGGGATGTTTGTGTTCGGCCGGGTATGATTCTCAATCAGAGACAGCTGTCAATCGTTGTCCCTGATTGAGAATCATACTTAGGCAGCCTGGGTTTCACGTGTGTTTTGTGGGTGTTTGTTTCCGTGTCTGTGTTGGTTACACCACACGGTACTGTATCGGTTTATGCACTTCGTTTATTTGTTTTGTAAGTCAGTTTCAGTTTCGTTATAATAAATCATTATGAACCCTAACCACTCTGCGTATTGGTCCGATCCGTCTCGCCTCTCCTCGTCCGTGGAGGAGGAAGAATATGACGATAGCCGTTACATAAACAGACCTGAACTTGAGAACATATAACAATGAACGCACGAACAGGAAAGAATGAACGAAACGAAACGAGACAGTACCGTGTGGTGCAACAAACACAAACACAGCAACAATCACCCACAAACAAACGGTGTGAACAGCCTACCTTAATATGGTTCTCATAGGAAACGTAAAACACCTGCCCCTAATTGAGAACCATATCAGGCTAATACATTGAACCCAACATAGAAACACATAACATAGAATGCCCACCCAAACTCACGCCCTGACCATACTAAATAAAGACAAAATAAAGGAAATAAGGTCAGGAACGTGACATATTTCCATTAATTCCCATATATTCCTGTTAATTCCCATATATTCCCGTTAATTCCCACAAAGTTTACACCTCTGAATATTCCCCAAAATGTGCAACCCTCTGTATAAATACACAAAGGTCTTACTGTGGTGTGTGTGGTTGAATTTTTAGAGAGATTTGTAGACGACTGTGCTGCATGTATTGCAGATAGTACAGTATCAATATACACTGCCCTTTGACCCTCATTATACTGTGAGTTATGTTTTTAATGTCACATGTACGAGTACAGTGAAATGCCTTTCTTACAAACGTAAAACCCAACAATGCAATAATCAACAACAAAAAACACACGAGAAATAAGAAGAAATATGTCAGCCTATTAGAAACAGTATTCCAACAATACAGAGAGCAGAAAAAAATCCATCCATCCCACCGGGCTCGTCTCTTACTCCCCTGGGACCCTGGAGTGGGTGGGGTCATTAAACACGCAGGCCTGTGTATCATCCACCTGCCAGCTGGCTGACTGGCTACAGTACTGCAGCCCTGCTTTTGTCTTTAAGTGTTGGGCTATTACTGTCAGTCACACAGATGGCTGCCCTGCCGGCCTTGCCCAGCCACCCTGTGCCAGGTATAGTCCTCCTCTACAGGCTGTAGGCTGAAGTGTGTTTGATGCGAGAGGCCGCGCTCCGCTCCACTAGAGCCTGACAACGACCGGCGGTTTCTCAGCCCCTTAAAATTGATGAGGTATCCATCACTAGTTCCCCCTTTCTCTCTGAAGATCATGTTCATTTGTATGGATGGAGAGACTGTGTGTGTGTGTGTGTGTGTGTGTGTGTGTGTGTGTGTGTGTGTGTGTGTGTGTGTGTGTGTGTGTGTGTGTGTGTGTGTGTGTGTGTGTGTGTGTGTGTGTGTGTGTGTGTGTGTGTGTGTGTGTGTGTGTGTGTGTGTGTGTGTGTGTGTCAGGGGAGTTAACAATAGCAGGGAGGACCCTATGATTGATTGAGAGAGCTGAGCCATCTTTTTACCACAGTGCCAGAGTGAAGAAGAAAAACTGCTGAAAACTGCACAACTACAGCCCATAACAGTGAATCTCAGTAATTTTCTCCTCCCAGTTAATCCCCAGTGAATCCATTGTTTGGGGGTGAGGTAATCTAGTGCTTTAAACTCATATGAATGTGACTTTCTAACCCCTAAACTAAAGCCCACCCCTCCCATTATGATGGGGTCCCCTATCTTTAAACTGCTCCCCTCCTCCCATCTCCCTCTCTCCCTTCTCCTCCCCCATCCCTCCCTCACTCTTTCCCTCCCTCCCTCCCTCCCTGTGCTTTGGACCCCCCCACAGGATAATAACTTTCCATTTGTGTCTTATTTCCAGCTGGGGACGGCCTTTCATGTGTCAATGCCCACTGCTGTCACCACAACCTTTTCCCTTTGCGTAAGGCATCTCCTCCCTCACACACACTAAAACGGACACGCATACACGCATGTAAGCACACACATGCACCTTTTATTAAAAAATATATGTTTATTTAACAAGGCAAGTCAGTTAATAACAAATTCTTATTTACAATGACAGCCTAGCCCGGCCAAACCCTAACCTAGACGACACTGGGCCAATTGTGCGCCACCCTATGGGACTCCAAATCACGGCCGGTTGTGATACAGCCTGGAATCGAACCAGAGTCTGTAGTGACGCCTATAGCACTGAGATGCAGTGCCTTAGACCACTGTGCCACTCGTGAGCCCTTATGCACCCAAACACACTGACACAAACACACAGAATTGCATACACATTGACCTTTGCACATCCAAGCCCATGCACACATACAGTAGTCAAATCAAACCACACATACAGTAGTCAAATCAAACCACACATACAGTAGTCAAATCAAACCACACATACAGTAGTCAAATCAAACCACACATACAGTAGTCAAATCAAACCACACATACAGTAGTCAAATCAAACCACACATACAGTAGTCAAATCAAACCACACATACAGTAGTCAAATCAAACCACACATACAGTAGTCAAATCAAACCACACATACAGTAGTCAAATCAAACCACACATACAGTAGTCAAATCAAACCACATATACAGTATTCAAATCAAACCACACATACAGTAGTCAAATCAAACCACACATACAGTAGTCAAATCAAACCACACATACAGTAGTCAAATCAAACCACACATACAGTAGTCAAATCAAACCACACATACAGTAGTCAAATCAAACCACACATACAGTAGTCAAATCAAACCACACATACAGTAGTCAAATCAAACCACACATACAGTAGTCAAATCAAACCACACATACAGTAGTCAAATCAAACCACACATACAGTAGTCAAATCAAACCACACATACAGTAGTCAAATCAAACCACACATACAGTAGTCAAATCAAACCACACATACAGTAGTCAAATCAAACCACACATACAGTAGTCAAATCAAACCACACATACAGTAGTCAAATCAAACCACACATACAGTAGTCAAATCAAACCACACATACAGTAGTCAAATCAAACCACACATACAGTATGAGGACACAGACACACTGACTTTCCATCCAAAGTGAGCAGCCGACAAACACAACAGAAGGTTGTGCAGATTCTATGTCTACAGGCTGTCACACTTGAACACATGCTCTCATGCACCCCGACATCTAATCAATCTCTCTTCAATGATAAACCCACAAACACAAGTCATCAGTCTCTTCTCTTTGCCCTTTTGCTCTTCTCATTTAGTCTAGCTGCAAAGGAAGCCGGGGCATGCCAGGGAAAGTAATACGGGCAGGGCCAGCAGAGGGATTCCATAACGATCTCTCACCCTGTTGCTATCTCTATCGTATGGACACCAGGGGCTCTTTAGGTCAGGGGTCATGTACACTTTCACAGCACCATGCCAGACACAAGTGCCCTGGGGCCACAGTCTGCACACCCTCTCTATCTCTGTCTGGGTGCCTCTGAACTGAATGTACTCAAGTGTTGATTTACAAAGGGCCCATGGCCACTTGTACTGGTAATAATGTTGTGACACATTCAACGGCAACAGTTCAGGTTGATTTATAATTAGCTACCACCTACACACTGTTCCAGAGTCAGCTCTGCTGCCTGCTATTTGAAGTGGAATCATTAAGGGCTGAAGAACTAAGCCAGGCCAGGCTAACTGATAGAGGAGGAATGCATGGGGATCAGGCATTACCATCACTCCATAAATCTCTAGAATGATGTCAGGGCATGTGGAGATGGCAATGACATACAAAGTGGTGAAACTGCGGTTATTAATGGGATATAACATAATAGCCTTAAACATTTCACCAAATGTGACTAGGCTTTTAAAAACAGACCCAAACAGATCCTGATTTTCACTTGAACCAAGCACCCTGTCTGTTTAATGAGTTGGAAAACTTGCAATAAGGCGTTGATGCCATAAAGCATTGGCAACAGCCAGGCAGGTCATGTGAGGGTGCTATTTGAGCTACGGGTTTATGGTGCCTCCACCAAGCATGCATGTGCCAGGAGCTATGGAACACAGAGGGACATGTTGACCCGACTGAGTTTCCCCCCTGGCATTCTGAATCTGAACACACGTAAGGAAATTTCCTCTCGTTCTGCCAAAAGGGGATCATGGGTAAAATGATGCAGCACATAGAAATATCTGAAGAGGTGAGGTGCATGGGTCTCCAAATATGGTGCATGGGGGCAGATGACGAGCATGCAATGACATGCTGCTGTTCTCCAAGTCATGGAGAAACTCCAGGATATTGTTGACCAACACCAAGACACAAACAAAAACAAAAAAGTTGAGGGACATTGGTCAAAGGGACACAGTCATAGGGGCGGTAGGTAGCCTAGTGGTTAAAGCATTGGGCCAGTAACCGAAAGCTCGGTGGATTGAATCCCTGAGCTGACAAGGTAAAAATATGTAGATCTGCCTCTAAACAAGGCAGTTAACCCACTGTTCCCCAGGTGGGCCGTCATTGTAAGAATTTGTTCTTAACTGACTTGCCTAGTTGAAGTCTGAAGTTTACATACACCTTAGCCAAATACATTTAAACTCAGTTTTTCACAATTCCTGACATTTAATCCGAGTAAAAATTCCCTGTCTTAGGTCAGTTAGGATCACCACTTTATTTTAAGAATGTGAAATGTCAGAATAACAGTAGAGAGAATTATTTATTTAAGCTTTTACTTCTTTCATCACATTCCCAGTGGGTCAGAAGTTTACATACACTCAATTAGTATTTGGTAGCATTGTTTTTAAATTGTTTAACTTAGGTCAAACGTTTTGGGTAGCCTTCCACAAGCTTCCCACAATAAGTTGGGTTAATTTTGGTCCATTCCTCCTGACAGAGCTGGTGTAACTGAGTCAGGTTTGTAGGCCTCCTTGCTCGCACACGCTTTTTCAGTTTTGCCCACAAATGTTCTATAGGATTGAGGTCAGGGCTATGTGATGGCCACTCCAATACCTTGACTTTACTGTCCTGAAGCCATTTTGCCACAACTTTGGAAGTATGCTTGGGGTCATTGTCCATTTGGAAGACCCATTTACGAACAAGTTTTAACTTCCTGAGATGTTGCTTCAATATATCCACATCATTTTCCTCCCTCATGATGCCATCTTTTTTGTGAAGTGCACCAGTCCCTCCTGCAGCAAAGCACCCTCACAACATGATGCTGCCACCCCCGTGCTTCACGGTTGGGATGGTGTTCTTCAGCTAGCAAGCAGCCCCCTTTTTCCTCCAAACATAACGATGGTCATTATGGCCAAACAGTTGTATTTTTGTTTCATCAGACCAGAGGATATTTCTCCAAAAAGTACTATCTTTGCCCCCAAGTGCAGTTGCAAACCGTAGTCTGGCTTTTTTATGGTGGTTTTAGAGCAGTTGCTTCTTCCTTGCTGAGCGGCCTTTCAGGTTAGGTCGATATAGGAATTGTTTTACTGTGGATACAGATACTTTTGTATCTGTTTCCCCCAGCATCTTCACAAGGTCCTTTGCTGTTGTTCTGGGATTGATTTGCACTTTTCACATCAAAGTACGTTCATCTCTAGGAGACAACGCGTCTCCTTCCTGAGCGGTATGACGGCTGCGTGGTCCCATGGTGTTTATACTTGCGTACTATAATTTGTACAGATGAACGTGGTACCTTCAGGCGTTTGGAAATTGCTCCCGAGGATGAACCAGACTTGAGGAGGTTGACAATTTTTTTTCTGAGGTCTTGGATGATTTCTTTAGATTTTTCCATGATGTCAAGCAAAGAGGTACTGAGTTTGAAGGTAGACCTTGAACTACATCCACAGGTACGCCTCCAATTGACTCAAATGATGTCAATTAGCCTATCAGAAGCTTCTAAAGCCATGACATCATTTTCTGGAATTTTCCAAGCTGTTTAAAGGCACAGTCAACTTAGTGTATGTAAACTTCTGACCCACTGGAATTGTGATTCAGTGAATTTCAAGTGAAATAATCTGTCTGGAAACAATTGTTGGAAAAATTACTTGTGTCATGTACAAAGTAGATGTCCTAACCGACTTGCCAAAAAAATAGTTTGTTAACAAGAAATGTGTGGAGTGGTTGAAAAACGAGTTTTAATGATTCCAACATAAGTGTATGTAAACTTCCGACTTCAACTGTAAATAAAGGTTACATTAAAAAATATAGATATATTCTTTTAACATGCAGTTCAATTACTTCAACAACATCAAAAAGAGGTGTTATTCTAGGCCAGCTCTCAAGTTTGAGTTTGCCAAACTAGAAACCTCTTAACCTTACAGCAATAAATGGCACATTCCAGCCCATTCAATGTGAGTAGGCTGAAGTATCTTGGAGGAGTGTTGGCCTGTTTCAATGATGTGTATCGTTGAGGACAGCGCGTGCTGAAGATATTCCCAGGGCCTCTAGAGCCTTATGAGCACGGGGGAATTCCCAGAGGGGAAAAAGACACACATGTCTAGAGCACAGCAAAGTAGCTATTTGGGGCCTCTTTGTTGTAGCTATGTTTTCTATGACTCAGGATTGGGCGTCTCAGGTCTGTAGACTTAAATTACACAGGCAGCCCAATTCTGATCTTTTTCCCGCTAATTGGTATTTTGGTCAATTACATCAGATATTTTCCGGATCTGATTGGTCAAAAGATCAATTAGTGAAAAATAGATCGGAATTGGCTACCTGTGTAAACGCAAGAATAACTTTTACAGATGTCTCAGGCATACATGGTTCTTGAAATCCCTATACATAAAGAGTTTTGAAAATCCCTATGCATAAATAAATGTCTCACCTCTCTGCCGGAGTGTCGTTCAATTGCCTTCTTGACTTTGCCATAGGTCCCTCTTCCGAGAGTCTCGAGCAATTCGTAGCGGTGTTTCAGGTTATGCTTGTGGTGGTGTTTCTTGAAGCCTGAATTTCTCCCGCTGCCATCGCTAGCTGCCGGTGTTTCTGCCATTGAATGACCGGCAGGTAGCGATGGAGGGGACAGGTCACCCCTAGATGGTTTACCCACTGCGGTGGGGGGTTGTTTGGCCTCAGGACGGGTCAGCCCTCGGTGGGCCGAGAGACAAGCTGTTTCCATCTCTAGGGAAGTATTCAAACTAACTTCCCACGGTTAAATATCTTAAACTAAGCTATTTGTTACAAATATTTATACTATAGTTATACTTATTATAGGCCTAATAATAGTCGTAATAAATAAAATAAATTACAAGGAATAATGCGTAAATATTATAGTAATAAACATAGAAATTATTCCGATTGTCTAATGATCACTCCCTTTGTTCATTATTTTCTGATCAAAGAATTCTCTCCACACCTTGTCATCCCTTTGTCGGCTTATAAGAGTGAGTCATTATTATACGATTAAATAAAAAAGCAAAAGGTTATAAAGGAGACATGTGACATCACCTGTCTTTACGCGCCTGATACATAATGCAATGCATATTATACATGTTTTACTCTGAAGGTATATTCTATGGCTACAGTCCTCTAAATATGTATTCAGAATTCGACAGACGAATGCATGTCGGAAGCTGAATCCACTTTCGATTGTATGTCTCCTCGGGTATGAACAATGGTGCTCAAAATTTAGCAATCCAGAAAGATTTTTTTTTTTTTTAGGTTATTTAAACATCGGGCTATTCTATTCTCGTTATCCGTGTAGTAGCCTATACTGGCATTATTATCTCATAGTCTTTCGTTTATTCTAGGCCGTTCACATAATCTACCGTAAAAATGCTGCCAACATCGTTAACTCACAACTAACAGGCGAAACCGTCAGCGTCATTGCCTCCCGAGAAAGCAGCGACGAAACCGGCGTTCTGGATGAAGATGACCCTCATTTTGTCCTCAAACCAGGTGTAACGTCATTCAGCTGAGCTCTGTGTATGGCGCGAGTGCTCCATGCCCAAGTCGACGTTGCAGATGCGCTATGATCGGATATGTCAAGCTCAGACGTTTTGATTATTGCCATTGTCGTTTTGCTCTCCTTCTTCTTGTGCCCTTCTTCTCCCTTTCTCTATATTCTCTAACGTGAGGGGCTGTGAATAAGGAATGTGAAATGATCGAGTCCGGAGGCGGAGTTTACAGTCCTCCTTCCTTCTCTCCCGCTGTGCTCTCTGCCTCTCTCTGGATTTTGGACTGCTGCTGACTGCTTTTCCCTTGACAGAGGCTGTGGAAGTACAGCCCTGTTTTTGGCAAGCTATAGTCATTTTACTATAGCCTAATGACTAAACTGTGTTTCAGACACAAAATACAATATAAAGTCATAATAAAACCTAAAATCGTAATAACCTGTCAAGGAATATCATCATGCCTGTCATTCATTATTTTAGCTGTGTCAAAGTTATTAGAGTGCAAGAGAACATATAGTTTTGAATGGCAACTCAGGTTGAGGCAGTTTAATTATGAATATTGCTGAAACCTTTATGAAGTCACAGGAGGTCCTTTACTTTCACAGGAGGTCCTTCACTTTCAAACCAATATTTTTTCCATGAACAATACAATCACTACTGTTAGTGTGGGCGAGTCTATAAGAGCCAACGATACTTATGAATCAGGAAGCAAAAACAGAAACAGGTATCCAATGTTAGGTTTATCACTAAAATAAATGTTATGCATTCATACTCTGGCATGACAGTGACGGATGACATGCAGTAAGACACATTGAGAACCTGGCTGCGCAGAATTCACAATCTATCTCAGTGTTGCTGTCATTCCCTGGGGATACCACAGTATGTATGTTATCATTATGCAACATGAATTCATGTTTGCATCTGGTTCTTATAATGGAAAGGAACGCAACATAATATCATAAGGGATTTTCTAATTAAGGCCTACCAATTTGCTGAAGGCTACATTGTATAACACTACTGATCACTGTGTGCAAGAATACCACGTTACTGTCTGTAGGTTTCTACAGAGTGGATACAGGGGCCATTTACTGTGGAATAATAGATTGGCATGGAAATATTCTTGAAATATGACATTTATTTTTAAGCAGCAGAGGTCACAAGGATGCCATAGCTGTTGTCGATATTTAATTAAGATCATATTAACTCTAACACTAATCCACATAAATGTATTAATTTGATTTATTACTTATAGATTAAATATTGAAAGATTATTCTGAGTGAGTCCAGGTTTTATCCCTCTTCTGGAGAAAAAAAAGAGCCCTCTACTGTAAGATATCACTTGCCTTTAGTAGCCAGGGAAGGAGAATAGCATAGTGAATTCTTCCCCCCTGGGCTCATCCTGCTCCAGCTAGCTGCAGTATCAGATGGCCCAGTGCCATTCTGATCAGGGAGCCTCACCTCACCTCTGGTCCTAAACTGGTTTGTATTTAGTGAAACATTCAGAATGTTGCAGCTAGAAATTCAATCTACTTTCAATTCTACTCGGCAGACGATCATAGTTCTACACAATACATTTCGATCGGAGGGTTCTGTAATGTTGCATACCTCTGAACAGACATACTATGCCTAGAGAGACTCACCTCACTTCTGGTCCTAATCTAGACCCAGACTCTGAGACGTTACCAGGAGATGACCTGATACAGCCTGCAGCTCATTGGGTTTACTGCAATTGCTCTTGTTAACGTTGGGTTGTGTATGGTGTAATTTATACACTAATTAGAGAGAGGGGAAGTTTATGTCAAACATCATCTGATTAGAGTGACCTGTTTTCCTCTATGATCTATACGATAGCAGAATACATGCAGAACATTTGTGTTATTTTCTTTCTCTAAACAAGGTCATTGGGGTCTCCATTTATAGCAACACTGACTCAAAGATTTGTATTTGATATGATGCAAAGTTGGCCTTATTTGCACTCGGGCAAATATTTGTTCTTGGACAAATATAATGTACATACTGCCCTCTAGTGTGGAGAGATATGGAAATGTCCCCTCAAATCAAATCAAATCAAATTGTATTTGTCACATGCGCCGAATACAACAGGTGTAGACCTTACAGTGAAATGCTTACTTATAAGCTTTTATTAACCAACAACGCAGTTTTAAGAAAAATACCAACAAAAAATGTAAATAAAGTAACAACTAATTAAAGAGCAGCAGTAAAATAACAATAGTGAGGCTTTATACAGGGGGTACCGGTACAGAATGTGTGGGGGCACTGGTTAGTCGAGGTAATTGAGGTAATATATACATGTGGTAGAGTTATTGAAGTGACTTATGCATAGATAATAACAGAGAGTAGCAGCAGCGTAAAAGAGGAGGGGCAATGCAAGTAGTCTGGGTAGCCATTTGATTAGATGTTCAGTAGTCTTATGGCTTGAGGGTAGAAGCTGTTTAGAAGCCTCTTGGACCTAGATTTGGCACTCCGGTACCGCTTGCCGTGCGGTAGCAGAGAGAACAGTCTATGACTAGCGTGGCTGGAGTCTTTGACAATTTTTAGGGCCTTCCTCTGACACCGCCTGGTATAGAGGTCCTGGATGGCAGGAAGCTTGGCCCCGATGATGTACTGGGCTGTACGCACTACCCTCTGTAGTGCCTTGCGATCGCAGGCTGAGCAGTTGCCATATCAGTCAGTGATGCAACCAGTCAGGATGCTTTCGATGGTGCAGCTGTAGAACCTTTTGAGGATCTGAGGACCCATGCCAAATCTTGGTGTGCTTGGACCATGTTAGTTTGTTGGTGATGTGGACACCAAGGAACTTGAAGCTCTCAACCTGCTCCACTACAGCCCCGTCGATGAGAATGGGGGAATGCTCGGTCCTCCTTTTCCTGTAGTCCACAATCGTCTCTTTAGTCTTGATCACGTTGAGGGAGAGGTTGTTGTCCTGGCACCACACGGCCAGGTCTCTGACCTCCTCCCTATACGCTGTCTCGTCGTTTATCAGGTCTAAAGCTTTACCAAGTCAACCAAGAGGACAGTCTTAACAGTCACATTATTCTACTAACGCAATTTATTTCCAAACAATAGCAGCAGTTCCAAATAAAAATGTTTTCCTCTCCACTAAGGTTTTTAATTTATGAATTTATGATTTTAGAGTTCCCAGCTAGCCAGAACCCAATGAGTTAACCATTAGACAGACGATGATTGCTGCCAAATGGCCATAAAAGTGGATTCTGGGCAGCACCTGCGGAAATAAATCGATTGGCTTCTACATAAAAGAGATGTTAATCTGCTTGTATTTGTCACAGTCGCCTCTAGGAACATATTGACCCCTATGTCATATTTTTGAAATAATAATCTCTAATCAATAAACTTGTATTTTGTAGATTACCCCATGTAGGTTCAAATCAAATCAAATGTATAGCCCTTCTTAGATCAGCTGATATCCCAAAGTGCAGTACAGAAACTCAGCCTAAAACCCCAAACAGCAAGCAATGCAGGTGTAGAAGCACGGTGACTAGGGAAAACTCCCTAGAAAGGCCAGAACCTAGGAAGAAACCTAGAGAGGAGCCAGGCTATGAGGGGTGGCCAGTCCTCTTCTGTCTGTGCCGGGTGACGATAAGTTACAGCCTATGACAGTCAGTGACAGATGTCACTATAGATCATTTCCAAAACAGTGGAACCTGATATAGAACGTCTTTTATGTTTCCATGTCAGTGTGTTCAATAATATTAGGCCTCAGCTATAACACTATACATAGCCATGTCCCAAATGTCAATTTCCATTCTCTGCAATGTACCCAACCGAAAAGTTATAAAATATATTTATAAAAAGAGGTTATGTAACTTTATGGTTACAAAACACTGAATAAAACATCTGAGTAATAATTCACAAACTACAATTTCACGTTGTGCTCTTGGTGAATCCGAAAAACATCTCTGAACTCTGGATCGGTGATTTCCGTGAAATGCATTGCCACGTCCCCAATGGCACCCTATTCTCTATATAGTGCACTACTTTGAACTGAGACCTATGGGTACTCTGGTCAAAAGTAACGCACTATATAGGGAATAGGGTGCCATTTGGGACATAGCCTATGTGTTTCTGCCAGGTATTCAGAACCTCTGGGTCACTGGCAGAGGTAACTCACAATAACAACTTCAAGATCAACAAAACTATTTGGGCACACGGTGGGCATCCAAAATAGAATATTTCTCATATGACATAAGAAACTAGGCCACTATAAAGAGAAAACAATACTGCTCTATTTAGAATGCCCAAAATAGGGACTGATCCACACTTCAAGAATTCAGACAAACTTTGAGATTACATTAGATATCTGGGATACAGTCATAAAAAAAACACAATAATTAAGAAACAATGTAAACATTACAGGTGAATAGGCCTACTGCTTCTATTCTAAAAATAGAAACAAAAAAAAGAGGTGGGGGTCAGCCTAATTGGGCGTAGTTTCATCCCAATGTCAACAGATCATTCCATCTTTCTTGACTCACACTGACTTACCAAATCACCTCATCATAAAGTGTATATAGTGAGTGTTCCACCTGTCTGAGATGGAAAGTTGTGTTAACTGCCAATAGACCAGGAATGACCTGAGGAAACATGGACAGAGGTGAAACAAGGACACGCTGTATCCAAATATATGTATATATATTTTTTACATAAACTGATTTAACTTGTATACTGTGACTTATACAAAACACAACCACAAGGAACCACGTTTGACTGGAAAGTCACTGCACATCCACTGTGACGCCTACCTCACATGGACCAACATCCAAGCAAAGGTGTCGTCCAAGGTCAAAACAAGGTTATTTTCAGTCTGGGAGGTGGACAGAAATGTTGTCAACCATGATGGAGGGGTCTTGAGGCTGGCAGGCCTTCCTAAGGATAGAATAGCAATGCTGGTGGACCAACATCCAAGGAGAGATGTCTGCACGACACACAGAGATCATATGTTTCATGGGGGTTGGGTGAAAGATAGTTGAGTGCCATCAGCATAAAAGTAATAAGAGAAACCATGTGAGGATGTGAAAAAAAAACAAGTGACTTTGTGTACAGAGAGAACCAACACCAGGGAAGGGATAAGGTGCGGACACTGATACTTTCCATGAGAGAGTGCAGAACCGGAGACATATTTTGAATAAAATGAATATTACAGGTACAACTTATCTGTGATTCGGCATGTGTTGCATTACCAGCTCTCTCTGCATCGGTCTCATAAATCTCCAGAACTGCCAACACAGAGAGAGAGCAGAGCAAGGGTAAGGAGTAGATCATTCTGCCTAAAATCATTCTAACAATCGCCCAGGCCAGGAATCAGCATATGCTTTTACCATTTTTAGTTTGAGGCTGATATATAGGGTTTGTTTACAATGATATTCTTGACAAACAATTGAGTAAAACAAGCATATATTTTGAGTTCTGATGGGGTATGACAGGTGAACTAAGTTCATAAAGTATTTATACATGTTTCACTCTTCAAGAATCAATAGGCCTAGCTATTTCATTGATTAAACATTGTCATTTTTCAGTCTGTTCTATTGGCAACTGAAGAGGAACTATTTTGCACTGTCTCTCGAGGCTATGATGTCCCCTGATCAGGGGTACAGCAAGTCTGTTTTGAAGGTAAAGTAAACAAGAACAAGCAGTAGAAATGTAGCTACTAGCTGGGTCCCCAGGAAATAACACCTCTTATTTAGTGTAAAATGTGTATTCTAAAGGGCTTTGAATATAAAATTAGGTGTTGTTTAAAAACGTAGAGATATAGATCTCGAAGTGAATTTGATGTATTTTGTTTTTAGTGGATGTGTCACGATCGTGTGGCGGATTAACGGACCAAAATGCAGCAGTTGGAAAATATGCCATCTTCTTTTATTTTAACACGAACGAAGATGAACACGACACAAAAACACTTTACAAACTAACAAAATGACCGTGAAGCTACAAACGTTGTGCACAAACATACAGGCTACTAACGTTCTTACATAGACAATTACCCACCATCAATGAGAGCCTATGGCTACCCTAAATAAGGCTCCCAATCAGAGACAACCGAAATCAGCTGTCTCTAATTGGGAACTCATTCAGGTAACCATAGACTCTCCTAGATAACTAACCAACATAGACAATGCTAAACATCTACACTCAACACAAAACCATATACTACACCCATTAACCCCTTTACCAAATAAACACCCAAAACCAACAAAACATAAACATTACCCATGTCACACCCTGACCTAACTAAAATAATAAAGAAAACAAAGAATAATAAGGCCAGGGCGTGACAGGATGTAGGGTTTTTGCCATGTCTCTGTGTGCTACTAATACACTTCTATGAGAAAAATAAGTAATTAAATATTTAAAATCTTTCTTCATTATTTTATAATCCTACATAAAATCTCTCATCAAATTGTTTTTTTTCATGATTATTGTATTTATTATTATTATATTTAAGGTGCTCTGTGTGTCCCTGATTTCACTTTCCACTCTATTGTTTGTAGTAATCCCCCTTTAAAAAAACAGCCACTTCCCACAATGACATCACATTCAGGAAGTGTCCACATTTTGGGGGTGGGAAAACAATGGTCTGAAGCTAAATAAATACAAACACTTAGTTTTATTAAATGTTCCATGTTTCATGATGTTAGTTTGTTTGTCTCACTCAAACATTTCCACCCTGTTGGGCTAAATTATAGAGAAAATGTATCAAATTTGCACATTTAAAATGTATACTCTTCCTAGATTGATTGAGGGGGGAAAAACTATTTAATCAATTTTAGAATAAGGCTGTAACCTAACAAAATGTGGAAAAAGTCAAGTGGTTGGCCTCAGTGAAATCCATGAGCGGTTTCTTTCCTCTTCAGCAACTGTAGTGACTGGGTGTATTGATACGCCATCCAAAGTGTAATTAATAACTTCCCCATGCTCAAATGGATATTCAATGTCTGCTTTTTTTTCATTTTTACCCATCTACCAATAGGTGCCCATCTTTACGAGGCATTGGAAAAACTACCTGGTCTTTGTGGTTGGAATCTATGTTTGAAATTCACTGATCGACTCAGGGACCTTACAGATAATTGTATGTGTGGGGTACAGAGATGAGGTAGTCATTAAAAAATCACGTTAAACATTATTATTGCACACAGAGTCAGTCCATGGAACTTATTATGTAACTGTTAAGATCATTTTGACTCCTGAACTTACACTACATGACCAAAAGTATGTGGACTGACTCATTCCAAAATAATGGGCATTATTAATATAGAGTGGGTCCCCCTTTGCTGCTATAACAGCATCCACTCTTCTGAAAAGGCCTTCAACTAGATGTTCAAACATGGCTGCGGGGACTAGCCACAAGAGCATTAGTGAGGTCGGCACTGATGTTGGGCAATTTGGCCTGGCTTGCGGTCGGCGTTCTAATTCATCCCAAAGGTGTTCGATGGGGTTGAGGTCAGTGCTCTGGGCAGGCCAGTCAAGTTCTTCACACCGATCTCGACAAACCATTTTTATATGGACCTCGTTTTGGGCACGGGGGAATTGTCATGCTGAAACAGGAAAGGGCCTTCCCTAAACTGTTGCCACAAAGTTGGAAGCACAGAATCGTCTAGAATGTCACTGTATGCTGTAGCGTTAAGATTTCCCTTCACTAGAACTAAGGGGTCTAGTCTGAACCACAAAAAACAGCCCCAGATCATTATTCCTCCTCCAACAAACTTTACAGTTGGCACTATGCATTGGGGCAGGTAGCGTTCTCCTGGCATCCGCCAAACCCAGATTCATCCGTCGAACTGCCAGATGGTGAAGCGTGATTCATCACTCCAGAGAACTTTACACCACTGCAGCAGACACTTGGCATTGCGCACTGTAATCTTAGGCTTGTGTGTGGCTGCTCGGCCACGGAAACCCATTTCATGAAGCTCCCAGCGAACAGTTATTGTGCTAACATTGCTTCCAGAGGCAGTTTGGAACTCGGTAGTGAGTGTTACAACCGAGGACAGACTACTTTTACGTGCTACGCGCTTCAGCACTCGCTGGTCCCATTCTGTGAGCTTGTGTGGTCTACCACTTCGCGGCTGAGCTGTTGTTTCTCCTAGATTTTTCCACTTCACAATAACAGCACTTACAGTTGAGCGGGGCAGCTCTCGCATGGCATAAATTTGACGAACTGACTTGTTGGAAAGGTGGCATCCTATGACGATGCCACATTAGAGTCACTGATCTCTTCAGTAAGGCCATTCTACTGCCAATGTTTGTCTATGGAGATTACATGGCTGTGTGCTCAATTTTATACACCTGTCAGAAACGGGTGTGGTTGAAAAAGCCTAATCCACTAATTTGAAGGGGTGTCCACATACTTTTGTATATACACTGCTCAAAAAAATAAAGGGAACACTTAAACAACACAATGTAACTCCAAGTCAATCACACTTCTGTGAAATCAAACTGTCCACTTAGGAAGCAACACTGATTGACAATAAATTTCACATGCTGTTGTGCAAATGGAATAGACAAAAGGTGGAAATTATAGGCAATTAGCAAGACACCCCCCAAAACAGGAGTGATTCTGCAGGTGGTGACCACAGACCACTTCTCAGTTCGTATGCTTCCTGGCTGATGTTTTGGTCACTTTTGAATGCTGGCGGTGCTCTCACTCTAGTGGTAGCATGAGACGGAGTCTACAACCCACACAAGTGGCTCAGGTAGTGCAGCTCATCCAGGATGGCACATCAATGCGAACTGTGGCAAAAAGGTTTGCTGTGTCTGTCAGCGTAGTGTCCAGAGCATGCAGGCGCTACCAGGAGACACGCCAGTACATCAGGAGACGTGGAGGAGGCCGTAGGAGGGCAACAACCCAGCAGCAGGACCGCTACCTCCGCCTTTGTGCAAGGAGGTGCACTGTCAGCGCCCTGCAAAATGACCTCCAGCAGGCCACAAATGTGCATGTGTCAGCATATGGTCTCACAAGGGGTCTGAGGATCTCATCTCGGTACCTAATGGCAGTCAGGCTACCTCTGGCGAGCACATGGAGGGCTGTGCGGCCCCAAAAAGAAATGCCACCCCACACCATGACTGACCCATCGCCAAACCGGTCATGCTGGAGGATGTTGCAGGCAGCAGAACGTTCTCCACGGCGTCTCCAGACTCTGTCACGTCTGTCACGTGCTCATGTGCTCAGTGTGAACCTGCTTTCATCTGTGAAGAGCACAGGGCGCCAGTGGCGAATTTGCCAATCTTGGTGTTCTCTGGCAAATGCCAAACGTCCTGCACGGTGTTGGGCTGTAAGCACAACCCCCACCTGTGGACGTCGGGCCCTCATACCACCCTCATGGAGTCTGTTTCTGACCGTTTGAGCAGACACATGCACATTTGTGGCCTGCTGGAGGTCATTTTGCAGGGCGCTGGCAGTGCACCTCCTTGCACAAAGGCGGAGGTAGCGGTCCTGCTGCTGGGTTGTTGCCCTCCTACGGCCTCCTCCACGTCTCCTGATGTACTGGCGTGTCTCCTGGTAGCGCCTGCATGCTCTGGACACTACGCTGACAGACACAGCAAACCTTTTTGCCACAGTTCGCATTGATGTGCCATCCTGGATGAGCTGCACTACCTGAGCCACTTGTGTGGGTTGTAGACTCCGTCTCATGCTACCACTAGAGTGAGAGCACCGCCAGCATTCAAAAGTGACCAAAACATCAGCCAGGAAGCATACGAACTGAGAAGTGGTCTGTGGTCACCACCTGCAGAATCACTCCTGTTTTGGGGGGTGTCTTGCTAATTGCCTATAATTTCCACCTTTTGTCTATTCCATTTGCACAACAGCATGTGAAATTTATTGTCAATCAGTGTTGCTTCCTAAGTGGACAGTTTGATTTCACAGAAGTGTGATTGACTTGGAGTTACATTGTGTTGTTTAAGTGTTCCCTTTATTTTTTTGAGCAGTGTATATAGTTTATTTAGGCTTCCCATAACAAAGGGATTGAATAGTTGTTGACTCAAGACATTTCAGTTTTTCATTTTTTTGTATTTTGTAAAAAATTCTAAAAACATAATTCCACTTTGACATTATTGTAACGGTCCTGACCTGTTTTATGTTGTTTTGTATGTGTTTATGGTCAGGGCGTGTGTTTTGGGTGGGCAGTCTATGTTTTCTGTTTCTATGTTGGTTTTGGGTTGCCTGGTATGGCTCTTAATTAGAGGCAGGTGGTTTGCGTTTTCCTCTAATTAAGAGTCATATTTAGGTAGGGTGTTCTCACTGTTTGTTTGTGGGTGATTGTCTTCCGTATCTGTGTTATGTTTGCACCATACGGGACTGTTCGGTTGTTCGTTTCGTTTTGATGTAGTCTGTTCCTGTCCGTGAGTTTTACGTTAGTTATGTATGTTCATGTTCAGGTTTTTCGTCTACATCGTTTTCTTGTTTTGTAATTTTGAAAGTGTTTTGTTTTTCGTGTTGCCATCGTCGTGTTTAAATAAAAGATGGCTTATTTTCCTAATGCTGCGTTTTGGTCTGATGATCCTTCTCTCCTCTCCTCGTCCGAGGATGAGGAGAACGATAGCCCTTACAATTATGGGCTATTGTGTTTAGGCCAGTGAAAAAAATGATGTTACACAACATGGAAAAAGTCAAGGGGTGTGAATACTTTCTGAAGGCACTGTATGTTTTTCTGAAAGTCAAACGTCCTTTTCTGAAAGAACACAAAAAATGTAAATTATGACATCCAAAATGTGCAACATAGTAGGAATGTCCCAGCTAGCTAAGTTTGAACAATGACCTGTTGAAAAGCACATTATCCCTGCAGATTAACTGAGAGGGATAACACCACTTCATGCTTCATCCAGCGATGTTGCTCCGTCTTCGCTTCTTCTTCTTCAAGGTTTTATGGCAGACTACACCTACTGTGCGGGGTATTGAAACAAAGAATATTCCATTGCGGGATGGGGTGGGATGCCCGACATAATACAAAAGGTTTTGTTTAAAAACACCCCACTCCTTCAGTCACAGTTCAAATTCCATCCCTAAACAGACTCAGATGCCTGTGAAGTCAGAGCATTCATCAACACGATCCTCTGCTGTAAAATCCCTGTCACATAAAAATCTCAGCGGTACTCACAATGATGCATATTTTCTCAGATTTCCTCTCTGTTTGCGCTGTGCAGTTGATAACCAAAGTAATAAACCCTACATAGTCCACCTTCCTAACATGCAACACGTCAGGATCCCTCTGTTGACAAGGAATATTCTCTGTTGTCTCTACTCCGACTACCATTGTTTCTTCAACTTCACTCATTTCTTCCACTCTTCTCACCGCCTCCGCATAGGAGACATGGACAGCCCTGATTCTTACCACCTCCATCTCCTTCACCCTAACAGGACACTTCAGAAACTCGGGTACATGTTCATAACCACAATTGTAGCATTTAGGCTCAGCTGGCATAGGAAACCCCTGCCATGTACATACACATGACCAATACATTTGCATTTATTACACTGCATGGGTTTGGGCATGAAGACTCTCACAGGGTACCTCATAAAACCCAAATATATGTGAGAAGGGAGAGACACTTCAGCAAAAAATTATCGAATGGATGGAGTGAGCTTCCACCATGCAGGTCAGTTGGTGTGCACCGACCACTTGATCCAATTCTTCACATGCTGTATTCTTTGCATTTACTTCTAGTGCCACCCCAGATATAACACCCTTGATAGGCGCCCTGCTTCGAAGAGCAACACATGACACATTCCAATCCGATATCTTCTTGAGGCGTAGAACACGCGCTTTCTGTTCCATAGATACACAAAAAAATTAAAAATAATAAGCCCACTTTTCGTTACTCTCATCAACAGCCACTTCATCCAACGCGCCACAATTTTTATAGAGACTTCAATCGGATCTCCCAGGTAACAACATTAATACAAAACACTTACTCCAACCAACAAAATGTCAGAACTAGGCTTGGATTGACTAGATTCCACTACCAATTTACTTCTCTTATTTCCTTTTGCATTCGCCACTGTAATCCAATTCTTCTCACGCTCTTCTGCACTTGACATGCTATCTGATTCAAACATAACATTACACCATATTCCTCAGTGTAACTTGCTTTTTCCTTCAGCTGACATTTGTGGCCTGCTATCTCTTTCTTCCCTTTCAAATATCGTGCGATTGATGACGTTTCCCATTTCAACCAATCAAAATATCCAACTTTTATATCGATTTTTTTGCCCTTCATACATTATTCGCTTTGGTCGCGTTCCCCTGCTCAGACGTTGCATACATAAACCAATGGTTGCATGCCACTTCATTGACTGATTGACAGATTGGGCTTGTTTGACACTGCAGCCGATGGTGCATGCGACTGCCGACTGACTGGTCTACAAATCAACTTGCATTATAATAAATAACGACTCATTATTATTTGTATATCAGTCAGTCAGTCACAATCAGACCTATGATACGTCATGGTTTTGATGCTCTCAAACACAGACATAGTTATAGGGGGCACACTCTTTTCATGCCACTTCAATATAAAGTGATTTTCATAGCAGGTTAGGAGAGCATTTTCCCAAACCCTAACCCTTTCCTAACTTTAATCTCAGTCTCCTAACCTGCTACGTTAATTCTCCTAACCTGCTACGAAAAAGTGGTGTGAAAAGCATGTTTCCCACAGCTATAGAGCTTGTAGTCCTAAAACCTGGAAATGAGTTACCTCTGGTTCGTTCAGCCATTCCTCGGGGGACAAATGAACAGGGAAAGAACAGGGTTATAGAGATTTTATAGGCTACGTTTTGTTCTATGAGATAATATTAGTCAGTTAAAGCTGCAATATGTAACTTTTTGGGCGACCAGACAAATTAAAATAGAAATATGTGTTATAGGGCTGTTGTTCTCTTTGAAAGCAAGTTTAAGAAGTGGTAGATACGTTCTATGTGCGCTATTTCTATGCTTCCCGTTCTTATGTTTCGTTTTTGTGCCATTTACTTTCGGTTTTGTACACCAGCTTCATTCAGCTGAAAATACAATATGTTGGGTTATGGGAAATTTGTGGCCTGCTGGAGGTCATTTTGCAGGGCGCTGGCAGTGCACCTCCTTGCACAAAGGCGGAGGTAGCGGTCCTGCTGCTGGGTTGTTGCCCTCCTACGGCCTCCTCCACGTCTCCTGATGTACTGGCCTGTCTCCTGGTAGCGCCTCCATGCTCTGGACACTACGCTGACAGACACAGCAAACCTTTTTGCCACAGCTCGCATTGATGTGCCATCCTGGATGAACTGCACTACCTGAGCCACTTGTGTGGGTTGTAGACTCCGTCTCATGCTACCACTAGAGTGAGAGCACCGCCAGCATTCAAAAGTGGCCAAAACATCAGCCAGGAAGCATAGGAAAGATGGTGCAATGATTCTCTCTTGTTTTGTCACATAAACTGGAAATAGAGGATCTATTAGAATTTTTGCAATCAGGAAATAGCGGACGATTTCTGCACAGTGCATTTTTAACATGCCCTTTATGAATGTTGAAGCCTTTATGTGCTTTATGTACTTGATTTGATTATGTAAATACTTCACAATTCACAAAAAGTGACATTAGCTGATGAAGATTATTTTATAGAACACAATATAATTGATCTCAAAAGGCTGTGTTTACAACATAATTTATTTTCGGCACCAGATTGCTATAACATTTGACGTGGTTAGCTGTTATGTAAAATACCTATCCAGGAATTGTTAGATTTGGCTTGCGTCCGCAAAGCCTGAGCAGTAGAACGCGCCCAGAGGCTGGAGGCAAACAGTAAGACAATTCTAACCAGGTCGCTAGCTACTTTGACACTATCTCCATTATTATACCCAATATCATTATTGTGAGTCAAATGTAATATTCAGTCAAATGAAAATGTTCCATTTTGAGCAATTTACATAAACCATCATAGCTGATTAAATAAATGTTGTTTCTACTTTTTAAATAAATGACAACCAGCAGCAGTTGGAGTCTGCATTTCAAGGCCGCTTGAAGAATAGTCTCCCTAGACCAGGGATTATCAACTAGATTTAGCCGCCGGACGATTTTTTCTTGAGCAGATGATCAGGGAGCCGATGTGGTGAAATAACTAGATCCATTGGAATATGGCGATAGAGCCCTTATAGAGCCCCACGGTAAAGGTGTCGTAATACCCATAAAACCTAGTGGTCAAACAGGGAAATGGTCCCAATCCTTTTCCACCATTCGTTTTTACATTGGGAATTTTATAAACACTTAAAATAAGGGCTGTGTTTTGTGTAGGCTATAGCTGGCAAGACGTTTTGATAACCATATATCAATCTTTCTCGGACAAGGTGACTTTTATGGGTATTATGACTCATAATGTGTAGTCAATTGCAGTTAATTTAGTCCTTGACTTAATAAGTCAAATATCTTTGAGTAGTTAACAGGGGAACAAAGAGTCCCAGGCAGTTTGAAATAAAACATACTAGAGAGGCGTATCGTTTACAAGGATACCTAAATTAGTGGGATCATTTGGTTATCGCTAGTGTTTGGAATACATTGAGTTTGTTGACAAAACAGACCATGGGACACCTTTTCACACGGAGATGTATTTGTCAAAGGTCCGCAGTGGGTCTGTGTAAACTATATGATTATATTGGAGACAGGTTAATAGCAGTGAATGCCATCTATTCATTTACTGTTATATTATTTCTAAGTAGCAATGCAGCCATATCAGCCAGGGAAACTAATTGTTTTCGTTTTGATAGAACATACAGATTTTTCTGCTGACTGTGGCGCTTTTTCCCTGAATTGTTAGGATTTTCTTGTGATAACAGCAAAAATACTTATTTTGCTCAAATAGAGATACAAATTAAATCGTTTTCTTTGAAAAGATGGGCATGGCTGAGAATGGAACATTCCGATTTCTGCCTGAGTGTGGCGCTGTTTACAGCAATTTTCTGGATTGTCTTGTGACCAGAACAAAAGGACTTATTTTACTCAACTAGAGATTTAAATGAATGGTGTTTCTTTAAAAAGATGACCTGGCTGACCTGGCCTGTTTCCTCACCTTATTCCCCTTGTAGTTATCCATGGTTGTTGGTTATTTACCAGGTAACAAGAAGTCAGCAGCATACCACCCTGCATACTACTGCTGGCTTGCTTCTGAAGCTAAGCAGGGTTGGTCTTGGTCAGTCCCTGGATGGGAGACCAGATGCTGCTGGAAGTGGTGTTGGAGGGCCAGTAGGTGGCACTCTTTCCTCTGGTCTAAAAAAAAAATATCCCAATGCCCCAGGGCAGTGATTGGGGACACTGTCCTGTGTAGGGTGCCGTCTTTCGGATGGGACGTTAAACGGGTGTCCTGACTCTCTGAGGTCATTAAAGATCCCATGGCACTTATCGTAAGAGTAGGGGTGTTAACCCCGGTGTCCTGGCTAAATTCCCAATCTGACCCTCAAACCATCATGGTCACCTAATAATCCCCAGTTTACAATTGGCTCATTCATCCCCCTCCTCTCCCCTGTAACTATTCCCCAGGTCGTTGCTGCAAATGAGAACGTGTTCTCAGTCAACTTACCTGGTAAAATAACGGTAAAAAATTAAAAAAAGTGAAAACTTAACAAGGACTGAAGCACTAATAGACTCATTATTTTACTCAACTAGAGACTAAAATAAATGGTGTTTCTTTGAAAAGATGGGCCTGGCTGACATGAAAAATACGTTAAGGGGAAAGGATTCACAGACACAGGGGCTGATTGTCTTTTCTTTATTTACAATGCTGGCTGCCGTGGTTTACATAAACACAGTACATTGAATGCTTTTATTTATTTGTATGTATTTTTTATTTAACCAGGCAAGTCAGTTAAGAACTAATTCTTATTTACAATGATGGCCTACCAAAAGGCAATAGGCCTCCTGCGGGGACGGTGGCTTGGGATTAAAAATTACAAATAAATGCAAAAAATATATAGGACAAAACACACATCACAACAAGAGAGACAACACTACATAAAGAGAGACCTAAGACAACAACGTAGCAAGGCAGCAACACATGACAACACAGCATGGTAGCAACACAACATGGTAGCAGCACAAAACATGGTACAAACATTATTGGGCACAGACAACAGCACAACGGGCAAGAAGGTAGAGACAACAATACATCACACAAAGCATCCACAACTGTCAGTAAGAGTGTCCATGATTGAATCTTTGAATGAAGAGATTGAGATAAAACTGTCCAGTTTGAGTGTTTGTTGCAGCTCGTTCCAGTCGCTAGCTGCAGCGAACTGAAAAGAGGAGCGACCCATGGATGTGTGTGCTTTGGGGACCTTTAACAGAATGTGACTGACAGAACGGGTGTTGTATGTGGAGGATGAGTGCTGCAGTAGATATCTCAGATAGGGGGGAGTGAGGCCTAAAAGGGTTTTATAAATAAGCATCAACCAGTGGGTCTTGCGACAGGTATACAGAGATGACAGTTTACAGAGGAGTATAGAGTGCAGTGTTGTGTCCTATAAGGAGCATTGGTGGCAAATCTGATGGCAGAATGGTAAAGAACATCTAGCTGCTCGAGAGCACCCTTATCTGCGATCTATAAATTACATCTCCGTAATCTAGCATGGGTAGGATGGTCATCTGAATCAGGATAAGTTTGGCAGTTGGAGTGAAAGAGGAGCGATTACGATAGAGGAAACCAAGTCTAGATTTAACTTTAGTCTGCAGCTTTGATGTGTGCTGAGAGAAGGACAGTGCACCGTCTAGCCATACTCCAAAGTACTTGTATGAGGTGATTACCTCAAGTTCTAAACCCTCCCAGGTAGTAATAACACCTGTGGGAGGAGGGGCATTCTTCTTACCAAACCACATGACCTTTGTTTTGGAGGTGTTCAGAACAAGGTTAAGGGTAGAGAAAGCTTGTTGGACACTAAGAAAGCTTTGTTGTAGAGCATTTAACACAAAATTCAGGGAGGGGCCAGCTGAGTATAAGACTGTATCATCAGCATATAAATGGATGAGAGAGCTTTCTACTGCCTGAGCTATGTTGTTGATGTAAATTAGGAAGAGCGTGAGGCCTAGGATTGAGCCTTGGGGTACTCCCTTGGTGACAGGCAGTGGCTGAGACAGCAGATTTCCTGACTTTATACACTGCACTCTTTGAGAGAGGTAGTTAGCAAACCAGCCCAAAGACCCCTCAGAGACACCAATACTCCTTAGCCGGCCAACAAGAATGGATTGGTCTACTGTATCAAAAGCTTTGACCAAGTCAATAAAAATAGCAGCACAATATTGCTTAGAATCAAGGGCAATGGTGACATCATTGAGGACCTTTAAGGTTGCAGTGACACATCCATAACCTGAGCAGAAACCAGATTGCATACCCGAGAGAATACTATAGACATCAAGAAAGTCAGTCAGTTGATTATTGACAAGTTTTTCCAACACTTTTGATAAACAGGATAAAATAGAAATAGGCCTATAACAGTTAGGATCAGCTTTATCTCCCCCTTTAAATAAAGGGCAAACAGTGGCTGCCTCCCAAGAAATGAGAACCTCCCTAGAAAGGAGAGACAGGTTAAAAAGGTTGAAGATAGGCCTGGAGATGATAGGGGCAGCAACCTTAAAGAAGAAAGATGTTTTTTGGGGTTAAGTTTAAGGAGCTCCTTTAGCACCTCGGACTCAGTGACTGCCTGCAGGGATAAACTTTGTAGCGGGGCAGGGGAAAAAAAGAGAGAGAAGCATCAGGGATAGTCGCATTAGAAGGGTGGGAGATGAGGAAATGCTGGACTGGCAAGGAGGCATGGCTGAGTCAAATAGGAATCCTGACTTAATGAAATGGCAATTAAAGAGCTCAGCCATGTGCTCCTTGTCAGTAACAACCACATCATCAACATTAAGGGACACGGGCAGCTGTGACGAGGAGAGTTTATTCTCCAGGTCTTTAACCGTTTTCCAGAACTTCTTGTTGTTAGACCCACAGAGAGAGAACTGCTCCTTAAAGTAACTAACGTTGCGCTTCCGGATAGTCTGAGTGCACTTATTTCTCGTTTGCCTGAACGAAAGCCAGTATGCGTGTGCCGAGCCTTTCACCAAATGCAATTCTTGAGGTGGAGTAACTCTGCAAGATCACGGTCGAACCAGGGGCGGTGTTTGTTAACAATACCACTGAAATTATCAAAAAAGAAGGTCCAAGCGTCTTGGACAGAGGGGATCAAGCTGATTCTATACCATTTTACAGAGGCCAGTTCATGAAGGAAGGCTTGCTCATGAAAGTTTTTTAGCAAGCGTCTATGACAAATCAGGACAGGTCGTTTCACTGAGCAGCCATTACGAACACAGGCTGTAAAACAGTGATTACTAAGGTCATTACAGAAAACACCAGACTGATACCTATCAGGATTATTTTTGAGGATAACATTGAGAAGAGTAGCCTTTTCTGGGTGTTTGGAGTCATACCTTGTGGGATTGGTAATAATCTGAGAAAGATTTAGGGATTCACATTGCTTTAGGACTTGGTCTCGACTTGGTAAAAGTGTAAGAATAGGATACAATGTCTAACCCAAATTATAAGCTTGTTTTACTCCATTGTTTGTAAACAATATAATTGTACATAGCAATTCTTAGTTGGTTGCATAAATAATTATGATTAACTACACTAAACAAAAATATAAATGCAACATGCAACATTGAAATAAAAAAAATCAGAGTTACAGTTCCTATAAGGAAATCAGTCAGTTTAAATTAAATAATTAGGCTCTAATCTATGGATTTCACATGACTGGGAATAGAGATATGCATCTGTTAGTCACAGGTACCTTTAAAAAAAAAAGTAGGGGCGTCAATTAGAAAACCAGTCAGTATCTTGTGTGATCATCTTTTTCCTCATGCAGCGCGACACATCTCCTTCGCTTAGAGTTGACCAGGCTGTTGATTGTAGCGTGTGGAATGTTGTCCCACTCCTCTTCAATGGCTCAGTGAAGTTGCTGGATATTGGCGGGAACTGGAACACGCTGTCATACACGTCGATTCGGAGCATCACAAACATGATCAATGGGTGATATGTCTGGTGAGAATGCAGGCCATGGAAGAACTGGAACATTTTCAGCTTCCAGGAATTGTGTACAGATTCTTGCGACATAGGTCTGTGCATTATCATGCTGAAACATGAGGTGATGGTGGAGGATGCATGCCACGACAATGGGCCTCAGGACAAATGCAATTGTGTTCGTTGTCTGTAGCGTATGCTTGCCCATATCATAGCCCCACCTCCACGATGGGGCAGTGCTAGATGTGCCATTAGAGATCCAGGTTCAATTCCAGGCTCTGTCGCAGACAGCCGCGCCTGGGAGACCCATGGGGCGGCGCACAATTTGCCCAGCATCGTCCGGGTTAGGGGAGGGTTTGGCCAGCAGAGATGTACTTGTCCCGTCGAGCACTAGCGACTCCTGTGGCAGGCCGAGCGCAGTGCACGCTGACACTAGCCAGGTGTACGGTGTTTCCTCCGACACATTGGTGCGCTTTTGGGTTAAGCGGGCATTGTGTCAAGAAACAGTGCGGCTTGGCTGGGTTGTGTTTCAGAGGATGCACGGCTCTCTACCTTCTCCTCTCCCGAGTCCGTACGGGAGTTGCAGCGATGGGACAAGACTTTAACTACCAATTGGATACAACGAATTTGGGGAGAAAAAGGAGTAAAAAAAAGAAAATATAAAAGATCCTGGTGGGGACGATGAGCACGCAGGTGAGCTTCCCTGAGACGGTGTCTGACAGTTTGTGCAGAGATTCTTCTGCTGTCCGGGTGACTGGTTTCAGATGATCCTGCAGGTGAAGAAGCCGGATGTGGAGGTCCTGGGCTGGCATGGTTACACATGGTCGGAGGTTGTGAGGCCGGTTGGATGTACTGCCAAATTCTGTAAAACGACATTGGAGGTGACATATAACTACAAACAGCTCTGGTGGACATTCCTGCAGTCAGCATGCCAATTGTATGCTCCCTCAAAACTTGGGCCATCTGTGGGATTGTGTTTTGTGACAAAACTGCACATTTTAGAGTTGCCTTTTATTGTCCCCAGCACAAGGTGCACCTGTGTAATGACCATGCTGTTAAATCAGCTTCATGACATGTCACACTTGTCAGGTGGATGGATTATCTTGGCAAAGGACAAGAGAAATAAGCTTTTTGTGCATGTGGAACATTTCTGGGATCTTTTAGCTCAGCTCATGAAACATGGGACTAAGACTTTACATGTTGAGTTTATATTTTTGTTCAGTGGCAATGTTACATGAAATGTAAATATGAAATATCAAAACAGAATGGAAACCAATTTGTTAATATGTATTGGCAATAAATTAATGGTGAGGCATGGAATAAATAAAAATGTATATTTTGTCACGCTGGATGTTTGAAATATGAGTAGGTTATTAATGCTTATTCAGTAGTGGAATACAGTTAATTAGCACTTGAATGTTGCAAATCAATTGTGATGTATGATTGTTAATAAAATTGTTCATAGACCAATTTCTGATACTGTGCACATGTGTATGCAAATACATTGAAATTATGTTGTTTTCAATTTATAATGTCAACCAAAACCGAACGTCTATTGGACGCCTGGCACATTCGTCTTTTCAACGACATGTTGCTAGGTGGGATAGTTCTCTATATTATGCGGGGAATACTTTGGAACAGATTTCCAAAATTGAAATCACTTGGAGCTGATATCATGGTGTTAATAGTTTTTTTTTTTTTTTTTTTACTGTATGCCCCCCACCCCAAAAAATGTTTTGCTCAGAAAACTTGGGGGGGAATCGAATCAACCGCGGGACGCCAGATAGGGACAGACCTGTTGTTTCAATGCTCTTGTTTACGGTCGGGTTGACGACACTATTTTAAGAAAGGTGTCCTTGCGCGCACGCAATTGCATCTTTTTAGTCGCGCGCTGTCTATCATAATGTGAGAAAGCAGCACGTGAACACATTTACGAAGAGCAATTTGCTGCAACAGAGGTATGTTGCCTTGTACAATAATTTCTCAGGAATAAAGCTATATTTCATTAGTTAGGTTATGCACCGTGTTGTATTTTCATCACGTTTACATAGCTACAAACCTGCAATAAAGACGAGTTTTGGAAGCATAATGTCAGTCAACTAGCTACCGTTCGCATAGCTGGCAACATTAGCGTGCTAATAAATTAGATGCAACGGCAATTGTATTTGCTATCAAGTGCACTGCATGACAGATAAAGCAATCACGTGCAAGAGTGGCCACACTTATGTAAATGAATTTGATAAACCACCAGTCACATTGTTTTGTTTTCCCCTCTGCCCTCATTAACAGTAGCACCACTTTCAGCATCTAGCTACTTGCAGACATGGTAACAGCAGTGCAGTGTGTGATAGCCAAGTTGTTGGCCCCACTGTGGAGAAAGGTAGAGGAGGATGAAGTGGATGGGTTATTTGGCGCGGGTAAGTCTACAAATGAGCTCACCAAGCAGCCTGACAGCTTCTCAATGCACCTGACCTTTTTCAGTCGACAGCAAATGAGTGCTATAAATCCCAGAATGAGAGTGATCCAACACTGCCAGTGGCTACAACCCACCTGTTCTCAAAGTAATTTTAAGTACTTTTGTGTCAAACCTCTGATTTAGTCAAAACCGTTGACCGTAACAAGAAAAAGTATGTGAACCCTTTGGTTCTGGATTTGTGTGTAAATTGGTCATAAAATGTCATAACTTCATCTAGGTCACAACAATATACAAACACTGTGTGCCTTTAAACTAATAACACAAAGAATTATATGTTTGTCTTTATTGAACACAGCGTGTAAACATTTCCAGTGCAGAGTGGAAAAAGTATGTGAACCCTTGGATTTAATAACTGGTTGACCCTCCTTTGGCAGCAATAACCTCAACCAAATGTTTTCTGTAGTTGTGGATCAGACCTGCACAACGGTCAGGAGGAATTTTGGACCATTCCTCTTATCAAAACTGTTTCAGTTCAGCAATATTCTTGGGATGTCTGGTGGGAACCGCTCTCTTGAGGTCATGCCACAGCATCTCAATCGCGTTGAGGTCAGGTCTCTGACTGGGCCACTCCAGAAGGGGTATTTTCATCTGAAGACATTCTGTTGTTGATTTACTTCTGTGTTTTGGGTTGTTGTCCTGTTACATCACCTAACTTCTGTTGAGCTTCAATTGGTGGACAGATAGCCTTACGTTCTCCTGCAAAATGTCTTGATAAACTTGAATTAATTTTCCCGTCGATGATAGCAAGCTGTCCAGGCCCTGAGGCAGCAAAGCAGCCCCAGACCATGATGCTCCCTCCACCATACTTTACAGTTGGGATGAAGTTTTGCTGTTGTGTTGTGCCATTTTTTTCTCCATACATAGTGTTTTGTGTTCCTTCCAAACAACTCCACTGTAGTTTAAATCTGTCCACAGAATATTTTGGCAGTAGCGCTGTGGAAAATCCAGGTGCATTTTTGCAAACTTCAGACATGCAGCAAAGTTTTTTTGGACAGCAGTGGCTTCTTCTGTGGTGTCCTCCCATGAACACCATTCTTGTTTAGTGTTTTACGTATCGTAGACTCATCAACAGAAATGTTAGCATGTTCTAGAGATGCCCAGTCTTTACCTGACACTCTAGGATTCTTCTTAACCTCATTGAGCATTCGGCACTGTGCTCTTTGCAGGATGGCCAGAGAGTAGCGACAGTGCTGAACTTTCTCCATTTGTATACAATTTGTCTTATCGTGGACTGATAAACATCAAGGCTTTTAGAGATACTTTTGTAACCCTTTCCAGCTGTTTGCCAGACAATTCTTACTCTTAGGTCTTCTGAGATCTCTTTTGTTCGAGGCATGGTTCACATCAGGTAATGCTTCTTGTGAATAGCAAACTCAAATTTTGTGAGTTTTTTTTATAAGGCTAGGCAGCTCTAACCAACATCTCCAATCTCGTCTCATTGATTGGACTCCAGGTTAGCTGACTCCTGACTCCAATTAGCATTTGGAGAACTCATTAGCCTAGGACAGGGGTGGGCAACCTTGGTCTCGAGGGCCACATCGGGATTTTGAAAGTCAATGGAGGGCTGCATTTTTGAGGGACCAATTGTTTGTTAAAATCAATTTGCGGGGGCCTCCCGAGTGGCGCAGTGGTCTAAGGCTCTGCATCGCGTCACTACAGACCTAGGCTTGATCCCAGTCTGTGTCACAGGTCGTGACTGGGAGACCCATGAGGCTGTGCATAATTGGCCCAGCGTCGTGAGGGTTTGGCGGGCAGAGATTTCCTTGTCCCATCGCGCTCTAACGGTGACACCAGGTGTATAGTGTTTCCTCCAACATATTGGTGTGGCTGGCTTCCAGGTTAAGCGGGCATTGTGTCAAGAAGCAGTGCGTCTTGGCTGGTTTGTGTTTTGGAGGACGCATAGCTCTCGACCTTCGCCTCTCCTGAGTCCGTACGGGAGTTGCAGGGATGGGACAAGACTGTAACAACCAATTTGGATACCACGCAATTGGGGAGAAAAGAGGTAAAAAACAGTCTTGTGGGCCGGATTGAAGGGCCGTACTGTGCCCCCAAGGGGCCTATACTTTTTACAACCTACACTGAATGTTTAAATGACGTATTCAATATACACAAGAAAAATACAATAATTTGTCTGTTATTAGTTTAAGCACACTGTTTGTCTATTGTTTTGACTTAGATGAAGATCAGATCAAATTTGATGACCAATTTATGCAGAAATCCAGGTAATTCCAAAGTGTTCACATACTTTTTCTTGCCACCAAGTTTTTCAATGCACTGATCAATGACCAGTCATAATCTTTTGTGTCAGCGATGGAGGAGGTCCGCAACCTGCGCTGCGGCGTGGTGACCTTACTGTGTCAGGACTACGGCATGATCGACGACGATGTCTACTTCACCACAGGAGAGGTGCTGGGTGGCGTGCCGCTCAGGGTCGGGGATGCAGTCAACGGCCTTGCAGTACGAGACAGTGCCCAAGGAGGGTGGAAAGCACTGAGGGTAAGACACTTTGACCAAGACCTCACTTTAACCAGTATGTTTTTGTTATCTACGAAGATGAGACCTGGCCTTTATTACAATTGCCAGGTGAAATGACTAGAGCCCGACTGATATGAGATTTTTGGTCAGATTTTAGAGTGGAAATATAATATACAATATATGCAGATATTTTTTATTATAGTTTTAATAATAAAATAAAAATGCCTGTATGGATTGTGCTTAAAACAGCCCGACAAAGATACTCAGAAAGCTGATTTCTTAAATTTGAGGAAAGAACATTAATGTGAATGGCGTCAAGTACACTCACAGGTAGTTAGCTGGCTAACTAGCCAGCACTCGTCATGGAAACGGGGTTGGCGAAAAGGGAATTTGCACCAGTCCCTGACAAGTGACAAAACATGCATCCAAGCGTCGCTATGAAGCACTACTTTGTAACCTTCAATGTTAGTGTCTCTGAAAACATTTGAATGACAGAGCTTGAGGAATACCCTTGGCAAAGAGCAAATACACTGCTCAAAAAAATAAAGGGAACACTTAAACAACACAATGTAACTCCAAGTCAATCACACTTCTGTGAAATCAAACTGTCCACTTAGGAAGCAACACTGATTGACAATAAATGTCACATGCTGTTGTGCAAATGGAGTAGACAAAAGGTGGAAATTATAGGCAATTAGCAAGACACCCCCCAAAACAGGAGTGATTCTGCAGGTGGTCTCCACGTCTCCTGATGTACTGGCCTGCAGAATGCACATTTGTGGCCTGCTGGAGGTCATTTTGCAGGGCGCTGGCAGTGCACCTCCTTGCACAAAGGCGGAGGTAGCGGTCCTGCTGCTGGGTTGTTGCCCTCCTACGGCCTCCTCCACTTCTCCTGATGTACTGGCCTGTCTCCTAGTAGCGCCTGCATGCTCTGGACACTACGCTGACAGACACAGCAAACCTTTTTGCCACAGTTCACATTGATGTGCCATCCTGGATGAACTTCACTACCTGAGCCACTTGTGTGGGTTGTAGACTCCGTCTCATGCTACCACTAGAGTGAGAGCACCGTCAGCATTCAAAAGTGACCAAAACATCAGCCAGGAAGCATAGGAACTGAGAAGTGGTCTGTGGTCACCACCTGCAGAATCACTCCTGTTTTGGGGGGTGTCTTGCTAATTGCCTATAATTTCCACCTTTTGTCTATTCCATTTGCACAACAGCATGTGAAATTTACTGTCAATCAGTGTTGCTTCCTAAGTGGACAGTTTGATTTCACAGAAGTGTGATTGACTTGGAGTTACATTGTATTGTTTAAGTGTTCCCTTTATTTTTTTGAGCAACACTCCAGATTTCGTGGGATTCACTCGTGGGCTGCAACGATAATGTTACCGCAGAGTAGAACATTCTGCTTGCTTTACATTTGGGCATAGCATCCATTGTTTGTCACAACACCCTACCATGACACTTTACGTAACAGCCAGTGTGTATGTTTTGCACTTTGTTGAGCTGGCAAGCTTCTATCTACTCAGCACTCACTGTAGAAGCAGTAACTTCACTCTCCTCTCTGACTGGTGTAGTTGCGTTGGAGAATAGTGTTGAGTCTTGCTGTAGCACGCCAAGGCAAGATAGGCTTATAGCCATGTAAAGAGCGCCCTCTCCAGGACAAATAATGAGATACAAAAAAAAGTCAGTCTATGATGGGGGAGGGGGATTTTGGTGCATTTTCTCTGCATCTTGTATCGGTCCTTTTCGGGTGATTTAAATATATCTGATACAAATACATCTGTAAAAGGCTAATATCAGCCGATTTAATATCGGTCAACCGATAAATAGGTTGGGCTCTAGAAATGACAAGGTTTCAACAATGTATTTTTTTACAATATGTTATTTTTTATTCAAAGATTCAATCATGGACACTCTTACTGACAGTTGTGGCTGCTTCGCGTGATGTATTGTTGTCTCCACCTTCTTGCCCTTTGTGCTGTTGTCTGTGCCCAATAATGTTTCTCTCATGTTTTGTGCTGCTGACATGGTAGCAAAACAACAAGTTGTTGTCATGTTGTGTTGCTACCATGCTGTGTTGTTGTCTTAAGTCTCTCTTTGTCTAGTGTTGTGTTGTCTCTTTTGTTGTGATGTGTGTTTTGTCGTATTTTTTTATTTTTAATCCCAGCCCCCGTCTCCGCATGAGGCCTTTTGCCTTCTGGTAGGCTGTCACTGTAAATAAGAATTTGTTCTTAACTGACTTGCCTGGTTAAATAAAGTTTTTTATTTTTTATTTTATTTTTATTTTTCTTTCTAAAATTGGAGACACTTCAAATCATTGGTTGTGAAGGAATGGAGAAAGGAGTTAATTGAAGAGTATTGGGACACATCCCCCTTGTTTGTCTTGTATGTTGCAACCATAGAGATACATACATACTATGTTCTGTGCTTACAACTGTGGCCATTCCGTTCCTCAGGTGGAGAAGAATGCTGATGCCTGGGAGGAAGGAGGGGGAGGAGCCTCCCTGGAGGCAGACAGGAACCAGCTCCGTCCTCTGATTGGTACTGTGACGTCATGTGACCGGGACGGTGGCTTCATCAATCAGACCACTTTTTTTCCACGACAAGCTCTTTGTGATGGTACTGTCAACGATCAAAATAGATTTACTTCTATTTATGTTCTACTATTCTATTTCTAAGCTGCCAAGCTGTCCCAGATGCTATACCCGTTTAGGCTTTAATTTTCTATTCTATGCTTCCTTTTTTTCAATTCCTTGCTCCTGTCTATCAGGTTTTGAACCCATGAAAGGGGACTGGGTCCAGGCCCAGTACTTCATTAGTCCCACCCAGTGGAGCAGCCAGGCCCGGTCTGTGTCCCCCTTACGCTACCGCCGCATGGACCAGGTCAGTCCCTCCTCTAGAACCTCATTCATTCCTTGCAAATGGCATTTCAACTTTACCTGACTGAAAACATGGCAACATACAGTACCTACATGTTTCCTGCCCATGGACGTTGATCTGTAGTCCAATTATCACCGTCAAGTCCACATTAATGTGATGACACAAACTTTTAGTCTCACCCCCTTCTGATTTGGAAAGGCACACACCTGTCTATATAAGGTCCCACAGTTGGCAGTGCATGTCAGAGCAAAAAACAAGCCATAAGGTCGAAGGAATTGTCCGTGGAGCTCCGAGACAGGATTGTGTCGAGGCACAGATCTGGGGAAGGGTACTAAAAACATTTCTGCAGCATTGAAGGTCTAGTCTCACCCCCTTCTCTGCACACACACACACACGCACACTCCCCCCACCCTACCCAGGTGCGTGTGTCCAGTGTGTTTGGCAGCAGCGGCGTGGTGGAGGACAGTGTGTTCTTCAGCCTGGACAACCTGCTACTCCCGGCCGGATACCGTCCCTCCCCTGGGGACATGGTCAGCCTGGTGGTGGTGGAGAGCAGCCAGTCCTTCTACTGCTGGAGGGCTCTGTGCATGGCTACCAGCGAACACAGGTAAATAACCACAAACCGTTCTGCTGGAGGGCTCTGTGCATGGCTACCAGCGAACACAGGTAAATAACCACAAACCGTTCTGCTGGAGGGCTCTGTGCATGGCTACCAGCGAACACAGGTAAATAACCACAAACCGTTCTGCTGGAGGGCTCTGTGCATGGCTACCAGCGAACACAGGTAAATAACCACAAACCGTTCTGCTGGAGGGCTCTGTGCATGGCCCTCAGCGAACACAGGTAAATAACCACAAACCGTTCTGCTGGAGGGCTCTGTGCATGGCTACCAGCGAACACAGGTAAATAACCACAAACCGTTCTGCTGGAGGGCTCTGTGCATGGCTCCCAGCGAACACAGGTAAATAACTACTAACAGTTCTGCTGCAGGGCTCTGTGCATGGCTACCAGCGAACACAGGTAAATAACCACTAACCGTTCTGCTGCAGGGCTCTGTGCATGGCTACCAGCGAACACAGGTAAATAACCACTAACAGTTCTGCTGCAGGGCTCTGTGCATGGCTACCAGCGAACACAGGTAGCTACAAAAATAGACCCTAGACAATGATCAGTGAATTAATACATTTTCCACTGCTACCCACACACCCTTGTATCAATTAAATGACCTATGATGGTCTCATGGCATTATCAGAAATTCCACCATGTATTTTGTGTTGGGTGAAATCTCAGGAAGAATTCACATGGTATTAAAGGCTGATAATGAATTAGGACTCGGGCCTCTGACCTACACCATTACTCTCTGGTCTTTTTCCTCAAACAGTATGAATACTGTCAATAACAGGTCCATCCCAGAGGCGGAGATCAATAGTCTCCTGGAGGACAAGGGGGGCCTGGTGGTTGGCGACAAGACACACTTTGGGGTTCTGCTGCTGGGAGAAAGCCGGGAGCTGGTTGTCTGGATACAGTGAGTCAGCCATGGAGTGTCTACTTGTCTTAAATGACAGAGAACTACACTGTAAATCTGTAAATACCCTGATGAAGGCTTTTGTTGAAATGTGTTAATTTTACAGTGCATTCAGAAGGTACTCAGATCCCTTCCTTTTTCCCCACATTTTGTTACAGTACAGCCTTATTATAAAAATCATTAAATATATATTTTTTACTTATCAGTCTACACACAATACCCAATAATGACAAAGCGAAAACAGGTTTAGACATTTTTGATAATTTATTCCCCCCAAAAATCAAAGGCCTTATTTACATAAGTATTCAGACCCTTTGCTATGAGACTCGAAATTGAGCTCAGGTGCATCCTGTTTCCATTGATCATCCTTGAGATGTTTCTACAACTTGATTGGAGTCCACCTGTGGTAAATTCAATTGATTGGACATGATTTGGAAAGGCACACACCTGTCTATATAAGGTCCCACAGTTGACAGTGCATGTCAGAGCAAAAACCAAGCCATGAGGTCGAAGAAATTGTCCGTAGAGCTCCGAGACAGGATTGTGTTGAGGCACAGATCTGGGGAAGTGTACCAAAAAAATTCTGCAGCATTGAAGGTCCCCAAGAACACAGTGGCCTCCATCATTCTTAAATGGAAGAAGTTTGGAACCACTAAGACTCTTCCTAGATCTGGCCGCCCGGCCAAACTGAGCAATCGGTGGAGAAGTGCTTTGGTCAGGGAGGTGACCAAGAACCCGATAGTCACTCTGACAGAGCTCCAGAGGTTTTCTGGGGATGGGAGAACCATCCAGAAAGACAACCATCTCTGCAGCACTCCAACAAGTATGCCTTTATGGTACAGTGGCCAGACGGAAACCACTCCTCAGTAAAAGGCACATGACAGGCCCGCTTGGAGTTTGCCAAAAGGCACCTAAAGGACTCTGACCATGAGAAACAAGATTCTCTGGTCTGATGAAGTGAAGATTGAACTATTTGGCCTGAATGCCAAGCGTCACGTCCGGAGGTAATCTGGCACCATCCCTACGGTGAAGCATGGTGGTGGCAGCATCATGCTGTGGAGATGTTTTTCAGCGGGCAGGGACTTGGAGACTAGTCAGGATCTAGGGAAAGATGAACGGAGCAAAGTACAGAGGTCCTTGATGAAAACCTGCTCAGGACCTCAGACTGGGGCGACGGTTCACCTTCCAACAGGACGATGACCCTAAGCACATAGCCAAGACAACGCAGAAGTGCCTTTAGGACAAGTCTCAATGTCCTTGAGTGGCCCAGCCAGAGCCCGGATTTGAACCTGATCTAACATCTCTGGAGAGACCTGAAAATAGCTGTGCAGTGACACTCCCCATCCAACCTGACAGAGCTTGAGAGGATCTGCAGAGAAGAATGGGAGAAACTCCCCAAATACAAGTGTGCCAAGCTTGTAGCATCATACCCAAGAAGACTCAAGGCTGTAATCGCTGCCAAAGGTGCTTCAAATTAGATATTTCCGTTTTATTTGTATATTTTTTTTATATATAAATATGCAAACATTTCTAAACCTGTTTTTGTTTTGTCATTATTGGGTATAGTGTGTAGATTGAGGGTGTGGTAAACCATGGGGTGTTGGGTTTGAGCACACAGATGGACACATACAAGGAGGTTCTAGTCAAACATGCCTTTACTGGGCAACATAGAATAAACGTAACAACAAAATAACTTTGGGTTGGCTCGGTCCTTCTTCTGAGCCACCGCCTCGCATTCGGTTCCGTCCCCCGGGAGCTTTGTTCCCTTCTGTAGGTTCACTCCCTGCCTCCCTTTTTCTCTCCCGTGGTCTTTACGGCTGGTTGGCACTCCCCCTAATTCAGTGGTACTCATTGCGCTGTGGTTTTCCATTCATAATGCATAACAATGATTCAACTCAATGTGTTGTAATGTAGGCCTGGATCACTTCATTGAATATATCTATTGTTCCCTGGACGGCAGATAGATGGCAACATAGCGTAGCTGGTTGAACAGAAAGGCCGAAATAGAATGTTTGCCTAAACAGAACGCAATTGCTCAGCTCCAGCGACCGACACATCAGTTTGCTACTTGATGATTTTGCAGTCTGGCTGACATGGATCGATTTATTGTAAAAAAGAAACGTAAATCTATTGACAAGGAAAACGAGGGGGAAGAGCTGGAGAGCAACGTGACAGCTATGAACGGACAACCACCGGAGAATCAGGAAGATGGAGGCGGGGAAATGCAGCTAGCTAATGTGGCTCTGGTGGCTAAGAGAAGGATACGGACAATTCAAGAAGAACACAAAGTTCCAGGAGAAATGAACAGAAGTGGGGGTTTTTTGTACTGCATAATGGGACTAGTTCACTTTGTCTTATTTGCCAGAAGGCAGTCAATTGTTTTAAACAAGCAAAATTAGTGCGACATTTCCAGTCACACCATGCCCACTTTGACAAAACATATCCACCACAAAGCAACCTCAGAAACAACAAAATAGCACGCACAACTCAAAAGGACAGCTCAATGGACAACAACAAATGGACAGATCTAGCACTGTTGCAGAGAAAATGACAGAGGCAACATATGAGATTGCTTGTCGACTCGCTAGAAACAAGAAGGCCTTCAGACTCAGATTGTCAAAGATGTTAGGTTGTGAATTTGAACATGAATTATGTGCCTATTTAAGAATACTCTGATGATTTTCGTACGATGTACCCAATGACTAATGAAAACTTGCTATGTCCTCATTGTGGTTTTACAGATGTGTTTTAATACGTCTTATAACACTTGTAATATTTATGAAATGCATATTGTTATATTTGGTAGCACTTATTTGTTTTTCCTTCGCCTCCAACCCCCTTCGATATGTGGAACGGACGTGGGTGGGGCTAGGTTTACATAAGGGTGCAAATGTAAAAAAAATTCACAAAAGCTCTGACGAAGGCCGTGAGGCCGATACGTAAGCTTATTAAATATCAGTGATACTATCAAGAGCAGTGTGCGGTTTCCTTTTTCCTTCATCAGTATTGCGTTTGACGAAGGCACTGATGTGTCATTACCCATTTATGTGTTTGGGGCCGTTTCCCTCAAAACGAGTCGTTCAGAGAGGAACTTGTAAGTTTAATGCCCCTTCAGGAACAAACACGAGGAGAGGATATTCTGAAAGCCCTTGTTACATTTTTTGCTGAAAGTAATATTGACCGGTCAAATCTGTCATCTGTGTGGACTGAAGGAGAAGGGACTCATAGGTCTGATGAGAAAGAGAGAGGATGTTCCCGAATTTGTTACGTTTCATTGTATCATTCATCAGGAAGCACTAGTGGCTAAACTCAGACTGTGACTTACAGAATGTGATGCAGCAAGTTGTGCTCGTGGTGAACATTATTATTGCAAGGGCACTGAATCACCGGCAATTCCACCAGTTACTGGTGGAATACCAGACAGAATACGACAACTTGATATTTCACAATGAGGTTAGATGGCTGTCTCGTGGCAGAGTTTTTGAAAGATTTTCTTTTCTCCTCCCTCAAATCCGTGAATTTGTTGCAAGCAAGGGGAGAGAGGAGCCAGAGCTAGATGATCCACAGTGGATATTAAAGCTGGCAATTTTTTAAAAACTGACATCACCTGCCACCTGAACACAGTGTATCTCCAGCTCCAAGGGAAAGATAAAACTCTGGGCAAAATGCTGCGTGTGGTCACAGCGTTTCAACATAAAAACACCACGCTGTTCATACCTGACCGTTTGTTCATTTCCCAAACCTCAGAGCAGTCACCACATCCAACCCTGACATACTGCCACATTTTAGCTATGATGCATTTGTGCGTGTGTTGTAGGAGTAGAATTTTGAGTTTGAGTAAAGATTCATGGATATCATGGAGTACAACATCATTGAGAACCCCTTTTCATGTGCTAGTGTCATCTCTGACCCCAGTCATCACAGCCCTCTGTCCTGACCGTGCTGGAATAGAGAATGAGATAGTGGAGCTGCAGGCAAATGACACATTGCAAGGTGAACTAAGATCAGGTGTTACCCATTTCTGTATCCTTGTCAGACACAGAGTATCCACTTCTGAAGCCGTGTGAGAAAGGTGACAATTTTTTGTCAGCACTTATTCTTGTGAAGCAACATTATCAACAATGAACATTGTGGAACAAAAACAGAGAAACAGACTGACCAATGCACACCTGGATCGCCTCACAAGGATAGCAACAACAGACTATACATTTAGAAAGAATTCAGTCAAGGAGCAGAAAGGACATTTTCGTTCATCCAACTACTGAGGTAACCCTTAATATGGGTCTTATACATATGATGTAGCCTATGTGATGTGTGTATGTTTATATTTGTGATGTGCTGTACATCAAATCAATTGCATGTGCTCTGAATTTGCTCTCAATTGATAATATTGGAATAAAAAGTACAACAAATTAAAGATCTGTGCGGCCCTCTGTCTCATCTCAAAGTGGTCCCCTTACAAAAAATTGTGAATAACACTACCCCTAATTGTTGCCGTCGGGGTGCCCAGCACGGGTACTCCCAGCAGAGGGAGTCAACGTCGCGGCATGTACCTCCCCCTCTATCACAAACCCCCAGGGTAGACCTCCCGGGATGCCGCGAGGGGAAAAAACTATTTAATCCATTTTAGAACAAGGCTGTAATATAACAAAATGTAGAAAAAGTAAAGGGGTCTGAATACTTTCCAAACGCACTGTAATAACATTTAAGCACAATTACTAGCACGATTGTCCTACCAAGACTCTGAATATCATTTTATTGTGAGACTTATTTAACCTTTTATTTCATCAGGTGAGCCCTGAATTAGAAAAATCACAGAAATAAACACATCAAAATGCAAATGCAAGCAGAAAGAAAATACGGTTGTAAAAAAACAAAGCCATTCATCAGTAATAAGGTCCTCAATGAGCTTTCTGAATTGAGCTAGAGGCACCAGAACATTTAACATTTTGAAGATTTTACCCCAAAAACAGTGCAGAAAAAGCTAAACGCTGATTTGACCTAACTCTGTAGAGACTGAATGAATTTCCAGAGTTGGCCATTCCTGAGACCGGGTGTGGTAACTAGTATGTCTAAAGGTTAGAAATTATGTTTGATACAGTGGGACTTTTTTCTAAAAGGGCTTTGTAAATGCAACCATAGCAATGTATCAACCTACGTGACATCAGAGGGCCAACCATGCAGTGATGAGTACTAAACCTAATGACCCTGCTGTTTTAATCAAACACAATTTGAGAGAAATAAGCTTTTGGTGCTTATGGAACATTTCTGAAATCTTTTATTTCAGCTCATGAAATTTGGTACCAAGACTTTACATGCTGAGTTTATATTTTTGTTCAGTATAGATGCCCAGATATTTGTAAGCAGGGACACGATCAATATGGGCACCATTTTTAAAGTACATGTGCTTAAATAATCAGTTATTTGTATGCGCTCTAGAGAACAACATATACTTAGTTTTAACTGCATTCAATACTAATTTCAGGTCAATAAAGTTTTTCTGCAAAACAATGAAGGCAGGCTGTGGTTCAGATAGAGCCTGTTCAACCGTGGTGGCAATACCATACACAACAGTATTATCGGTATACAAGTGGTTACATTTTCTTTTACAGACAAGTCAATATTGCTAATGTAAACAGGGTAAAGTACAGGACTAGGGTTAGGCAATATGGCCTAAAAATCATATCTCGATTATTTTTTTCAAACTTGTGGGCAATTCAGGATATGTCTCTCAATTATAAAATAATGATTGTTCTCTAAGCGGCGTTGTACAATTAAAGGTCAAATACACTGCATATCAAATTAATTCAGGACTTGTGAAGTTATACCCAGGTTAATATAAGCCTTCCACAACCATAAGACCCACTAATAACTTTATTTTATCAAAATAGTTTAACATTTGTAGGAAAAAATGCATCTAGAACCATGCATAATGCACGTTCACTAATAATGACTAAGTTCTTGTAGCAGACATTAGGCTATCGAAAATGTAACTGCTTGTCAGAGGAAGATGTGATCTCAACTTTGTTGGCGTGTGAGGCAGGGGGAGGGGCTTGATTTGTGTGTAAACCATAGAGGATAAGGCGACGCGAGATGTTTCACTCACACTAAAATCGGTCCAAAATAAGCCTGATGTGTTTCAATGGGCTTATTTTGGATCTAAGCTTGTTGCCTGCCTTTGTGACCACTCCCATTGTTAGGGGCGGAGGCGTGCATCTCGTCATTATATATAGCTCTCTGGCGTAAATGGTAAGGTGCACACAGCACAGAAGGAGCGAAAGAGACGACCAAAAATACAAGACGAGAACAAGCGGACATAAACGCTCATAAAATCGATACCGGCATTTGGAATATTGCTCAAAAACATACATTTAATTAATCCGATCATCCAGCCCTATGCAGGACCCAGAATCGACACCTTTCGTTTAATCCAGAAAACCTGACTTAACAACAGGATGGGCAACTTTGATGGGGGTGGGGGCCCCAAAAAATCTGAACTCATGAGTCTGTGTACTTACATCCATACCCGCTGTCATAGCTGACCCTAGCTTTTTGGGTGCTTTAAGCAAAAATTGTCTCCCCCCACACACACCTTGCGAGCTAAACATTTTAGTGGCCTACCTTTTGACAGCAGCGAAAAATTGAATGTTTTAAAGTACATTTCCTGAATAATGCACATAGTGCCATGGGCATAGAGAAAATGTTGCAGTTTTTTATAGCAAGTCTGCGGCAATTCTACACATTTTCCGATTGGGTGGAGAGAAACGTTTGCCGTTTTTAATATTCTATCTGAGTGAGAGTGACTAACAATCAATGCCCCCCCCCCTCCCGGTCGTTAATTTGACCATGATTACTATATGTTTAGATAGCTGGCCGCTTATCTACTTTACCAATCTAAAAAATGTTAGCTGACATGGGCTAATTGAGTTACTGTCAGTGACTGACATAACGAGAGAAACTGCTGATGCGCAACCAAATTTCGAAGTTGCACCTTGTGCAATTTTCCATCCCTGAGCTGCAGATACATACAGCCTGTTCTAGGCCAATTTGAGGAACGCCTCTGAATTAGTAGTGAGTGATCAATAGTATCGAAGGCCTTTGACAGGTAATGAAGAGGGCAGAACAATGTTGCCTTTTATCCATACAGTTAACCACTTTTATAACTAGGGATGCAGTGCAATGACCTGCTCTAAAACCTAACTGATGTACATTTAGCTATGAAATGTGTTCTAAGAAAGATTTGATAACTAGTCAAGGATTCTAATATTTTAGCTAGGTAAGGAAGTTTTGAAATAGGGCAATTTTGGTTACCAGCTTTGAAGGGGAGTACATGAGCCGCCTTCCAAACCTTGGGGATAGCACCAGACAGTGGAGGCTGCTGACGGGAGGACGATTGTTAATAATGGCTGGAACGGAGCGAATGGCATAAAACATATGGAAACGATGTGTTTGATCTTGTTGATACCTTTCCTCCTGTGGTACCAGATATACAGGGCCTTCGGAAAGTCTTCAGACCCCTTTACTTTTTCCACATTTTGTTACGTTACAGCCTTATTCTAAAATTGATTATATATACACTGCTCAAAAATAAAGAACACTTAAACAACACAATGTAACTGTCTCATGCTACCACTAGAGTGAAAGCACCGCCAGCATTCAAAAGTGACCAAAACATCAGCCAGGAAGCATAGGAACTGAGAAGTGGTCTGTGGTCACCACCTGCAGAACCACTCCTTTATTGGGGGTGTCTTGCTAATTGCCTATAATTTCCACCTGTTGTCTATTCCATTTGCACAACAGCAAACACAGTATTGTCAATCAGTGTTGCTTCCTACGTGGACAGTTTGATTTCACAGAAGTGTGATTGACTTGGAGTTACATTGTGTTGTTTAAGTGTTCCCTTTATTTTTTTCAGCAGTGTATTTTATTCTCAGCAATCTACACACAATACCACATAATGCCAAAGTGAAAACAGGTTTAGACATTTTTGCTAATTTATTTAAAAAATAAATAAAAGTGAAATACCTTAAGTATTCAGAGGCCACTGTGTTCAACTTGTAGAAACATCTCAAGGATGATCGATGGAAACAGGATGCACCTGAGCTCAAATTCGATTCTCATAGCAAAGGGTCTGTACTTTTTTAAATAAGGTATCAGTTTATTTTTAATACATTTGCAAGCATGTCTAAAAACCTGTTTTCGTTTTGTTATTGTGGTATAGTATGTAGATTAGAGATTTTTATTTAATCCATTTTAGAATAAGGCTGTAACGTAACAAAATCTGGAAAAAGAGAAGGCGTCTGAATACTTTCCGAAGCACTGTATTCTCTTTTCTCTTGACAGGAACCAAGGCTCTGAGACCCATAGACTGAAGTGCTGTGAGTTTGCTGGCTGGGACTCAGAGGAGCAGTTCAACCTAGGGACTGTGACAGACCCACCGGGACAGAGAAAGGGGGTTGTACAGCTTCCTGCTCTAACACAGATCCTCTATCGGGGTATTCGGGGCCTATCCAGCAAGCGCACTCCCATGGTGGGTCCCGCTCTCTACCCGCAGTCCGGGTCTGCTGGGCCTACTGCACTGCTCAATGGTGATGGGAAGGAGATGAGTGAGATAGATGGAGATGTGGTTGGAGAAAATGGTGAGGCACATCAGGACACTGTTCACAAGCTTGCCATACGGACAGATGAGCGAGACGTGGAGATTGCACCAGGGGAGAAGGTATCTGTGAAAGTGGGCTGCCGAGCCAAGTAAGTCATGCTTAGCTAGCTGCTATACAAGTCTGGTATAGTTGTCTATTTCTGGTGGTGTCACTGTTATCTGACTGAATCAATTTCTTCTGAAGATTCAGGTTTTTAAAACACTGATTTATGTATCCCTCCATCTTACCCTAGGAACTTGGGGCGTTGTGCTGAGCTGCTGCTCCTGCACTTCCCCTCTTTCAGCATCGGGAGGCGTCTGGAGGTCACAGTAGGCTGTAAAGAGGAAAGTCTTCTCCAGCCCTTTGCTCCCTACTGCCCGGCAGCCCCACTGCCCCTTCCTCAGGCTGCCCAGGTGGTCACTGTAATGGCTGCTCATCCACCTCAACGGTAAACTACACCCTGATAGTGTCTCTGTGCTGTATTATGTAGTGAAGTATGTTCGGCATACCTTCGAACCACATTTCCCTATAGAATAAGGAAGATTATCTTGACTAGTTGGTGATACTGTCCACCAACGTTCTCTCTCTAATCAAATGTTTTTTTCCTCTAACCTAGTTACTCTAACCATGTTGGACATGTTGAATGATGACAGTTTGGTCCACATTGTTGAATTACACCACTCCTGTGTAGTTAGATAAAGTCGCTAGCCTATGACTTTCTATTCTTATTTTTTTATTTCACAGGCTGACTAAGCGCCACCTGCCTAACTTCCTGAGTAACTACCCGGTGCCCCAGGCTCTACGGGACTGTATGGAGGCCGACCGTGACGTTTTGGTGGCCCAGCCATGTCTAGGAGAGGTAAGGGAACCGCAAGTTAACTTAGAAGGAAGTCTTCTATAGTCAATTAAATGCTTTGTTCCCGCCAGCATACAGGAATTTGGCACCAATTTGGTTTTGATTGAAAAGTCGCTCTGGATTTTGATATGGGGGCCTTCGCACCTCCACTGTAAAATAATGGATTAGTTAATCTCCCTCTATTTCTGACAGACTCTGTCGGCGGCCAACATGCGTCTCCGTTTCTCGTCCCTGCTGTGGCTGGAGGAGCTACAAGCTGAGAACGAGCTCAGGGAGTTCAACATCAGTGGAGCCCTCCTCAGGAGAGGTGCCATCTATCTGCACCTAGAGGTGCTTGGCCTGGCTGAGGGCAGGCCCAGTCTCTTCATAGGTATCTGTTGAGTCTTAATTTGGCCATGTATTAATAATAGGACGTTTGATTGTCTCACACTCCAGATAGGTACAATGAAATGTGTCGTTTCACAGAGTCAGCCATACTTGAATTGAGATGTTTGACATAGTGTTTTGTCTGCTCTACAGGTGACAGAGTGGCACTGAAGAAGCCAATCAGTGGAGGCGTGGTGATGGAGTACATCGGTTACGTCACAGAGGTACTCGGAGGTTTTGATCTTCTTAGCGTTTTGCTTGCCTCTCTGATATTTCTCCTTGTGCTTTGTTCACACTGACCTGAACACTGTTTGTGGACCATATCCACAGATCAGTGACGAGGACGTGAGTCTGAGGGTGAACACTGAGTTTCAGCATGGCTACCTGGGAGAGCCTCTAGATGTTGAGTTCACCTTCAACAGGTACCTGCCTTGTCCTGGTTCTGGGAAGGATCCTTTCTGTGTCACTAAGTGTTGATCTCTGTTCCTTTAGCATAGATAACGTGTGACAGGTTGACAGTATACAGGTTGACAGTATATGAATTATGTATGATGATGTTTGCGTTGACAGTATATGGATTATGTATGATGTTTGTGTTGACAGTATATGAATTATGTATAATGATGTTTAGGTTGACAGTATATGAATTATGTATGATGATGTTTGTGTTGACAGTATATGGATTATGTATGATGATGTTTGTTGACAGTATATGGATTATGTGTGATGATGTTGGTGTTGACAGTATATGAATTATGTATGATGATGTTTGCGTTGACAGTATATAAATGATGTATGATGATGTTTGCGTTGACAGTATATGGATTATGTATGATGATGTTTGTGTTGACAGTATATGGATTATGTATGATGATGTTTGCGTTGACAGTATATGGATTATGTATAATGATGTTTGTGTTGACAGTATATGGATTATGTATGATGATGTTTGCGTTGACAGTATATGGATTATGTATGATGATGTTTGTGTTGACAGTATATGGATAATGTATGATGATGTTTGCGTTGACAGTATATGGATAATGTATGATGATGTTTGTGTTGACAGTATATGGATTATGTGTGATGATGTTTGCATTGACAGTATATGGATTATGTGTGATGATGTTTGCATTGACAGTATATGGATTATGTATGATGATGTTTGCGTTGACAGTATATGAATTATGTATGAAGATGTTTGCGTTGACAGTATATGGATTATGTGTGATGATGTTTGCGTTGACAGTATATGAATTATGTATGATGACGTTTGCGTTGACAGTATATGAATTATGTATGATGATGTTTGCGTTGACAGTATATGGATTATGTATGATGATGTTTGTGTTGACAGTATATGGATTATGTATGATGATGTTTGTGTTGACAGTATATGGATTATGTATGATGTTTGTGTTGACAGTATATGGATAATGTATGATGATGTTTGTGTTGACAGTATATGGATTATGTATGATGTTTGTGTTGACAGTATATGGATAATGTATGATGATGTTTGCGTTGACAGTATATGGATTATGTATGATGATGTTTGCGTTGACAGGTTGTCCATGAGGCGATGCCACTTAGCACTGGACCAGAACAAGCACTTTGAAGAGAATGGTGATCTTGGCTTTTTTTTCTCAATCCCATTTCCAAAATGTGTTGTATTTAGTCAACTATTTCTTCTCTTGTCTCTCCCTATCCCCAACCCCTGGTAAGTTTATTTCCTGTCTGGTCCACTCCTGATTGTGCGTCCTCTCCTCTCTTCCCAGTGTTCTTCCCTAAAGCTGTGACGCTTCAGGCCCCTTTATGGACGGGAGAGTGGGGTCCAGAGGAGGTGAAAGAGGGCACCCTCACAACCGATGGGGTGAAGCTGTCAAGCGTCTCCGTTGACATGGTCTCAAAGGCCACACAAACCAAACCAGGTGATATAAGCATTGGGACTCCTTCATTCTGACAGCACAGAGATTCTCTGTATACTACAGCTGCTGAAGTGTCATAAACCTGAAGGGCATTCGAACTCGTGTCCTAACTAGGACAGTTCAGTATATTTGTGAGACCGAATGAATGATCAGTGAAGGAGAGGGGAACGAGTATTGAGCCTCTTTAATTCTCTCAGATTCCAGGCTGCCATCTAAACCCATCCCTAACCCAGGCCAGTTATTCAACCAGCAGCTGAACCCGTCTCAGAGGGAGGCAGTGAAGCGTATCCTGGCAGGGGAGTGTCGGCCCACTCCGTACATCCTGTTTGGACCCCCAGGGACAGGAAAGACTATCACCCTCATAGAGTCCATACTACAGGTAGACACCCCTCAACCTGGGAGGTATCCTAGTGGTTAAGAGCGTTGGGCCAGTAACCAAAAGTTCGCTGGTTTGAATCCCTGAGCCGACTAAGTGTAAAATCTGTCAACGTGCCATTGAGGAAGGCAATTAACCCCAATGGATATCAAATGTTATTTATCACATGCGTCATAAACAACAGGTGTAGACAAACAGTGAAACTTACGGACCCTTCCCAACAATGCAGAGAGAAAAATAAACAACCAAACCCCGAGTTCAAATAGGATTGGTTTTCTTTCAAATGTTTTGACTGTTTGGGTCAGCCTGCCTAATGAGTAGGGTTTGCACTTGTAGTATGTTCCATCGATTCCATTGCACCTGGCAAGCTCTATCAAGTTTCTTCTATTTGGTTATTTACAGCAGTTTCCCTCCATTTTTGTTCCCTGAATAAAATAATAGTGGCCTCCTCCCATAGGTGTATCACCGCCTGCCCAGTAGTCGTGTGCTGGTGTGCACTCCCTCCAACAGTGCTGCAGACCTCGTCTGTATCCGTCTCCATGAAAGTGGGTACCTGAACGCTGCCAGCCTGGCCCGCGTCAACGCCTCCTGTCGACAGGAAGAGGTACTGCACCCATTGTCTCCGCAGGAATTTCATCAGTCCTATTTTTTTCCGACCAGTTCGTGCCTCTGTCTGTATCGCATTTCCCTCTATCCATAGGCCATCCCGGAGGTTCTAAGGCAGTACTCTCAGGCTGGGGAGGACATTCGACACGCCTCCTTTCACAGGATTGTGGTCAGCACCTGTTCCAGCGCTGGCATGTTCTACCAGATTGGACTGCGGTGAGGGAGGGTAATAGGGTTCAGTGTTAACCTTCCTCACCAGGGGAAACGTAACTGTAGTAAACCTGATCTAACTAAGGTCATTGTCTCTTTGCTGCGTTTCCTCAGTGTGGGTCATTTCACCCATGTGTTTCTGGATGAGGCTGGCCAAGCCACGGAGCCAGAGGCACTGATACCTCTGGGGCTTCTGTCAGAGAGAGACGGACAGGTTAGATTGAACACTGAGTATTACAACCACAGTACAACCCTTACTACAGTGGCGCAACTGTGAAGAAAGCAACCCATTGCCCGTAACTGACAGAATTCATAATTGACACTGCATTCTGTAGCCTCCTGATCATGAAGTGAGTCATATTTTCTGTTGCTCTCACCATCCTTTAGATAGTTCTGGCCGGAGACCCCCGGCAGCTGGGTCCAATTGTGAAGTCGAAGCTTGCGCAAGCGTTCGGCCTGGGGATGTCCCTGCTGGAGAGACTGATGGCCAACCCTCTGTACTCCAGAGAGAATGGCGGATACAACCCAGTGCTGGTGAGTAGACACGCACAATCCCTGTCAGTGCCATGATCACTAAAACCCTGCTTAGTGAATCCACCAACTAGGAATGCAAATTCTGCATATTTTTCTACAAAATGTTTTGCCCTTGCATTGTAATATAATGTATGCCATTTAGCAGACTTGTTTTATAACCTACAGTCATGTGTGCAAGCATTTTACTCATGGATATCACCAGCGGGGTGTTGCAATCACCAAGCTCTACGTACTGAGCCACACAGGTCTGCGTGGTAAATAGATGCCACCACTGTTGATGCATTCTCCCGGTGGCCTTTCTTCTTCCTATTCCAGGTGACCAAGCTAGTGTACAACTACCGTTCCCACGAGGCCCTCCTGGCCCTGCCCTCTAAACTGTTCTACAACGGGGAGCTGTGTGTCAGGGCCCAGAGGTTCGTAGTGGACTCCCTCTGTCACTGGAGCCGTCTGCCAACCAAGGGATTCCCCCTAATCTTCCACGGAGTCAGGGTAAGGACCCTGTCTCTTACTCCCTGTTCAATCAATCAATCGAATGTGTTTTTTAAAGCCCTTTTTATATCAGCAGTTGTAAAAGAGGAGGGGGGTGGGGCGGACAGCAGGTCAGGGACAAGGTAGCATGACCTGTGTCCCATAGTCACAGGCAGAACTTTCCCAAAATGAACTCAAGACATGGCCTCTTTCTAAATAGTCTCATCTTTACATACTCATATCCTCCTGTCCTCTTCCAGCCTCTTTCTCAAACAATCAGCGTTTCCTCTCCTTGCTTACCACTGACATTTTTTGAACATTTTGACAAATATGGGTTTTCCTCTTTGGTTGGAGCAGAACCTAGACGTCGAAAACCAATAATGCCAGTCATCATTCCCCCTCTCAGGGCACAGAGATGAGGGAGGGCAACAACCCGTCGTGGTTCAACCCTGGAGAGGCGGTACAGGTGATGCTGTACTCCTGCCAGCTGGCCAAGAAGCTCTACAATCCTGTAGCTGCTAGTGACATTGGCATCATCGCCCCCTACAGGAAACAGGTTAGTAGTGCACATTTCGGCCATCAACAGTTGGTCCTATTCTGTTAGTTTTATCTGCTAGTTTTGATGTTAACCCCAGAGCCTAATCCTCTAGAAGGCGATATCTACTAAGCTAACATTTAAAATGCCTCAAAAAATCATAAGTGACTCATTCTGTCACAGTAGTACAGTTTTCCCTTAACTGAACACCGGTCTGAACCCCTGATCCATGAACCTCTCCTCTCCAGTCGGAGAAGATCCGTGTGCTGCTCCACCGGGTGGGCCTGTCTGACATCAAGGTGGGCTCTGTGGAGGAGTTCCAGGGACAGGAGTTTCTGGTTATCATCTTGTCCACGGTAACGTTCCAATCCTTCCTCTGTCCTACTCATTATTGAACTCTGACTAATTTCTCCCTTTACAGGGTCTCGGTTCCATTCCTTTTCAATTAAGGGAATCAATTCTGAAATTGAAAAATATTAAATAATGTGTCACTTTTGTATGAGCTGAATATCACTTTGCTGAAATTGACTGAATTGACGTTGTAATTCACCCCTACCCTAAAACATCTAAATAAATGACCTCTTGTTGTTCCAGGTGAGGGCAAATGAGTCGGTGCAGGGCAACGACCTGCAAAGCATACTGGGATTCCTGTCCAACCCTAAGCGCTTTAATGTAGCCATCACGCGGCCCAAAGCCCTGCTCATCGTCGTGGGCAACCCGCACATCCTCGTCAAGGACCCATGCTTCACCGCTTTACTCCAGTACTGTTTTGAGAACGGGGCCTACCTGGGCTGTGACCCCCCAACCTGTCTCAGGGCAGCACACCAGTGTGTTTAGAGTGTATTATGCACCACATACACACCATTTAATTTGAGTAAAATCAAGACGCTTCACGGTGTGGCTTTAATTTGTCTGTAATAACACACATTCATCGCTTTCTCCTCAGAGCTGCCAGTGAGAAAGAGGAGTGAGTTCACCGCTGTCCAACACTCCACTACTACCTGTATTATTATGTTCAAATAGAAGTTTCTTCTTTCATTCTTTACATTACGATGACTTAGCTCTCTGCGTTTGTTATTATACACTGTCGGCTGCATATGTCTTAATCGGTGAGAAATGGAGAAATGGTTTGTAAAAGACGTATTAAGAGAATGCACTTAATTTCTTAACTGCTGTATGTTGCTGTTATCATGCCGTCCACTTGGTGGCAGTAATAAATGACACAAACCTTTGGTGTTTTTTCTTACTGGGTTATTGTACTTTGACACCAGTTTCAATGATGCATTATACCTGTATGTGTGCTTAAGACTCATACAGGTATAAGGACTGGTACCAGGGACTACCTGTGAGAAACCTAGCATGAATTAGAGGGGGACTGGGACTGGTACCATGGCACCTGAATCCCACATCAAAGAGCTCATGTAGAAGGGGGGGTTTTGAGTGAGGCTCGTTGGCAACTCATTAAAGTTCTATTGAGTGATTGAGCCCCCCCACCCCCTTTTCTCTCCAGCTCCCCCTACTCTCACTGGGCTCCATCGGGGCTGACTGTCACTGGAGATTGACTGTCAGTTGCCACATCCAGTCTCTGTGTGGACCTACAGACAGACGCTGCCCGTCTGCCACACAGGTGTTCAGACACGCTGTCTCCTGCAGCCCAGTGTATCCCATTCCTCACATTGCTAAAAAATGTCTAAGATGCTTAAAAATAGTCACTCATTAGAAAGGTTATGATTTTCTAAATCCAATGGTTGGCATATGTGACATGCTTGGATTTTTAACCTTTTAAAGCTTTTTCATAAAACTGTCCCTTTTTTTAAGTCTGGTAGTCCACCATCCTCAGACAAATGCTTTCATTTTTTGTTTAAGTCTTATTTCTGGATAAGGATAAATTCTTGCTATGTCATGTGATTGTGCAAAACACAGGCCTCTGGCCTATGCTAAGTCAACTCTCTCCTTCACTGTCAGAAGATGCTGTGTTGACTACTTACGGGTATCTTAGTTAAGAGCATTGGGTCAGAACCGAAAGGTTGCTGGTTCGAATTCCCGAGCCAACTGTGCCCTTGAGCAAGGCACTTAACCCTAATCCTGTAAGTCCCTCTGGATAAGAGCGTCTGCTAAATTACTAAAAATATATATATATATTTTTTTAATGTACAATGAAAAGACGTTTCAGTTCCTTACTCCCATGGTTTAGGAATTTTGTATGGTAGAGGCAACATGAGTGACTACTCATGAAAGTCAAGCTAACAGACCTACAAGTGATCTACGGCTCCAAATACCATAGTATCTAAATATAAACAATGGAGTCTTAAGTGAGAACTTGATGACATGGACCGGTTTAATTGTAGAGCAATGGTTGGTAACTTTACAGAGCTCCCTCGGCTATTGTGGTACTGGTTCAATGACCAGTTTGTCTGGACCCCTATTGTACACTGAAACCAGGTGTTCACACACTACACTTATGGTATAGGTAGATGCACCTACAAGATGACCAAAAACACAAATACTTGTATGCTAGCTAGTCCAACTGTGGTTTTACAGTGAACATACTGGATATGTGAGTGTGCTGTTCCTGTGCATCCCCGCTAGACGTTTGATGGACAGGTGCCCAACAAAACAATAGTCTCCATTATTAGCAGGCAGCTTAGGGCAGTCCACACATTATCAACACAAACACAGTGTCTACAGATGGGCAGGGGGGCCGTTAGAAAGAAAAACAGCTCCCTGCTGGGATAATGGCAGAGGGAGCTTGTTAAACGTGTGGCCTCATTGTTCTGACAAATTGGTCTGTGGCTCTAATTGCCCCTTAGTAGCACTCCTTCGTCTGAACCCAGGCCCCCAGCTCAGATCAGACGGGCTGGGCAAGCAGTAATCCTTTAGAAGGGGGCTGCATAGCTAGGGCCGGTGGAGCTCTGACTGGAGACTGAAGGCTGTGGGAAAGTAAGGGGCCAGACCGACTGGGCCTGTATTCATAAATCATCTCAGAGTAAGAGTACTGCTCTCAGTTTTGCCTTTAATATCATAAGGAATAAGATAGGGGGATCTAGGATCAGGGGGATCTAGGATCAGGGGGACCTGATCCTAGATCAGCACTCCTACTCTGAGACGCTTTATGAATACGGGCCCCGGGGCTTAGCTTGGCTAGCCTGGCATGTCTTCAGCCTCAGCCACTATTCCTTGTGTGTGCGACAGCAAGACTCAGCCCTATTACTGACTTTAAGCCTTCTGGGCACAAACCCATCGAAGATACACATTGGAACATAGTTGTGGAGACAGGCATAATCCACACAACAATTGCATTGAGTTACTTATCAACTGTACTTTCATTTTCTGCTGCCATTAGAAGCTAAAGTCCTGACAGACGGAGGGAGTGAGAGAGCCAGACCGTCATTAGAAGCTAAAGTCCTGAGAGACGGAGGGAGTGAGAGAGCCAGACCGCCATTAGAAGCTAAAGTCCTGAGAGACGGAGGGAGTGAGAGAGCCAGACCGTCATTAGAAGCTAATGTCCTGACAGACGGAGGGAGTGAGAGAGCCAGACCGTCATTAGAAGCTAAAGTCCTGAGAGACGGAGGGAGTGAGAGAGCCAGACCGTCATTAGAAGCTAAAGTCCCGAGAGACGGAGGGAGTGGGAGAGCCAGACCGTCATTAGAAGCTAATGTCCTGAGAGACGGAGGCAGTGGGAGAGCCAGACCGTCATTAGAAGCTACTGTCCTGAGAGACGGAGGGAGTGGGAGAGCCAGACCGTCATTAGAAGTTAAAGTCCTGAGAGACGGAGGGAGTGAGAGAGCCAGACCGCCATTAGAAGCTAAAGTCCTGAGAGACGGAGGGAGTGGGAGAGCCAGACCGTCATTAGAAGCTAATGTCCTGACAGACGGAGGGAGTGAGAGAGCCAGACCGTCATTAGAAGCTAAAGTCCTGAGAGACGGAGGGAGTGAGAGAGCCAGACCGTCATTAGAAGCTAAAGTCCTGAGAGACAGAGGGAGTGAGAGAGCCAGACCGTCATTAGAAGCTAAAGTCCTGAGAGACGGAGGGAGTGGGAGAGCCAGACCGTCATTAGAAGCTAAAGTCCTGAGAGATGGAGGGAGTGAGAGAGCCAGACCGTCATTAGAAGCTAAAGTCCTGAGAGACGGAGGGAGTGGGAGAGCCAGACCGTCATTAGAAGCTAATGTCCTGAGAGACAGAGGGAGTGGGAGAGCCAGACCGTCATTAGAAGTTAAAGTCCTGAGAGACGGAGGGAGTGAGAGAGCCAGACCGCCATTAGAAGCTAAAGTCCTGAGAGACGGAGGGAGTGAGAGAGCCAGACCGTCATTAGAAGCTAAAGTCCTGAGAGACGGAGGGAGTGAGAGAGCCAGACCGTCATTAGAAGCTAAAGTCCTGAGAGACGGAGGGAGTGGGAGAGCCAGACCGTCATTAGAAGCTAATGTCCTGAGAGACGGAGGCAGTGGGAGAGCCAGACCGTCATTAGAAGCTACTGTCCTGAGAGATGGAGGGAGTGGGAGAGCCAGACCGTCATTAGAAGTTAAAGTCCTGAGAGACGGAGGGAGTGAGAGAGCCAGACCGCCATTAGAAGCTAAAGTCCTGAGAGACGGAGGGAGTGGGAGAGCCAGACCGTCATTAGAAGCTAATGTCCTGACAGGCGGAGGGAGTGAGAGAGCCAGACCGTCATTAGAAGCTAAAGTCCTGAGAGACGGAGGGAGTGAGAGAGCCAGACCGTCATTAGAAGCTAAAGTCCTGAGAGACAGAGGGAGTGAGAGAGCCAGACCGTCATTAGAAGCTAAAGTCCTGAGAGACGGAGGGAGTGGGAGAGCCAGACCGTCATTAGAAGCTAAAGTCCTGAGAGATGGAGGGAGTGAGAGAGCCAGACCGTCATTAGAAGCTAAAGTCCTGAGAGACGGAGGGAGTGGGAGAGCCAGACCGTCATTAGAAGCTAATGTCCTGAGAGACGGAGGCAGTGGGAGAGCCAGACCGTCATTAGAAGCTAAAGTCCTGAGAGACGGAGGGAGTGGGAGAGCCAGACCGTCATTAGAAGCTAAAGTCCTGAGAGACGGAGTGAGTGAGAGAGCCAGACCGTCATTAGAAGTTAAAGTCCTGAGAGACGGAAGGAGTGAGAGAGGCAGACCGTCATTAGAAGCTAAAGTCCTGAGAGACGGAGGGAGTGGGAGAGCCAGACCGTCATTAGAAGCTAAAGTCCGGAGAGATGGAGGGAGTGAGAGAGCCAGACCGTCATTAGAAGCTAAAGTCCTGAGAGACGGAGGGAGTGGGAGAGCCAGACCGTCATTAGAAGCTAATGTCCTGAGAGACGGAGGCAGTGGGAGAGCCAGACCGTCATTAGAAGCTAATGTCCTGAGAGACGGAGGGAGTGAGAGAGCCAGACCGTCATTAGAAGCTAAAGTCCTGAGAGACGGAGGGAGTGGAAGAGCCAGACCGTCATTAGAAGCTAAAGTCCTGAGAGACGGAGTGAGTGAGAGAGCCAGACCGTCATTAGAAGTTAAAGTCCTGAGAGACGGAAGGAGTGAGAGAGGCAGACCGTCATTAGAAGCTAAAGTCCTGAGAGACAGAGGGAGTGGGAGAGCCAGACCGTCATTAGAAGCTAAAGTCCTGGGAGACAGAGGGAGTGAGAGAGCCAGACCGTCATTAGAAGCTAAAGTCCTGAGAGACAGAGGGAGTGAGAGAGCCAGACCGTCATTAGAAGCGGAGCATCTAATGTGAGATCGCATCGCAGTGTGAGATCTCTTCTAGTTGTCTGAGATGGTAGGAGCATCCTGTGGCTGTCTGACGATAATATGACTGTGTTCCTCCAGAACTGCATTGAAATACTTTTTCTGTTACGATCAATATAATCCATCTTGTCTCTTTTCCCCGGAATATCTGGAATCTTTTTTGTACCCTTTGCCTAATTACTTATTTGCACAAGCTTTAAAAGAGGTGAAGTTGGCTCTATGATTTAAACGTGTAAATAATTGCCAAGAGAAATCCCACTTGCACAAGCTGGTTGAATCAACGTTGTTTCATAACAATTTGTCAGCATATTGTGATATGGTATCTATGTGGAAAATACAATGATTCTGACATATCATATTTCAGGATTGTCATCAGTAGCTAGGTTTCCATCCAATTTGTGAGAGATTTCCATGTGAATATTCTAAAATCTGCATAAAATAATATGCCCATATTCAGAGGTGGAAAAATGACTCAGTTGTCACACTTGAGTAAAAGTAAAGATAGCGTAATATTAAATGACTCAAGTAAAGGTGAAAGTAACCCAGTAAAATGCTACTTGAGTAAAAGTCTAAAAGTATCAGATTTTAAATGTACTTAAGTACAGTATTGTAAAAAGTACTCAATTGTCATACTTGAGTGAAAGTACAAAGTAAATGTAAACGCTATACATCAAATTCCTTATATTTAGCAAACCAGACAGCAAAATGTCCTTTTTTATTACTTGTTTTGACAGCCAGGGGCACACTCCAACACTCAGACATAATTTACAAAGGAAGCGTTTATGTTTAGTGAGTCCACCAGATCAGATCAGATGCAGTAGGGATGACCCAGGATGTTTTCTTGATAAATTAGTGAATTTGACCTTTTTCCTGTATTGCTAAGCATTCAAATTGTAACTAGTACTTTGGGGTTTCAGGGAAAATGTATGGAGTAAAAAGTACATAATTTTCTTTAGGAATGTAGTGAAGTAAAAGTAGTCAAAAATATAAATAGTAAAGTACAGATACCCCAAAAAACTACTTAATTAGTACTTTAACTTAGTACTTTTTAGTACTTTACAGCACTGTGCATATTCCCACCAGAGATGTACATCAAAACTGACGTTTGCGGATAAAAGTCTGTGCGTGATGACTTCCTGCACATACAAATAACGTTTGCGGTTAATTTCCTATGTACCGAATGAAAAATACAAGTTAAATGGGTTTCCATGGCATTTTCTACTCCATCGTTTTGTCATAAAAAAACGGTTGCTATGTGCCCACTGTTCTTGGCACGTGCGCTCTAGGCAACAGCTGGCAGATACAGTGCGGGTAGGCTAGTCTATATATTGAGATTATTATGAACAAGAGCTGTGTTATTTGTATTTGTCAAACGGCAGTCAAATATCGATCATCATGTCACCAGAATAAGACCATCGATATTTATTTGAAAGGAGCATCACCCTCATCACGTGCATTTTCACCACTTGGTGAAGTTGATCATTATTTATTTCATCTGTAGCCTAATAAACTGCATGGTTTCGCGAGTCGTAGTGGGAGGACAACACACTTCATCGCGTGACTCCCAAATTTACTTCGATATGATGGTTATTATATCAAAATTGCGTTTCCACCGCAATTTCTCGCATAATTAATTTTCCCGGAACAACAAGATCCCTCCATGTCGAACATATATATATATATAAAATTGAACGGGCAAATCCTGTCCCCTTCAGCCCAGTTATTACTTTTTTAATGTGAGATAATACATCTGCATGAAATGGTTGGATGGAAACCTGGTTAGTGTAACCAATTTTCTACATAGACAAACCGTGTATGAAATATGCTGGATTTGTACCTTTGAAACCATTAAAGAATAATGGGCAAATATTGTCCAGGTGCGCAAAACTCTTAGAGATTTACCCAGAAAGACTCACAGCTGTAATTGCTACCAAAAGTGATTCTAACATGGATTGACTCAGGGGTGTGAATACTTATGAAAATTTAAATATCTTTATTTCATTTTCAATAAATTTGATAACATTCTAAAAACATGTTTTCACTTTGACATTATGGGATAATGTGTGTAGATGGGTGATATAAAAAAAAAAGTAATCCATTTTGAATTCAGGCTGTAACACATGACAATGTGGAATAAGTCAAGGGGTATGAATACTTTCTGAAGGCACTGTATAAATGTCTTCTTACGTAATCATAGAAAGCATACATGTTCATGATAGCATGCAAAGGTCGCAGGTCTGTGGAGATCTTGACATTTGCCATAATAATCTGCACAGAATCTTGAAAAGCATTGATCACTTACACTATGTACTTTTAATGTAATCTCAACTGCCATCCAGGTCATTTGGTTGTGCTATTAAATGAAGCACAGTGATAATACATGAAGTTCTTGTATAAATACTAAATATCTGACATTGTATTCCCATTTTAACTTTGTTGTGCCTTTAAATACTTGAAATTATCACTTTAAAATGACATGGTGTGACCAATGGGATTTTATGTTTTTTTTGCAACATAGAGACTCATAGCTTCATATGACTGTTTGTTTCTGTCTATGCTGCAGTCGAGTATGATCAGATAGCTACAGTAGGTAGCCAGCTGGAGCTTGCTGTTGTTTAGCATTTGACAAAGAGAGTAATCTAGTATCACATCAAAGCCAGGTGAGAGAGCTGGAAACACTGTCCTGCTAATGGGAGTGTGATCTGTCTGATCAGGACCCTTCTCAGGAAACCCTTTATGTTAGTAAAGGAGGAGACATGAAAGAGGCTCAATATTAAGGAGACTTCCTGTCTGTCTACACAACTCTCTAAAAGGAAATACACTTTTACTCCTGTGTAGAATATGAACTATAAACATTCTTCATCAAATTGTTTTTAGAAGAGTACACATTTGAGAATCTGTCATTACACTACTGTATTTGCCTCTCAAAACAATAAGCTCATAAGAAGAAAAAAAAGTGCAAAATGCATGAATACATAATGTCCAGCAAAGCAGCCTGTGTGAACTAAACAGTACGGTAGCTATGTCTAGTGTCTAGTGTGAAAGTCATGGATTTTCAATGGTGAAATGGACTGGGTAGAAACAAATATAATAGTTTGCTTTGGTTGTGATTGCTCTCATAATTCTCCCCCCCTTCCATCCACCTATTACCCCCCTCTCTGTCTACATTCATCACAAAACAAGCCATCGTCTCCTCTCACACGCCGTCTCAGTCTCTTTGATGGGTAGTTGATAACAGTCTGATTGGGCTGGGCTGACTGCATATATAGAGGAGACCACTGGTACAGAGAGACATTACCTCTCCTACAGAAACAAGCAACAGCAGCACCCACCTTCTCGTTTGGATTCTCACTCAGGACTTTGTTTCTCTTCACTATGGATCTCCTCACCGTAACCCTGGCTCTCTTGGTTCTCCTGACCCCAGCCTGGGGCTTCGACATGGGCCAGTCGACCCGGTGCGTGCCCATCCCCCACCAGATGAGTGTGTGCCAGGACGTGGGCTACTCAGAGATGAGGCTGCCAAACTTCCTGGGCCACAGCAGCCTGGAGAGCGAAGTGGTTCCCCGCTCGGAGGACTGGAGACCCCTGCTGCAGACTGGCTGCCATCCCCATGCCCAAGCCTTCCTCTGCTCCCTCATTGCCCCCGTCTGCCTCGACACGTACGTCTATAGCTTCTGTTAGCCTTTTACCTATTCATGTCCTCTTCTACCTTTGTATGTTCTTGCTGTGCGTCCGTCCGTCTGTCTGTCTGTCTGTTTGTCTGTCTGTCTGTCTGTCTGTCTGTCTGCATACTATGCCTCTCTCATCCTTCTCTGTCAATCTGGCTGTTCTTTCTCCTGTGTTTGAGTCGGTCTGCCTAGTTCCTTCCCACTTTCTCGTGCTAACTCCTTCTTAAGAGGAATCTATCCACTACTCAATTTTCACCAATTTTCACCCTCAAACTATTGAGGGTGTGTGTCTACAGTGTAATATTCCTTCAATTTCCAGAGAGTGCCCACTGCGTTCTTAAATGTAACCCCGTGTCTCTCCCATCTCCAGGTTTTTCCAGCCGTGCCGTAGCCTGTGCGTGGCCGTCAGGGACAGCTGTGCTCCAGTACTGGCCTGTCAGGGCCACGTCTGGCCAGAGGCGCTGGACTGTGACCGTTTCCCTGCCCAGGAGGACATGTGTCTGACCCCCCACCCCAAACACAGCAACAGCCACCTCGCCAAAGCATTGCCTCAGCCTGCATGCCAAGCCTGTCCTTCCGTGGAGGAGCACCCTACACTGAAGACAGTTCTGGACGCTCTGTGCCAGGATGACTTTGGTAAGCATGTGCAATAATGTACTTTATGCCTGCGCATGTTTCTATTGATTAGTGTGTTACGGAAGTGTATTAATGTTATTTTGTGTGTATATTTGTGTGTGTTTGTACTATACATATGTGTGTAACTCTGTCCAAGCTAGTGTACTCACCCTCTCTCCTCTTTCTCTTCCCCCAGCTGTAACAGCCAAGCTGTCTCGCCGGCGCCGGCCCTCGGGGGAGCCAGAGTTTGAGGTGGAGGGTCGGGTGGAGTTTATCCGCCAGGGCCCCCTGCTTCCCTACGACACCCAGCACCTCCTCCAGCAGTGGCTGCTTATTAACCTACGGTGTGCCAACGCCCTAGTCCGGCCCGGCCGCGCCCAGCTCTACCTGCTGACTGGGGCGGTGCAGCCAGAAGGCACCCTGGCCCTCACCCGCCTCTTCCCCTGGCACAAGAAGGACCACGGCATCGCAGTGGCCACACGCAAGTGGAAGCACCACAAGTGTTGAGTGCCTGGACGATGTATAGGAATGGAAAAACCTGAGCTCTGATGAATCTGTGTTGCTTAGAACGGCATCCTTACTCACACAAGCCAGGACTCGGCATAATATCAGTTTTCTTGGAAATAATTTGGTATATGGCCTAAGTATATGACGTTTTCTGATGTTACTGACTTGATGCAGAGGAGCGTGGAGTTGGAGCTGGACTCTCTCACTGACATGACCCTCTGCTTCCCTCTGCTGCTCCTTCACAGTAGCTCAGCTCCGTCGGAAAGCACACAGCAATAGAATGCACTCTAAAAACTGTACATAGGAAGAGCTAAATGTAAATGATTTCTAAAGAGTATTCTTTTCTATTTAGATAATGCCGTATTTATGTGTTTTGTATGTTCGATTTGTCTGTTAAGTCAGTGAAAAGGATATTATAATAAAATATTTACCGACCGTATTTCGACTGAAGTAGTGTTGGTTATTCTACTGTCTATGATTGATACATTTGATTTAAAATAGCCGAATAGCTGGACTCTTATGGCTAAGGTGAGTGCAGAATGTTTTTTTGTTTTTTTTACATGTGCACAATGTCCTTATAGTGTAAGATGTCCAATGGATGATGAAAATACCATAATATACTGTGTTATTATGTACAACAAACAAGTATTGCCCGAATACACTTTTCAAGTTAATACAATCAATCAATCAAATGTATTTATAGAGTCCTTTTTACAACACCAGTTGTCACAAAGTGCTTATACAGAAACCCAGCCTAAAACCCCAAACAGCAAGCAAAGCAGCTGTAGAAGCATGGTGGCTAGGAAAAGCTCCCTAGAAAGGCAGGAAACTAGGAAGAAACCTAGAGAGGAACCAGGCTCTAAGGGGTGGCCAGTCCTCTTCAAGTCTCCAGTCATCTAAAATGGTGTAGAATTGCATAAAATGTGTTTATAAAAGGTCACATTTTTGGGGGGAACCTAGGCAAATGTTTTTCTGCAAGCATCTCACGCTACTGCTCTATGCCAGTATGTAAAAGCGATGATAATGCATGCATTGTTTTATAATAAAGGTGATATTTTTTTTTGCATTTCGGTACCTCGGTGCCCTCCAGGTCACCTCCCTCTCGGGCTCACTTTTTGTTCTGGTACCTCCCAGTCTACAAATGAAGCACTGAATCTGTCACCTCCACTGTACCACCTTCAATTAGGTCATATGATGACACATAAGGTCACATTGGTATTAGGGATGGAGTGTTTCGAGACTCACACATGGACTTTGTTTGTTAAGGATTTGGAGGGATAGTGTGCAATGTGAGTTCTTTTAGAGTTCTTATGCAGTTCATACCAGGTCATACCAGACTGTGGAGGGCCAGTAAAACTTTATTTCAGGGCTCCATTAAAACACATTCATTAATTTCTGCTGACGCCATTGTGATCTGCCTGATTATCTGTCTCTCTCTTTTTTTCTCTGTCTCTCTTTTCTGATGCGATGCCATTCCGCCTGGTTTCCTTCTGTCCGCCCCAGGGTGTGAGGAGTGGATATGACAAACAGAGACAAAACCATAGCTTTATTACCCCCTCCTCATGTTTAATGAACAACGACGTCATCATACAGTCATAGTCATAGAGTCCAGTCATGTAGTCCAGACAGATGCCTGGAAGGTCAGTGACAGACCACTGCTGACCAACCACAACAAATGTTAACCCATCAACAGAACTGGCAACCAATCGGACAGACCATGAAGCACAGTAAGAGCTGGATGTAGTTTTAACTTGGATTTCCAGTTTACATTTGCTTATGATTTGGGTATCTCCAACTGACTTTTCCTCTTGCTGTTGCTTTCTCTTACATTGGCGTGGGTTGTTTTCCTTGTCCTGGTATATGTGGACCATAAGGCTGGCCGGGCCCCCATCTGTGCCCATAGACAGGTAGGGTGCCATGCACTGTCCCTGGCAGACCTTTTCGACAGGGTATTCAGCTGTATGCCAAAATGCATGGTATCTCCAGCGATCTACACTCAGAGTCGCTCCTCTATTTTAGTCTCCTCTGCCCTCCTTTCTCTTGCTCGTTCTCTCTTTCTCTCACTCTCCTCTCTCAACTTTGAGATTACATCATTACTTATTATGTACTTATTACCCCCTGTTCCTCATTTTTATCATCCTTTTCTGTTGTTTTACATCTCTTCCAAAGGAGCAATTTTTCCTCCCCATGAAAAACCACATTAGAAAACGGAAATGCCACAGCTTTCACAAACTTACACCAGATGACAAGGAGAATGCACAGAGACTAGCAGTGAGCCTAGCACTTAATAGTCTAAATGTTGTTTTGTCTGCATGTGTTTAAACTCCCTCTGCATGTCTCTTCTGCATGTTCATATCTGCACCCTTCTGTATCATGTTAATATAATGACAATTTTTTTTTTTTTTTTATTTCACCTTTATTTAACCAGGTAGGCCAGTTGAGAACAAGTTCTTCATTTACAAAGCGACCTGGCCAAGATAAAGCAAAGCAGTGCGACACAAACAACAACACAGAGTTACACATGGAATAAACAAACGTACAGTCAATAACACAATAGAAAAAATCTATATACTGTGTGTGCAAATGAGGTAAGATTGGGGAGGTAGGGCAATAAGTAGGCCGAAGTGGCGAAGTAATTACAATTTAGCAATTAAACACTGGAGTGATAGATGTGCAGAAGATGAATGTGCAAGTTGAGATACTGGGGTGCAAAGGAGCAAAAAAAAATTAACAATATGGGGATGAGGTAGTTGGATGGGCAATTTACAGATGGGCTATGTACAGGTGCAATGATCTGTGAGCTGCTCTGACAACTGATGTTTAAAGTTAGTGAGGGAGATATGAGTCTCCAGCTTCAGGGATTTTTGCAATTCGTTCCAGTCATTGGCAGCAGAGAACTGAAAAGCCCCGCCTTATCTCAGCTCACTGGTCACCATAGCAGCACCCACCCGTAGCACGCGCTCCAGCAGGTATATTTTACTGGTCACCCCCAAATCCTATTCCTCTTTGGCCACCTTTCCTTCCAGTTCTCTGCTGCCAATGACTGGAACGAATTGCAAAAATCACTGAAGCTGGAGAATCATATCTCCCTCAAAGACTTATAGATGACCTGGAGCCAGTGGGTTTGGCGACGAATATGAAGCGAGGACCAGCCAACGAGAGCATATAGGTCGCAGTGGTGGGTAGTATATGGGGCTTTGGTGACAAAACGGATGGCACTGTGATAGACTGCATCCAATTTGCTGAGTAGAGTGTTGGGGGCAGTCTATGACATCGCCGAAGTCAAGGATTGGTAGGATGGTCAGTTTTACGAGGGTATGTTTGGCAGCATGAGTGAAGGATGCTTTGTTGCGAAATAGGAAGCCGGTTCTAGATTTCATTTTGGATTGGAGATGCTTAATGTGAGTCTGGAAGGAGAGTTTACAGTCTAACAAGACACTTAGGTATTTGTAATTGTCCACATATTCTAAGTCAGAACCGTCCAGAGTAGTGATGCTGGAAGTGCGGGCAGGTGCCGGCAGCGATCGGTTGAAGAGTATGCATTTAGTTTTACTTGCATTTAAGAGCAGTTGGAGGCCACGGAAGGAGAGTTGTATGGCATTGAAGCTCGTCTGGAGGTTAGTTAACACAGTGTCCAAAGAATGGCCAGAAGTATACAAAATGGTGTCGTCTGCGTAGAGGTGGATCAGATTACCACCAGCAGCAAGAGCGACATCATTGATGTATACAGAGAAAAGAGTCAGCCCGAGGATTGAACCCTGTGGCACCCCCATAGAGAATGCCAGAGGTCCGGACAACAGGCCCTCCGATTTGACACACTGAACTCTGTCTGAGAAGTAGTTGGTGAACCAGGCGAGGCAGTCATTTGAGAATCCAAGACTGTTGAGTCTGCCGATAAGAATGTGGTGATTGACAGAGTCGAAAGCCTTGGCCAGGTCGATGAATACGGCTGCACAGTATTGTCTTTTATCGATGGCGGTTATGATATCGTTTAGGACCTTGAGCTTGGCTGAGGTGCACCCATGGCCAGCTCGGAAACCAGATTGCATAGCGCAGAAGGTACTGTGGGATTCGAAATGGTTGGTGATCTGTTTGTTAACTTTGCTTTCGAAGACCTTAGAAAGGCAGGGTAGGATAGATATAGGTCTGTAACAGTTTGGGTCTAGAATGTCTGCCCTTTTGAAGAGGGGAATGACCGCGGCAGCTTTCCAATCTTTGGGGATCTCAGACGATATGAAAGAGAGGTTGAACAGGCTAGTAATAGGGGTTGCAACAATTGCGGCAGATAATTTTAGAAAGAGAGGGTCCAGATTGTCTAGCCCAGCTGATAAGTACGGTTCCAGATTTTGCAACTCTTTCAGAACATCAGCTATCTGGATTTGGGTGAAGGAGAAATGGGGAGGTTTGGGCAAACTGCTGTGGGGGGTGCAGGGCTGTTGACCGGGTTATGGGTAGCCAGGTGGAAAGCATGGCCAGCCGTAGAAAAATGCTTTTTGAAATTCTCAATTATTGTGAATTTATCGGTGTTGACAGTGTTTCCTAGCCTCAGTGCAGTGGGCAGCTGGGAGGTGGTGCTCTTATTCTCCATGGACTTTACAGTGTCCCAGAACTTTTTGGAGTTTGTGCTGCAGGATGCAATTTTCTGTTTGAAAAGCTAGCCTTTGCTTTCCTAACTGCCTGTGTATATTGGTTCCTAACTTCCCTGAAAAGTTGCATATCGCGTGGGCTATTCGATGCTAATGCAGTATGCCACAGGATGTTTTTGTGCTGGTCAAGGGCAGTCAGGTCTGGAGTGAACCAAGGGCTATATCTGTTCCTGGTTCTACATTTTTTGAATGGGGCATGCTTATTTAAGATGGTGAGGAAAGCACTTTTAAAGAATAACCATGTATCCTCTACTGACGAAATGAGGTCAATATCCTTCCAGCATACCTGGGCCAGGTCGATTAGAAAGGCCTGCTCGCTGAAGTGTTTTAGGGAGCGTTTGACAGTGATGAGGGGTGGTCGTTTGACCGCAGACCCATTACGGACGCAGGCAATGAGGCAGTGATCGCTGAGATCCTGGTTGAAGACAGTAGAGGTGTATTTAGAGGGCAGGTTGGTTAGGATGATATCTATGAGGGTGCCCGTGTTTACAGATTTGGGGTGGTACCTGGTAGGTTCATTGATATAATTGATATAATGGCAACGGAAGGGATGGCTGCCGTTTTACGGGCTCCTAACCAACTGTGCCATTTTTATTTTTGCATTGTTTGTAACTTATTTTGTACATAAAGTTGCTGCTACTGTCATTTTTGACTGAAAAGAGCTTCTGGACAGCAGAACAACGATTACTCACCTCGAACTGGACAATGTTTTTTTCTTTAATGGGTCCGACGTGAAGGATATACTGCTTCCCGGAGACCAGGCCCAAATTACTTTAATTCATGTGAAGAAAAGACAGAGATACAGGGGACGAAGGTCGGGGTGCCTTCTGAAGATTTGTAGGTAAGTGAGTAAATTGCAATTACCATCGGTTCTATTGGCCAACATGCAATCACTGGAAAACAAACTGAATGATCTACGGTCGAGACTATCCTACTAACGGGACATTAAAAACAGCAATATTTTATGTTTCACCGAGTCGTGGCTGAATGACGACACAGATAATATAGGGCTGGCTGGGTTTTCCGTGTGTCGGCAAGAAAGAGCAGCTACGTCTGATAAGACGACAACTGGTGCGCAATGTTTACTATTAAAGAAGTCTCGAGGTATTGCTCGCCTGAGGTAGAGTACCTGATGATAAGCTGTAGACCACACTATCTACCAAGAGAGTTCTCATCTATGTTATTCATAGCCGTCTATTTACCCCCACAAATCGATGCTGGCACTAAGACCACACTCAAAGAGCTGTATAACGCCATAAGCAAAAGAAAATGCTCATCCAGAAGCGGCGCTCCTAGTGGCCGGCGACTTTAATGCAGGCAAACTTAAATCCTATTTTCTACCAGCATGTCATATATGCAACTAGAGGAAAAAACACTCTAGACCACCTTTACTTCACACACAGACATGCATACAAAGCTCTCCCTCGCCCTCCATTTGGTAAATCTGACCATAATTATATCCTCCTGATTCCTGCTTACAAGCAAAAACTAAAGCAGGAAGTACCAGTGACTCGCTCAATACGGAAGTGGTCAGATGACGCGGATGCTACGCTGCAGGACTGTTTTGCTAACAAAGACTGAAATATGTTCCGTGATTCATCCAATGGCATTGAGGAGTATACCACCTCAGTCACCCACTTCATCAATAAGTGCATTGACGACATCATCCCCACAGTGACCCACAGTACGCACATAATCCAACCAGAAGCCATGGATTACAGGCAACGTCCGCACTGAGGTAAAGGCTAGAGCTGCTGATTTCAAGGAGCGGGACACTAATCCGGACGCTTATAAGAAACCGCGCTATGCCCTTAGATGAACCATCAAACAGGCAAAGTGTCAATACAGGACTAAGATTGAATGTAAAGTACTTAAGTAAAAATACTATATAGTACTTCTTAAGTCATTTTTTTGAGTATCTGTACTTTACTTGTGTGATAGAAAAATGACATATTTACCGTATTTGTTTGATATTAATAGTTAGCGATTAATACTTAACAAATAGGACATTTCTGTTCTGTTTAATTGTGTGTTTCTGTAAAGAGATGGTTTCCACTCCAGCTTCCTGCAGTTAGTCTGCTAGAGATAGCTTGAGCTGACAATGACTTGGTGATACAAACCTAAAAGCTGGCATTCCATAGACAAGATGTGGTGTGTGTGACCCAATATAGAGATAGCCTGGAAGAGTTTAGAACAATGCCTCATTGTCTCATCTTCCTGGCGTCTGGGAAACTAAGCCGGGTTGGGGGTAAAACACCATCCTGTGTAGATAACCAAGGTGGCTTATGGGAGTTGGAACCAGTCTGACTTAGCATTTTTAAGTCTTATATAAGGTCTCTGTTTTATCTTTATCAGTTAGTCAAGACTGTTGGGTTGACAGTTTAATTATTGCAATAATTAATCGATATTGAATAAAGATGATTGTTTGAAGAAATGACAAAGTCTCTCTCACTTGAAAAGAATATTCCACCACACTTTACTATTTATATTTATAAATTATGTACTTTTTATTCCATACATTTTACCTGACACCAAAAAGTACTCGTAAGGGCAAACAACAACACATCTACCACACTGATCCTCAACACCGGGGCCCCTCACGGGTGCATGCTTAGTCCCCTCCTGTACTCCCTGTTCACCTACGACTGCGTGGCCAAGCAAGACTCCAACACCGTCATTAAGTTTGCTGACGACACAACAGTAGTAGGCCTGATCACCGAAAATGATGAGACAGCCTATAGGGAGGTCAGAGACCTGGCAGTGTGGTTCCAGGACAACAACCTCTCCCTCAATGTGAGCAAGACAAATGAGTTGATCGTGGACTACAGGAAAAGGAGGGCCAAAAATGCCCCCATTAACATCGACGGGGCTGTAGTGGAGCGGGTTGAGAGTTTCAAGTTCCTTAGTGTCCAGATCACCAACAAACTATCATGATCCAAACACACCAAGACAGTTGTGAAGAGGGCACGGCAGCACATTTTCCCCCTCAGGAGACCCAAAAGATTTGGCATGTGTCCCCAGATCCTCAAAAAGTTCTACAGCTGCACCATTGAGAGCATCCTGACCGGTTGCATCACCGCCTGGTATGGCAACTGCTCGGCATCTGACTGTAAGGTGCTACAGAGGATAGTGTGTACGGCCCAGTACATCACTGGGGCCAACCTTCCTGTAATCCATAACCTATATACTAGGCAGTGCCAGAGGAAGGCCCAAAAATCAAAGTCAAAGACTGGTCTCTCTCTGCTACAGCACGGCAAGCGGTACCGGGGGGCCAAGTCTAGGACCAAAAGCTCTTTAACAGCTTTTATCCCCTAGCCATAAGACTGCTGAACAATTAATCAAATGGCCACTCGGACTATTTACATTGACGCTCGCTATTTATTACCTATGCATAGTCACTACCCCTACCTAAATGTACAAATGTACGACTAACCTGTACCCCCGCACATTGACTTGGTACAGGTACCTTCTGTATATAGCCTCATTATTGTTATGTAATCTTATTGTGTAACTTTTTTGTATTTCTTTACTTTAGTTTATTTAGCAAATATTTTGAACTGTGTTGTTGGTTAAAGACCCGGTAACGTTGTTGGTTAAAGTCCCGGTAACGTCTACACCTTTTGTATTCACAGCATGTGACAAATAAAATTTGATTTGATTTGACAAGTGGTAGTCTCTTGTCTGCCTGCTCTGTATAGTACTGTAGAGTAAAGTTGAGCATAATTGATTCCAATGGTATAAGTGAGTAAAACTGACTTACCTGGACAGATGAAAGTGTAATAACTATCAATAAAAGTTATTGTCTGTATCTGATTTGGACCCAGCCGCCCCCCCCCTTCCTGCCAGAGAGAGGAGCTGACAGAGGTCATCCTGAAGCTTCTGGGGGCTTGGGGAGAACCCCTGTCCCAGCTCCACCACAGCATGGCTCACGGCCAAGCTCAGACTCAGCACCAGGACCAGGAGTTTAACCACTACAGCTCCAACAAGTCTCTGGCGATGAGCGACATGCTGCAGGAGTTACAGAACGGAGTGGAGAGAGTGGCTGAGAAGGTACGAGTCAGACACTGTGTGTGTGTGTGTGTGTGTGTGTGTGTGTGTGTGCGTGCGTGCGTGCGTGCGTGCGTGCGTGCGCGTGTGCGTGCGTGCAAAAGAGTGCGACTACTATGTGCATACAGTACTTCCATCTCTGCAGCCTGTTGTCTATAGTGATTTGTATCCCACAGACACGGTCTCTGTATGTTTATCTGCCTCAGATGCAGTTGATGGGAATGATCAGTAACTCTCTGAGGCCCTGGCTCTTCCCCCCTCCTCCTCCCCCCCACCTCGGAGATTGACCCCATGGACCACCAGTACCTCCTCTACTGCTTCAGACGAGACTCCAACAAGGTCCAGAGCCGCATCCTCAAGTATACCATCCTCCCTGAGCAGGGCTGTTGAGGTGTGTCCAGCCGTCCAAACCACAATCTATCATCCGCTCTGGTTGCACAGTTCCAGCATGTCATCTGACATTCGCTATGGTTGATTTGCATACGGTTACATTTATTGGGCATTTTATATTTGTAAAATCTGTCATTTATTTGATATTTTCCCTGAGGTCCTTGGTTAAAAGCACTATCTTTAGTGATGAAGTGTATTTTTGTAAATATTGAAGACTAACTTATTAAGTTTGTCTTGTACTACTATGGAATGCTCAGCGTCTTGAATATTAACATGGAATGAAGAAATCAGCATTTAATGAATCATTTTATTTACAGATTTTCTTTCAGTTAGGAGTAAAACAAACATTCTGAACACAATATTACATGTTAAAGCATTTACGCATGGTTGTGTGTAGCTGACTAACCTTCAATGTGTGTTAATATACAATGTATGGTCTAATAAATGTTTTGTTTTTGAGATTTGTATTGATCATTCAAAAACACTTTCCAAAAACACATTCAAAAACACTTTTAGTCAGTCTACAAAATGTTGCTACACAATAGCAACCCACACAATATTAAAATGACAAGTATTTTATTGTTATGGAGTGTTAGTCGTTTTATCCAATGCTCAGACACTCCCTTTTCAATCATGCCTCACAACACTGACCCTCATCTTCCCACTGGGCACAGACGTCATTTCAACTTGTAGTTTTGGTTTACATTTGGTTGAGTTGTCAACTAACATGAATTCAATGTAAAATCAACAAAAGAAATGACCATGCCGTTGGATTGAGGTAAAACGTTGGATGAAAAAAAAGACTAAATTGCCTTATGTTGAGGACTTTTTTCCAATCCAATCAGTTTCCACGTTGATTCAACATCATGTATAATTTTTGGTTGAAATGACGTGGAAACACCGTTGATTCAACCAGTTTTTGCCCAGTGGTTTCTCTCATTCTTTCATCTTCTCAGGGGTCAGAGGTCAAAGTGTGTCTGTGCAGACTCAGTGGCTGTATCAAAGTCACATGTTTCTTGCATGGCTCTTTCTCTATGGTAACTCCTGTTTCCCTGTCCCACTGCTGTGATGATGATCTGTCTAATGCCGTGCCCGTGCTTTCTGGTGCCTCCTCTTCCTGTTTGCAGCCCCGGGACATGAGCTCCTCCATGGGGGAGCGGCCGCTGTGGGCCTCCTTCTCCTTACAGTTTCTCCACTTCATCCTCCGGTTCTGGAACCAGATCTTCACCTACAGTAGACACACAGATCAGTGAGAGGTTCAGACTGAGGTGCCATTCATTTTGTTTAGTCAAATCTAAGTCTATGATACAGCAGAGAGCATGATCTATTTGATCTACTTACAATTATCACAGTAGTGAAAGTCGTACTGTAATAGCATTTTGAGATGAGGAACACTTACAATAGAAGTGGCTCTATATATTTACTAAATCTAGGCTGGAGCACCCAAATAATATGTGTTTGTATGCAATGAAGAGGTGAGATGAGATGGCCTATAATGTAGCATGTGATGTAAAATGAGGTTGTTATGGGCACCGACCTAGACAGGAGATATATGGTATCCTACCTGAGACTCCTTCAGGCTGAGATCTGCTGCCAGTTTGTTCCTGTCTGTCTTGCTGATGTACTTCTGTCTCTTGAACGTTTTCTCCAGCTCCTTCCTCTGTTCCTCAGAGAACACCGCCCTCCTCAGGATCCCTCGCCGGGATTTGGGGCTCGTATCCGGGGACCACATGGGAATGTTGGCTCCCTCTGGAAGGTCAGAGGTCAAAATCATTCATATTAATGTTTTTATTCCATCTAATAATAACCTGAAAGGGAAATGTCACAGGGTTATGGATGAGTTAACTCATTTGCATTGACGTATATTCTCTGTTGCATGAAGGCAATGGCACATTGCACTACTAGAGACAAGTACCAATTATTGAATATGGAAATGGGTCTAACTTAAATAAGGTCAATAACAAGCATGCATTTGAATAAGAAAATAAATGTATTATATTTCCATATCAAGCGTACCGAAATAGAAAATAATCCAAATAATAAATGGGGAAATTAACTGCAGCATTATTCTGGTTTATCATGTCCAGTCCAGTCCAAAGCACTGAATATATCCTCATACTGATGATAAAAGGCAGACTCACTCATCCACTAAATGGCTCACTTCCTGACTCACTATCTACATGGATTGTGCCCATCTACTGTAGCCAATCTTATACACGCTTACTCTCCACTTGCGTCAATCTGTCTAATTTAACAAAATGGGGGTGACTAAAGAGAGAATGGAGACCCGTTTTCACAGGGGAGAAAGGGATTTGGTGAACTCTGAGGAGCAATCCCACGCTGCCTCACTCACAGGTGCACGCACAACAAAAGTCAAGTGGAACAATTTACCAAATACCATTGAGCAATGCCTTTTTAATCTGTACGACAAATCTGCACACAGACCACCTCGGGGGAGCGAGTAACCGGTTTAGACATGCTCCTCAGGCCTCCATTGGGCCTCAATGGCTTCCACTTAAACGGACGATTAACAGGTCACTCCCGGGGGCTACGTGTGTGTCTGCCCCCTTGGTCTGAGCTCACAACCCTGAGGAACCCACCACAAAAGAGACTGTTTGTTGAAAGGCCACTACTCTTGCTGGCTCAGCGCTCCTCACTAAATCTTTTCTCTTGCAGGTATGGGCCCGGTTCTATGGGAAGATGAGCTCGAATAAGTCTATAAAAGTCACTTTCATTGAGTTCTTTATGTTCCATTAAGGGAACTTTAAATGGGCAGGAATGAGAGTGAGGTGACAGGAGAAAGGAGGGAGTCGGGAAACTGGGTTCTTTGGCCACACAAAGGGTTAGTGGGCTGTTCCCGGGCACAGCCCCCTTTCTGCAGAGGAATGGCTGTGTTTTCTGTGTTTTTGTGCTTCGCAGAATTCATTGCTGCGGGGAAAAATTGCAGCGGGGTCGCGTGTGGATGGTGGAGTGAAAGTGCCGATTGGTCACGGCCGGGCATGGCATTGTCCTGTTGCTGGGCACTGTGGGAAAGTGTCAGCCCACTAAGAGGGACCAGGGGGTATTTACTGAGGGATGCTATTTGCTGCCTCACTTGTCAGAAGTCACAGGACTTAGCAACTAGCATCACAACCCTGACAGAAGTTAGGATAAATCGATGTTGTCCACATAATGAGACTTTCCCTATGAAAAGGTTAGTACAGACTTCGCAACAAATGCAATTACATAATATAATTCAGATCCATATTCCAGGGGATATAGATTCTGGTTTGATCTACATTTGTCAGATAATCAGCTACAGGAAATCATCTTAAGAGCATCATTATAAACACAAACAATCCCTTCCTTTGGCAGGATCATAAACAGTTTCCTCAGACTGGACCAATTATCACAGTTGGATCAACTATCAGCCAAGCGTTCCTTTTTGCTGAGGCTGAGCTCAATGCCACTGAGAGGCAATAAAAATGTCACACCGAGACCAATAACAGAGTGTTACAGTGGCATCTCACTGATCATTACAGTCCTAATCTGACAGAGACAAAATGTTTATTAGCTCTGCATATTTGAGTGAGTCGGTGTGTGTATCTATATGAGTGCAAATGCAGGCCTCTACAGCCATAAAAGCCCCCCCACCACCGCTCCATAACCTCCTCCCCACCCTACTCCCTGGGTCTAAATAGCTGTGAATGGTCATGAATAGCAGTGCAGAGAGTTGAGTGGAGAATGAGCTCCCTGGCATTGCATCAGTAATTAGCCGTAGAGAGTATAGGAAACCCTGCTGCTAATGCTTAGAGAGGAGCTGAGGCATCGCTGATGAAGCATAAAACACTCACCGGAGAAGACAGACGGAGGGCTGGACCCACCACAGCACACTGCTGCCAGCAGATACTGAGGGCCCCGTAGAAACACACTGCTCAACAGGCCTGTAGAGAGGAGGGTGGGAGGGAGGGAGTTTCATTCAATTACACTGTAAATGTATAATAAATGCTGGCAGGTGAAAATCCATGAATGAACTGTGGTGGAAGTATATATATTTTTCTGCTAAACCATCCACTCAGTGTAAAAACAATTACATACATCATGTTTTGAGTAGCCAAATGATTATCGTCTGGAAATTAAATGTATTAAAAATAAATTAATGGCTGTAGTGAAATTAAATGTGGTAGAACATAACAGCATTTGGTTATACAGTATGTCATTAAAGGGACAATCTGTAGTTTGCTACATTCATTTTTGGACTAATAAATTAATGATACACACTCAATGATTCTTTAAGAATATTATATATGTCTCATGAGCTTAGTTCAACTGTTGTTCATCATCAGAAAACAAAATATAAGCTTGTCTTAGTCAAGTCTTTGTAAATAAAGCACTATATAGCCTCAAAAAATGGTTAAAACTATAATTTGATAGCATGGACGGTTAGTCCTTGCATCCATAGCTCTGTCTAGGAATTTGAGAGTGGTTACATTTCTCCAGACCTATCCCTCAGCTATTTACCAAAACAAGGGCGGGGATATTTCTTTGTTATTGTTTCAACTGTTGATTGCTGTTGTAATATTCTGCTTTGACTGGGATTAACATTGGGATTAGTGCTATGTTATGTCTTATTTCTTAGAATAGATCTTAAACATAAGCCTTCTTCTGTAAACGTTTTGATAAATACAATTTCTAATGTTTTAGAATTATATTTACAAAAAAGAAAGCAAATTAAGAAAAGTGCATACATTTTTATCTGATATTATGTTACTAAAAATAAATATTATATCTGAACTGAACACAGGAAAGACAAGTAAAGTAAGATATTGTAGTGTTCGCACTTCCTTAAAGTAGCTTTTTAATGATACATCTTTATAAAAATGTTTTATGTTATTTCTGGAAATACACTAAACTTGATTAACTCTGAATGATTCAGATTATGTTAAATAACTGGTTTGGTCAAATGGGAAGAACATCTTTTGTCATTAGACAAGATATATTCAAAGAAGTTTGTTACAAAATCAGAAACGTGCATTTTCCCCAAGTGTGGTTTCAAATGTCTACAGGCTAGATCTCACAATCAATAATATGATAGAATAGCATACATAATACTCATCATGATGTCTTGTATCATATGAGGCTTTTACCTGAGTGTGACCGAGGAGGAAGCCCCCTGTCTTTGACTCGTTTACAGTTCTGACTCTGGCCCTCGTAGACAACATGCTGAGGGCCCCAGGTTCTCCTGTGGTGGCCGGTCAGGGGACCCCTGAAGAACCCACCTGTTGGTCCATCTGAGTTGGGCGAGGATGAGGAAGAGGACGGCCCCGCCGAGCGCAGCAGATTGTCGATGAGGAAGCTCTTCCCTGATCTCCCAAAGCCTGGGTGAGTAGGTGAAACTGCCGCCATATTCATGCTCTTCTTCCCGCTCTGCTTCTGTCCTGCGATCATCCCCTTCATGTGACCCTAAGGAAAGCTCCCTCACTCACCTCACAGCACAGCAGTCACAGGGCCAAGTAACACAAGTGACTCCAGTCTGAGCTATAATCCCTCCAAGACTAAACAGGGCCAACTTCATTAAAGTACCAGGAAAACAAAAGTTCTCTCTAACTCTCTTCTTCTCTGCTGTCCTTCTCTTCTCCAGGGTCTGCAGTTTGCTCCGGGGCTGCCTTGTGATTGGCTAAGAGGCTCTAATGTGATTCTCAATTCAGATAAGACTGGGTCCGTTCTGGAGTGGCAGAAGGTGTGTCCGTCTCCATTCATTATGTCAACTTGCCTATTAAATGATAGACACCCGAGACAATGGACTGCTGGCCAAAGTTTAACGTGGACCAAATGTATTTCTCAGTCTTGCAGTAAATAGTTTTCTATTTTCTGCAGCCACCTTCAGAGCACCCATTGTGTCCCATAGAAAGGCATGGAGGCAATTAAATAGTTGCAGCTTCGTTCACACAGTGCATAATAATGTTATTTGGTTTGGTTTGATCTAGGTCACCGTTTGTGTTAAGTTTGTTGCACGACGACCAACGAGGAAAAAAAGTTAATTCCCACATAGAATGTGATTCTGCACATTGCGTTCTCATTAATACATTTTTCAAAAGTCAATAATTGTATAATTATTCTGATGGTGTAATACTGTCCAAGTGTGACATAGAACTGAAATATCCTTGACATTTAAATGAACATTTTTCCCCCTTTGTTTTCTAGTCAAATGTCAGACTTATCAGGTCATTCATATTCAACTTCTGACTCTATGAACTCAAACCAATTAATACCTCTTTCAGATTGCCTCTGTAATGGCCTAAGTGCTATTCCCCAGCCACTTCCCTCCTCTTTTCAGTGACTATTTGGACCACTCCACTATGGCTTGTCACTCACACATTTGACAGGCCTATTGGTTCCTGCTTGAGATAGAAAATTACTCTGCCCCCGGTTGCCAGATTCTGTCTGTTTAAAAAAAGACTTACTGTCCAGCTTGACAGAAATATGCACAAAGCTGATACAGTACTGTATGTGAAGGATCTACTGCAGTTAACGCCAGGATCTGATGTGGACGAAAGGGAGAGACTTTGTAAGAGATCAGAACTATAGACTCTACTCCTACTGTACTGTGGAGTTGAAATATCTAAGATCAAATTAAGTGGTTATGTGGGAAGAATTAGACTAGGGCTGCAGTTTATCACTGTATATAATATTGCCGTGAATTCCGGAGTAGCCAAACTGGGACTCAAACCCAGAACTGTTGTTATACATTCATTGAATTTCAGAGGCACAGTTGAAGCCTACAGACACACAAACACAGTGAGGTTGCGTGTGGTATATATTAGCCAATGGGCGGCTGGCGTCACGTGTAACCATGTAACCCTGATCTGACTGCTCCTGCTAATGATACTCAGCCTCATAATAGAGGAGCTGGGGAAAAGGAGGCCGACTGAAATGAAACAAAATTGGGGGACAGTAAACAAGCATGTCCGGGCAGGGAGAGGGGGGGTGCACGGTTCGGGGGACACCTCATGCTGGGCATGGAAATTGCTCCAGACAGCCGGGCCCATTGTCTGGCCACCAGGGAGCCAAAGGTTGCTTGTAATCAAATTTGAGGTTTTATATTCCCCAGACTAGTGGAGAAAGCGACTGTGGTGTCTCGTGTGAGGGGTGTTAGTGGGCTCAGGCTGTGCTATCTACCTCTGTGTGTACCTAATGCGGGTTTACATGCTCCACATGGGCCGCTGTTTGTGATACTGCCATAGGCTTTTGTCTGGTGCGGAAGGGAGCCATTTGTTCATGACACAGTGAAGCACAGGCTGAGCCACAGGCAGCAGTGTGAGACGATTAATCTCCACATAAATAGATACTGCAAAAGCAAAGTATTACATTCATAAAGCACACTGCAGCTCTTAGGATAATGGCTGCAAGATGAGTGCTATGTTGTTTGTGTAAGAGTGGTGTCATTTGAGAAGCTGATGATGTAACGTGCATGTTTCTTTGAGTTGTTCCATTTCAGCTCTGTACCAAAGAGGGTTATTTCCTTGATGATTTTGACTACACTTTGTGTGTGGCTTATAATCTTGTAAGACTTGATATTTGGTATGAAAAGCATCGTTAGGATTCACAACTTGTTAATGGGACAGACTCCGTAGGTAGCATTCCAAGGGAGGGAGGTATAATTGAGCCATTGGGAATGCAGTTCTTGAAAATACCCTGAAAGCAAGTTCATGTGAATTTATTTGATGTCCATTCTACTTTCTATTGGAGGGAAAAAGTGGGGTCCCCCATTCAGAGCTCCACAATGGTCCTGTTGAGATCCAGCACTGTGCAGACCAGCTGAGGTCCTTTCTGTCCCTGGCCTCTTAAAAAGATACCGGGCCATTACACACTCAATTGATATTCCACCACTCGAACTTAATATCATGAATGGAGGGCCAGACTCTATGAATCAGAAGACAATGCGCTTAGCTTAGCAGCAAACTGGCACTTTGTGTGGTGTCTGTGGCAGCAGCGAGGAAGTGTCTAATGTGAGGCTCACAATTGTGCTTCTATAGAGTTCTAATGAGCTTCAGCGTGGAGGATGAATGGTCAAGCCCATTCAGAGCCAGCTCTGTGCACACCCACACAATGGAACCCAGATGAGGGGAGGCAGGCAGGCACTGCACTGCAGGAACACTGCCAAGCAAAGCTATGACAGTCTGTAATATATAGCAAGACAACGAGAAAGAGATATATCAAATATAACCCCACGCTGAATACCCAGTGGGCACACCACGTCATTTCAACGTGGATAATTGGGTAATATCTGGTTGAGACGTTGATCAATGACATTACAACCTATATTCACCCACTCAAACAGGTGTTAGAATTAGATTAATTTAGATAAAAGTTGGACACATGTTCAATATGTTCTCACTATGCTTTCAACCATCTAAAAAGCACAGCCAAGTTCCAGTGCAAAAAAAATTATGTCTGATTTTTGGTTTAGTTGTCTCGCAAATGTCTATCACTGCGCCTTCAACCATTTAAAAGCAAAGTTCAAAAGGGAATACAATGTCAGATATTTAGTTTATTTATACAACAGATGAATGTGTTATTACTGTACCTCATCTAATAGCAGAACCAAATGACCCGGATTACAGTTGAGAATACCTTAAAAGTACACGGTGCAAGCTTTATTTGATTACATAAGAAGATATTTATAGTTACAGTAATGTCAAATGAATGATTTATATGTTGATTTCACATCTCCATCTCAACCAAAAAGCAAAGACAAAAATAGGACTAAATCAAATCAAACTTTAAATGTGCTTTAAATAAAGTTTGATGTGATTTAGTCCTATTCTTTAACTTACATTCTTGGTTGAGATGGAGACGTAAATCCAACATATCAATTATTATTATGTAGACAAACTGGAATTAAAGACAGGCTAAGTCAGTGGCACAGATGGAACTATCCAAGCAGACGTTTCAAATGTTGACATTTGTCTGTGTTGACAACCACAAACAATATCATTAAATATCATTGCATTTGAAATCAACCAGAGCTTGAAACCCTAGCCCTATTGTATTGTCTATTTTTAGTTGAATTCTGTGTTGAATTGAAACAAAAGCTGTTGATGACTTCCCAAATGCTATATAAAATAGCATCATTGATGATACATGAGTGAGAAAGTATGGTCACATTTCATTTGCTTTGTTATACCTACTCTTTGGAATGACTTTGCAACAGTGAATCTGTTTCGTTTTTAAGTGGTGATCTCTCAATGGTCACTCTCAAGATAGCACATTGGTAGTAGTCAGGTACAAATATCATTGCAGGGCTGGGCTTAGTTAAACCCTGGATGGGAGACCAGATGGTAGTGGTAGATACAGTAGATCAATTCTCCAGTAGGAGGACCTGCCCAGCCTATTGCTTGTTTTCTGATAGAAGATATAACGTTGACGATCTGAAAGTCACAATTTCAACATATTTTATGCAAGGTTTGTCTATGATGAAATGTGGTTACCATGATGACATAATCCTTTGGTTGAAATGTCACCCTCAAAACAACAGTTGATGAGGTTTTTCATTACCCGCGTAAATTCCTCGTCACAATATGTTGACGAAGGACATTGAAACAACATTGATTCAACCAGTTTGTGCCTAGTGGGTAAATGTGTGGTTTCATTGTTTTGACTGAGTTGAATGTACATATATTTAGCGTTACTGTCACTGGTAATATGTGTTATTATAGTAAACAAAGAACAATGTTATTTGTTTGAGCTTACCATGCAGGGAGCTCAGCCATGCACACCCTGATGTGACTGAGTCACTATTACAGACAGTAAGTAGCAGTTCCTGCCGTGTGTGTGTGTGTGTGTGTGTGTGTGTGTGTGTGTGTGTGTGTGTGTGTGTGTGTGTGTGTGTGTGTGTGTGTGTGTGTGTGTGTGTGTGTGTGTGTGTGTGTGTGTGTGTGTGTGTGTGTGTGTGTGTGTGTGTGTGCGTGTGTGTGTGTGTGTGTGTGCCTATCTGCTGTAACCCCATAGAGGGGTCATAATAGTTTGTAGACCTACAGACGATTTTGTGAGAGGACCAATTTTCAGGATGTCTCATGGTCTGACAAATATTGCTTGTGTGTGTGCGTGTGCGCGTCTGTGTGTCGGTCTATCTGCTGTAGCCCCAGAACATCACAACGACATAAGGCTCATGTCTCCTCAGACTCTCATGACTATCATTCACGAGTCTAAGGACCGGACATCATCGTCACAGCTGCATTCCGCTTCACAATCACCATGATTAAGTCTGTATCCAGCGGGTTTATCCAACTGAATGGGGTAAAAATGTATGGAAGTTGGAATAAAGACATGGGGGAAATCAATCGACTCAATGCTCTGAAGACATTCACCCTTCAAGAAAATAACACAACCACCAGTATTAGTAGCTTTTTAGTGATTATGAAGGAACATCTTAGCCCCAGAACTGCTCACATCAGAAAGCTTTTTGTTACGGCAGTTCATTGCAGCATACAGTATGGTGCTCCCCTCACATAGGGAAGAGTAGGAAGCCACTGTATGTGGTTTGGGAACCATTGCAATGGACTCCATGGTCTTTGGGGAGACGTATCGAGACCACATCGCCCTCCTCCAGCTCTAAAGACAATGTATTAGACACACGTGCATCCTATCCATTAGAATCATATATAGAATTATCCATAACTTTCTGATTATTGTGGTGGAGGAAAACGGTCATATAATGTATAGTGTGGTAATTATGGGCTGTACATCTGAAGTAGTATACCTTTTTTCACTGGTGCTGTGAAGATGCTTGCAGTTGGGTTGTAGGTCATGCCAGTGTTGAAGACTCTACTGTATACCAATATTCATTATTGAACGGTCCTACTTGTCCTAAATTAGCCCAACTAGCAGAGAAGGCCACCTTTGGTCTGACTGGGCTCTCTGCCTTTAGCTCCTCCACCTCCCTCTCACTGACTGTGACTCTGGCCTTCAAGGCTGTGTTCCCACTCTCACTGGCTGTCACTCTGGCCTCCATAGCTGACAGTTCATCAGCTTGGGCTGCATTTCCTGTCTTCAGCTCCTGCACATCCTCCTTGGTCAGCCTAAGCTAAAGTTGTTGCTCCTCCGCCTGGTCCTCCCTGTCCTTCAGTCTGGCTTCCGTGTTCCTCAGCTCTGTTCTCCATTCCACCACCATGTCTCTTAGTTCTTTCAGCTCGGTCCAGATGTCAGTGGTTGTAGTTGTCCTGCTGCTTGTCTGTTTGCAGGTCGTCTCTGTAGCTTTAGTCCGTTGGCTCTCGATCAAACTCTCTCTGATCCCTCTGCTCTCTCCCTGAGCCCATAATCCAGACAGACAGATTAGCAACACCAGCAGATCTACAGCACCCCTTATTCTAAAACAACACCGAGGTGTTCTATGAGCCGCAGTCCCCTTCTTGATATGCACTCAGAAAGTAGTGAGCCAACACGTAAGCTGTAATGTATTCTGATAAAGTGAAACACTGGGTGAGCTGCAGACCTCATAGCAGATTGTTTGAATCTGACAGTGCATAAAGCTGTGGGAGAACGCAACCCATTATTTGTTTGATGTTCTCTCCATCTCCATAAAGTCTGCACATGTTAGCCCTGGGTTTACAGCTTTTGTGGATTAGGTATACACTCCCGTCCGTATTTATTTGGAGAGTGAAGCTACGTTTTCTGATTTGGCTCTATACTACAGCATTTTGGAATTGAGATCAAATGTTTCATGAGGCGACAGTACCAAATGTCACCTTTAATTTGAATGTGAAAAAATTCAAATAAATCAATATCTGTTTTACTGTTTAAAAATGAAAGCACTTTATGTATCTAGCCCCCCCCCCCCCCCCCCCCATTTGAAGAAGTCATAAGTATTTGGCCAAATTCACTTAACCTCTACTGCGCACATTTAGGTTTTTAATGGAAAAACAATTCCATATGATTTTTTGGAAGATGAAGTATTTCTGATTGCAGACCCAGAATAGCCAAAGGAGGTGATAGGTGGGAATGAGGACCCATGATTGTACAAAAACAATACTTGAATTTATTACAGATGCAGGGTTTCAGGATACATGGCTTGTCTCCTTAGCACCAACATTCAGGATACAAAAACGGACAAAAATGACAGCGAGTCTAAAGCTCAGCCCCTCAATAGGGTTCCTGCTGCAGCTAAGACAAGGCCTAAATGCTAAACATCATAACAAGGAATTACCCCTTTCCAGCTCTCGCCCACTGGGAAGCCAGGCCTAGCCAATCAGAATTCGTTTTTCCCCTCTAAAAGGGCTTTATTACAGACAGAAAGACTCCTCAGCACCCGCCTCCTCCTCAGACGATCCTGCAGATGAAGAAGTCGGATGTGGAGGTCCTGGGCTGGCGTGGTGCACGTGCTCTGTGGTTGTAAGGCTGGTTGAATGTACTTCCAAATTCTCTGAAACAACGTTGGAGGCGGCTTATGGTAGATCAATTAACAATCTTATTATCTGGCAACAGCTCTGTTGGACATTCCTGCCGTCAGCATGCCAATTGCACGCTCCCTCAAAACTTGAGATATCTGTGGCATTGTGTTGTGTGACAAAACTGCACATTTTAGAGAGGCCTTTTATTTTCCACAGCACAAGCCACACCTCTCAGGTGGATGGATTATCTTGGCAAAGGAGAAATGCTCACTAAAAGGGATGTAAAACAAATGTAAACACAAAATATGAGAGAAATAAGCTTTTTGTGCATATGGAACATTTCTGGGATTTTTTTAAATTTAAGCTCATGAAATAGCGGGACCAACACTTTACATGTTGCATTTATATTTTTGTTCAGTGTACATAAGACCAAAGTATCAACTCTCCCCAGCCTCCATACAGTGGAACCACAGTGACGCCACCTGTTCTGATCCAGTATTTCTACTAATATATTGGTCAAATCTCTGTAATTCCCAAACACGCTCACTAGATGGCACCAAGAAATAGAACTCAGACCAATATCAAGTGTTCCACTGCAAAAGCAGGATTTTTACTTACCATTGAGCTGTATTGTTAACTTGAAGCTTGTAGGTAACAAGTCCATAGGCTTATTAATAACTCACCATAATATGAATGAATGTATCTTAGCAATAGGAGCATTGTCTGTATTTATATGATCTCTCACCATTTTGGATAATGCCAGACTTGGAATTCTTCAGGCTTAAAATCATAAGTCTTATCCCAATTATTCAAATATATGTTTTCCAGACAAGTCAATTGTCATGGCTCCTGCACAGGACACATGAAGATTGTATAATCACAACAAGTCTAGTATTAGAAGTGATTTATGTAACAGTCAAGGAGAACTGTCACTACGAAGCTTGTACAGTATCAGGTTACAGTATAATATCCCATAGGAGCTGAACGGAGCACTGGGGGCCGAGAATAGCCATTTCCCCAAGCTAGTTTCAAACACAAATACCCTGAAGTAGCTACCAACACTGACTATGACTGCTTAATGCCGTAGCCTTTTTGATATTTGTATTGCTAGTTGCCAAGATTATAGAGAGTGGGTGAGTTCCCAAATGAACGGCTGGCTATGCATCCTCCATCTGCCTACTCTCTCTGTCATTGTCATAAGAGGCTGTTTGCATTGTTGTTTATTTTTGGCTGCACGGCCACATGTTTGAATTACTTTATTTTCCTGACAGCACTTTAGGAAATGATGACATGTGGGCATTACAAAGTAATTACATTTCCTGTGCCTTGACCCAGATGAGATTCAGTATTAATAATGAATTGAGAGTTGGAAGCTCTCTCATACAGCAGATGTGCTTCCTTGGCACGGTTGTCGTATTGGAAACAATAACTTGGTTTTATTCACAATGGCTGCCCAGTGTTACCAAAGATAGGTTGAAGAGTAGATATCTAAGTTGAATAAAGACAGACAGCTAAAAGTTGGAGTATGGAGAGTATTCGCCATAGATTCACAACAAAGTTCAAAACATAACTGTGAAGCAACAATTCCAATCAAGACAGTAGCAATGAATTGTTAAAACAATTATAATAAATACAACAGTTGGACAATGGATGAAGATTTCTTTGAATTTTTATAATCCATCAGATATTGACTAAATTATAGCACATAAAACATTTTTCTGGCGCAGACAAATCATGAATGGAGTTCAGGGATTTTGGTGGGAATTATATGTGCTTAATTTGCTAAATATGGCAGGTGTATTTGCATATATGAATCAATAAAAAATAAAGGGGTGGAGCAGAGCTGCAAACACCAAACATTTGCTCTGTCTACCCTACCTGCTCTGTCTACCCTACCTGTTCTGTCTACCCTACCTGCTCTGTCTACCCTACCTGCTCTGTCTACCCTACCTGCTCTGTCTACCCTACCTGCTCTGTCTACCCTACCTGTTCTGTCTACCCTACCTGCTCTGTCTACCCTACCTGCTCTGTCTACCCTACCTGCTCTGTCTACTCTACCTGTTCTGTCTACCCTCCCTGCTCTGTCTACCCTACCTGCTCTGTCTACCCTACCTCCTCTGTCTACCCTACCTGCTCTGTCAACCCTACCTGCTCTGTCTACCCTCCCTTCTCTGTCTACCCTACCTGCTCTGTCAACCCTACCTGCTCTGTCTACCCTACCTGCTCTGTCTACCCTACCTTCTCTGTCTACCCTACATGCTCTGTCTACACTACCTGCTCTGTCAACCCTACCTGCTATGTCTACCCTACCTGCTCTGTCAACCCTACCTTCTCTGTCTACCCGACCTGCTCTGTCTACCCTACCTGCTCTGTCTACCCTACCTGTTCTGTCTACCCTACCTGTTCTGTCTACCCTACCTGCTCTGTCTACCCTCCCTGCTCTGTCTACCCTCCCTGCTCTGTCTACCCTACCTGCTCTGTCTACCCTACCTGCTCTGTCTACCCTACCTGCTCTGTCTACCCTCCCTGCTCTGTCTACCCTACCTGCTCTGTCTACCCTACCTGCTCTGTCTACCCTACCTGCTCTGTCAACCCTACCTTCTCTGTCAACCCTACCTGCTATGTCTACCCTCCCTGCTCTGTCAACCCTACCTGCTCTGTCGACCCTATCTGCTCTGTCAACCCTACCTTCTCTGTCTACCCTCCCTGCTCTGTCAACCCTACCTGCTCTGTCTACCCTACCTGCTATGTCTACCCTCCCTGCTCTGTCTACCCTACCTGCTCTGTCTACCCTCCCTTCTCTGTCTACCCTACCTGCTCTGTCTACCCTACCTGCTCTGTCTACCCGACCTGCTCTGTCTACCCTACCTGCTCTGTCTACCCTACCTGTTCTGTCTACGCTACCTGTTCTGTCTACCCTACCTGCTCTGTCTACCCTCCCTGCTCTGTCTACCCTACCTGCTCTGTCTACCCTACCTGCTCTGTCTACCCTACCTGCTCTGTCTACCCTCCCTGCTCTGTCTACCCTACCTGCTCTGTCTACCCTACCTGCTCTGTCTACCCTCCCTTCTCTGTCAACCCTACCTTCTCTGTCAACCCTACCTGCTATGTCTACCCTCCCTGCTCTGTCAACCCTACCTGCTCTGTCGACCCTATCTGCTCTGTCAACCCTACCTTCTCTGTCTACCCTCCCTGCTCTGTCAACCCTACCTGCTCTGTCTACCCTACCTGCTATGTCTACCCTCCCTGCTCTGTCTACCCTACCTGCTCTGTCTACCCTCCCTTCTCTGTCTACCCTACCTGCTCTGTCTACCCTACCTGCTCTGTCTACCCTCCCTTCTCTGTCTACCCTACCTGCTATGTCTACCCTACCTGCTCTGTCCACCCTACCTGCACTCACTGTGCTGTCTGGACTGCCTGTTGTTGTCACATTCTCATGTATAATTTAACAAGTGTGTCAATAGCTGGATACCCTCTGATTAAAAATCAACACTCTTGGCTCTAGATTACACCTATCTAAACACACCTTTACATTGTTTGTGAGATCAAACATTATATCACTATAATCCAAGTGTGCATTTTCATAAGTTTGACTTCAGCGCATCTAATTTGTAAACATTTCAACTGTATTAAATTATACACATTTTTAATTCCGCAAAAAAATGAACACCCATCAAAATAAAGTTATCTTTCTTCTCTTTCTTGTGATGTAGCCTAAGTGTCGAGACGGTGCGTTAAATTCCTGTCAAAGCTTTAGCGTTCTTATAGATAACACACTATAGTAACACTTGCAGTGGAGGCTCCTAACAGGAGGAAGGGGAGGACCATCCTCAGTGAATTCTGAAACATTTAAATAGTGAAACATTAAAACAGTTATCTTTTTTAGATAAAACTGTACAAAATACATTCACGTCACCAAATAATTGATTAAAACACAGTGTTTTGCAATGAAGGTCTACAGTAGCCTCAACAGCACTCTCTGGGGTAGCACCCTGGTGTAGCCGGAGGACAGCTAGTTTCCGTCCTTCTCTGGCTACATTGACTTCAATACCTAACCTAGGAGGCTTATGGTTCTCATCCCCTTCCATAGACGTACTCAGTAATTACGACAACTTCCGGGGGACGTCCTCAAACCTATCAGAGGTCTTGCAGCATGAACTAACATGTTGTCCACCCAATCAAAGGATCAGAGATTGAATCTAGTTCTGAAAGCACAAGCTACAGCTAGCTAGCACTGCAGTGCATAAAATGTGGTGAGTAGTTGAGTCAAAGAGAGAGAAAGACAATAGTTTAAAAAATATATATTCAAAAATTAAGGAGAAGTAAGAGAGAGATAGGGAGAGAGAGAGAGCTATATTTCATTGTATTTGTTTCACTTTCACTTACTTAGCTAGTGAATGCAGCTAGCTAGTTTAGCTTACTCAAAACACCTGTCTTAAATAGAGAGGGTTGCTATGTTAGCTATCTGGCTATGACTATCCAACACGGGAACTCATCCAAGTCAAGGAAAGCTTTTGGTTTTATTAATTTATTGCCCGTCTTTGTAAATGCTAGCTGTACACTGTACTGCATGACTGTAGCGGGTTTACTAACGTGCTAGTTCTAGTAGTTATGTTGACTTTGACTAGTAGCTACTGTATGTTGACTATGACGTTAGCTAATATGCTGACAAAGATGTAGGCTGAGTGTAGCGGTTAGTGGTTATGGTATGAAGGTTTGGCTTGGAAAGTTTTTTTTTCCTGGTCACAGACAGCTTTTGTGTTGTGAACTGAAGTCCATAAGCAAAGGGATAAGGTGAGAGGAGAAGAGCGAGAAGAAATTATACAATGAGCAAAGAGATGATGCTGTTTGCTCTGACAAATTGAAAACCCTAGTCATTGGCGACTCCATTACCCGCAGTATTAGACTTAAAACGAATCATGCAGCGATCATACACTGTTTACCAGGGGGCAGGGCTACCGACGTTAAGGCTAATCTGAAGATGGTGCTGGCTAAAGCTAAAACTGGCGAGTGTTGAGAGTATAGAGATATTGCTATCCACGTCGGCACCAACAATGTTAGGATGAAACAGTCAGAGGTCACCAAGCGCAACATAGCTTCAGCGTGTAAATCAGCTAGAAAGATGTGTCTGAATCGAGTAATTGTCTCTGGCCCCCTCCCAGTTAGGGGGAGTGATGAGCTCTACTGCAGCGTCTCACAACTCAATCGCTGGTTGAAATCTGTTTTCTGCCCCTCCCAAAAGATAGAATTTGTAGATAATTGGCCCTCTTTCTGGGACTCACCCACAAACAGGACCAAGCCTGGCCTGCTGAGGAGTGACGGACTCCATCTTAGCTGGAGGGGTGCTCTCATCTTATCTACCAACATAGACAGGGCTCTAACTCTTCTAGCTCCACAATGAAATAGGGTGCAGGCCAGGCAGCAGGCTGTTAGCCAGCCTGCCAGCCTTTCGGTTACTGGCCCAACGCTCTAATCACTGGAGGGGCTGATGTATCCCCAGCACAAGGTGCACCTGTGTAATGATCATGCTGTTTAATCAGCTTCTTGATATGCCACACCTGTCAGGTGGATGGATTATCTTGGCAAAGGAGAAATGCTCACATTTCTGCACAAAATTAGATAAATACGCTTTTTGTGCATATGGAACATTTCTGCTATCTTTTATTTCAGCTCATAAGTCATGGGACCCACACTTTACATGTTGCTTTTATATTTTGTATAAAAGAGGAGAAGAAGAGGACTCTCACCATAGTTTTTTTTTGTATAATTGATATTGGCTCCTAATGACTGAGAAATGCTAGGGGCTCCGTCAAGCAGCCATTTTGAGTCTATTGATCTGTTCTACTTGGCACTTGTAGTGTTAATGGACACCTGTTAATGCTAACTAGGCTGGTTTTATTGCTGTGCTTGCTACTTTTGTTAGCTTTATTTTGCTTGCTTACTTGCTATGCTATGTAGCCATTGATAAATTAGCCTGCTGCAGCATGCTATTGAACCCCCTTTCTGGCCATTCATTGTTAACTGCTGCTATATTTATGCATAGGGTTACCAATTTATATGCTTATTGCATTTATATTTTCATTGATTATTGCCATTAACAGCCTATTAATTACGTATGTTCATTGCTGTTATTGTCCGTTATTATTTGCACCTTTCTGTCTCCTTTTAGATAAACCATACTCTATACAAAGCCAACCAAGTCTCCATTCAAGACAAGTCTCATTTCAACAACGGTCAATCATTCTCTGCCCTGTATCATCTCCATTACCTGAATCTATAAAGACTCTTAAACTGAACTGCATCTCTGCCTCCACCTGCTCTTTAACAGGAGTCCCACGGTAGATGGGCATCACCATAACCCTCACCCAAACCTCAATCAGTTACAATCGTGTAACTGAAGAATATTGTGACAGGCTAGGAACCAAAGCTTTGGTCAGTTTCCATTTATTAGGGGAGAACATGCAGGAAATGTATAAAGGCACGCCTTTGTCATGTTCAGGTGAGAGCTTTGTACTTGGAAGGGCCTTTGTGTGTATAGGCTGTACAGTGTTGGTGATGTTGGTTTATTTCTGTGCGCAACCATTTTGTGACCATGCTGTCTTGAAGAAGGAAGTTACTCGAATTGCAGTTTTGGATGTGGGTTAAACATGTGTGTGGATGTGTGATAAAACAAAAAACTGACTTGTTGGGGAAGACATTTGCTAGGGTACATAGTGGGCGTACTTTGGATGAAGCAAATTAAGCAATGCAGGTGTGAGATTTTAAATGCTCATGTTAATGTGGATCAGAAAAGGGATACTGTTGACTCTTCTTTGGATGCTGTTTTTACCATACATGAGATGCGTTCAGGCTTAATAGGCTGTGGATATACAGCCCCAGGTCAAGATGAGTTGTGCTATGTAATGTTTAAGCATCTACCTGATGAGGTCATACATGTTCTCCTGAGATTATTTCATACGATTTTGAGTGAGGGGGTTATACCTTCTGGTAGGAAACGTGCAGTAATATTACCTTTTGTAAAGTCTGGTAAGACCCTTCATGTGCTGATAGTTATAGACCAATAGCACTGACCTCTAACTTGTGTAAACTGATGGAAAAAATGATAGACAACAGATTGTCATATTTCTTGGAACATAGAGGTGTATTGAGTCAATGTTAAAGTGGATTCGGTAAAGGTAGTTCTACTTTGGATGCATTAGTAAAGGGGAGCAATGAATTTGAAAAAACTCTGGTCATGAAAGAAGTAATGCTACTGTATGTTTTTACATTGAAAAGGCTTATGACACTATGTGGAGAGAAGGCCTACTGATTAAGATGGAAAGACTTGGTATTGGTGGGAGTTTATATAACTGGGTTTTGGACTTTTTATTTCAATCGCTCTTTTTGAGTTAAAATATAATCTATTTTATCTGATGCCTATGGAGTATTCCTCAAGGCAGTGCTGTCAGTCCTATTTTGTTCAACATTATGATTAACAATGTGTTTTCTAATGTAGGTAGGGATATTGGGGCTTCCCTATATGCTGATGATGGAGCTATTTGGAAGAGGGGAAGGAATGTCTCTCCTGATCAAATCTATTCAACAAGCTATAGTGGATGTTGAAAGAGGGTCGATTGATTGGGGTTTTAAATTGTCATTGGCGAAGTCTTGTTGTATGTTCTATATATACAGTTGTTTCTGTATGGACAGCCTAATGGGAGGGTTTCTAAGTATACATATTTGGGTCTGTTCAATGAGTGATATACATGGAAAGATGATGTCATAAATGTTGAAACAAAGTGTAAGAAGTTGGTGAATCTTATGCGCTCGGCCTCTGGTTATGAATGGGGTGCTGATAGACAATCGCTGATAGATATTTATAGAGCTCTGATCAGGACGACCATTGCTAACAGGTGTATTGTTTATGGAACAGAGGTGAAGACTTGGATTTAGTTGCTAGACAGAATCCAGTATATAGGTTTAAGGATATGTATTGGTGCATTTACATCAATATCTGTTAGCGCCTTACTAGTGGAGAGAGGTGAGATGCCTTTGGATATACAGTGTAAAAAAATGTCATTAGCTTATTGGGTTAGGTTGAAAGGTTGTGAGGTTCAGCATCCCATTGCTCCTGTTCTAGATGACTGTTGAAAATATACTAGTAGACAAGGCAGTGGTTTTGGTTGGACAGTTGGAAAACTTGCTGATGAGAGTGGTTTGAGGGAGTTGGAGGTTGGCCCTTTTATGGTGATAGGGGATGGTCCTCCATGGTTACTCCCAGATCCTGTTGTTGATCTAACCTTGGTAGAGAAAAGGAAGGATTGGTCAGAAGTCAGTTATATAGGGAAACTGGTTGACAATTACATTGGTAGATGTTTTTATGCTTTTTTACCACTTTTCACAGATGGATCCAAGGACCCAGATAGTGGAGCACAGGAGCTGGCGTTTACCTTCCTGAATTTGATGTGCAGATATGTAGAAGATTAACTGATGAACTGTCAGTATACTCCGTTGAACTGACACAAGTAACAGACACATCTCAACATCAACTGTTTAGAGGAGACAGCGTGAATCAGGCCTTCATGGTCGGATTGCTGCAAAGAAACCACTAGTGAAGGACACAAATAAGAAGAATAGACTTGCTTGGGCCAAGAAACACAGGAAATCTGTCCTTTGGTCTGATGAGTGCAAATTTGAGATTTTTTGTTCCAACTGCCGTGTCTTTGTGAGACGCAGAGTAGGTGAACAGATGATCTCCGCATGTGTGGTTCCCAACGTTAAGCACGGAGGAGGAGGTGTTATAGTGTGGGGGGGCTTTGCTGGTGACACTGTCTGTGATTTATTTCGAATTTAAGGCACACTTAACCAGCATGGCTACCACAGCATTCTGCAGCGATACGCCATCCCATCTGGTTTACATTTAGTCGGACTATCTTTTAGTTTTCACCAGGACAATGACCCAACACACCTCCAGGTTGTGTATGGGCTATTTGACCACGAAGGAGAGTGATGGAGTGCTGCATCAGATGTCCTGGCCTCCACAATCACCCGACCTCAACCCTATTGAGATGGTTTGGGATGAGTTGGACCACAGAGTGAAGGAAAAGCAGCCAACAAGTGCTCAGCATATGTGGGAACTCCTTCAAGACTGTTGGAAAAGCACTCCAGGTGAAGCTTGTTGAGAGAATGCCAAGAGTGTGCAAAGCTGTCATGAAGGCAAAGGGTGGCTACTTTGAAGAATATCAAATATCAAATATATTTTGATTTGTTCAACACTTTTTTGCTTACTACATGATTCCATGTGTTATTTCATAGTTTTGATGTCTTCACTATTATTATACAATATAGAAATATTAAAAATAAAGAAAAACCCTTGAATGAGTAGGTGTGTCCAAACTTTTGACAGGTACTGTATATATACTGTATACACTACCATTCAAAGTTTGGGGTCACTTAGAAATGTCCTTGTTTTCCATGAAAACATACATGAAATTAGTTGCAAGATGTATAGGAAATATAGTCAAGACATTGACAAGGTTATAAATCATAAATTTTAATTGAAATATTAATTGTCCTTCAAACGTCAAAGAATCCTCCATTTGCAGCAATTACAGCCTTGCAGACCTTTGGCATTCTAGTTGTCAACCTGTTGAGGTAATCTGAAGAGATTTCACCCCATGCTTCCTGAAGCACCTCCCACAAGTTGGATTGGCTCGATGGGCACTTCTTACAGTCAAGCTACTCCCACAACAGCTCAATAGGGTTGAGATCCGGTGACTGTACTGGCCACTCCATTATAGACAGAATACCAGCTGACTGCTTATTCCCTAAATAGTTCTTGCATAGTTTGGAGCTGTGCTTTGGGTCATTGTCCTGTTGTAAGAGGAAATTGGCTCCAATTAAACGCCGTCCACAGGATATGCCATGGCGTTGCCAAATGGAGTGATAGCCTTCTTTCTTCAAGATCCCTTTTACTTTGCACAATCTCCCACTTTACGACCACCAAAGCACCCCCAGACCATCACATTGCCTCCACCATGCTTGACAGATGGCGTCAAGCAATCCTTCTGCATCTTTTCATTTTTTCTGCATCTCGCAAATGTTCTTCTGTGTGATCCGAACATCTCAAACTTAGATTTGTCTGTCCTTAACACATTTTTCCAGTCTTACTCTGTCCAGTGTGTGTGTTCTTTTGCCAATCTTTCCTTTTATTGGCCAGTCTGAGATATGGCTTTTTCTTTGCAACTCTGTCTAGAAGGCCAGCATCCCGGAATCGCCTCTTCACTGTTGACGTTGAGACTGGTGTTTTGCGGGTACTATTTAATGAAGCTGCCAGGTGAGGACTTGTGAGGCGTCTGTTTCTCAAACTAGACACTCTAATGTACTTGTCCTCTTGCTCAGTTGTGCACTGGAGCCTCCCACTCCTCTTTCTATTCTGGTTAGAGCCAGTTTGCGCTGTTCTATGAAGGGAGTAGTATACGACGTTGTACGAGATCTTCAGTTTCTTGGCAATTTCTCGCATGGAATAGCCTTCATTTCTCAGAACAAGAATAGACTGACGAGTTTCAGAAAAAAGTTATTTGTTTCTGGCCATTTTGAGCCTGTAATCGAACCCACAAATGCTGATGCTCCAGATACTCAACTAGTCTAGAGAAGGCCAGTTTAATTGCCTCTTTATGGTTTTCAGCTGTGCTAACATAATTGCAAAACGGTTTTCTAATGATCAATTAGCCTTTTAAAATGATAAACTTGGATTAGCTAACACAACATGCTATTGGGACACTGGAGTGATGGTTGCTGATAATGGGCCTCTGTACACCTATGTAGATATTCCATTAAAAATCAGCCGTTTCCAGCTACAAAAGTAATTTACAACATTAAGAATGTCTACACTGTATTTCTGATAAATGTGATGTTATTTTAATGGACAACAAATTTGCTTTTCTTTAAAAAACAAGGACATTTTTAGGTGACCCCAAACTTTTGAACGGTAGTGTATATACTGTATATGCAGAAGTATGTGGACACCCCTTAAAATTAGTGGATTTGGCTGTTTCAGCCAGGTGTATAAAGGTGATAGGTGTATAAAATCGAGCGCACCCATGCAATCTCCATAGACAAACATTGGCAGTAGAATGGCCTTACTGAAGAGCTCAGTGACTTTCAACGTGGCACCGTCATAGGATACCACCTTTCCAACAAGTTAGTTTGTCAAATTTCTGCCCTGCTGGAGCTGCCCCGTTCAACTGTAAGTGCTGTTATTGTGAAGTGAAAACGTCTAGGAACAACAATGGGCCATACAAGCTCACAGAACTGGACCGCCGAGTGCTGAAGCGTGTAAAAATAGTCTGTCCTCGTTTGCAACACTCACTACCGAGTTCCAAACTGCCTCTGGAAGCAACGTCAGCACAAGAACTGTTCATCAGGAGCTTCAAGAAATGGGTTTCCATGGCCGAGCACACAAGCTTAAGATCCCCATGCACAATGCCAAGCGTCAGCTGGAGTGGTGTAAAGCTCGCCGCCATTGGAGCAGTGGAAAGCACAGGAGGCCGATGAGCTGAGGACAGCTTGTATAATGGCTGGAATGGAGTGAATGGAATGGTATCAAACACATGAAAACCATGCGTTTGATGAGTTGGATACCATTCCATTTTTTCCATTGCAGCCATTACTAAGATCCCGTCCTCCCCAATTAAGGTGCCACCAACCTCCTGTAGTGGAAATGTGTTCTTTGGAGTGATGAATCACGCTTCGCTATTTGGCAGTCCAACGGACGAATCTAGGTTTGGTAGATGCCAGGAGAATGCTACCAATGCATAGTGCCAACTGTAAAGTTTGGTGGAGGAAAATTGGTCTGGGGCTGTTTTCATGAAACACAAGCATTTTGCTACATCTGCAAATCTGTGTAAGCAACCAATACACTTTGATTTTATTTACAGTATACTACAGTCAAAAATGCAAAAATACTACATTAAAGTCCGCAAAAGCACTAAAGGAAATACCAAAAAATACTACAGACGTACACAAAAACATTACAGTGAATATATTATATACATGTATTAATGCTGTAGTATTTAAACCTTAGTAGTATACTTTCATGTGGGAAGATCTGGGATTGGTTTTGGGAATGTCCCCAGAATAGAATCTTCTGGCTCTTGGATAGCAACACTATCCTGTGACTGTCCTCTTCCAGTCAGCCCAGTTAGACATACAGTAATCCAAGAGAGTTTCAATGAGATCCGACGTTTGGCCAAACCATCTTGCAGTTGAGATTGATTAAGAATCAGAACTGTCTGTTGAAAAAATTACAATTATTTTATTAATGTCCATCTGGCAGTCGGTTTATTCGGATTCTTTGCAACTCAAACAGTGTTTATCCAGATTTGCGGAGAATTAACATACAGTGCCTTGCAAAATTATTCAGCCCCCTTGGATTTCTTTCACGTTATTGTGTTAGAAAGTTGGATTAAAATGAATTTAATTAAAACATGTCTGTAAACAATCTTCACAATATACACTAATGTCAAAGTGGAAGTAAATAAATGTTTATCCTGAAAATCTCCCCAGTATTTGTCGATGTCAAGCCTACCCATACCATGATGCTGTCACCACCATGTCTTGGATTTACCACAAACATAGAGTTTTTACATTTAGGTCAATTTATTATTATTTTTTTAAAATGTTTTTTTGCAGTACTACTTTAGTGCCTTGTTGCATACAAGATGCATGTTTTGGAAAATTTTGTATATTTGTGTTCTTCTTTTCACTGTCACTTAGGTCATTATAGTGGAGTCACTACACTGTTGGTGAGCCATCCACAGTTCTATCTCATCACAGCCATTGACCTCTGTAACATTGCTGACCAGTTTCCTTCCTCTCCTGCAGCTCAGTTCAGAAGCATGACTGTATCTTTGAGGTGTCTGGGTGGTTTAATGCACGGCATAATTATTAACTAGATCATGTTTAAATAGATATTTAATGTCTAATTTGTTATTGTTACCCATCTACCAATTACTGACCTTTTTTATGAGGCTTTTTGAATTTGTGCTTGAAGTTCAATACTTGATGACTGAGGGATCTTGCAGATGTAGTATACACGGGGGACAGAGGAAGGGTTATTCATTTAAAAATAATGTCAACCCCTATTATTTCACACAGAGTGAGTCCATGCAACTTTTTATGTCATTTGTTAAGACAAAATGTACTCCTAAACTTCACATTAGAGTATGTTGTGTCTATTGTTAAAAAAACAAATGACAATTAAATCAATTTAATCCCACTTTGTAACACAATAAAATGTGAAGAAATCCAAAGAGTCTGAATACTTATGCAAGGCACTGTATTTACTGGCACAGCTCTCTGTATACTAAGTGTTTCATATTGCGATTGCTCCAATGGAGGAGAAAGCGCTAAGTGGTATCAACACATTTGTTGAACACAAAGCATCTGTGGGGGTCTATGAAAATTAACAACAGATTCCTGTCAGAGCCAAGCAGTCCACTTCTCCACACGATGATGGGTCACATGTGAGAAGCTACAGTAACTTGGGAAAATAAGGTTTGAGTGGATTGATGGAGGAATCAACCCACACAACAAGTATCCTCGAGATCCAAGTCATTAAAGGGTCTATCCGCAGTTGAAACAATAACAATGCGACACCACACCACTTGTTTATGTAAAAAAACGGAGGTATGTGGCTGGAGAAATGTAACCACAATCAAAGTCATAGACAGAGACAGATCATTAGATACAAGGACTAACCATCCATGATATAACAATTATAGATTTAACTATGTTTTGAGGCTATACAGTGTTTGTTTGGTGTTCTTCTTAATGTTTTGTATACTCAGTGAATAACAACTACAGTATTTTAGTGCGCGTTTGGGATTATCAATGCATTTTCAGCCAAGACCACAAGGGGGTTTATTGATCCGTTCGCTTCGTTCTGCTTTCCTTCACACCCTGAAAGCGGGTACCCTCTCTCTCCTCTCCTCTCCTCTGTCGCACTCGTGCAGACTGCTGAACAGAGGAGCGTTTCAGAGACTGGGAAGATTGCTTTGTTACAACCTCTATTGCCTACCCACCTGTGTCGCCGATTGACCGATGCCAGTAGTATAACATACCTGTATAAGGTAGCTCGCACTGAATGGAATAAAATCTCTTGGTGATCCGGTTTTCACAAATGTGGGATTTGTAAAAGGCTACTGAGCTGTTGTGACATCGTTGGATTGAACAGTACTGCCTCTTGGAAGTGGACAAAACATGGACTAATTTTGATTCACAATGGGATTAAAACTATTTCTTGTCCTCGGTTTACTCTGCGTCACCTCAGGTAGGACACACATTTGCCATTGACCATAATGTCTCGTAGCTAATTAATGTCAACGACTTGAGACACCCACTTTACAACATACATGATTGTAGGCTATCATCTAACTGGGTTGTCATTGTCGTGTAATTTAGTATTTCTCCTATCCACTTTCAGCTATTATTAAAATCGTAGTTGTAAATGTCAGATATATTTCTGAACACTTAGATGCGCATCTACCCAGCATCAATAACCTTTCAGGACGGGTCACGGAATATGCTGTGAATTTTGTCCTTCATGCGTAGCCTATTGTGTTTGTTTTTCTATCAATAAGTTTTAGGTTTCGGGGTTGATCCTGCTCTACGCATCAATGTGTTCGACGAATTGACGCTTGGAGAGGGTTTTGATGGAGTTAATCAAGTCCAGGGCTTTCACAGCGAGTCTCGGGCGTTCCACTTTCAAGGTAAGATGCTGCCATAAAGACACCTAATATGCTGTGTTGGGCTGAAGGAGACAGGGCAACAATGATTGATTGCAGTTTTTTCTTCATAAGAATGAAGTCCAAACTCATCAAACATGGCAAGGGAAAATACTGTTTTGTACTATATAATATTAGATTGACTAATGGTAAATGGGCGTTGATGCTCTTAGAAGCTCTCACATAAAAGGAAACCATTCAATTTATGCATCTTCTCCACAATACAACCTGTTTGCACAACCATCTCTTTTGACATACAGTAGCGTTGTGTTGTTATTTTCTCTTTGAGTGAGGCCAGTGGCCCAGGATGCCACCTGCCCATAACAAAGGCAATGATTCCCATAATAGAGAGGGGGGGGGGGGGGGGGGGGGTGACACAGATCGGGGCAGACACAGACATGCAAATAATGATGGAAAGACGGCATAATGAAATTAGCAAGCAACAACACCCCGGGCTCGTGGAGATGTATGGAGCGTGGATGACGGTGAATTGACCCTAGTCAGACTGGTCCTTCAATGATCCCCCAGTGTCTGAAGTATATTTGATTATATTTGATTTGATTATGGGTTATCTAGTCTGAACCTGTATTAGTTTGTCAGAGATAGGAGCCATTAGTAAGAATATCACTAGAAGCAATCTCCATGTTTGTCCCATTTTAACATGCTAGTCTTGATCATCTGACTGGCAAAGTGGTGGTGTATTGGACAGAGAAATGCCGTTTGTCACAGGAGTTCTGCTGGTATCGCGCTCTAGTTGTACTGCTCTGCCCTCGCACCTTTTAAAACTAAATAATACATCATTTAAATTAGGGTGAATCCATTTGAATTCAATCACTTTTTGACAACACCTCTTTTGTTTGGAACGAAACCTTCCATACACATTTGGCCATTGTAGAAGTGCTAAGAAAGTGACTTTTTGGACCTGAATGCCAAAACACTTAAGATGTAAAGGTACACAAATTTGACTCATTTTGCTGATCCCACCATAGCATGAGACATCCATGTCTTCATCAGTGGAAAATATAAACTGTTGAGATTGATATAATTTAAAAGCCACAAACAGGGTTGTCAAGCTAAAAAAAATAGTTTTTAAAAATAAAAATGATCATCTTTTAACCTTTAACGCTAATTATCTAAAAACGCACAAACTCCTATTGTTGTCATATATGTTGTAATTTAGACCCTGTTTTACATCATCTAAGGTTTTTTGTGTTGTGTCTGCCCTCGGTTGAGACAAAACATGCTCTTCAGTACAGGGTGGGTGTCATGTTTTGGCTGATAAATGGACTAAAATGAGAATACATTTGAAATGTCAACTTCCAAGTGGTACCACAAAGATGATTGTAGATCCACACGTCAGAGGATGTTGACTTGAATGGGAATATCTGTTGTTTTAAATTATACTGTCAATCCCCCAATAGATAATAGAATATACATGACCATTTATATTGACATTCGACGGTGGATGGACCTGCTGTCATATTTGTCATCGTAATTAGAAGTTACAGTACAATTTCAGTCAAATTTACATTTTAATGGTGTACCAGCTAAATTACAGTAGTCTGAAGGGATAGGTGAAATATGTTTCTATGATTGAAATGACACCCAACCTGTATTCAAGAGCATGTTGTGTCTCAGCTGATGGCGGACACAACACCAAAACCTCAGATGATGTGAAACAGGGTCTAAGCTACAACAACAAAAAATCAGAGTGTACGCGTTTTTACATAATTTACATGAAATGTTTATTTTTATAAAAAACATTTTTTTCAAGAAATAATCAAATCGCTTGACAACACTTTTTTTTAAAGCTTTTAAATGACATCGAACTCAGTCGTTTATATTTTCCAGTGGCAAAAACATGGATGGTGGGGAATGCATAATGTAAAGGCAGTCAATGTTGTTCTCCCCCTTAGACGAGAAGGAGCATGGATAGGACCAAGATGCGGATTGAGGGAAATAAGCCATCTTTTAATGACAACAGCAAACAAGACACTACAAAACTACAAATGTGACTAACCTTCAACCGTCCTGTGAGGACACAGGAACAAACACCCACAAAACCCCAGTGAAACCCTGGCTGCCTTAGTATGACTCTCAATTAGAGACAAACGATACACACCTGTCTCTAATTGAGAATCATACCAGGCCGAACACAAAAACCAACCTAGAAATACAAAACATAGACTGCCCACCCAAAACACACGCCCTGACCAAAAACACATACAAAAACAGGTCAGGACCGTTACAGAACCCCCCCCTCAAGGTGCGAACGCCGGGCGCACCAGCACAAAGTCCAGGGGAGGGTCTGGGTGGGCAGTTGACCACGGTGGTGGCTCAGGCTGAGGGCGAGGTCCCCACCCCACCATAATCAATCCCCGCTTCTTTATCCCCCTCCCAATGACCACCCTCCCACTAACACCACCTAAATGAAGGGGCAGCACCGGGATAAGGGGCAGCACCGGGATAAGGGGCAGCACCGGGATAAGGGGCAGCACCGGGATAAGGGGCAGCACCGGGATAAGGGGCAGCACCGGGATAAGGGGCAGGTCCTGGCTGAGGGACTCCGGCAGGTCCTGGCTGAGGGACTCCGGCAGGTCCTGGCTGAGGGACTCCGGCAGGTCCTGGCTGAGGGACTCCGGCAGGTCCTGGCTGAGGGACTCCGGCAGGTCCTGGCTGAGGGACTCCGGCAGGTCCTGGCTGAGGGACTCCGGCAGGTCCTGGCTGAGGGACTCCGGCAGGTCCGGGCGGAGGGACTCCGGCAGGTCCGGGCGGAGGGACTCCGGCAGGTCCGGGCGGAGGGACTCCGGCAGGTCCGGGCGGAGGGACTCCGGCAGGTCCGGGCGGAGGGACTCCGGCAGGTCCGGGCGGAGGGACTCCGGCAGGTCCGGGCGGAGGGACTCCGGCAGGTCCGGGCGGAGGGACTCCGGCAGGTCCGGGCGGAGGGACTCCGGCAGGTCCGGGCGGAGGGACTCCGGCAGGTCCGGGCGGAGGGACTCCGGCAGGTCCGGGCGGAGGGACTCCGGCAGGTCCGGGCTGAGGGACTCCGGCAGGTCCGGGCTGAGGGACTCCGGCAGGTCCGGGCTGAGGGACTCCGGCAGGTCCGGGCTGAGGGACTCCGGCAGGTCCGGGCTGAGGGACTCCGGCAGGTCCGGGCTGAGGGACTCCGGCAGGTCCGGGCTGAGGGACTCCGGCCGGTCCGGGCTGAGGGACTCCGGCCGGTCCGGGCTGAGGGACTCCGACCGGTCCGGGCTGAGGGACTCCGACCGGTCCGGGCTGAGGGACTCCGACCGGTCCGGGCTGAGGGACTCCGACCGGTCCGGGCTGAGGGACTCCGACCGGTCCGGGCTGAGGGACTCCGACCGGTCCGGGCTGAGGGACTCCGGCAGGTCCTGGCTGGACGGCTCCGGCAGGTCCTGGCTGGACGGCTCCGGCAGGTCCTGGCTGGACGGCTCCGGCAGGTCCTGGCTGGACGGCTCCGGCAGGTCCTGGCTGGACGGCTCCGGCAGGTCCTGGCTGGACGGCTCCGGCAGGTCCTGGCTGGACGGCTCCGGCAGGTCCTGGCTGGACGGCTCCGGCAGGTCCTGGCTGGACGGCTCCGGCAGGTCCTGGCTGGACGGCTCCGGCAGGTCATGGCAGGACGGCTCCGGCAGGTCATGGCAGGACGGCTCCGGCAGGTCATGGCAGGACGGCTCCGGCAGGTCATGGCAGGACGGCTCCGGCTGGTCATGGCAGGACGGCTCCGGCTGGTCATGGCAGGACGGCTCCGGCTGGTCATGGCAGGACGGCTCCGGCTGGTCATGGCAGGACGGCTCTGGCGCTAGGCAGACGGCAGACTCTGGCCGGCTGAGACGCACTATAGGCCTGGTGCGTGGTACCGGAACTGGAGGTACCGGGCTGAGGGCACGCACCTCAGGGCGAGTGCGGGGAACAGGAACTGGGCACACTGGACTCTCGTGGCGCACTCTAGGCCTGGTGCGTGGTACCGGAACTGGAGGTACCGGGCTGGAGACACGCACCATAGGGAGAGTGCGTGGAAGAGGAACAGGGCTCTGGAGATGCACTGGAAGCCTGGTGCGTGGTGTAGGCACTGGTGGTACTGAGCTGGGGTGGGAAGGTGGCGCCGGATATACCGGACCGTGAAGGAGGACACGTGCTCTTGAGCACCGAGCCTCCCCAACCTTACCAGGTTGAATGGTCCCCGTAGCCCTGCCAGTGCGGCGAGGTGGAATAGCCCGCACTGGGCTCTGCAGGCGAACCGGGGACACCACCTGTAAGGCTGGTGCCATGTACGCCGGCCCGAGGAGATGTACTGGAGACCAGATACGTTGGGCCGGCTTCATGGCACTCGGCTCGATGCCCAACCTAGCCCTCCCAGTGCGGCAAGGTGGAATAGCCCGCACTGGGCTAAGCACGCGTACTGGGGACACCGTGCGCTTTACCGCATAACACGGTGTCTGACCAGTACGACGCCCTCTTACTCCACGGCAAGCCCGGGGAGTTGGCTCAGGTATCCAACCCGGCTTCGCCACACTCCCCTTTAGCCCCCCCCCCCCCAAGACATTTTTGGGTGAGCCTCTCGGGCTTCCAGCCTCTCATACGTGCTGCCTCCTCAATCCACCGCTCCTGGGCTGTGGCTGCCTTCTTCTCCTCCCGCGAGCGGCGATTCACACCAACCTTAGCCCAGGGTCCTTCTCCGTTGAATATTTGTTCCCAACTCCATTCCTCTTCTCTCCATTGCTTTAGTTCCTTTTCTCTCTCCTCAATCCGCTTGGTCCTGCTGTGGTGGGTGTTTCTGTACAGGCAGTCAATGTTGTTCTCCCCCTTAGACGAGAAGGAGCATGGATAGGACCAAGATGCGGATTGAGGGAAATAAGCCATCTTTTAATGACAACAGCAAACAAGACACTACAAAACTACAAAACAACAAATGTGACTAACCTTCAACCGTCCTGTGAGGACACAGGAACAAACACCCACAAAACCCCAGTGAAACCCTGGCTGCCTTAGTATGACTCTCAATTAGAGACAAACGATACACACCTGTCTCTAATTGAGAATCATACCAGGCCGAACACAAAAACCAACCTAGAAATACAAAACATAGACTGCCCACCCAAAACACACGCCCTGACCAAAAACACATACAAAAACAACATAAAACAGGTCAGGACCGTTACAATTGAACACCTTTATCTTCTGAATGTTTTGGCATTCGGGTCCAAAAAGTCCCTTTCTGACCACTTCTTCCATGTGCAAACATATATGGAAAAAATTCCTTAAATCAAAAGGAATGCTGTCAAAAAATGATTGAATTCAAATGGATTCACACATGGTAAAGTTCTCTGCAGAAGAATATCAACCCGTACACACAGATAAAGCTCTATGCATCCAGATCAATGTTTACAAAATGTGGAGTTATGCCTTCAAAAGGAACATTTGGCATCTTATAGCACATCATCCAATACAAAAGTGATGAACATTGATGTTATAGGAATACCTAATTTCCAAATCCTTCTACTACACATACCTCATGTCTATCCTCTCATTTAAATCTACTGCTCTGTAGCCCTGCCCAGCAGGTCATGGCTAAAAGGGATCCAGCTTTTGTCAAATTAACATCAGATTTGACTTTTCGTAGCAGGTTAGGATAACGTATTCATCACGTTAGGAGAATTAACGTAGCAGGTTAGGAGAATTAGGTTAAGGTTAGGAAAAGGGTTCATTTGACAAAAGCTGTATCCCTTCTAACCATGACCCTGCCAGCACATTTACGCATCGTGCATCAATGTCTGCAGCTAGAGTCCCTTCTCCTCTTTGTAATGTTCCATCCTCTACTATGCCACCCTCTCTCCTCCAGTTCGCCATTGGTGTCACAAAATGGAAACATGACTCAGACTCCCCCGTACATTCTTCAGTGTGCCTCTGTCAATACAGCCCTTATTTCTCTGGATTACCTTTGAGCAGAGTTTAAGCACATTCAATTACCCACCCAGCAGAAAGGAAAGCGCTGCGTTATTTATGGCTGCTTCTGCCTGCTGACATCATTCATTTAGGATGTCTCTGATAAGTAAGTGATGCTGGGTGGAGGCGCGGTGCGGAGCGGCAGCCAAACCTTCTGGCCTCTGTAGTGTATTCACTGGATATAGAGCTGTCTGTCTGATTGGGGTTGATAGACTGTAATCCAGATGTGTGGCTCTGGCTCGGCTAACATGGCTGCATGGGGTCATTCCTACGCTCATTAGAAACCAATCTGAATGTAAACATGGCTGTGGCTGCCTGTTTCTCTGCCTGCCTGCCCATGGGGATGGCTGGAATCTCTAGGAGGCGGGCGATGGTGAGGAGAAGAGAGGATTCTGGAGGTGGTAAAGGAGGGGAGGAAGATAGGGAATGTTTGTGTGTGTGTGTGCTAGCTTGCATACACGTGTGTATGTGAGAGAGAGAGAGAGGAGGGAGGTGGGGATTGCATTTTAGAACGACACCCCCTGCAGCAGATCGTCTTTGAAGGTATATGTCAGCAGTACAGCAAAGTGCAGTTCAGATAGAGAGAGATGCCTCAGGGACTGGTACGATAAAGCTGGAGGAAGGAATGCCCCTGGCTATATCAGTCGCACCTAATTGGGGCAGGTGGCACCCTGTAGAAGGAACTTCGTTCATCCTATGTTTTGGTTGCAAACAAGACATCTTCATAATTAAAATAGGTTTCAGAGTAGATCCCTCTGTGGTACATACGAAGCACACCCACAAACAGCACTGAATTCCTATCGGACACAGTCTTACTACAGTAACTGATGCTGGACAAGCAGCCTGCCATGGTCACGACAGTAAGCGGTCAGTGAGCGGTGTCCTATCCACACAGCTGCATGCGCGTGAACCCAGAGCCCTGCATGCCGTGTGATGCTTTTGTGTCACCGGCCAGCCAGAGCTGTGTCAGAGAGGCATTAGTTCTTGTGGGATGGAAGAGACTCATTTATTATAGAGCAGCGCTCCCTGTGTGTGTCTATGTGTCTCTCTCTCTGTGTGTGTGTGTGTCTACCAACCAAACAGGAGGCATCTAATAGGCTAACCTCTGGGGCTACAGACAGCTACTAAAGCTATTCCGCAGAAACACAGCATTCGCACCTGACTGTTTCTATGTGGAAGGACTAGTGACAGTAACTTGGCCCACAAATCAAGGTGTTTTTAGCCCTGTCAAGCCAACCTGATCCTTTGTTCCAAAAGTGCTGATGGTGGTTGGGGGTTATTTCTGTCACCTCTGGGCCACCATACACCATACATTTACATAGATAAAGGACTGGTGGCTGGCTGACACCAGCTCAAAGACTCTGAATGTCAGACAGTCAGTGGCTGGCGGACTGACGGCAGTGCAGAGTCGATCAGAGAGTTTTAGAGACAGTGCTGCCCCAGCAGTCCTGGAGGTGCCCTTGGCTCAGTTTAGTGTTTGTTCCAGTAGAGCGGACACACAGTAGAGGGATAGACCATCCTCCGAATGCAGATTGCCTGAGCCGGCCGGAGCCGGCGCTGGTATTGGATTATTTAGTTAGAAGCTTTAGGCTAGCCAAAGGGGGGTAATGGAGGGTTTGGAGTTGCTGTTGAGTTTATCATTACTGTTATCTCCCAAAAGAGACGCTCTCGGATCCAACCCTCCCACGCAGATACCTCAGCCTCACCTCCAATGTTTTAAACAAAGAGTGTTTGGGGAAAATTCATGTCATTTTCTAACTGGCGGTGTTACGCAATGTTGAGTGAGGCAGGAATGTATTTATCGGCTATCTGTGGTATATTTCCTTATTTGTTCTCTTTGTTTGGGGATTTTCAGATGTTTGGACTGACTGGTCCCACTTGGTCATTCTGTGCAAAACATATTTTATGCATGGTTAAATTTTGAGAGCTGAAGAGATTGCATATTTGTGAAATGTTAGAGAGGAGATGTTTTAGATACGTGGCCAGTGCTATTTTGTTCCAGTAGTCCACTTGATAAAGTTAACACTATCCTCATTATTTAGATCAAAACATCGTGGTGATTAGTGATGCACCGATTTGACATTTTTGGTCGATACCGATATCCGATATTTTCCTTGCCTTGCTTTTAAGCATTCTAGTACAGTTAAATAGTTAACACACACACATGGACGCAGCGGTCTAAGGCACTGCATCTCAGTGCAAGAAGCGTCACTACAATCCCTGGTTCGAATCCAGGTTGTATCACATCCGGCTGTGATTGGGAGTCCCATAGGGCGGCGCACAATTGGCCCAGCGTCGTCCGTGTTTGGCCGGGGGAGGCCGTCATTGTAAATAAGAATTTGTTTTTAACTGACTTGCCTAGTTAAAGGTTACACACACACCACTGACCAAAAGGTTATTTTGTTGGCGTTTACGTATGTCCCCATTACCAGTAAAACATAATCAAAACCTATTTCTTTCACTTACTTGTTGTGCTGTTTGGTTGTTCACTTGTTCAGTCGTTTCAACCGTGGCCTCTCTTTCTCGGTGAGCACAGTCACTGTGTCCGTTTTCATCTTTTACAGCTGTGTATGTAACATTTCACGTAAACCCTCTTTCTTGTCTGCATCGAAGTAGTTGTCCTTGTACCTAGCATTAAGCTAGGTAAAGAGGTAAAGAGGCTCAGAGAGAATGCCACCAAATTGCTTGTTCACAGCCTCAAGTACTTATGTAAGTTTTAACCCCACGGTCTGTATTGGCAGTTTTGTTGAGCAGGCGTTTCAATGCCATGACAGAGGGTATCACGTCTGCTGCAGTTGCAGTTGATTAACTTATTTCTCAAGTCAGTTGTTCGAATGGCACTAGGAGTGTGTTCATGTTTCCAAGCCAAGTTTCAAACATGTTCTCAAATGCCATTGAAATGGTAGCAGCGGTATGAGAACCGGCACATTCTTGAGCATGCAATACGGCTTTCCTCAGTACGAAGTCCTTGTCGACCCACTGTGCTGTCAGACTCAGCATGCTCATGGGGCTGACATCGCTGGTCAAAATGTCAGTCATGAAGCTAATAGTGACGGCCATAGCAAGTAGCTCATAGATGTACGTTTCAACAATATTGTGTAACTCCGGTAGGGCAACATCTGAAAAATAGTGTGTACCGGGGCTCGACCAGTTGGTGAAAACCAACATTATCCACGACAGAGGACAGTTGATTGTCAAGGGCAATGAATGCCATTATCTTGGCATTAATGGATTTTACTTTTGAGTTGCCTCACTGAAATTTTCTTACTCTTTCAAATGACTGCTCGACTTGAACTTGTTTAGTTGTTGGAAGTGTGCGCTTGGTATTTTTCTGCTTTTGTTCTGTGTAGCACTGTATTTTTAGTGGCGCCATTACGTCATCTACTTACTTTATATAGGTATGCACGTCAGCTTTGACAATTTTGCACATCGCCATTAAACCAGACATCGTGCCGATGCCAGCATTTTTAGCTAATATCGGCTGATTCCGATATGCTCACCGATATATCGTGCATCCCTAGCTGTGATCTTTAACTTGCTATTATTGTTGGACTCTGTTCTGGGTAAAGTCAGGCATCTTCATCATTGTAAATTAGGGCCCGCACAACCCTTATGGAATGATAAAAAATAAATAAATATATTATCTATATAATCTATAGATGTTACCCAGTGAATGAATCTTGTCCTTGAGAGGCTGTTTACATCCTTGTACAGTGTACACTTAAGGAGTCACAGTATACGGTGTACATGTGTACGGCGTAGGAGTTCATTCTGAAAATACTGGAAGATATGGGAGCAGTTGGAAAGGATTGTGTGATAGTTAGGCCAGGTTTGGAGCTTTAAAGGAACCTGTTCCAAATGGTAAACCTATGAACCATTGATTAGATTGGCATTACCCCCATGCGTTTCTAAATAGTTAACCAAATAGCTACCCGGACTATCTGCATTGACCCTTTTTGCACCAACTCTTTTGACTCATCACATATGCTGCTGCTACTGCTTATTATCTGTCCTGTTGCCTAGTCACTTTACCCCTACCTACAGTATATGTACGTATCTACCTCACGTACCCCTGTAGATCGCAGATCGACTCAGTACTGGTACCCTGTGTATATAGCCAAATTATCATTATTCATTGTGTAACCATTCCTTGTGTTATTTTCTTTCTATTATTTTTCTATTTTTCTCTCTGCATTTTTGGGAAGGGCACGTAAGTAAGTATACACTTGCTGTTTACGAAGGATGTAACAAATAAAATGTGATTTGATTAGCCTCATAATAATAATATTTGTTATACAATTGAAGGGGAGCATTCACCGTTGTGCACAAACTTAGAGTTCAGACTGATAAAAAAAGTAGCATTACTCATTTACAGATTAGAGTCAATCACCTGGTGTGAAACCATTAAAGCTGTATACATTATGCAGATAAGATTAGTGTGCTGGCTAGGCTACCACAAAGCTCTGCTTCCCAGGAACCCTCTCTGAGCCCGATGCTTTGAACTTCTCACTCTGTCAATGCATTTCTTGATGCCTGAAAAGGAGTGTTTTTTTCCCTTAATTAATCTGTGTCCGTTAGTTCAATGATAGTATTGAAAGCAATGCCGATGTGAGATAAGGTATGACATGGATGTTCCTTTCCAGGCTATTTAATGTCTGTTTTGCCCATGTTAGAGTGGTCATTAAAAGCAGGTGGTCGCCCCATGCAGGCGCCTGCCAATACCTAATCGACTGATGGCTTCTGATGGCTCATGCCTTGCAGTGCAGTGCATGGGGATGGGGACTAGGGTATTGATTTGGCAGAGAGCGGGGGAATCTGGCCCTTTCATCCACTCCTCTTTCATGTGGAGGGTTTTTGGGAGGGTTACTGGTAGAGTACTGTCTGGGGCTAATCTTATGCCCTGAGTGAGCAGCACCGACGCAGGGGTCCTATCTCTGTGCTTTTGATGCGGGCGTCTCCAAACACAGCCGTGCTCATCAGTAAGTCTGAGAGAGGGGTCCATCTAGCTCCCTAAAGCCCCACCCTACCCCATCCTCCCAACCAGTCCCTCTCCCCATTTGACACTTCCCACCCCCCATGGGGAAGCAGGCTGTGTTCTGAAGAGGAGAGGTTACCACCAGATCACAGGCTGATGGCTTGCTGTGGATCCCCGGGCTCAGTCCCAAGGCCCCTCGGCCCAAACTGTCCCCTACCTCACCTTCATTCTGCCCTTCCATTGTGCCTGGGATTGAGATATCAGTGTGGTCCCCTTGTCTTGGCCAGTCACACTCGCCATGCTGAGGTCTGGCACATTACTGACTAGCACAGCACTGTACCATCTGCGGGCCGGAGCCTTTTGCTTGGGTTCAGTTTTGTTTTTTAAGTCTGACAAATGGCTCATTGTATTTCTGTTGTAGGGAAAAAGTCACTAAACCATTATGTGTCACCCTATTTGATCTGTAATTACGATTCAATGAGGTAGTCCACTAAGACACCTCAAAGCATTAATAATTTCCCCCAATGTCCTACATTATTATGAAGAGTGGCCACTTAGATTTAATTATTCATTCAGAGGCTTTCTGTTGCTACCATCAGGTTACTGCTGGGCAGACTAATCTGGTACATGTCACCGTTGCATCTGTCCCACCTCAGCCAATGACACTTTAATGACACCAGCTGTGGTGAGAGGATGCAGTCTAGCGTTGCATCTGTCTAGTGGACTTAAAAACCAGACAACCTTTTTTGTTGTTGACAGAAACGACTCAAAACATGGCCTCCCCATGGAGTAGCCTAGCCAGCATCCGACAGATGCTAATGCTAGCAGCACACGTTACACTCCTTCCCCGAAGACTGTATAACGTGCTTGTCTCCTATCACACGCATCGTCGACTTCTCTACATGTTCTCCCTGCACAGTGCCAGGCTTCATCGTGGCCTTGGTAGTGTTTGCAGATTGCATTGTGTTAATTGTCTACTCCCACCAGCTGGAAGTTAAATGTTTATGCGCTGAGGAGAGGCAGCGATGCTAGCTTAGCTTCCCGTAGTGCTAAAGAATGCCATCCTGCATGCGTCCCCTGGCTGGGAGTGAACCCTTTGATGTGATCGCTTCTGAGAAATGTCATAATTTATTGATGCTTCCATTAAAGTAGCATAGACGTCTGGGTAGAGTCAGGGGAGAGGGTGGCACACTGGTGGGACTGGAGACTAGCTAGGCTACACAGAGATCTGAAAATAATATAATATGTAATATACTGTATATATACAGTACCAGTCAAAAGTTTGGACACACTTACTCATTCAAGGGTTTATTTTTACTATTTTCTACATTGTCAAAAAATAGTGCAGACATCAAAACTATGAAATAACACATATGGAGTCATGTAGTAACCAAAAAATTGTTAAACACATTAAAATAGATTTTAGATTTAGATTCTTCAAAGTAGCTACCCTTTGCCTTCATGACAGCTTTGCACACTCTTGGCATTCTCTCAACCAGCTTCACCTGGATTGCTTTTCCAACAGTCTTGAAGGAGTTCCCACATATGCTGAGCACTTGTTGGCTGCTTTTTCTTCACTCTGTGGTCCAACTCATCCCAAATCATCTCAATGGTGATTGTGGAGACCAGGTCATCTGATGCAGCACTCCATTACTCTCCTTCTTGGTCAAATAGCCCTTACACAGCCTGGAGGTGTGTTGGGTCATTGTCCTGTTGAAAAACAAATGATAGTCCCACTAAGTGTAAACCAGATGGGATGGCGTTTTGCTGCAGAATGCTGTGGTAGCCATGCAGATCACCATGCACAATGCCAAGCGTCTGCTGGAGTGGTGTAAAGCTCGCCGTCATTGGATTCTGTTGCAGTAGAAACACGTTCTCTGGAGTGATGAATCACACTTCACCATCTGGCAGTCCGACAGACTAATCTATGTTTGGCAGATGCCAGGAGAGCGCTACCGGCCCCAATTCTTAGTGCCAACTGTAAAGTTTGGTGGAGGAGGAATAATGGTCTGGGGTTGTTTTCATGGTTTGGGCTAGGCCCCTTAATTCCAGTGAAGGAGAATCTTAACGCTACAGCATACAATGACATTCTAGACGATTCTGGGCAATGGTTTGGGGAAGGCCCTTACCTGTTTCAGCATGACAATGCCCCTGTGCACAAAGCGAGGCCCGTACAGAAATGTTTTGTTGAGATCGGTGTAGAAGAACTTGACTGGCCCGCGCAGAGCTCTGACCTCAACCCCATAAAACACATTTGGGATGAATTGGAACGCCGACTGCAAGCCAGGCCTAATCACCCAACATCAGTGCCCGCAGCAAGTCCCCGCAGCAATGTTCCAACATCTAGTGGAAAGCCTTCCCAGAAGAGTGGAGGCTGTTATAGCAGCAAAGGGGGGACCAACTCCATATTAATGCCCATGATTTTGGAATGAGATATTCGACGACCAGGTGTCCACATACTCTTGGTCATGTAGTGTATATATATAAGTTTGCTTTTCACAGGAAATTTCCTTCAACAACAGGGTGACCAGATTAATATCCTACATCTGAGCAAAGAATATTCATGATTGCTCAACCGTAATGCTATCTCAGATATGTCTATTATTTCTGGCATAATGTGTATTAATGACAGGGAGAGCGGTGTTACTTTGTGGCTTCACTGAAACTTTACAGCTTCGGAGCTGCACCTTTGGATTGCAGCTTTATCTGCCAGCCGAGACAAATATATATATATATATATATATATATATATATATATATATATATATATATATATATATATATACACTGCTCAAAAAAATAAAGGGAACACTTAAACATAACAATGTAACTCCAAGTCAATCACACTTCAGTGAAATCAAACTGTCCACTTAGGAAGCAACACTGATTGACAATAAATTTCACATGCTGTTGTGCAAATGGAATAGAACAAAAGGTGGAAATTATAGGCAATTAGCAAGACACCCCCAAAAAAGGAATGGTTCTGCAGGCGGTGACCACAGACCACTTCTCAGTTCCTATGCTTCCTGGCTGATGTTTTGGTCACTTTTGAATGCTGGCGGTGCTTTCACTCTAGTGGTAGCATGAGACGGAGTCTACAACCCACACAAGTGGCTCAGGTAGGGCAGTTCATCCAGGATGGCACATCAATGCGAGCTGTGGCAAAAAGGTTTGCTGTGTCTGTCAGCGTAGTGTCAAGAGCATGGAGGCGCTACCAGGAGACAGGCCAGTACATCAGGAGAAGTGGAGGAGGCCGTAGGAGGGCAACAACCCAGCAGCAGGACCGCTACCTCCGCCTTTGTGCAAGGAGGTGCACTGCCAGAGCCCTGCAAAATGACCTCCAGCAGGCCAAATTAAGTTCCTGCATTTGTATGTAACATGCAATGAGGTAATAATATCAAGAATAACCAACATCTGCAACAATGATAGATAACCTCTAATGAATGGAAACACATGGAAATGAAATGGGTAAATTAATAATGCTGATATATTTGAATTCTCAAGTGCTACTACAATATTGTCTTTTTAATGATCAAACTGTCACTTGTTCTTTTCCCAGGTTCATCCAGGGAGGTGAAGGCCCCTGAGGATGTGTCTGCGCGGATGCTCCAGAAGCTGAGGGGCCGGACTGAGTTCACCGTGCTGGTCACCCTGAAACAGGACCACCTAAACTCTGGGGTCATCCTGTCCATCCACCACTCTGAACAGAGGTACGGCCAGAGTCCTTACAATACTTACTGAATACAATGCTAGAGTCCTCACAATACACGCCGAACACAATGTCAGAGATCTCACAAAGCACACTGATCAGAGTATGAATGGCTCACCTTTGCAGTGAAGTCTTCTTAAAATATGGGAGTGTCATTTGTGTGTAGAATGTGTTGAGGGTACATACAGTATTTTTGTGTAACTGATGCACACACACAACATGTTAATTTGTTTAAATGTATGTACATTTTAAAGTATTTTGTCTTTAATGTATTTTCCGTTATGTGTCAGACCCCAGTAAGACTAGTTGTCGCTACTGGCGTCGGCTAATGGGGATCCTAAGAAATAAAAAATAAATAAAAAAATACTGATTTGATACCTGCAGCACTAACAGACCTGTAATGGGTGCGTGTTGGTGGCAGGAAAGTCAGGCGCAGGAGAACGAACTTGGTGAAAACTGAGTTGTTTAATATATGCTGATAAAACTCCAAAAACCAAAATAACAAAAGTGGGTACAAAACCCGTCACACACCAACATAATACATGCACATCACATACAAGCAAACAATCTCCGACAAGGATATGAGGGGAAACAGAGGGTTAAATACACAACATGTAATTGATGGGATTGGAACCAGGTGTGAAGGAAGACAAGACAAAACCAATGGAAAATGAAAAATGGATCAGTGATGGCTAGAAGGCCGGTGACGTCGACCGCCGAACACCGCCCGAACAAGGAGAGGGACCGACTTTCGGCGGAAGTCGTGACAAGACCAGACTTAACAATTCTGTACAGACAAAGCAAATGACCCTGTACGGCACAATCTCATGTTATTCCTAGTGCAGCACTAAACCAAACACAGGCCCATTGTGGTTGTGAACAGAAAGGTGATGAGCCTCTCTCCCCTTCCTGGTTAGTTAGCATGCTGATCTGTTTTCCATTAGCTAGCTGTGCAGCCAGCAGATCAGACTGGTAATCAGAATGCCACATAATGTGTTGATTGAACTGTGTACATTAAAGTCAGCGCAAAGTAAAGACCTCACTGCAATGTTAATGACTTTCCCCAGCTCTGATAAGCCCAGCTAGGCTGTGTGTTCACTGCACGCTACAGGCTCGCTTCACTGTTTCATTTGGTTTAGAAATGGTTTGCTGAGTGATCCCGGCAGGCAGAGTTACTGGATTTGTGCAGCTGGTATATTGTGCAAGGCTGGGGCAGAATAACTCGTTATATCGGTTTGTAGATAAATCAACTCCAGTTCCTCTTCAGTACAGTTCCTCTTCTAAGTGGTTGTTTATCTTTTGAATAATACTTTGAAGCGAGTAGCTCCAAAGAAATCTCTGTCTTTAAAGCCAGAGCTGATGACTTTATTGGCAACTCTGGCAGCTCTTTCCATTAGTGTCACTTCATATAGGGAATCTCTATGGACTGGATAGATGGAATGCAGGGATTTCCTGAAACACCAATGTACCCCTGTCCCCATGAGTTTACTCCTCTCACTCACATCACATGGTTGTACTAGTGTTGCCTGGTGTTGTGTCTTACTGAAGCTCTCATTAACAGCCATAGAGTAGCATTAAGCTTGCACATATTCCTGGGATTGAATCTTGAAAGGGTTATCAGACCTAGAGAGACCATGATTCTTTGAAACAGGGTGAGGCATTTATATTTCACCATGGGGTGAGTGAGGTGAGAGATCTACTTTACTGAAAGGATTCTGGGAATGAAGAGGAACTGTTCAGCTGTCTGTAGAACTATGGGTGTGGTCGGTCCTCTATTGTACTGCCTTTTACCTCTGTTAGTGATGTTGAATTGGGTAGAATGGTGTGTGTGTGTGTGTGTGTGTGTGTGTGTGTGTGTGTGTGTGTGTGTGTGTGTGTGTGTGTGTGTGTGTGTGTGTGTGTGTGTGTGTGTGTGTGTGTGTGTGTGTGTGTGTGTGTGTGTGGGTGTGCGAATAGCAATTCCTCTCTCCATATTCCATCTGCTCATTATTCCTGGTTCCACACGAGACAAACTCAAAGTTCCAGTCAAAAGTTTGGAAACACATACTCATTCAAGGGTTTTTCTTTATTTTTACTATTTTCAACAATAACAAATATGGAATCATGTAATAACCAAAAAAGTATTAAACAAATCAAAATATGTTTTATATTTGAGATTATTTTGAGATATTTAGATAATTATCCCGTTGAGAAACACATTATAGTCCCACTAAGCGCAAAATAGTTGGGATGGCGTATTGCTGCAGAATGCTGTGGTAGCCATGCTAATTAAGTGTGCCTTGAATTCTAAATAACACAAACAGTGTCACCAGCAAAGCACCCCACACCATAACACCTTCTCCTCCGGTGGGAACCACACATGCGGAGATCATCCGTTCACCTACTCTGCATCTCACAAAGATACAGCGGTTGGAACCAAAAAATGTAAATGTGGACTCATCAGACCAAAGGACAGATTTCCACCGGTCTAATGTCTATTGCTCGTTTTTCATGGCCCAAGCAAGTCTAGTCTTCTTATTGGTGTCCTTTAGTATTGGTTTCTTTGCAGCAATTCGACCATGAAGGCCTGATTCATACAGTTTCTTCTGAACAGTTGATTTTGAGATGTGTCTATTACTTGTACTCTGTGAAGCATTTATTTGGGTTGCAATCTGAGGTGTAGTTAACTCTAATGAACTTATCCTCTGCAGCAGAGGTAGTTCTGGGTCTTCCTTTCCTGTGGCGGTCCTCATGAGGGCCAGTTTCATCATAGCACTTGTTGAGTTTTGCGACTGCACTTGAAGAAACTTTCAAAGTATTTTAAATTTTCCGGATTGACTGACCTTCATGTCTTAAATTAATGATGGACTGTCGTTTCTCTTTGCTTATTGGAGTTGTTCTTGCCATAATATGGACTTTGTCTTTTACCAAATAGGGCTGTCTTCTGTATACCACCTCTACCATGTCACAACACAGCTGATTGGCTCAAACGCATTAAGGAGGAAAGAAAATGTACTTTTAACAAGGCACACCTTTTAATTGAAATGCATTCCATGTGACTTCCTCGTGAAGCTGGTTGAGAGAATGCTAAGCGTATGCAAAGCTGTCATCAATGCAAAGGGTGGCTACTTTGAAGAATCTCAAATCTCAAATATAATTTGATTTGTTTAACACTTTGGTTACTACATGATTCCATATGTGTGATTTCATAGTTTTGACATCTTCATATTATTCTACAGTGTAGAAAATAGTAAAAGTAAAGAAAAATCCTTGAATGAGTAGGTGTGTCCAAACCTTTTGACTGGTACTGTATGTCTAAATCAATTCCTTTCTCCATATTCTGTTCGCTTGTCCATTCAGGTTCCTGGAGTTGGAGAGCAGTGGGCAACGCAGTGAGGTGCGCCTCCACTACCGCACCAAGGGTCAGCAGGCCCACACTGAGGTGTTTCCCTACAGCCTGGCAGACGGACAGTGGCACAAGGTCTCTGTGGCAGTCAGCGCCTCCCACATCATATTGCACGTCGACTGCAACAGGTACGCTTCATGAATGCCATAGTAATGAAACTAATCAGGTTTAATTTATTCCAGTATATCGGTATTCATTCATTGTCCGTTTAGGATTTTTACTTTACCTTCTATAACAATATTTTAATGTTTGATTTGTTTGCAATAAATAATTCCTTAATGACTCAAAAAAATGATGGAAAACATCTGTTTTTATCGTTGTGAAACAACTGCTAAGCTGAGAACTGCTAGCTAACTTTCTAGCACAAGTCAACAACTTCGGGAGGGCAAGCTTGCAAAATAGATCCAAAGAAATCGGACTACCCCTAGTGGCGAAAGTAAAAACTGCAAGCCGAGTCAGTCAATTCTTCTCATAAAGGAAACGTTTGTTTGATGAAATAGAGCCATACTAAGACAAAAGAAATGTGACACAATGTGTAAATGATAACAAATTAGTGCACGATATTAAGACATTTCTGAAAATTCTGGAACTAAATTCTGAAATTGAACAAGAGGCTACAAAATAGAATTTTGATTCCTATGCAACGTTCTACTAATAGGAATACTTCACTGTTAGTTTGTCCTTTTATTATTTTTGTTTGAACAGTAAAACAATCAGCATGGAGAAAGGCCAATAAAACCACTTAGAATTTATTTGTTGCCATGCACTACCCATAAAGCATATTTAGAGCTTGTATTATTCGAAACATAAAATATGGTCAAAAATGTGAAAAATTCTGTGATATGATATTTTGGCCATATCGCCCAGCCCTAAAGCTAAGTAGCAAGTAAGATGACAGAACTGGGTGTTTTTAGTGTTAGGGGCATTATTACTATTCAATTTATTCAAATATTATTGTTTTAGTGGTAGTAGTATTAGAAGGTGTGGTGTAGTTGGCAATTATGTTTAATGATTAGCGGTAATCATGTTTTGCTGACCCTCTATGTTGTTTTGACCTGTTTCTGTCTTTCTGTCTTTGTAGGATCTATGAGAGGGTGGTGGAGATCCCATTCATGGACATACCTGATGACGCAACTTTCTGGCTGGGACAGAGGAACAGCGCCCATGGCTTCTTCAAGGTAAATATGACATGTTTTGTAAAGCTGAAAACTCTTCACGGTGGCTTATGTTTGACGGTGCGTCATAAACGGTGATGATGCTGCTTGATAAATTATTCAAATCATTGAGGAGAAAATGACGCGCGTTGGCTCATGGACCTTGTTTTCCCACAACCCACGTACTCCCCACCCCCTTCCCATCCTTGGTTGTTTAACCATTGACTTTATTTATCAAGTCTGGGGATTTAATTGGTCACATTTCTCGAGTTTGCCAATATAAATGTTACATTCTTTCACACCCATCCCTCATATTACGAATGAATTGACATGTTTGTCCCATATATTGTGTCCCCCCTTGTTTACTGCTGCTGTGCATAGCCGGCGTAATTATCCCAGAAACACTGATTTGCTAGAAATCGGTAAAAGCCTTTGGAATGGACCGTGCTCACTAAACATGCCCTATTGTTTTATCAGACTTGAAGATATTTCGCCCCTCACACAGGTTTAATCCTCCCAGGAACATCCTTCCCACAGGGATAAGTTACAGTATATTGTCCTCTCATCTGCTTTTAACCACACTGGTGGTGCTTTGTGTCTGCTGTCGGGACAAACAGATCACCAGAATGTGTGTCTGCGCATGTGTGTGTATGTGTCTGTGTACATATTGCATCTGTGTGTGTAGGTACGACTGCTTCTTTGTGTATCCGTCTGTGTGTGTGTGTGTGTGTGTGTCGCTTCTGGCTGTTGCATTTCCTCAGCGTTAATTGGCAGATGAAAGAAGACTTGGAGGTCACTCACTAGTCTTGTCGTGTGCCCACCACACCTTTCCCTCCCTGATTAGTGCTGGGAAAGGAAAGCCACATCTCTTCGAACGAAAAAAACATTAATTAACAAATCAGACACTCTCTCTTTGTCTCTGTTTGTATAGGGGTTTAGAGGAAGCACAAAAAAAGTTGCTTCCATAACAGTCTAGTGGCAGACACTTTTATCACAGAAATGGAGGATACCCATTCAGCAGTTCAATATTATAGCATCCTACATACACTAAGTATAGCAAACATTCGGAACACCTTCCTAACATTGAGTTGCACCCCCCCATGACATTAATAAGGGATCATAGCTGTCAACTGGATCATAGCTGTCAACTGGATACACTAGACTTGTCATGGAAAGAGCAGGTGTTCTTAATGTTTTGTACACTACAGTCAGTACGTAATATACCATGATGTGTATGAGGGAGAAATCCTTAAGATGACTCACAATTGACGACCAATTAAGTTGCACTTAGATCCTAATCTTTCATTTCCAGACACTTTGCACGGTTTACCCCTGTAGGCTACGCCTGGAAATCAGCTCGTTTTGACAGTAATCATACGCTCAATAACATTTCACACGTCATGCATACATTCATCAGTGATACGTACATGTGTTATCTTCCCTAGTCTGACGGTTTTTCAGCCTTCCACTGAGTCAGCGTCTAAATTACCGGGAGATGGAAACATGTTTAACGAAACACGACTCATGCCTGCTTCCATCTGACCTGATGTTGCCATGAGGAATCAGCGAATTGGGTTCTTTCGATTTGAATTTATGGCCAGTAAATTGAAGTAGCAAGACAATTTAAAAAAACAATTTCTCATAAGTTGCGCGGCTCCAAAAAATCCACTCAAGGAATGGAAGGGGCCAGGTTTCCATGGTTACTGAGTGTCTGGATGTGCGGTTCGGCCACAGGACGAAAGGCTATCAAATTAAGAGACCTATGAATCAAATTGAAACTGTATCTCATAGTTATGCTTATCAAAGGGAATCAGGAGAAAACAGAAATTGCTATTACATTCATGACTCCCGTATCATTGGTTCACTTTGCATCCAATTTCAGTCCAATTATCTCACCACACAGACTGTACCAGTCCAGAGAACACATAACTCAGAATAAGCTTGTCAGACTGCCTCCCCGATATTGAAACACACATTTCCAGTAACATTCACTAAATATTTCATACATTTGTTTTCTGATAACAGTATTTATTGAGGTTGTGCAAGATTTGAAGATGATGAATTGTGTGTGTGTGTGTGTGTGTGTGTGTGTGTGTGTGCGTGCGTGCGTGCGTGCGTGCGTGCGTGCGTATGTGCCTGCATGCCACAGTAAATGAACAATAAACTAGACCATGTTTCATCTCTGTTATCTCTACTCAACCTATTGCGCATTAGTTTCCTTAGCTTCTCTTTATATAACACCATCCACTGCATTGATGATGGCTATCCTCTCATTTCAGGTGCTATCTGTGATCAAGTAGGACACATTTAGTCTGAAGAGACAGTATGCTCTGTGCTGGCTGTAACTAAGTCTGTTTTTTTTCTGTGTGGGTGTGTGTCTGCAGGGTGTAATGCAGGATGTTCAGATACTAGTCCTGCCTCAGGGATTCATCTCTCAGTGCCCAGATCTCAACCGGAGTGAGTCCACACCTATTGTATTGTAATGTTATTCACCTGTAACATTAAGGCATGTCTACACATTTTGGATCTGTGGTTGGTTCTTTTCTAGCATGCCCAACCTGCAATGACTTCCACGGACTGGTGCAGAAGATCATGGAACTGCAGGATATCTTAGCCAAAACATCCAGCAAGGTACTGGGATGTATCCTGGTTATACATCTTTGTTGTCAAGGCTGATAGCTTGGGCTATTAGTTTCTGCTTCAACATGTTTCCTTCACCATCAAAGATGCAACCATACTGGCTATGGTCTACCTCCATACTTGCCATCTATAGTCTTCTTATATGAATCTACTTTGATAATGTTGTACAGTGAAGATCTCCTTTAGTGCATGGTCGACTGTAGCAGGGCTTGTAGTAGGACTTGTTTCATGTGTATAGAGATGGATGATATGCACCGATCTGAGGCTCACTCCCCCCTCTCCCTCCCCCTTCCTCCCTTTGTATCTGGGCTTGGCGTGGCCAGCTGTCCAGGGCGGAGGAGAAGATGAATGGTCTGGATGGATGCTATTGTGAGAGGACCTGCAGTGTCAAGGGGGTCGTCTACAGAGAGGACGAGTCCTGGACAGATGGCTGCAGGAACTGCACTTGCACGGTGGGCTATGTGTGTGTGTGTGTGTGTGTGTGTGTGTGTGTGTGTGTGTGTGTGTGTGTGTGTGTGTGTGTGTGTGTGTGTGTGTGTGTGTGTGTGTGTGTGTGTGTGTGTGTGTGTGTGTGTGTGTGTGTGTGTTTCAATGGCCCCATTGTAGACCCTGCCTTTGTTTTGGGCTTCAGTTCATCAAGTGTTGGTGGGGAGGTGGGGCCATACCCCATTGTTGATGGCTTATGTTCTCATTACTGCATTGGATTGAAAGGAGTGTTGCCCTAGATTCCCAAATAAAACAGGACAGAAAACAAGACGGATAGAAAATGTACGCAGTAACTTGGATTATACAGATAGAGCTGCAGGACTCAGCCATGCTGGACATACCCTCTCTAGGGTCTACTTTCCTCTTCAAGAACTATTAGAACATTTAGTTATGAGCATAACTATATACCACATCAACAGACATATTTCACCCCCTGTCATTCTACCAGCTATAAGACACCAATTCCTCTCTATGCCACTGAACTAGGGATGGGGGTTTGAAATAATTTCACCATTCGAGTAATATCATTTTTTGTCAGATATCCAGATATTTTAGAAAGTATATATTTTTTAACTTACATTTTTAACTTGAGCACTGCTGCGCAAAGGAGAGAGGTTGGCAAGGGAGAGAGGTTGGCGCTCTATTGCTGCAACTGTGGAGGGGCTGTGTGTGTGGGAGCGAGGAGACGAAGGGAGAGAGAGAGAGACGCAGTAGCCGTATCGGCTACAGCCAAGACGAGCTAACTTGTAGCAGCCACATTGTTATTTATCATCCCATATTACAGTGCCTGCCTTGTCTGGAGTAGACTAGAGAAGCCAGCCAGCTAGCTAAGTTAGCCAGCTATAGCTAGCTAGGCTAATTGAGGCCAAATGCTGCTCTTTCTCCCCAACCCCATTCAGATAAAACAACAGCCTAGCTATTGCTTGCTCATTGTAGCCTACCCCTCATTTCGCAAACTTTTAATTCCGAAATTTTATTCCATCTTGCATTGCATTAGTGAACACTCACTCCACTTGCTACACATGGAGCCGCTTTGATTGACCAACATAAACAACAATCTACACACGTGAAGGCTACCTGTGGGCTACCGGTCTTTTTATGGGGCGCACATCATAAAAACTACATTGAGAAGTTTTTTGTTTTATTAAATTAATCATTTGAAATGTAATGTTATATCCTTGTATGTAACAATGTCACACAGATATTTTTTATTTACGTTAGAAAAAAGCTTTTTCAGTTGTTAAAGGTCCAATGCAGCTGCTTTTATCTCAATATCAAATAATTTCTGGGTAACAATTAAGTACCTTAATGTGATTGTTTATTTCTCACACAATTTTTCTAGGACTGTCTGGGAGTGGTCTGAGTTGGGAGGGAAAACTGAAAACTAGCTGTTATTGGCAGAGACGTTTAGAACCCTCTTTATTATTGGTCTATTAACTCATTTGCCGCCTGGTGATGTCATCAGGCAGGCCAAAACTCCATCCCACCAAAACAGGCTGACATTTCAGGACGTCTTTGACCAACAGTTTGTTCACAATTTCACAGTATTATTCCAACATCAGTGTATAAATATATATAAAACACAGGGAAATCACATTTTTTTGACTGCACTGGGCTTTTAAAATAGGCATAAATTAATACAATATTCAGTATTCGAATACTAACGTCCGTTCGGATATTCTAAAAAATAACTGCATATCCCTACAATGAACTCCTCAAATGAGCGGATCTGTGGATTTGCGCCAGCTGATGAGGTGTACTATGAGGAGATCCCGTATTGCTTAGTACATTATATTGGTTTAATGTGAGTATTCTTTTTTATTCAACTAGGCAAGTCCATTAAGAACAAATTCTTATTTACAATGACGGTCCTATTGTGCACCACCCTATGGGACTCCCAATCCCAGCCAGATGTGATGCAGCTTGGATTCAAACCAGCTACTGTAGTGACACCTCTTGCACTGAGATGCAGTGTCTTAGACCGCTGCACCACTCGGGAACCCTGTAAATGTACATATCTTTCACCTAATTACTCTCGACAGATGATCATTATCATCAGCGATTTGTTTCACCCCGCTCATCCAATGAATCGTCGGTGCTCATAGACTTGTCGTGTCCTCGATGAAGACTGCAATTACGCCATTAGATAGACATGTTCCTTACGTTACGTGTGGCAATTAGCCGCAACCTTTCAAACTAAAAGGTCACAGCATTAAGATGGTATCAAATATAGTGGACGAGTCAATCCATGTTTCTTTAAGTAGAGTTCAGTTCTCGGGGAGGAATGTGGGTGAGTTACAGAGATAGAAGCACCTCATACTTATTCAATCCTTAAGACTGAATATCTTATAGAGACTCTAGGGGAAGAAGGCAGGGGCATCATTTCATCTTAACCTAGGTTATGGCAAACATTTTTTTACGCTCATTTACTGAATTTCTACACAATTTAAAAACTCTAAAATGCAATTTTAGAAAACAAGCAAAATGGACTCCAGCCATTATCACCGTGTACAGTAGCTGTAGCTCTATTCACCTCAGTCAATAGGGGACTGAACATTCTACAAACAGCTGCCTGCTATGCACTAGCTCAGCACTGGGATTAAAACTTTAGTTTAGTTTCATGTCTAGTCAAACAGCAGTTACCTAGCCAAAGCCTTCTACTACAGCCATCTTTACCTCTGCAATGTGTTGAGAAAAAGTCCTGCTGGTTCCTGCAGCTGCGTCGATGTGCTCTTCCACAGAGAGGAAGATGTGAAGCGAAAGGTTTCATTCTCGCCCAAATCTGTCCAAAATAAGCCCAATGCATTTCTATGGGCTTATTTTGGTCCTAAGCTTGTCGCCTGCTTTCCCGCCTTTGGGACAACGACTCCCATTGTTAGGGCGGAGACATGAGCATCTCGTCATTATATGCAGATCTCTGCTCTCCATAAAGCGAGCCAGACATTACAAACAACCTTCCTTCCTCTCCCAGGCATCCGCAAGTCCCAATTGACGTCAGTGGAAGAAGGTTGTGTTTAATACTGTTGCCTGTCAGTTTCAGTGACTTCCTGTCATTTCTCTCTCCCACAGAATGGCACAGTGCAGTGTGAGACCATCTCCTGCGCACCCCCTCAGTGCCCAGCGGGCACCACGCCTGCCTACGTGAAGGGCGCCTGCTGCATGGAGTGCCAATGTGAGTGAAATGTCTTAACACACACACATACACATGCACAGATGGACGTACACACAGATGGACGGACACACACACACACACACACACACACACACACACACACACACACACACACACACACACACACACACACACACACACACACACACACACACATACACACACACACACACACACACACACACACACACACACACACACAAAGGCTGCCTTGACAACTGACCACAGCTCTGCATTGCTAAACTGCTCCCCAACATGCCTCCTGAGATGCTCCATCCTTTTGCATATACATGGACCAATTATTTAACAGCCAGCTTATCAACACAGGTGGCCACATTGACAACAAACGGGAAACAGACACCAGGGTTCGCAGGATGTGAGATAAACTAGTTCCTGTTTACACTAGACAGGATGATGCTACTGTATGAGGCGGGGGAGCTCATCATGGACTTTCAAATCGTTTTTTTCTTCTTTTTTTTAAACGTATTTGAAGTTGAGGAAAAACAACATGAAAAACATGTTTATCTGGAGAAAGAAAAGGGAATTGTGAAATGGATGCAGGATGCCGTTGGAGCAGCCTTGTGTTTGGCTGAGCAGACCATGAAACATTAAGATAAATGTCTGTATGTTTTATTTGATCAATAACCGCTTAGCCCGTGGATGTGTTCTTTTCAGATAAATAATTCTGTTTCATCACGTATCTACACAGAGAGAAGGTTTTTCTAGCAGACTCGGAAGATAGGAAAGCAGCGCTATTAGCCTCCTATATACAGGGCCTTACCAACCACTTATATTTCCTCAATTTCTGTTTTCAACATAGAGATGGATTTTAAAGAATATTAGCTCCATAGTGAGTGATGTGTTTACCTTTCAAAAGCAATAGAGGCAGTATAGTTCCTGAGATTACATTCCTCTTAAACATGCATGCTGTACGTCACACATTCCAAGGTTCTCTCAACATTGTGTTTGGTCTCAATAAGCCTCTTGTTATTATTAAGAAGAGCTAGTTCCACTGTATAACGTGTGGCAGACTATATATTTTTAGAGGCCTGGGTTACACAGTACATATTTTCAAGTGTAAATTGAATTAAATTCAAACTCACTGCAAAACTCACACACACACACCATCAACACACAAACACGCACAAGCTGATCCATGGGAATCAGACTCAGTCAAACTATTCATACCACATTCAGTTTGACTCTTTATCAAAGGAAATCCATTAGCTTAGCTCGCTAATCATGCTGTGTTGGCATAAACACTCCCCCTCCCTACCCAACTCTGCACTGCGTTGTGACGGGCGGAGGCGGTTGAAAGGCCTGTAAGCATCCTAATCTGACATCAACACACTGGTATAAATCCTCCTTAACTCTGCCACCTCTGTGTCTCTGTGTACAGCACTGAGGTAGACAAAGACAGGGCTCATTAAGCTTGCTTTGGTGTTAGAGACTCAAAGGAAGACTCCCTCTCCAAATGAAAACCTTATCTGTTCACCTACTGTACATTACCTCCTCACGGAGCGGGAGGCAGGGAGCTAGGTTCTGGTTCGGATGACTTGTCAAGCATAATGTTTTTAATAGCTTTTTCAAAACTTCATCAATGCTTTTCCTGGTCATCAATTTAGTTTGTTTTACTGGTTCTTGTGCAGATATAATAATTCACAGTTTGATTGACGGGTGAAATGGCTTGGGGGTTAGGGTTTGGCCTATATACGTTTTCCTCTAGCAATTCTGATAATCAGGTAGCCTATCCACTCAAACCTCCACATCAAACTGACATATTTAATAGGATTTTCTGCCCAAGTAAGATCATCGCCTTTCCCCCAGTCATACTGTGTCACGTTGAAGTCCAATGCTCCCACTCTGTTTTCAGATAGGGACAGACATGAAAATCTTTCTTATGTGGCTTCACCGCAGCAGGTTGCCACAGACTGCCACAGTGTAGTGAATATCGCCTTTTTTTGTGCACTGCCGTTTGTGTGTGTGTGTGTGTGTGTGTGTATGTGTGTGCGTCTATTTCCAGTGGTATGCCTGTTCAAAAAAGAAGAGTTGGTGGAGGGAGATCAGAAAGCGGTACGCGACAACTCCGGCAGATGCCAGCTGTCCGAGTGCAGGGTGAGTACACAGCCCTTATGCTATTGGTGTTTTCCTACCTACATCACTACTTGGTTTAAACAAACTCCCACAACTGCCACGAAAATACACAATAATTCAAGCAACCAAGCACTTACAGTGTATTAATTTTCATCACAAGGTGTAGGACAGCCTCGTTAAATAGTGATTCCAGACTAGAGTTGCTCTCATCAGGCCAGAGGCTAAATCAAGCCTGAATGAGAGACTGCAGTCGGCCGTCAACATCAGCTAAATTTATTGATCTGTTTTTTCCTATGCTCTCTATGGGGAAAGTAAATGGGCAGGACTGAGTAATTGAGTTTCCAGGAGGGGCCCAAACCGTCATAGCATGACAATCACTGTTTTGATCAATCATCATCAAATATATCTCCTATATTCCTGTATGACCATATAGATTGTGCAGTGTGAGACTGATGGCTGTATGGTGAGATCAGACACCTGGCCCATTGGCAGCCCTTGCTTTCTGACTGCAACTGCTTTCTTATACAGACACAGGCACTGACATAGCTACAGACACATATAGACACATAGGCACAGACGGACACAGAAACAGTCTCAGACATAGGCTGCAGATCAAAGGACTGTGTAATGGGAATAGTGTGAGACGTCCTGGTCCTATAGTCTCAAGCAGGATGGCCGTCTGGGTAAGCAAGCCTAAGTATCTTAAATTGAGTGATAATTGTTTTTCTTTCATTTTTCTTCCAAGCTAAATTATCTAACATCATTGGCACATCATTTTGCTTATACTGTATATAAACCTAACAATGACCTAATACAAGTAATATATCTTATTTCAACATATTCTTCTAGATATTTTACCTAATAAGATGATTAAGGTTAAATAACATGATTGAGGTAAAATATCTTTAAAAATATCTGGTGGAGAAATGAATTACTTGTCTTAATTTTGCTTATGTTGACCTAAAAAAGCCTTGCCTGCCAATGACGTTAGATAACTTAGCTTAAAAAAATTACTTTAAGTGAATTATCACTCAATTTAAGATATTTAGTCTTGATTAGATGTAACTTTTTGCAGTGTGCTGCTGGTTTTGGGAGTTTTTGTTGTTGTTTGGGGGGGGGGGGGGCGTGGCAAACATAGAGACACAACTATTTGATTGTGGCTGAATAGTGGCTGACCTCACCCTGTGTGGAACGTAGCTAGTCATAGAAGTGTTCTGAGTTGGTTTGTTTGATTGGTTTTCTCTGGCTGAGTGTTTCGCGGTTGTGTGTTAATGATGTTAATGATCATGAATCAGCATCCGTCAGGTATACAGAGTGGAGAGGAGTCAGGCATTAAAGATGGCTGTTAAAGAGATGGTGGGAGAGGGAGCTCCCTAATTACATTTACTCTGTCTAATCACACAATCGGGGACAATTGCACTGGTTTCATATCCTTCTCTGTTCAATTTGTTATCATAAACCTCAATAGATAAGAGAATCAACATGCAGAGTCTTACTACAGCGCAGCAGCGCTAAATACTAACCTGAAATATGTATACATTACTGCTATTGACAATCATTATGTAATTTTAGTTGGGAAGTTGTGCACCGTAGCGAGGGAAGCACACCATGGATGCCTAATTGCCTCTGATTAAATTTGTGCCTTATCAAATCTGTGGGAAACCAGCAGCTGAGCTAATCTAACCCTAATGAGGTTGTGTCTCATTTTGTTTCTCATTGTTTCCCTGTTACTAGGAGATGGCTATGCATCGGGTCGTCATGACTACCCCCTGTCCTGAGCTCAACTGTCCAGAGTCCGAGCAAGTCAACCTCACCGACAGGTGCTGCAAAGTCTGCAGAGGTATGGGAAAATACACACTCCTGCCTATAAAGGCATTTCACTGTACATTAAAACGTGAAACTCTATATCAGTGGTTTCCAACCAGAGGTACTAGGACCCCTGGGGGTACTTGGCTTATCAACAGGGGGTACTTAATAAGACTCATGAGACCATAGGCAATATTCAGTTGGTGGTACAGTAACCGAATAAGGTTGGGAACCACTGCTCTACAAGACAGATTACAAACCTAAAAAGAATCAGCAAATCATTACAGGAATCATTGCAACAACAAAAAAACACCTGGAGTCTGAGAGGAGTGACCTGTGTGTAACCTCTGTGCCCTAGGTCATGACTTCTGTGCGGAGGGCCACGGCTGTGTGGAGCACTCTGACTGTATCAACTTGGAGGCCGGGGCCCGCTGCAGCTGCAAGGATGGCTTCCGCCCGCTCCGAGATGACAACGCATACTGCGAAGGTACACAAAGGATTCTAGTAGAATAATACTAGAATTGATAAAAGACCTTCTATTGAACCGTTTCTCTCCAAGAGTGGCAGAATATCTTTTCATTTTGTGAACTTAGGTTGAACTGCAAGGGTTTTGTGACAGCATCATATTTGGGTTGCAAAAATTGAAAGAAGAAAATCTTCCAACACATTGAGAGATGACATACTGTTGGACAGACTGTCTGCTGTAATTTGTGTAGAGGTATTAGTCATAGGTATGGATTGTGTGTTCACGTGCTTTTCGGAACTAGGACACTCTGAAATTTCCGACTTGCTAAGTGATTGTAGTTATATACAGTATGTGCCTCGTTCAACCAGTTAAAGTCGGAAAGTGTCCGATCCAGGGACTTACTTTCACTGACACTCAAATCATTGAATGCTAAATTCACCCGCACAGTTGATCTCTCGTTAAACCATCAATACGCGCTACATTCACCCGCACAGCTGATCTCTCCTTAAACCATCAACACACGCTACATTCACCCGCACAGCTCATCTCTCGTTAAACCATCAATACGCGCTACATTCACCCGCACAGCTCATCTCTCGTTAAACCATCAATACGCGCTAAATTCACCCGCACAGCTCATCTCTCGTTAAACCATCAATACGCGCTAAATTCACCCGCACAGCTCATCTCTCGTTAAACCATCAATACGCGCTAAATTCACCCGCACAGCTCATCTCTCGTTAAACCATCAATACGCGCTAAATTCACCCGCAAAGCTGATCTTAATTGCAACCATTATTGGTTACCACATTACCACTCCCTAAAAGCTGATGTCGGCGTTAACTTAGTCTTGCGTGCTACCAAAGTCTTTCAAGATATTTTCACCCTCTTGTGGGTGTTATCATCAAAAACAACTTGGACCTACCTTTTGAGACTAAGGGCGGTTGATCTATTTGACAATCATCCTGTACAAATTAAATAAAGTATTTCCTCATTAGCTGTGGCAATGTACCGACACGTTGTATGAATGGATAACTAATTCTGGTGTAGCTCATATTATTTGATTTGTTTTCAATTCATGTAATCCATTAAATACAACTGTCTTATCAAGATAAAATATCCCGGGACTATATGAAATGTGTTACTAAATCAAGTTGATTGAGTTTTATAATCTGTATTTTCTTATCAAATGAAAAATGCAGGCTTATAGTTATTTAAAATGAATATATATTATATTATTTTGCCATTTAAAGTGAAACGTTTGAAAGAATATAGACCTATTACGTCTATATTCTTATACTCAAATTAGATTTTGTTTACATTTATCAGCCTTGCGGTTTCCGGTGCTCCTGATAGGTCGATATTTCACTGGGGGCGGGAGTAGAGCAGACTCAGCTGTCTGGTATCATAATCACTTGACACGGTAACAACGAGAGATCAAATGATTTGCGGGGTTTTTTCTCGTGGGTTTTTGGTTGCAAGCAAGTCTGCGTTAACACGCTAGTGCATGTAATCTCCCTGTTATTAGCGTTTGAAGAAATCCAGCTGTAATGCGTAGCACATTGCTACGTTCTGCCTGTTGGTTGCAATACACCCAATGCGTTTGATCATTTCATGATTGTTTTCTTATATAACAGATGCTGATATGTTTTATACTCTATGGCGATTTGGCCCTCCACTTTTAAAGATTGGAAAATGTGTTAATACTTCAAGGACATTTATTCACATGGACTGCCTTCTAAAATGCATGCAAATAAACATTATATAAACAAACTGTGACAATAGATGTCTTTGCCGGTCCTTCCCTTCCTCAGTGAAAATTCCCACATACATCTTTGCTTCTTACTTTACGGAATCTTCCCGGGATGATCAGAGAAGTGACCTCTCCATCTGCAGTGCTGTAAAATCTAGAGTGTTTACCCAACTCATAGTAATACATGTGGGGTTCCGGGAGCTAAATCTATGGATGACGCTGATGACAAGCGCAAATAAGCCATCAAATCTCGACTCCATATCCCTTTCATCCTCGTCGCTTCACTCCATGCCTGTATGCATACATGCCCTACTTTTACCAAGCTGATGAATTCCCTCCAACTTCTCTCTTCTGTCACCTTCACCAACATCAGTGCGATATCTTTGGTTACATGTTCATTGACTCTGATAACCAGGAGGGGAAAGGCACGTGTTAAGAAGGTAACAGCCATTCCTGACCTCCTCTCAGTCTGTTTTAACATGCTAAATATGATCAGTTGGTCAGGTAATTATAATGTCTCGGGGAATTTGCATAATTGAAGATGCTATCAGCCCCCTGTCTCCAATTAATGGAGTATAAAGGTCTCTGGGCTGCAGGTTAAGCTCCTGCCGCATGGCACCACCTCAAACTCAACTCACCACCTCCACCTCAACTGACCACCTCCACCTCAACTCACCACCTAAATTCACCACCTCAACTGACCATCTCCACCTCAACTCACCACCTAAACTCACCACCTCCACCTCAACTCACCACCTCCACCTCAACTCACCACCTCAACTCACTACCTCACCTCAACTCACCACCTCCACTTCAACTCACCACCTCCACCTCAACTCACCACCTAAACTCACCACCTCCACCTTAAGCCAGCAGAGACGGGTGCTTTTGCCCACTCTAGGTTGGAGGGAAGAAGATTGGTAAATACTTGCAAATCTAGGAGGAAGACGTGTTCAAATTCCTGTACACCCAGGGTAAACGTGAAGGTCGAAGTTGTGTGCCTATTTCAATATAGGTTTTGACTCTATTTCACTTACATGTAGTTGCATCCAGTATCACCTGAGAGAAGATGCTGAAACACCCAACAGCAGTATTGTGGCATGTTTGGAAATGGATAAGATCTATAGTTGTTTCAATGCCAGCCATTCCATTCAACACAGTGGTGGTTAGAACCAGACTCATCTCGAGAGCGACCCAGGTCCCTGTATGAAATTGGATGGGGGTGTGAAGAGGGTTACTTCTGAAACTGCGGAGGGACAAAATTGACTCAATTTTCTGATGTTGTTCTCACAAAAGCAATAGATTTTTTTTGAGGGGCTTCTGGAAATCATTTACACTATGAGTATTGTGCCCTGCAAAAAGAATCGGAACAGCCAACATAGTTGTTTTGAGGATCACACATGTGTCTGAGAGAATGTTGGTGTTCCTATAATAGTCGGGACAACGGTAGCTACACCATTTTGCTGTTGAGGGTTGGTATGCGTCAGTATACAGATGGAATAGCTGTTTGTCAGCCTCAGTATCAGACCACAGAACACATGAGATGGATTCCAATAGACAGGCTTATGTGCTACACACAATATACATAATGTATACAATATACATAATGTATACAATATACATAATGTACATAAAGTATGCCGTGTACACGTACAATTCCCTTCAGCCATCAGGTTGGCATCAGATCGGTGTGGTATTTCAGGAAAAGACATACACTGGCTCTTTAAAACAGTCCTAGGTCACTGATGTGCTGAACATAGCCTATGAGATCACTCCTGTGTAAATGTTTCATAGAAGCAGTGGTAGCAGAGCCTCAGGGGGAGACTCTCCTCTCCCAGCCTCTCTCTGCTCATAGAGTGCTGTTCTCTCAGACAGAAAAGCACAGGGCCCCATTCCCTCAGAAGGCAGTCATGTAGAAGGCGTATTTTCCAACACAAATCCATGTGATGAGTAGTGTATTAAACATCTCTATTAGAGTGAAAGCCAAGCTGCTGTGGCCAAGTGACAGACTGTGATTGGCTCTAGATTGAGTCATCTGTAAAGCGCCCAAGGTTGAAGCTAATATTAGTATTCTAATACCACAGGAGAAAAGGCACGGAGCAGCTCGCATTGTTTTCTTTTACTCAAATAATTGTTTTCATATTATTTTCTGGCGTATCTGAAAATGAGTATAGTGTCTCTTTTCTTCAAAGACCTCCTTTATTCAGATGATTCACTCACACAGGCTTATTTACACAATTTTGTCTGAGATCGAAAGGACATCGTTCTAAATGCTTCTCCGTTTTGACTATTGCTATTTGCACATTGGTGGCATTCAAATGCAAACCAAATCACAAGTGGTCCAACTAGTGTATGTTTTGCATGCATATCATTGCATTCGTGTAGCGGCATAGAGTAGTAGAGTCGGGCGCTTGCAGGGGTTGCACACATGGGCACATTTTCAGGCTGGGGTCTGGGAAAAAAGTGGCCTTTTTAATATTTTTTAATATCGCACAAATGATCGAAATGACAGGCGACTTTGACACTGACAAACTGAGCTTCTGGGGTCAATAAAAACGACCTTGTCTTGAATCCATCAATAGTGTAGGCCTAGGTGTGTGGAGACACATATATTATACAATATGAGGAGGAAATTATAGTCCTAAAAAAGCCTCCCAGTTTCACTGACTCACCCAATGATGTGCAGCTCCCTCACCGTTGATGGCCGATGCTCTCATGCCAAAAGCCTGTCTCTTGTTTTACTATCTAAAACAATGCTGTTCACTCAATACGCCTATTTGGAAGTTGATATAATATTTTGTAGCCTACAGACAGATTAGAGTCTTCTCTTTTCAGCAGGAGACATTTGCTTTCCAACCGGTGTTTTCCCGCGATTGTATTTGAAATATTGTGAAAGGCTTGTTCACTGATAGATTTGCTGTGTGCTCTCGACTATACACTATGCTTTATGATTGGGCTACACACAATCCACAACTAGGCAATTTTTTTTGTTAAGCTATTGATCCTCTGTGGTTAAATTATAGGCCTAGTACTATTCTGAATTATTTCATTTATTTCTGAACAGACAATAGTACTGTAATTCTATAACTTCGGCAAATACATTTCAATTGATCTGGGATGCTGCAGCACCTCCAGCATCCTTTGCACAGCTCTGATTCTATGAGGAAATAACTGATGAAGCGCAACGCTGGAGAGATGAGAGTTGCAGGCTCATGTCTATCAGAGCAGATAGAGGGAGAGAGATCATAGACAGTGAATCTCATTCTAGTTCTGTGAGATACAGGCGCGCTTCTCTCTCACCACAGCAACGGCCACACGTTGGTCTTTAGGCTACAATGTTGCGGAAACCATAAACCTGGGCTGGCCTAACCCGAATCAATTCTTAGAATATCAGGCGTGGGCTGAAAAGCTACGTTTTCACATTAGACAGGAGAATTACAGAGGAGGCAACTCAAATTAACTCTGATTGCTTTAGTTAAAATGTTTACATTGCAAACAGGGACAATTAATTTTCATGCCACGAGAGGTACCGGATCCTGGCAAATAGGTTCCGGAACAAAACAGGCCAAAACTGAGAAGTGACGGATTAAATTAAGCACTGGTTGTATCCCATCCAGTGATAACTAGGTAGCCTGTTGCATTTTGCTGTTTGTTTTAATGTCACAAGATAGAGGGGGGCTAATTGGCATTTACCAAAGAGCATCCTACTAGGCACAGGCGCCAAATAAACTTCTTTTCCACGTTGATTCAACGTCATTTCATTGAAATAACGTGGTAACAACATTGATTCGACCAGTGTATACCCAGTGGGATGGCTCATCCCACATCACAATCACTGCTGGGATGAGCCTGAGGTCTGACACACACACACACAAACACACACACACACAAACACACACACACACACACACACACACACACACACACACACACACACACACACACACACACACACACACACACACACACACACACACACACACACACACACACATACACAAACTGCACCATCCCAACCCGCTGTGTGCCAGCAACATCCAACACTCTCTGTGTGTGAGCATGCAAACACCACGAGAGCTGACAAAACACCCTGCCGTGCTGAAAACCAGGCCAGTGTGGAAATAGCAACAGTACACGACAACAACAGCGCTCCTATCCCTCAAAAATCACCAGGCAGAGACACTTCCCTCTGTTTGTCAGCATTACCTAGCGCTACTACCACCTGTTATTCATTGGTTAGACCTCTGCCCCTTCTCTGGGATGCAGAGAGAAGGATGACAGATGATGGTGGGGATTCATTGATTCATGCAAAGAGGCAAATCTCCTCAAGATTAATGTGTGTCAGGAAGGAGAGTAAGCCCACTCACTCCGTCAGCCAAATGTCACCATCATTTCCTAACATCCCACTGGTCACAGATAGTTTTGATTTACATTTGGTTGAGTTGTCAACGAATGTGAATCCAACAAAAACAATTACTATGTATTTAGGTTAAAGTGTGGGTGAAAAAAAGACAAAATTCTCTTACGTAGATGACGTTTTGCAAATCCAATCCGTTTCCCCACATTGATTCACCGTCATCACATAGGATTTTTGTTGTAGAAATGACGTGGAAACAATGTTCATTCAACCAGTTTTTGCTTAGGGGGATGTTTGATAGCATAAGCAAGGAGTTTATTCCATAAAACACATTAGCATTAATCACACACACACACACACACACACACACACACACACACACACACACACACACACACACACACACACACACACACACACACACACACACACACACACACACACACACACACACACACACACACACACACACACACACACACACACACACACACACACACACACACACACAGCATTCCTCATTGTCTGGTGAGTTTGTTCATACCAGTCCATTATTCTAAACTCAGGTACTGTACTGGGCTAATTCCTCTCACTTCATTTGCCCTGTGATTTATCACTTGTGGTTATTGCCCTGCTAAAAAGACAATGCCTCTGCTTTTTAAACGGAGACGGAACTGTTGTTGCATCCTAATGTGCTTCTTTTCAATCCATTGTGTTAATTGTCTCGCTTCCCAAAACAGTTTGAGGCTTTTCCATGTTTGTTTTGGTCTTTTTAAAAGATCCCTCATTGAGGAAATAATTACCTGGCGTTTGGAAGAGATGAAGAGATGTTGAGCACCACATTTTCTTGTCTCTCGCCCATTAAAACACAAGCAGCAAAGCATATCATCTCTCTACCAATGTTTAGGTAATTGTTCTGAAGAGATAGTAATGGCCTCCTAGTTGTTTTACTGAGAAGCCCGTTTGGGTAGAGTGAATAAAACATGTAATTTGGAAATAAACGGAGGCTCTGGGGATTTTAACAATAAAGAAACAAGCGGATTAAAAAATTGTTCACTCCTTTATCAATTACGGCAACAGACTTTGCTAAATAAAGAAAATGGAGTTACATTGACTCTCCCTCCTACTGTTGAGGCAATAGTAGCACAATAAGTGGCGTACTGCCTAGACATATTGAGCACCTCCTTTGTTATCATAATACATAGAATCGTTAGGAACATAATACATACAGTAAGCACGTAGTGAATTGTCTGAAAGACAGAAATGTCTACTTAAAATCTCTCCAAACAGAGTAGCCTGTCTTTATACTCCGTTCACAGTCGAGGGCTAGCTAACTGTGCTGTGGTGAATTTCATTGAGTTGCTTTACTGCTCAGTCTGTTGAGACACACAGCCGTTGACTTTCCTCTGACTACTAGCCCTGCCGTGGTGGGGGACTCTGGGAACTGTGTGAGAATATCAGCAAACAATCTGGCAGCCCATTTCAGTAGCAGTAGTAGAGATTTTACATCAACTGTTTGGGTAAATGAGCCCAGGCAGCAGAGAGAGGCTGTTGGCAGCATGGGGTGGTCTGGGAGTCTTTGTGGGCCCTCCAACAGGGACGCCACTGTTATCTCCTGACTCCCAGACTTCCACACAGCAGTATGGTTGACAGATAGGAGGCCGCTCCACATTAGGAATCCACAGGGGCGTTTTATGGCTCTGCAATGACCAGCATGTGCAACAACTGGAATATGAATTCAATCTGAATTGATATGACTGAGTCTACACATTATGTCTGCCACTGTTATGTTTTAATGTAATGACAAAGAAACTACTCCAGCTATTGAGTTGAAATGACACTGATTACAATTATGTTTCGTATTCTTATCTTTTCTTATTTCTTATTGTTGTTGCATTGTCGCGAAGGAACCTGCCAGTAAGCATTTGCTTGAACAGTGTATGCCATATGTATCCTGTACATACGAGTACATAAGACTGTCCTCTTAAACAAATTAACCTCTGGCTCATCTACGTATGACTGGGATTGATTCAGCCTTTGTAGAGAGGGGGGGGGGGGGAGGGAGAGCCCATCAATCCAGTGTGCCAATGACTTGATCCAGATCATTCCATTGAGAGATAAAAGCCGCCGGTGCCTCTGTCATTCTTTTAGGGTGGCACATCGCATGTCGCTGTAGTGACAGGCCAATCAAGGAAATGGACTGGACTAATGTGGATGGAGATTGTTCATGCTCCCTCGCTGGCCGCTTGGACAGCGAGCCCCGTCGTCCACTACGCAGGCACGTTCCAACATATTTTTTCATCGAGCGTTATGTGTGTCACGGGGGGAAAGACAGACGACGTCCTACAGTTAATAGGCTCTAAATCAAAGCCGCCGCTTAGACAGCCAATCGCAAGCCAGAACAAGTGTCACCTAGGGCCCCCGCTCAAGGTTACCGCCCGCTATAGCTGCCCGCTGTGGAGAAACAGTCCGTACCTCTCTCTCTCTCTCTCTCTCCTCTCCCCCCCCCATCTCACTCTCCATCCCCCTCTCACAGCCAGTAACATGGTTCATTTAGTGAAGGCCAACTAATTTAGTGGGCGACGTGTTCAATAATTGGTGGGATTCATTGTGTGTTATCTGGTATTCAGTGGATGGTTGAATAGAAGGAATGATCAAGAGCTGGGGCAAAAGCAGAGAGTCAAGTAGAGTGGATTTGAATACAGCACAGCCAGAGATGGTGTATGCTGTGGTGGTTGGAAGAGGCAACCAAGGACATGTAAGCGGGTGAATGAGATGCAAATACAATGCATTTTCATATCAAATTATGTTTTCAAATATGGTTGGCAAGGAAGCAGAGAGTGAGTAGCCTAAGGTGCACGTGTTTAAACACAGAGTGAATAAATTACTTCAGGTCAAGGACCTCTATCTCAACTCCAGTTGGGTTTTCACAGTTGGTCTATTTACATTTGGCGTATTGCAATCTACAGTAGCCCAGCACCACTGCCATATTAATACAGTTGAGCTCTGTTTGCATTGCACTACGTTGCATCACAATGTGAACATCTGCTTAGCCCCGTCAGTTTCATGGAGATACTGCGTCTCGTGTAAGACGCTTTCAACTTGGCTGTGTCTTTGTGGACCACGAAGAGTTGCTGTTACTAAAGGTTAGCAGCTAATGGGATTATGAATAAATGAATACAATATTGAATCTACTGCTTCGTGGAGTGTCATGATGCATAAATAAAAGATATATAGAGTTTTGGGAGGTTGGACCAAATGGGAATTGACTACCTGACTACCCCATTAAACACAGTACGTAGACCACAGTAAGAGTAAAGGATGTTCTACTTTGAGTACATGGAACATCTACAGTAGAACCACAGCTGCCTGTATCCCTCTCCTCCCCCTTTTTTCCCCCAGGGTCTCCACTGATGAAGATACACTTTCCATGGGCTCTCCCTGTCTCTCTCTATGAGGCGTTAAGGCTGAACTGGGGTCTGAACTAGGTCTTTAGTGGAGCCCCAGTTAGAGGAGCCTAGTGTTGACCATGCGTGACCTGCTCACCCTGGTCTCCCTCTCTCCTCACTGTAGATATCGACGAGTGTGCGGAGGGGAAGCACTACTGCAGGGAGAACACCGTGTGTGTCAACACCCCCGGATCCTTCATGTGCATCTGTCACAGGGGATACATCAGGATTGATGACTACTCCTGCACAGGTGAGTTCTTTCTTCTGGCAGACTGTCTTATAGCTGCTACCAGAAACCCATACTGTACTTGTTTCATGTTTCTGGCTTCACACTAAACTGTTGAAAGCTGCATTGGGAGTGTGTGTGTGCGTGTGCGTGTGCATGTGCGTGCGTGCGTGTTTGCGTGTGACTCATGATTGTGAGGCTTTTTATATCACCTGCAGAACATATCATAATGTGAAAATCACTTTAAACACTGCATAGCCACGGACGCTATCAGTGAAGGAATCTGTTGCCTCAATAGGCTACAGTAATTATGCATAGCTCATTAATTTAATGCTCATGTATAGAAATTAATGTCAGGGTTTGAGTCGCTCCTATTGGATTTGGTCTGATTACCGCAGGCCACATGAAAGTCATATGCACACAAATCAAAAAGGAATGTTTGTAATTCTGTCCACTTTGCTGCTTTATAGTGTGGTAGAATTAGATGGCATTAGCCCAGGCCGGTGCATCTTAGATGAATACTGGTATGAATTAGTATTGATTTTGGGAGGCTATTGGCTGCGTTTGCTTTGTGCTGATTACAGAGCAGATTTCTGAATACATTGCGTCGTGTAATAACTGTATGATTGAGAAACGCCGCAATTACACCATTCAATTCCAATGGTAGATTGAGTAAGAACTCAGCATTAATGTGCATCTGACCACGATTATACTGACAAAATCTACAATTATCTTTGTGTTCATTCCGCCTATTTTGTCCGGCTTTTTTCTTCCGTTATGTCGTATATAGAGTTGATAACAATGTCATGGTTCGCGGTTAAAAACACTCCAAGTGTGGTTCGTTTGTGCGGTTTACTAGAAGGAGTTAAAAGTGCATGGCTGTAACGGTAATCCTCTTCCTCTTCATCCGAAGAGGAGGAGTAGTGATTGAACCAAGGCGCAGCGTTGTGAAATGACATGATTTAATTAAGACGTGCGTGACATAACTAAGGTGCGAACTCCGGGCGCACCTGCACAAAGTATAGGGGAGGGTCTGGGTGGGCATCTGACCACGGTGGTGGCTCAGGCTCTGGGCGAGTTCCCCACCCCACCATAGTCAATCCCAGCTTACGTCTTCCCCTTAGAATGACCACCCTCCAATTACACCCACTTAATTTACATGGTACCATCAAGATAAGGGGCAGCACCAGGATAAGGTAGCGCAGGACAGAGAGATAGCTCAAGACAGAGAGGTAGGTCAAGATAGAGATAGCTCTGGACAGAGAGACAGCTCTGGACTGAGGGGCAGTTCAGGATTAATGGCCGCTCTGGGCTGAGAAGCAGCTCATGGCTGGTTGGCGGCTCTGGCAGATCCTGTCTGGTTGGCGGCTCTGGCAGATCCTGTCTGGTTGGCGGCTCTGGCAGATCCTGTCTGGTTGGCGGCTCTGGCAGATCCTGTCTGGTTGGCGGCTCTGGCAGATCCTGTCTGGTTGGCGGCTCTGGCAGATCCTGTCTGGTTGGCGGCTCTGGCAGATCCTGTCTGGTTGGCGGCTCTGGCAGATCCTGACTGACGAATGGCTCTAGCGGCTCCTGACTGACTAACGGCTCTGACGGCTCGGGACAGACGGGCGGCTCTAATGGCTCGGGACAGACGGATGGCTCAGACGGCACCGGGGAGACGGATGGCTCAGACGGCGCCGGGCAGGCTCGGCGTTCAAGGGAGCCAGTACGCCTGCACGGTCCGGTATTTCCGGCGCCACCTTCCCGCCCCAACCCAGTACCACCAGTGCCTCCTCCACGCACTAGCCATATGGTGCGTGTCTCCAGCCCTTTACCACCAGTGCCTAAACCACGCACCAAGCCTCCTGTGTGTCCCCAGAGTCCTGTGCGTCCTGTTGCTGCTCCCCGCACTAGCCCTGAGATGCGTGTCCCCAGCCCGGTGCCACCAGTCCCGGCACCACGCACCAGGCCTACAGTGCGCCTCAGCCGGCAGGAGTCTGCCGTCTGCACAGCGATGACTGAACTGCCCGTCTGCCAAGCGCCATCTGAGCCATCCGTCTCCCCAGCGCCATCTGAGCCATCCGTCTCCCCAGCGCCATCTGAGCCATCCATCTCCCCAGCGCCATCTGAGCCATCCGTCTGCAATGAGCCTGCAAAGCCGCCCGTCTGCCATGAGCCTGCAAAGCCGCCCGTCTGCCATGAGCCTACTGAGCCGTCCGCCAGACAGGAGCCGCTAGAGCCGCCAGCCAGACAGGAGCCGCTAGAGCCGTCCGTCAGACAGGATCTGCCAGAGCCGCCAACCAGACAGGATCTGCCAGAGCCGCCAACCAGACAGGATCTGCCAGAGCCGCCAACCAGACAGGATCTGCCAGAGCCGCCAACCAGACAGGATCTGCCAGAGCCGCCAACCAGACAGGATCTGCCAGAGCCGCCAACCAGACAGGATCTGCCAGATCAGTCAGCCAGCCATGAGCAGCCAGATCCGTCAGCCAGCCATGAGCAGCCAGATCCGTCAGCCAGCCATGAGCAGCCAGATCCGTCAGCCAGCCATGAGCAGCCAGATCCGTCAGCTAGCCATGAGCAGCCAGATCCGTCAGCTAGCCATGAGCAGCCAGATCCGTCAGCCAGCCATGAGCAGCCAGATCCGTCAGCCAGCCATGAGCAGCCAGATCCGTCAGCTAGCCATGAGCAGCCAGATCCGTCAGCTAGCCACGAGCAGCCAGATCCGTCAGCTAGCCATGAGCAGCCAGATCCGTCAGCTAGCCATGAGCAGCCAGATCCGTCAGCTAGCCATGAGCAGCCAGATCCGTCAGCTAGCCATGAGCAGCCAGATCCGTCAGCTAGCCATGAGCAGCCAGATCCGTCAGCCAGCCATGAGCAGCCAGATCCGTCAGCCAGCCATGAGCAGCCAGATCCGTTAGCCAGCCATGAGCAGCCAGATCTGTCAGCCAGCCATGGGCCGTCCCTCAGTCCGGAGCTGCAGTCCCTCAGTCCGGAGCTGCCATTCCTCAGTCCGGAGCTGCCATTCCTCAGTCCGGAGCTGCCATTCCTCAGTCCGGAGCTGCCCCTTATCCTGGTGCTGCCCCTTATCCTGGTGCTGCCCCTTACCCTGGTGCTGCCCCTTACCCTGGTGCTGCCCCTTACCCTGGTGCTGCCCCTGACCCTGGTACTGCCCCTGACCCTGGTACTGCCCCTGACCCTGGTACTGCCCCTTACCCTGGTACTGCCCCTTAGTCCGGAACTGCCCCTTCATGCAATGGGGTTAATGTGGAGGGGGGTCGTTTGGAGGAAGCCTAGGAGGTGGTTAGGTACTGTGGTGACGTGGGGACCACAACCAGAGCCGGAGCCGCCACCGTGGATGGAAGCCCACCCAGACCCTCCCCTAGACTGTGTAATGGTGCGCCCGGAGTTCGCGCCTCAAGGGGGGGGGTTATGTCACGCCCTGGCCTTAGTATTCTTTGTTTTCTTTATTATTTTAGTTAGGTCAGGGTGTGACATGGGGAATGTTTTTGTTTTGTTGGTTTTGGGTGTTTTTATGGTAAAGGGGTTGTTGGGTATAGTATAGGGGTTTGTGTGGAGTACATGTGTCTAGTGTTGTCTATGTATGTTTGGTTGTCTAGGAGAGTCTATGGTTGCCTGAATGAGTTCCCAATTAGAGACAGCTGATTTCGGTTGTCTCTGATTGGGAGCCTTATTTAGGGTAGCCATAGGCTCTCATTGGTTGTGAGTAATTGTCTATGTAGAACGTTTGTAGCCTGTATGTGTATGTGTACAACGTTATTTAGCTTCACGGTCGTTTGTTGTTTTGTTTGTTTGTAATAGTGTTTTTTCGTTTCATGTTCATCTTCGTTCGTTTAATTAAAAGAAGATGGCTTATTTTCCAAATGCTGCGTTTTGGTCCGTCAATCCGCCACACGACCGTGACAACACGACAAAACAACTAAGACAGAAAACGAACTAGACTTGAATTAACTAACAAAATAACAAAACGAATGTGTAGACAAACCTAGACATACGAACTTACAATAAAACACGAAGAACGCACGAACAGGGAAATATAGACTACACAAAAATGACGATGTACAAACATACCGAACAGTCCCGTATGGTGCGACAAACACTGACACAGGAGACAACCACCCACAACGAACACTGTGAAACAACCTACCTAAATATGACTCTCAATTAGAGGAACGCCAAACACCTGCCTCTAATTGAGAGCCATACCAGGCAACCCTTAAACCAACATAGAAACAGACAACATAGAATGCCCACCCAAACTCACGTCCTGACCAACTAACACATACAACAAACTAACAGAAATAGGTCAGGAACGTGACAATGGCCTTTTGCTGTGTTAGGCCAGATTTACTAAATTTGCATCTGCTGTTTTCAGAAGAGAATGATACTACAGCAAAAAAAGCTTACCATTTCTTCTATATTCTATGTTTTTCTCTAGGAAATTAATAGACACAAACCTGGAACATGGTGAGAACGAGCAAATGGCAATTAAACTACTTGAACTTTAACTTAAATAGGCCTAATCCTTTGTGACTGCACTGCAGTGCCCTTGTCATGATTTAATGAAGATCATTAGATTATCAAGCCTTGGATTCTCAATTTACCAGAAATTGTTGACAAAACACCACTGTTTTCTTTGTCATTCTAATCAACTCTTTACAGTAAACAATATTGTTAAGGTAAAAAAAGTACATTTGAATTAACTCCATGACTGCTATTGTTATTGAACAGTAGGCCCATGTCTCCTAAAGCCCAACACTGGGCACGAACTCATGAGGCTTACATGCTGCCTAGGCCAGGCACGCGTGTGCGTCCGCGTGTTGATTTTGTCCAGACACGATCAGGACGCACAGGTTGAAATATCAAATGAACTCTGAACCACCGATATGGGGACAGGTCAAAACGGATGAAACATTCATGGCCATTTAGCTAGCTAGCTAGCTTGCTATTGCTAACTTATTTGTCCTGTGATATAAACATTGGGTTGTTATTTTACCTGAAATGCACAAGGTCCTCCACTTGGAATTAATGTTTACCTTTGAGTTGTTTCTGTTTCAACCCTGTAACCACGCGGAATGAATGCGTAAAAAATAGACGTTCACTGTTGTCGAATCATTGTCAAATTTTGAAGGGGAACTACGAGATCTTGTTGATACAGTGGCAAGAAAAAGTATGTGAAATCTTTGGAATTACCTGGATTTCTGCATAAATTGGTTATAAAATGTTCATCTAAATCTTCATCTAAATCCCAACAGTAGACAAACACAGTCTGCTTAAACTAATAACACAATATACATTTTCATGTCTTTATTGAACACACCGTGTAAATATTCAAAGTGTAGGGTGCAAAAAGTAATAACTGGTTGACCCTCCTTTGGCAGCAATAACCTCAACCAAATGTTTTCTGTAGTTGTTGATCAGACCTGCACAACGGTCAGCAGGAATTTTGGGATGTCTAGTGTGAACCGCTCTCTTGAGGTCATGCCATAGCGCCCTCCATTGGGTTGGGGTCAGGACTATGACTGGGCCACTCCAGAAGGCCTATTTTCTTCTGTTGAAGCCATTTTGTTGTTGATTTACTTCTGTGTTTTGGGTCGTTGTCCTGTTGCATCACCCAACTTCTGTTAAGCTTCAATTGGCCGACAGATAGCCTTACATTCTCCTGCAAAATGTCTTGATAAGCTTGGGAATTCATTTTTCCGTTGATGATAGCAAGCTGTTCAGGCCCTGAGGCAGCAAAGCAGCCCCAAACCATGATGCTCCCTCCACCATACTTTACAGTTGGGATGAGGTTTTGATGTTGGTGTGCTGTGCCATTTTTTCACCACACATAGTGTTGTGTGTTCCTTCCAAACAACTCAACTGTAGTTTAATCTGTCCACAGAATATTTTGGCAGTAGCGCTGTGGAACATCCAGGTGCTCTTTTGCGAACTTCAGACATGCAGCAATGTTTTTTTTGGACAGCAGGGGCTTCTTCCGTGGTGTCCTCCCATGAACACCATTCTTGTTTAGTGTTTTACGTATCGTAGACTTGTCAACAGAGATGTTAGGATGTTCCAGAGATTTCTGTAAGTCTTCAGCTAACACTCTAGGATTCTTCTTAACCTCATTGAGCATTCTGTGCTGTGCTCTTGCAGTCATCTTTGCAGGACGACCACTCATAGGGAGAGTAGCAACAGTGCTGAACTTCCTCCATCTATAGCCAATTTGTCTTACCGTGGACTGATGAACATCAAGGCTTTTAGAGATACTTTTGTAACCCGTTCCAACTTTATGCAAGTCTTCTGAGGTCTCTTTTGTTTGAGGCATGGTTCACATCAGGCAATGCTTCTTGTGAATAGCAAACTCAAATTTTGTGAATGTTTTTTATAGGGCAGGGCAGCTCTAACCAACATCTCCAATCTCAACTCATTGATTGGTCTGACTCCTGACTCCAATTAGCTTTTGGATAAGTCATTAGCCTAGGGGTTCACATACTTTTCCCAACCTACACTGTGAATGTTTAAATGATGTATTCAATATAGACAAGAAAAATACAATAATTTGTGTGTTATTAGTTTAAGCAGACTGTGTTTTTCTATTGTTGTGACTTGGATGAAGATCAGATCAAATTTGATGACCAATTTATGCAGAAATTCAGGTAATTCCAAAGGGTTCACATACTTTTTCTTGCCACTGTAGGTACAGTATGGGTGTGGTCGTCATGATTTCTGAGAGTTGCTTACAGTGTGAGTTATGAGGCTAAGTAGTGTGCCATCTCTGAAGAGGAGGCTGCACAACACATTCCTTCTCCATCTGTAATTAAAAAAGCAATTTGTACTAATGCACAGTAGCTCAGCATGGAGGAGAGGAGGCAGAGAGAGAAGAGAAGGAAGGAGACAGAATGCAAAGTAGAGGAGCTGCCTGCCTGGGTTGAGACATGCCAGAAAGAAGGGCTGGTCCTAAATGGCACCGTATTCCCTTTATAATGTGCTACTTTTTACTAGAGTACCGTAGTACCAATGGTGCCATTTGGGATGCAGAGAGAGGATTCAGGCCCGCTGCAGTGCTGCTTCCCTCCCTCCCCCCAGCCATCCCTCCCCCAGCCATCCCTCCCCGCTGAGCTTCTGGGATTGAATGAAGCAGTAAGAGTCTAAGTCCCACCAAGACAATGCAACAACACGGCAGAGTTTTTACATTTCCTGCCTGCCATCTATCCATACCTCTGGTGAGTTTTTACATTTCCTGCCTGCCATCTATCCATACCTCTGGTGAGTTTTACATTTCCTGCCTGCCATCTATCCATACCTCTGGTGAGTTTTTCCATTTCCTGCCTGCCATCTATCCATACCTCTGGTGAGTTTTTCCATTTCCTGCCTGCCATCTATCCATACCTCTGGTGAGTTTTTCCATTTCCTGCCTGCCATCTATCCATACCTCTGGTGAGTTTTTCCATTTCCTGCCTGCCATCTATCCATACCTCTGGTGAGTTTTTCCATTTCCTGCCTGCCATCTATCCATACCTCTGGTGAGTTTTTACATTTCCTGCCTGCCATCTATCCATACCTCTGGTGAGTTTTTCCATTTCCTGCCTGCCATCTATCCATACCTCTGGTGAGTTTTTACATTTCCTGCCTGCCATCTATCCATACCTCTGGTGAGTTTTTACATTTCCTGCCTGCCATCTATCCATACCTCTGGTGAGTTTTTACATTTCCTGCCTGCCATCTATCCATACCTCTGGTGAGTTTTTACATTTCCTGCCTGCCATCTATCCATACCTCTGGTGAGTTTTTACATTTCCTGCCTGCCATCTATCCATACCTCTGGTGAGTTTTTACATTTCCTGCCTGCCATCTATCCATACCTCTGGTGAGTTTTTACATTTCCTGCCTGCCATCTATCCATACCTCTGGTGAGTTTTTACATTTCCTGCCTGCCATCTATCCATACCTCTGGTGAGTTTTTACATTTCCTGCCTGCCATCTATCCATACCTCTGGTGAGTTTTCCCTCGTCAATGGGAATGGGAATGAGAAGAGGATATGTTAATAGGGGGTTTGAGGCTGTCTGTATTTCAGAATTGTTTCAGAAGGAATAATCAGGAGAATTCTCACTCATCTTTTGTTCTCTGATTTATTCAGTGAAGAAGAGACACACCTTGCCTACTCAGTCTTTTTCCATGTGTTTTCCTTAGACACACCCGGAATTTATATTCCACTCACAGTTATATTTCTATGTATCTGTGAGCCGGATGCAAATGTTATTGTCTAAGTAATATGTATCCTCTTCTGCAACCCATTTGTTTCACCGATTTACAATGATGATTAATACCATAGCCCAGTGGATATATTTTTGTTACTATGTATTACACATAGATTCTTATTAAAATGCCTTCAAGTCAAAATTCAGTTGTGCATTTCCCTATAAAAGCCAATTTCATGATTAAACTGAGGCGTATTCAGGGGGGCTGATGTAATGACTTTCTGCCTACTACAGTAAAGTTATTGTCGTAATCTCTCTGAGTTATTGGACTATCAGTGTACATTCACAATCATTGCCTCAGCGCATGATATAGAATCGTTCATATAGAGCTACTCTCCACCTCTTATTCCAATATTAAAAAGATGAATTATGGTTAAATTGGACTTAATTCAAAACTTGTCCGAGGACCCATATGTGTCTAAATCCAATCAAACCGACATTTGATAACATTAGAGAACATACACAAGGCACTCCATCCTACAATAGATTCATGTTTAGATCCAGAGTAGGCTATCTCCCCCATTCTGGTTGTTCAGTGATATATTTGAGATAGGGGTTGTGCTCTAAGCTAGCCAGAGGGTTCTGTTTGTTATTAATGGCAATCAAACATCTGTTTCTGTTTGAACAAGGTCCATAGGTAATGGGCTATTCCCCAAGTGGCTTAGAAAATAAATATTGCACCAGCTCAACAAAACACTAAACTAACCACATATCTCCCACGTCCATTATAATAACTCATTTGGATGAAATATGAGGATCTTTCTTTTTCTCCATGGATTTGAGCAATTAATAGATTGCACACTCAGCATAAATAATGTACAGGTAGCCTAATGATACCCTTATTTCTCCATAAGTGCATGTATCTATACTAGTGTAGTTATACTAGTCCGCACATTGAGAAAGAAAAGATTACAGTTGCACATTCAGGTATAGTGAGTTAGAAAGACTACACTTATTTCATTTAGTTACTCTACAATTTTAACAGTAATTCTAGAATAACATTTTACTACAGTGGGATAAATCAGGGTCACACAGAGTGTTTCTTGGTAGTCTTAAACAAATCTACTTTGAAACAAAAGTAAGAAGGCATCCGTACTGTCACAAATAGAGTTCCAATGTATTCAATTCTGAGGTTGAATCCGAATATTACACTGACATAGAAACACCGTATTTTCGGGGTACAAAATAAATACATGTAATTATGAAAAATATGAATAACATTCCACCCATGAGGCCACTAGAGGGCGATTTGATCATTTGACTGCAGGAAAGGCTAAACTCAGAGAGATGTTCTACAGTAACAGCATAAGGTTCTGGGTTCACATGTCCATGGGTCAGTGGGTTGAAGTGGACATGAAATTTACATAATACACCCTTCAGTGAAGGAGGTCACTAGTTCAATTCTCAGCCGGCGACAGACTCATTCCGCAGCCACACTGACTTCATGTTCTTCTCCAAATGAAATATGTATTACCAAAGCCTCAACACAACCCCTTTCCTCTATGTCCAATAGAACCATGAAAGAAAGGAGCATCCAACGTTCCCCTGCTCTTTGACTAGCATTTTACCCTTGATGTTGAAGGTCAAGATAGCCCTCCTCTCTTCCTCCCTCCCCAAAGTGCCTGGAGCGTGCTCCTCGCTCCTAGAGATTAGTGGTTTATCCATGAAAGGTGGCAGATTGGCTGTGTGCTGCGGCCTTTGAATGTTATTAGAGTGCTGCTGTCCTGAGTTGTGTGTGTAGGGGTGTGAGGGGTGTGTATGTGCCCCCACTCTAATCCTATGATAACCAGACCAGCTCTGGCCTCAAAGCTAGAAGAAAGGGAGGGAGGGAATGAGAAAAGGAGGGCGGAGGTGGGGATCGGTGGGCAGTGAAGATTAGAGAGGATGACATCCACTGTGTGAAGTCAAAGGGCCTGGCAGAGGATTATGGGAAAATAGTGTGCCTTGGCCCCTGTCTCTTTTCCCCGTCCTTTCACGCTTTGTTCACAATCTATTCCATCTCAGATAGTGAATCTAATGATGAATTTGATACTCTCTCAAATATGGAAAACAAACTAACACTGTTTCAACACAGCCTTCACATTTAGACATGTTATTATGATGTGCCTGTCAAGGCCCCAGAATATCTACATTTAGCATAAAGATCAATGAGTCGCTCTCAGAGTTGTCCATGGGTTTGTAAGTATCTCCATGCAGTGACTGTATTAACTGTTACAGTGACTGTTTTCCGTCAGTTCAGTCAGTTTGTTGGACAAAGGCTGAGTAGGCTCCGGGCTGGGCTGGGCTGAGGCTCTAGTCAGCCAGTCAGCCAGTCAGCCAGCCAGACAGTGTGCTGTAGCAGCAGGAGATGGAGGAGAGGACAGCAGCACGCTACCAAGGGATCCCTGGTGACAGCCTGTAAATAATTGATTGTTTATCTGTCTGCAGCATGAGCAGCACAAGTCAGGAAGAAAAACCTTACACAGACACACACACACACACACACCTTGTCTGCCAATCCCTCCATCCTGACGATTCAGAGTGATGGCACGCTGCTCTACTGGGCCCGGCAGGCATAGACAGATGTGACCTTGGGCAAATCTCCTCTCTCTTTTTACTCCCCTCTTATATTACAGTTTTATATGCTGCCTGTCTCGGTGGGGACTCAGACCAGGGATGCATCCCAAATGGCACACTACTCCCTTTATAGTACACTCCTTTTGACCAGGGTAAATGTGCAAATAGTGTGCTATATGGGGAATAGGGTGTCATTTGGGAGTCAGCACAGGCAGGTTTTAATTCAGGACATCAGCAGGTGTGATACAGTGCAGCAGCAGCAGGACCAGTCTTCCTCCACGTCCTTCACTCTGTCATATATACATCATATGCTCAAAGGAGGAGCTCATCACCATGTCACTTTCAATTTGTTTGAGCCCGATACTGTTCAGGAGATGTAATGGATGGGATGATGACAATGAAATGGATGGAGCTCAGGTCTCTCCTGTGGCACACATTCTGGCTCACATCCCATCCATCCTTCTCACATACGAGACGTTCAAGTTTGAGGGTCCTGCATTTGTTGGGTTAGCTGTATAGTACAATTGTAGAAGTCTGTCATATATGGAAATATTTAGATGAAAGGTTAGGACACAACAGTTCACCGGGCACAAGACTGAATTCAAATATTACACTTGATTTTATGTGCATTTTACATTTGCTGTATTTTTCGCTGCGTTGAAAGCAAAATATGAAAATACTCTGGCTACATTCAGTAATACGATAAGACTATTCCTGGAAAATGTGGGAAAATCGGACCTTTGAAATGAAAATGGATGGCCATCCCTTCAGTAAAATGTATTTTTACCAGACCCTCCCTGAACGCTTGAAGGAAAACAAGTGACCCTCCCCTATACCTAAAATAAGAATTAAAACATAGTGGATAGAAGAGAACGTGCCTACCGTTTACCCTAATTCCTAGCACAGACCAGAGTCTTAGATATACAGTTTTAAAAACGGCTCTTCATTTTGTAAGCAGTACATGGCAAAGTAAACAGAAGGTTGTGGATTCCCAGACCACCCTGTCCATGGTAAGGGTGAAAAGATCTCCATTATCTATCGTCTTATTTGCAGATTGAGAAAAAAATTGCCTTTTATGAACACATTTCATCAAATTCTACGTAATTATCATAACTGGAGACAAGTAGAATCTTTTTTAATACCACAAAAGCACTTTTAACTTCTATACAGGCTAATGTAGTCGTAAAGAAATCTACCTTGAAACAGAAGTATACACCTCACACACATGGTTATGGGCAGAAAAAGACACCTGTACCATGCCAGATATAGAGTTGAAATGTATAATATTTTTTGTCAGTGCATGGACTCTACAATGTGTCAAGTGTTCCACAGGGATGCTGGCCCACGTTGACTCCATTGCTTCCCACAGTTGTGTCAAGTTTGCTGGATGTGTGTTGGGTGTTGGACAATTCTTGATACACACGGAAAACTGTTGAGCGTGAAAAACCCAGCAGCGTTGCAGTTCTTGACACACATTCCTTCTTAGGCTACCTGGCTTGCTCCTGACTGATTTAGAGTTAAGTATGTTGTTTAATAGCCTTTGAAAATGTTGAACGTCAGTTGATAGTGACAGAATCATCATTGCAGACTAAAGCGTCATTATAGATCGCTTCATATAATCAGGTCCATCACATTTTTTCTAACTTGTAAGCTAACAAGGGGTAGCCTATGCTTTTAGGCTACCCCTTGTTAGCATACCCCTTCAATTTGAGCCCTGGTTTTAACTTAACACACCAAGCCCTTCACTGACACTGAAGTATTTAAGGAGTGCATGGTGACTGAAATAATTGGCTGATAAAATCTACGGATAGTAGATTGATTTAGTCTGTCAAACAGGTAGGCCCACCTCTTATTTCTTGAATAGGAAGAAATAGACTCCAGTACAAAGTGCTCTTGTTGTTAGTAGCCTAAAGTAAAATTATGAATTTTAAATGAAACAGGTGGGGTTATAGGAGGGGTTATGAAAGACACTCATGGGGGTGTCCACTGAAAGTTGCATAGCAACAACAACTGGGACCTAAAAGACACCCACCATGGGCACCCATAAAATTTGCCCCTAAGAGCCAAACAAAAGAAAAACCCACACCAAACTTAGAGACAGGAAGCAAACTAAAAAGTTCAGGAAAACAAAAACAGGGACCGTTAGACAAAGGAATATTTTTCTAGCTAAAAGACCCTTCACATCTCTCAAGATAACTGGAACACTGGGCCAGCCACTCTTAAATATCACCTGGGCCAGAACAGGTGAAACACCTTCCAACTAACGAGATGAACAAGCCAGCATAGGTGTAACACATACACATTTGTTTTGCTCTTCTAGCTGTGCCGTTGAGGAACTAGAGCACAGTTGTAATTGTTTTGTTTGGAACACAGCCCTGCATCTCCGACATCAGACAATTACTGTTGTTGTTTACATAAATACAAAAATGGTCCATTATAACTTGCAATCAGGGTCAGGTGGGCATCATTTGAAAGCCTGTTCTATTTCCAACATGACTAGCTAAGTTTTAAAATATGATGTTACAAAAATAGGCTCATTCTGTTCTGAACAACCCGGGGTATGACGCCATGTCATCTTGTAACTGTACATCAAACATAACGATCATAAACGTTGACACTGTATATGACAAGTTTTATGATATGGAAATGTGAAGTGCACATTTGGACTCAAATCAAATTGTATGTCTCATGCGCCGAATACAAGTGAAATGCTCACTTACAAGCCCTTAACCAACAATGCATTTCAATAAATAGAGTTAAGAAAATATTTACTAAATAAAGTAAAACATGTAATAAAAAGTAACACAATAAAATAACAATAACGAGGCTATATACAGGGGGTACCAATACTGGGTAAATGTGCGGGGGTACAGGTTAGTTGAGGTAATTTGTATATGAAGATAGGGGTAAAGTGACTATGAATAGATAATAAACAGCGAGTAGCAGCAGTATAAAATCAAAGGGGGGTGTCAATGTAAGTAGTCTGGTGACCATTTGATCAATTGTTCAGAATTCTTATGGCTTTGGCTGTAGAAGCCATTTTTTTAGCCATTTTAATCTAGACTTGGTGCTCCGGTACCACTTGCCATGGTGTAGCAGAGAGAACAGTCTAAAACTTGGGTGACTGGAGTCTTTGACAATTTTTTGGACCTTCCTCTGACACTGCCCAGTATATAGATTTTATTCTATAAATAAAGTTAAAATCCAGGATTTTATTCAAATCTATTATAACACTTTTCACACCAAAGTACGTTCATCTCTAGGAGGCAGAACGTGTCTCTGAGCGGTATGACGGCTGCGTGGTCCCATGGTGTTTATACTTGCGTACAATTGTTTGTACAGATGAACGTGGTACCTTCAGGCATTTGGAAATTGCTCCCAAGGATGAACCAGACTTGTGGAGGTCTACAATTTTTTTTCTGAGGTCTTGGCTGATTTCTTTAGATTTTCCCATGATGTCAAGCAAAGAGTCACTGAGTTTGAAGGTAGGCCTTGAAATACATCCACAGGTACACCTCCAATTGACTCAAATGATGTCAAATTGCCTATCAGAAGCTTCTAAAGCCATGACATAATTTTCTGGAATTTTCCAAGCTGTTTAAAGGCACAGTCAACTTGGTGTATGTAAACTTCTGACCCACTGGAATTGTTATACAGTGAATTATAAGTGAAATAATCTCTGTAAACAATTGTTGGAAAAATGACTTGTGTCATGCACAAAGTAGATGTCCTAACCGACTTGCCAAAACTATAGTTTGTTAACAAGAAATTTGTGGTGGTTGAAAAACAAGTTTTAATGACTCCAACCTAAATGTATGTAAACTTCTGACTTCAACCGTATATTTACATTTACATTTAAGTCATTTAGCAGACGCTCTTATCCAGAGCGACTTACAAGTACATACATTCATCCTTTTTTTTTTTTGTACTGGCCCCCCGTATATAGGGGTACGAGTGTAAAGGGCTACAAAATATATGAATACTGTTCTTTATTCTCATTGTTTAGTAAGATTCATGAGAGCTAGTCCGTGCGTGAGCACAGGAGAGAGAGCTGAATGTGATATTTTAGTCCCCTGCCAGGCTTAGGATGGCCCAGAAATCCACTAACACAAGTGGAAAGAGGACAAAGTGTTACCCAGAGATAAGCAATACAATTTTATGTCCCATAGGTTTTCCTCTAGTATTATTGATAGATTTGATCAACTATTTCTGGTTCTGTAATTTCACACTGCAGAGCAGACTCAATCAGGACTAGAACATTCTCTCTGCCAAAAGGAGATGGATAAATGTCACGGCTGTTGAAAGATGAGGACCAAGGTACAGCGTGGTCAGCGTACATTTTCTTTATTTTATCAAAATGACGCCAAACAAAACAAAAAAACACTACACAAACAAACCGTGAAGGTCAAAGGCAAAGTGCCATAAACAAAGTCAACTTCCCACAAAGACAGGTGGGAAAAAAGGCTACCTAAATATGGTTCCCAATCAAAGACAACGATAGACAGCTGTCCCTGATTGAGAACCATACCCGGCCAAAACATAGAAATAGAAAATCATAGAAACAAAACATAGAATTCCCACCCCAACTCACGCTCTGACCAAACCAAAATAGAGACACAAAACATAGAACGCACACCCCAACTCACGCCCTGACCAAACCAAAATAGAGGCATAAAAAGGATCTCTAAGGTCAGGGCGTGCCAGTAACTAATGCCAGGTTTGCGTCCTTTGGGACCTAACTTTTTTTGTGTCATTCTAGAGACTGAGTCATCTAAGTTTAGTTTTGTTATGATAATGGTTCACATGAAGTTTCCAGTAGTTTTTGGAAAGTCACAACGCCCAAAAGTTTAGTAACCAACTGCCTTAAGTAGTATACAGTAAGCAAATACTTATCACGAAGCAACAATTATAAAACCTCTGCAAAGCTCCACACAGAATAGATGTATTCCTGTGTTCCCGTGGTATAAAAATCTCACTGTGTGTTCATGGTCAGTTCGAGGGCATGCAGCAGAAATTGCTCGTTTAACTTGCAATGTGAGTGAGGGAGGATAGATAGATAGATTCCGAGATAGGTTTGCGTGGGTGGGAGTCAGATACAGGTTTGTCTGCCTCTGTCTCCTGCTGTTAAAATGGGATTGGTCTCTGGATAGAGGGGAAGTGTGAAGTTTTTGTTTTGGTCTAAAAGGTGCTGTTAAGGTGTGATTGGCCTCTGCAAAATGTGACCGACCACCTCGATTCAATCTTATGTAGCCACATTTGAAATGGTGTTTTTAACATTGGATAAAAGTAGAGAATCAGAGCTAGACAATTGTATATCATACACTGCAATTGAGGAACAATGGGAAAGTAATTATACTTTGAAAGTTGATAAACTTGTAACCCCACTTTTAAGAAAATGGCCCTTGAATGTTTTGGTACACCTACTGGAAAGCTCTTCTTTGTCTACACCCATTCAGCATCGTTCACACCCTCTTAAGCCTTAGTCCCACCCATCTCTTTGGATTCACAGGTGAGGCCATGTGGTAAACACACGCTATATCAAATTAAATCTAAGTTTATTTGTCACAGGCACAGGATACAGAAGGTGTAAACAGTACAGTGAAGTGGTTACTTGCATAGTCGCAATATCAAAAACATAGTGTCCAGATTAAATATTTGATCATTATTAGATGACACTTACCCGACCCACTTGTCTCTATTGATGGGTCATGTGAAGGAAATGCTATAACCACCTCCCAGACACATCTACTAAGTGGATGGGTCACTAATGTCCAGACATGTACACATGTTCATGAAATACAATAGATGGCCGTAATCACCCCCAGACACACCTGGCTAATTTGATGGGTCATGTAATAATCCGGCCGAAGTGGAGTCTTTGGTTTAGACATGTAGCTAGCTAGATAAACAATGAACCGTTATAATCCCAACTCATACTACTACCCATACAAAAATTGTCATAGCTGTAGTATGAATCTGCAGTTAGCTAAAGCTAACAAACTAGGTTCAATGTTAGCTAGCTAACATTAGGCTATAACAAGCAAGGCAAAATAGGTTTCTGATTTGAATAATATTACTCCACAGATCATACACGTAATTTTAGCTAGCGAGCCAGCAAGCTAATGTTTGCTAACTAACTAACAGTACGCTTTAACTTGCAATAAAAATGACTTTCTGTCCAAATTAAAAACTTAAAAATTTACACTAAAATGTAGCTTGACTCTTACACATATACATGGATGAACGCTTCATGGCAGACTGGCACCATTTAACTCCGTTTTGTTTCTAGATACATCTTGTTTGGCCAGCGTTGTGTCAAGTCACTCCAGTTCACACTGACCGTGGCGTGTGCAAAAAGTAACTGATCTGTCGATAGAGCCTGCTAAATTCAGGGCATCAATGTTGTTGGGAAAAGTAGCTAAACTTTTGTAGTTCTCGATGGCTAACGTTATATCTTTCAAAAACGGCACGGTAGAAAGGACTGTCAACACATACTGAACAGCTCACATTACAGACAGACACATGGAACATGGAAGATATAACGTAGTGGGCCCCCTAAACCAACTAGCCTCGTAATTTAACAATTTGAATCGTTTTTATGGATGGAATACATGTTTGTTGTTAAGGCACATGAAAGTTCACATGTTCCGGAAGGCATTTCTGCCCAAAACGCATTTTTATAAAACAATACATGTTTACGTTCAAATGTCGCTTCTGTGAGGTAGTGACGTGCAACATACACCTAGTTTTCTGTAACGATTCACATAAAGAAGTCCAGGTGAAGTTTTGGTTTGGTCTTAAAGGTGCTGCTAAGGTGTGGATGACCTGTGAAGGTGAATTTTTGTTTTGGTCTTAATGGTGCTGTTTCAGTGTGATTGACCTGTAGGAGGTGAACTTTAGTTGTAGTCTTAAAGGTGCTGCTAAGGTGTGATTCACCTTTCTAAGGTGGTTTTGTTTTGATCTCAAAGGTGCTGTTAAGGTGTGATTGGCCTCTGTAAAATAGAGGGCCAGGTAAGGTTTTGTTTTGGTGTTATTGACTTGTGTAAGGTGACGTTTAGTTTGGCTCAGGTGCTGTTATGGTGGGATTGACCTGTGTAAGGTGAAGTTTTGTTTTGGTCTTAAAGGTGCTGTTCTGTCTGTTTGTTTTTCTGTTCCAGAGCATGATGAGTGTGTGAGTGGACTACACAGCTGCGACCAGAATGCCCTCTGTTTCAACAAGGTGGGAGGGCACAGTTGCTCCTGTAAGCCAGGATACACTGGTAACGGCACCGTCTGCAAAGGTAAGCTCCACTGACCAGAACCACACACAGACAGAAAGTACGTCATTATTTTATCTCTCTCAATTACATTAATCATTACTAAGACAAATGTTTAAGAACTGTAATGATATATTAAATCACATTAGTAAATGAGCCCATCAACTGTATCCAAATACATACTACAGTCCTAATTAAAATTGTAATCTATCTATGTTAATATTGAATAATGGCTGTATGATACCTGTGGTCCTCTAGCAATGTGCAATGGCCTGTGCCAGAATGGAGGAACCTGCATCTCCCCAAACAACTGCATCTGCCAGCAAGGCTTCACAGGGAAGAGCTGTGAGACAGGTAAGACTTCCTCTCTGTCTAGTCTGCAGTCCTCTAATTTAAACACTGCATCAAGACTACACAGAATATAAAAGAGGAGGGAAGAGGTGAGCTGTGGTGTTCTCTAGAAAGATTTGATTTGTATTTGAAGAAGGAATGACTCAAGATGAGACGTTGTTTGATAAAAATTCTTAAGATGATACTTTCAGTGTTATCATCACTTTGGTGTCAGAATTTATTTAGTGCTCTCAATATAACAGCCTGAGCTCGGATCCTCAGAGCCCATGATGTCATCTGCATGCTTGTTTAAAATACTTATTGTAGCAACTTGCAATTGTCTTGTGTTCTATTGGAAGGCATTTGACTGAGACATCAAATGAGACTGATGTCCATTCTAAGTGTTGGCCCTATCTGTACTTACTGACCGTCTTTACACGCTCACTGTAAAAATGACATGTGATACACTTTAAAAAGAAAAGGTTGCTGGAGTATCCTTTGGGGGTCCTTCCAATTGAAATAAGGTATTTGAATAACCCTTTAATTTAGTTCATATAAGGGACAAACCTTACCTTATATTGAGGAGATCTTTACATTTTTCAGTCCTTTCAAATTAAAATCCAAATGTTTCGGTTGGGCAGTTAGGAGGTTCCTTGATGAACCACACCTCCTATTGGGTTCTTGGAAAAACCTTTTGTGGGCAATTTTCAGTGCCAAGTACCCTAAGGTTCTTTGAAGAACTTTGAGGATTTTAGAAGAAACCTTGTTGAACCCCTCGTTTTTAGAGTGTGTAACTAAAGTGTTACTGAGCTATTTCCACTATTCACCAGCTGTTGTTTTCACAAAAAGCACCAGTCTTCAGTTTCCCCAGAACCATTACCCATAAATACATGGCTCTTACTTTCCCCATTTGCCCTGTTCATCCTCCTTTATCCCCTGTGTGGCTGGGTTCTGTTCTGTGGTGACTAATGAGCTAGTTCCTGTTCTAATGGGCCATTTGAGGATTTGAACTGCAGTTGCAGCACTATGGGAATGACTCTGTCTGCATCACACCTGATATTAATTACTATAGCTCACTGACACTGATGCACTGTGCGTTATAGTGCATAATTTTTATCTTTGTCTTGGCCAAGCATTATATGTGATTTATTAGGATCCCCAATAGCCGACGCCAGTAGCGACAGCTAGTCTTACTGGGGTCATACACATAACCAAAAATACATTACAGACAAAATACTTTACAATTCACATACATTTAAAATCATTAACATGTAGTGTGTGTGTGTGTGTGTGTGTATCTATCAGTTACACATACACGTCAGTACATACACACAACAAGTAGGTCACACGGGGAGAGGCGTTGTGCCGTGAGGTGTTGCTTTATTTGTTTTTTGTAACCAGGTTTGATGTTCACATGCGCTATATAAGATGGAAGGGAGTTCCATGCACTCATGGTTCTGTATAATACTGTACGTTTCCTTGAATTTGTTCTGGATCTGGGGACTGTGAAAAGACCCCTGGTGGCATGTCTGGTGTGTGTGTCAGTGCTGTGTGTAAGTTGAGTATGCAGACAATTTGGAATTTCCAAAACATTAATTTTTCTTATAAAAACAAGAAGTGACGCAGTCAGTCTTTCCTCAACTCTTAGCCAAGAGAGACTGGCATGCATAGTATTAATATTAGCCCTCTGATTACAATGAAGAACAAGATGTGAAATTCTGTTCTGGGCCAGCTGCAGCTTAACTAGGTCTTTCTTTGCAGCATATGACTGGACAATAATCAAGATAAGAGCCTGTAGGACTTTCTTTGTGGAGTGTGGTGTCAAAAAAGCAGAGCATCTCTTTATTACAGACAGACCTCTCCCCATCTTTACAACCATTGAATCTATATGATTTGACCATGACTGTTTACAATCTAAGTGAACACCAAGTAATTTAGTCCCCTCAACTTGTTCAACAGCCACACCATTTATTACCAGATTCAGCTGAGGTCTAGATCTTAGGGAATGAGTTGAACCACATACAATGCTCTTAGATTTAGAGATGTTCAGAACCATTTTATTACTGGCCACCCATTCCAAAACAGACAAACTCTTTGTTAAGGATTTCAGTGACTTCATTAGCTGTGGTTGCTGATGTGTATATGGTTGAATCTTCAGCATACATGGACACCCATGCATTTTTTTTATGCCAGTGGCAGGTCATTGGTAAAAATAGAAAAGAGTAGGGGGCCTAGAGAGCTGCCCTGCGGTACACCACACTTTACATGCGTGACATTAGGGAAGCTTCCATTAAAGACAACCATCTGAGTTCTCTGAATCCACAAAATGGCAGAGGTTGAAAAGCCATAACACATACGTTTTCTCAACAAAGGTTATGGTTAATAATATCAAAGGCTGTCCTGAAATCTAATATTACAGCTCCTACAATCTTCTTATTATCAGACTTTCCTCTAGGCTCAGATTAAAGATATGACAGATAGGAGTGGCTGTAGAGTCAGCTACCATCTCAGTAGCTTTCCATCTAAGTTGTCAATGCCCAGAGGTTTGTCATTATTTATCGAAAACAAAAAAACAATCCACCTCTCCCATACTATTTTTACAAAATTCTAACTTACAATGCTTGTCTTTCATTATTAGTCTTTTTATGCATGAGTACGATGGCTCACTGTTCGTTGTTGGCATTTCCTGCCGAAGTTTGCCCACTTTGCCAATGAAGTAATCCTAAAAATAATTGTTTTTTGTGTTGAAAAAGCCATCTGATTTGATGAAAGAGTTGAATTTGTCCATCTGCCCATAATTTCATTTAAAGTACTCTAAAGTTGTTTTCCATAATTCTTTATGTCATTGATCTTGACTATATAATACAGTTTATTTTTCTTTTGGTTTAGTTTAGTCACAACATTTCTCAATTTGCAGTAAGTCGGCCAGTCAGATGTGCAGCCAGACTTATTAGCCACTTCTTTTGCCCATCTCTTTCAAATATTCAGTTTTAAATTCCTCATCAATCTATGGAACATTAACAGTTCTAACAGTCAGTTTCTTAAGACGTGCATGTTTATCAATAATTGGAAGAAGCAATTTCATAAATATTTTTAACATCTTCCACATAAGAGTCACAGCTTTTGGAACTTTGGCTTTCCTGGAAATAGCCACTATATTGTGATCACTGCATCCAATGGGTACGGATACAGCTTTAGAACAAAGTTTTCCAATATTAGTAATGTTTGTAAACACCCTGTGAGTTTGATTAGTAACCTATACCAGATTACAGGCATTGTTTACAGTGAGAAGCTTCCTCTTGAGCGGACAGTTTGATGTAAACCAGTCAATATTCAGGTCCCTAAGAAAGTAGACCTCTCTGTTTACATCACTTACAGGCATTTCACACATCTTATTTTGATACTGACTGTCAGCCTTATTCTAAAATGGATTAAATTAAATAAATCCTCAGCAATCTATACACAATACCCCATAATGACAAAGCGAAAACAAGTTTTTAGAAATAAAAAACAGAAACAGCACACACCTGTCTATATAAGGTCCCACAGTTGACAGTGCATGTCAGAGCAAAAATCCAAGCCATGAGGTCGAAGGAATTGTCCGTAGAGCTCCGCGATAGGATTGTGTGGAGGCACAGATCGTGGGAAGGGTAGCAAAAAATGCAGCATTGAAGGTCCCAAAGAACACAGTGGCCTCCATCATTCTTAAATGGAAGAAGTTTGGAACCAAGACTTCCTAGAGCTGGCCGCCCGGCCAAACTGAGCAATCAGGGGAAAAGGGCCTTGTTCAGGGAGATGACCAAGAACCCGATGGTCACTCAGACAGAGCTCCTCTATGGAGATGGGAGAACCTTCCAGAAGGACAACCATCTCTGCAGCACTTCACCAATCACGTTTGGTATGGTAGAGTGGCCAGACGGAAGCCACTCCTCAATAAAAGGCATATGACAGCCCACTTAGAGTTTGCCAAAAGGCACCTAAAAACTCTCAGACCATGTGAAATAAGATTATATGGTCTGATGAAACCAAGATTGAACTCTTTAGCCTGAATACCAAGCTTCACGTCTGGAGGAAACCTTGCACCATCCCTACGGTGAAGCATGGTGGTGTCAGCGTCATGTTTTTCAGCGGCAGGGAGACTTGTCAGGATCGAGGCAAAGATGAACGGAGCAAAGTACAGAGAGCTCCTTAATGAAAACTTGCTCCAGAGCACTCAGGACCTCAGACTGGGGTGAAGGTTCCCCTTCCAACAGGACAATGATGCTAAGCACACAGCCAACACAACACAGGAGTGGCTTCGGGACAAGTCTCTGAATGTCCTTGAGGGGCCCAGCCAGAGCCCAGACTTGAACCCGTTTGAACATCTTTGGAGAGACCTGAAAATAGCTGTGAAGCGACGCTCCCCATCCAACCTGAGAGAGCTTGAGAGGATCTGCAGAGAAGAATGGGAGAAACTCTCCAAATACAGGTGTGCCAAGCTTGTAGCGTCATACCCAAGAAGTCTCAAGGCTGTAATCGCTGCCAAAGGTGCTTCAACAAAGTACTGAGTAAAGGGTCTGAATACTTATGTAAATGTGATATTTCAGTTTTTAATTTTGAATAAATTAGCCAAATAAAAAATAAAAAAATGGTTTTTGCTTTGTCATTGTGGGGTATTGTGTATAGATTGATGAGTGAAAAAAAAGATTATCAGTTTATAATGAGGCTGTAACTTAACAAAATGTAGAAAAGTCAAGGGGTCTGAATACTTTCCAAAGGCCCTGTATACAGTAACACCTCCCCATAAGCATTCCTGTCACTTCTATAGATGTTATATCCTTGTATTGCTACTGCTGTATCATCAAATGATTATCTAAGTGAGTCTCATAAATCGCTAATATATGAATGTTATCTGATCTTAGCAAATTATTGATTTCATGACCCTTATTTCTAAAGCTACATACAATATGGGCTATTTTCAGCCCTTTCCTGGGTACCTTATGATAATATGGAAAAGAGTCAACAAAGCAAGAGAAAAAAATATATACATTCAGCAGTCCATTAATCAGTTGGTGTGTGTAAGTATGTGTGTGTGCTGTGGGGTTGAAGCTACGAAACCATAGGCTTGGCTCGCTCATCTCTTCAAGGCTTTTGGGAGGGATGGTGGACAATGAGCCTGTCATTGAGGATTTAAGCAATGTCCCCACACGCTCTAGCAGCTTTCATTGCTGGGATAAGTGTTTTCCTCTTCTGGCTCACAGCTTCAGGATAGTCCTCATTGAGGAAGATGTACATTCCTCTCAAGTTCTTGGCTCTTTCCAGAACAGCTACATTGTCCTTGAACCTCAGGACCTTGACCACTATCGTCCTGGGCCTGTCTCCTGGGCTGGTGGTGGGTTTTCCAGTCCTGTGGGCACACTCCACCTCAATCTTCCTGTGGTCCATCTTCAGTTTCTCCGAGATTATTTCCCTTACTTTGTCCTCAGACTCCATCCAGGTCTCATGTTGAGGTTCTGCAATTCCATCCACAACCATGCTGTTCCGCCTTGATTGGCCCTCGAGATAATCTGATTTCTCCATCATTGTTATCATGGATTCACCATACAGAACTGATGTCCTCTCTCAAGGACAGAGAGATGTACCGCTATCCATAAAACTCATCCTATATCCATCGATTGTATTCTGTTTTCGTAGATATTTCCATCTGCAGTGGCTTATGTGAGAGCATCATGGGAAAGGTGATCATATAGCAGCTCCTTATACCTGATCTATACAGCAGATACTTTGCTTTCAGCATGTCGTACATAGAGAATAGCTGTCAGGACAAGACAACAGTGAAAGCTTATAGAAATCAGAGGCATGACAGTTTGAGACTATGTTTCTCAAGCTCCCAGACAGGGCAGAAACAGAGAGCTGCTGAGCTGCAGGTATTGATTGCACATAAAGGACCTTTATGAGGCGTACCATTTTACTGCCTGTCTTAAAGCAAATTACTTTTCTCAAGGTGCTGTTCTGTCCTGTTCTGTGATGCTGAAGACGGCTGAATGGAATGCTGGAAAGCTGGCTGGTGTTAGGAGCATAATAACCATGATCTCTTATCCACCTCTGCAGTGGACCAGCTTTGATGACCATGTATCCTAGTAATGATACGGTCAGAGCTCTCAACCATTTCATTACCTTCACTAGGCTGGGCTTCACCTTCAGAATTTGTTCTCTACAGAATCTGGAACATTCTGTACTGTGGACAAGGAACAGCTGCTAGAAGGGGAAATGGTGAGATGATCTTTTCTGCTTAATAGAACCATTTAGAATGGAATGCTCAGAGTGTAATTAGTGACAAACAAACAGTTGTGGAGCAGAATGACTGTCAGTCTAATCACAGAATGAGGGGAAACTGTGACGATGATGTGGAGCTCAGGCCTCTGTTTATTTTGGGCTCCTATCTTCTCAACAGTTAATCATCAACGTTGATTATAATTCAAACAGTGAAGGTTTGAGAACACAAACACACTCAAAAAGATTCCCAGAGAGGGTGCCTCCGTTGACAAGGCGTTTGTCACCACTTCTGCAGCTGTCTTTCTCTTCTTTCTCCAGAGCTGTGCATTTCCCCTCCGATAGTCTTTCCCGCCTTTCCACTCTGTCTCCAGCCCCGTCAGGCTTGTGACAGCTCTTGCCATGAGTGCCCTCAACACAGAGCTGGAGCCACCTCTGGAGGCCTCTAGCCACTGCTACTGTGCTGCAGAGACGTCACCAGGCACTCAGTCCGTGGATAGACTGGGGGAGTCAGTCCGAGTCGCCATGTGTCTCTTAACGCAGTGACGTGCTCCCAGAGAGAACTCACTCTGCTGGATAAGAGCAGCTCATATTGGAGTTCATACTGTTCCCACTCCTAATGTAAAACTCCCCAGTACTCTGGGAGAGAAATAGAGGGATGGAGAGAAAGCAGAGGGAGGGAAAGAACAGAGAGAGGGAGAAGCAGAGAAAGTGAGAATGATGGAAAGAGAGAGCGTGAGGGAGAAAGGGGGAGAAACCGAGAAAGAGAGAGAGAGAAAATGAGAGAGAGAGACTCGGGAGAGGTGGGGCTAGGGTTATCTCCCTCCATCCTGCCTGGAGGGCGAGGCGAGTCGAGGTCGAATAAGGCGGTGGCTGAACATGAAAAAGCTTTCACAGCGGCCCGCTCCCCCCCACCGACCCACTGTGCTGCTTTTAGTTCCCCCCCTGGGACACACACTGACTCAAGAACAGTGGAGGCTGCCTGCCTGCCTATGACAGCTGAGAGAGAGGTTCTAAAACACAGAGTGAGTATAGACACACACACACACACACACACACACACACACACACACACACACACACACACACACACACACACACACACACACACACACACACACACACACCCACATCTTACAGCCAACAGCTGGGGTCCTCAGAGCCCATGATGTCACCTTTGTGTGTGTTGGTGGTGCATGGGTCAGCTGTTTGTTCACCTGCACCTTCCCATAATTTCTAATAATCCATCCTCAACCGCCCAACTACATGTGATAAAGTGAAAATCTGAGGCCCGCACCCAGCTCTCTCCTGCAAATATAGAACAAATGAGCTGAAACTACGGTCGGAAATGGCAGAGCGATTATTTGACAAGGGGTGTAGGATTCTTTGCCAAATAAGATGTTTCTGACATTTTGGTAGGCTGTTTGTTAGTCAACTTGCCTATTATTAGATACATGCAGCTTCTCATTAGGCTATATGTTGCCCTAGAAGACTAAACAATGTAATAAATGTGTCACCAGAATAATGTAATAAATCACTAGAATGAAATCAATGCTTCAATTTAGTTGACATTGGTGAAGTTTTCTCTGTCATCTCTGCTTCTTTCGCAGAGCAAAGACGTTTAGGGACCGGTGAGAAAATGCAAAAAAAATAAAATTTAACATTTTATTGTGCAAAATGCCCAAGTGACCGGTTGAATGGAAATAGAAAGCTGAGAAAATGACCCAACATGTTTCTGATAAGATTTAAATTCAGCTTGGTTTCTAATTTTATGTGGTTGAAATACTATCACTGTCACGCCCTGACCTTAAAGAGCCTTTTTATTCTCTATTTTGGTTAGGTCAGGGTGTGACTAGGATGGGTACTCTAGTTTGTATATTTCTATGTTGGCCTGGTATGGTTCCCAATCAGAGGCAGCTGTCTTTCGTTGTCTCTGATTGCGGATCATATTTAGGCAGCCTTTTCCCACCTTTTTGTGGGATCTTGATTTTGTATTGTTGCTTGCTACAAAGCTGTAGAGTTTTATTTTGTTACTCTTTATTGTATTGTTGCTGGTTCACATTAACAAAAAATGATGAACGCCTTCCACGCTGCACCTTGGTCCAATCCTTCAAACAACGAACGTTACAATCACCTTTTATGATGCTGATAAAGATAGCACCTCTGGATAACTGTGCCTTTGCGTTCTCTCAAGATGCTGAAATAAATAAATAATATTTCTCCATTCCTGTTCCCGAGGGAAAGTATACATTTGGTTTATAATTTTACTGCAAGAAATGCTTAATTCTGCAGGAGTTAATATTAAGGCTATGTGAGAGGTTATAGATCTACAGTCTGTGTCTAGATTTCAGTTTCCATTTAACCCATCTGAACAGTAGGCTACAGTTCCCTTGATGTGCCATAGGCCCTTTTTGAAGTCCCGTCTTGTGACTGTCGGATTTGTACAGCGCCTCACAATCATCACACATATCATGCACTGCTATCATCCTCTTTGACCACTTCACAAAATCTTTCGCAAACATGACATTTCTGGCCCTTCCTCTTTATTTTCAAATCTACGTTTCACAGCTGTTCTCTAATTGAATTCAACTCTGATGTTGTTCTTACTTTTTCAGCCCATTCCCAAAAGCATTGGCTATTCACGTGTAGGTTATTTGTCAGGCATACAGTTAGGCCCTAAAGCTTAGGCTTACGCACTAATGCCAGATATCCTAAAAAGAATGAAAGAAAAACCTCAATGTAGCCAATAGATTTTGCACAAGATTGATACATTCATGTTTTTTTAAGGTATTGTTTTCTCTTAATTCAACCCGCCCGCCACCCACACAATATTTGATGACCCTAAACTCGACCGCCCTTGCGAATATAACCCATGCATCACTAGCGTGTGTGTGTGTCTCTGTGGCATGTCATCCCTGTACAAAGTGATGGCCGGTGGCACATTGCACTGACAGACAGCAACAGACTAACAACTCTGACACAGCATGCATTATTCAGCATATGGCTGCTATGGGGAGGAAACTTACAGCTAGGGATGTACAGGAGTGACCATGATATGGCTGGCATATTGCATAGTTGGTTGATATGCACTGTAAGACTTTTATGTAATTTAACAGTAAAACACTGTAGAAATCACTGTAAAATACCTTAAATGTGTTTTACAGAATTAATGCTATAGATCACATTGCATTATGGGTAAAATGCTGAAAAATACTGTTATTAAATGTAATTGGAAGCATTGTAAAAATGACTCTAACATACTTTATTTCTTTACAGTAATAGCTTATGCCTACAGTAGATTAACATGTTCAGTTTAAGGCTTCAATCTCATGCTGTCAGGTGAGCTCAGTCCATTTTAGTTTTTTTTTAAATCACCTAGATAATAAATTGTTGTAATGATTAGGCTTCGCTGTACTGCAGCTTCTGGGTGCCATAGTGAAAAAAAACAGATTTATATCAGATCAGTGACAGTTATGTTTGCACCATTACTATAGATAAAATTGCTTGTTTATAGCACCAACAGGTCAAAAGATATGACCCTGTCACGCCCTGACCTTAGAGCTTTTTATGTCTCTATTTTCGGGTTTGGTCAGGGTGTGATTTGGGTGGGCATTCTATGTTCTTCTCCCCCAATTGCTCAGTTTGGCCGGGCGGCCAGCTCTAGTCTTGGTGGTTTCAAACTTATTCCATTTAAGAATGATGGAGGCCACTGTGTTCTTAGGGACCTTCAATGCTGCAGACATTTTTTGGTACTGTTCACCAGATCTGTGCCTCGACACAATTCCTTCGACCTGGCTTGGTTTTTGCTCTGACATGCACTGTCAACTGTGTTACCTTACATAGACAGGTGTGTGCCTTTTCAAATTATGTCCAATCAATTGAATTTACCACAGGTGGACTCCAATCAAGTTGTAGAAACATCTCAAGGATGGTCAATGGAAGCAGGATGCACCAGAGCTCAATTTCGTGTCTTATAGCAAAGGGTCTGGATACTTATTAAAATAAGGTATTTCAGTTTTTTATTTTTAATACGTTTGCAAAAAAAAAAGTGTCATTATAGGGTATTGTGTGTAGATTGATGAGGAAAAAATGTATTTAATCCATTTTAGAATAACGTAACAAAATGTGAAAAAAGTCAACGGGTCTGAATGCACTGTTTATATACAGTACCAGTCAAAAGTTTGGACACACCTACTCATTCAAGGGTTTTTCTTTATTTTTACTATTTTCTACATTGTAGAATAATAGTGAAGACATCAAACCTACATTTTGAAAAATTGAACATTTAACATACTGGTAGAAATTAGGTCAAACGGATTTAAGTTTCCCTGCATTAAAGTCCCCGGCCACTAGGAGTGCCGCCTCTGGATGAGCGTTTTTCTGTTTACTTATGGCCTTATACAGCTCAGTGCGGACTTAGTGCCATCATCTGTTTGTGGTGGTAAATAGACAGCAACAAAAGATATAGATGAAAACTCTCTTGGTAAATGGGGGAGGCAGGTAGCCTAGTGGTTAGAGCGTTGGACTAGTAACCTAAACGTTGGAAGATCAAATTCCTGAGCTGACAAGGTGCAAATCTGTCCTTCTGCCCCTGAACAAGGCAGTAAACCCACTATTCCTAGGCCGTCATTGAAAATAAGAATTTGTTCTTAACTGACTTGCCGGGTTGAATAAATTAAAAAAATAGTGTGCTATACAGCTCAGGCAAACAAAACCTCGAGACTTCCTTAAAATTAGATTTTGTGCACCAGCTGTTGTTTACAAATATACACAAATATATACCTCGTCTTACCGGAGGCAGCTGTTTTATCTTGCCGATGCAGCGTAAACTCAGCCAGCTGTATATTATTCATGTCAACTTGGTGAAACATAAGATATTACAGTTTTTAATGTTCCGTTGGTAGGATGTTAGTGATCATAGCGCATCTATTTTGTTATCCAATGATAGTACGTTGGCTAATAGGACTGATGGTAGAGGCAGATTACCCACTCACCGTCGGATCCTTACAAGGCACCCCGACCTACGTCCCCGATATCTCCATCTGTTTCTCCTGCAAATGATGAGGATGTGGGCCTTGGCATATGTCTGAAGTAAATCCTTTGCCTTGTAAATCCACCGACTTGTTTAAGAAAAAATCTTCATCCAGTACAAAGGGAGTAATCGCTGTCCTGATATCCAGAAACTCTTTTCGGTAAAAATAAGTTACAAATAACGCGAAAAAAACACACACAAGAGCACAATTGGTTAAGAGCCCAGCCATCTCCTCCGGCGCCATTACATTTTCAAGGCACGCTTAACCAACATGGCTACCACAGCATTCTGCATCTGGTTTGCACTTAGTAGGACTATCATTTGTTTTTCAACAAGCCAATGACACAAAACACACCTCTAGGCTGTTTATGGGCTATTTGACCAAGAAGGAGAGTGATGGAGTGCTGCATCAGATGACCTGGCCTCCGCAATCACCCGACCTCAACCCAATTGAGATGGTTTGGGATGAGTTGGACCGCAGAGTGAAGGGAAAGCAGCCAACAAGTGCTCAGCATATGTGGGAACTCCTTCAAGACTGTTGGATAAGCATTCCAGGTGAAGCTGGTTGAGAGAATGCCAAGAGTGTGCAAAGCTGTCATCAAAGCAAAGGGTGGCCACTTTGAAGAATCTCAAATATAACATATATTTTGATTTAACACTTTGGTTACTACATGATTCCATATGTGTTATTTCATAGTTTTGATGTCTTCGCTATTATTCTGCAATTTAGAAAACAGTAAAAATAAAGAAAAACTCTTGAATGAGTAGGTGTGTCCAAACTTTTGACTGGTGCTGTATGTAACTGCCAAAATAATTGAAACAATTGAGTAAATGAGGGATACGAGGTATACTGAAAGCAGGTGCTTCCACACAGTTGTGGTTCCTGAGTTAATTAAACAATTAACATCCCATCATGCTTAGGGTCATGAATAAAAATTCTAGACAGGCTATTATTTTGGCCACCTTGGCTATGCCCCCATAGAAGGGCAATGCACCCATCCACAGAGCACGAGTGGTCAATAAATAGATTTGATGAGCATCAACCCAATTGAACACTTGTGGGAGCTTCTGGAGTGGAGCCTGACATCGCATTTTCTACCACCATCAACAAAACACCAAATTCTGGAATTTCTTGTGGAAGAATGGTTTCGCAACACTCCAATAGAGTTCCAGACACTTGTAGAATCTATGCCACGACGCATTGAAGCTGTTCTGACTTTTGGTGGCCTAACACCCTATTAAGACACTTTATGTTGGTGCCAACCTGCTTGCACCAATCCCATGCAATTGCGGTAATACAAACCCAGTCTCTCCTCAGTAAATGTAATTCATTCATTCATTCATTACAATTACCGTATAAAAATTACATTATTGGTACAGCAAAACTGTTTACATTAACATGCTATAGCAGTGGTCAAGACCACTTTCACAAGACCACTTTCACAGTCAAAAAGCAAGCTGAAATCTACTGCTCGGAGTTGTTTTTTTTACATTAACCCACACAAACAGCTTTGTAGGAATGAGGTTTGGGCAGTAAGCCTAATACATTATCACAGCATATTGGCTATATGATTGGCCTGTCAATATTGTTAATCAGACCATATTATATTTCAAAACTTGAGCTTTGATAACAAAATAGATCAGCTGGTTTAGCACTTGTGAGGCACTGTGGAGCATAAATTTGAATAATTCGCTTTTTTATTTTACTGGACTGATGGTACCTGCGTCTGATGGTCAACGAGGTCAAATCACAACGTCAGTGATCTTCAGGTCGAGAAGTCGGAGCTCTAGAAAGATGCCCGAGTTTCCGACTTGGAATTCAGAGTCGGATGACCGTTCAAAACAATTTTTCCCAACCGCCTCTCACGGTCCCTGCTCTCTCCTTCCTTTCCCCTGGTGAGACTGACCAGAGAGGGGACACCGCCACCACCTGATGGTGAAACTCGAGTCGCGGGCCTCCCGGGTGGCGCAGTGGTCTAGGGCACTGCATCGCAGTGCTAACTGCGCCACCAGAGTCTCTGGGTTTGCGCCCAGGCTCTGTCGCAGCCGGCCGCGACCGGGAGGTCCGTGGGGCGACGCACAATTGGCATAGCGTCGTCCGGGGTAGGGAGGGTTTGGCCGGTAGGGATATCCTTGTCTCATCGCGCTCCAGCGACTCCTGTGGCGGGCAGGGCGCAGTGCGCGCTAACCAAGGGGGCCAGGTACACGGTGTTTCCTCTGACACATTGGTGCGGCTGGCTTCCGGGTTGGAGGCGCGCTGTGTTAAGAAGCAGTACGGCTGGTTGGGTTGTGTTTCGGAGGACGCATGGCTTTCGACCTTCGTTTTTCCCGAGCCCGTACGGGAGTTGTAGCGATGAGACAAGGTAGTAATTACTAGCGATTGGATACCACGAAAATTGGGGAGAAAATGGGATAAATAAAAAAAAGAAAAAAAAAAAGAAACTCGAGTCGCACCGCATCTGCCTCATGCTGTTAAACTTGGCTGTGGCCAGGGTCATGGAAGCTCTGTAGCCACGGGGATTTGAGCTTTCCGATTGGGCAGCGCAGTAGGTGCACTCGATTTAGTCACAGATTTGCCGGTCCGCCAGGTAGGCGGAGTATGTCTCATGGGAACACTTTGGTTGCTCGGTGCCCGGGACTTTTGAATCAAGTGCACCTACCGGCAACAGCTCAACACGATTTTAAAAAAGGAGCTTTTCTACAGAAATATTTGGTTATCGACTAGGAATGCCTTGAAGATCGACCAGCATTATACTGGCAGCAGAGTTGCCAGAAAATTACTGACATTATATAATACAGCTGTGTTGCTGTAATGATTACAGTAGCCTCATTTACAGTATAATGCAGTACAGCACTATACAGTTTTTAGCGTAACTCTGCTTCTTGTACAATGCTGTACATTTACAAGGTAAAGTTTTACAGTGTGGCCGTCAAGTCAGTGGTCATGGTTGATGCATAAATTACTTAATAATAAGATTATTGTAACGCTGTCTTCCTCCTCCTCTAACGAGGAGGAGTAGTAAGGATCGGAGGACCAATGCGCAGCGTGGTATGTGTTCATGCTCTTTAATAAAACAATCGAACACAGAAACAAAACAATAAACGACACGTGAAATAACAAACCGAAACAGTTCCGTGTGGAGCACACAGACACAGAAAATAAACACCCACGAAACACCAGTGGAAAAAGGCTACCTAAGTATGATTCTCAATAAGAGACAACTAACGACACCTGCCTCTGATTGAGAATCATACCAGGCCAAATGAAAAAACCAACATAGAAAAACGAACATAGATAACCCACCCAACTCAAGCCCTGACCATACTAAAACAAAATAAACACCCACGAAACACCAGTGGAAAAAGGCTACCTAAGTATGATTCTCAATAAGAGACAACTAACGACACCTGCCTCTGATTGAGAATCATACCAAGCCAAACGAAAAAAACAACATAGAAAAACAAACATAGATAACCCACCCAACTCACGCCCTGACCATACCAAAACAAAGAAATAACAAAAGAACTAAGGTCAGAACGTGACAATTATACATCAGTGCATTATCACTTGTCTACCTAAAACATATTTGTCTGGCTATCAAAATAACTTTAAAGCCACGTTTCTCAGTTTCACTGTTGGCTTTGTTAGTGTAGGTTAGTATGATAAACTGAATCCAATGGCTTCAATACTGTGGCAGCTGCATTTATATAGACAGTATCGCCATTGTCTATAACCAGTATCACTGTCGACTGAATTATTTGAATTCTGCTATTTAATTAAAGGCATGACCAATTCCTATAAAATATGCCCATTTTAATTGATGTGCTAACTTGCTGAGTTGTTCCATTGTGATGAATCTTTATTTTGTTTTCAGCTCATTTTATTCTCCTTTCATTTCTGTTAAAAGTAATTCCAAGCTTGTTAGGCTTTATTGTTGTTTTGTTCTCTTCTCAGATGGCCAACTGTGCCTTCAGTCGCTAATGGCAACCCGTTGTTGCCCTTGGCGGCAGTTTTCTGTGGATACAATAAGACAATGAAAGCAGCCAGAAGAAGAGTGGTCTTGGTACTTGTCTCATTCCCACTGTTTGTGACTCATCTTCATACAAAAAAAGTAGTCAGGCTACTCTTAAGAATGTGCTTCAAGGACCATGATGCAGAAATAGGGACTTATTTTAGATGTTAATTATGTGGAGAACAACTTGGTAGGTAGCTTTGAAAAGCTTTTAACTATTCAAGAATAGTTTTTCTGACTATTACAGTACTTTCATACTCAGGTTAAATTATAATGTGATATATAAAGTGACATCTCAAGAAGTGATCTACCATTTTGGTAGACAGTTTTACTGTATCTTTAGTGGACAGACTACGTAAACATAAATGGTGCCGTGGATCTGTCATGATAAAACGGGATGCGTGAGATCAGCAGCATTAGTTCCGGTGCTTAGGTTTCTATTGTCACTTATTTGGACAAATCACAATTTCGCAGGTGTTAGCATGTTTAGAATTTCGGAAGATGAGGGGACATTAGGCTCATAGACTTGCCTGTAACATGCAAAGAGAAAGGGTGGAGCACTTTGTTCCGGTTCTGATCCTCACTATATCTCTTTTCTTACGTATATGGATCCGGAACTTAATCGAGCATCTGACCAATTAGGCAAGACTTTAGTTCTGGGTTAACCAAGATTAATTTTACTGTAGTGTTTTCCACAGTGATCATGTTTGATCCACAGTATCTAGATGTACTATTGACCATAAGAGGATGTAATGTACTGTATCTGGTTATAAGAGCTTGGCATTCTCCTGTCTACATTTCAATTAAGAAAGGTTGCACGTTTCAATGCCATTTCTCATATTAGGGCTGTGTAGCCTTGCTCTTGTCAGTGTCCTGCAACTAACCCCTTTTAATAAAGGAAATCCCTCATAGCTCTCCCAACAGCTCCACTCTTTTATATGACAGACACGATTTGTTGCCTGGCTAAAGAAAGAGAAGAGAGGATAAAGTACAGCTCTGTACCAGACCAGACAACAACCCTCTTTGAACACGGTGAGAAAATAGCTGGAGCCCAGGGCCCACTCCGACCAGGAGGAAGAGGAGTGGGTGGGTGGATGTATGCAGACAATTAGACCAACAATTTGTTACTGCAGACCTCATTAGCACGCACGGACGGACGGACGGACGGACGGATATGTTTCCAAAGCGCAAAAGCTGTCCAGTTGTGCTGACATTCAGATAATGTCTGTATCAGGGTGCACAAAACATTGCTCTTGATGTTGCAAGAATGTTGACAAAACAGCCTATCTGAGTTTTTAAAGGTTCCCAGAACATGAAATTACATTGTGGGAAAAGTGTGGGTACATTACAAGAGATTACAACAAAATATGCTCAGTTGTGATGACATTCGTACAATGTTTAAGTTAAGTTGCAAAGGACATTCCCTTAATTTTGTAAGAATGAAACACAGCCATATTTCTTTACACTTCATACTTTGACAATCTACATATTATTTAATTCACAGGACATTTGAACAACATTTAATCACACAAACACAACCATATGTTTCTACACTTCAGATGTTAACAATCTGCACATGTGGGGTTTGAAACTGCAATGCTAGGTTCCCAAGCCAGGTCTTTTATCCTCTGCGCCACCATGGAAGCCCTCTTTTTAATATTTTTTCTGTATATGGCCGTATGATCAGTCAGGAATTCCATGCTTCCTTTTTAGCCTTCTTAGACATAACTAACCCAGGGAAATACTGGTAACTGGGTTATTCACCATTACTTCACCCATCCTCTTTATATGCTGTGTACTTTTGGGCCCATATTTACAAGGTAGTTACAAGTTAATGAGTGCTGATCTAGGAACACTTATCATGAAAAATAAACAAAGTGGGCCAAATCAAGTGTCTCAAAGTAGGAATTATATGTTGTTTTTTACCCTCCTTTCTTTTAGTAGAGTATGTCTGAGCCTCCATTTCACTTGTTTTTACAGAATATGTGGGTTTGAAACTGCAGTCTATAGCTTTGACTTAATATCATTCCTTTTTGCACTAACTATTTTGACCCATCACATACGCTGCTGTTACTGTTTATTATCTATCCTGTTACCTCGTCACTTTTTCCCTACCTATATGCAATTATCTTCCTCAATTACCTCGTACCCTTGCACATTGACTCGGTACTGCTACGCCATGTATATAGCCAAGTTATTGTTACTCATTGTGAATTTTTTCCTAGCTTATCATTTGTATATATATATATTTTTAAATGATCTCTGCATTGTTGGGAAGGGACCGTAAGTAAGCATGTCACTGTTAATCTACACCTGTTGTTTACGAAGCATGTGACAAGTACATGTTTGATTTGATTTGATTTCTTTAATGGGCAACTCAACCGACTGGTGGAGCAAGAGTTCCTAAAATTGTAAAACAACAACATATTAGTCATTTAATCATTCTGAAAGGATGTTTGAAAGGTCAACAACATTTTTACATTGTTGTCATATCCCATTTTATACACAGTTAGTACAAAAGTGGTAAATGAGGTGTTTTGCTCCTTGCTTCAACCATCTTTGAATGCGTGTTTAAAAAACATATTGGAGTCTGATAATGGAAACCACAAGATCATTTTACTAAATGGCATTGGTTGAGATGATAAAATATGGCAAACAATATTAATGTTTAATTTCATTTAAAATTGGTTGTCAAATTTAGTTCAACCTTCAACATTCTGGGAACCTCTACACAAGACATTAAACGTGTTCTAGGAACGTTCTTCCAACATCAGGTGAATGTTTTGTACAAACATTCTACAATCATCAATGCACAGTTTTTGTGTTATGAGAACATTTGCCGCGACCTAACGGATGTTCTGGGAACCTTCACAGAACCAATTTTGGTTTGCTGGGTAGTCTCTTCTAGTCACGTCATTGTTTCCTGAAGAAGGGAGTGAGTGTTGGAACAATATGGCAGTGATTGCTTTTCCTCCCTTAAAGGCATAGTTCATCCAAATTACATATTGGTTTGCTTACTGTATAAGCAAACGTTTGCATGAGGAAACAGTGCTAAGGAAAATAAACCAAAGCATGGATTGCTTTCATACCTTTTCCATAGACTTCTTACAGTGTAAGGAAAGCAATGTTTTATTTTGTAATTTGGGTGAACTATCCCTTTAATAGACCCCATGAAGCTCTCTCTCTCCCCCCTCCCTCCCTCCCCATGAGTATCCATGTGACTCAGGGGTGCCACTCTAGTTGATCTCAAACGGGTTGTTTGTATTCATTATTTATTTAGAGCCTTATGAAAGAGTACTCCATCACGGTTAATTAGCACGTCTTTAATTAGGCTGCCTACTAATGGCCTGATGAGTTGTCGTTTAGCTAAGCACAACCTGCTGCTGCTGCTGCTGGCTAAATGACACATCTCACAGGGGGAGAGCCGGGGAGACTGTACTGTGGAAAGCATCAATGTACTGTATGTTTTTGGCCTCGAGCTGATAGCTTTTACCAACTCGCACTGGAAAGCACAGCTGCACTTTACTGTACTTTAGATATTGGGTTCTGTTCTGTTTCTGAGCTGACATTAGCATGTACTCACACTGTGAAACATCTGTACTGCACCTCTGTACTGTACTGAAAGACAAGGTCCCTGGTTCAAGGTCCAAGGTCCCTGGGGCTGAGGACTGTCTTTTACTCGGTCTTCTGTCTGTGCTTCCTATTGTTCTCCTATTTCTGTCTGTCTGTCTGTCTGTCTGTCTGTCTGTCTGTCTGTCTGTCTCCTAAGTGTTAATTGCTATTATAGAGACAACATATGAAGGAACTGGCAGTACATCTGTGTCTCTCTGTTTTCTTCCTCCCTCCACTACACTCACCTCTGAATTGCCTCTGCTAAGCCTAGCATCCTTTCCCACAGCACTAACTTATGAACTAATACCTTATGAAAGCCTAACTACTTATATTGCAAATATATGCTGAGTGTATAAACCATTAGGAATGCCTTCCTAATACTGAGATGTACCCCGTTTTGCTCTCAGCCCTCAATTCACCGGGGCATGGACTCTACCAAACATTAGGAACACATTCGTAATATTGTGTTGCCCCCCCCCCCCCCCCCCCCCCTCCATTATGCCCTCAGAACAGCCTCAATTCATCGGGGCATGGATTCTACAAGGTGTCGAAAGCGTTCCACAGGGATTCTGACCCATGTTGACTCCAATGCTTCTCACAGTTGCGTCAATTTGGGTAGTGAACCATTCTTGATAGACACTGGAAACTGTTGAGCATGAAAAACCCAGCAGCTTTGCTGTTCTTGACACACTCAAACCAGTGCACTTGGCACCTACTATCATACCCTGTTCAAAGGCACTTAAATATTTTGTATTGTCCATTTACTCTCTGAATGGCACACAAACACAATCCATGTCTCAAATGTCTCAAGGGTTAAAAAGCATTATTGAACCTGTGTTCTCCCCTTCATCTACACTGATTGAAGTGAAATTAACAAGTGACATCAATAAGGGATCATAGCGTTCACCTTGATTCACCTGGTCAGTCTGTCATGGAAAGAGCAGGTGTTCCTAATGTTTTGTACACTCAGTGTAAGTGCCTGGCTGTCATACATGTCCCCCCTATCCTAAAGGTTAATTATTATTACATATAGACTGATGGATTGATTTCCAGCGTTGTGCTTCGTTTGACAGTATGCAAATCTTTCTGACAAGAAGTGACGCCTTTCAAATTTCAAACTTAAATATCACAAGTACTGTGAAATACCTTTCTTGCAAGCTCAAAACCCAACAATGCAATAATCAATAACAATATATTACTAGAAAAAAACACACGAGGGATAAGAAATATGAAATACACAATAAAATAAATATTTAAGCATACTATATACAGGAAATATTTAAAAAGTCAGTCCCAATAGCGTATTTACATGTGCAGGGATACTCGAGTGATGGAGGTAGATATGTATAGGGTTAAGAGGACTGGGCAACAGGATATAAGATATACAGAGTAGCAGCAGCTTGCATGTGAGTGGGTGTGCGGGTGTATAGAGTCAGTATAAATGTATGTGCATATTATGTGTGAGTGAGCAAATGATGGAGTGTTTGTGTGTGTGTGTTGGAGTGACAGTGGGTGTGAGTGTGTAGGGCCCTGTGAGTGGGCATAGAGACAGTGCAAATATTGAAATAAAAGGTCAGTAAAGATACAAGGTAAACTTGGTCCGTGTAGCTATTTTATTAGCTATTTATCAGTCGTATTGCTTGGGGATAGAAGCTGTTCAAGCGCTTGTTAGTGTCAGACTTGATGCACCGGTACCTCTTAGTGTGCAGCAGCAGAGAAAATAGTCTACGGCTTGGGTGGTTGGGGTCTTTGACGATTTTCCAGGCCTTCTTTTCACACCACCTGATATAGAGATCCTGGATGGCAGAGAGCTTGGCCCAAGTGATGTACTGGGCTGTCCACACAACCATCTGTAGTGCCATGCGATCGAGGGCGGTGCTATTGCCCTACCAAGCAGTAATGTAGTCCACGATCAGCTCCTTGGTCTTACTGACATTGAGAGGTTGTTGCTCCGGCACCACACTACCAGGTCACTGATCCCCTCCCTGTAGGCTGACTCATCGTCGCCAGTGATCAGGTCTACCACCATTGCGTCGTCAGCGAACTTGATAATGGTGTTGGAGTTGTGATTGTCCACACAGTCGTGGGGGAGCAAGGAGTACAGGAGGGGACTAAGCACACACCTCTGTGGGGCCCCTGTGTTAAGGGTCAGAGTGGTGGAGGGGATGCTGCCTACCCTCACCACCTGGGGTCGGCCCATCAGGAAGTCCAGGACCCAGTTGCAGAGGGAGGTGTTCAGACCCATAGTCCTATGCTTGGTGACAAGCTTGGATGGGATAATGGTGTTGAACGCTGAGCTGTAGTCAATGAACAGCATTCTCACATAGGTATAGTGTGGAGAGCAATTGAGATTGTGTCATCTCTGGATCTGTTGGGGCGGTATGCAAATTGGAGTGGGTCTAGGGTGGCTGGGAAGGTGGAGTTAATGTGTGCAATAACCAGCCTCTCGGAGCACTTCATGATTACAGAAGTGAGTGCTACACGGCGGTAATCATTGTGGCATGAAGCCTTAGAGTTTTTAGGATCAGGGATGATGGTGGTCATCTTAAAACATGTGGGGATTACAGACTGGGACAAGGAAAGGTTTAAAATGACCGTGAATATGCCTGCCAACTGTTCTTTGCATGCTCAGAGAACGTGGCCTGGAATACCGTCGGGGCCCGCGGCCTTGTGGGTGTTGACATGATTTCAGACCCACGTCGGCTTCGGCGATTCGAGGTCACCCAGTCCTCTGGGTCGGTGACGGCCCTCACACCCAGCTCGAAGCTGTTGTTGTCAAAGCGGAATAAAATGCATTGAGTTCATTTTCAAAAGAGTCCAAAACAGCAGGTCCGGAACAAGGTAGCAAATCCAGTGAACAGGTCAGGGTTCCACAGTCACAGGCAGAACAGTTGAAACTGGAGCAGCAGCATGACCAGGTGGACTGGGGACAGCAAGGAGTCATCAAGCCAGGTAGGCCTGAGGCATGGACCTAGGGCTCAGGTCCTCCGAGAGAAGACAGAGAGAAAGAGAGAGAGAGAAAGAGAGAGAGAAGGAGAAAGAGATAAAGAGAGAATTAGAGGGAGCATACTTAAATTCACACAGGACACCAGATAAGACAGGAGAAATACTCCAGATATAACAGACTGACCATAGCCCTCCGACACATAAACTATTGCAGCATAAATACTGGAGGCTGAGACAGGAGGGGTCGAGAGACACTGTGGCCCTGTTTGACGATACCCCCGGACAGGGCCAACCAGGCAGGATATAACCCCACCCACTTTGCCAAAGCACAGCCCCAACCCCACTAGAGGGATATCTTCAACCACCAACCTACTACCCTGAGACAAGGCCGAGTATAGCCCACGAAGATCTCCCCCACGGCACAAACCCGAGGTGGGCGTCAACCCTGACAGGAAAATCACGTCAGTGACTCAACCCACTCAAATGACGCACCTCTCCTAGGGACGGCATGGAAGAGCACCAGTAATAGGGTTAGAGGCAGAGAATCCCAGAGAGAAAGAGGGGAACCGGCCAGGCAGAGACAGCAAGGGTGGTTCGTTGCTCCAGTGCCGTTCCGTTCACCTTCACACCCCTGGGCCAGACTACTCTCAATCATAGGACCTACTGAAGAGATGAGTCTTCAAAAAAGACTTAAAGATCGAGATCGAGTCTGTATCTCTCACATAGATAGGCAGACCATTCCATAAACAGGAACTCTATAGGAGAAAGCCCTGCCTCCAGCTGTTTACTAAGAAATTCTAGGGACAGTAAGGAGGCCTGTGTCTTGTCCATAGCATACCTGTAGGTATGTACGGCAGGACCAAATAGGAAAGATAGGTAGGAGCAAGCCCATGTAATGCTTTGTAGGTTAGCAGTAAAACCTTGAAATCAGCCCTAGCCTTAACAGGAAGCCAGTGTAGAGAGGCTAGCATTGGAGTAATATGATACAATTTTGGGGTTCTATTCAAGATTCTAGCAGCCGTGTTTAGCACTAACTGAAAGAGCATTGCAGTAGTCTAATCTAGAAGTGACAAAAGCATGGATACATTTTTCTGCATCATTTTTTGACAGAAGGTTTCTAATTTTTGCAATGTTACGAAGAAGGAAAACAGCTGTCCTTTAAATATTCTTGATATGTTCATCAAAAGAGAGATCAGGGTCCAGAGTAACGCCGAGGTCCTTCACAGTTTTATTTAAGATGACTGTACAACCATCAAGATTTATTGTCAGATCCAACAGAAGAGCTCTTTGTTTCTTGGGCCCTAGAACTAGCATCTCTGTTTTGTCCGAGTTTAAAAGTAAAACATTTCCAGCCATCCACTTCCTTATGTCTGAAACACAGGCTTCCAGGGAGGTTAATTTTGTGGCTTCATCATGTTTCATCGAAATGTACAGCTGTGTATCGTCCGCATAGCAGTGAAAGTTAACATTATGTTTCCGAATGACATAACCAAGAGGTAAAATATATAGTGAAAACAATAGTAGTCCTAAAATGGAACCTTGAGGAACACCGAAAACGTTCAAATGATATGTCAGAAGACAAACAATCCACAGAGGCAAACTGATATCTTTCCGACAGATAAGATCTAAACCAGGCCAGAACTTGTCCGTGTAGACCAATTTGGGTTTCCAATCTCTCCAAAAGAATGTGGTGATCGATGGTATCAAAAGCAGCACTAAGGTCTAGAAGCACGAGGACAGATGCAGAGCCTTGGTCTGATGCCATTAAAAGGTAATTTACCACCTTCACGAGATCCTAGGTCCTGGCAGTGTTGTGCAGATTCAGGGCAACTGAGCTTTGGAGAAATACGCAGATTTGAAGAGGAGAGCATTGCAGTAGTCTAATCTAGAAGTAACTTGCTTTCTAATGAGCATGATATTTTTCGTCAAAGAAGTTCATAAATTTATCACTGCTGAAGTGAAAGCCATCCTCTCTTGGGGAATGCTGCTTTTTAGTTAGTTTTGCGACAGTATGAAAAATAAATCTTGGATTGTTCTTATTCTCCTCAATTAAATTGGAAAAATAGAATGATCGAGCAGCAGTGAGGGCTCTTCGATGCTGCAAGGTACTGTCTTTCCAAGCTAGTCGGAAGACTTCCAGTTTCGTGTAGCGCCATTTCCGTTCCAATTTTCTGGAAGCTTGCTTCAGGGCTCGGGTATTTTCTGTATACCAGGGAGCTAGTTTCTTATGACAAATGTTTTTTGTTTTTAGGGGTGCGACTGCATCTAGGGTATTACCATAGGTTACATTTAGTTCCTCAGTTAGGTGTTTAACCAACTTTTGTACTCTGACATCCTTGGGCAGTTGGAGGGAGTCTGGAAGGGCATCTAGGAATCTTTGGGTTGTCCAAAACTTTATAGCACGGCTTTTGATGATCCTTGGTTGGGGTCTGAGCAGATTATTTGTGCGATTGCAAATGTAATAAAATGGTAGTCGATTAGTCCAGGATTATGAGGAAAAACATTAAGATCCACAATATTTATTCCACGGGACAAAACTAGGTCCAGAGTATGACTGTGGCAGTGAGTAGGTCCGGAGACATGTTGGACAAAACCCACTCAGACGATGATGGCTCCGAAAGTCTTTTGGAGTGGGTCTGTGGACTTTTCCATGTGAATATTAAAGTCACCAAAAATGTGAATATTATCTGCCATGACAAAATCCGATAGGAATTCAGGGAACTCAGTGAGGAATGCTGTATACGGCTCAGAAGGCCTGTAAAGAGTAGCTATAAAAAGTGATTGAGTAGGCTGCATAGATTTCATGACTAGAAGCGCAAAATACGAAAACGCAGACATTTTTTTTTGTAAATTGAAATATGCTATCGTAAATGTTAGGAACACCTCCACCGTTGTGGGATGCGCGGGGATATGGTCACTAGTGTAACCATGAGGAGAGGGATCATTTAACACAGTAAATTCATCAGGCTTAAGCCATGTTTCAGTCAAGCCAATCACATCATGATTATTATCAGTGATTAGTTCATTGACTATAACTGCCTTGGAAGTGAGGGATCTAACATTATGTAGCCCTATTTTGAGATGTGAAATATCACAATCTCTTTCAATAATGACAGGAAAGGTGGAGGTCTTTATTCCAGTGAGATTGCTAATGCGAACACTGCCATGTTTAGTTTCTCGGTCTCAATGGGGATAGCTGAGCTGACTACACTGATTATGCTAGTGGCAGACTCCACTAAACTGGCAGGGTGGCTAACAGCCTGCTGCTTGGCCTGCACCCTATCTCATTGTGGAGCTAGAGGAGTTAGAGCCCTGTCTATGTTCATAAATAAGATGAGAGCACCCCTCCAGCTAGGATGGAGTCCGTCACTCCTCAGCAGACCAGGCTTGGTCCTGTTTGTGGGTGAGTCCCAGAAAGAGGGCCAATTATCTACAAATTCTATCTTTTGGGAAGGGAAGAAAACAGTTTTCAACCAGCGATTGAGTTGTGAGACTCTGCTGTAGAGCTCATCACTCCCCCTAACTGGAAGGGGGCCAGAGACAATTACTCGATTCAGACACATCTTTCTAGCTGATTTACACACTGAAGCTATGTTGCGCTTAGTGACCTCTGACTGTTTCATCCTAACATTGTTGGTGCCGACGTGGATATCAATATCCCAGTTTTAGCCTTAGCCAGCACCATCTTCAGATTAGCCTTCACGTCGGTAGCACTGCCCCCTGGTAAACAGTGTATGATCGCTAGATGATTCTTTTTAAGTCTAATACTACGGGTAATGGAGTCACCAATGACTAGGGTGTTCAATTTGTCAGAGCTAATGGTGGGAGTCTTCGGCGTCTATGACCCTGTAACGGGTGGAGGAGAGACCAGAGAAGACTCGGACTCTGACTCCGACTCGTTGCTTAATGGGGAGAACCGGTTGAAAATGTCTGTCAGCTGAATGAGCGACACCAGTTGAGCATACCTACAGCATCCTTTCCTAAACTTAAATTACCCTTGACTAACGATTGCGTCTGAAGCTGGGCTTGTAGCACGGCTATCCTCGCCATAAGGCGAATGTTCTCCTGTATATTATGAGTACAGGCACTGCAATTAGAAGGCATAATGTTAGTGTTACTACTTAGCTTCGGCTGGTGGAGGTCGTGTAGAACCATGTCCAGGTAAAGCGTCCGGGGTGAAAAAGTTAAAGGAAAAAAGTCGAGTGAGGGAAAAATTTAAAATATAAAACGGTAATTTAAAAGTAAAAACCGTAAAGTTGGCAGGTAGCAAAGAAACGTTAGCAACACACCGCACAGAAGCACGTAAACAAGTCTACAAGTTGTGACTGGAAATGACGATAACGTATTGGAAGGAACAATAGACAACAACGAATTGTAACTCCCGGGTGGCGCAGTGATCTAGGGCACTGCATCGCAGTGCTAGCTGCGCCACCAGAGTCTCTGGGTTCGCGCCCAGGCTGGGCTGGGTTCGCGCCCAGGCTCTGTCGCAGCCGGGAGGTCCGTGGGGCGACGCACAATTGGCATAGCGTCGTCCGGGTTAGGGAGGGTTTGGCCGGTAGGGATATCCTTGTCTCAGTATGTAAAATGTAATAAAAATGTATGCACTCTACTGTAAGTCGCTCTGGATAAGAGTGTCTGCTAAATGACTAAAATGTAAATGTAACTGCTCTATACATTCCACCTCATGACAATAGAAATAATAAGCTGGCACAAAACGTATTGGAAGGAACAATAGACAACAATGAATTGTAACTGCTCTATACATTCCACTTCAGGACAATACAAATAATAATCTGGTGCATAACAAACTGTACAATGGCGCATAACGTACTGTACAATAGCATTGTACAGTTTGTTATGCGGCAGTTTCTTATTTTTATTGTCCTGAGGTGGAATGTATAGAGAAGTCACGATTAGGGCTGTTGCAGTGACCGTATTACCGCCCCACCGGCGGTCACGAGTCATGAAGGCAGTCAAATACTCACTATAATTAGGCTTCTCCAAGCTCTGATGCTGCTGATGGTCATTAGTAGCCTGTCAAACATGCTAACTGCCTGGTACTCAGCACTCCATTGTCCCTCTAATCACTCTGACATCACTGAAAATGTATTCAAAAATCTAAACAAACACTTAATGAGAGGCTATGCTATTGAGTGAGAAAACAGAGTGATGGCCGCTAATAAAAAGAGGAGGCTCCCATCAGCTTTCTATAGGCTAGGCCTACTACATTTATTTCTAAACTTTCCTAATATTAAGCACATGGCTTATATTTGCAACATGAATATAGCCTACCTGGCTGGCATGAAAATAAACCACGGGAAAAGCGTCCTCCATTCGCTATTTAAGTGCATAGATGAGATGCCACCCCTGTTTCAATACAGGTGCATGATAATGGGCCAGTCTAAATGAATAAAAATGTCACACATATATTATTTAGTATATGTAAAGACAAGATTAAATCAAGAATAGTCTGATGGGTGACAATATTAACCTATCAATTGTGAATGATATATTATCACTTATGAATGATGCCCAGGATAAGAAACAATGCCTTTTTTTTGTTGACTTTTTCTAATCATAGTTGCACACCTCATGTAGCCTAGCCCATAGGCCTATTGGTTTTAATAAGGTTTGAATCACAACTAAAGTGGCCAAATAACTTCTTAAAATGAAGCACATTAATCGGGTGTAAAGCCTAACTGGCATATATAAGCAGCGCGTGAGTTTCAAGTTTGGGGAAGATAATCTTCACCATAAAAATGCACCTTTATAATAAAAGTATTACATTCATAATTGCATTTGCAGTCACTTTGAGAACGGTGTTTTCCTCTTATGGAACATTTGCGCTCATAGCCTACTACCATGTGCGCATTGCTGCGCTTATAATGTGAAGAAATAGTTTATCAACATTTTAAGCTAAATGTTCTGATCTGTTGTGTCAGCCACATTACATAAAAACGTTTTTTTTTTATACTAGTGGTTGTATTCATTTGCGATCTATCGCATCCCACAACTGTCCCAGACTGTTTGGAATATGTATTTCTCGCACAGAATAGAATAGGTCGACTTTTGGACTATGGGGGATAGTAGATTGACATAGGCTAGTGCTTTGCTGTTCGTTAGGCCTACAAATCTTTTTGGCTGACGAAAAGTATATTTGGACAGTTCTTCCAAACGCTTCAATATTCACCTCAGAATTGGATTAGGATGCGTGCAGTTGTGTCCCCGACGTGTCTGTCTTCACTTGTAGCCTGTGAGAAAGACATGATCACATGTATGAGAGCCATGTGAGTGGGAGGCGCTTCGGATTGCGCAGCACACTCAGGGAGAAGGGCACAACGCAGCACTCCGGGCTGAAAAAGGCATGGATTTTTTTAGGGTGCATTATGACCACAAAGGGGATGCCGCTGTAAAATTCGAGGCATTATCAAGTGCTTGTCAAATTGTGAATGAGAGACTATTGGAGTGTGTACAGCCTGTGCAAAAAAACAAAGCAGGGCTCATGCCTTTCAAGCAAATTTTTTCAAATCATCATTGGAGTCTCATCATGCAGCCTTACAATGTATTAAACATCAAAACATAAAGCCCACCATTTTGGAACAACTAAAGTTACATTAATAATTCTAAATTAAGTATATAGGAGTACGTATTTCTTTAACCGCTCAACATAGAATAGCTACATGTGCGCACTCCCTCAAATCGTTTGGAGAAAATATTTATATTTTATTCAGCTTTGTTCAATTGTATTCTTCATACTATAAAATAATATAAAATAATGCCACGAAAATTATAAGCAAATCTTGTCTGCTTAATGAACTAGTGTAGCCCACAGCCATTTGGCATAGCCACATCGGGACCTAACTTAAGGACAACTCAGAGTATGCTATTCTTAAGGACAACTTAGAGTATGCTATTCTGTTCTTCTGAAATATACTACATTTTCTTCATATCATGCTTCTTAAGACCTGTCTAAAATAAATAATGGATTTATTGTGAAGGTGTAGGCTATATAACATGGATTTATTTGACTTTTTAAAATGTGTGGAAGCCAGGAGATGCTAAATGTGTTTATGCTAATTACGGTCAATTACCGTGAGAACGATAGTTACTTGCTTGACAATCACCGTCTGACTAAATGTTGCAATCGCCACAGCCCTAGTCACGATAACAGCTGAAAACTCCTTTGGGAGGTAGAAGGGTCGGCTTTTGAGCATAGATATTTCAGGATAGGTGAACAGTGGGTTGACACTCCCACCGCGCTGGAATTAGCACACCAGTTGGAGTTGATGAAGATGCAACCCCCCCCCCCCCCCCCCCCCCCCCATATCCCCGACTCCACTTACCTGTCTGCCCGGTGAACGGAGAATCCATTGAGTTAGATAGCCATGGGAGGTATCTTGTCTGAGAGCCATGTTTCTGAAAAGCAAAGAATATTGCTGTTCCGAGAGCTCCGTTCGTCGGAGATCCTCCATTTTATTATCAAGAGACTGTACATCAGCCAGTAGAATGGAGGGAAGAGGTGGCCGATTTTCACTTTGCCTTAATCTCACCAGGATGACCCCTCTCTTGCCTCTGTAACGCCGCCGTTTCCTCTTGGGTAGCCCGAAAATTGTGTTGGTATTACAGAGAGAGAGAGCAGAGCAGATGAGTCGAAGTAAAAGACGTTATTGGGGTAAGTAACTGCTGATCTGATGTTCAAGAGTTGTTTGTAAGACATAATAGCGGATGCATTTTGTGAAAATAGAGTAAAAAATAAACAACAACATAATCACAAAATAGCAAAGTTGTGCCGGAGCTTGCAAAACGGCGGCCATCCAGTGCCGTGCCAACTTGTTCCAGCGAATGAAATAGGCGGGACTTTTCAGCCTCCAGTGGCGGTGGCTATGTAATGTAATACGACAACAGAGTCACCCATTACTACAGTTCATAAACTAAGACTGGCTAAAGAGACTGAGATTTAGAAATTAGAAGTGAATAAACATTGATAAAACAATTCAAATACACAGACAGCCCCCGAATTAACCTTTAACAGAGGATTATTTAGCAATTATTATGCATTAATACAGTGTTTCATTGTAATACATGATGACTTATATTTAATAAAAAGCAGTAGCACTGTATTTAATGTCTAATAATAGATAGCTATTGGCTTATGTGTTATAAAAGCCAATCAAAATCATTTTTGGGCTATTGCAAGTTAGTGCCTGTCATATGAGTTCCCCCGAGTCTTAATTAGCCTACTATTTCATATGATATACAGCCAAAATATGAACTGGCAGCAGCAGGCTAAATCTGTGTCAGTGTGTGTGACTTTTTCTTTTTTCTCCTTACCGCGAATGCACTGTGTTCTGCAGTAGCAGCTGATCGGTCAGTGCTATAAGCCTAGCATCATTTCTCAGCACAGACACAGTCATAGCACTCAGACAAGCAGAACCAGAATTTTAAAAAGTTGGTTAATTTCACAATTTTTTTAAAGTCTAGTGTTCAGTCAGATAATGAACATGAAATCTATCTATAAACTTCACTTCGCCATGCTTTTCCTGTTACCAAGTAATGAGCCCGTCCTCCTATAGCCCCTCCCACCAGCCTCCACTGGATGTTACTGTTGTTGCTTTGTGCGTACAGACTACTTTAACACACCACTCTATTCTCCCGACACCTCGCCTGGATCAGTAATCTTTCAAGTCAACAACAAATTTTAAATCCACTTAACACCCAAACATGTATACAGGAGACGACAGCAGAATCATATTTGAAAAAGGATTAGGAAGTGACGTGTAATAAATAATATGTACTCCAAGTTCAGCAGATCAGGATTATCCTTCATTTCCCTGTGAAAACTGAAATATTGTAATTATATTGAACAGTATGTGAGATCTTCTGTCTGCAGCTGGTGCTCTGGGTGATAGAATCCTATAGAGGACTGTCCAGGCCCTGAGGTACTGCTGTCAGTCAAGACGAGAGGGGAGAGCCTCTACCTCTGTATCTGCCTCTGCACAGAGAGAGAGAGATGGTGAGAAAAGAGAGTGATAGAGAGAGAGAAGGAGAGAGAAAGAAAGAAAAAAGAGATGGAGAGGGAGGGTGAGAAGGAGGACAAGCAGAAGGAGGGAAGGGAAGACGTCAACCCACTATTTGAGTGTCCTTGGAGAGCTGTTTTAATAGAGCCTTTATTTCCAGCCTGTCGCTCACCATAACGAGCGAAATAACCATGTCTGTCCAATCAGCCCTTTCCACCTCCCTTCCGCTCTCTTTCTTTATTCCCCCTCTCTCTCTCGCTTCTTCATCCCTCTCCATCTCCCTCTTTCTCTCCCTGTCTCTCTCTCCTCTCTTTTTCTTTATCCCCATCTCTCCCCCTGTTTTTCTGTCTCTACCACTATCTCTCTCTCAGTAGCCAAGGAGACCTGTGTTCACCACGCCTGGCCTTGACCTGCATGGAGAGAGAGACGGAACTCTCAGCTCTCTGTTATGTGTTGCTGTTTTTCACTGAAAATAACATATTATACAATTCACAGCTAAGCTGTAATAGAATGTGATTTTTAGACTGGAATCAGGCTGCTTATTGGGATTCACAGTCATTCTTCCTCACGCTTTCTTATATACTGAGTATACAAAACATTAAGAAAACCTACTCTTTCCATGACATACATGTATGTAGACTGACTAGGTTAATCCAGGTGAAAACTATGATCCCTTATTTATGTCATTTGTTCAATCCACTTCAATCAGTGCAGATGAAGGGGAGGAGACAGTTTAAAGAAGGATTTTTAAGCCTCAAGACAAATGAGACATGGATTGTGTGTGTGCCATTCAGAAGGTGAATGGGCAAGACAAAAGATTGAAGTCCCTTTGAACGGGGTATGGTAGGAGGTAGGAGGTGCCAGGCGCACCAGTTTGTGTCAAGAACTGCAATGCTGCTGGGGTTTTCACGTTCAACAACTTCCTGTGTGTATCAAGAATGGCCCACCACCCAAAGGACATCCAGCCAACTTGACACAACTGCGGAAAGCATTGGAGTCAATATGGACCAGCGTCCCTTTGGAACGCTTCGGCACATTGTAGAGTTCATGCCCTGATGAATTGAGGCTGTTCTGAGGGCAAAATGGGGGGGTGCAACTCAATATTAGGAAGATGTTCCTAAGGTTTGGTATACTCAGTGTACATTCAATTTACACAAACAGCCACTATGTTGTTTTTGCTCTTGATTGTAAATTGAAAATTGAAAGATGTAGTTGTGAATACGTGCCTTGCATTTGTGATGACATCTCAATTCAGATGTGACAGGAAGCAGTTAAAGAAGAAGCGTTTGCCTTTTTAGAAGGTATATTTAAAGCCACTGTCAATTTGCCAAAGGCCTCAGAAGTACTTTGCTGTAATTGTGATCAACAGCTGTGGTGTCACATAAAGGAAGTAAAGGGTGAAAGGTTTTATTGGAAACGTAACCTCCTGGGCATGTAAGCTTAACAACAGAACAGTTTGAATGAATATACGCTGAAAATAGTTCCCTTTGTGTATATTTAGAACTGCATTGCCTCTAGTTTATAAGTAGTGACTAACCGCTCTGTCTTTCTGTGAACAATTCCATGCAGTCAGATTGGAGAAACTACGATTTAAAGGCCCAGTGCAGTAAAAATGCAGTTTTCCTGTATTTTGTATCATATTGTGCAACAGCTGCTTTTTGTTATTTCCTTTATAGTTGCTGGTTGAAAATACAATCTACATAGGACCTTCTAATGTGCAGGTTTGTATGGGCGGGCGTTTCGACGTTCCATGTTGACATCACCATGCGTTAAATTGGTTAATAGGCCAATAACAAAGAGAGTTCCAAACCTCTCTACCAATAACAGCTGGTTTTCAGTTTCCCCCTCCCCACTCAGACCACTCCCTGCCAGTCCTAGCAAAATTATAGCTTGAGAAATAGTTTTTTGCTAAAAAGCTATTTTTGCCAATTTTAATGGAAATCTATTACAGTAAGGTACTTAATTGTTACCGAGAAATGATTTGATATTGATTTAAAACGGCTGCATTGGGCCTTTAAATAGATTCAGCTTTTTTCCCCTTCTTGGCTCGAGACCACATGCCGCTTCTCTATTTCAAAGCGTGTGAAGCTCTGTCAACTGACATTCAATGGCAACAAAGAGCATGAGAGATTTCACTATGACTGAGAGAATAGAGAATATGCTTAATTTCAAGCATAGTTATTCCTTTTGGTGTAACCGAATGATATGCTTTTATCCAGTACACAGTTGACCGAAATACTTATTTCCTGAAGGAAGAAAATCACCATCCCCTAGCTTCTTGGATGGACCTTCAAGCCTTAAACATGACGTCCATATCTCTCTACCTGCTGTAGAACTGTATACATGTAACGTTTAACCACCTTTTGAGTCCCAGCATGAATGCATATAGTTCCCTTAAAGCCATGTTGAAATATGTCATGTATAGGAGCACAGAAAACCTGCTGTGTTTGACTTAGACAAACGTTCACATCTCTTAAATAGATAAGGGCCTAATCTCCACGACATTTGATCAATGGTTAATCTGCTGGAGAAATTCTATTAAAGGGTTGAAGGCTCATTAGCCGATAGATCTGAATCCTATTACTGCTGGGGCAGAGGGAGAAGACACGGGGAGAGATGAGAGGAGAGGAAAGGAAAGGAGAGAATGAGAGAGGAGAAATGAGAGCGGCGGAAAGGAGAGAAGGAGAGATGACAGGGGAGGAAAGGAAAGGAAAGGAGAGGAGAGAGGAGAGACGCACAATCTGGACCCTCTCTTTCTAAAATTATCCGCCGAAATTGTTGCAACCCCTATTACTAGCCTATTCAACCTCTCTTTTGTATCGTCTGAGATGCCCAACGATTGGAAAGCTGCCAAGGTCATCCCCCTCTTCAAAGGGGGAGATACTCTAGACCCAAACTGTTATAGACCTATATCCATCCTGCCCTGCCTTTATAAAATCTTCGAAATCCAAGTTAATAAACAGATCACCGACCATTTCGAATCCCACCGTACCTTCTCCACTATGCAATCTGGTTTCCGAGCTGGTCATGGGTGCACCTCAGCCACGCTCAAGGTCCTAAAAGATATCATAACTGCCATCGATAAAAGACAGTACTGTGCAGCCGTCTTCATCGACCTGGCCAAGGCTTTTGACTCTGTCAATCACCGCATTCTTATCGGCAGACTCAATAGCCTTGGCTTCTCAAATGACTGCCTCGCCTGGTTCACCAACTACTTCTCAGATAGAGTTCAGTGTGTCAAATTGGAGGGCCTGTTGTCCGGATCTCTGGCAGTCTCTATGGGTGCCTCGCCTGGTTCACCAACTACTTCTCAGATAGAGTTCAGTGTGTCAAATTAGAGGGCCTGTTGTCCGGATCTCTGGCAGTCTCTATGGGTGCCACAGGGTTCAATTCTCAGGTCGACTCTTTTCTCTGTATATATCAATGATGTCGCTCTTGCTGCTGGTGATTCTCTGATCCACCTCTACGCAGACGACACCATTCTGTATACATCTGGCCCTTCTTTGGACACTGTGCTAACAAACCTCCAAACGAGCTTCATTACTCTGGACGGTTCTGACCTAGAATATGTGGACAACTACAAATACCTAGGTGTCTGGTTAGACTGTAAACTCTCCTTCCAGACTCACATTAAGCATCTCCAATCCAAAACTAAATCTAGAATCGGCTTCCTATTTCACAACAAAGCCTCCTTCACTCATGCAGCCAAACATACCCTCGTAAAACTGACTATCTTACCAATACTTGACTTCGGCGATGTCATTTACAAAACAGCCCCCAACACTCTACTCAGCGAACTGAATGTAGTCTATCACAGTGCCATCCGTTTTTATCACCAAAGCCCCATATACTACCCACCACTGCGACTTGTATGCTCTCGTTGGCTGGCCCTCACTACATATCCGTCGCCAAACCCACTGGCTCCAGGTCATCTATAAGACTTTGCTAGATAAAGCCCCGCCTTATCTCAGGTCACTGGTCACCATAGCAACACCTGCGCTCCAGCAGGTATATTGCACTGGTCATCCCCAAAGCCAACTCTTCCTTTGGCCGCCTTTCCTTCCAGTTCTCTGCTGCCAATGACTGAAACGAATTGCAAAGATCTCTGAAGCTGGAGTCTTATATCTCCCTCTCTAACTTTAAGCATCAGCTGTCAGAGCAGCTTACCGATCACTGTACCTGTACACAGCCAATCAGTAAATGGCACACCCGACTACCTCATCCCCATATTATTACTTACCCTCTTGCACCCCAGTATCTCTACTTGCAAATCATCATCTGCACATCTATCACTCCAGTATTAATGCTACATTGTAATTATTTTCGTCTCTATGGCCTATTTATTGCCTACCTCCCTACTCTTCTACATTTGCACACACTACATAGATTATTCTATTTTTCTTTTCTTTTGTGTTATTGACTGTACGGTTGTTTATGTGTAACTCTGTTGTTGTTGTTTTTGTCGCACTGCTTTGCTTTATCTTGGCCAGGTCGCAGTTGTAAATGAGAACTTGTTCTCAACTGACCTACCTGGTTAAATAAAGGTGAAATAAACATTTTTTAAAAGATGAGAAGGAGAGAGGAGAGGGGAGGAAAGGAGAGAAGGAGAGATCAGAGGGGAGGAAAGGAGAGAAGGAGAGACGAGGGGGGTGGAAAGGAGAGAAGGAGTAGAGAGGAGAAGAGGACAAGAAGAAGGGAGAGGCCAGAAAGAGAAGAGAGGAAAGAATGAGGGGAAGATGAGGAGAGGAGGCCTGAGCTGTGCTCTCCAGGGGATCCTGCTGTGTTCTGTTTTGTCTGGGGGAATCGAATGGGAAGGTCACTGACAGTGCAGGGCCATTTTCATAATGAGGAACTCTGATAATGCATCACACATGCACACAATCATAAAGAAGCCATCAGTGCCTACACAGACACATTTAATCACTCTAAAACCTGGGTCCTCGTATTTAGCCCCCACCCTGTATTCACTAGCGTCTCTCATCTAATTAAATAGGGGTTTAAATATTAGGGCATTTTCTCATACGGTGCAGTTGATTCAGATGTTGAATGTATTTACACCTCGTTCCTTTGTAAGAAACGGGTGCTCCCTTCGTTGTTTGTCGAAATAAATTGGTTTACAATAGGCTAGTGATGAGAAAAGAGAAGAGTGGGAGAGATAGAGAGTGGGATACAAGACTTGTGAGCATGTGACGAATGCTGTATTGTGGAGAGCATAATTAGAGTCAAGGTTGTGGACTGGTTCCTGTGCTCTTTAAAGTCAATGAGACCTACAGCAAGAATGGATTCACAAGCTTCCAAGGTCTTCCAAGGGTTTTTAACACCCCTCTTCAGGGGACATTTGTTTTGTGCTGTAATGAAACAAAATCAAGTAAATATGTAAGATTCATTACAATTGCCATGTTCACAAACTGATTTCTTCTATTGATGAATGTACCCGTCTCTCGCCTTGTTTTCATGCCAGATCGATACAGCGTGCATATCCTATCAAATCCTGGACACGCTTTTGTATCAATTATGGATCAGTCAATGTTGAAAAGCCTATCAGGCAAGAATGAAGCTAAGTTCAGTATGCAGTTCCTGCTGACATCATTCAGAACAAAAACTATTGGAGATTGAGGTATGTTCTTACATGCCTCTCTCTTTCTTTTGCTCTCTCTTTCTGTCTCGCTCTCTTTTTCTGTCGCTCTCTCTCATTCTCTTTCTCTCTCTCGCTCTCTCTCTCTCTCTCTCTTGATAGACATTGATGAGTGTTCTGATGGGTTCGTGGAGTGTAATGACAAAGCCATCTGTGTCAACCTGCCCGGCTGGTACCACTGCGAGTGTCGTGATGGCTACCACGACAATGGCTTGTTCTCGGCCAATGGGGAGTCGTGCATAGGTGAGTTGACCCGCCCCTTTTCTCTCAATACTAAAAGAAGCTCTGTGGTTGTCGGCAAACTTCATTTAGCTAGTCACATGATAATGCCTATTGAAATTACATGCATAGAGTATATTAGCACACTAGTTTGTGTTTTTCCATTATTCTAGTGTATTCTAACATTGATCATTGATCAGCAGCATATCTAACCATTGCAGAGATAGAAATTCCCTTGGCCTTCTTTTGAGCATTTTTTTGCTGTCTGGTGCAGGTAATAGTGTTATTGGACATACCATTACTGGTACTTTTTCCTCCAAATCCCTGTCTGCTTTTTACTGCTCATGGAATCTTTCTGAAACATTCTCTATTCTAAAGCAACCTGTCAAGAGCTTGTCAAAATGGAAGAAAACCCTCAATCTAGCAGTGTGCCTCAGCAGTAACAGTGCTGCAGCTCTGTCTGTCTGTCTGCTATATAGCCTAATTTTACCTGTCAGGTCTACCTGATCGACACAGCCCACTGGGCACAGACGTCAATTCAACGTCTATTCCACGTTGATTCAACGTAATTTCATTGAAATGACATGGAAACATCGCTGATTCAACCAGTGTGTAGCCAGTGGAAGAGCACATTAAAGGGGAAGTTTACCTAAAATCCAACATTTTGTAAGTGAGTCCATATATTGAAACTAGTTTCCCCAATTGTATTTCGGGGGAGAAGTGAAGACAGTAGCCAAGCATTACAAATGAGTTATACAAAGTAAAACAGCAACCTACAAACATATGCTTATAATCTGTAATACATTTTTTATGGCTATGCGGCTAAAAGTAATTATATTGTTAGGATACTCATAGCCACTATTATGTCTATTCTTCAATGTTTTTAGTTTTTATTTAACCTTTATTTAATTAGTCAAGTCAGTTAAGAACACATTCTTATTTACAATGACGGCCTACCCCGGCCAAACCCGGACGACGCTGGGCCAATTGTGCGCCGCCCTCCAGGCTGTATTACGACCGGATGTGATACAGCCTGGAATCGAACCAGGGACTGTAGTGATGCGTCTTGCACTGAGATGCAGTGCCTTAGACCGCTGCGCCACTCGGGAAAAGTGGCACAATAAAATAAAATATTATTTGTCACATGTCTATACATCAGGTATAGACTTTACCATGAAATGCTAACTTAGGAGCCCTTTCCCAACAATGCTGAGTTAAAAAGTAATAATTACTGTCCATAACAATGTACGGTGACACAATTACTGTCTAGCTCCTCAACATATGCTAACTGGTAGAACGCCTAGACTACAACAATAAATCAACTCAAAATGCAATGATTAGACTACACATATGTCCACACGCTCGCTTTGACGCTTTCTCAACTCAGAGGGCGTGTGTGAAGCTAGCCACAATAAGGATTAGCCACAAAAGGGAATTTGCGGTTCGCCTTCAAAATGAAAGTCCTCCATTGAAAATTATTTAAAACGGATACAAATAGTGGAATCATGTCATATTTGGTCTAGATAATGCTAAACAAGGTAGGAATGTTGTTATTTAAATTCAACAAAATATAATAATGTATTTATTGTTATGGTTAGCTTCACACAGGTGGCTGTAGGAGTGGTTACATCGTATTTCCTGTTTTTATCGCTACTAGCCATCTTCTGCATGTGTCTGTATCTTTCAAAGAAAAGCAGTGAAATGTGCCTTCTTTCCTAGATTTATTACACAAGTACAGCCAGGGACTGATCACCAGCTTGCTCTTGCTGCAGTCTCTTCGGAATTCCGCTTTTCAGAACTAACTTTAGGCTACCTGTGATACATCTTTTAACTTTTGCGCCTGCTCCTTCTCCCTCCCATAAAACTCACATGTGTCACGTCCTGACCAGAGTTCTTATGTGTTTTGCTTGTTTAGTGTTGGTCAGGACGTGAGCTGGGTGGGAATTCTATGTTGTGTGTCTAGTTTGTCTGTTTCTGTGTTCAGCCTAATATGGTTCTCAATCATAGGCAGCTGTCAATCGTTGTCCCTGATTGAGAATCATATATAGGTGGCTTGTTTTGTGTTGGGATTTTGTGGGTGGTTGTTTTCTGTGTCAGTGTTTGTGCCACACGGGACTGTGACGATTAGTACTTTTGTGTTTTGCCTAGTTTTCATGTTATTAAATTATGGAAACTTACCACGCTGTACATTGGTCCTCCGATCCTTCTCGCCTCTCCTCGTCTGAGGAGGAGGAAGAGCTAGACTGCCGTTACAACATGTTACATCAAGCTCCAAATAACGGCATATACCTCACAGAGTTGCCCCACGAGAGCGCACATGCGTAGTTGTTACCCATGTCCGCTGTTGTTGCAGTCGGCCACATAATATAATGATATAAAATAATCGCAATCGTTTTCGGGGGAAAAGTACACATTTTCTGACTCAAAACCAATAGTACTTTTGATAAAAGTAGGTCATTTGACTTTATCCACAATTTGCAGATTTCTTAATCGCTTTTTGACAACGAAGCAGGTCTAGCAGTGCACAAAGGCACGTCATGAGTCATGTGACCCGTTTTTACAGTTCTAATTTGGAATCCTTTGTCTTTTTTTAAGCAGTAAGATGTGTGAATTTATGCATAAGCTACGGTATTTGACCTGCGTTGAGCATATGTCTGAAGTCATCTCTATTGCTCCCTACAGATATCAACGAATGCAAGATGGGGAGGAACACCTGTGCCAATGACACAGTGTGCTTCAACTTGGAGGGGGGCTATGACTGCAGGTGCCCCCACGGGAGGAACTGCACTGGAGACTGTATCCTTGACAACAAAGTCAAACACAACAGGCAGATCTGGGTGCTGGACAACGATCGGTGCTCCGTCTGCTCCTGTCAGGTGAGACAGAAAGGATGATGGGTAGAAACACAAACAATGGTCAGATCAGTGGCGTTCTATTAGTTGATGTAAAACAATATGATGATTGGTTATCAATTCAGTTTGATATATGTTTAACGCACAGGTCTGAACATGTAAATGCATCAACCAGTTGTTTGGAAAACTTGGTTTTAAATTAACCAAAATAATATCTATATTTTCCCTCATGATTCTACGGCTACAGTCTTGAAACGTTTAGTAATTTAGTGTTTCATTTTTGAAAATGTCTGGCAATGGTAGCAGGTGATATTAGAGGATTAGTATGGGTATTGAATGATCAAGCATCACATTATTAATTTGATTACAGAGGAGGAGGGCAGAAATTAAGCTTAAATGAAACGAGTCATTTTAATTGATTAGAAAAATTGAGAACCTGCCTGTCAAAATTAGCAGTATTGAACGGCTGAGTGAACAGAGAGCATAAACATGTTGTTGTTTTGGAACGGTCACGGTCAGCTAGTAGGGAGCAATGGTAATTTTGAGTGTGTGTAATTAACCAATAACCAAGGTCAACTAGCAAAGATTGATTGTGGGTTATAGAGCTCAAGACAGTACTTTGAGACTGTACTCGAGTCGTGTGTCGATTGATAGACCATGCATCTGCCCACCCCTGTGTGCAGACTGGCCAGGTGATGTGCAGGAGGATGGTGTGTGACTGTGAGAACCCCACAGCTGACCTGTTCTGCTGTCCAGAGTGTGACCCTCGACTCAGCAGCCAGTGTCTGCACCAGAACGGCCTGCTGACCTACGGCAGTGGAGACACCTGGGTGGAGAACTGCCAGCAGTGCCAGTGTCTGGTAAGTACCAACAATACACAGCCTATAGAGCGATAGGACACACTCCGCTTTAGTGATTCATGTACGGGAGATACTGGACATCAGAGTGGTGGCCAGGGGAAGAGTAAAGGTGTGTGTGTGCGGGCATGTGCAAGTCCCTGTGTCCACACAGTGGGTGGCCTCGGAGAAGGGTTGTGGATGAGCTTGTTAGCTTGTCCTGGCAATATATAAAACAGAATTATGACGTGTCAAGAGCGTTCTTTATTGAATCTCCCATGAAGAAATATGCACTGTTTGCATCGACTCTCTCCACTGTGCCGACCTTTTCCAAGGTTCCCGCATCCCTGCTGTTCAAACAACAGGAAGGCTTTTTTATGAGGATTTCACACTAAATCTGACAGAACATCACTACCTACCGCCTCCGATACGCCTTTCAGACGCACTTTACAACCAGCTATATTTTTATTAAATGCAAATGTCATGGTTGGCATTCTCCCTGGCCATTCTGCTCCCAGAGAGAAGCAACACTTAGCTGCATTTGTGTCACTATGCCTTTGCGTCGACCCACAAATCATCGTTCTGTCAGCGCTCTCTCTCCGCCGCCCGCCAGTCCCCTCCGAAAGAGTGGTATTACTGTTGGTCATTTTCTCCCTTAGATCAAACAGAGTGTTGTAGAACAGACACACAGACAGTCACATCACTCTCCTTCTGTGATTAGCATATGAATACAGGGACACAAATGGTGCAAGTCCATACAGGATTTAACCCGGTGTTTTACCCAAAAGGCTCAGACTTTTCTATTTCCATCTACGCCGGCCGTCACCCGTCTCTCACTGGGCCATAGCTGCGGTGGACCTGCTCTCACCTGGGGTCAAAACCACGCCACTGGTACTTTTCAACTGGCATTTACGTAACAATGTCTAACTGAACTTTAATACCTGCCCGCAAAACAACTGTTTTGATTATGCAGAGGTTGATGATTCTGCTCATCACAAATCCTCACTGTCAGCCCTAGCTATGGAAACACAATTTCCCTAATATAACATAAGGGTGTATGCACTGGTGTTACAGTCGAAAAACAGCATAAGCCAGATCCATAGCTAGAGCAGCAGGAAGCATAATGTTGTTCCCTTCTCCCATTGTGATGCTGTCCTTAAGGGCCTTGGGTGGATTACTTACAGCAGGCCATTATAGGGCTGGAAAAGTGTTGGAGAGGCAGGTAAATGTAGGCTGCTCTCTCTCTCCCTCCCTGAGGCAGGCACTCATCCACACATGCACACGCGCACACACACACACACACACACACACACACACACACACACACACACACACACACACACACACACACACACACACACACACACACACACACACACACACACACACACACACACACACACACACCAGTCAAAATGGTATAAACAGCAGCGCTTGAAAGAGAGGAGCAGAGGAGAATGGTGTGTAGAGATAAGCGTGGGTTCCAGTAGCATGACAGGGACGTGAAATGAACCCTGAATGCCTCCATAGTTATCAGAGCCAGAACCATACGGGCTCCGCTCACCAGGGAAACGGACAAGCTTAGAATCTTAGACAAAGATACAAACCACCTTTTACTTTATATTTATTTGTGTACTCAAGTGAATGACAGAATATGTTCTTTGACGTATGTACACTATATATACAAAACTATGTGGACTAATCAGACTAATCTGGGTTTGGCGGATGCCAGGAGAACGCTACCTGCCCCAATGTATAGTGCCACCCGTAAAGTTTGGTGAGGAGGAATAATGGTCTGGGGCTGTTTTTCATGATTCCGGCTAGGCCTCTTAGTTCCAGTGAAGGGAAATCTTAACACTACAGCATACAATGACATTCTAGACGATTCTGTGCTTCCAACTTTGTGGCAACAGTTTGGGGAAGGCCCTTTCCTGTTTCAGCATGACAATGCCCTCGTGCACAAAGCGACGTTCCAATTCACCTTTGGGAGGATTTGGAACGCCGACTGCGGCCAGGCCTAATCGCCCAACATCAGTGCCCGACCTCACTCATGCTCTTGTGGCTGAATCGAAGCAAGTCCCTGTAGCAATGTTCCAACATCTAGTGGAAAGCCTTCCCAGAAGAGTGCAGGCTGTTATAGCAGCAAAGGGGTGACCAACTCCATATTAATGCCCATGATTTGGGCATTAATATGGAATTGGTGATATGTATATCGAATTATATGTTCGACGAGCAGGTGTCCACATACTTTTGGTCATGTAGTGTATCTCTGACTCGCTACAATAGGTATAGTATGCTATGGGTATAGGATACTCTTTTAGCCATAGATCTGGAGACATGAAACATGGTTGCAGTAGGACACGAGGTTGTCTAGCCAAGGCAAATCTCTGGCAAGGCTCACTAAACCAAATGTCACCAGTAAATGTCATTCTCGCAGACGTTTTTTTGACGGACTCTGTGACGTGTACTGAGATTCATAATACTGTTTTTGAACTAGAAAAGGAAATATTGAAGAAATGAGTTTCTGATATAGAGAAAGAGATGTCAGTGCCTTACCCACCTTCCAGGGACCATGTAAAGGTGATTAAATGACATCCCATACTGTGTCATGAATACCTATAGTCTAAAGCTATTGCCTCTGGCAATGGGGAAAGAGTTCTGCTCCAGGGGAATCACACTTAAAATGTTTACTAACTAAATGAAGGCAGGGAGCACACATTAGCACAGCATGTGCCTGTATTTTATAGCCCACTAATTTACTACAATATCACTAAAATGCAGAGCTAGCTGATTTTCAGGGATATTAAATAACCCGATGGGAGACTTACAGCAAACTAAACTCATAAGCAGTTTTGAGTTTCTGTGTGCGTGTGTGTGGGTGTTTTTCTTGCGCATGCTGATTTTTACATTTTCCAACAAGGTGTAAACCACTCACATCAGGGATGAAAATGTTAGCAGAACTGGGTGATGCGGAATCATATCTAGAAAGGTGGCCAACATTATGACCTGTATTCACTGGCTTATTGAAACGACTGCTGGAGAAATCCAATAAGGCAGGGTTCCCCAACTTGCGGGTGATTTCATTTGACCCCCACCAAGTTCTGAGCAAAAAATTTATTATCTTTTTTATTATTACTGTTGGGGAGGGGGAAAATGTAAAAGCACCAGCAAATCAACTCCAAATTATTTCAATTTTGGAAATCTGTTCCAAATTGGTCTCACGCGCAATATAGAGATGCGCTACATGACCAAAATTATTTGGACACCTGCTTGTCATATATCTCATTCCAAAATCATAGGCATTAATATGTAGTTGGTCCCTCCTTCGCTGCCATAACAGCCTCCACTCTTCTGGGAAGGCTTTCCACTAGATGTTGGAACATTGCTGCGGGCTCTTGCTTCCATTCAGCCACAAGAGCATTAGTAAGGTCGGGCACTGATGTCGGGCGATTAGGCCTCGCTCGCAGTCGGCGTTCCAATTCATGCCAAAGGTGTTCGATGGGGTTGAGGTCAGGGCTCTGCTCAGGCCAGTCAAGTTCTTCCTCACTGATCTCGACAAACCATTTCTGTAAGGTCCTTGCTTTGTGCATTGTCATGCCGAAACACAAAAAAGCCTTCCCCAACATGTTGCCACAAAGTCGGAAGCACAGAATCGTTGAGAATGTCATTGTATGCTGTAACATTAAGATTTCCCTTCACTGGAACTAAGGGGCCCGAACCATGAAAAACAATCCCAGACCATTATTCCTCCTCCACCAAACGTTACAGTTGACACTATGCATTGGGGCAGGTAGCGTTCTCCTGGCATCCGCCAAACCCAGATTTGTCCGTCGGACTGCCAGATGGTGAAGCGTGATTCATCACTCAAGAGAACGCGTTTCCACTGCTCCAGAGTCCAATGGCAGAAAGCTTTACACCACTCCAGGTGACGCTTGGCATTGCGCATGGTGATCTTAGGCTTGAGTGCGGCTGCACGGCCATGGAAACCCATTTCATGAAGCTCCTGACGAACAGTTCTTGTGCTGATGTTGATTCCAGAGGCAGTTTAGAACTCGGGAGTGAGTGTTGCAACCGAGGTCAAACAATTTTTGCGCGCTACGGGCTTCAGCACTCGGTGCTCTCTTTCTGTGAGCTTGTGTGGCCTACCACTTCGTGGCTGAGCTGTTGTTGCTCCTAGACCTTTCCACTTCACAATAACAGCACTTACATTTGACCGGGGCAGCTCTAGCATGGCAGAAATTTGACTAACTGACTTGCTGGAAGGGTGGCATCCTGTGACGGTGACATGTTGAAAGTCACTGAGCTCTTCAGTAAGGCAATTCTACTGCCAATGTTTGTCTGTGGAGATTGCATGGCTGTGTGCTCGATTTCATACATGTGGCTAAAATAGCAGAATCCACCAATTTGAAGGGGTGTCCACATTATTTTGTATATATAGTGTATTTGATCATAGTTATGGCGCCGGAGGGGATGGCTGACGTTTTATGGGATTCTATTTTAGTTTGTTTTTTCACATTGTTTGTAACTCATTTTGTATATATTATTCGTAGCTGTCTATTTACCACCACAAACCGATGCTGGCACTTAGACCGCACTCAACAAGCTCTATAAGCACATAAGCAAACAAGAAAATGCTCATCCAGAAGCGGCGCTCCTAGTGGCCGGAGACTTTAAAGCAGGCAAACTTAAATCTGTTTTACCTCATTTCTACCAGCATGTCACATGTGCAACCAGAAGAAAAAAAACTCTAGACCACCTTTACTCCACACACAGAGATGCATACAAAGCTCTCCCTCGCCCTCCATTTGGCAAATCTCACCATCTCACCTGATTCCTGCTTACAAGTATTAATGTATTTATTTTATACATGTTTTATTTAACCTTTTATTTAACTAGGTAAGTCAGTTAAGAACCAAATCTTATTTACAATGACAGCCTACCCCGGCCAAACTCTAACCCGGATGACGCTGGGCCAATTGTGCGCCGCCCTATAGGACTCCCAATCACGTCCGGTTGTGATACAGCCTGGAATCGAATCAGGGTCTGTAGTGACACCTCTAGGACTGAGATGCAGTGCCTTAGAATGCTGCACCACTTGGGAGCCCAAAATCTCTATCTTTACATGATCATTTCTTGTCGCCTCAAGGTAGTATATAAGTATACTGAAATATTTGACAAGGGACAGGAACTATTAAATTGTAGGGATAATTGACTGTATATATTACTGTCTATCCCTGTCCCAGTGATATGACTCCAGTATATCTGTCTGTCTCTCCCTCCCACAGCAGGGTCAGGTGGACTGCTGGCCCCTGTCGTGCCCGCCAGTGGACTGTGAGTTCACGGTGGTGCCCGAAGGCGAGTGCTGTGCCCGCTGCATCATCGACCCCTGCCAGGCCGACACCATCCGCAACGACATCACCAAGACGTGCACGGACGAGCACGGCATCCAGCGCTTCAGCGGCTCCTCCTGGGTCAAACATGGCACTGAATGCACCCTCTGCCAGTGCAAGGTAACAGCCATGGATATTTATTATATCTTTGCAGACTTCGGCCAACTATCCTCCATGTTGGTACCAAACTCTCCATGACTCTATCGAAGTTCTAAATGTCAGATCAAATTTGCCTTTCAGTGAGAAAAGTAGAAATAGCTCATTCTGAAGTAGAGAAAATTCAAAGAGAAGAACTGTATTGTGGTTGAATTCTAACAGTGACTCACTCTAAAGTCTCTCTCTCTCCTCCCCCTCTTTCAGAATGGACATATCTGTTGCTCAGTGGACCCCATGTGCCTTTAGTTCCTGAAGCTCTGAAGGCACCTCCCTGTACATTGTTATCCATGTAAAAACAACCTGCATTTTCCACCCTCCTGCCCAACTTCTTTATACCAAATACAAACATGTATCATAGAAAACAGATGATGAACTACTGTAGGCCTTCCCACATGCCCCCTCTCTGTGTTCAGCCTCACCAATCAGGGTGACCCATGTGCATTGAGGAACACCCCCGAATCATCTGCAACATGACACTGTAAAATACTATTATGCTGGCATGACTGTACTCATCGTAGAAACATTTAGCTGATTTCTAAACTTTTAATCTCTAAATGATATCCTAGGTAGTGATCGTTTTAGTCTTCATTTTAATTTGCCACATTATGAAAGTTGTCTATATTTTGTGGTCCTCTGTAGGATTACTTTCCATTTTGTATTTATTTCAAGGCTTGTTATTGTGTAATGGTGAAATAAAGTATTTCCATTTACATTAATTGAGTTTGTTTGAGCTTGTCTTTTTTCAAGCCTTGATGTGTTGCTCATCTAGAACTTTGATATCCATTTGATTCCAAGCATTACTCTCACTACACATTCTGTGGTCACAATAATGTCAAAAACTCCTCCCAGGTCTCCTTGACCTGAATCTTCAATCAACACAGATGATGACAAACCGCTTGAGCTTTGCCTTCTCAGACGTCCCCACTTCCTGTGATGAGGACAGTGAGGTGAGAGTGAGGTCCTGTAAAAACATATGTAAGCTTGAAAGCGTGTTAAAGGAGAGGAGAGCTCATCCTGGATGTGACGCCAGCAGTCACAGCATGTAAGAGGTACACATCCTCACGGCTAACCTTTCACATCTATTATTCATTCATTGTGCTGGTGGGATTCCTCTGTCTGCCCTGCTGCCTGCGTACATCGTTAATTTTTTAAATTTTATTTCAGCTTTATTTATTTTATTTTACATTTATTTAACTAGGCAAGTCAGTTAAGAACAAATTCTTATTTTCAATGACGGCCTAGGAACAGTGGGTTAACTGCCTGTTCAGGGGCAGAACGACAGATTTGTACCTTGTCAGCTCGGGGATTTGAAATTGCAACCTTTTGGTTACGAGTCCAACGCCCCACACATTTAACCAGGTAGCTAGTGAGGGAGATATGAGTCTCCAGCTTCAGTGATTTTTGCAGTTCGTTCCAGTCATTGGAAGCAGAGAACTGGAAGGAAAGGTGGCCAAAGGAGGAAATGGCTTTGGGGGTGACCAGTGAAATATACCTGCTGGAGCGCGTGCTACGTGTGGGTGCTGCTATGGTGACCAGTGAGCTGAGATAAGGCGGGGATTTACCTTGCAAAGACTTATAGATGACCTGGAGCCAGTGGGTTTGGCGACGAATATGAAGCGAGGGCCAGCCAACGAGAGCATACAGGTCGCAGTGGTGGGTAGAATATGGGGCTTTGGTGACGAAACTGATGGCACTGTGATAGACTGCATCCAATTTGCTGAGTAGAGTGTTGGAGGCTATTTTGTAAATGACATCGCCGAAGTCGAGGATCGGTAGGATGGTCAGTTTTACGAGGGTATGTTTGACAGCATGAGTGAAGGAGGCTTTGTTGCAAAATAGGAAGCCGATTCTAGATTTAATTTTGGATTGGAGATGCTTAATGTGAGTCTGGAAGGAGAGTTTGCAGTCTAACCAGACACCTAGTTATTTGTAGTTGTCCACATATTCTAAGTCAGAACCATTCAGAGTAGTGATGCTGGACGGGTGGGCAGCGATCGGTTGAAGAGCATGCATTTAGTTTGAGAGTTGTATGGCATTGAATCTCGTCTGGAGGTTGGTTAACACAGTGTCAAAAGAAGGGCCAGAAGCATACAGAATGGTGTCGTCTGCGTAGAGGTGGATCAGAGAATCACCAGCAGTAAGAGCGACATCATTGATGTATACAGAGAAAAGAGTCGGCCCGAGGATTGAACCCTGTGGCACCCCCATAGAGACTGCCAGAGGTCCGGACAACAGGCCCTCTGATTTGACACACTGAACTCTGTCTGAGAAGTAGTTGGTGAACCAGGCGAGGCAGTTATTTGAGAAACCAAGGCTGTTGAGTCTGCCGATAAGAATGTGGTGATTGACAGAGTCGAAAGCCTTGGCCAGGCCGATGAATACAGCTGCACAGTATTGTCTCTTATTGATGACGGTTATGATATCGTTTAGGACCTTGAGCGTGGCTGAGGTGCACCCATGGCCAGCTCGGAAACCAGATTGCATAGCGGAGAAGGTACGGTGGGATTCGAAATGGTCGGTGATCTGTTTGTTAACTTGGCTTTCGAAGACCTTAGAAAGGCAGGGTAGACAGATATAGATCTGTAGCAGTTTGGGTCTAGAGTGTCTCCCCCTTTGAAGAGGGGGATGACCGCGGCAGCTTTCCAATCTTTGGGGATCTCAGATGATACGAAAGAGAGGTTGAACAAGCTAGTAATAGGGTTTGCAACAATTTTGTCGGATCATTTTAGAAAGAGAGGGTCCAGATTGTCTAGTCTGGCTGATTTGTAGGGGTCCAGATTTTGCAGCTCTTTCAGAACATCAGCTATCTGGATTTGGGTGAAGGAGAAATTAGGAGGTTTGGGCAAGTTGCTGTGGGGGGTGCAGGGCTGTTGACCGGGGTAGGGGTAGCCAGGTGGAAAGCATGGCCAGCTATAGAAAAATTCTTATTGAAACTCTCAATTATTGTGGATTTATCGGTGTTGACAGTGTTTCCTAGCCACAGTGCAGTGGGCAGCTGGGAGGAGGGGCTCTTATTCTCCATGGACTTTACAGTGTCCCAGAACTTTTTGGAGTTTGTGCTACAGGATGCAAATCTGTTTGAAAAAGCTAGCCTTTGCTTTCCTAACTGCCTGTGTATATTGGTTCCTAACTTCCCTGAAAAGTTGCATATTGCGGGGGATATTCGATGCTAATGCAGTACGCCACAGGATGTTTTTTTGCTGGTCAAGAGCAGTCAGGTCTGGAGTGAACCAAGGGCTATATCTGTTCCTCGTTCTACATTTTTTGAAAGGGGCATGCTTATTTAAAATGGTGAGGAAAGCCCTTTTAAAGAATAACCAGGCATCTTCTACTGACGGAATGATGTCAATATCCTTCCAGGATACCCGGGCCAGGTCGATTAGAAAGGCCTGCTCGCTGAAGTGTTTTAGGGAGCGTTTGACAGAGATGAGGGGTGGTCGTTTGACCGCTGACCCATTACGGACGCAGGCAATGAGGCAGTGATCGCTGACATCATGGTTGAAGACAGCAGAGGTGTATTTGGAGGGCAGGTTGGTTAGGATGATATCTATGAGGGTGCCCGTGTTTACGGATTTGGGGTTGTACCTGGTAGGTTCATTGATCATTTGTGTGAGATTGAGGGCATCAAGCTTAGATTGTAGGATGGCCAGGGTGCTAAGCATGTCCCAGTTTAGGTCACCTAACAGCACAAGCTCTGAAGATAGCTGGGGGCAATCAATGCACATATGGTGTCCAGGGCACAGCTAGGGGCAGAAGGTGGTCTATAGCAAGCGGCAACAGTGAGAGACTTGTTTCTGCAAAGGTGGATTTTTAAAAGTAGAAGCTCAAATTGTTTGGGTACAGACCTGGATAGTAAGACAGAACTCTGCGGGCTATCTCTGCAGTAGATTGCAACTCCGCCCCCTTTGGCAGTTATATCTTGTCGGAAATTGTTATAGTAAGGGATGGACATTTCAGGGTTTTTGGTGGTCTTCCTAAGCCAGGATTCAGACACGGCTAGGACATCCGGGTTGGCAGAGTGTGCTAAAGCAGTGAATAAAACAAAGTTAGGGAGGAGGCTTCTAATGTTAACATGCATGAGACCAAGGCTTTTACGGTTACAGAAGTCAACAAATGAGAGCGCCTGTGGAATGGGAGTGGAGCTAGGCACTGTAGGGCCTGGATTAACCTCTACATCATCAGAGGAACAGAGGAGTAGTAGGATAAGGGTACGGCTAAAGGCTATAAGAACTGTTCGTCTAGTACGTTCGGAACAGAGAGTAAAAGGAGCAGGTTTCTGGGCACGGTAGAATATATTCAAGGCATAATGTACAGACAAAGGTATGGTAGCATGTGAATAACCAGGGCTCCGTGTAGTAAAAGGGTCCAGGCCAATTGGCAAAATAGGTATAGTGGCCAAAGAATTTGTCCGATGGGCCTCTTCAGCTAACAGTCCGATATGCTCTAGACAGCTAGCGGGCTGCGGCTAGCAGGCTAGCAGATGGGCATTCAGGGGACGTCGCGACGGAGGAGCCAGTTGAAAAAAACCCTCAGGCGAATTAAATCGGTAGTCCAGTCGTGATGGGTCGGCGGGGCTCCGTCTCGGCAGTAAAAGGGGTCCAGGTCAATTGGCAAAATAGGTATTGTAGCCCAAGGAGTGGCTGATGGACCTCTTCGGCTAGCCGGGAGATGGGCCTAGCAAAGGCTAGCTACAGGCTAATTGGTTCTTGCTTTGGGACAGAGACGTTAGCCAGGAGTGGCCACTCGGATAGCAGCTGGCTAGCTGCAATGACCCAGGTGAAAAGGTTCAGAGCTTGCGGTAGGAATCCGGAGATATGGAGAAAAATAAGTCCGATTGCTCTGGTTTGAGTCGCGCTGTGCAGACTGGCGAGAGTTGTCCAGGCTAAAGGTAGCTGATGACCGCTAGAAGTGGCTAGCTTCCGGTTCAAAAGTAAAGAAAATAGCAGATCCATACCACATTGGGTGAGGCGGATTGCAGGAGGGTATGTTGAAGTTGAGGTTAATATATGCGTAGAAAAAAGATATAAATAGATATATACACGGGACGCAACAAGACGAGGACAAAAGACGTCTGACTGCTACGCCATCTTGGATTCAAGATTAGTAATAATAATAAGAAAGTATTACATTTCTATTGCGCTTTTCATAAGAATTTCAAAGCGCTTCAAACGTATCAAACAAATAAGCAATACAACATCATGCTTAGCCTAGCTATAGTTAGATCAACCAATAGAGGCCGTCTTTGAGTTTATCCTCCAAAGATGGAGAAGTGCAGTTCATGGCTTGATCAGAAGGTTGCAATCTACTGCAAAGATAGCCTGCAGAGTTCTGTCCTACTATCCAGGTCTGAACCCAAACAATTTGAACTTCTACTTTTAAAAATCCACCTCTCTAAAAACAAGTCTCTCACCGTTGCCGCCTGCTATAGACCACCCTCTGCCCCCAGCTGTGCTCTGGACACTATATGTGAACTGATTGCCCCCCATCTATCTTCAGAGCTCGTGCTGCTAGGCGACCTAAATTTTAACATGCTTAACACCCCAGCCACCCTACAATCTAAGCTTGATGCCCTCAATCTCACACAAATTATCAATGAACCTACCAGGTACCACCCCAATTCCGTAAACACGGGTACCCTCATAGATATCATCCTAACAAACTTGCCCTCCAAATACACCTCTGCTGTTTTCAACCAAGATCTCAGCGATCACTGCCTCATTGCCTGCATCCGTAATGGGTCAGCGGTCAAACGACCTCCACTCATCACTGTCAAACGCTCCCTGAAACACTTCAGCGAGCAGGCCTTTCTAATCGACCTGGCCGAGGTATCCTGGAAGGATATTGATCTCATCCCGTCAGTAGAGGATGCCTGGACATTTTTAAAAATGCCTTCCCCACCATCTTGAATAAGCATGCCCCATTCAAGAAATTTAGAACCAGGAACAGATATAGCCCTTGGTTCTCTCCTGACCTGACTGCCCTTAACCAACAGAAAAACATCCTATGGCGTTCTGCATTAGCATCGAACAGCCCCCGTGATATGCAACTTTTCAGGGAAGCTAGAAACCAGTATACACAGGCAGTTAGAAAAGCCAAGGCTAGCTTTTTCAAGCAGAAATTTGCTTCCTGCAACACAAATTCAAAAAAGTTCTGGGACACTGTAAAGTCCATGGAGAATAAGAACACCTCCTCCCAGCTTCCAACTGCTCTGAAGATAGGAAACACTGTCACCTCCGACAAATCCACTATAATTGAGAATTTCAATAAGCATTTTTCTACGGCTGGCCATGCTTTCCACCTGGCTACCCCTACCCCGGACAACAGCACTGCCCTCCCCTCTGCTACTCGCCCAAGCCTTCCCCATTTCTCTTTCTCCCAAATACAGTCAGCTGATGTTCTAAAAGAGCTGCAAAATCTGGACCCTTACAAATCAGCCGGGCTAGATAATCTGGACCCTTTCTTTCTAAAACTATCTGCTGAAATTGTTGCCACCCCTATTACTAGCCTTTTCAACCTCTCTTTCGTGTCGTCTGAGATTCCCAAAGATTGGAAAGCAGCTGCGGTTATCCCCCTCTTCAAAGGGGGGGACACTCTTGACCCTAACAGCTACAGACCTATATCTATCCTACCCTGCCTTTCTAAGGTCTTCGAAAGCCAAGTCAACAAACAGATTACCGACCATTTCGAATCCCACCATACCTTCTCCGCTATGCAATCTGGTTTCAGAGCTGGTCATGGGTGCACCTCAGCCACGCTCAAGGTCATAAACGATATCTTAACCGCCATCGATAGGAAACAATACTGTGCAGCCGTATTCATTGACCTGGCCAAGGTTTTTGACTCTGTCAATCACCACATCCTCATCGGCAGACTCGACAGCCTTGGTTTCTCTAATGATTGCCTCGCCTGGTTCACCAACTACTTCTCTGATCGAGTTCAGTGTGTCAAATCGGAGGGTCTGTTGTCCGGGCCTCTGGCAGTCTCCATGGGGGTGCCACAGGGTTCAATTCTTGGACCGACTCTCTTCTCTGTATACATCAATGATGTCGCTCTTGCTGCTGGTGAGTCTCTGATCCACCTCTATGCAGACGACACCATTCTGTATACATCTGGTCATTCTTTGGACACTGTGTTTACAACCCTCCAAACGAGCTTCAATGCCATACAACTCTCCTTCCGTGGCCTCCAATTGCTCTTAAATACAAGTAAAACCAAATGCATGCTCTTCAACCGATCGCTGCCTGCTCCTGCCTGCCCGTCCAACATCACTACTCTGGATGGTTCTGACTTAGAATTTGTGGACAACTACAAATATCTGAGTGTCTGGTTAGACTGTAAACTCTCCTTCCAGACTCACATCAAACATCTCCAATCCAAAGTTAAATCTAGAATTGGCTTCCTATTTCGCAACAAAGCCTCCTTCACTCATGCTGCCAAACATACCCTCGTAAAACTGACCATCCTACTGATCCTCGACTTCGGCGATGTCATTTACAAAATAGCCTCCAATACCCTACTCAATAAATTGGATGCAGTCTATCACAGTGCCATCCGTTTTGTCACCAAAGCCCCATATACCACCCACCACTGCGACCTGTATGCTCTCGTTGGCTGGCCCTCGCTTCATACTCGTCGCCAAACCCACTGGCTCCAGGTCATCTACAAGACCCTGATAGGTAAAGTCCCCCCTTATCTCAGCTCGCTGGTCACCATAGCAGCACCCACCCGTAGCACGCGCTCCAGCAGGTATATCTCTCTGGTCACCCCCAAAACCAATTCTTCCTTTGGCCGCCTCTCCTTCCAGTTCTCTGCTTCCAATGACTGGAACGAACTACAAAAATCTCTGAAACTGGAAACACTTATCTCCCTCACTAGCTTTAAGAACCAGCTGTCAGAACAGCTCACAGATTACTCTACCTGTACATAGCCCATCTATAATTTAGCCCAAACAACTACCTCTCCCCCTACTGTATTTATTTATTTATTTTGCTCCTTTGCACCCCATTATTTCTATCTCTACTTTCCACATTCTTCCACTGAAAATCTACCATTCCAGTGTTTTACTTGCTATATTGTATTTACTTCGCCACCACTGCCTTTTTTTTGCCTTTACCTCCCTTATCTCACCTCATTTGCTCACATTGTATATAGACTTATTTTTCTACTGTATTATTGACTGTATGTTTGTTTTACTCCATGTGTAACTCTGTGTTGTTGTATGTGTCGAACTGCTTTGCTTTATCTTGGCCAGGTCGCAATTGTAAATGAGAACTTGCTCTCAACTTGCCTACCTGGTTAAATAAAGGTTAAATATATATATATTTTTAAAGGTGTTCAGGGAGATGGTTGAGGAAGATTCTATTGACGATCGTGTAGATGGCTACTCTGGGAACCAGCCTGAGGCGTGTAACTACTGGACTTCTCCTTCACAATGCATAGCACCCACTTGGGTGATGCCTCAGCAACTCTGGGCCAGAAAGCTCACCACACATAGTTCAGTGTATTAGCCAGTCGTCCTCACTATGAGCCTCAGCACTGCATTCCTCTACTGCATCTCACATTCCTCTCAAACTTCAGGTGACTCATCAATTGACCAGGGCTCCCGAGTGGCACAGCGGTCTAAGGCACTGCATCTCAGTGCTAGAGGGGTCACTACAGACACCCTGGTTTGAATCCAGGCTATATCACAACCGGCCGTGATTGGGAATTGCATAGGGCGGTGCACAATTGTCCCAGCGGTGTCTGGGTTTGGCTGGGGTAGGCCATCATTGTAAATAAGAATTTGTTCTTAACTGACTCGCTTAGTTAAATAAGGGTTAAATGTTAAAAAATAATGACTGTTTTCAAAAGATCAGGAACTAGCAGCCAGGTGAAACAAAACAGCTGGTACAGTGTCCAGATGCAGCATTCAAACAAAAACAAATAGACAGCTAGCTAGCCGAGCCAAAAAGAGTCCATCTGCAAATCTGTGGGTCAAAACAACCAGAAATATGCAATAAAACACAATAAAAACACTTACAAATAATATATAGTGCAGTTCAGTAGCCAACCCCAGGATCAAGGACCATCAACATTGGTCTGATTTTGAGTGGTGTTTGAAGTTTAGGACTTTAAGGGTTCGTAACTCTGCTAATACACACGCAGTACTGGATTTGATTGAGAGCTCTCATTTGTTCAATACACATCTCATTTGTTTTGTTCCGGGTGTTTCCTGCATCTCCAGAGGTAATGGTAACACTTGTATGATTCAGAGTACACCACTTAAAACCCCTTATATAATTAGCATATCAATTTACGGGCTGGCTGGGAGGAATGAGTTGTGCCTAAAGAGACTATATATTCCTCCAGTGGGAGTAGCCTCTGTCTAACCAGCTAATTCCCTGAGTTTCTCAAGCCGCAGCTACTTACATTAACACCTCTCTCTCTCCTTTTGACCTGTCAAAAGATTAATACAACCTTCTGTAAACTTGTGTGTGTAGCACCCATATACAGTATAAAGAAAAAGTATGTGAACTTGTGCAGACTGTGTTGAAGTAACAATGTTTATTGCAACAACAAGGGCAGGCAAACGACAGATCAAGGCAGGCAGGGGTCGATAATCCAGAGTAGTGGGGTCAAGGTACAGGACGGCAGGCAGGCTCAGGGTCAGGCAGATGGGATCACAGTCTGGACAGGCAAGGGTCAGAACCAGGAGGACGAGGGGAGAATAGCGACTGGGGAAAACCAGGAGCTGAGCAAATGCTGGTTGACTTTAACAAACAAGACAAACTGGTCACGGACAGACAAAAAAAACACAGGTATAAATACACAGGAGATTAAGGGGAAGATGGGCGACACCTGGAGGGTTGTGGAGACAATCACAAAGACAGGTGAAACAGATCAGGTCGTGACAGAATGTGAGTGTTTTTTATAGGGCAAGGCAGCTCTAACCAATGTCTTCAATCTCGTCTCATTGATTGAACTCCAGGTTAGCTGACTCCTGACTCCAATTAGCTTAGTCATTAGCCTAGGGGTTCACATACTTTTTCCAACCTACACTGTGAATGTTTAAATGATGTATTCAATATAGACAAGAAAAATACAATAATTAGTGTGTTATTAGTTTAACCACACTATGTTTGTCTATTGTTGTGACCTAGATGAAAATCAGATCAAATTTGGTAACCAGTTTATGTAGAAATCCAGGTTTTTCCAAAGGGTTCACATACTTTTTCTTGCCACTATATATGCGTGTGTGTGTGTGTGTGTGTGTGTGTGTGTGTGTGTGTGTGTGTGTGTGTGTGTGTGTGTGTGTGTGTGTGTGTGTGTGTGTGTGTGTGTGTGTGTGTGTGTGTGTGTGTGTGTGTTGTCTGGAGGGGCTGGTAGCACATTGGCAAGGGCACCATCTGGCAGGCTTTGGTCCAGTGACTCCTAGCCGGTGGTGGCTCCTTGCCAGGGGCACAGGGGTAGTGGCACAGCGGGGCAGAGTGGTTGTCCAGCTGGTTCCTAAATGTCCAATTTTCCATGGCGGGGTTAAACCCACCGCAACAGATGTCTCCACCCACAGGGTGGCCACATTACTGCCTGTCCTGTGTTCATTATTCATAGACACTCATGTCATTGGGTTTGGTAAAGGCAGGACAACTAAGGCAGTGGAGCAGCGCAATAGTTTTACATGGAGATCTGTAAACACTGTAGCCTTTGTAAACCATTAGTTTACGACATGCGTGTTAGTTGACATGGACAACTCTCAGGGCATCCAAAGGGTAATGTATTGCAGGTCAGTCATCCGACATTATTGAACCATTTCATAGGTCTAGGACGTACAGTGTAGAATGCTACAGTAGCTTGACTCCTCTCTGTAGGGGACCTGGTTAATATTCTCTGTGTGTCAGAAGGAGCGGCAGAGGCTCAACCTCAACTCTTTAATTATTCATTGGCAAATTTGTTCTTATGTAAATCCAACACAGTGCTGACTCTGCTATGTGTAGCAAATCCACCAATTAGCACTAACATGTCCGGCTCCAGCCTCCATTTAACTAGATATGATATACAGTATGTACTGTAAGGATGTGACTATTTGGCAGATGGTTGAGTACACTAAAGCTGAAATCACTCATTTTGGATTCTCCCAGCAGGTGTTGTCACTAAGTAGTTACAGTAGTGCCAATACTGCTCAAAGCTATACTAGCTGGGAAACTACCTCTGCTACATAAGTATAAGGTATTCGTTCCACAGTATGCCACCACCATTGCTTAACACAAATCCCTCAGGCCTAGCTGATAAAAATGAACTCTCGCCGCTTCTCCGTTTCAAAGAAAAGGAAGCAAGAAGAAATAAATCGGTGTAATACTTTTTTTGTCTGTAAATCTCTTTTCTGAACAAGTGACTGGATGTAGGCTACTCAGGGACTAGTCTGAGCCTCCCGTCCCACTGTTAAGCATCTGAGGCACAGTAGGAATCAGGCAGGGATAACATCACCCACAGCGGCAGACATAGCTGACAGACTGAAACCGTCTTTAGGCCAGTCAATCTCAGGAGAAACTGTCCTTGGCTCCCACTGATATATTCACAGGAGACTCACTGTTAACACACCTAAAATTGAACAAAAATGTGTTGGCAGCAATTCCGTGCAAAGTTGGTGACTATTCATCATTTACAGAAGGGCCTACTTTACCCATTGCAGTACAATCTCATTTTGAAAGTACACAACTTGGGCACAGACGTCCCACTTTTCTTACCCCAAACATTACTGAAACTTGCTTTGATGTGTTCCTTCACTTACTGCATACTCTGAAAAATCAATGTCTCATTTCTCACCGCAGTGGCAGACTGGGAAAGGCTTCAGCGTAAGACCTAGCACTCTAGCAGTAAGAAATATGTTTCCCTTATCCAACGATCTACACTGTAGAGTGCCTCGTTGATGGTTTGACTGCCCAGCTTGCCTTTTAGATGCATTATCATACACCTCAGTCCCCCCCAAGGTTTGACAGGGTCTGTATCTTTGGAAACTATACCAGAATACATATACTCATGTACAATTAAACCGGACCTTAGCGAGAAGAAGGCCCATCTAGACCTAATGTCATGCACAGGGCTGTGTTAATGTATGTCTGTGTAGATACTACCATTACAGTATCTCTCATCATACCTTGTGTAGATACACTACTAGTACTATTATACTAGTACTATTATATTAACTCATATCTTACAAGTTACATGTAATTGCGTCAGCAGCTGCATGGAGTTGACCTGAGGAGTTGCATGGCAACAGTGTCACTATGCATTATATCGACAGTACTGTATGTAAAATGTAAACTAGTTTCAGCATTGTAACAAATACACAACCTCATTCTACACTATACAATGCCTTTGGAAAGTATTCAGACCACTTGACTTTTTCCACATTTTGTTCCTTTACAGCCTTATTCAAAAATGGAGACGGTTGTCCTTCTGGAAGGTTCTCCCATCTCCACAGAGGAACTCTAGAGCTCTTTGTCGAGATCAGTGTGGAAGAACTTGACCTCAACCTTATCTAACACCTTTGGGATGAATTGGAACGCCGACTGCGATCCAGGCCTAATCGCCCAACATCGGTGCCCGACCTCACTAATGCTCTTGTGGCTGAATGGAAGCAAGTCCCCACAAAAATGTTCCAACATCTCGTGGAAAGCCTTCCCAGAAGACTGGAGGCTGTTATAGCAGCAAAGGAGGGACTAACTCCATATTAATGCGCATGATTTTGGAATGAAATATTCGACGAGCACTTTTGGTCATGTAGTGTATCTCACATGGATATTCTTTGTCAACCCCACAAAGTATAATTAAGGGCACGTCACACTAGCATGTAGCAAAATGTATTCATTTTATTGATAGCATTATTCAACGGACATTTATTGTAGCCAACATGTTAAAAAGAGATATCCTTTGTTTATTAAAAAACACACAACCACACAAGGATGCAAACTATCTGTCAGTTATGCAATACAATACCATGTATAACAGCAGGGGGAACATTCAGTTTCACCCGAAGCACAATACATTACAAATATATCACTAGATTACTTAAAGTGAGATAAACACACTCATTTAGCCATTGCCCCATACATTTAGCAATTTGTTGCCTGTTGCACAGCCATATCTCCAAAATGAAATAAGTTGAGCTGTAATGAGGTCTTTGATCTGTAAAGTGTAGAGGGGGATCACTGAACCAAGGACCACCACTTATGTTGACTACATTGACCTCTTCACAGAATTGGCCATCCTCACTCTCTCTGACACACACACACACACACACACACACACACACACACACACACACACACACACACACACACACACACACACACACACACACACACACACACACACACACACACACACACACAAAGGCATTGTTAGAAAACACTTCAATAACAGAGCGTTGGTATACAGTAGTCACACACCTAACGTATGTGATATAACAACTTTCACAACTCATAAAATCTCCCACTATCTTTTGCTTGTCAGCTGTAAGTAAATAGGTCACATTCTCTATGTGTCCTTCTCAAACCAAACCATGACCCCAATACTGGCTTTGAACCAGGGTCGTAATTGTGGTACATACAGTATTCTGCTGGGGTATATGATATGGGTGCAGCAGTTAGATTTGGTGAACTTCTCTCCCCTTGTATAACAAAAGCACGTTTACCAGGCCAAGGGCAAATTACCTTTCATTCATTTGCATTTGTTTGAGTATAATGACCAGATAGATAAGCGACCATGAGGTGACTTTTGTTTGTTATTTGAAAATAGATGATGCCTAGGAGCTATCTTACATCCAGAAAATAAATAGCTCATCATGATATTATCATCATCAGAGGTTTAGAAATCCAGTCATTTCTATGAATACAAGAAAATAAACGCATGGAGATGGGATATGTGAGAATTATCAAGGATAACAAATTAATTGATAAATCAGTCATGAAGTCTGAAAGGGTTAACGTAGTCAAGTGAAACACTGAAAATGAACAAGACAGACACATACTATCAGACATCTTTTGTTTTGCTGCAGCTATAGACTGTAAGCTATAATACTGTATTTTGGATGTGGTGGGTTATCAAGGCACCTCTTCAGCTGTAAAACTGCAGTGTTACAATAAACTAGCCATGACAATTGGGTGTCATGCATTGCGAGACCTTGGGACTATAAGGTTTTTATCTGAACTGTTGGTAAAAAAAAAACTAATTATTCACATAAGAGTTGCTCTTTAGGAGGTCCTTCACATGTAAAATATGTCAGATGTGAAAAAGTCCATTCACCATGGAAAGAATATCTGAAGGTTTAATCTGCGCAAACACCTTTGAACTTGGTGCTGTAAGGTACTATCTGCAATCCAATCACACAAGACTGGGTTGTCAATCAAAAACTATTGTTTGTAAGGTGATATACTTTTTGAGTCATGAAAGAGGAAGACATCACAAAACAGTTTTGAAATCTGGGACTTGAAAAATACTTATTATCTCAAAACCATACATTTTGCAGATAGAACCTTATAGCCCAAATTCCTCGATTATTGATATCATAGGTTCTGGTCCTCTTTTGCAATGACTTTGATTTTTTCCATCACTTTTACAGAAGAATGGCCATCACTTAAGCCCTTTATGGTAAAAATAAATAAACACAGGTGCCTTAGACCATGTTTAAGGCCCATTGGAGAGGCATTGCTGTTTATATCTTGTTCTATATCAATACGAAAAACCTCCATGGAAGGAGTATTTCACCAAAATTACTAACGTACAGTAAAACATTTGATTGATAACTAGGAAGTAGTTTACTGACTTTGGGTGTCAGAGACCAGAAAAATATGTCTGTTTACTCATCCAGCGCAATGATGCTATTAGGATATATTGTATTTGTCATTTTAGTGAACTATCAGTTTATCAAATGTGTGATGAACATTAACTCATATATTTGATGATGTGATTAGAAAGAAGGAAGGGTATTCTCTTTATTTAATCCTTACATGATTGTACTTTTCTTTTGAAATTGAAATATTTGCAACATTCTGTGGCAGATAGAATCTTATGGCTGAAGCCAGATTGACATCTCAGAACCATAAGGTTCTATCTGCGTTTGCACCCCCCTAAAAAAAAAAAAGATTTACAAATGTCTTATTGATACTCTGCAATTTAGGTACCTTTAAGGTGAGGACCTTAATAGGTTATGAATGAAGAATTCACTACAAAACAGTTCTGAGATCTGGAATGTGAAAACTTTGATGCTCGATATCTCAGAACTATTCTTTGCGCCGATAGAGCCTTATAGTCCCGAGGTCACGATCAACTGTAGAAGTAGTTCTCCCACATAGGCACCAAAATGTGTCACGATAAGAAAATACACCTTGCTATTAGAAAAAGGTCAAATCAAGCGATAGCACCATGTTGACAATATGACTTTGCAGTGAGCGTTTGTCATTGTGTTGGTGTCACCTTAGAGATCCTATAAACACGGGCTTACAAAAAGACTGGTCGCAAAACCAATAGTCCAGAAGAACCCAAGAGGCCAGTGTAGCTACATCCTCTGCTGTAGGAACACTCAATTAGTGTTGTGTTCAATATCCACCCAGACTGAAAAGATCTGGACTGAAATTGTCTTTCAGTTTGGTCTTAGTCTCTATTCTCTGGTCTCATGTCGTCCCTTCAGGCTATGTGTCTGTCAGCAGCAGACAGTAGCAGTATTTCCCCTAAGGGCAGTAAGGTCAGGGCGGTGACAGTTTACTGACTTCAAAGGAAACCGCTGGTTCTCCCGTCTCCGCGCTGTCAATGACTATGCTGGGGTGCGTCTCCTGGGTCTCCGTGGAAACAGGCGAGATGGAGTTGGTGGAGTTGGCGGTGTGCGGAGCCAAGTGCCCGTCCACTGACAGCAGCATGGGGGTTCCGGAACGTTTGAGCGTCTCGCTCATAGAGATGTGCACCTCCTCTGGCGTGACGCCCATGTCCTTACTATACTCCGACGGAGACTTCCTCTTAATCCTCTCGTACGTCTTGTCCACCTGGCTCTCCGGGAAGGTCTCGCTGTCCTGGAAACGTCCCAGCAGCCAGATGAAGAAGCCAAAGAGAACAAAGGCAGCCAGGCTGGGGATGAAGGCCAGGCACTTGATGTCCAGGCTGGCGCCCACGTAGCGGCTGTGCAGGAACATGTCCCGATGGACATACGAGCGGTTGGTCAGCGGATCTACGTTGCTGGAGCGCCACTTGTAGGTGAGCGTGCTGCGGTTGAAGTCGCCCAGCGTATGGGGCTCCTCCACGGTGAAGATCTTCTCCCCTGGACCAACGTACTGGCCGTACTCATAGGGCTTGTAGAAGATCTGGTTCTTCCACATGTTCAAGTCCAGGATCAACACCAGGAAGATGATGCCGTAGTTGAACCACTTACCTGCAGGGAGAAAGAAACGGTGTGGCAGTTACAGTAACTTCTTTATGGCAAAATCCAGATGAATTGTATATTGTATTGTGCCCAAGCAGACTTTGACATGTCCTTTCATTCACTGATTGCTGTACTGTTGGGACAAATTATAAAGCTTTTATGAATCGAATTCATTCAAGGTAATCAATTCACAAAACACAGAAAGACAGACAGTATGTGTGTTAAGGCATTTGCAGGTACTAGGTCCAACATTGACTCTTAATGAAATGAGGTCATTACAGTAATGGTAGCAATCTCTCTAGGTTTACTTATCTAAAGGCAGATGATTCCCTGGGTACATGTGACACCATTCCCTCCCTTTCCTGAGACGCAACACCGTTGATAAGCTTTTAGTCAAAGCAGTCACATAGTGTAAGACCATTAACATAATGCTAAATGAGTGTGCGATGCATTAGGGTTAACAACCTAGTGTAAATCAGGGAGCGTTTGAACAGTTTAACATTCAGCATGGGAACATTAGTTTCTCTCCACCTTGATGGTTGTCACTGGGAGCATGCTGTGGAACGTAATGAAACATGGGTGATGGTTTAAATGGAAGAGTGTACTCTCTGAGAATATGTTTGACTGTGTGATCACGTAACCGGTGTGAGTAAGACCTTTAAACAGGTTAACATTCACTAGGCCTCTGGGCTAGACGGATTACCAGAACACGTACTCAAAGCATGCGCTGACCAGCTGGCAAGTGTCTTCACTGACATTTTTAACCTCTCCCTGACTCAGTCTGTAATACCTACATGTTTCAAGCAGACTACCCTCGTCCCTGTGCCAAAGAACACCAATGTAACCTGTCTAAATGACTACCGCCCCGTAGCACTCACATCTGTAGCCATGAAATGCTTTGAAAGGCTGGTCATGGCTCACATCAACACCATCATAACAGACACTCTGGACCCACTCCAATTCACCCCAATAGATAAACAGTGTGGAGTGCAATAGAGATTGCACTCCACACACAGCCCTTTCCCATCTGGACAAGAGGAACAGCTATGTGAGAATGCTGTTCATTGACTATAGCTCAGCCTTTAACACAATTTTTTATGAGTGCTCCTGTACTCCCTGCTCACCCATGACTGAGTGGCAGCGCCTGACTCAAACCCCATCGTTAAGTTTGCCGACGACACAACGGTGGTAGGCCTGATCACTGACGATGATGAGACAGCCTATAGGAAGGAAGTCAGAGACTGCCAGGACAACAACCTCTCCCTCAACGTCAGCAAGACAAAGGAGCTAATTGTGGACTACAGGATTGGCATGGGCACTCAGATCCTCAAAAAAGAAAACAGCTGCATCATTGAGAGCCTCTAGACTGGCTGCATCACCACTTGGTATGGCAGCTGCTCAACATCCGACCGCAAGGCGCTAGAGAGGGTCGTGCGGACGGCCCCGTACATCACTGGGGCCAAGCTCCCTGCCATCCAAGACCTCTATACCAAGCGGTGTCAGAGGAAGGCCCTAAATATTGTCAAAGCCTCCAGCCACCCAAGTCAGAGACTGTTCTCTCTGCTACCGCATGGCAACGCACCAAGTCTGGAACCAACAGCAGGACCCTGAACAGCTTCTAGCCCCAAGCCATGAGACTGCTAAATAGTTAGTTAAATAGTTCACCAAATAGACTATCTGCATTGACCCTTTTGCACTAAAGTTTTTTACTCATCACATACGCTTCTGCTACTGTTTACTACCTGTCACTTTATTCCTAGTTATATGTACATATCTATCTCAATTACAAACCCTGCACATGGACTCGGTACTGGTACCCCTTGTATATGGATTGTTACTCATTGGATCTATTACACCTTTGGCAGCAATTACAGCCTCGAGTCTTATTGGGTATGACGCTACAAGCTTGGCAGACCTGTATTTGGGGAGTTTCTCTCATTCTTCTCTGCAGATCCTCTGCACAGCTATTTTCAGGTCTCTCCAGATATGTTCGCACCAGTCTGATGTCCTGAGTGCTCTGGAGCAGGTTTTCATCAAGGATCTCTCTGTACTTTGCTCCGTACAGCTTTCCCTCGATCCTGACTAGTCTCCCAGTCCCTGCCGCTGAAAAACAGCCCCACAGCTTGATGCACTGGTTTCCTCCAGACGTGACGCTTGGCATTCAGGCCAAAGAGTTCAATCTTGGTTTCATCAGACCAGAGAATCTTGTTTCTCATGGTCTGAGAGTCCTTTAGGTGCCTTTTGGCAAACTCCAAGTGGGCTGTCATATGCCTTTTACTGAGAAGTAACTTCCGTCTGGCCAATTTACCATACATGCCTGATTGGTGGAGTGCTGCAGAGATGGTTGTCCCATCTCCACATAGAAACTCTGGAGCTCTCTCAAGAGTAACCATCGGGTTCTTGGTCACCTCCCTGAACAAGGCCCTTCTCCCCCGATTGCTTAGTTTGGCCGGGCGGAAAGATCTAGGAAGAGTCTTGGTGGTTCCAAACTTCTTCCATTTAAGAATGATGAAGGCCGCTGGTGTTCTTGGGGATCTTCAATGCTGCAGAAATGTTTTGGTACTCTTCCCCAGATCTGTGCCTCCACATAATCCTGTCTCGGAGCTCTGCGGACAATTCCTTCGACCTCATGGCTTGGTTTTTGCTCTGACATGTACTGTCAACTGTGGGACCTTCTATAGACAGGTGTGTGCCTTTCAAAATCATGTCCAATCAATTGAATTTACCACAGGTGGACTCCAATCAAGTTGTAGAAACATCTCAAGGATGATCAGTGGAAAGAGGATGCACCTGAGCTCAATGTCGAGTCTCATAGCAAAGGGTCTGAATACTTAAAAGTATTTCTGTTTTTATTTTGAATACATTTGCAAAATTTTCTAAAAACCTGTTTTCGCTTTGTCATTATGGGGTAATCGCTGCCAAAGGTGCTCCTGAGTGGCGCAGCGGTCCAAGGCACTGCATCTCAGTCCTAGAGGCGTCACTACAGACCCTGGTTTGATCCCAGGTTGTATCACAACCGGCCATGATTGGGAGTCCTATAAGGCGGCGCACAATTGGCCCAGCGTCATCCGGGTTAGGGTTTGGTCGGGGTAGGCTGTCATTGTAAATAAGATTTGGTTCTTAACTGAATTGCCTAGGTAAATAAAGTTTAAAAAAAAAATAATAATAAACAAAGTACTGACTAAAGGATCTGAATACTTATATAAATGTGAATTTTCCATTTTTTGTATTCAAGAAAATAGCAACATTTTCCAAAAACCTATTTTCACTTTGTCATTATGGGGTATTGTGTGTAGATTGATGAGAATTGTATTTTATTTAATACATATTAGAATAAGGCTGTAACGTAACAAAATGTGGAAAAAGTATAGTATGTTTTGTATGTAATACATGTTGCTTGGTAATGTCCGTACCTGTGATATGGATGTGGTACTCCTCTTTGAAGATGCTCTTGCAGACAGGAAGTTTGAACTTGAGCTGTGTGGTGGACATGCCAGGCAGGTTCATATCAAGGTCGCCCATGAACTGAGGGAACTCCCAGTCCTGAAAACACATCCCAACAGACTATATTTTATTTATGGTTTATTTGAATAGGGACAGGTACAAACACATGAACACATTGCATACTACAGGAAAAGGAGTACCGAACACGCCCCCATTCTCATCGATGGGGTTGTAGTGGAGCAGGTTGAGAGCTTCAAGTTCCTTGGTGTCCACATCACCAACTAACTAACATTGTCCAAGCACACCAAGACAGTCGTGAAGAGGGCAGGACAAAACCTATTCCCCCTCAGGAGACTGAAAAGATTTGGCAAGGGTCCTCAGATCCTCAAAAGGTTCTACAGCTGCACCATTGAGAGCATCCTGACTGGTTGCATCACTGCCTGGTATGACAACTGCTCAGCCTCCGACCGCAAGGCACTACAGAGTGTAGTGCGTACGGCCCAGTACATCACTGGGGCCAAGCTTCCTGCCATCCAGGACCTCTATACCAGGCGGTGTCAGAGGAAGACCCTAAAAATTGTCAAAGACTCCAGCCAACCTAGTCATAGACAGTTCTCTCCGCCAAGCCATAAGACTCCTGAACATCTAATCAAACGGATACTTAGACTATTTGCACTGCCCCCCCCCCCCCCACCCCCTCTTTTACTCCGCTGCTACTCTGTTATTATCTATGCATAGTAACTTTAATAATTCTACCTACATGTACAGTTGAAGTCAGAAGTTTACATACACCTTAGCCAACTACTTTTAAACTCAGTTTTTCACAATTCCTGACATTTATTCCTAGTAAAAAAATCCCTGTTTTAGGTCAGTTACTAGCACCACTTTATTTTAAGAATGTGAAATGTCAGAATAACAGTAGAGAGAATTATTTATTTCAGCTTTTATTTCTTTCATCATATTCCCAGTGGGTCAGAGGTTTACATGCACTCAATTAGTATTTGGTAGCATTGCCTTTAAATTGTTTAACTTGGGTCAAATGTTTCAGGTAGCCTTCCACAAGCTTCCCACTATCAGTTGGGTGAATTTTGGCCCATTCCTCCTGACAGAGCTGGTGTAACTGAGTCAGGTTTGTAGGCCTCCTTGCTCGCACATGCTTTTTCAATTCTGCCCACAAATGTTCTATAGGAGTAAGGTCAGGGCTTTGTGATGGCCACTCCAATACCTTGACTTTGTTGTCCTTAAGCCATTTTGCCACAACTTTGGAAGTATGCTTCCATTTGGAAGACCCAACCAAGCTTTAACTTCCTGACTGATGTCTTGAGATGTTGCTTCAATAAATCCACATAATTTTCCTGCCTCGTGATGCCATCTATTTTGTGAAGTGCACCAGTATCTCCTGCAGCAAAGCACCGCCACAACATGATGCTGCCACCCCCGTGCTTCACGGTTGGGATGGTGTTCATTGGCTTGCAAGCACCCCCTTTTTCATCCAAACATAACGATGGCCATTATGGCCAAACAGTTCTATTTTTGATTCATCAGACCAGAAGACATTTCTCCAAAAAGTACGATCTTTGTCCCCATGTGCAGTTGCAAACCGTAGTCTGGCTTTTTTTTATGGCGGTTTTGGAGCAGTGGCTTCTTCCTTGCTGAGCGGCCTTTCAGGTTATGTCGATATAGGACTCGTTTTACTGTGGATATAGATACTATTGTACCTGTTTCCTCCAGCATCTTCACAAGGTCCTTTGCTGTTGTTCTGAGATTGATTTGCACTTTTTGCACCAAAGTATGTTCATCTCTAGGAGACAGAACGCGTCTCATTCCTGAGCGGTATGACGGCTGCATGGTCCCATGGTGTTTATACTTGCGTACTATTGTTTGTACAAATGAACATGGTACCTTCAGAAGTTTGGAAATTGCTCCCAGGGATGAACCAGACTTGTGGAGGTCTACATTTTTTTTCCTGAGGGCTTGGCTGATTTCTTTTGATTTTCCCATGATGACAAGCAAAAAGGCACTGAGTTTGAAGGTAGGCCTTGAAATACATCCACAGGTACACCTCCAAATGACTAAAATTATGTCAATTAGCCTATCAGAAGCTTCTAAAGCCATGACATAATTTTCTGGAATTTTCCAAGCTGTTTAAAGGCACAGTCAACTTAGTGTGTGTAAACTTCTGACCCACTGGAATTGTGATACAGTGAATTATAAGTGAAATAATGTAAACAACTGTTGGAAAAATTACTTGTGTCATTCACAAAGTAGATGTCCTAACCGACTTGCCAAAACTATAGTTTGTTAAAATTGTGGAGTGGTTGAAAAACAAGTTAATGACTCCAACCTAAGTGTATGTAAACTTCCGACTTCAACTGTACATATTACCTCGACTAACCAGTGCCCCCACACATTGACTCTGTACCAGTACCCCCCTGTGTATAGCCTCGCTACTGTTATGTTACTGCTGCTTTTTAATTACTTGTTCCTTTAATTTCTTATTCATATTTTTTAAACAGCATTGTTGGTTAGGGGCTTGTAAGTAAGCATTTCACTGTAAGGTTGTATTCGGCGCATGTGACTAATCACATTTGATTTGATTTGATACACAATCATCCAATGCTTTGCACCATACTGCGTGTAGCTCCCGCTCATTTTTAACAACCATCCCAGGAGTCCATTTGATCAGAAGTCTTTCGTAGTGACAGATTTTACTGAAGTAAACAACATGTAACATGTAAGACCAAGCATAAAATCAGAGACAACAATACATTATGTTCCAAAGTGAACAACAGGGATTTCTTTTCATGGTACTTGCTAGGGATTCAGGGGAGTTGTCTATTGATGGGTAAGGTACCACAGAGGTCAAAAGCCTAACTGAGAGCTGCTGTGCACAGTGTGTTTACAGGGCCCTGTACTGTGCCTTTATGCATTTGGGGTTCCTCATGTCAAAACACATCACAAACCACTCAATATAGACATCACAAACCACTCTGTGCCTCCTTAGTCCCTGATTGGGAAAAGTCAATACAGACTCTGTAAGATCAATGAAATATGCTGAAGATAACGTCTGGGAAGAATATGTGTGTTGAACAGACAGAGAGACATGCTGTACGTCTTAGATAACCCAAAGATCTTTCTTTGTATGCATAACGGCCTTTCCCCCGATCATGACAGTATAGCCTACACTGAAAAACTAAATGGAGTTGTTTAAACTAAATATTCTTCATTAACTGGTTTACTCAACTTTTAGGTCAAAGTGTTATCTGAACTTAACATTTTTTGTTGGCCCAAAGTTTTGTCTACTTAAAATGATGTGTTTGCTCAAATTGTCTCATACGTTCATTCAATTATAAATTATTATTTGGGCATCTTACCAAAAAAAAGGCTGTGGATTTAGTTACACACATGCTTTTATCATACAACTTTTCAACTTACATATTTGACACACATGATTACATTGTGTATGTTCATATACATATAGAAATTAATATTCAAGTTGTTCTCACCTGGGATTTGAACTCAAAACCTTGTGGTTCACAGCATTCCACTCTTCCTCCTACTCCACCACATATGTGTCCATAACTGACTTCACCAGTATTGCTACACTTTGCACTTCAAATAAAATCTCAGCACTGTTAAAAGTACACCCAAGAATAATTATTTTCTTTATCATAGTGATTAAGGAGTAACATAAAAAATAAATAAAATTGCTTATATAAGTCAATTGAATCAATGAATAGAGAATAGTCAGATTAACTGACAGGGTTGGGTAGGTTACTTTCTAAATGTAATATGTTACAGTTACCTGTTCAAATTTGTAATCAGTAATGTAACTTTTGGATTACCCAAACTCAGTAACATTATCTGATTACATTCAGTTACTTTTAGATTACTTTCACCATTTGAGGCATTAAAAAAAAGACAGAAATGTATATTACCAAATGAATAATTTATCCTATTGCAGGATAAATCAATGTTAAAGTTTACATAGGTGGTCATATATGGATGTAAAATTGTACTTTATGGGTTGGTTATGTAGGCTTCTTCTAACCCATCACTTTCTACTACATATCATAATACAATTAAATTATATTTTTACATTAAAAACAAAGTCTATCAGAATTCCAGTCATTCCAATAAATGGTATACCCCTTGATCTTCAAGAATAGGACTTTTTTTAACAGCATGAATTAGATTGAGCAATAAAAGCCCTACATTTATTCCATAGGCTGGGATTCGCACTATGTAGCTGTTGCAAGATCACATTTTTCAGTGGCTGTCCACTGGTTTTAAAAACAATGATTGATAGGCAGCTTAAACTTATTGAATTCAACCATTATTGGGTTCAAATAGACGTTTAGATTTGTGAACAGCCATCCACAAAACAAATCCGTAAAGCGCAAATAGCTAAATGAGAGCAGTAGTGTGATTCACATCACTGCGCAATGTAGATATCAATAATAGGTGATATCCGTATCGCCGTAGACTACACCACTGCTGTCGTCCTTACTTCCAAGCGTTTATTCAAGTTGGTTAATCTTTGGATGCCGACAGCAGTCGCACCATTGGAAGACATAACTTGGACTGTAGCCTACAAAAGCCTATTCCTGCTCTTTTCCCGCGATCCATCAAACACATTTCGTGTGTCATCATAGTGGTCTCTGACTTGTGGTCAGACTCGCTCAGGTGGAACAAACTTACATTTGTGCCTTTTTTCAATGCTGATTTGAATGTCATTGTGAAAACAGAGAAGTGTCAAATAATTGTTTTTTGCAAACATCCTTTCTGAATTTAAAAGTAATACTCAAAGTAATCTAGTTTTTCAAAAGTATCTGTAATCTGCTTACAATATTTTTGCTGGTAACGTAACGATTACAGTTACCCTTTTTTGTAATCCCTTACATGTAACGGATTACTCCCCAAACCTGTTAACTGATAATTGCACAGACATGGTGGTGTAGCAGGAAGATTGGAATGCCATGAATCAAGAGGTAGTGAGTTCAAATCCAAGGTGAGGACAAGTTGAATAATAATGACTGTATAAATGAACATGCACAATTTTACCATGCATGTCAAATATTGAAAACATTGTATGTTAAAATCACTGTTTGTGTGTGTTTAACCAGCTCCACAGCCTTTTTAGTTAAGATGCACAAATAATAATTTCCAGTTGAATGAACATATGAGACAACTTAAGCAAACACATCATTTTAATTTGACTGAATTTTTGAAAAAGTTTTCTCAAGTTGTAGCTAAGTAGCTAAGTTTTGGCAACACATTATTTGTTTGTTCAGGTAACACTTGGACCGAAAAGTTGAGTAAACAAAAAAAGGGCTGGGGAAGCAATTAACTTACTTAATAATATTTTTTTGAAACAACTAGATTTGTGGTTGTTCTTTTTTAGTGATAGTTATTTAACTAAACAGCAGCCATTTTCAATACTTACAAATGGAATACCATTTCATATGTGAGGATATGAATATAGATATTCCCCCCTAGATATTAATTAGGACTTCCACTTACTGATGTATACTTTGTTTCCTGATACAGTCCCACTAATAAGGATGACATTTAAGCAATGTGCCCCCTCACATGAAATAATAAGTCTCTAGGTGAGCATGTGAGAACAGTGAGCATGCACGCAACACACACACAGACGCGCACGCGCACGCACACACCACACACTCACTCGCACAAGTCTTTAAGTCTGCAAAGTTACACACACACACACACACACACACCTGGAAAAAAAACCTGAAGAATATACTAGACTATCAAATACCCAAATAAAATAAAAGCCTCACAAATCTCCATCAGCTGGGAGGTAAATCCAGCCCAGTCCGTTAATTGTGTCTGTTAATTTCTCATGGAGGTGAGAGATTAACTACCAGCCACAACACGCCCACATGAAGGTGAATGAAGCCATTTGGAATGATGTGGGTCGGAATGGCGGAAGGAGGAGTAGAGAGGTTTTTATTGACTATGCCACAATAGAGTGCAATGACAACAGGCCTCAGGTCCATGTGAGCGCTAACGGTTATTTATTTAAACCATAAATAACCCTATTAAACGTGCGTGCTGTACACAGCGCAGAAAATTAGAGGGGCTACCTATCATAAACAAAGGCATCTGAATGAGAGTGAAATACAGCCCAGCGGTGAAAAACAGGAGTGATGTGATTGGTAAGTAGTTGGGTACTGGCTGAGGCTAGAGAGTCAAATGAGGAAGTCACATTATGGAGACTGCAGTAGTCATATGGGATGACGTCTGAAGCAGGAGATGGGAGCTCCAACTGACAGCTGGCGCAAAAAAACTGACCATTACGCATTAGCCTGTTTCTGCGAACAGAGGGGACACCAGTGAAAAGCAATGAAGCCTATTCAAAAGACAAAAAATGATACAACGAATAAAACTTGAAACAACGAGAAAAACAGCCATGTTAATCAGAAATAAGTAATTCAACAGTTGACTATGTAATACGTTATTTAAATATATCAACTGAATGACTGAGGTGAGCAATAACAGGATATAGCGATTTAGTAAGTTATTGTAGCTACAGATAAATCATTGTTTACTAATCATCATAGCCCTGTAAAAACAAGAATTGTGCCATAACCACAGGTATCGACTCTGAAGAGTAAGGGAGACGGAGGTATTTTTGTATTTTTAATTTAACTAGGCAAGTCAGTTAAGAACAAATTCTTATTTACAATGACGGCCTACCCCGGCCAAACCCGACGATGCTGAGCCAATTGTGCGCAGCCCAATGGAACTCCCCATCACGGCCGGATGTGACACAGCCTGGAATTATTACACAATAATGTGTACAGTCATCCATGAGAAGCTACTAATTATTTATTACATAAAACATATGGAAACAGACAATTAAGGGCTACTAGATATTAGACTATGTAATCCTTTAAGCAATAAGAAAGCGGATAAAATATGTCTATTAAACATAAGTAGAAGCCTGACTGAATTAGGCTTCAGTTCCAAACCACCCAGTCTGTATTTGGCTTGAGGCTACTGTGTTGAAAGCCTTCTCTCCTTGAAACACCGCTATGCATTTTCTACCCAGACAAATACATTTTGCATATTCATGAGTATGCCACTGACAAACACTTTACTGATGTATAGGCTCCTGTGGGATGGAGGGATGGAGGACATTGAGTGGAAAAAAGGAAAGAAAACATGAAATGTTATAAGTCATCATTAAAAAAGGCCCGGGTTCACAGAAGAGGAGAGCACGGGTAAGTCCTGGATAGAGGGATGGCTGGATAGAGGGGTGGCTGGATAGGGGGGTGGCTGGATAGGGGGGTGGCTGGATAGGGGGGTGGCTGGATAGGGGGGTGGCTGGATAGGGGGTGGCTGGGTAGAGGTATGGCTGGGTAGAGGTATGGCTGGGTAGAGGTATGGCTGGGTAGGGGGTTGGCTGGGTAGGGGGTTGGCTGGATAGGGGGATGGCTGGATAGGGGGATGGCTGTATAGGGGGTTGGCTGGATAGGGGGATGCCTGGATAGGGGGATGGCTGGATAGGGGGATGGCTGGATAGGGGGTTGGCTGGATAGGGGGTTGGCTGGATAGGGGGATGGCTGTATAGGGGGTTGGCTGTATAGGGGGATGGCTGTATAGGGGGTTGGCTGGATAGGGGGATGGCTGGATAGGGGGATGGCTGGATAGGGGGATGGCTGGATAGGGGGATGGCTGGATAGGGGGATGGCTGGATAGGGGGATGGCTGGATAGGGGGATGGCTGGATAGGGGATGGCTGGATAGGGGGATGGCTGGATAGGGGGATGGCTGGATAGGGGATGGCTGGATAGGGGATGGCTGGATAGGGGATGAGGGGTAGAGATATAAATCAGAAGCAGCAGTGGGTGTGTAGTCATGCAGGCTCTGACTGATCAAACGTCTTCCTCTCTCGCTCTCTCAACCCAGTGCCGCAGTGCCCCTGTGACTGAGGGAGGGGTGAGGAACGGAAGAGATAAAGGGGAAAAAAGAGGGGGAGAGTAATGGAGCCAAGCTAGTTTTTAATTGGCCATGGGGGAGCCCCTACCTGCATGACAATGAGCAGGTCAAAGACCAGGATGAAGGAAGCCAGGAAGGCCCTGGAGACCTCGTCGCTAGGCAGAAAGCCACGGTTCAGGTTGTCCCAGCTGATCCAGTCAGTACTGATGACCAGCAACACCACCGACGTCAGAGTGATCAGGACCGTCCTGGAGGAGTGAGGAAGTAGAATTGCATTAGTTTCCTGTTAGTCACGTGGGTCACTCCACAGATTTACTAATTACCACTTTATTAGTCCATTTGTTACAGTGGACAATGATAATTTGTCTTCTGCTCATTTCTCTAAAGTACACAACATCAATACTATAATAAGAGGAGCTCATCATAGGTATATGTAAATATTGACATTGGTTACTAATTCTCTTAGGTATCATTTTATGTTTATCTGTGTGTTATTGACTTTGGATTTAGCAAAACTCTATATTTTGCTCTTCTTTGTACTTGTTTCAATGTCATTCAGTAATTATTACGTTGGTGTTGTGTGGGTTGTTCCATCCCCATGGTAACTGGCTGCATTGCAGATAGCTAGCGCCAAGCCATATCATGTTTCAAATGTTGTTTTTTTAAAGTGGATTATTTTTCGGCACTGTTATTGTGATTTATCCAGATTAATTGCTGAACAATTTCAAGATACATTCCTCAACATATTCATCAATTATACTTTCTCCTCAGTATTTGAGATGATGGCTCGTCAGAGTACAAATTGATTGTGACCGTCAGACTGGAGGCATCCATCAACAAGACAAAGGCTTCCAGAGTAGCCACTGAGACTACAGGTATCTCCCTTGCATCCTAATAGAGGAACAATCAATTGAAGAGTGTGGCTTTTAATTTCAACGTATTAGTCATTCATACGTATGAAGAGTTTCATTCCAAAACTCGATATATACATTTTCAGAAATGTTGGTAAATTAGCTTTTATTGTTTAAAGAAATTATGAAAGATATTGATCAGTTTTCACTATCTAATCATGGCATGGGGTGTTCAATGACAGACATGTACGGTATTTGTTTCAAATCTATCACTTGACGGTTTGCTTTCAAGGAGACAAATTATCATGTTTTTTTGTTGCAAGACGCTATATATCCGCCTACATCTCAGAGAAATAAGTAGAACTGCAGTCAAATGTAACAAATAACTACATTTTGTATAAAGAAATGTACAAATGATACATTTGTGACATCAATATTTATATATATATAAATATTGTATTATTAAATACAGTAATATGAAATCTATATGTAAAACATTTACATTTGACATTTTAGTCATTTAGCAGATACTCTTATCCAGAGCGACTTACAGTTAGTGCATTCATCTTAAGATAAGTAGGTGAGACAACCACATATCACAGTAAAATATACAGGATACAAACATTCCATTCCAGCTAAACAATGGAGATACTGTATAGCAGTTTGCAAAAAAAAATAATTATCATACACATCTAAAATCTATGAATTCAAAATCACTCTGACAATACCACGCTGTTTCAACAGTGTTGCTATTTTTACAGAACATAAGCTCAAATATCCCTGTCCCTGAAATGACCCTAATGTCCTCTTCCTGTTCAATAACCACTAGAGCATTAGGGGCATAGAAAACGGCATCAAGCTGTAATGTTTGACTGGCAGTAACGAACAACATTCATGTTGACCTGGTGGAGTGACCGTGTGAAATACAGTTGAAGTCGGAAGTTTACATACACCTTAGCCAAAAACATTTAAACTCAGTTTTTCACCATTCCTGACATTTAATCCTTGTAAAGAATTCCCTGTCTTAGGTCAGTTAGGATCACCACTTTATTTTAAGAATGTGAAATGTCAAAATAATAGTAGAGAGAATGATTTATTTCAGCTTTTATTTCTTTCACATTCCCAGTGGGTCAGAAGTTTACATACACTCAATTAGTATTTGGTAGCATTGCCTTTAAATTGTTTAACTTGGGTCAATCGTTTCAGGTAGCCTTCCACAAGCTTCCCACAATAAGTTGGGTGAATTTTGGCCCATTCCTCCTGACAGAGCTGGTGTAAATGAGTCAGGTTTGTAGTCCTCCTTGCTCGCACACGCTTTTTCAGTTCTGCCCACACATTTTCTATAGGATTGAGGCCACTCCAATACCTTGACTTTGTTGTCCTTAAGCGATTTTGCCACAACTTTGGATGTATGCTTGGGGTCATTGTCCATTTGGAAGACCCATTTGCGACCAAGCTTTAACTTCCTGACTGATGTCTTGAGATGTTGCTTCAATATATCCACATAATGTTCCTCCCTCATGATGCCATCTATTTTGTGAAGTGCACCAGTCACTCCTGCAGCAAAGCACCCCCACAACATGATGGTGCCACCCCTGTGCTTCATGGTTGGGATGGTGTTCTTTGGCTTGCAAGTCTCCCCCTTTTTCCTCCAAACATAACAATGGTCATTATGGCCAAACAGTTCTATTTTTGTTTCATCAGACCAGAAGACATTTCTCCAAAAAGTACGATCTTTGTCCCCATGTGCAGTTGCAAACCGTAGTCTGGCTTTTTTATGCCGGTTTTGGAGCAGAGTCTTCTTCCTTGCTGAGCGGCGTTTCAGGTTAAGTCGATATAGGACTAGTTTTACTGTGGATATAGATACTTTTGTACCTGTTTCCTCCAGCATCTTCACAAAGTCCTTTGCTGTTGTTCTGGGATTGATTTGCACTTTTCGCACCAAAGTACGTTCATCTCTAGGAGACAGAACGCGTCTCCTTCCTGAGCGATATGATGGCTTCGTGGTCCCATAGTGTTTATACTTGCGTACTATTGTTTGTACAGATTAACGTGATACAGTGACCTATAAGTGAAATATCTGTCCGTAAATAATTGTTGGAAACATTTCTTGTGTTATGCACAACGTAGATGACCAACTTGCCAAAACTATAGCTTGTTAACAATACATTTTTGGAGTGGTTGAAAAACAATGATTTTTTTTTAATGATTCCAATCTAAGTGTATGTAAACTTCCCACTTCAACTGTATCTAGGCCATTGATCGCTCCCTTGTGATGAGCATTATTGGACACCGTGTAACAGCTTGATTGGGTCATAGCCCTTGCTCTGTCTCAGTGAGGTAAAGACAAGTGTGTGTGTGTGTGTGTGTGTGTGTGTGTGTGTGTGTGTGTGTGTGTGTGTGTGTGTGTGTGTGTGTGTGTGTGTGTGTGTGTGTGTGTGTGTGTGTGTGTGTGTGTGTGTGTGTGTGTGTGTGTGTGTGTGTGTGTAAAGGCAGGGGTATAGCTGGCCCTGTGACCTTGTTATGTCCATTGATTTCCTCTGCCTGTTTTTCTAATTAAAGGTGTTGACACTGAGCGGAGGAAGATTAACAGCCCTATTGACTCTGTGTGTAACTGTGTGTAAACCCTAGAGGTTAAGAGCGTTGGGCCCGTAACCTAACTTTCGCTGGTTCGAATCCCTGAGCCGGCAAAGTAGAAAAATGTGCTGTTCTGCCCTTGAGCAAGGCAGTTAACCCCCAACAACAACTGCTCCCTGGGCACCGATGACGTGGACATCAATTAAGGCAGCCCCCCGCACCTCTCTGATTCAGAGGGGTTAAATGAGGAAGACACATGTCGGTTGAATGCATTCAGTTGTACAACTGACTAGGTATCTCCCTTTCCTTCACACCTCTCATCCACACAGGGCTTTGTCTGAATAACCATACATTAATACATGTATGCATGCTAATGCACACACAAATACTCATGAACCCTAGCACCCACACACACGAACCCTAGCACCCACACACACACGAACCCTAACACCCACACACACACGAACCCTAGCACCCACATGAACTCTAGCATCCACACACACACACACACGAACCCTAGCACCCACACGAACCCTAGCACCCACATAAACTCTAGCACCCACACACACACATAAACTCTAGCACCCACACACACATAAACTCTAGCACCCACACACACATAAACTCTAGCACCCACACACACATAAACTCTAGCACCCACACACATGAACTCTAGCACCCACACACACGAACTCTAGCACCCACACACACACACGAACCCTAGCACACACACACATGAACCCTAGCATCCACACACATGAACCCTAGCACCCACACACACAAACTCTAGCACCCACACACACACATAAACTCTAGCACCCACACACACATAAACTCTAGCACCCACACACACATAAACTCTAGCACCCACACACACATAAACTCTAGCACCCACACACACATAAACTCTAGCACCCACACACATGAACTCTAGCACCCACACACACGAACTCTAGCACCCACACACACACATGAACCCTAGCACCCACACACATGAACCCTAGCATCCACACACATGAACCCTAGCATCCACACACATGAACCCTAGCATCCACACACATGAACCCTAGCACACACACACATGAACCCTAGCATCCACACACATGAACCCTAGCATCCACACACACAAACTCTAGCACCCACCCACACACATGAACTCTAGCGCCCACACACACGAACCCTCGCACCCACACCCACACACGAACCCTGGCACCCACACACACGAACCCTAGCACCCACCCACACATGAACCCTAGCACCCACACACACAAACCCTAGCACCCACACACACAAACCCTAGCACCCACAGACATGAACTCTAGCACACACACCCACACATGAACTCTAGCACCCACACCCACACATGAACCCTAGCACCCACACACACGAACTCTAGCACCCACACCCACACACGAACCCTGGCACCCACACACACGAACCCTAGCACCCACCCACACATGAACCCTAGCACCCACCCACACATGAACCCTAGCACCCACCCACACATGAACCCTAGCACCCACACACACAAACCCTAGCACCCACACACACAAACCCTAGCACCCACACACATGAACTCTAGCACACACACCCACACATGAACTCTAGCACCCACACCCACACATGAACCCTAGCACCCACACACACACACACATGAACCCTAGCACCCACACACACACACACGAACCCTAGGACCCACACACACACACACACGAACCCTAGGACCCACACACACACACACACGAACCCTAGCACCCCCCCACACACACACACACACACACACACACACACACACACACACACACGAACCCTAGCACCCACACACACACACACATGAACCCTAGCACCCACACAGGTGATAAACACACACACATACACAGAGGCAGCATATTGTATGCATTAGACTGGAGACAGTACCTACCAGAAGAGGATTATCCTGTGGTTGCCTTGTTTCCAGAACCTTCTGGCAGCTTTGCCCCAGTCTGGGTAGTGCTGGTCCTGGAGCATCATGTCAGTGACCTGGGAAAGACCCATAAACGAACATGCTGTGGGTTGCGAGTACAGCACCAATATTAAGACTAAACTCAAACTGAGATGGCATTTTCAGTAATCCTGAATTTTTGGAATGATGTCTAAATGAAGCTCAAATATTAAAAAACACAGAATTCTGACACTCGTAGACAAGGAATGGAATGAGATTGTGTTATTTCATTCTGAATACAGTGTCAAAATAGATGGTTAGAATTTGCCCTTCTGCATATGGAACGTTGCAATGGAATGGCATAATCAATTCAAATGGCATTGCTTTGTTTTTATTCCTATTCTATACAGTCAATCATTAAAAGTAATCTAAGTTTATTTTCTTTGATCAAAGACAATTTACATTTTAGAGGATTGTATGCACAACTACGCAAATCCAGACGTTCGGAGAAGGTACTTCATTGAGGCGAGGGTACATTTTGAATAGGCCACATCTCCTTCTATCAGATAAAGTGGAGAAGGATTTGGTTGAGAAAAATCAGGTAAATCTTTCTGGCATGAGCAGTGTTGCAAAAACAGCCATTTCCTGCTCACTCATCTAGCGATGACACATTCTGAAATATCTGTTCTGTCGAGAAGGAGACACACAGAGGTCGTCTTGAAAGTGCCTCGTTGAATTAATCGAATGTAAAAACCCAGAGAGTAATGTCTGGATTCAGCAGTTTGCCTTGCCCGTCCTTGCTCTACCTCCCTCTTCCCCTTCTATATCCCCCCCTCTCTTCCCTCCCCCTCCCCCTCTCTCTTCCCTCTATCCCTCTCCTCCATATCTCCTCCCTCTCTCCGCAGTGTGTACAGTGGAATACTAATGGAAACTCTGAGGAAGCTTGTCAAGTTTTCTCCCCGTGGGTGTTGTGTCAAACTCCTTTCTCTTCCTCCACAGGCAGTCCTATCCCAGATCCCAGCGGAGCTCCATCCTCTCTTTATGTTGACAAATGAACAGGGATGGGCTGGTGTTGAGGCAACCCTCACTGTCTCTCCTCTGCTCTACTCTACTCCTCGCTGTGCCGCTATGTCTCTCTGTGTTTCCTGTGACCTCGCACTGTCTCTGTTCTGTTTCTGGTGCTAAGGGTATAAAGACACATTCCACTATCTTTGTGCTTATATTCTAGTTGCTGCTACTCAGTGTTGGGCTACTGTTCTCTCACCATCCACGCAGTCACAAAGTCCCCCATCCACGTCCCCACTGCTGCAATCTTCATGAAGCTCTCGTTCCTGATACCCATGTACTCTGTCACCATGTGAGGCCTAGAAAGAGAGATATATATAGAGAGGGGGGGGGGGGGGGGGAGAGTGAGATAGAGACAGGGGCAGAACAGTAAAGGAGAGGAAAAGAGAGAGGTAGAGGAGAGAGGGAGGAAATGGAGGAGAGTCAACAGAAAATAGGAGAAACAGAAAATGGGCACTGTGGCTGCTAAGTGTCATGATGCTAACTGTCAGATCCCATCCATATCAAGCTGGCCCTGTGAAAACAGTGTGTGGCAGGCAGCTCTACCTTCAAGGGGCCCTCAGGGTTGTAAACAATTTACACTGAACTGCTGTGAAATTTATTCAGCAATTCCATTCATTTGGCCCTAATCTACCTCCCTAATTTTTATGAATTTTCTTTCCATTTGGCAAATTCGTACCAGTGTCTAGGTGAATTTAAATCAGCATTATCCAAAAGCATGAGACGACACCGTTACTTGGCGACCGGCACCGTCCCTGATACACAGGGCGTGGAGGAAGCCATTTAAGGTATACGGTTGGTCTTTGGTGCAGGGAAAAAGATGGCATGCATTCGCTAGAGTCCTAGTTATCCATCCTCTATCTCCTCTTGTAGGTAAAGACGGGATGGGAGGCTTTTGTTCAGGGACTTCAGTCATCTTCCACTGGGAGAAACTGGGTCACAAGCCTTGTCTATGCAACTATCAACCCACCGCTCCTGAAAGAGGAGAAGAAAAGGGGGATGAGGGAGGGAGGGAGGGTGTTTGATCTCCTGGCAGCGTCTTAGAGGCTGTGGATCAGATGAGCCTCCTCCCTCTCCTCCCCCACCCCCCACAGGTCACTGCCTCATGAATAGAATAGATGGGCTGGCATGAATATGGCTCTGTAGGTTTTCCAGCGGGTCGTTTCTGAAGTCAATAGCTCCAATCACCCGCTGTTTTCCAACCTGCCACGCAGTACCCATGAAATATTTCTTAGGCTATGTGGACAGAGACATCTGGAAAATGACAACCACACCTGTTTTACTTTTGTGTGCATTTATTGAGCATGTTATCAGTGGGTACAGTGACTGTACATAGACATTGGCTTTGTGAATGAAAATACAACAGGCCACACTTAACCAACTCTTTCAAACCGGTATAGGATTATCCCATTATATCCTATTAGGCAGAGCTTAAGCAGATTTAAATGAAAGCTAATAGGCATTCATTTCCAATTAATCATAATTGCTCCTCCCTTTTCTCACCCATTCACTCACAATTCCCCTTATTAACAAAGCATAATAAAGACAAATGGACCAGGGGCAGAACTGCCATTATTAGCTATGGAAAAACCACTAAACCCAAATGGCACTTGTTTTCTTCTGCTGTTTTCTTGTTCTTTGAAGTCATGAAAACGAGCAGGTTTTGAGAAATACTGTTAGGCAGCTGTATAAAATATGATCGGTTGTGGTATCATTTCTTCCTAGCCATAACTTTGTCACACTTTTCATACTGCGTATGCTCTGTGTAGTTTGGGTGGGTGTCTTCCGAAGTGAAATGAGATGACAGAGTAAAAATGCTACTGTCCTGTTTCAAGTGTCTCCTATAAATCTATTACAAACCACTGACCCCAAGTAGCACCTGTTTTCTTGTCCCCGTATAGATCATCTCTGTCGTCATTAACACAGACAGTTTGTTCAAAAAATACAGTTAAGCAGATGTATTAAGGGTATAAAATAAATCATATGGCATCAATAATCTATTCATTAGGCCTCTGTGACAGGGCTTCATTAATGGAAATGTGAGGGGCATGGGTGACTTATCACCTTGCTTCGCCTGATAAAAAATAAAATAAAATAAAACTTGATTCGATTGGGAATATATACCTGTATTAAGTTAGTTAGATGCTCAGCAGCTTGTCCCCGGTCCAGTTGCCTAGGAGATCCCACAGGGAGTTGTTTACCTGCCGCAAAATTATAATCGATTGACCTGGAAACGCTGTCTAGCCCCAGCTTAGCCCTAAAGGGCCATTGCAGCCGTTTTTATCTCAATATCAAATCATTTCCGGGCAACAATTAACTACCTTACTATGTTTTCAATTAAAATAGCCAAAAAGAAACAAAAATAGCTTCTTAGCAAGAAGAAATTTCTCAAGCAAGAATTTTAGGACTGTCTGGGAGTGGTCTGAGTGGGGAGGGGAAAACCGAACATTGGCTGTTAGGCCATTGGCAGAGAGGTTTGTAACTCTCTTTCTTATTAGTCTAATAACTAGTTTACCACATGGAGCCAGAACTCCATCCCACCAAAACAGGCTGAAATTTCAGGCAGTCTTTTCAAACAGCTCTTAAACTAAAAAGGCAATATCATCATTTTCACAGTATTATTCCAACAATAGTGTGAAAATATATATACAGTATTCTAAGTATTCACACCCATTGACTTTTTCCAAATTATGTTGTGTTCCATCCTGAATTTAAAATGGATTAAATTTAGATAAACACTTTAGAGAGAACACTCCACCTCTCTCCACCTCCTCCTCCGTTATCTAATTGGTCAAACCTTGCACCTCTTCTGTGGCAGCAATGCTTTCAATGTTTTATTTGGTAAGCAGAAGAGCACAAAGGAAGAGTTTTGGGAATCTTCTCTCAGCGTGATTAAAGGCAGCACTTTCTGACTTATTCATGCTCGCTGAAAATTTGATGGCCTGCAAGACAGATTACCTAATGAGAGGGTTCACGGCAGAGGTGGAACATCAGTACACTAGCTGCCGCACCCCCCCTTCCCTGACACACATGAAATATTGTACTATACAATTGTTGAATGCCTGTAATTATTCTATTCTATTAAGCTTACATTTTTTTCTTCTTATTGTTGTCACATTCGAGGGGGAACCTGCAAGTAAGCATTTCATTGTACTGTGTACACCGTAAACTTGAATTGACTAGACTTGATTAATCAGATCCAAAATGTCTCCCTCCTGGTAAAGCATCAGTACTGTAGCTACCATGAATAATCAGATCCAAAATGGCTCCACGTGAAACATCAGCACAGTAGTTCCATGAATAATCAGATCCAAAATGGCTCCTCGTGGAATAACAGTACAGTAGTTCCATGAATAATCTGATCCAAAATGGCTTCTATGGCTCAAAGCAGTGCACCAGTTACGTCTCAATCTACCCTCTCTATCGAACGCAATTGGGTTTCTAAGACATCACTGTGATAGCTTGTACTCCACTGAGTCATCAAATATCGCCTGGCCTTTCCTTTCTCTTCCCTGCTCCTTCTCTCCACTAGTTTCCCATCTTGTTTCTTCTGCTTGTGTTCTAAATCTCATGGCTAGTGACCCTTTAGGAAGCTGGCAGGTGTGTAGCCTCTGAAAGCCTTGGGGGTGTCTAGCCTTCTCCAGTACACAGATATGGCATTGAATCCTCTGTCATCCACATTGAGATGTTTTCTTGTGTCCTCTGTGTGCACAGTACATAAGAGTACACATCGTTGGGGACTGGAGAATGGTAAACCGAATGGTAAACAGAAGAACATAAAGCTGTCATGTATGGCCTCTCCTATCACTAAATCAAAAAAATACGTCCCCCTCTTTTTTTAGTCAGAGCGACATGAGCCCACATATTGTATTAAACTTCCTCCAGATAGAGTTCTCTAGTCTCTTATCCTCCACTGGCTCATACAGTGGGAGTGAATTACCAGCAGGCACTTTGCAGGCCACCACCAGTATCTGTCCACTGTATCAGTTTTCCATTACACTAGTCCTAAATTAAGTCTGCTAGTCCCAGAAGCAATACATCCACTTGACTTGGCCTTTACATGGTTAGAAGTGATAAAACACACACACACACACACACACACAAACAAACGCACACATACACACACACACAAAATCAACTGTGAAAGATTTTATGAAAAATTATTGCTTGTCGATGCATTGAAATGTTTCAAATGTTGATTAAAAGTTTCAAGTTGTTTGATGTCCCTCAAGGGAATATTGGTTCTACACTGTGTGTGGAATTTAGACATTTCAGTGCAAGTTTTTTTAAATCATATTTTATGGAAAATTGTCAAAGGATTTATGGCACAGTCCTTGCAAAACTGCACAGACACAAACTGACACTGTGTTAGGCTTTTTCCCATTTGCAATTCCCAATGGACGTCCTGACACAGTTGTCAAGGTTACTGCGTTGTTCTGTTGACAGTAGCTGTCTGTATGTCTCTGAATGAGGATGACCTGTTAGAAGCCAACTCCCAGTGAGGCCCATCCCTCTGTCCCAGATAACAGCAGGAGAAGCTGAGCTGATAATGCTGAGGTAATGCCAGAACGGTCTGCCTATGTGGTAGAATCTGTAACCTCTTTCAAATCAAATCAAATTTTATTTGTCACATGCGCCGAATACAACAGGTGTAGACCTTACAGTGAAATGCTTACTTACAAGCCCTTAAGCCCTTAACCAACACTGCAGTTTTGAGATAATAGGAGTTAAGAAAATGTTTTACTAAATAAACTAAAGTAAAAAAAGAAGAAAAGAGAAACAATAAAATAACAGTAGTGAGGCTTTATACAGGAGGTGCCGGTACAGAGTCAATGTGCAGGGGCACAGGTCAGTCGAGGTAATTGAGGTAATATGTACATGTAGGTAGAGGTAAAGTAGGTAGCCTAACGGTTAGAGCGTTGGGCCAGTAACCGAAAGGTTGCTAAATCAAATCCCCAAGCTGACAAGGTAAAAATCTGTAATTCTGCTCCTGAACAAGGCAGTTAACCCACTGTTCCTAGGCCGTCATTGTAAAAAAGAATTAAATATATATATATTTAAAGTAACTATGCATAGATAATAAACAGCGAGTAGCAGCAGCATAGAAAAGGGGGGGGGGGCAACACAAATAAACAAAGCTGTTTTATAGGTGCATGTGAGAAAGAGAGGAAGAAAGAGTAATAGTGAGAGTTTGTGTGTTTTATTTCCCACAACAACATGAGCAGCAGTTCACGGTGCACACTTAGCATCGAGGTCTCTCCACCCCCTGGTCATGGTCATGTTTGCTCTGTCACGCCGCCAGTACTCCGGGAATCTCTCCCATCTCTCTCAGTGCGATCAACAGGAGGGAACATAAATCCCATAACATGCCATTTATTCTGCCTTTTAAATAAGTCTCTGGCATTACGCCCGCTCAGCTAGACAGACAGACAGACACAAACAGACAGACAGGGACTTGCACAGAGGAACACAGAATGATGGTGGTAAACAGAGACAAGGCTCTTATGTGTTGCTATAACCCTGCTCAGTCAAGTGGGTGGCTGCAGTCTTCTGCCTCTAGTCCCTTCATCCCCCTCCCCCTCCCTCTAAAGGGTGAGGAGAAAAAGAGCCACGCAGCCAGCCCCCCCCCCCCCCCCCCCCCCCCCCTTCCGTCCCATGCAGTGGTGTCGCCTGGCTCCAGCAGGGTCCCCGCTCATCCACATTAGACATGATTAATGTGAGAGGAACCACACACTGGGCTGTCTTAATTCAATAACACTGCCTAATTAGGGTCTGCTTTCTGCCAGTAATGGTGGCGTAAAATGTCAGAATGGGATTGGCCGGCGTGACCGAGCTCCGGTGAAGGGCATCAAACTCCCTGGGCGGTCACACTCCTCTGCTTTCATGCAAACCGCTCCCTAATCTGAAAGTTACATTAAAAAGGTAACGCTTACTTTCAAGGGGTCGTTACTGCAGTGCAATTACATATGTAATTATATGTAATTACACTGTAACAGGTATTGTGTTTAATTGTAATCATTCATAGTTACACTGTAACAACATGTAACTGCTGGTAATTGCAGTCCGTAATTATAGGGGTGTAACAACGACTGCTTGTTACCGTGCTTGCTACAAAAGTTCAAAAGTCTCCGACAGCATCCCAACGGACCATATTTCAGCCTGCACAAACCACGTGATAAGCTTTAGCCAATTGAAAACCAACCACCTCAATGACATAACTCTGCAGACACATCCCATGTGATGGATGAGCCCATCTAGACACGAGCAAATTGTGAAGGTGTTTGGTACAAGTCAAATAAGGTCATTCTGGTTAGTCTACAGCCCTTTAGCGACTCAAAACATTTTTTATAGTACTCGTTATGGATTTATGAAGCAAGGCAACAAATTTCAATATCAGGTTATATATTTTGTATAGGTAAAGATGGATGGAGACAAAGGCAGGTACGCTTACTGGAGTCTAAAGAGGAGGCCGCTGACAGCTCTGATAAGGTCAGGCTCATAGCAGATCAGGATGTTGAGGAAGAGGACCATGAAGGCATTGGTTGATTTGCATAGGCCTAATATACAAAACATTAGGAACCACACACACACACACACACACACACACATACACACACACAATATAAAATGAGAATCCAAATTGTCAACGAGACAACAGTAACCAAGTGTCAAAATAACCATACATATAACAATAAGCGTAGAGTACATGTGCAGGTTGATTGGTCTGTCAGACACTGTCCCTCAACTTATGGCAGGCAGCAATGTAGTGCTCTGCCAACCCACAGCTCTCTGCGTCCTCCCCCAACAGGACGGGTCGCCTACTTTCATCAGAGAGGTTTTTATTTTTAAACTTAAGTAATTGTAGTGTGTGCAGTACTCTATATATTTTGTACCAATTGAGAACTTTGATCTAATTCCCTGAAATCTGGATCTTCTCTGGAAAATCATTATTTTTGTCTTTTAGGGGTTTACTGCCAGGGCCCAGGTCTGGCAGTACTGCTCTAGCAGGACCAGTCTCTGCTTTAGGACATGTGCTGTGGGTGACAGCAGGCATAGATCTGAGATCTTATTAGTTTCGTTTTTTATCAATTTCAACTGTGCTTCTTTTGCCAATGGCTGAATATATAGTTGATGTTTGTACTGTTAGATTGATGACTTCTTTACTGTGAGTGAATGTGGTATAAAGAAAGTTATCTAAGAGTGTTTGGATATTTTGGTTCCAGGTTGCTTTCTGGCATTCTTCAGTGCTGTTTTGGGCCCATCTGTATGAATGTCTGATGTTGTACAGCTTACTGGGCTGTGAATGTGTGGTTGTTTCCAGGTCTGTTCTTTTGAGGAACAACGTAATTTGGCTGTGATCAGACAGAGGTGTTAGTGGCTTGACAGTGAATGAGCTGAGAGAGAAAGGGTCAATGTCTGTGATCATATAGTCTACTGTACTGTGGCCAAGAGGTGAGCAGTAGGTGAAACTCCCCAAAGAGTCCCCCCGTAACCTACCATTGACAAAGTACAGACCCAGGCTTCTACAGAGCTGCAACAGATCCCTTCCGTTTTTGTCTCTCTCTCTCTCTCTCCCAATAACATGATGCAAATATTAAAGATTACAACCAAATTAGGAATTCTCATGCGAGACAGAAGTCAGGATTGTGTGTTTCAATAGGATTGGGTATTGATAGGAAAATAGCCTAGGCTCTAAAACAGGAGAAGATATAATTTCCCCTCATGCCTCTCTGAATTGTCAGCAGATTTTAATGTCTGTGAATTGTGCATAGGCCTATCAAATTTGTGACTGTCTGAAGAGTCACAATGACAGCTCAAAGAGGCACACATTCTTTTATAAACTATAGGCCTACTGTAGGGTGTCCTGTAGGGTATTTATTAACTGGGTCATGTGTGCAGTCCGGCAGTGTCAATTATGCGTGCGCTTGAATTTATGGCGACTTTGTGTGAACTAAATACGCGAGGCTTCCATTCGACAACCTGTTTGGATAATGTGCTATTGAATTTTCTGCTAATCTGATGGTGCACATGTTGTATAGGGTCTGCATTAGTGCCGACATTGGGACACGATGTTGTAATTTCCCAGCTCTTGTTATTACATTTTTTCGGGAAATGTGAAGTGTTCCTGCGACAGTTCCGGGATCCTGGTTACCCATGTTAATCCCTAGTCTAGTCAGCTCTAAATCCTGATCCTGGTTACCCATGTTAATCCCTAGTCTAGTCAGTTCTAAATCCTGATCCTGGTTACCCATGTTAATCCCTAGTCTAGTCAGCTCTAAATCCTGATCCTGGTTACCCATGTTAATCCCTAGTCTAGTCAGCTCTAAATCCTGATCCTGGTTACCCATGTTAATCCCTAGTCTAGTCAGCTCTAAATCCTGATCCTGGTTACCCATGTTAATCCCTAGTCTAGTCAGCTCTAAATCCTGATCCTGGTTACCCATGTTAATCCCTAGTCTAGTCAGCTCTAAATCCTGATCCTGGTTACCCATGTTAATCCCTAGTCTAGACAGCTCTAAATCCTGATCCTGGTTACCCATGTTAATCCCTAGTCTAGACAGCTCTAAATCCTGATCCTGGTTACCCATGTTAATCCCTAGTCTAGTCAGCTCTAAATCCTGATCCTGGTTACCCATTTTAATCCCTAGTCTGGACAGCTCTAAATTCTGATCCTGGTTACCCATATTAATCCCTAGTCTGGACAGCTCTAAATCCTGATCCTGGTTACCCATGTTAATCCCTAGTCTGGACAGCTCTAAATCCTGATCCTGGTTACCCATGTTAATCCCTAGTCTGGACAGCTCTAAATCCTGATCCTGGTTACCCATATTAATCCCTAGTCTGGACAGCTCTAAATCCTAATCCTGGTTACCCATGTTAATCCCTAGTCTGGACAGCTCTACATCCTGGTTACCCATGTTAATCCCTAGTTTGGACAGCTCTAAATCCTGGTCCTGGTTACCCATGTTAATCCCTTGTCTGGACAGCTCTAAATCCTGGTCCTGGTTACCCATGTTAATCCCTTGTCTGGACAGCTCTAAATCCTGATCCTGGTTACCCATGTTAATCCCTAGTCTGGACAGCTCTAAATCCTGGTCCTGGTTACCCATGTTAATCCCTAGTCTGGACAGCTCTAAATCCTGGTCCTGGTTACCCATGTTAATCCCTAGTCTGGACAGCTCTAAATCCTGGTCCTGGTTACCCATGTTAATCCCTAGTCTGGACAGCTCTAAATCCTGATGGACACATTTAACATTGAGGTAACATGTCGCTTTCATCATTTAGCATATTTTTTATGACTCGATTTGAATAAGTAATAATAGGTCATTTCTAGTGAATATATTCCTGCCGTTGGATCAAGCTCAGTGCAGTCTGAAAGGTCCAAGAAATGAAAGTATCTCAATGAGCTTGGGGTCAGGGACAGCACACAGTGACAGGTCAGAGAGATAGCAGGAGACAGACACACCTCCCCCACAGCCACACACACGGACTTCTTCAGATGGGTGTGAGATGGGAACAATATGTGGTATGTGGGGGGCAGACCAGCAGAGCAACGTCTCCCGCAGCGCTCCATCGCGGTTGGCTGCAGAGCGCAAGGCATCATGGTGTGTTTTCTCAAAGACATAATTATTCTGAGGTAGACCAATGCCAGCAGATAGCCTTTACAGAGTCTTGGCAATAACTGTGCCTTGTCCTCTCTGAACAAAAAAAGAAAAGGGAAAATAGCATTCATTCCCACCCAGAGGCTTCCTATCCTAAACACCACAGAGGGATGTTATAGTACTTCCCTTTTATGCTTTGCCTCAGTAAAATTACAACAACCTCATATTGAGTGAAGGAACGGGAAAGATGGATGCAGAAAAGATTTGGACACGGATCAAAAGACTTAAGTTTTACTGCACCATCCTTCCTCCTCCTTCTCTCCTTCCCTCCCCTCTCGGATAATTGCTGCATTGGCTCCATTCAGAGCCTCAAGCTCATCTCATCTGAGGTGCATCCCGGTCCTGCCTGGCAGAGTGTGAAAACACTGCTCTTACAGGTCCGTCTTCAACAGAGATGTAAACACTAATTGTCTCTGGCAGAGCCCTGGCCTTCAGAAGACACAGAGGAGGAGCAGGGAACAGAACAGTCAGGAGAAAAAGTAGAGGGCTAGCTCCTCTTAGCGGGCTGCTGGCTCCTACTGCCTCTTGGCGGGCTGATGGCTCCTACTGCCTCTTGGCGGGCTGATGGCTCCTACTGCCTCTTGGCGGGCTGATGGCTCCTACTGCCTCTTGGCGGGCTGATGGCTCCTACTGCCTCTTGGCGGGCTGATGGCTCCTACTGCCTCTTGGCGGGCTGATGGCTCCTACTGCCTCTTGGCGGGCTGATGGCTGGATGCGTTCACTTGCTTTACAACAGCACCATCTATCTTTCTAATTAGACGCTTACAGCCTGAAATGGCTAGGTAATGTCATTGGAACTCTCATTTCAGAGCCACTTTGAAATGTCTGAAGGACTATTCATTGTTATGTCTAGTTGACATGACCAATTGAAAGTGCCTAACTCGTTATGTCTGCACTGTATCCCTGTTCTTTTAGTGCTTAGTGCTCACTCACAGTGAGGACTAAGTGATTATTTCCATGGTGTAGTAGGATGACATGCTCTCAGACTCCAACAGAAAGACGGCCACCAAAATACTGTAAAGGTCTCAAGACAGCAGCTATTAGAACACACATCCAATAGACTAAGGCTAGGTGATATACACTGAGTGTACAAATGATTATGAACACCTGCTCTTCATGACACAGACTGACCAGGGTGATGCAACTCAATATTATGTTCTTAATGTTTTGTACACTCAGTGTATACTGGATTTTTACAATACAGTCTATAACAATATTTTGATACAGTGCTAAATTAAATTAAAAGTTCAACAAATTGCACTAGTTCACTGTTAGTTTTAAAACCATCAGAATGGAGAAAGCCCATGAAAATCACATAGAATTCATTCATTTGTTGCCATTCAAGGCCCATGCACTACTCATAAAACACATTGAGAACTTGTATTATTCAGAAACATAAAACAAACCAATACCAGCATACTATTAAAAAAAAAACGGAATATCGCCCAGCCCTCTCATAGACATGCACAGACACACACTTCTGCCACTGCTCAAGGCAGTACAGGCACTATATCGGACATGTGAAAGCATGAAATAGGAGAGTGGTAAAGAGAAATCATCTTTGTGACAGACACACTCAGAGAGACTGTAAATGTAACTTTTTTTTATCGTATCATCGGACTTGCTGCTCTGCTCAGCCATGAGTCTTTGTGTTTCCCTTTATCAATCAACCAGAAAGAGCAGACATGATGGATGTCACTGTCACAGCTCTGGCCAGTGTGACTGATAGCCTGATTATACAAGCATATCCCCCTCCCTTGTATAGAACAACACCTTACCGCTGGCAATATTAACCGGCTTGTCCAACCTTATGGATGGCGGAGTGTTTTTGTTGCTTATTGAAATGTGTTATATGACCGATCTTATTATGGCCCAGGCTACTTCAAATCACAGCTTGTGTTAGCAATAGCTTGTGTTAGCTTGTTTAAGCAATAGCTTGTTTTAGCAATAGCTTGTGTTAGCTTGTTTTAGCAACAGCTTGTGTTAGCAACAGCTTGTGTTAGCAACAGCTTGTGTTAGCAACAGCTTGTGCCATGTGAATGTTATACAACCAAAACAAACACATGGTAAATCATAAGCCCCCGACCTTGCAGCTGGCTGGATAAAAGGATACATTTTCTATCTCAGACGGACTGCCACATCAAAATGCTCAAATGGATTCCTGTCACTGGCTTGATGTGTGTGACTGACATAGCTCTGCAGCTGGTTACCCACTAAGTGTAGGTAAACCAGTGGAGTAGAAGGTAAAGGGGAAGCCATCTTGACTGATGTAATCAATAAACCAAGATGGCCGACCTGATCATTATTGAAGTGTTATGGTGGTGCTGAAGGTGAGCTTTCAGGTGCCCTCCCTTCACTCCATCTCCTCCAACCCCGACTCAAAGTCGCCACGTGATTGATCGGACTGAGACTGAGTCTCCGCTCAGGTGAGACTTTTGGATCTATCACACAGTTAACTCGAAGAGAGAGAGAGGGTCTAACAAATGAAAGCAGTGAGAGAAGGATGAGACATTGAGTGGCTTACCCCATGCTTCCTGCCATCAGGAGGATCAGGTTGTAGATGTGTGAGAAGATGAAGAGGAAGAGGATGGTGCTGAAGAACATGGTCATCCAGGAGCCGTGATCCTCACGGAACATTTTCAGACGCAGATAACGACCTATAAGGAATGAGGCATGAGGAAAAGACACCTGTTCAGTGGCAGGCTCCATTCACAGGGCAGTCTATTCCCTCAGTCAGTCAGTGGCTGTGTCCCAAATGGCACCCTGTTCCCTATATAGTGCACTACTTCTGACCAGGGTACTTTTTGCCAGGGCCCCTGGTCAAAAGAAGTGCACTATATAGGGAATTGGGAATAGGATACCGTTTTATATGCAACTCTGAACCAGGACATATGATGAAAGTATGGGCTATGTTCATACACATCAATAACCTTCTGTTAGAAACCATCTGTTAGAAACTCACCCTCTAAGTATTGTGATGATGATTAAAGACCATTCTTTTTTGTGAGCAACTTTTTATTTAGTTGTCATTCTTCTATCTTTTTTTCATAGTTACAGGTTCACCCAAAAATATAATAAATCCATATAAAGATAGCAGCTCCCCCCCCCCCCCCCCCCCCCACCACCACCCCTTCCTCGTGGGCCTGAAAGCGAAGAATGTAACAAATGTCTAAATAAATATATAACTGGTTTGTATGTGTAGAGCTTTAGCTGAGATTGTTCTTTACAGAGTCAAGTATATTTGTCCAGGCCTCAATTGTTCCTTGACGAGCACCCTTCATTCTCACTGTCGATAATAACTGTATTCACTGGTTAAATGGTAGAGAGTGAGATGGTTGCCATCTTAGAGACAACATATTTTTTTCGCAGGAGTGCTGCCTGTCAGCACTCATCTTTTCTGAGATTCAAGGGACTGTCAACATTAAGTAACATAATAGATGGAAAGCATTGAATATTTAAATTCTTGCACTTCCAAATGAATTTTGTAACTTTTCCCCAGAAGCATTTAACTGCAAGGTACTCCCTGTGCCTACCTGAACTCCCTGTGCCTACCTGAACTCCCTGTGCCTACCTGAACTCCCTGTGCCTACCTGAACTCCCTGTGCCTACCTGATTTAGGGGACACAGTGAACAGATGGGGCCAATATCATCTTAACTTTTTTTCTGGTGTTAAATACAGTCTGTGACCCGGGATACCAAGGTCATATTTTTCAGTTACATCTGTGGGCCATACTATTTTAATGGTTAGCTCAGAATGTGAGCTTTCCAAAGTTGTTTATATATTATAGAGATCAGTGCTTTCGGGAGCCCAGATAATTTATTTATACATCCCATCATTGGATGTTTCTGTATTTGGGTTTCCCAAGGGACTCCATAGGCCAGCATAGCTGACCTAAATTGTAAATATAACAAATTTGTTGCCTGGTAATGTGTATGTATCTTTCAAATCTTGGAATGTTCTAAAACCATTACTGTCCATGTTATTGATAAGGGTACGGATTCCGCATTTGGACCATTGGAGGGATGCAAAAGGCCTCAAGGCATTATTGTGAAATATTGTGGCATGTGCATGCCATTTTGATTCCCAGTTACATTGTTTTTCAACTTTGCGCCAAATAGAGATTGTGAGCAATAATAGGATCAAAGAGTAGTTTACGGGATATATCAGTGAAGACCACTCTTCCAGGGCAATAGGACACACAATATTTTGCTTAATACTCAGCCAGAAGAGTCATGTCTAAACCAATTAGGATGGGGTGAAACACTAAAGCCTGGAAATACAATTTAAAGTTTTGTACAGATAGTCCTCTTTCGTCTTTCCCTCTTTGTATACTTATTCTTTTTATCTGGGATCGTTTACCTTGCCATATACAGTTGAAGTCGGAAGTTTACATACACCTTAGCCAAATACATTTCAACTCAGTTTTTCACAATTCCTGACATTTAATCTGAGTAAAAATTCCCTAGCTTAGGTCAGTTAGGATCACCACTTTATTTTAAGAATGTGAAATGTCAGAATAATAGTAGAGAGAATTATTTATTTCAGCTTTTATTTCTTTCATCACATTCCCAGTGGGTCAGAAGTTTACATACACTCAATTAGTATTTGGTAGCATTGCCTTTAAATTGTTTAACTTGGGTCAAACATTTCGGGTAGTCTTCCACAAGCTTCCCACAATAAGTTGGGTGAATTTGCTCGCCTCCTTGCTCGCACAAGCTTTTTCAGTTCTGCCCACAAATTTTCTATGGGATTGAGGTCAGGGCTTTGTGATGGCCACTCCAATACCTTGACTTTGCTGTCCTTAAGTCATTTTGCCACAACTTTGGAAGTATGCTTGGGGTCATTGTCCATTTGGAAGATCCATTTGCGACAAAGCTTTAATTTCCTGACTGATGTCTTGAGATGTTGCTTCAATATATCTACATAATGTTCCTTCCTCATAATGCCATCTACTTTGTGAAATGCCCCCGTCCCTCCTGCAGCAAAGCACCCCCACAACATGATGCTGCCACCCCTGTGCTTCACGGTTGGAATGGTGTTCATTGGCTTGCAAGCCTCCCTCTTTTTCCTCCAAACATAACAATGGTCATTATGGCCAAACAGTTCTATTTTTGTTTCATCAAACCAGAGGACATTTCTCCAAAAAGTACGATCTTTGTCCCCATGTGCAGTTGCAAACCATAGTCTGGCTTTTTTATGGCGGTTTTGGAGCAGTGGCTTCTTCCTTGCTGAGCGGCCTTTCAGGTTATGTCGATATAGGACTCGTTTTACTGTGGATATAGATACTTTTGTACCTGTTTCCTCCAGCATCTTCACAAGGTCCTTTGCTGTTGTTCTAGGATTGATTTGCACTTTTCGCACCAAAGTACATTCATCTCTCGAAGACAGAACGCATCTCCTTCCTGAGTGGTATGACGGCTGCATGGTCCCATGGTGTTTATACTTGCGTACTATTGTTTGTACAGATGAACGTGGTACCTTCAGGCGTTTGGAAATTGCTCCCAAGGATGAACCAGTCTTGTGGAGCTCTACAATTTTTTTTCTGAGGTCTTGGCTGATTTCTTTTGATTTTCCCATGATGTCAAGCAAAGAGGCACGGAGTTTGAAGGTAGGCCCTGAAATACATTCACAGGTACACCTCCAATTGACTCAAATGATGTCAATTAGCCTATCAGAAGCTTCTAAAGCCATGACATCATTTTCTGGAATTTTACAAGCTGTATAAAGGCACAGTCAACTTAGTGTATGTAAACTTCTGCCCCACTGGAATTGTGATACAGTGAATTATAAGTGAAATAATCTGTCTGTAAACAATTGTTGGAAAAATTACTTGTGTCATGCACAAAGTAGATGTCCTAACTGTCTTGCCAAAACTATAGTTTGTTAACAAGAAATTTGTGGAGTGGTTGAAAAACGAGTAATGACTCCAACCTAAGTGTATGTAAACTTCCGACTTCAACTGTACATTTTAAAATCGCACTATGAATTTTATCTCAATAGCCAGAAGGGGGAGCCATTGGAAGAATTGACTTCCAGAAATTCAGCCATGGCAATATCCATTTTGACAATAGATATTCTTCAGGTTAAAGTAACTGGGATATTTTTCCATCTAGTGAGTTCAGATTGAAATGACTTGAGCGTTCTGTTAAAGTTTCTGCCAATGGTTTTATCTAATGACAAAATGCATTGCCTGGGCCAGAGTTCCATGGATAATACAATTGGATCTCCTTATCTGCTGCTTCTAGTGATTCTGAACAGAGCAGTGCAGATACTGCCTGTTATGACTATGGCTGAGGGATTGACATTTTTAATCTTTGATTGATTCATTTGGATTCTGATAGTAATTCCCCCGTTTCAAATTCAATAGTTGATTAAAGACCATTCTGAAGCGCTATGTCCTCCTTTCAAACAGATTTTCACTGCAATTTATTTTGCTGACGAACTAAGCCTTGCCAAATGAACTGAGTGTTCTAAAATGGTACCTGTTCAGTACATAAAAACAGAGGATATAACTGGTCGGTGCTCTTTGGTACATCACAGACCACATCATGTTTTCCACAAACTCTTTTCAGCAATCTGACTGAGACCCTGTTGTGTTCCAAGCCTCTGATGCTGCCTGGCTTGTGTTCCACGAGGACAGTTCAGCATGATTAGATTGATTATGCAGACATTTATGACCTGTGGTGTTTTTCCATTCTTCTGGTTGGGAATCAAATTACTAGGAAAGATCTCTCTGCTAGAGCATGAGATTGATTCAGATAGTCCACCTTCTGCCCTGAATACATAATCACAGCAGGCCTCTGGTGCCAGAGATCCTCTATACAGTTTATGAAATTCCATTACACCACTGTTCTTTTGGATTTGAATGAATCGATCGGTTTAGCTAATGCAAGGATGGACTGCGTTGCCCACAAAAATGATCAACTAAGTGCATAGTTTGTATCATTTTGACAGCCATCTACATCAGATGAAATGTTATTTGTGGCAATAATAGGAATAAATGCCAACCAAACAACTTAATCCATGACAACACAACACTAATCATACACATTTTGCAAGTAGTGGCTTAAACCAATGTCACTGCAAAACAGAAGATTATAATCCATTGGATATGTATAATCAAACTGTAGCTAGTGTGTATAACAGCATTTTCTATCTCCCTCCTGCTGCTCGGTGCTCATACAGTACAATGCCAGTCTGTCCCGTGTCATTGGCCCTGACCCCAAGTCCTCTTTCCCCACAGGGAGGCCGTACTGCTGCTAACACAAGCAGCAGGCTTTCTCTCCTTCTAGTTCCCGCTCGGAAACCTCAGCCAGTGTCGATACCAGCACAGCTGCACCATGCTCCCAGGCACAACTCTTTGTTTTGGTCTCCCCCAGTCAGTCAGGCTCTTTTAGAGATACAGCCCCTGGGGGTAGTGTTTTGTTGTGTCAATACTCAGAAGTTCGAGACAGGACACCACTGCTCCATTTATTTCCCCATTACCACAAGGCCATGCTCCCTCTCTCTGAACACATTACATGCTGTTCAATCTCAGCTCGCTCACCTCCTTCTCCCCATAAAACCAAAGCCGCTGCAACTGCCTCAGAGAGGTGGAGTCCCCGAATGCTGTTTTACGACAATAATGAATGACACTTCTGTCTCTTCAGGCGTTGCCCTGGGTTTTAATACTGCAATGCATTCTTATACAGCCTTTGATACAGCAGACAAATTGAGGTCTCCACTACATAAAGCACCATGTACTGTATAACATAGTACAAAGAAGAGGTGGAATACCATTTACATACAGAACAAAGAGATTAAATTGGCTACATTCCCTGTAACCAAATTGTGTTTAACCCCATTCAAACAGTTGTGAATTGGTAGATGCATCGATGTGCAGGTGCCTAGCTAGTGTGGTTTGTGGTATTTCGAGGTTCATCACAGCTCCATAATTGAATTGGTTTGCACGGATGAACTTAATTGCCTGTAGTGTCAATGAGCCCCAGCTCTGCAGCGTGTGTAGCGGCAGATCTGACTCTTAAAGTTGCCAGCGCAGCCAGCTAGCACGGTGGCAAGCTCCCTTCTCGGAGCCAATCAGTGTAGGATTTAACTAGGGGTGATTCAAGATTATTCAGCAGCCCAACTTGAGTCACCACACCTCCCCACCTTAGAGAGGCCCGATAACGAGTGATTCATGAGCCACTTCTACACCGTTCAGCTAGGCTGGACACACAAACATGCACACAGGCATGCACACACTTCCATTTCTCCAGTTGTTGGTCACCTATCAAAATTCAAATATGTGTGGTTGTCTCCATCTAGTGGTGATATAGTGATAGTACCACAGAACTGACAGAATGATGCTGAATTGGAGAAAAAGACAGCTCCTTCAATTATACAGGATTCATACTGACCACCATCTAAATGTGATGTGGAAATCATTAAATGTGATATGCGCATGACCATGGTGGTTTCCACTGTTTAAATCTAGCAAACCAGTGGAATAATAAATTCTAATTTCACATTAAACAAAGGTCCTGGCACAAAAACAGGATATGAAAAGATGCGAGAGAAAAAGAAAAAAAAATCCAATCCGGTCGGTTAACAAGCAGGCACGTTGGTGCCAGACAGCTAAAATACAAACACACCTTGACAAACTGGAGCAGGCAATCAATCAAACACACATACACACACACACACACACACACACCACACACACACACAGTGGGAGTCACAGCCCCAGACTGATGAAAAGGACACAGCTGGTGGAGGTGTTCTGACTGACTGACTGAAGGAGACCTGAGACCCAAGCACTGTCTCTCCTGTCATCATGATACCAATCATCAATAACTCTCTGCTTATTAAACAGGGTAAGAACTCTCATTATTTCACACTCACTTTATGATTCAGATACATAATGATGAATACATGTAAGGATACATTCACACTGTATTTTTATGTAAGGATACATTCATGACTGTAGTTTGTGGCCACCAAAACAGTATTTATGGTATAATGTGGTCTTTTGAACGGGTATGATCTTAATTTTCTATCAAATGTTTTTCAGTATGTTTGGAAAGTTTTTGGTTTGTGTGAAAATCCCCATAAAAATGGTAAATGTTCACACAAAAATGACTTAAAAACGTCACAATAGTGAAAATCTTTAGGGTATGCCACGTGAAGATCAGAACTTGTCTTCGCAACTCTGAAAATAGAAAACTCTTCTGGCTGTCTGTTGAAATGTGATCAAAGTAATTGTCACCTTCTGCTTGCGTGGTCAACATAAGGGTCATTCCACAAAAAGAGTGCCTTCTGATATTTTAAGTAGAAATTGTGCACCACTATTTAATTTTAAAAGCGTTACATTAATATATAAAATTAAGTGCCCTTTAATATACACCACATGGGGAACTCAATCAATCCAAAAAAATTATGAATAAAAACTTGCTAAAGTGCAAAAAAATCCCTCTGTGCATCCTCTGTGACTTCAAGGAGGAATTTAATCCACTTAATTAAGCTCAACATTTTTCAAAGTTTTCATTATCATTGTAAAGCCAAAGTTATTTTGTTGCTTTGACAAATTCATTCAAGAAGATTATTTATTTAATGTGATTAATGATTCATTTACATCTGTTCCTCATTTTAAAGTAATCCCTGTTATATGAACTGAACTTTCTTTTTAAGATGGTGAAACGATTCCTTTTTTCTACCAAAAGAAACATTGAACATCTAATAGTCAAATCCTAGTGTAAAGCAGGTGAGCTGGTTCTACTCTTTTCGGCCATTTTTTGATGTTTTGGAGTTGAAAACTGAGTGGGTTGAGCATAACATGTCAACTCAGTTACCAATAGATAGTCAGGCTAGAAATTTTTTCACAATTGCACTTTTTTTGTGAAGCTTACATTCAATTGATACTCCCACACAACAAGCTTCAATTCCCCCTGTCAAAAGGGGTTTCATGGCTGATTCAAGATTAAATCGTCAACCCTGTTATGGTCAACCGTTACTTTATTTGGCACTTAATAGGCAATTACTATAGTATTTTTTTTTATTAACCTCTCGAGATGGGAAAAACGTGTTTATGAAGTTGAACATGTGCTCTTTACAAAATAATGTTAAAATTAGGTGAAATCAAAAGTTTTTTTGGACCAAGTTAAACTTCTAAAAAGGCACCGAATTGGTGACACTACCCTTCAATAGCCAGTCTCTGATTGAAGGCAAACAATGTGTTTCCATATTGGAGTGGAATCCAGGGTTAATTATTCCCAGCACATACAGTACAACAGCCAGGCTGTCACTTCCTGGTGACTGGGCACAGGACTGAGGGGATGGACGGGGCTGAGAGGGTTTAGAGACAGACAGGCAGGCGACTCTACATTAATCTATTTATGATAATGGTATATCCTTGCTGAACCTTAGCGAAAATAACCTTGATGTGGATCAATTGAAATGCAAAGTAATTATATATGGCATGAAAGACCACCCTTTATACTACTTAACATATTTTGTTTTTATACTGTATTAAGTGATCTTGTAAAATACCACATCCCACAACATGTTTTTTTAAATGGCCATCTATTGTCTTTCCTCAGCCCACACAGTGCAATTCCTGCTCCTGAACCAGTCAGAGGCGTTCTGCAGTCGGTTTGAGAATGGCCAGTGGTACTGCTACGTCATCCTGGTCCTCTTCACCTTTGCCCTGCCCCTGGGCATCCTGGGTAATGTGGCAGCGGTGCTAAACTATACCTGCTTCAGGAGGACCAGCAGTCTGTCCACCAGCAACGTGTTCCTACTCAACCTGGCCCTGTGTGACTCAGCCTGGACCCTCACCCTGCCCTTCACCATCTACTTCAGCCTCCAGAAGCCCTTTCTCAGGGACATCCAGATCTTCTGCCAGTTCAGGAAGATCTTCTTCAACATCAACATCTACGGGAGTATCTTCTTCCTCACTTTGATCAGCTTCGACCGCTACGCCGGCACCGTGCACCCCATCAGCTCCCTCAGGTGGTGGGACGCTTGCAAAGCCAAGCTCTGCTGCGTCTGCGTCTGGATCTTCGTCTTCCTGGGCTGCATCCCCGACCTCTTTGTGACCTTCGCCTTCCAGAGACCGGGGAACGTGACCGTGTGCATGGACCACATCCAGGGTCCGTTCGTCTTTGTCAAAACCATCTCCATCATCAAGACTCTGGTGGGCTTCGCCTTGCCGTTCAGTGTCATGCTGGCCTTCTACGGGATGACGGTGCAGGTTTTACGGGGCCTCCCTCGGGGGAAGAGTAGAGGTGGTGGGGGTCAGTGGGTGGGCAAGCCCCTGATGCTCATCACCGCCGCTCTGCTGGTGTTTGTGGTGTCCTTCATGCCCTACCACGTCATGATGATGACCCTAGTGTTTATGAGGATCAACGGCCAGGTGACTCCGGCCAACGTGCACGTCCTCTATGCCTCCTATGAGTTCTTTGAGGCCATGTGTAGTGTGAGCAGCTGCCTGGACCCAGTGCTGTACATCCTGGCTAGTGACAGGTTCCAGAAGAGACTGCAGGCCCTCAGGAGGGGCCAATATAGGGGACTGTGCTGTAGTCGTAGCAGGAGGGTAGCGGTGGAGGGCTGACGAAGAAGAGTCTCCTACCATAGTTAGTTATCCTTATTCAATTAAATTAATTCATTAAATCTAAAAAAAAATCCTTGTTAGTTTGTTTTATTTGATGATCTAAAAATACACATATTGACATGTTTCTGAGAGATTGCCTCTCACAACAGATATGCCAACCAAGTGTCTGTGTTCATCTAAAGAGCAAGAAAAAAGGGCTGAAAATGGGGCCTTTGCCCGGATTGAACATGTTCAAGATAAAACAGAAACGGTAATGAGGAAATGTTGCAGTTGAGGAACTCAATATCCTCTGACATCAGAGATGCACTGACACAGAACACAGTGCCTTCAGAAAGCATTCACATCCCTTGACTTTTTCCACATTCCCACAGTGGGATTAAAATGGATTTAGTTGCCATCTTTTGTCAACGATCTACACAAGATACTCTGTAATATCAAAGTGGAACAAAAATTGAAAAATAAAACGAATATATCTTGATTAGATAAGTATTCAACCCCCTGAGTCAATCCATGTTAGAATCACCTTTGGCAGCAATCACAGCTGTCAGTCTATTTGGGTAAGTCTCAGAGCTTTCCCCACCTGGATTATGCAACAATTGCCCATGATTCTTTTCAAAATTCTTCAAGCTCTGTCAAATTGGTTGTTGATCATTGCTAGACAACCATTTTCAGGTCTTGCCATAGATTTTCAAGCAGATTTACGTCAAAACTGTAACTTGGCCACTCAGGAACATTCACTGTCTTCTTGGTAAGCAGCTCCAATGTAGATTTGGTCTTGTGTTTAGGTTATTGTCCTGATGAAAGATGAATTAATCTCACAGTCTGGTGGAAAGCAGACTAACCCAGGTTTTTCACTAGGATTTTGGCAGTACTTAGCTCCATTCCTTTTCTTTTTATCCTGAAAAACTCCCCAGTCCTTAACGATTATAAGCATTCCCATAACATGATGCACCCACCATTATGTTTGGAAATATGGAGAGTGATTACAGTACATTCAGAAAGTGTTCAGACCCTTTCAATTTTCCACATTTTCTTACATTACAGCCTGATTCTAAAAATGATTAAATATATTTTTTACTCAATATACACACAATACCCCATAATGACGAAGTGAAAACAAGTTTAGAAATGTTTGCACATTTATTAAAATAAAAAATGGAAATACTTTATTTACATAAGTATTCGGACCCTTTTCTATGAGACTCAAAATTTTCTATGAGACTCGACATTGAGCTCAGGTGCATCCTGTTTCCATTGATCATCCTTGAGATGTTTCTACAACTAGATTGGAGTCCACCTGTGGTAAATTCAATTGATTGGACATGATTTGGAAAGGCACACACCTGTCTATATAAGATCCCACAGTTGACAGTGCACGTCAGAGCAAAAACCAAGCCATGAGGTTGAAGGAATTTTCCGTAGTGCTCCGAGACAGGATTATGTCGAGGCACAGATCTGGGGAAGGGTACCAAAACATTTCTGTAGCATTGAAGGTCCCCAGGAACACAGTGGCCTCCATCATTCTTAAATGGAAGAAGTTTGGAACCACCAAGACTCTTCCTAGTGAGAAATCGGGGGAGAAGGGCCTTGGTCAGGGAGGTGACCAAGAACCTGATGGTCACTGACAGAGCTCCAGAGTTCCTCTGTTGAGATGGGAGAACCTTCCAGAAGGACAACCATCTCTGCAGGACTTCACCAATCAGGCCTTTATGGTAGAATGACCAGACGGAAGCCAATCCTCAGTAAAATGCACATGATAGCCCACTTGGAGTTTGCCAAAAGGCACCTAAATGACTCTCTGGTCAAATGAAACCAAGATTGAACTCTTTGGCCTGAACGCCAAGCGTCACGCCTGGATGAAACCTGCCACCATCCCTACGGTGAATCATGGTGGTGGCAGCATCTTCTGTGTGGATGTTTTTCAGTGGCAGGGACTGGGAAACTAGTCAGGATCGAGGGAAAGATGAACAGAGTAAGGTACAGAGAGCTCATTGATGAAAACCTGCTTCAGAGCGCTCAGGACCTCAGACTGGGGCGAAGGTTCAGTTTCCAATGGGACGACAACCCTAAGCACAGTCTAGACAACTCATGAGTGACTTCAGGGCAAGTCTCTGAATGCCCCTGAGTGGCCCAACAGAGCCCGGACTTGAACCCGATCTAACATCTCTGGAGAGACCTGAAAATAGCTGTGCAGCGAGGCTCTCCATCCAACCTGACAGAGCTTGAGAGGATCTGCAGAGAAGAATGGGAGAAACTTCCCAAATACAGGTGTGCCAAGCTTGTAGCGTCATACCCAAGAAGACTCAAGGCTGTAATCGCTGCCAAAGATGCTTCAAAGTTCTGAGTAAAGGTTCTGAATACTTATGTAAATGTAATTTCATTTTTTTATAGAAACCTGTTTTTGCTTTGTCATTATGGGTTATTGTGTTAAGATTGAGGAGGGGAATAAATACAACGTAATCCATTTTAGAATAAGGCTGTAACGTAACAAAATGTGGAAAAGGTCAAGGGGTCGGAATCCTTTCCGAATGCACTGCTGTTGTTGTATTGGATTTGCCCCAAACATAACACTTTTTATTGAGGACAAAAAATGCATTACTTTGCCACATTTCTTCCAATATTACTTCAGTGCTTTGTTGCAAATAGGATGCTTGTTTTGGAATATTTGTAATCTGTAGAGGCTTCCTTATGTATAATATGTCAAAAAGGTTAATATTGTGGAGTAACTACAATGTTGTTGATCCATCCTCAGTTTTCTCCTATCACAGCCCTTCAACTCGGTAACTGTTAAAAGTCATTGGCCTCATGGTGAAATCCCTAAGCAGGTTCTGTCCTCTCTGGCAACTGAGTTAGGAAGGACGCCTGTATCTTTGTAGTGACTGGGTGTATTCACCATGCTTAAAAGGTATTTTCAATGTCTGTTTGTTTTTTTACTCATCTACCAATAGGTGCCATTCTTTGCGAGGCATTGGAAAACCTCCCCGATCTTTGTGGTTGAATCTGTAATTGAAATGCACTGCTCGACTGAGGGACCTTACAGATACTTTTTCTTGCCACTGAACAACTATGTGAACCCTTTGGAATTACCTGGATTTCTGCATAAATTGGTCATCAAATTTGATCTGATCGTCATCTAAGTCACAACAATAGACAAACATAGTGTGCTTAAACCAATAATACACAAATTATTGTATTTCTCTTGTCTATATTGAGTTCATCATTTAAACATTCACAGTGTAGGCTGGAAAAAGTATGTGAACCCCTAGGCTAATGACTAAGCTAATTGGAGTCAGGAGTCAGCTAACCTGGAGTTCAATCAATGAAACGAGATTGGAGATGTTGATTAGAGCTGCCTTGCCCTATAAAAACACTCACAAAATTATGAGTTTGCTATTCACAAGAAGCATTGCATGATGTGAACCATGCCTCGAACAAAAGAGATCTCAGAAGACCAAAGATTAAGAATTGTTGACTTGCATAAAGCAGGAAACGGTTACAAAACTATCTCTGAAAGCCTTGATGTTCATCAGTCCACGGTAAGGCAAATTGTCTATAAATGGAGAAAGTTCAGTACTGTTGCTACTCTCCCTAGGAGTGGCCGTCCTGCAAAAATGACTGCAAGAGCACAGCACAGAATGCTCAATGAGGTTAAGAAGAATCATAGAGTGTCAGCTAAAGACTTACAGAAATCTCTGGAACATGCTAACATCTCTGTTGAAGAATCTACGATACGTAAAACACTAAACAAGATTGGTGTTTATGGAAGGACACAACGGAAGAAGCCACTGCTGTCCAAAAATAACATTGCTGCACGTCTGAAGATTGCAAAAGTGCACCTGGATTTTCCACAGCGCTACTGGCAAAATATTCTGTGAACAGATGAAATTACAGTTGAGTTGTTTGGAAGGAACACACACTATGGGTGGAGAAAAAAAGGCACCGCACACCAACATCAAAACCATTATGGTGGAGGGAGCATCGTGGTTTGTGGATGCTTTACTGCCTCAGGGCCTGGACAGCTTGCTATCAGCGACGGAAAAATGAATTCCAGAACTTATCAAGACATTTTGCAGTAGAATGTTAGGCTATCTGTCCGCCAATTGAAGCTCAACAGACGTTGGGTGATGCAACAGGACAACAACCCAAAACACAGAAGTAAATCAACAGAAGAAAATATGCCTTCTGGAGTGGTTCAATCAGAGACCTGACCTCAATGCGATTGAGATGCTGTGGCATGATCTCAAGAGAACAGTTCACACCAGACATCCCAAGAATATTGCTGAACTGAAACAGTTTTGTAAAGGAATGGTATAAAATTCCTCCTGACCGTTGTGCAGGTCTGATGCCCAACTACAGAAAACATTTGGTTGAGGTTATTGCTGCCAAAGGAGGGTCAACCAGTTATTAAATCCAAGGGTTCACATACTTTTTCTTTCCACTGTATGTGTAGGGTACAAGATGAGGTGGTCATTCAAAAATCACAGTAAACACTAGCAAACACTATTATTGCACACATGCAACTTATTATGTGACTCGTGACTTGTTACTCCTGAACTTATTGTGGCTTGCCATAAAAGAAGTTGAATACTTTTATTTAACCATTAACTAGGCAAGTCAGTCAGAACAAATTCTTGTTTACAATGGCGGCCTACCCCAGCCAAACCATGCCCTAACCCGGATGACCCTGGGCCAATTGTGCACCGCCCTAACCCGGGACTCCCAATCCCGGCCGGTTATGATACAGCCTGGAATCGAACCAGGGTCTGTAGTGAAGCATCTAACACTGAGATGCAGTGCTGCGCCACTCGGGAGCCCAATTCATTTTACATTATGTGGTATTGTGGCTAGGCCAGTGACAGAAATCTATATTTAATCCATTTTAAATTCAGGCTGTAACACAACAAAATATGGAAAAGGTCAAGAGGTGTGAATACTTTCTGAAAGCACTGTAGGCTACTGCAGTCACAGACTGTTATTGTCACAGTGTTCCAGAGGAATAAAAACACCAACTGATCAAATATTTAGCTGCCAGTGACAGGGCACCGAGCTGGACATGGAATCAACCCAGGCATGAGATCAAATATTGAGCTTTGAAAAAAACAACCTTTGATTAAATTAAGTCCTGATATCTTTATTAATCTATAGCCGACATACAGCCTTCAGATAGCCAACCTACCACAGCTTCTCCTTTTCCATCCCACATATTATATAAACAACCCAATTCATTTACTTACTGTTGGGTCTATAACTGTGTGTCCTGTTTTGTGGTATTGCACCATCAAGTGGTTGTTTGTCCACTCAAACACATCCAGAACAACCATTACTGCCCTCCTTAGGGACCATAAAACAGATAACTTCCCTTTAACACAATCCCAAATGGGCTTGATAGGAGAGAGAGAGCCCTGCTTCACTCCGCCTGGATATCTGAGTTCACACTGCAGCCCCATCATCCATCACACCGCCAGCTGTGTTTCACTCGCCACGGGAATTACCATGACAACAGCGCCAGGGTCCCCAGAGCTACAGCCCACGGTAACTACAAGTCTTCCCAATAAATCAGACACAGGCGGACAGATGTGGCAACTCGCCCTCCTCTCTCTCACCTTCCCGTTCTCCCCCTTCCATCTCTCTCTCCCTCCTTCCTCCCTCTCTCTATCCCTCCCTCCACTGAGAGATGGAAGGCAGCACTTCCAGCGCCTGGCTGAGGCTGCTTCAGAGACGGCTGGCTGGCCGAGCTAAGCTACTGTCAGAGAGGCTTGTTAAATCATTTCCCCAGTCATTTATGGCAAGGATAAGAGACTTCAATCATCCTAAGTAACCAAGCAATTTCCTTTGCCCATTTCATTTGTTTGCCTCCTCTCTCGCTCTCTCGCTCTCTCTCACTCTCACACACACACACAAACACCTGGACCGTTTTAATCTTTCGTTCAAAGCAAATGGATGTTTCGAATGAGTTTACTTTATGAAAAATGCTTTTCATTGTCAGAATACAGTACTAATGTTGTTATGTAAAGATCAACATTTGGTGAAAGGGGGGGTTACTTATTCATGTTGTAGTGTGGATGAACATCTTTACTGTTTACAATTGATCTTGGACATTAAATATTCGGAGAAAGATAACGTGGTTGAGAATGTCCGAGCAAAATGCATCAAACAGCAAAAAAACTATTCGCTCTAAAACAACAACATGCCTATATAGAAAGAGCTACTGTCTCAGATAGTGGCACATTCCCCTCTGCCTCAATACTCTGCTACACACATCAATATTACATTTACAACCCATCAGTCTCAACACAGCTGCAGTCTGCTGGTCCATGTCTGAAATGCACTGCTGTAAACCACATTAAAATCATAAGGGCATTGTTCAGTCCTGGCACTGGTACAATCCTCTGGTATTTAGTGTGAAAGGCCAGCCTCTGAGGGAAACTAATAGATGGGGGTCTGAACTGAACTGTTTCTGTATATTAAACAGAGGATACAATGAGGCGGCATAGGGTTATATACATTATATTTCACAGAGGCGCGTGCACACACACACACACACACACACACTTAAAACCACATGCTCAAGCAAACTGACACTTGGCCACCAGTAGCACCACACACAGAACAATCTTACCCATAATGCACCACTGTAACAACATGTGACAGGGACCAGGTGGCATCCCTGAGACTACAGCTACAGCCAAGGATCAGGATCAAGCAGGAGGAGCAGTGTTTCAAAAGGCGAGGGCGCTTTGCTTTAACAACAGAACAACCATAGGCACCACTCACACCAAGTCATTGACGTTAACTTGGATTTTTTTTAAATCCTAAATTGTCAAAGTCTAACAAAAAAAATAAACTGGGTCTCCCATTTCAGTCTTTTCTCAAGTGGTTTATTGTCACGCTCTGGCCATAGAGAGGCTTTTATTCTCTATTTTGGTTAGGCCAGGGTGTGACTAGGGTGGGCATTCTAGTTTCTTTATTTCTATGTTTTGTATTTCTATGGTTTTGGCCGGGTATGGTTCTCAATCAGGGACAGCTGTCTATCGTTGTCTCTGATTGGGAATCATACTTTGGCAGCCTTTTTTCCTTTGGTGTTTGTGGGTAGTTGACTTTGTTAGTGGCACTATAGCCCTAGTAAGCTTCACGGTCGTTTCTTTGTGTCTTGTTTTGTTGGCGACATTCTAAATAAAAGGAAAATGTACGCTCACCACGCTGCACCTTGGTCCGGTCATTTCCACCTAGACGATGGCCGTGACATTTATACTGTTCTGATTGGCGGTGTGAGCTGGAAAATCCACCATGATGACTCATATCAAAGAAGCCCTGTTCCCATAGTACTGAATGAAAGATGAATGATCTGGGTTTGACACAGTAAAAGGTACTTCCATGGTCGGTGGGATAGACTTACTCCTGGTAGGATGACTGGACAAATCCTAAACTAGGACCATTACTCTGCTCAATTTACAATGCTAAACATTCACTGAGAACGCAAGCCTTGGAAAACACACAGGAAACAAAGTGGCAGACATTATGTTAATCTGAAACTGGTGCGGCACGACAAGGAATGACGGCTTCTATTTGCATTATCTTGATGAAAAGGTGCCTTGTTTTACGATGAAAGCTGGAAGCATTAAATACTGAGTACTGTGCTGGATCAGGGAAGACAGGGAACAGCTATGCTGGATCAGGGAAGACAGGGAAGTGGTATGCTGGATCAGGGAAGACAGGGAACAGGTGTGCTGGATCAGGGAAGACAGGGATCAGGTGTGCTGGATCAGGGAAGACAGGGAACAGCTGTGCTGGATCAGGGAAGACAGGGAACAGGTGTGCTGGATCAGGGAAGACAGGGAACAGCTGTGCTGGATCAGGGAAGACAGGGAACAGCTGTGCTGGATCAGGGAAGACAGGGAACAGCTGTGCTGGATCAGGGAAGACAGGGAACAGCTGTGCTGGATCAGGGAAGACAGGGAACAGCTGTGCTGGATCAGGGAAGACAGGGAACAGGTGTGCTGGATCAGGGAAGACAGGGAACAGGTGTGCTGGATCAGGGAAGACAGGGAACAGGTGTGCTGGATCAGGGAAGACAGGGAACAGGTGTGCTGGATCAGGGAAGACAGGGAACAGGTGTGCTGGATCAGGGAAGACAGGGAACAGGTGTGCTGGATCAGGGAAGACAGGGAACAGGTGTGCTGGATCAGGGAAGACAGGGAACAGGTGTGCTGGATCAGGGAAGACAGGGAACAGCTGTGCTGGATCAGGGAAGACAGGGAACAGCTGTGCTGGATCAGGGAAGACAGGGAACAGGTGTGCTGGATCAGGGAAGACAGGGAACATCTATGCTGGATCAGGGAAGACAGGGAACAGGTGTGCTGGATCAGGGAAGACAGGGAACAAGTATGCTGGATCAGGGAAGACAGGGAACAAGTATGCTGGATCAGGGAAGACAGGGAACAGCTGTGCTGGATCAGGGAAGACAGGGAACAGCTGTGCTGGATCAGGGAAGACAGGGAACAGCTGTGCTGGATCAGGGAAGACAGGGAACAGCTGTGCTGGATCAGGGAAGACAGGGAACAGGTATGCTGGATCAGGGAAGACAGGGAATAGGTATGCTGGATCAGGGAAGACAGGGAATAGGTATGCTGGATGTACTGTACAACTACTGGTCACCCTGAAGAAGCCACAGTGATGCCAAAATGTTGGTGTTTTTTTACCCAATAAATTACTGGGAGGTTATACATATGGAGTGTGCGACTCTTTGTTTTTATAGCTTACAGTTTATTATCCGTTAGTAAGCACCTCTACACTAAATAATTTTTATCTGGGTGTACGCCAGCTCATGCTTTTTATTGCCTACTGGTTAACAACACAGAAGATGCAGTATACCAAATCTAATACAATACTGAGCATACAACCTCACATGGGCAGATCAAACCAATTCACCATGTTAAACCATGTCCTTGTTTTAATAATAAAGGTACAGAGACAGCCAAGATCTCACTGAATGACCAGAAGACATGCCACTCAATGGGAGAGCACATAGCCTTGAGTGGCTGGGTGAAATAGCATAGGTTGTCCATGTGCCTGGGAGGTAGTCATAACCCCCATAGTCTGTCACTAACCATCCATCACCTTGTGCTGTGTGCAGTGTGGCTGGCTGTGCTATCGGAGAATAAAAACACAACCCCTCTGCTCTCTCTACCTCCTCTCATTCCCCTAGATAGCAGCCAACTTTATTGCTAACACAACAAAAGCAGTGAATATTTGGAATAAGAACAAAGTATTGTGTCACAAATGGATTCATGTATGAGTGGGTTCTGGTTAAGTCGCGTATAGTCCTCTGTGAAGAAGCCATATCGCCAGTGGGAGGTGGTGTAATTCACCGTAAAATGAGTGGTTGTGATATTCAGATTTTTCTAGGCCATCATAATGATAAATGATGCAGTGGAATGTGTCAGCAAGCAAAACAATGTCTGTTTTCCATTTAGTTACAAATTGATACGTAGCTAGCTAATATCAGCATGAGTAACGCCATCTAGTATGCAAGAAAGACAAGAAGCTTCATTTGGAGAAAGGAAATACCAGTGCTCAGATAAAGAGCTTGGCATTTACTGTACAAAGACTCTCATTACTATTATAATACTTTGTCCTATTTATTCTTCATGAATAAGATATTACTGTACTTGTAGTGAAGTAGGTGTGCATGGCTCCACATCATGTGCCTGTGTTAATGATACATCATGGATGATATCTCTTCACACAAAGTCACCGTGGGCATCAGTGGCTCTTCTCTGTGCTCTGCTTGTCACTGATTTTTAGGATTACATAACAGCATTGCAAATTTGTTGTGCTGAACGCTCCTTTGTCCCTCGCCATTGCTCTTCATTTTCAATCTCTCCCTGCTTCTCTCTATCGCACACTCACTCAATCCCACACATACACCATCTGTTCCCTCTGCACTCTGTGCTCTGTGCTGCTCTGCTCTGTGGCCTGTGAAGTGCATTAGTCCTACCTGGCTCCAGCTCTAAAAAGAGAGAGCCCAGATAGCACATTTGGTTCCTTGGAAGTTGTGGGAGCGTATGCTTTTGGTTTCACATTGGTTGTGGGAACGAACCCATGTGTTTCCTGACCAGTAAAAGGGAATGTTTTTTAAACATTCTGATAACAGGAGTGAACATTTCACCTGTTCTGGGAACGTTTGTTTTTAGGTTGCGGGGGGTTTCTCAGAACATTTTACTCTGGTTCCTTGAACGTTTTCCTGGGAGGTTTTATTAACGGTCTGATAATGAAAATTATAGGTTAGTTTTCTTCATGTTCTAAGAACGGAATTTAAGAGCTAATTTATGTTATTGTGTAGAATTCACATTTTTAGAACATTCCGAGAACATTGCCAAGAACTACATAAAAAAAAGAGAACCATACCCAGCTAACACACAAAGTTCTGAGAACCATATGTTTCTTAGAGCTTGGTGAAAGCGTGGTTGTCCTATGGTTATTTTGTATACAACCTTCCCATAACATTTCCTACAGGTTTCCTTGTGGTTTTATTTAAATTAATGTTCTCAAATTGTTCAGAGAACTTTAAGAAACAACGTTCTTCTGTGGGAATTTCAGTACAATGTTTTCCTCATGGTTCTATTTAAAGCCATGTTATCAGAACATTCAGAGAATGTTAAGAAATAATGTTCTTCTGTGAGAATTTCTGTACTTTTCTGCATGGTTCAATGTAAAGTCATGTTCTCAGTACATTAAGAAAACGTTCCATAACAACCACAAGAAATCATTAGTAACAGTCCCCCAAAAATTCTAAGAATGTTATTTATAAAAATATGCGTTCCGTTCTCAGCATCAACAAAACTATCTCTATCCTCTATCTTGTTATGTGTGTTCAGGTGTGGTGACCACACCCACTAATTGGCCACACCTGATCTTAATGAGTGCTTGTTCCTTTGAAATAGGGTCTGTTTGAATAGACTAAAATTAGCAGCTTTGTATGAGTTAAAAAAATAAGGCACACTAGCTCCATCCTGGTGGCACACTGGACTAATCCCATGGATAGAGAGCAGAAGATCATATGTTTAAAATCACACTGACCCTGTGCCACAACAAAAAAAGAAATGTGTTTGCATGATGAATGCCTAATCAAATGAATTTCCATGTGTCCTATCTGTGCTTGGAGTTCAGAACTGTTGACCTTGTTATTTTTATCCCTTTTTCTCCCGTATTGGTAGTTACAGTCTTGTCCCATCACTGCAACTCCCGTGTGGACTCGGGAGAGGTCGAAAGCCATGTGTCCTCCGAAACACGACCCTGCCAAGCCACACTGCTTACTTAACTTGGAAGTCAGCCGCACCAATGTGTCGGAGGAAACACCGTACAACTGGCGACCGTGTCAGCGTGCATACGCTGGCCCGCACGCGATGTGACAAGGACATCTCGGCCGGCCAAACCCTCCCCTAATCCGGACGACACTGGGCCAATTGTGCGTCGCCTTGTGGGTCTCCCGGTCATAGCCGGCTTTGACACAGCCCGGGATTGAACCCAGATCTGTAGTGACGCCTCAAACACTGCAGTGCCTTAAATCGCTGCGCCACTCGAGAGGCCCCTAGCTAGCAGTATTATTAAAAGTCTTATTGCAAGTTCTCAGAATGTTATGTGCTAGCTGGGTATCCCGTACCATTCCTAGAACATTGTGGTACGGTTGTGTGCAAAATAACTATAGGACAGCCACGCTGTCACCAAGCTCTAAAAAACATATGGTTCTCAGAACGTTATGTGCTAGCTGGGTTTGAAAGGATTATAATAGAGACATGAGGTTTGGACCCCAGGAGGTTGGTGGCACCTTAATTGTGGAGGACGGGCTCATTGTAATGGCTGAAACAGAATCAATGGAATGATATCGAACCCATTCCATTCACTCCATTCCAGCCATTATTATGAGCCGTCCTCCCCTCAGCAAACTCCTTTGGTTTAGACCATTGGCTTTCTCAAAGGATTATCTACATTATTAACATATTATCTTACCCATTGGTCAAAATATAATTTTTGGATTGGACATATGGTTCTCAGAACGTTATATGCTAGCTGGGAAAGGAGCAGGCAGTCTACTTTGCTTTCTGTTCTCTCCGTATACCCTGAAGCCCTGGGCTTTAAGTGTAGAGCACTGACCTGAATACACTGCCCTCAGAGGAAAGCCACGCTGAGTACCGATTGAAGACCACGTGACAAGATTCCTAGCAATTATGAAAGATCAACGGAACTGTAGTGCTGTAAATGCATTAAAGATGCCTGCTTTTGTGTAGGAGTAAAAAAGCTAAGTGGATTCAAACTCTCACATTTAGTTCATATGAAAATTAACAGTGGAGGCATCCAGGTATAGAAAAATAAGTAATCATAGGATAATTCAATAGATTAAGCCTTGGAAGATGTGGAAGGACAGAGCAGCTATCAGAAATATACCCATTCATTAGCATAGAGGAAGCATAATGGGAATTTTCCCTTTCCCTTAAGTGAAGACTACAATTCTATATTTACAGAGCAGCAGCACATGGAATAGTCATGGTCCCCTCAGATTCTATTCATGCTCTGTGGAGACAGTCAGAGACCGGAGACACTAGAAAGATCATCCAGGCTGTGACCCCACTAATTACAGGCATTAACATCTCATCTGAGGAAGACGGCCCGGCCAATATCCCGGGTTAAGTGAGCGGGAAATGAAAGGAGTGAGTTACAGGAAGTCATCTGAGCCCCTTCACAGGGTAAACAGAGGAAGTGCCAAGGAAGGGTCACAGTCAGTGGCAGGTCTGTGATATGCAAAGGAGGGAGGTGGGTGGGTGGGTTTGAAGGGAGGACAGAGGGGGGTGGCAGGGAGGAGTGGAAGGGGGGGTGGATGTAGTCTGAAAAGGGAGGAGAGAGGTAACGGAGTGCTGCCAGGGTTGTGGGTTCGATTCCCACGGGGGAGCAGTACATAAATGTATGCATTCACAACTACGTTGCACTGGATAAGAGCGTTGGCTAAATGACAAAAATGTCAAGTGTAAAAAACGTGTGGAAGAGGAAGGGGTGGAGGTGTAGATGGCATGGGAGTGAGGAGATAGGGGGTGGTGTGGGAGTGAGAAAGAATATGTGAGGTGGCAGGAAGGTGACAGGACAGAAGGATGGAGGAGTTGAGGCTGATCAAATGCAGTAGAAGTTGACAGAAGGATGGAGGAGTTGAGGCTGATCAAATGCAGAAGGTGAGAGGACAGGAGGGTGGAGGAGTTGAGGCTGATCAAATGCAGTAGAAGGTGACAGGACAGGAGGGTGGAGGAGTTGAGGCTGATCAAATGCAGTAGAAGGTGACAGGACAGGAGGATGGAGGAGTTGAGGCTGATCAAATGCAGTAGAAGGTGACAGGACAGGAGGAGTTGAGGCTGATCAAATGCAGTAGAAGGTGACAGGACAGGAGGATGGAGGAGTTGATGCTGATCAAATGCAGTAGAAGGTGACAGGACAGGAGGATGGAGGAGTTGAGGCTGATCAAATGCAGTAGAAGGTGACAGGACAGGAGGATGGAGGAGTTGATGCTGATCAAATGCAGTAGAAGGTGACAGGACAGGAGGATGGAGGAGTTGAGGCTGATCAAATGCAGTAGAAGGTGACAGGACAGGAGGATGGAGGAGTTGAGGCTGATCAAATGCAGTAGAAGGTGACAGGACAGGAGGATGGAGGAGTTGAGGCTGATCAAATGCAGTAGAAGGTGACAGGACAGGAGGATGGAGGAGTTGAGGCTGATCAAATGCAGTAGAAGGTGACAGGACAGGAGGATGGAGGAGTTGAGGCTGATCAAATACAGTAGAAGGTGACAGGACAGGAGGATGGAGGAGTTGAGGCTGATCAAATGCAGTAGAAGGTGACAGGACAGGAGGATGGAGGAGTTGAGGCTGATCAAATGCAGTAGAAGGTGACAGGACAGGAGGATGGAGGAGTTGAGGCTGATCAAATGCAGTAGAAGGTGACAGGACAGGAGGATGGAGGAGTTGAGGCTGATCAAATACAGTAGAGAAGTGGTGGTATAATGTGTGTCAGTGTTTAGGATAGCAGGTGTTTCTTTCCCACCCTAACTAACATCACAAAAACATCTCATGAGAATGGATGGACTTTTCAGTTGTGTTTGTAGTAGGGCTGACCCCATTTAGTTGACTGGACGATTGTTTGATCTATAGGCTGTTGGTCGACCAAGATTGTTTAAGTCGATCAGTGGCAAATATATTTTAGGCTTTATGACACGAGACACCCGTCTGATTCACACCTGTCTGAGTGGACTAATCCATTGAGGAGGCAGCAGGGATGGCACACCAGTATCATCAGTAGTACATTTACTGTTAAATACCATCATTTCTAATCTACAATGTTTGTTTGGTTACGGTCATTTCTGTTAATGCATTCAATATATTATTACAGTCTTACCATTGTCATTGTAGGTGTGGACACGTTGTTTGCAGAGCGGACAACTTAGGCTACACTTGTGAGAAAACAGTTGTCAATTTATTCATTGTCTTTTGGTTGGAGCGCTCCTGTCAATGTTTAGTAAGGACACGCATAGAAGTAGGCCTAGTCTACCTGGCCTGCGCGCAAATGTAGACCTATAAATGTACCCATTTGGGGATCTGATACTATTTCTGATTGTCTTAACTCACCACCACTGTGGAGCTTCTCAAAGTCATTTTTGCTTCGATCTCAAACAGCAAGTAAACAAAGTCTGTTTTTACATCCATTGAGAATGACAATAGTTCTTCAAAGAAGCCTATTTGAAAAATATTTCCAGCTCTCTCTTTAGATAACGACTTAGCATGAAAAGGGAGAAAATGTAATGCTCTGATCCAGTGGAAACGGCATTAAAAAAAGGCCTACCTGATTACTTCTTATCCCTTGCGCAAATAGTTTACGGAAACTCTGAGGGCCCAACATATTTTATACAATGTTGCACGTTTGCTGTCGCCAATGTGATGTATAGGATATTTATCTTTAATCAGGATATTTTTTACCTGCGGGATGCAATGTTTTTATTCAGGCTATTTTTACATATTGGCAAAGGCAATAGAAGTGACTTTTATATTTGTATAATTTTCCTTTAGATATAATTTTGATTAACCACATGACATTGATTTCAAGATATAAAGACTTTATTATAAATGAAATGAAACTGTTCCACAAAAATGTGCATATTACAAAATGTGCAATCATCAGTAGATGAATCATCAGCACGCAGATCAGTAGGAATAGTAGGATAACGTGGCACTCCAAATGGAAAAGGTTGCCGACCGCTGGTGTAGCCTATTACCGGCAACTTTAGGAGCTTAATGGCAGAATCAAACATAGGGTGTGTCTATATATGGAAAAATACACGTTTTAAAATTTCAACCATCCTATTGGTCGAAAGAACAGACAACTCTCGGTCGACCAAGATTTGTTTTTAGTCTGGGACAGCCCTAGTTTGTAGGGCTGCATTCTTCATTAAGGCGCGCATGACTTACCAAAGAGCCTGCGGTGGAATATGAACTTCCCGGCAAACATTCCAGTGACAATGGCCATCAGCCACGACATGACTTTGAGGACGCTCCATCCTCCGCCAGGGTACTTGTTCACTATGAAGGAGAAGCAGTTTCCCACCACAATCATGTGAGCCTCCGTCTGGCTGTGGGAGACAGGGTCCTCGGCGAAGATGAGGAAGTTGCAGAAGGTGACAAGGTAGGCCACGAACAGACGGGACCATGGGTGCTGGAAATAATAGCGGAAGCAGGGATCTATATCCATCTTGAAGGACCCCAAGCCACAGTCCACCTGAAGAGGGAGAGAAGATCATTGCCTGAGTGAAATCCACAGTGGATTACAATGGAAATATTTCTGAGATAATAGAGGAAATAACAGAGAAATCTGTCCAGATTGGTATTATTCTAAATTCAGACTACTCAGAATATTCCGTACTGTAATCATCATACCAAGAGCAGGACAGACAACCAGTCCATCATCCAGACTGAGATTATCTGAGAAAAACGTCAGGGAGAGGTCCTAACTCCAATCTATCAGTCTGCTCAACAGTGCAGCCTCAGAGCTTCATCATGGTCGTTTTGTCCTCAAAATGGTGTCCATTTGCATTTATTTTAGATTTCTCTTCTAATCCATTAATTTGCCAGGGATGACCTTTGATTTCAGAGGTTCTCCAGAGACCCTTCCCTCAATCAATTAGATCATGTAAAAATACAGTGTCATACAAGGAAGTCTCTTGGAGCTCACATTAAGTACTTAGCTGCACATCCCTCAGATTTAGCACCATCATGCTGATATTTTGGTTCCACTGCCGGGCAGTGCTTGGGTCAGTTCCCAGCAGGACAGTAAACCCTCTGTATTTTTAAATCTGTCGCCTATTATTCATTCCAGGACTCCACCTCATCACTTACTCACCCACTAACTCACCCCTTGACTGCCTTGCCTTTTCCTGGCGCTCCCAAATCTGTCCTCTTCCGCCTCCGACCCGGTTTCCTCAAATATCCACACTGGGAATTTGTATGATCATGTAAGGCCCCAGATTAAGAGCAGTGTCAAACTGGGCTATGTGGATATTACATTTCACCAGCATCATGTTTTTCTTGCTGTAATGTGCTACCTTAGGTGTTGTTGGTGTTATATGGCTCAGCTCACAGTGGATGGTCTTTTATCAGAAGAGGCAGAGTGAAACATCCCTCTATCAATCATTAAGACTGAGATATCATCATCATCTATGTGATGATGATGATGTAGATTGCTCAAATAAATTATTATTATTAAATTAAATAAATCCACACAGCATGTTTTTCTTCTGGACCACCTTAAGAAATATGTCTGCTGCTGTCCTGACCAATAAGAAGGACGTACATAAAAGAACTACAGGAAATTCAGAACACGAGTTCCATAATTGAAATCTCCCCTTCTCTCCCTCGTTCTAGCTATTTCTGGTTCTCATGTGAGCTCAATCATTAAGTCGATGAACACATGCATCTCCACATCGTCACAACAGCGATGATGTGGTGTGTCTGCTAATGTCACGGCAGATCTAGCCCATCTCAGATAACACTATGCTTTAGCAACCCCGAATGGAATTATCTGATTACACAACTGAAACCTACCCCTTGCACAATAATGGTGTGTATACATATATATACATATATATACATATACATGCATATAGATTTCATGAGAAAGCATCCCCTGTACTTTGATATGGATAGTCTACACGCACGCCACGCACACGTACGCCACGCACTTACCTGTTCCACGTTGCTTTGCGTTTCCCTCTCAATCCGTATTGTAAGGACGAGAAGCCCCGCTCGGCTCTCTCTCCTGCCTCATCAAGCCCTGCGAGCCGACAGCGGCGCTCTAATCGTCGTAACTACGAGGGGTAAACACGGCTGGCTCGGCTGTGGCGGGATTATCCATGCGACCTGTTGTTGCTAAAACAGAGGCACCCCCCAAATCCTCTGCCATTGTGCTGGCTGTCCATGCAGCGGCGGGGCAGGGCAGCGAGGCGCTGCTTTGTCAGCACTGGCCTCTGTCTGTGGTGATGACGCTGGAGAGGCGCGCTGTGGATATATGCTTCTATCCGAACGACGGGCGCAAACCATCAGTGCGTTGCAATGTAACAAACACATTGAGCTTCCACTGGTGGCAGGGTGATTTCCCTAATGCGATATTTATTTATTTCCTTGTGAAATATTTATTTATATCCGGAGGGGAGGGGATGAAATCAGCAGACAGGAAGCATTTGAAAAAAAGCCTCGTGGTACTGTACAATTCCAGATGTTGTGTTAAGCAGGCTTTCACAGCTATGTCCTCACATCACCGAAAGAGGAAAAATATTTCGTAGGTTTACACTAGGACGCAACTTGAATTAATCAAAATATCAATTGCATAACAAAAGGCAAATATTTGCAATAGCATATTGGAGTAAAACACAATTATATTGAATATTGCATAATGCTTTTCAATTCCAAATGCAACTTTAGTCTAAACAATTTAATCCGTCGGCATATTACAGTCCCCTGCCAAGGCTTTAGGATGAGATAACTGAGCCTACAAACAAATGTGGAAATCACAGATGTGGGCCTGTAACAAAGTTCTTAGTCATTGCAATGTGTGATACATCTTCATATAGCCTAAATCTAATTGAATTTAGCTTATAGTTCAAGTTATTGTCCACTGCCAACAAATAGCCTAATGATACTGATTATACGCCTAATGTGTAGACTCGTATCTATAGCTACTAGATTTTAAAACGGAAATCTGAAATTTGGTTGTGTTATTCGGAAGCATTGCATCGCAAACAATAGGATACATTGCAAACATTACAAATGTAACACTGCCGATGTAACGCTGCAGATCAGATGTTACAGTTCATTCTAGACTGGAATGGATACAATTAAACAAATGTGACATGCCCCTCAAGCTAGACTGTAGCATATAGCCTATAAAATAACTAGTTCGTCCGTTCCAGTGTATAGAAAACGATCAGACTTCCTGAATCATGAGGTCAAAGTATCGTATATATATATATATGTTTTGTTGTCATTTGAATAATGCAGGAACGTAATAATTCATTCATGTGTTTTATTTCTTATCGTGACATGTTGAACCACGTGACCATGCTGATGATGACGACATATGAAGTTACTTTAGTCAGCTTCCTACTTCCTTACCCTGGCTTGGTTCTCTCCTTCATCTTCCTTTCTTACGATAAAAAGACAAAATGTCCCACCAAACGGGCATACAGGGTAGCTATTTCAGTTACATTCTGTTGTTGCTTTTTTGGCATGTTTGAACTGTATATATCTCAATTGAAAATCTGTTTTTAATCGATGTTAGAGCAAGCTCATTTGAAGTGCGGATTCCTGTAAGTAGCGACTGTAGCTAGCCAGTTAACGGAAGCGAGCTATCTGTGATTATTGATTTGATTCTCTGCTAAGAAGTAGCAGCAGTAGCAATATGTCCAAAAACAATGGCCGGCCATATCTGCTCCTGCCTCTGCTCAAGCGAAAAATAAACATGTTTTTCACGCTGGTCATTTTGGCTCGGGCAACGCCTTCATTGAAACAGTTGGCGTTCAAATGTAAAATGGTCCAGACAGCCGCAACCTGAACCTATCAGACACATAGAAAATGAGCTCACTCACGGCCTACACCAAATTATCTGAAGGCTTTCAACCCAATGAAAGATGCTTTTGGTCATGTAGTGCCTGTGGACACCTGCTCATCACACATCTGATTCCAAAATCATGGGAATTAATATGGAGTTGGTCTCTCCTTATCTGCTATAACAGCCTCCACTCTTCTGGGAAGGCTTTCCACTAGATGTTGGAACGTTGCTGCGGGGACTTGCTTCCATTCAGCCACGAGAGCATTAGTGAGGTCAGGCACTGATGTTAGGCGATTAGGCCTGGATCGCAGTCGGCATTCCATTTCATCCCAAAGGTGACGATTTGTACGCGCTTCAGCACTCGGAGGACCTTTTCTGTGAGCTTTTGTGGCCTACCTATTCACGGCTGAGCCGTTGTTGCTCCTAGATGTTTCAACTTCACAATAACAGCACTTACAGTTGATCGAGGCAGCTCTAGCAGACATTTGACGAACATCCTATGACGGTGCCACGTTGAAATTCCCTGAGCTCTTCAGTAAAGCCTTTCTACTGCCAATGTTTGTTTATGGAGATTGCATGGCAGTGTTCTTGATTTTATACATCTGTCAGCAACGGGTGTGGCTGAAATAGTCCAATCCACTAATTTGAAGGGGTGTCCACATACTTTTATTTATATAGTGTATCAATATTTGTGCATTTTCATTTGCACAGTTATTGAATTATTTATGCAAGTGATAGGCTACTTAAACAGGTAATGTTAGATGGCGTTGTCTGCAACGTTAATGTAGTTTTCACAACATGGGTGCATGAGGATCCTATTCACAAAACAGTTGTATATGGTAACCTTGACAACATCCATCTAAATATTAGTGGTGTGATCCAATCTGTGATCGGCTTAACCCTTTGGGGAAGGAGATTGCTTATGTTTGTTTGCATTCATCCTACGTTGCATCCTACGTTCTCTGTATGGGCTTATGTGAGGGATTGGCCAGTACTAGCATGGTGTCCTAGATTTCAGTAGAGGCTTCTTCCCATAATGCAAGAAACAAACCCACTTAACATCTGTTTTTCCAGCTGGTAACGATGTGAAGGATGTCTTTGCCAGTGCAAGGAGTGGAAACCAATATCGACTCCTAAAGATTGTGATTGAGGATGGTAAGAAGTGTTTATTTTTCCACCAATTTGATCATAAATAAACAGATCTAAAGTTTGTCACGAAGGTTGTTTCATCCTTTTTAGAAGTAAAAACAGTTACCATGATTTAGGAAAGCCCAACAGATTTAATACACCAATATTACGTTTTCACTTTGAATGCGCAACTACTGAATTTGTGTTGCAGAGCAACTTGCTTTGGGCGTGACTAGGCAAGCATCAAAGACATGGGACCAAGAGTACGACTCATTAGTCCTGCCTCTACTAGAGGACCACCTGCCGTCTTATATCCTGTACCGACTGGACTCCTCCAACAACCAGGGCTATGAGTGGATCTTCCTGGCCTGGTCACCTGACCATTCTCCTGTAAGCAACTCACCTGACACAGAGACGTCAACTTCCCTGTTAACATAAGTTCCCTCTGCAAATTATGTAGCACAGTCGTGTCAATGACACAGGTCTCCCTTTACATGCTCACAGTCACAACGCAGCCTCTCAGCAGATTTATTTTGTGTAGAATAGCTTACTTATCAAAAAATATATTATTTGTCACATGCTTCGTAAACAACAGGTGTAGACTAACAGTGAAATAGTTATTTATGGGCCCTTCCCAACAATGCAGATAGAAAGAAAATAATAAAGAAATAATAGAAAAGTAATAATTAACAATAACTTGGCTGTATACACAGGGTACCAGTACCGAGTCGAGGTAATTGAGGTAGATATGTGCATATAACTAGGAATCAAATGACTAGGCAACAGGATGGATCATAAACATTAGCAGCAGCGTATGTGATGAGTAAAAAAGTTAATGCAAAAAGGGTTAATACGGATAGCCCAGGTAGCTATTTGATTAACTATTTTACTATTTAGCAGTCATGGCTTGGGGGTAGGAGCTGTTCAGTGTCCTGTTGGTTCCAGCCTTGGTACATTGGTACTGCTTGCTGTGCGGTAGCAGAGAGAACAGTCTATGACTTGGGTGGCTGGAGTCTTTGACAATATGTAGGGTCGTCCTCTGACACGTGTGGTATAGAGGTCCTGGATGGCAGAGAGCTTGGCCCCAGTAATGTATTGGGCCTTACACACTACCCTCTGTAGCACTTTGCGGTCAGATGCCAAGCAGTTGCCATTCCGAGCGGTGATGCGGCCAGTCAAGACCAAATCAAATTGTATTTGTCACATGCGCCGAATACAGCAGGTGTAGACCTTACAGTGAAATTATTACTTACAAGCCCTTATCCAACAATACAGTTTTAAGAAAAAATAAGTGTTAAACTATTTACTAAATTAACTGAAGTAAACAAGAAAAAGAGAATTATTAAAGAGCAACAATAAAATAACAGTAATGAGGCTATATACAGGGGGTACCGGTACAGAGTCAATGTGCGGGGGCACCGGTTAGTTGAGGTAATTGAGGTAATATGTACATGTAGGTAGAGGTAAAGTGACTATGCTTAGACAATAAACAGTGTAGCAACAGTGTTAAAAAGGAGGGTGGGTGGGGGTCAATGCAAATAGTCCGTGTAGCCATTTGGTTAGCTGTTCAGGAGTCATGTCTTGGGGGTAGAAGCTGTTAAGAAGCCTTTTGGACCTAGACTTGGCACTCTGGTACTGCTTGCCGTGCGGTAGCAGAGAGAACAGTCTATGACTAGGGTGGCTGGAGTATTTGGCAATTTTTAGGGCCTTCCTCTGACACTGCCTGGTATAGAGGTCCGGGATGGCAGGAAGTTTGGCCCTAGTAATGTACTGGGACATACGCACTACCCTCTAGTGCCTTGCGGATGCAACCAGTCAGGATGCTCTCGATGGTGCAGCTGTATAACATTTTTTGAGGACCTATTCCTGTGGGGGAATAGGCATTGTCGTGCCCTCTTCACGACTGTCTTGGTGTGTTTGGACCATGACCGTTCGTTAGTGACGTCAAGGAACTTGAAACTCTCGACCTGCTCCACTACAGCCCTGTCGATGAGAATGGGGGCGTGCTCGGCCCTCCTTTACCTGTAGTCCACGATCATCTCCTTTGTCTTGATCACATTGAGGGAGAGGTTGTTGTCCTGGCACCACACGGCCAGGTCTCTGACCTACCTATAGGCGATCTCATTGTTGTCGGTGATCAGGCCTACCACTGTTATGTCCTTAACAAACTTAATGATGGTGTTGGAGTCGTGCTTGGCCATGCAGTCATGGGTGAACGAGGAGAACAGGAGGGGACTGAGCACGCACCCCTGAAGGGCCCCCGTCTTAAGGATCAGCGTGGCAGATTTGTTTTTACCTACCCTTACCACCTGGGGGGGCGGCCCGTCAGGAAGTCCAGGATTCAGTTGCGGAGGGAGGTGTTTAGTCCCCGGGTCCTTAGCTTAGTGATGAGCTTTGTGGACACTAAGGTGTTGAACGCTGAGCTGTAGTTAATGTAAAGCGTTCTCATGTAGGTGTTCCTTTTGTCCAGGTGGGAAAGGGCAGTGTGGAGTGCAATAGAGATTGCGTCATCTGTGGATCTGTTGGGGCGGAATGCAAAATGGAGTGGGTCTAGGGTTTCTGGGATAAAGGTGTTGATGTGAGTCATGACCAGCCTTTCAAAGCATTTCATGACTACAGACGTGAGTTTTACAGGTCGGTAATCATTTAGGCAGGTTATCTTAGTGTTCTTGGTCTGCTTGAAACATGTAGGTATTACAGACTTGGTCAGGGACAGGTTGAAAATGTCAGTAAAGACACTTGCCAGTTGGTCAGCGCATGCTCGGACTACACGTCCCTGTAATCCTTCTGGCACCTCCTTAATGCACTTATTCATGAAGTCGGTGACTGACGTGGTGAATTCAATGCATCGTATGAATCAGGAACATATTTGAGTCTGTGCTAGCGAAACAGTCCTGTAGCTTAGCATATGCTTCATTTGACCACTTCCTTATTGGTCATGTCACCGGTATTTCCTGTTAGGATATAGTTATGGTCAGATTTTCCAAATGGATGGCGAGGGAGAGCTTTGTATGCATTTCTGTGTGTGGAGTTTTCACCTCTAGTTGCACATGTGACATGCTGGATTTCAGTTTCCTGTATTAAAATCTCCGGCCACTAGGAGCGCCGCCTCTGGATGACCATTTTCTTGTTTGCTTATGGCCCTATACAACTCGTAGAGTGCGGTATTAGTTTCCCGGCCTCGGTTTGTGGCGGTAAATAGACAGCTACGAAAAATATAGATAAACTCTTAGTAAACAGTATGGTCTATAGTTTATCATGAGGTGTTCTAACTCAGGTGAGCAGAACCTTGAGACTTGCTTAATATTACAGCTGTTGTTATCAAAGAGACACACACGTCCCCTTTGAGCTTACCCGACATTGCCGTTTTGTCCTGCCGATGCATAGAAAAACCAGCTAGATGTATATTATCCATGTCACGACTCCGAGAAACATAGGATATTACAGTTCTTCAGGTCCCGTCGATAGGATAGTCTCAAACGGAGCACGTCCAGTTTGTTCTCCAGTGATTGTACGTTCGCCAATAGAACCGAGGGTAGAGGCGGTTTATCTACTCGCCAACATAGTTTTGTCACAGTGCCTTCTCTTCTCGAGTCTCGGGGATTAGGGCCTGGACCGGAGTGAGCTCTATGTCCTGTGTTGCTGACTCGTTGTGAGTAGAAAACTTCAATCAAATTGAGGTTAGTGATTGCTGTTCTGATGTCCAGAAGTTATTTTCGGTCATATGAAATGGTGGTTAAAATCAACAACAACAAAAAAAGACACAAAATAGCATACTTGGTCATTCCAGCCATTAGTGCTCAACTGTTTGTTAGCCTATGTGTAGTTTGTAGTGTAGTGCAAATGGGACATTTTAGCTTTTGGCCTGCTCTTTATGCAGGTAACATCACAACTGTTGCAAATTGATGTAATGACTTGGTTCTCATTCTCAGGGTAATAAACTCAACGGACACTTTGAAAGCTTCTTCCTAGACGGTCAATAAAGCTGCATTCAATTAGTTGCACACACTATATACCTTCCTCCTATAACCATTCACTTCTGGTGTAGACCCTCTAAACCTCAGCACTCCCTCAGTGACATGATTAAGTATATTTCATATTCTCAGAACCCAACAACAGAGAATGAAAGAAATTGAGCTCTACCTGATTGAATGAAGTGGTCCAATTAAGAATGAGGAATGTTGCAGGGACAGGAGGATAAATGTGACTGGCCTTCTTTTGACAGTGGTAGAGAGAGTGTATAGACTAGCATAGCATCCTATTCTAACAGACCGGGCAGGGCTCGACATTCCTACCCGCTATCCGGAGGCGGCGTGCCACGGGTCCAGGCGTGTCTGGAAATCTGCAGAGGTTTCAAAACACCACAAAGCACATGTTCTAAGACTGGAACATCCCAAATGGGCTGTGTTTATCTGGTGCTTATCCAGGCACAGTTAGCTATCCTCTGGAAAAAGAAGGGAAGCATGTGTTGAGTTGGCAAGAAAAGAATAAAGAGTTGTGTTTGAACAACAAGAGTAAAATCACTGCAATTCATTGATGAAATAGAAAGGGGATGGAATAGATGCATGTTAAGAGACTGCTTTTCCAGTACCCCTTGGTGTATTCACTAACGCATTCTATTTCAAACAGGTGCGACATAAGATGTTATACGCTGCTACCAGGGCCACAGTGAAGAAAGAATTTGGCGGAGGACTTATCAAAGATGAGCTCTTCGGCACCACAAAGGTTGGTTAGATTATCTGTGTGAGATTGGCTTGTGAAAGCCTCTTACTCCGAGGAGCTGATTTGCCGTCTGCTTTGCCACTCAACGGTTATTGTAATTGGAGGTGTCGTTTTTTTTCCCTGCTCAAGTGGAGGCGTAAACATTGAAGAACGTTCCAGTATGCGATTGCTTTAAAAAGCTCGTCAGTAATTTGGCATTCACATTATCACACATATATAAGATGGAGGGTCGAGTATTGTCAAATATGTATTGTACGTGAATAGTAGTTGTGTATGTAGACGGCTAACTGGTACGTGGTGCCCTCTCCCCGCTCCCCCAGGAGGATATGTCTTTGAGGGGCTACCAGAAGTACCTGGTGGCCGAGGCAGCACCACTACCACTCACTGCTGCCGAGGAGGAACTGAGGCGGATCAAACTCAGTGAGGTACGCGCACACACTCACACAGAGAGAACGCTCTTCACACTTCCTGTGATGTTTAAAAGTCATTCTGTGTAAAAGTCGTTGTGTTGGTTTAAAGTGTTAAATGGGTGTGGATTCAAGCCTTTTCTTTCAACTAAGACATGTATTGTAGGCAAACCTGCCTTAATATGGAAGGAAGTTAAAGCTGATGAAATGAGTGGTTCTGACCACTCAGGACAATTCAGAGAGCCCCTGCACAATCAACCCGTAGCATCTGCTTTTCATTGTGTTCAATCCAAAAGACACAGTGTTGAATGTTAATGACGGCTGGTGATACCTTCCCCCCCCCCCCGGAGACCACAATGTCAGCAATACAGCTGTGCATAATGCCGACCTGGCACGTAGAGTCACTGGAAAGGTGCTGATGCGTTGGAACTGCAGGATGTTGGCAGATATATGAATATTAGTCCCGTATGGGTCAAGACTCATAGGTTTATAAATGGGTTGTTTTTGACAGAAATGTCATGATGCATTGTAAGCATAGATGTTGTCTCACTGAAGCACAGGTCTTGCACTAAAATGTTGTTTGTCAGCCTATATGAGGGGCCACCCTTGAATGTTGATGATGAATGATCATTCAATACTTTGCATTGATTCTGCATGGGAGAGCACTTGGTCAAGGTCACACCACTGTGCCTGTGCTTGGCTCCACTGATAAGATTGGGGGTACACTGCTATGTGATAGCCCAATGCTTTACTTGCCACTAATGATGACGATGCTAGTTAAGTGCGCTTTTGTCTGGCGTTTCCATTATAAAATGTGATTAAACAAAAATAAGTGTGTCTATCTTGAAAAGCTCAGCCTCAACTCAAACCACGGCGAGTGTTCTTTAAAGAGGAAACAACATTATTGCTGTGCAGAGTTCACCCTGTCTGTCACAAGACTTGTCTCCAACTCCATAAAAGGAATTAGTCTGAGAAGCAGTCCGTCATGCTCCTAAATACAGCCAGTAAAAAGCTAGAAGGGAGACAACAGGAAGTAAGGTTTGCATTTCTCCCAGTTGTTGAAGGAAGATAATACCAACATTAATCTGTGTGGGAGCAAAGTGGCTTTGAAATGTGCCTGGAGAGCGAGAGAGAGACTGCTTTGACTAAGTAGTTGGATAAAACCCACAATCCTTTTGGTACATGAGGTGGGTGCACCGCATCTGCTGCTCAATCATGTGTATACAACCGACAGCCGTTCATTCAAAGAGAACAAACAGAGCACTAAAAATAGAGGCCATCCATCAGTATAATCCATTTCCAGTCTTTCAGGTGATTCAGAAGAAGTGCCTCATCCCTCCAGTCTCTCCCGCCCAGATATAGAAATATCAGCCACATGAGTCATTATCCCCAATGTGGAGAATCTGAGAGGGGATGAATGTTCTAGATCATTTTGCCTGGTATTTGCTTGATATTAATTTTAAGGTGGCCTTCTCTTCCTTAGGAAAGAGATCTTATGATCTCTAAGGGACTTCCTGGTTAAATGAGAATGATAATATTGATTGAACCACTTGGGTTACCACTAGTGGGCTGCGTGTCGACTATGGTAATGGTACAGTTGTTTTTGTGCTGTTTTCACAAGTCTGGTGCATTTTCTAAACTCTTAGTACAGTGTTTTGAAGACATCTTTCACGAAATAACCATTGATCCAAAATATAAGTTTACCGGGAAATACCATGAACATTGATTTAATCACCAACACACAACATTGTTGTTTTCAACCAGTTAATCCAATAGCAAAAGAAGCAAGATACAGTGAGCACCATCATTCATTGGACAGTGACCATCTGATCAATATCAGATTTTTAAAACTTGCTTTGAAGTAAAATCAGTCTAGTCATCATTATAGTAGTTCAGTATATATCATACTTTATGTTTCTACTTTACAGACATTTTCATGATGTAGTTCTCAAAATATGTAGTAGACCAGTTTTAAAATCTATAGGAGTAGTCGGATTAAGTAATAGTAAAACGTATTTTAACAAATGAGAAGAGAATCATGTGAGAAGTGAGCATTGCATTGTGAAAGGCAATCACTTTATATGAACAAGCTTTGCAATGTGAAACATGTTTATAGATAACACTGATTTAAAGTTGTGTGAAAAAGTGACTGATTTTGTGTGTTGTACTTAGTCAATTGAAAATGTGCGTAGAGTTTTGAAACTACTTTTTTGACTGTCTGTTTTGAGTTTTGTATTAAGAGTTGTGAAACTTGCACTGACACAATTGAACAAATCTAAATAGTTGTCTCTGTGCTGTGTGTTCAGGTGCAGACTGACATCAGTGTGGATACCAAGCAGCAGACACTGCAGGGAGTGGCCTTCCCCATACATGGAGACGCTGTCGAGGCGCTCGAAAGATTCAGGGACAAACGAGTCAACTACGTACAACTTGTAAGTCCTTCTCCCCCTCTGTCGCTTTTCCAGGTGAGTCCGTTAAGAACAAGTTCTGTTCCTTCTTTATACTCAGGATTCTCTTCAGAATGACAAAGGAATTTTGGAGTCGGGAGTTTTATTGAACAGTACAATGTGGTTCTCTTTCTGACCAAGGCATCATTGTCAACTCTCCTCATTGAAATTCAAGGTCTGGTGTCACAAGATCAGATTTGGGGACAAAGGCATAATTGTGACACTTTGAGCTGGCACTGCCTGGTTCTCGCTCCTCTTTCTCTAAAGTCATAATGAGCAGGTTTTCAAAAGAGCTATTCGATAAATCACACAAAACTGAAATGACACTTTTATTAGAGGGTAATTTTCCAACTGTCATATCTGGTTAATTCATAATAGTTTCATTTCAATAGGAAATCGACTTTCCCAACGAGCTCATTAGGTTGTCTAACACTGAACCGACCGAGGTGAAAGATCTGCCCAAGAGGATCCCCACTGAGTCGGCACGCTATCACTTCTTCCGCTACAAACATTCCCACGAGGGAGACTACCTGGAGTCCACTGGTAAAAAAAAAAAAAAAATTGTTACGTAATTTTTTTTCACAGAGGAACACAACAGAATTGTAAGCAACTTAAGACACCAAGCGGTCATTACTTAAATCTTTCATATTTCACTGAAGTTAATCTCTTTATATTTCACAAAGTTGTATATCTCTTGATTGTGATGGGACATCTTCCATTGTTGTTTTCTCTTCTGCAGTGTTCATTTATTCCATGCCGGGGTACAAGTGTAGCATCAAAGAGAGGATGCTCTATTCTAGCTGTAAAAATCCCCTGGTGGACTTGGTTGAAAATAACATGCAAATTGACATTTTGAAGAAGGTAAGGACCAAAAGGCCAAGCTATTTTATTAGAATTGTAACACAACCAATACAAAGTGTTAGTAACATTTAAAAGTGTTCCTGTGTTTATTTGAAGAGGGTCTTTCATAGGGTTCAGGAAAGTATCAGTAGGTTCAGGTTTGGGGATAATCACAAGTATATTGACACTCCTATTCCAATGTTCCTCAGTGTTTCAATTTGGAATTTGAATTTCAGTTTACTTCCTGAATTGACTTCAACCCTGGTTTTGTTATAACAGTCCAACTCCTCACTATTCATGTGTTTGACTGTCCACAGCTGGAGATAGACAATGGGGATGAGCTGACTGGTGATTTCCTGTATGAGGAGGTCCATCCCAAGCAGCATGCACACAAGCAGGCCTTCGCCAAGCCCAAAGGACCTGCCGGGAAGAGGGGCGGACACCGCATCACCAGACCACCTGGAGATGGAGAAGAGGATGACTAAACGAACATCACCCCCCCCCCCCCACATGCTCCATAATGGAACATTCCAAGTGATCACGGAGGGAAAGCTTATTTGACGCAACCTTAAAACCCATCCAGAGACTGAACTATGCACGCCAAAGGACAACTTAGCTGAGACACACACTTGAGAATATCCGTTTGTAGCCTGTCAAATTGAAGGTTCTATGAGGGTGTAACTGCTTTCATTCGCAACGTATTTTACTGAGCTATTCAGAAGTTAGAACAAGTTGAGTAGGGAAGGTTTTTACACTGTTGTTGCTGAGACAAAAATATGCTAGTGCAACTAATGTGAATTTGTGACGAACCCTCCATGAGTTGTTCACATGCTTGCATTCCTCTTACATTTGTCAATTTGTGTTTCCTGTCCCCAAAGTTGAGACAAACGTCTCCATCGCTGTGTGCACAGCTATGAAGAGGTCTAACCCCACCCCCACAAAAATGTCATATTTGCTCACATCATTCTTAATTTTAATAGTGCAGTTTATTTTTTATATTGGAAATTCTTTTTGATATAATTGTGGTTTACATAAAACACATCTGCTGAGAAATGTACTTTTCTATGCAAGTGCTGTACATACATGTGATTTAAAGGTCTCGTCTGTACTGATCGTCTATCTATAGTGTCAACGAGGGTTAAGTGACAGACAACAGGGGCTTCCAGTATTGATACATCTCAGATTACTCCTTCAGAGGAAGCTAAGTTGCATATGGTGTGCATGCAGGGTGAGTCCCAGAGACTGGGATATCAAATGGAATTTGTTTCTGCCACAGTCACTTGTCTACGGATTATTGTAAGGCAAACCACTAGTTTAACACCTCATATTTGGACAAGGGAATACCTTCTCATGAGAAGTGTCATGTTTGGTCTTAAGTTTATTTTTTTAAAGGAAAATAAAAATATTTAAATCACACACACTGAATGGCCTATATTTTATTTCTTTACAGCCAGTTGTCCGATGATATACTTACAGTACATATCAAGCAATTCAACAAAGATGGAAAATATATTCATTATTTTGGCAAAAAATACAAAAGACTGGTGTAACATGTTTGGTCCTTTTCTTCAGCAAAGTAAACTTAAGGAAAATGAGTGCGGGATAGTCGTTCTTCCTGTTGTCTATGCTTCACTCTGGGGTCCCAGCTGTTCCAGTGAAATGCTTTTGACAACATCTTCAAGCTCTGTCAGGACCTATTAAAATATTGACATTTCAGTGTGATATAGACTGTAAGCATTGGCTCCCAGCTAGTAAGCGATTGTGTTGATCACTAACAGCTAAGCACCACAAAGTACCCATTGCTACTGTATACCAGTGGAAACAGTAGCGTAAACTAAAGAGATACCAACTGTAATGGCATCACACACCTCTTCCATCAGTGGCCGTTTGTTCTTCTTGTCACTGAGACAGTCGCTCGCTAAGAAGTAGGTCCTCTCCACCAATGGCAGGTCCCAGTCTGTCATCTTCTTGTCCACAAAGTCCTCCAGGGCCATCTCCTCCTCGTCAATCTCGTCTTTCATCTCCATCTATGACAGCCATAACAAATCATAATAGCCATAAAAAATCATAAGTCATAACAAATGATAAGTCGTAACAAACAGCTGAAACACATACAGCCATCAGCCACTGCCTGCAGTGGTAACTACACTGACAGACAAGAGAAATAAAGCACTGCCATCTATAATGTACAAATGTGGCCTTATGTTCCACAGGGAGCAAAGAGTAGAAAGTAAGTATTTGCTGCATAAATAACTGGCTTTTTGATTGATACTGTATAGTAAATCCTTTTCTTTAGATAACATGCATTCGTGTGTACTGTATTGGGGGATGGTGAAGTCTGAAGAGTATAGAGAAAGATTCCATTGTGCTGCTTTGCTCACCAGGAACTTGGGATCACGGTTTTCATCGACTGGCGGGAGTCCAGACAATATTTCTAGCAACACCTGTAGATGACAGAAACCTTAAGATGAACCACTTGGCTCTAGCTAACAACAGGCCTCTATAACTCTCCACTAATAATAAAGTTTGCTGTATTGAAGATACTGTTCCCAGGGCTGTCAGGCTGAACACGAGACAGTAGCTGTTGGTTTATGACCAGGTTCAACCAGTTCAACACACAGATGACCTGAGCTCATATTAGACTGCTGACATTAGAGAAGGTCATTTATGTCATACACTACTGTTCCCACACTTTCCATTATTAGCCTAAATCAACATTTGCCAACATGTTTTTTAATGTATCATTGTGGAGCAACCTTTAATGATATTACATTGTGAAATTGATTGGCTGGTAGACTGACAAAGGTGCATGATTCTGACTTAAGGGTCCGATAATTATGTGTGTGTCAGTAGTTTTTGGAGTCTGGCACTGAGGTAAACTGCTGAACTGACAATTCCGTTTCATGAGTTTTACTTACGTTGCAGCTTCTCAATAAATTCAATATTCTTGTCACTGTATCTTCTAGGCTCTATTTAGGTCTTTAAAGTGATGGTGAGAAAGGCAAAACTCTAACACTTTACCTGTTTGTCATAATGGAGTGGTGTAGCCACATGAGGTGCTGCCAAAATTGACCCATCGCTAAGCACCTCTTGGTTACTGTTACAACCTCGGACAACATTTTCCTGGGCAGCCCAATTCCCCATTCAACCACTGGCGAAATCCCCTAACAATGATCTCAAACTGTGTTTCTAATACACAATGAAATTAAACACAGACTACACCTTGCTAATCAGGAAACTCTTGGGTATGTTATGGTGGAATGTCATTATAATTGCTTCATGGGAACCTGGTAAAATGATGTTTGTATTGTAGCTAGCCACTGAATGGCTCTGAATTCACTGTCAGCATGCAATCAAAGCTATAACCACTTGTTGGAGATAACTAGTGCTCTGAAATGGTATCCTGATGTCGACAACAGAAGGGAGTTGTATTCATAACATTGCTAACTTAACTAGCTAACATACACTACCGTTCAAAAGTTTGGGGTCACTTAGAAATGTCCTTATTTAAAAAAAAAAAAAGCAAATATTGTTGTCCATTAAAATAACATCTGATCAGAAATACAGTGTAGAGATTGTTAATGTTGTAAATGACTATTGTAGCTGGAAACGGCAGATTTTTTATGGAATATCTACATAGGCGTACAGAGGCCCATTATCAGCAACCATCACTCCTGTGTTCCAATGGGACGTTGTGTTAGCTAATCCAAGTTTATCATTTTAAAAGGCTTATTGATCATTAGAACACCCTTTTGCAATTATGTTAGCACAGCTGAAAACTGTTGTGCTCATTAAAGAAGCAATACAACTGTCCTTTTCTAGATTAGTTGAGTATCTGGAGCATCAGCATTTGTGGGTTCGATTACAAGCTCAAAATGGCCAGAAACAAATAAGTTTCTTCTGAAACTCATCAGTCTATTCTTGTTCTGAGAAATGAAGGCTATTCCATGCGAGAAATTGCCAAGAAACTGAAGATCTCGTACAACGCTGTGTACTACTCCCTTCACAGAACAGTGCAAATTGACTCTAACCAGAATAGAAAGAGGAGTGGGAGGCCCCGGTGCACAACTGAGCAAGAGGACAAGTACATTAGAGTGTCTAGTTTGAGAAACAGACGCCTCACAAGTCCTCAACTGGCAGCTTCATTAAATAGTACCCGTAAAACACCAGTCTCAACATCAACAGTGAAGAGACGATTCCGGGATGCTGGCCTTCTAGGTAGAGTTGCAAAGAAAAAGCCATATCTCAGACTGGCCAATAAACAGAAAAGATTAAGACGGGCAAAAGAACACAGACACTGGACAGAGGAAGATTGGGAAAAAGTGTTATGGACAGACACATCTAAGTTTGAGGTGTTCGGATCACAAAGAAGAACATTGTGAGATGTAGAAAAAATTAAAAGAGGCTGGAGGAGTGCTTGACGCTGGGGGTGCTTTGGTGGTGGTAAAGTGGGAGATTTGTACAGGGTAAAATGGATCTTGAAGAAGGAAGGCTATCACTCCATTTTTCAATGCCATGCCATACCCTGTGGACGACGCTTAATTGGAGCCAATTTCCTCCTACAACAGGACAATGACCCAAAGAACAGCTCCCAACTATGCAATAACTATTTAGGGAAGAAGCAGTCAGCTGGTATTCTGTCTATAATGGAGTGGCCAGTACAGTCACCGGATCTCAACCCTATTGAGCTGTTGTGGGAGCAGCTTGACCGTAAGAAGTGCCCATCAAGCCAATCCAACTTGTGGGAGGTGCTTCAGGAAGCATGGGGTGAAATGTCTTCAGATTACCTCAACAAATTGACAACTAGAATGCCAAAGGCTGCAAGGCTGTAATAGCTGCAAATGGAGGATTCTTTAATGAAAGCAAAGTTTGAAGGACACAATTATTATTTCAATTAAAAATCCGTATCTATAACCTTGTCAACAGCTTGACTACATTTTGAAAAAACAAGTTATATTAAGTGGCTAGCTAGCATTAGCAACGTGTGGTGGTCAATGAGACAAAGCTAGCTAACCAGCTGAGCTAGCAAACAATGTAAAAAAAGTATAATTTCGGATTTGGAAAAACACTCCATTTAAACACACATTTTTTTGAAGAAAACTATTTTGCCATAGCCCTCACTGGCTTTCATGCGAGGCGTCGGACTTGGCGACAGTTGCTATCCATTGGTTGCCCAAAATTCTGGGGCGGGGCTTAGCGAAGGGTCAATTGCACTTGTCATGTGGTGTCGCTAAGATAATCATCAAATCAATGCGGTGTGGATTTCACACTGTATTGTATAACGTCTGTGCATTGTGTTAGTTCCATACATTTGTGTAGCTGTAAAGAACAACTCACCACTCCAAAACTGTAGATGTCAGATTTGGGAGTGATCTCGCCCCTGAGTGCCTCGTTTGCCATGTATGCTGTTGTACCCACAATCCTCTCTGTCATCACTGTCGCTGACGATCGCGTGGCTGAGGCTCGGGTCAGCCCAAAATCGGAGATCTTTGGCACAAGCAATTCATCCAGCAAAATATTACCACTGCCAGATAGAAATGATTTAGCACTCATTAATAACATTGAGACTGATATGACAAGGTTGTCCGTCCATGATTAAAATGTCTAAAATATGATAAAGTGCCATGGGAAATGCATTATAGAAAATGTCCACAGTTACCTCTTGACATCTCTGTGGACATGGTGGTTGCTGTGCAAATAATCTAAGCCTCTGGCTGTTCCCACAGCGATCAAACATCTCCTGTGCCAGGAAAGAGGAGGGCTACCATCCTACAATGAAATAAATATATTCACAAAGACAAAGTACCTGTAAAAGGTCTCTCTTGCTAAATCTATTTTTATCTCAATGGTTCTGTATAAATAAAGTAAAGGGAGACGCCAGGCGGATATGTATGCTTACCAAGCAAGCCAGACGATCTAGCAATGAACCATTGGACATGTAAGCATACACCAAACAGGGGTGATGGCCATCACGTGAAAAGCCAACCATGTCTACTAGGTTTTCATGTTTCAACCTGTGAAAATAAGAGGGCTCTTATCAGGCAAAGAGTAGCCTGTTCTTTCAACTTTAAAGACAGTCGAAGGTAAATCCAAACTACTCAATCTAAAAACCAATCTCTGCAGAGTTCCTAAGTAAAGTATTGCTCTAAGATAGGTCGCTCAGGACATTTCTCTGTTGATTTGTATTAGCGGAGACATATGAGGTAGATGTATGGTCCGATGGAGATATTGAGCACACGCAAGCTATTGCTTCCATTAATGAATTAGGGCTGTAATGAAGTGGTCGCACAGCAGGTCAGCTAGCGTACAAGGACTCCTCACAAAACAACAACGGACCAGCAGAAAATAAACACCTACAACATAAGAGTTTGGACCTCTTGAATGAACTGAATGCTCAGCTCTTCAAGTGAGATGTCTTCCATCTAAAAAGAAGGTAACAGAAGTTTTAGTCACCTTTGAGAATGTGCTGGATAATTAAATATGGACAACAACTCGACTCATACACTGAACAAACAATAAGGTGTTAGTGCCAGAGAGAACAATTAACACCTACTGAGTGTAGTTTCTTCACTGCCACAGGTTTGCCATTGATGAGGCCTTTGTAGACCGTTCCAAAGCCTCCCTCACCAAGTCTGCTCCCACCGTCACTCACTGGCCTCTCGTCAAAATTACCAGTTATCTTCTTCAGCTCATGGAAAGAAAGCCTGAGAAAACCTAAGGATCAATGGACAAACCTGTTTATGAGGATAATTCTTGGTACAGTTATCATGGTTTATTGAACACCGCACATATGCTGCCACCTACTGGATGTTGTGTGCACTGTGACACACACGTCGGAATAGGTTTAATCGATTTGTTTAATTGGCCTAGTTTACACATTTCATCTCACTAAACACAATCTATAACAGTATCCTGTCACTATATGTATCTCATTAAACCGCAAGTAAAATAACCTATAAAGCTAATCTATATAGAATCTATATAACAACATGTATCACTACATTCTGGACACTCATTACACCTCCAGTGATTATAACACATTTATGTGCAGGTCATACAACAGTAGTGCACCTGCAGTGCCATTGGGTTCCTGATCCTCCTGTGGCTCTGAGGTGCTGTCTGGTGGTGGCTGTTCCTTTGTCTGTGCCTCTGTCCTCCCCAGGAGTCTTGTTGCAGCATCGCTGTTGCCTACCATCTCTTTGTCTCTGGGAGAATCAGGTGGCTGGGGGACTGCTGGACGGGGGTTGTTGATTGCATCTGGGTAAAACATAGAATTTAGATACAAATAATGACGGGGCACTGTTGAAATAAATACACACATGAAGGCCAGACCAGAGATGAACAGGCAGTCAATATAGTAGAAAGTCCTTGATCTAATGCATATTGCCTACTGTAGTACCCAACCTGGTAGCATAATACTGGCTGCAGCCATTAACCTGTGGCTCATCAGAATGTCCACTAACTCTCCCACGGTGCTGTTAGATGTGCCCCAGTCATTCAGTAGCTCCATGGTAGGACTTCTTCCCTGTAAAACTACTGCTTCAAATCGCCTGTTATATGAAGGTTTGTTCAAGAATAGAGCAGTAGAAAAGGGAAACAACCCAAAACATGTTACAAAATATCACGCAGGCTTGATAGAAGGTAACAATTTGTTATGATGGCAATGGTATCACTCCCGTCAGAGAAGTAGCTGATTGGCACATTAACGTTACCTTAGATGTTGCTGAGAGTACCTCGGCTCCCCTGTGGGTTTATGTATTGAAACAATAACGTCTTTCCAGCTGTCTTGAGGGTCCAATAAGTCAGACAGTTTTCGTCGAACCCCATAGTTGAGGTTTCGAATAAATGTAGCCGATGTTATTGTGTTGCTCATCCTGAAAAAGAACGATCACACATGTTCTACAGTAGTTTTTTCCCATCATGAGGAAACACTTCAAAGGCAAGCGTTACAATTGTCATCCATGGCGCTTACCTCGGTAACGCATCTAGAAATCGTTTTTTATATATCTACTTCCTTGTTCATTGAAGTACCCTAAAAAATGTTGTTTTTTTGTTGCCGAGATTGAGCAACTTCCCTAGTGTAAAAAATGTACCACGTGACATGGTTCCACTTTTGTCATCGCTGTAGCATGTATTGTAGATTAACAACAGTGCCCTCTTGTGGGAAATGTTGGAGACACAATTATATCTGCCAAGGAGTTTAAAAGCTCTGTTATTTTTCTCCACCAAATAGTAGTCTTCCCCATTCCTATATCTGAGAATACCGTTGGAAGCATGCAAGTCGAGATGCTGTTGTGATTAAGTCTAAAGGTCTGGCGCATATACATCAACAATTATGATGAAATAACAAGGACAGAATGCTGTGCACGCTTTGGCAGCCAGAGATTTAATTGCTCTTTCGAAGTCAGTGAGAATAATGAATCACTGTCTCTCTCAGCAGTACCTGATCTGTTTATGGCCTGCTAGTTGCTATTTGCTCTGGGTGTGTTTGATGAGGATCTATGATCATTTCCACATGCTGATGCTGCTGGTGGCCTGGCTGGCTGGGATTGTGGGTGGGTTGGTTTGGGTGTGTGGTTGAAAGGGAAGGAGAGGCCCAGGGTCCACCCTGTATATGTAAGGGAAGGGGAAAGGGGGATACCTAGTCAGTTGTACAACTGAATGCTTCAACTGAAATGTGTCTTCTGCATTTAACCAAGAGAGGTGCGGGGGTCTGCCATAATCGACATCCACGTCTTCGGCGCCCGGGGAACAGTGGGTTAACTGCCTTGCTCAGAAAGACAGATTTTGACCTTGTCAGGTCGGGGATACTGGCCCAACGCTGGTTACTGGCCCAATGCTCTAACCACTAGGCTACCGAGACGAGATGTTGTGCTGGACATGTGACTCAGAGACTCAGTGCCTGTAAGACCCTGGTTATGAACCCTGTGGTTGGTTAGATATGTGGAAGTACAATCAGAAGAGTCAGGCCAACCTTGACTGTGACCCTGGGGCCACAGGGCCACCCATGGCCACCTACGAAGTCAGATCTATGTACCCATTCTGCCAGGAGAGAGGAATACCAGCAGGCTCGGTTCTGTTTACTAAGCCTGCGTAAGGGACCAATTGACACTCGGTTATGAACACGGTATTTGTCTCTGTTCCCATAGGGGCCATAAGTATCTCTATGACAACTCAGAGAGACTACTAATGCACTTATTATGTCTACCGACTATAACACACATGATGACTGAATTAACAATGGAGACCGATGCGGCGACTGATGTGCTTTTCTATTTCAAAAAAAGAAGAACATAATTAGAATCATTAACTAATCAGCGGCGGCCAAAAATATGGGTCTCTTTCATAGAGGCATTGACAAAATGCATGTTTATGAGCTCATTGTTCTGTGTTTGTTTACCCCAGTAAAAATACTCTTTTTACTATCCTGAAAAAAAATAAACACTTGTCGCTGTGTAGTTATTCAAGTGTGTGTGTTTTCTTATGGCACAGAGATTGGTGCCTGCTTGCATGCCCTGCTTGCATATGCGTGTGCACAAGCTGGGGGTTGCAAGCATGTATGTGCAATGTTTGTAATGTAAAGATACTGCATTGTGCCTGAAAGACCTTCAAAGGAGTTCCATGTTTGACAGGGGCGTGCAACTGACAAGCAGCCCTCAGATTAGAGCACTGTGTCAGACGGCCCTCACACCTGCACACAGGGCTCCTTTGAAGTCCCTAATTGTCTCCTGCGTTCCTCCCCAAACCTCACTGGGACGATCTCACCACCACACACACGGTTCACACGCAGAGTCACAGACGCAGGGAGCAAGGCCAGCTCTGGTTTCTCCTTTGTGCAAAATGAGAGAGGGAGAGGGAGACAGGGAAGGAAAGAGGGAGGGAGAAAGAGGGAAGGAGAAAGAGAAGAATAGAAAAACAAGAGCGAGAGAGGGAGCGGGAGAGGGAGAAACAGAGGGGGAGAAGGACTCAGTATGGGTCCAGAGCTGGGTTCTAATGCACAGTGACCAAAAGCCTGAGGAGGAGACTGGGGAAACTCTAGGGAGAGAGGAGAGAGACTGGGGGAACCCCCTGCTGATTAGGAATAAGGGCAGAGGAGAGAAGTGCCAGAGCAGGTTAAATCAGCAGGGAGAACCCCAGTGGGTGTAGGAAGTGGTCATAATAAGTCATGTGATGGAAGGACCTCCGTGAGTGAAAAACAAGTGGGTTGTTGCGGTGCCGGGGCAGTGCAGGACCACATTGCCAGGGTTGCTAGGTTACGGTTAGAGAGCACATGTTGTCACATACACAGACCTTGTGATATCAGTCCTTTTCTGGTACCTCACTCCTTTTGAACAGAGCATGCAGAGTGCATAGAACAAAATAATGAAGAATCATAATGCTCTACTCTGTCGTACTGATACTAGCGCTAGTTAGCATTGGCTCGCGAAACTACTTCTAACTTTCTTCACACTGGACGCAGAGACATACAAAATGGTGTCCATGAAATCAACTGACTCTGGGGAAGTGGATAAAGGGCTTTATTGTCAAAATCCCTAACTATTCCTTTAAGAACATGGGATTTAAAGATACATTTACGAGAAATCGAGCGGCTTTAATATGCTGTATAGGCTGCCTACTTATGTAGGCAAATCAGCAGTCTTGTCAGGCGATGTAACAGTTTAATAGGCTAGATCAGAAGTTCTTTATCTTAGAATGTAAATGCGCCACTCGTTCAGAGAGAGGAGCAACAGAGGAGGGACAGGGGAGCAACAGATGAGCGACAGGGGATAGGGCACAGTGTCAGAACCACAGAGGAGCCTCAGTGTGTCGGTATGAAGACTGTCTAGCTATATGAACGGCTTGGCAGACCACTGACCGACATTTCACGTCCTCAGTAAAGGGGGGCTTCTCAGGCTCTCTCTTGATCTCGCTCTCCTTTTCTCTGTGTCTCTCTCTCCCTCCTTTCTTTCGCTCTCTTTCTCCCTCTCTCTGTGTCTCAACTACAAGCACCAACATACGGTAACACACATGATGTGCCATATATGACCTGAAGACCATTGAGTTGTCTTGTTTGATCGTGGCTTTACTACTCTCTTAATGCAAAGGGACTCGGAAGCCCATTAGGAAAATGTTACATTTTTACATTGATATTTAGTTTTTTGTGTCCGTAAAACGTGCTTTATTAGTGCGCTATCAAAGTTTATTGTCGATTTTGTATAATTCTATTACACTGTACACGCCCTTGAGTAACCCAGGCCGTGTTCCTATCAGCAGAGCTTCACAGTGTGTTACTTGTTGAAGTAGTAAGGGGAAACATAGAGGGCAGTAGTGGCCTGCATAAATGCTACCTGTACTGCAACATTGGCTGACCAAAAAGAACAAGGCCTTTACATATTTAGATCCGCAGACCGATAAAGAGAACAAAGAATGACATTGGAATAGTTGACCAGCTCAAAGCAGCCAAAGCTTTCTGACAGCTCGTGTAGTTGCTCAGCCCTTTCTGTATGGCTGTGACTGTTGAGCATACGGTCTGACATGACCCCAAAGGACCATCTAGTCTGTTTTTGTGCAACACAACACTACCTGGGAAGGTAGCAGGGATAGGTTAACTCACTAGCCCAGGCCCATTCTTCTGCCCTGGATTGTGACATGTCCAGGGCAACATCTGGAACAGCTGTTTCGGTGGATGTGCTTCCTCCCCTACGCCAGACACACACACAGACACACACACACACACACACACACACACACACACACACACACACACACACACACACACACACACACACACACACACACACACACACACACACACACACACACACACACATACACACACACACACACACGTTTTACTATCCTTGCGTGGACCAAACAATTGATTCCCATTCAAAACCCTATTTTCCCTTAACCTAATCCTAACCTTAACCTAACCCTAATTGTAAACCTAACCCCTAAGCCTAAAATAGTATTTTTCCTTGTGGGGACCTGCAAAATGTCCCCACTTGTCAGAATTGTCCATGTTTTACTATCCTTGTTAGGACTTCTGGTCCCCACAAGGAGTGTAAAACCAAAACCAAACACACACACACACACACACACACACACACACACACACACACACACACACACACACACACACACACACACACACACACACACACACACACACACACACACACACACACACATAGACAAAGAGCAGGTAACCTATGAGCTAAAACGTAACCGAAAGGTCGCTAGCTTGAACCAACAAGGTTCAAAATCTGTTGATGTGCAAGGCACTTAACCCTCATTTCTCCATGGTTGCCGTTGATAATGGCAGACACTGGCCGTGACCCTGCTCTTCGAGGTCGTCTCAGGGGAAGTTGGGATATTCAAGAAACACATGTCCAATTCATATATGCATATTAGTACACACCTGTGCGTGTGTGAAATAAGATAAATATAAGCACAAACACACACACACACACACACACACACCTCATCAGCATGATCCCAGGAATGATCTACCCGGCCCAAACCCATGCAATGCCAATGCAGTGTCTGCATTATGATGAATTTACAGTACATGACACTACAACATTCTATGGCAGCCATGTTAGATCCCCATTAACATTACATAGGGAATATTTAAACAAACTATATTAGAACAATATTCAAAATTCTAAAAGTTGACCTAACACTCTAAATATATGGCTCTGAGCCAGCCGGGTCTTGAATGGCAGCTCGCTGGTGTCTTTGCGGTCGAGCGGTCACCGACACTGCATGATTGCGGGAGGTTGGCCTCTCATATTTCCCCCAAAACCTCTGGCTCAGATCCCAAATTAGCTGTCCATTGAAGCGAGTCACCATGAAAAAAAGAACACACTCCCTCCCTGGCTGACACCCTCACTACTCTGAGGGCACAAACTAGCCATAGAGAAGGCTAGGCAAATCAGTTGAAAAAAACTTGAAACTGACACACGGGGCCTTTTAGTATTTATCTCATGTCAATCAGCCAAAAGGCCTAGAGCAACAAAATAAACAGCTACAGATAAGAAATGATAAAACAATAGCTTCAGTTATACTCCTGCAAATGCTTTAGAAGGAAAGTTGCCCTTCCCTTTGTTCCACCACAATATCCCACTGCCTGACGGTCAGCTCCATAGAAGTGCATTGTGGTTTTCGGGGTTGAGTTTATAACCGCCATTGTGAGGGACAGATTTGTTTGGGGTCCTTTTGTGGGGCTCCTGGTTAGTAGTTAGGAGAACCTGACAGGAAATAGACCTGACAGAAATTATACTGCATTCTAACTGCAGTTTTACTGCACTCTGACTGCAATCTTTGTTTTAAGGGTGATGGTACGTAACCCCTGGCAGTGGAGCTTTTCTCCCCAGAGGGCAGGATGGAAAGGAGCCTACATCAATCAATCAATTTTATAAAGCCCTTTTTACATCAACCGATGTCACAAAGTGCTATACAGAAACCCAGCCTAAAACCCCAAACGTAAAACCCCAAGCAATGCAGATGTAGAAGCACGGTGGCTAGGAAAAACTCCCTAGAAAGGCAGGAACCTAGGAAGAAACCTAGAGAGGAACCCAGCTCTGAGGGGTGGCCAGTCCTCTTCTGGCTGTGCCGGGTGGAGATTATAACACTACATGGCCAAGATGTTCAAACGTTCATAGATGACCAGTAGGGTCAAATAATAATAATCACAGTGGTTGTAGAGGGTGCAACAGGTCAGCACCTCAGAAGTACATGTCAGTTGGCTTTTCATAGCCGATCATTCAGAGTTAGAGACAGCAGGTGCGGTAAAGAGAGAGAGTCGAAACAGCAGGTCCGGGACAAGGTAACACGTCCAGCGAACAGGTCAGGGTTCCATAGCCGCAGGCAGAACAGTTGAAACTGGAGCAGCAGCACGACCAGGTGGACTGGGGACAGCAAGGAGTCATCAGGCCAGGTAGTCCTGAGGCATGGTCCTAGGTCTCAGGTCCTAGGACCATGCCTCAGGACTATGTGGCCCTTTGATATCTCAACAGAGACCCTGTAATTCAGGGGCTCATCAATACTAATCATGATCACAGTCGCAATGGGAACCGGAATACATTTACCCTAACACAACATTCCCATTGATTCCCAAACAAATATGCACATGCACGTAGGCTAGTACACATGCACTCGCTCATGCATGCACACACATGCGCGCACACACACACACAAACACACACACACACACACACACACTTGCTTATGCACAAGGGGGAAACTCCAAAACCCAATTAGTAAGTTGCTGACTGTTTGGTTAAGCAGAGAAGAGACACAGAGAAAACATTTAGCTAGTTCCCTGAAGACTAGACCACACTCTGGTTGGGCGCCCATGCCCTGTTAGAGGTCAGGGGTCAAGTCTGTGATGTCTGAGTTGGTTTCTCCATCTCCCTGTTGCACAATGAGCCAGGAGAGTTGAAATGAGGTTCAGTATATAATGTGGTGAGAAGAAATACATTTTCAGGTTTTGAAATACATTTCTGGTTAGTCTAAACGACTAGCTAAAGCGTAAATTGCTTTTCATAATTTTATTATCTTCCTCTTTTGTTGACATTACCCTTGCAGCAATTGTTCCTGCGGTTCACCATCCTTTTCATTGTCACCTCAGTTGTAGCATTTTGAAAGGAGATGGTTACTTCTCTTTCCTTGAGTAAATATCCCTGGGAGAATTGGACTGCTTGCCCTCCATTAGCTTATAGGGCTCTGACTGAGACTTCAAAGCAGCAGAATCCCCTCAGTCTTAGGAATATGATGGGCTTACAGACAAGAGGCACAAACTGTAAAACAATGTATCGTAAAATGGTTCCTCCTTACTTTCCCTTGAAAACTTGTCAGAACCTGTACATGGATTTAGCTTAGCTAATGGTCTCTTTGAACACCTTAAAAATATAGGTAGAATGAATTGGTTGAATGTTATTACAGTTTTTTTTTGATTGCTTAAGAACGATTTTCAAAACAGGGCCCGTGTTTTCAAAACACTACAGACAATTAGCACAACCACACACCCAATTAGCAAAACACTACAGATCCTTTGCAAAATTAAACACTCTTGTAAAAACTATACACTTCTTTTTAAAAACCACACTTTGTTACCATATGAAACACACACGTTTCACATTACTATACTCTGTTTGCACGAGTTACACTCTGCTGTGATAAACCTAAAACACTTTCAGCACTTCTACTTCCCTATGATTAGAGTAGGCTACTATCAACAAAGTACAAATATAATGTCAATTCACCAAACACTACACAAGACCAATGTTGCAGACTGAAGAAACTCATTTATTTCTCAACACGCACAAAATGTTGACATGTAGATTCATAATACTGTAACCAAACGTCACTTTACGTATTGTAAGTTAAAAAAATGTTTTTTTTAAATAACTAGACATTGTCTCTTCGCCTAGCTGGATCTGGCCAGATAATTTCATCAACATCGCAGGCAATGTTGTCATTAGCAAGACACCTTGGAAAGAAACGTCTTGAATGACGAATCCATCCTTGCGTTGCTGCTACCTCCATCTGGTCACAGGCCTCCTCCATGGCTTGGATGAGGGGTACCTCAGCCTGGAGACGGAGATCATATACCTTCCACTGTCATGCCGAGAAAAACTCTTCTATAGGGTTGAGGAATGGAGAGTATGGTGGAAGATATAGGACGGTGAAATGTGGATGTTGCTGAAACCAGTTCTGAACCAGAGCAGAGTGGTGGAAAGACACATTGTCCCAGACAACAATGTATTGCATATGATCGATTTAATTTGCTGCTGTTATGTTGTGCAATTGGTCCAAGAATGTAAGTATGAGTGCTGTGTTGTAAGGGCCCATATGGGCATGGCGGTGGAGGACCCCATTCTGTGTAATGGCTGCACAGAGTGTTATATTACCCCCACGTTGCCCTGGGACATTGACTATAGCCCTGTGGCCAATGATGTTTCTTCCCCTCCTTCGTGTTCTCGTCAGGTTGAACCCAGCCTCATCTACGTAAATGAACTCATGCTGGATCTCCTCTCCATCATTCGTAAAACTCTCTGAAAAACAGTGTCAGGCAAAATTGTGTAGTTCAGTGTAGATCTAGTATACATATTACAGTACAGTAAAAGATGAGACAGTATGCAAGATCACACTGCTAAAGTGAATACATACCTCTGCATAATTGCGCCGCAGTCGTTTCACCCTTTCGGAATTGCGCTCGAAAGGCACTCGATAAATTTGCTTCATTTGAATATGGTTTTTTTTAGGATGCGTGCCAGTGTTGATGTTGAGACCTGATGGATATCGTTGAAAATGGCGTGGTTATTGACAATGTTAGCTTGGAGCTGCTTGAGTGTTATAGCATTGTTGGCCAAAACCATGTTTACTATCTCCCTCTCTTGCTGTTCTGTGAACATAGGAGGCCTTCCCCCTTGTCGTCCCTGACCCTCAATCCTATGTAGAAAAAAAACAGTATACAATAGTACAGTAATTTCACAGGAAAAGGTAACAGAAGTGCTGATAGTGAATAGAATACGGTACTGTAAGCAGTTACTGAAACCGTGCAGATGTTTTTGATATGATGATATTTTTACAATACCTATTTTCCAGTCGAAATGTTCTCATCACACTTGCCACTGTATATCGGCTTAGATTTGGCTGTACTCGCAATCCAGCCTCCCTCAGCGTCAGGCCGTGGTTGACAACGTGGTCAACCAGTGTTGCGCGGATCTCATTTGTCAGATTCGGTCCTCTTTGAGCACCTTCTTGTCTTCCTCTTCCTCCCCTTCCTCCTCCTCCTCGTCCTCCTCATTCTCCTCCTCGTCCTCCTCCTCGTCGTCGTCATCCTCCTCCTCGTCGTCCTCCTCCTCCTCGTCTTACTCTTTCTCTGACTCTTTCCATTGTGCTTGAAGACCGATGAACTCACCTGCTGCTTTTTATAGTGCTTATACACCTGATTGGTGTGTCTACAATTAAGCAAACGAGTGTTTGCACACCTGATGACTGTGTTGAACCAATTGGTTGGACGGTGAGGTAATTTGACAGTCAGTGCTTTGGTATTGCAAGGACGTGACTTCATGATAGATTTTTGTGTGTAATGTATGTTAAGTGTGTTTAGTGTTTTGCAAATCACTGTGTGTAGAGTTTTGCAACAAGTGTGAGGTTGACAATGTGCTTATAGTTGTGCAAATATGGGCTGATGTTTTGCTTCTTGAGTGTAAGGTTTTGCTAATAGTGTACTACTTTTAATTTTAGTGTCTAAGCAATCCAAAAGAATATGTAATGCGTTCATGCAAGAGTTTTGCCCATGGATATCCTATTTCTAAACAATAATTCCAATGATCCATTACTGAGTTTCCTGAAGAAAAATTGTTTCACATAAAATATTGTGTTGAAACATCATAGAGTTTATAGAGTTCAGCATTTCTCTGTCAAATGGTCTTGTCTCGTGTATTGTTCAGGTTTAAAAGATACTTGACACAGATGTAGAGAAGTGCACTGAACTAATGTCAAACTCATGTAGAGCAACATAAATCACATGATTTACATTTTCTCAAGATTTTCTTTTGGCAAATCCAAAAGATGTCATAGGACTACAGCCATGCAGGCCTGAAACTCTAGGCCAACATGTGGCATGACTTTCTATGTACCATCAAGGATATTACGCTTAGCCGTGTCCGAGTGTTTATGAAGATATACAGTGGGTATCATACGTTTTCACCCCCCTTGGATTTCTTTTTTTTTTGCGTACAATGTGGGGTTTAAATAGATTTAATCCCCAAAAATGTGTCATTGATATATATATATTTATACTGTATATATATACACTACCGTTCAAAAGTTTTGGGTCACTTAGAAATGTCCTTGTTTTTGAAAGAAAAGCATATTTTTTGTCCATTAAAATAACATCAAATTGATCAGAAATACAGTGTAGAGATTGTTAATGTTGTAAATGACTATTGTAGCTAGAAACAGCAGATTATTTATGGAATATCTACATAGGCGTATAGAGGCCCATTATCAGCAACCATCACTCATGTGTTCCAATGGCACATTGTGTTAGCTAATCCAAGTTTATCATTTTAAAAGAACTTTCTTCTGAAACTCGTCAGTGTTTTCTTGTTCTGACAAATGAAGGCTATTCCATGCGAGAAATTGCCAAGAAACTGAAGATCTCGTACAATGCTGTGTAATACTCCCTTCACAGGACATTGCAAACTGGTTCTAACCAGAATAGAAAGAGGAGTGGGAGGCCCCGGTGCACAACTGAGCAAGAGGACAAGTACATTAAAGTGTCTAGTTTGAGATACAGACGCCTCACAAGTCCTCAACTGGCAGCTTCATTAAATAGTACCCATTAAACACCAGTCTCAACATCAACAGTGAAGAGGCGACTCCGGGATACTGGCCTTCTAGGCATGGTTTCTCTGTCCGGTGTCTGTGTTCTTTTGCTCATCTTAATCTTTTATTTTTATTGGCCAGCCCGAGATATTACTTTTTCTTTGTAACTCTGCCTAGAAGGCCAGCATCCTGGAGTCGCCTCTTCACTGTTGACGTTGAGACTGGTGTTTTTTCTGTAAGGGTTGTGGCAAATCCAACACAACATATCACTGAGTAACTACCTCTTTATTTTCAAGCATGGTGATGGCTGCATCGTATTATGGTTATGCTTGACATCAGCAAAGACTGTGAAGTTTTTCAGGATAAAAAGTAATGGGATGGATCTAAGCACAGGCAAAATCCTAGAGGAAAACCTGCTTCAGTCTGCTTTACACCAGACACTGGAAGAGAAATTCACCTTTCAGCAGGACAATAAGATGATGTGGTTGTGGTTGTCGATTAAGACAGCCCCCCCGGCACCTCTCTGATTCAGAGGGGTTGGGTTAAATGCAGAAGACACATTTCAGTTGAATGCAATCCGTTGTACAACTGACTAGGTACCCCCTTTCCCCTTCCCTTCCTAACCTACAACACAAGCCCAAATCCACATTGAAGTTACCAAGAAGACAGTGAATGTTTCTGAGTGGCCAAGTTAAAATTTGGACTTCAAAATCTATGGCAATACTTGAACATCGCTGTCTAGGCATGATCCCCAACACCTTGACAGAACTTGAAGAAAATAATAATGGGCAAATATTGCACAATCCAGGTGTGCAAAACTCTTAGAGACTCACCCAATAAGACTCACAGCTGTAATCGCTGCCAAAGGTGCTTCTAACATGTATTGACTGCGGTTGAATCTTCCCTTGTTTTAAGGCACACCCTGGGTGTTGGACTGGAACGTGCTTGATTGCTTTGTGCCTTTGTTTTTGGACTGTTATCCTGCGGCTTTGTACACTTCTTCTGCCCATTTGATCCGTTCTGTAAAGCTGTAGTATACTGTTCCTCTTATACTTCAGAGAAATAACCAAAACCCAAGAGTTTACAGGCAAGATGTTTAAAATAGCATAGTGTGCTACTAATTTATCTGTGTGGATCCTTTTAACGTCAATCAATGTCGTTGGCATGGAAAGATAATTGAGGAGTAGATCAAAAGCACAGATAGCGGTGGTCCCAGAAGTGTCAGCCAGCCCTGTACACAGGCAGCACTGCAATGGGACTGCTGGGAAACGTGCCTGTGTTCAGGAGATTATAGGCCTCAGATTATCATTACTACTGTAGCTGAATGGGAATCAAATCCTCCTCTAACCTGGCCAATCTGTAGATGTGTTAGAAGAAAACCTCTAAATGTAGGTTAAAGTTGTGAATGTCTTCAGAAAATCCTATTCAACACACACTCTTTTCATACTAGGTAGCGACTACTCTCTCCAAAGTCAAAACAAAACGAAATCTATTGATAAGACAGAGAGCAGAATTTGCCATCCATTAAGTTAAGTCAACCATTACTATAAGCTTCACAGTAATGATCAATTCGCGTACAGTATATTGCAACTATACTATCAGAACCCAGATTAATCAGCCAAAGATTCTCCCGTTTCTATAAAGAATTGTACACCTCTGATTGTAAATCCACACCAGGGCAGACTGAGTCCTTTTTAAAAGATAAAAGAACTCCTCTTCTCTCAACTGAGAAAGCCGGCTTGCTAGGAGCCCAAATCTCTCTCCATGGACTCAAAAGGAAACTGAACTGCCTTTTTCCACATTTTGTTACGTTACAGCCTTATTCTAAAATTGATTTTTTTTCAAATCCTCATCAATCTACACACAATACCTCATAATGACAAAGCAAAAAATGTTTTTTAGACATTTTTACAACAAAAAAAATAAATACAGAAATACCTTATTTACATGGGTATTCAGACCCTTTGCTATGAGACTCGAAATTGAGCTCAGGTGAATCTTGTTTCCATTGATCATCCTTGAGATGTTTCTGCAACTTGATTGGAGTCCAACTGTGGTAAATTTAATTGATTGGACATGATTGTAAAAGGCACACACATACCTGTCTATATAACGTCCCACAGTTGACAGTGCATGTCAGAGCAAAAACCAGGCCATAAAGTCGAAGAAATTGTCCGTAGAGCTCCGAGACAGGATTGTGTCGAGGCACAGATCTTGGGAAGGGTACCAAAAAATGTCTGGAGCATTGAATGTCCTCCATAATTCTTAAATGGAAGAAGTTTGGAAACACCAAGATTCTTCCTAGCGCCGGCCAAACTGAGCAATAATGGCCTTGTTCAGGGAGGTGACCAAAACTGTATTGTCACTTTGACAGAGTTCCAGAGCTCTTCTGTGGAGATGGAAGAACCTTCCAGAAGGACAACCATCTCTGCAGCACTCCACTAATTAGGAGTCTCTGAATGTCCTTGAGTGGCCCAGCCAGAGCCCGGACTTGAGCCCGATCGAACATCTACTGGAGAGACCTGAAAATAGCTGTGCAGCGACGCTCCCTTCCAACCTGACAGAGCTTGAGAAGATCTGCAGAGAAGAATGGGAGAAACTCCCCAAATACAGGTGTGCCAAGCTTGCAGTGTCATACCCAGGAAGACTCAAGGCAGTAATCGCTGCCAAAGGTGCTTCAACAAAGTACTGAGTAAAGGGTCTGAATGCTTATGTAAATATGATATTTCAGTATTTCAGCAAAAAATTCTACAAACCTGTTTTTGCTTTTTCATTATGGGGTATTGTGTGTAGTTTGAATAACAATAAACGATGTAATACATTTTAGAATTAGGCTGTAATGTAACAAAATGTGGAAAAAGTCAAGGGGTCTGAATACTTTCCGAATGCACTGTATACAGTATATATTTCTATGAAAGCATTACCCCAGTGTTCTCACTATGTTTGATGAACAGATATTAAACTATTTTCTAAAATGAAGTTGTCCCTTCTCGAAAAACATACATACTCAAATTGGTACATCTGGACCAAAGCAGGTTTAAAAACTATTATCCTCAGATAATCTGTCTCCTTGGCGCAGAAAAAGCTTTTGTTAGACTAGAATGGTCTTACTGTACCTTTGGTCAGTTTTGGAAAACATGGGACTTAGCTCCAGTTTCATGAATATGATTAATGGAGGTGGGAGGTTGGATGTTGGATGGGTAGAGTTGGGGGAATAGGGTGGGAGGTGGAGGCTCAATTATTTCAGTTGTTTTTTCCCCTTTACATACTACTGAAAATGACAATATGAATAAAGATTTGGTCCCCAAAAAAAGAACATCCGAGTTTATCTGTACATCTGTGTGTCTCAGTTCCTGTCATTATGGTCAAGAGCCAATCAACTAGAGATTCACCTCCATTATATTTTATGGTCATCACGTGAAACTACCATGGTCTGGGTTTTACCGTTTCCCAGAAGCTTAGAGGTTGTTTACACACGTGGTCACAAAAATGTCAATGGTGCCATTCACAACCACTTCAAAGTGCAGGTAAATGTAAGTTATGGTCGGTGGGCCACTTTCCTCAAAGCAGTAGACTGGAGACGGATCAACTTGAGTGGATTGTCCTGTTCTAGTCTGACTGTAGACCCTCCAGTTAGTCCTTCAGCCCTTTAGACCCTCTGATCTGTCTGAGGTTGTGGACACACCCTGTCTCTTATTGTTCCTAGCTGTGAGAGTGTACAGATCCTATCAGTATCAGGGATGTCTTGCCGTCACACTGCTGGACAGGACAGGGTTTTTTATTTATTGTCTGCTCCTCGCTGCACTGGACGCCTCTCCTTTTCTGGCCATTAGAGACAGGGGAGGGCTCCAGATCTGACCCCCAGATAACAGAGTATGTTAGAACATTACAACCAGGCCTCTGAACCACCAGCAGAAGTCAGAGGAAACATCTGATACATACCATGATTCCTTATGGTGGTACAGATGTATTCCTCATCCTCAGACCACATCTCTCACAACTGCAGCCTAAACTTTGTTTAGGTGAAGGACAAATACATATTTATTTCATTCATTCATTATTCTTTTTTTAACCTTTATTTAACTAGGCAAGTCAGTTAAGAACAAATTCTTCTTTACAATAACGGCCTACCGGGGAACAGTGGGTTAACTGCCTTGTTCAGGGGCAAAACGACAGATTTTTACATTGTCAGCTCGGGGATTCAATCCAGAAACCTTTTGGTTAGTGGCCCAATGCTCTAACCACTAGGCTACCTGCCACCCCTAAAGTCCTAGCAAAGCAGATAATTCTCTGTTGTAAACACATAATATCCCCTCTATAGAGACATGGTTTACACTTGTCCTCAGGGATCAGGAAGACAAATTGAGGTGCTGTGGACTGGAGAGATGTAATGTATCAGTTGTGCTTTAACTAACATGGACACTTACTAGGGCATCACAGGGTCATACTGTATATCTAGTTTAAAGTTGTATTAGTGGTATGTACGGAATACGCATGGTATACATTGTCCAATGAAATGCTTACTTGCAGGTTCCTTCTCTACAACGTAACAACGATAAGAAATAAGAAAAGATAAGAATACCAACATAAAGTAAATGGCTCAGTAGAATAGATATTCTTTTGTTGCATAAGTATAATACAGGAAGGCACAATCTATAGTCCAATATTTACACGTGTATTGGAGATGAGTGGCAGTGCTGAGCAGTATCGTAAGACTCTGGTAGCAGCAGTTGTGATGTGTGTGTGTGTGTGTGTGTGTGTGTGTGTGTGTGTGTGTGTGTGTGTGTGTGTGTGTGTGTGTGTGTGTGTGTGTGTGTGTGTGTGCGCGCGTGCGTGCGTGCGTGCGTGCGTGCGTGCGTGCGTGCGTGCGTGTGTGTGTGTGTGTGTGCGTGCGTGTGTGTGTGTGTGCGGGCTTGCGTGCATGTGTGAGTGAGTGTGTGTGTGTGTGTGCTAAGGTGCAGAGAATAAGCAGGTGGTCAGTCCAGTTCAAGTGTTCAGCAGTCTGATGGACTGTAGATAGAAACTATCTCTGAGTCTGTTGGTATCAGACCTCATGCTCCGATACAGTCTGATGGCTGGTAGATAAAAACTGTCTCTGAGCCTGTTGGTATCAGACCTCATGTTCCGATACAGTCTGATGGCTGGTAGATAAAAACTGTCTCTGAGCCTGTTGGTATCAGACTTAATGCTCCGATACAGTCTGATGGCTGGTAGATAAAAACTGTCTCTGAGCCTGTTGGTATCAGACCTCATGCTCCGATACAGTCTGATGGCTGGTAGATAAAAACTGTCTCTGAGCCTGTTGGTATCAGACCTCATGCTCCGATACAGTCTGATGGCTGGTAGATAGAAACTGTCTCTGAGCCTGTTGGTATCAGACCTCATGTTTCGATACAGTCTGATGGCTGGTAGATAAAAACTGTCTCTGAGCCTGTTGGTATCAGACCTCATGCTCCGATACAGTCTGATGGCTGGTAGATAAAAACTGTCTCTGAGCCTGTTGGTATCAGACCTCATGCTCCGATACAGTCTGATGGCTGGTAGATAAAAACTGTCTCTGAGCCTGTTGGTATCAGACCTCATGCTCCGATACAGTCTGATGGCTGGTAGATAGAAACTGTCTCTGAGCCTGTTGGTATCAGACCTCATGCTCCGATACAGTCTGATGGCTGGTAAATAGAAACTGTCTCTGAGCCTGTTGGTATCAGACCTCATGCTCCGATACAGTCTGATGGCTGGTAGATAAAAACTGTCTCTGAGTCTGTTGGTATCAGACCTCATGCTCCGATACAGTCTGATGGCTGGTAGATAGAAACTGTCTCTGAGTCTGTTGGTATCAGACCTCATGCTCTGATACCGTCTGCCAGATGGTAAGGGACAGAACAGCTCGTGCCTGGGGTGTGTGGGGTCTTTGATGATGCTGCGTGCCTTCCTCACGGAGTGGGGATGGAGTGGGTCAGTGTGTTTGATCAAATGTGTGTTGCTGAAGGTGGGTTGGAGCGAGGAGGAGACTTAATTAAGTCTGTAAAGTAAATCAGTATGTGAAGGGTAATGTCTGCAGGTAATAAAGCGATCTCTCGTGATGTCTGCTGGGAATGTGTCATTAACCCATTACCTCTGATGTCCTCTCAGTTGGCAATGCAACCTGGTCTCAGAGCATTTCATATTGTTCTGTATGTAAATCTGAGACACTCCATTTTGTATGATATGTTACGTTTCGTATGGTATGTATTCATTTGGGGATGTGCATTACTCATTTCGTATGATACAGTATGTTCGTAACTTGTTCTTATTTCATGTTACGAATTTGCAAAACGTACGATATGTTTCGAATTTGGCGCAAATGTACAACATGTTACAAATTAGCAAAACATATGATATATTATGAATTCTAGCTAGGTGGCTAAGGGTTAAGGTTAAGGTTAAGGTTAAGATTAGGAGTAAGGTTAAAAGGTTGAGATTAGGGTTAGGGGACAGGTTAGCTAAAAGGGTTAAGGTTATACCAAATGTAACATGTCATACTAATTTGAGTGTCCCGGATTTACATTTACTTTGTTACATCTAGTCTATAAGACCAGGCTGGGCAATGAGGTCAGTCAGAGGGCATATAGTATACACTTTGTGCTGTCTCTCTCTGTTAGACAGGCTGGAGTTGGACAGATTTGCTCCCAGACAGCCGAGCAGCAGAGCAGAGAGCAGGTATAGCAGGCCAGAACAAGGCAGTCCTGACAGTACAGACAGAGAATGACAGCACCCAGTTTCAGTGAGAGAGAGCAGAGAGAGCATCAAACACAGACCTCTCAGTGATGGTTGTCCACTTATTCTTGAGGAAAAGCAGTCATTTGAACTACATTTACAGACCAGAAACTTTATGGATTGTTGCGTTCGAGCAACAAACTGTTTCAGACTGCTTCCTGCATGTGTTTGTTTACTAACTGGCTCAGATCTTTGTTTGGGTCACACCGACCTCTGCCAAAGCACCCGGTCACATATGCCTTGTCTGTCTGTCTGTCTGCCTGCCTGCCTGCCTGTCTGTCTGTCTGTCTGTCTGTCTGTCTGTCTGTCTGTCTGTCTGTCTGTTTGTCTGTCTGTTTGTCTGTCTGTCTGTCTGTCTGTCGGAGCATTCCTGCACTGGAGCTGAATCGTAATGCAATGCAGACCTCAGTGAACTCTGAGAGCAAAATAAATGGGCCAGTCTAGATATCCACAGAGACAACAAATTCCTTTACATTTTTTATTATGACTATAATATGACTATCAAGTTTCTTGCCACTGGTTATTATCGTTGTTTCATATTGTTTGTTCTTTATAACGTTATTGACCTCATTTAGACCTCAGTGAACTCTGAGGAGAATCAAACGGAGCAATATCTGATGTCTGGTGTCAAGATTGCACGTGATTAATTATGACTATCATGATGTTGTTTGTTCTTTATACTTTATACATAATAGATCAGATCCATATAGATCCATATACAGCTGAAGTCGGAAGTTTGCCGTGTCTGAATCCTGGCTTAGGAAGGCCACCAAAAATTCTGAGATTTCCATACCCAACTATAACACTTTCCGTCAAGATAGAACTGCCAAAGGGGGAGGAGTTGCAATCTACTGCAGAGATAGCCTGCAAAGTTCTGTCATACTTTCCAGGTCTATGCCCAAACAGTTCGAGCTTCTAATTTTAAAAATGTATCTCTCCAGAAATAAGTCTCTCACTGTTGCCGCCTGCTACCGACCCCCCTCAGCTCCCAGCTGTGCCCTGGACACCATCTGTGAATTGATCGCCCCCCATCTAGCTTCAGAGTTTGTTCTGTTAGGTGACCTAAACTGGGATATGCTTAACACCCCGGCAGTCCTACAATCTAAGCTAGATGCCCTCAATCTCACACAAATCATCAAGGAACCCACCAGGTACAACCCTAAATCCGTAAACATGGGCACCCTAATAGACATTATCCTGACCAACTTGCCCTCCAAATACACCTCTGCTGTCTTCAATCAGGATCTCAGCGATCACTGCCTCATTGCCTGTATCCGCTACGGGTCCGCGGTCAAACGACTACCCCTCATCACTGTCAAACGCTCCCTGAAACACTTCTGCGAGCAGGCCTTTCTAATCGACCTGGCCCGGGTATCCTGGAAGGATATTGACCTCCTCCCGTCAGTTGAGGATGCCTGGTCATTCTTTAAAAGTAACTTCCTCACCATCTTAGACAAGCATGCTCCGTTCAAAAAATGCAGAACTAAGAACAGATATAGCCCTTGGTTCACTCCAGACCTGACTGCCCTCGACCAGCACAAAAACATCCTGTGGCGAACTGCAATATCATCGAAGAGTCCCCGCGATATGCAACTGTTCAGGGAAGTCAGGAACCAATACACGCAGTCAGTCAGGAAAGCAAAGGCCAGCTTTTTCAAGCAGAAATTTGCATCCTGTAGCTCTAACTCCAAAAGGTTCTGGGACACTGTAAAGTCCATGGAGAACAAGAGCACCTCCTCCCAGCTGCCCACTGCACTGAGGCTAGGTAACACGGTCACCACCGATAAATCCGTGATAATCGAAGACTTCAACAAGCATTTCTCAACGGCTGGCCATGCCTTCCACCTGGCTACTCCAACCTTGGCCAACAGCTCCGCCCCCCCGCTGCTACTCGCCCAAGCCTCCCCAGCTTCTCCTTTACCCAAATCCAGATAGCAGATGTTCTGAAAGAGCTGCAAAACCTGGACACATACAAATCAGCTGGGCTTGACAATCTGGAGCCTCTATTTCTGAAACTGTCCGCCGCCATTGTCGCACCCCCTATTACCAGCCTGTTCAACCTCTCCTTCGTATCATCTGAGATCCCCAAGGATTGGAAAGCTGCCGCGGTCATCCCCCTCTTCAAAGGGGGAGACACCCTGGACCCAAACTGTTACAGACCTATATCCATCCTGCCCTGCCTATCTAAGGTCTTCGAAAGCCAAGTCAACAAACAGATCACTGACCATCTCGAATCCCACCGTACCTTCTCCGCTGTGCAATCCGGTTTCCGAGCCGGTCACGGGTGCACCTCAGCCACCTCAGCCACCTCAGCCACGCTCAAGGTCCTAAACGATATCATAACCGCCATCGATAAAAGACTGTGCAGCAGTCTTCATCGACCTGGCCAAGGCTTTCGACTCTGTCAATCACCATATTCTTATCGGCAGACTCAGTAGCCTCGGTTTTTCTAATGACTGCCTTGCCTGGTTCACCAACTACTTCGCAGACAGAGTTCAGTGTGTCAAATCGAAGGGCATGTTGTCCGGTCCTCTGGCAGTCTTTATGGGTTACCACAGGGTTCAATTCTCTGGCCGACTCTTTTCTCTGTATATATCAATGATGTTGCTCTTGCTGCGGGCGAATTCCCTGATCCACCTCTACGCAGACGACACCATTCTGTATACTTCTGGCCCTTCCTTGGACACTGTGCTATCTAACCTCCAAACGAGCTTCAATGCCATACAACACTCCTTCCGTGGCCTCCAACTGCTCTTAAACGCTAGTAAAACCAAATGCATGCTTTTCAACCGGTCGCTGCCTGCACCCGCACGCCCGACTAGCATCACCACCCTGGATGGTTCCGACCTAGAATATGTGGACATCTATAAGTACCTAGGTGTCTGGCTAGACTGCAAACTCTCCATCCAGACTCATATCAAACATCTCCAATCCAAAATCAAATTTAGAGTCGGCTTTCTATTTCGCAACAAAGCCTCCTTCACTCACGCCGCCAAACTTACCCTAGTAAAACTATCCTACCGATCCTCGACTTCGGTGATGTCATCTACAAAATAGCTTCCAATACTCTACTCAGCAAACTGGATGCAGTTTATCACAGTGCCATCCGTTTTGTTACTAAAGCACCTTATACCACCCACCACTGCGACCTGTATGCCCTAGTCGGCTGGCCCTCGCTACATGTTCGTCGTCAGACCCACTGGCTCCAGGTCATCTACAAGGCTATGCTAGGTAAAGCGCCGCCTTATCTCAGTTCACTGGTCACGATGGCTACACCCACCCGTAGCACGCGCTCCAGCAGGTGTATCTCACTGATCATCCCTAAAGCCAAAACCTAATTTGGCCGCCTTTCCTTCCAGTTCTCTGCTGCCTGCGACTGGAACGAATTGCAAAAATCTCTGAAGTTGGAGACTTTTATCTCCCTCAACAACTTTAAACATCTGCTATCTGAGCAGCTAACCGATCGCTGCAGCTGTACATAGTCCATCGGTATATAGCCCACCCAATTTACCTACCTCATCCCCATACTGTTTTTATTTATTTATTTTTCTGCTCTTTTGCACACCAGTATTGCTACTTGCACATGATCATCTGATGATTTATCACCCCAGTGTTAACCTGCTAAATTGTAATTATTCGCTCCTATGGCCTATTTATTGCCTACCTCCTCATGCCTTTTGCACACATTGTATATAGATTCTCTTTTTTTCCCCCTACTATGTTATTGACTTGTTTATTGTTTACTCCATGTGTAACTCTGTGTTGTTGTCTGTTCACACTGCTATGCTTTATCTTGGCCAGGTCGCAGTTGCAAATGAGAACTTGTTCTCAACTAGCCTACCTGGTTAAATAAAGGTGAAATAAAAAATAAAAATAAACATACACCTTAACCAAAGACATTTAAACTCAGTTTTTCACAATTCCTGACATTTAATCCCAGTAAAAATTCCCTGTCTTAGATCAATTAGGATCACCACTTTATTTTAAGAATGTGAAATGTCAGAATAATAGTAGAGAGAATGATTTATTTCAGCTTTTATTTCTTTCATCACATTCCCAGTGGGTCATAAGTTTACATACACTCAATTAGTATTTGGTAGCATTGCCTTTAAATTGTTTTTCTTGGGTGAAATGTTTTGGGTAGACTTCCACAAGCTTCCCACAATAAGTTGGGTGAATTTTGGGCCATTCCTCCTGACAGAGCTGGTGTAACCAAGTCAGGTTTGTAGGCCTCCTTGGTCACACACACTTTTTCAGTTCTGCCCACAAATATTCTATAGGATTGAGGTCAGGGCTTTGTGATGGCCACTCCAATACCTTGACTTTGCTGTCCTTAAGCCATTTTGCTACAACTTTGGAAGTATGCTTGGGGTCATTGTCCATTTGGAAGACCCATTTGCGACCAAGTTTTAACTTCCTGACTGATGTCTTGAGATGTTGCTTCAATACATCCACATAATGTTCCTTCCTCATGAAGCCATCTATTTTGGGAAGTGCACCAGTCCCTCCTGCAGCAAAGCACCCCCACAACATGATGCTGCCACCCCCGTGCTTCTCCGTTGGAATGGTGTTCTTCGGCTTGCAAGCATCCCCTTTTTTCCTCCAAACATAACAATGGTCATTATGGCCAAACAGTTCTATTTTTGTTTCATCAGACTAGAGGACATTTCTCCAAAAAGTACGATCTTTGTCCCCATGTGCAGTTGCAAACCGTAGTCTGGCTTTTTAATGGCGGATTTGGAGCAGTGGCTTCTTCCTTGCTGAGCTGCCTTTCAGGTTATGTTGATATAGGACTAGTTTTACTGTGGATATAGATACTTTTGTACCTGTTTCCTCCAGCATCTTCACAATGTCCTTTGCTGTTGTTCTGGGATTGATTTGCACTTTTCGCACCAAAGTACGTTCATCTCCAGGAGACAGAATGCGTCTCCTTCCTGAGCGGTATGACGGCTGCGTGGTCCCATGGTGTTTATACTTTAAACTTTATACCATTGTTTGTGCAGATGAACGTGGTACCTTCAGGCGTTTGGAAATTGCTCCCGAGGATGAACCAGAGTTGTGGAGGTTTACAATTTTTTTTCTGAGGAATTGGTTGATTTCTTTTGATTTTCCATGATGTCAAGCAAAGAGGCACTGAGTTTGTAGGTAGGCCTTGAAATACATCCACAGGTACACCTCCAATTGACTCAAAGGATGTCAATTTGCCTATCAGAAGCTTCTAAAGCCATGACATCATTTTCTGGAATTTTCCAAGCTGTATAAAGGCACAGTCAACTTATTGTATGTAACCTTCTGATCCCCTGGAATTGTGATACAGTGAATTATAAGTGAAATAATCTGTCTGTAAACAATTGTTAGAAAAATGACTTGTGTCATGCACAAAGTAGATGTCCTAACCGAATTTCCAAAACTTTAGTTTGTTAACAAGACATTTGTGGAGTAGTTGAACAACAAGTTTTACTGACTCCAACCTAAGTGTATGTAAACTTCCGACTTCAACTGTAGATAAATGCATGGCTCAGATTTAGATTAGGTTTTTGTCAATACTAAACACAGCTCTGTAGTTATTTCTCTGCGGGGGCGGGCACGTTTGTCTCCACCTACTTATGAAAGTTATGTGAAAATAGACAAATGGCTCACAGGTCGATAATTATATGTTGCTGTTTAATATTTTCGATCTAAGATTCTTAATTAGAGAACACATAATGGGTGGAGGATATGGAATAAGATGAGTCAGAGTTGGTTGGGTATCAAAAAGACGGTACTGCAGGGAAGGGAAGGGCACAGCCAGACAGGCTAAAAAAAAGTACAGCGTCTTGTTCACCCACAAACATCTCAGAGGTGCTGGTCCAAACTAGACCTGCTGTTGTAAAGTTACTCTTATATATTAGAGATGTATTTCACTCATGTAGGACATATCTGAGAGCTTATCTCATCTCCTATTGCTGACCTTTCAGACAGACTACAAGGATGTACGTGCAAGTTTCCATTGTTTGTAGTGTGATGGGATATTGTACGACTGGAGTACGACGTATGATACTATAATTATACGTCCTATAATTTGTATGATATTGCACGACCACTATTCCATTCATAATATAACCTAACATAACGTAATAGATCATACTAAATGGAGTGTCACAGATTTAAGTAGAGAATACTACGAATTTCCTTGAGACCACGTTGGTACATGATGTAATCCTAACATGTAACATCCCTGGCTAGAGGCTAGAGGGGGGGGGGGACTTCTGCCTGTGGAATAAAATGCAATCCCCTGTTTTGTTTGTTTTAGCCCACACCGGATGGAATTCCCCTCTTATCTAAATACAATAATTACAACCTGGATGTCAAAACAGTTCCCATTATTCTCACTCCCTCTTTGTTTGATTACTCCAGTGCAGGAACGCACTCCCAAGGCCTCTGTTAGCTAAACTCACTTGATTCATAACCAGAGCCGTTAAATCCAACCCAAGGGATAGACCAATATGTCTCTGATCTCGGGATAGATTGCTTACTTGGTAATATTTCTGTAACTGTGTACTGTATGTACGTTTAATTCATGCATAATCAAGTGTTTCAGAGACAGATTGTTTGCCACGTTGGTTGAACGTGCCAAGAAATCAGTTGTGAATTACTGAGTGATATGTAGAGCGATTGCACTCTATAAGGAGCTTAAAAATATGCAATGCAGTGACTGTGATAGGAAATAAACAAACAAAAGTAAATTAACCTAACCCCATGCTATAACTTATGAGGAGTTATGTTGTATTTTTGTGATGAGAAACTTGTTTTTGTAATAAATTCGAAGCAATGTTTAGTCTTTATTTATGTAACTGTCATTCTAAGTGGTGGGAAATCCCCTCGGGCTTTAGAGAGCTAATTCAACATTTAAGTGTTTAACTGTCTTGTGCCTCTTATAAGTACAGCCAGTGATGCACATGACTGAACTAATAGTAAATGTGGCACTTACCAATTCTAAGAGAAGCTACTTGTTTGTACAAGGCCACAATGATTCCCATCAGTAATGGAGTGTCACCAAATTCAAATAGCCTATGAGTACTTTTTAAGCATAATCCTTCTCCTTTAGCTCCCTAATGTCAAGGTGTTTTGTTGAGGTCTTGGGTGTGTGGTTTCAGCCACCATTGATCGGGGTTCAAACGATGGGTTAGTTCTAGTCACACTCAGATCTGGTGTGGACATTACCATTTTACCTCATTTGTGTGGCGGAGCATTCTTTTGTCCCCTCGGCACCCTTGCTGACGGAGAGGTCAGTGTTTGGGGGTAATTAAGAGTGGAACACCAGCTCGTCGAACATCTGATTCCAAAATCATGGGCATTAATATGGAGTTGGTCCCCCCTTTGCTGCTATAACTGTCACGTTCCTGACCTGTTTTCCTTTGTTTTGTATTCATTTTAGTTGGTCAGGGCGTGAGTTGGGTGGGTTTGTCTATGTTTGTATTTCTATGTGGGGTTTTGTGTTCGGCCTGGTATGATTCTCAATTAGAGACAGGTGTGTATTGTTTGTCTCTAATTGAGAGTCATACAAAGGCAGCCAGGGTTTCACTGGTGTTTTGTGGGTGTTTGTTCCTGTGTCCTCACAGGACAGTTGAAGGTTAGTCACGTTTGTTGTTTTGTAGTTTGTAGTGTCTTGTTTGCTGTTTTTCATTAAAAGATGGCTTATTTCCCTCAATCCGCATCTTGGTCCTATCCATGCTCCTCCTCGTCTAAGGGGGAGAACAACAATGACTACCTTTACAGAAACACCCACCAAACCAGGACCAAGCGGATTGAGGAGAGAGAAAAAGAACTAAGGCACTGGACACAGGAGGAATGGTCTTGGGAGATCATGGACGGAAAGGGACCCTGGGGAAGGGTTGGAGAGAATCGCCGCTCTCGGGAGGTGAAGAAGGCAGCCACAGCCCAGGAGTGGTGGATTGAGGAGGCAGCACGTATGAGAGGCTGGAAGCCCGAGAGGCTCACCCAAGAATTTCTTGGGGGGGGGCTAAAGGGGAGTGTGGCGAAGCCGGGTTGGATACCTGAGCCAACTCCCCGGGCTTGCCGTGGAGTGAGAGGGCGTCGTACTGGTCAGACACCGTGTTATGCGGTAAAGCGCACGGTGTCCCCAGTACGCGTGCTTAACCCAGTGCGGGCTATTCCACCTTGCCGCACTGGGAGGGCTAGGTTGGGCATCGAGCCGGATGCCATGAAGCCGGCCCAACGTATCTGGCCTCCAGTACGTCTCCTCGGGCCGGCGTACATGGCACCAGCCTTACAGGTGGTGTCCCCGGTTCGCCTGCATAGCCCAGTGCGGGCTATTCCACCTCGCCGCACTGGCAGGGCTACGGGGACCATTCAACCTGGTAAGGTTGGGGAGGCTCGGTGCTCAAGAGCACGTGTCCTCCTTCACGGTCCGGTATATCCGGCGCCACCTTCCCACCCCAGCTCAGTACCACCAGTGCCTACACCACGCACCAGGCTTCCAGTGCATCTCCAGAGCCCTGTTCCTCTTCCACGTACTCTCCCTATGGTGCGTGTCTCCAGCCCGGTGCCTCCAGTTCCGGCACCACGCACCAAGCCTCCTGTGCGTCTCCAGAGCCCTGGACGCACTGTTCCTTCTCCCCGCACTCGCCCTGAGGTGCGTGCCCTCAGCCCGGTACCTCCAGTTCCGGTACCACGCACCAGGCCTAGAGTGCGCCACGAGAGTCCAGTGTGCCCTGCTCCTGTTCCCCGCACTCGCCCTGAGGTGCGTGCCCTCAGCCCGGTACCTCCAGTTCCGGTACCACGCACCAGGCCTATAGTGCGTCTCAGCCGGCCAGAGTCTGCCGTCTGCCCAGCGGTGCCTGAACGGCCCGTCTGCCCAGCTCCGTCTGAGCCATCTGTCTGCCCAGCGCCGTCTGAGCCATCTGTCTGCCCAGTGCCGTCTGAGCCATCTGTCTGCCCAGTGCCGTCTGAGCCATCTGTCTGCCCAGCGCCGTCTGAGCCATCTGTCTGCCCAGCGCCGTCTGAGCCATCTGTCTGCCCAGCGCCGTCTGAGCCATCTGTCTGCCCAGCGCCGTCTGAGCCATCTGTCTGCCCAGCGCCGTCTGAGCCATCTGTCTGCCCAGCGCCGTCTGAGCCATCTGTCTGCCCAGCGCCGTCTGAGCCATCTGTCTGCCCAGCGCCATCTGAGTCAGCCGTCTGCCACGAGCCATTAGAGCCGCCCGTCTGTCCCGAGCCAGTAGAGCCGTCCGTCAGTCAGGAGCCGCTAGAGCCGTCCGTCAGTCAGGAGCTGCCAGAGACGCCCGTCAGTCAGGAGCTGCCAGAGACGCCCGTCAGTCAGGAGCTGCCAGAGACGCCCGCCAGTCAGGAGCTGCCAGAGACGCCCGCCAGTCAGGAGCTGCCAGAGACGCCCGCCAGTCAGGAGCTGCCAGAGACGCCCGCCAGTCAGGAGCTGCCAGAGACGCCCGCCAGTCAGGAGCTGCCAGAGACGCCCGCCAGTCAGGAGCTGCCAGAGACGCCCGCCAGTCAGGAGCTGCCCGCCAGTCAGGAGCTGCCCGCCATTCAGGAGCTGCCCGCCATTCAGGAGCTGCCCGCCATTCAGGAGCTGCCCTACAGTCCGGAGCTGCCCTACAGTCCGGAGCTGCCCTACAGTCCGGAGCTGCCACTCAGCCCGGACCTGCCGGAGTCCCTCAGCCCGGACCTGCCGGAGTCCCTCAGCCAGGACCTGCCGGAGTCCCTCAGCCAGGACCTGCCGGAGTCCCTCAGCCAGGACCTGCCGGAGTCCCTCAGCCAGGACCTGCCGGAGTCCCTCAGCCAGGACCTGCCGGAGTCCCTCAGCCAGGACCTGCCGCCCCTTATCCCGGTGCTGCCCCTTGTCCCGGTGCTGCCCTTTGTCCCGGTGCTGCCCTTTGTCCCGGTGCTGCCCCTTGTCCCGGTGCTGCCCCTTGTCCCGGTGCTGCCCCTTGTCCCGGTGCTGCCCCTTATCCCGGTGCTGCCCCTTATCCCGGTGCTGCCCCTTCATTTAGGTGGGGTTAGTGGGAGGGTGGTCATTGGGAGGGGGATAAAGAAGCGGGGATTGATTATGGTGGGGTGGGGACCTCGTCCACCGCCAGAGCCGCCACCGTGGACAGACGCCCACCCAGACCCTCCCCTAGACTTTGTGCTGGTGCGCCCGGAGTTCGCACCTTAAGGGGGGGGTTCTGTCACGTTCCTGACCTGTTTTCCTTTGTTTTGTATTCATTTTAGTTGGTCAGGGCGTGAGTTGGGTGGGTTTGTCTATGTTTGTATTTCTATGTGGGGTTTTGTGTTCGGCCTGGTATGATTCTCAATTAGAGACAGGTGTGTATTGTTTGTCTCTAATTGAGAGTCATACAAAGGCAGCCAGGGTTTCACTGGTGTTTTGTGGGTGTTTGTTCCTGTGTCCTCACAGGACAGTTGAAGGTTAGTCACGTTTGTTGTTTTGTAGTTTGTAGTGTCTTGTTTGCTGTTTTTCATTAAAAGATGGCTTATTTCCCTCAATCCGCATCTTGGTCCTATCCATGCTCCTCCTCGTCTAAGGGGGAGAACAACAATGACTGCCTTTACAATAACAGCCTCCACTCTCCTGGGAAGGCTTTCCACTAGATGTTGGAACATTGCTGTGGGTACTTGCTTCCATTCAGCCACGAGCATTAGTGGGGTCAGGCATTGATGTTGGGCGATTAGGCCTGGCTCACAGTCGATGTTCCAATTCATCCCATTCATCTGTGCAAACCAGTCAAGTTCTTCCACACCAATCTCGACAAACCATTTCTGTATGGACTCGCTTTATGCACGGGGGCATTGTCATGCTGAAACAGGAAAGGGCCTTCCCCAAACTGTTGCCACAAAGGTAGAAGCACAGAATGGTCTAGAATGTCATTTTATACACCTGTCAGCAACAGGTGTGGCTGAAATAGCCAAATCCACTAATTTGAAGGAGTGTCCACATACTTCTGTATATATAATGTATTTACTTACAGGCTCATGTCTCGGTATTCTCCAGCAACATCAATTACTTGCTTTCCCCTAGCTATAGAAAAGCTCCCTAGCAACCTTCCAAACGTAACAAAATCAAATAACCTTGGCTTTTGTCAGCTAAGAGTTTGAGAAATGTATATTTGCTATCGTCCTGAATTCTCCCCCTGTACATTTTTACAGTACAGTAGAGTAGAACTACGGTACAGTGTGTTTTAGTCACCATTAGGGAGGGACGGGGTCTTTGTGCCATCAGAGAGACAGAGAGAGCGAGAGAGCGAGAGAGAGAGAGAGAGAGAGACACTCTTAGAAAAAAGGGTATCCAAAAGGGTTCTTTGGCTGTCCCCATAAGAGAACCCTTTTTGGTTCCTGGTAGAACCCTGTGGAATGGGTTCTACATGGAACCCAAAAGGGTTCTACAAAGGGTTTTCCTATGAGGACAGCCGAAGAACCCTTTTAAGTTCTACATAGTTCCTTTTTTCTAAGAGTGTAGAAGAGAGAGAGAGCGAGAGAGAGAGAGAGAGAGAGAGAGAGAGACACTCTTAGAAAAAAGGGTATCCAAAAGGGTTCTTTGGCTGTCCCCATAAGAGAACCCTTTTTGGTTCCTGGTAGAACCCTGTGGAATGGGTTCTACATGGAACCCAAAAGGGTTCTACAAAGGGTTTTCCTATGAGGACAGCCGAAGAACCCTTTTAAGTTCTACATAGTTCCTTTTTTCTAAGAGTGTGAGAGAGAGAGAGAGAGAGAGAGAGAGAGAGAGAGAGAGAGAGAGAGAGAGAGAGAGAGAGAGAGAGAGAGAGAGAGAGAGAGAGAGAGAGAGAGAGAGAGAGAGAGAGAGAGAGAGAGAGAGAGAGAGAGAGAGAGAGAGAGAGAGAGAGAGAGAGAGAGAGAGAGAGAGAGAGAGAGAGAGAGAGAGAGAGAGAGAGAGAGAGAGAGAGAGAGAGACCTGCACCACATTTTCCAAGGTTCCTGTGGAGGAGCTGCTAGCGGTGGCTTGCCCAGGCCATGATTGTCTAAACACAGGTCTGTCAGTATGTCCTAAACACAGGTCTGAACACAGGTCTGTAAGTATGTTCTCCAGGGGCCCAGCCCAGAGTGAGTGGATAATAGAGGAGCTCTGCTCAACCCAAACCCTGTATGGCCCCTGGCAGCGAGGTAGCTGACTGGGAGATTGTGATGATAATGAATAAGAGCACAACAAGCACCCGTTGGAGCTCGTATTAAAAACTCACAATCAACATTGAATCACCTTTTGTTCCCGTTCACTGATTCATCTTTGATCATGTAATTGAATGTACAACCAATAATATCAAATGGGTAAAGACAGTTGCCAGTTATTCACTGGTAACTTCAAAGCTGAGTGGTTCAAGGGAGTAATCTACTGTTCTTTTCGTTTACTGGAACACAGAATTCCTTGTAATTAGAATGAAAAGCGTTCACTCATACAAACTAAGATAGATGGATTGCTGAGAGACTTGATCGAGACATAAAGATACTACGTGCATCACGGAAAGCTGCAAAATGTCAATATAAAGCTGTGCCTGTAACCTTTAAGGAATTACGTTATTTAATTTATCAGGGAGTTAAACGAGGATAGTATGAGCAATGTTGAATAACAGTTCAAATATTATAGTGGTAACTAACATACTGGACTCCTTTCCATTCCATGAGTGAACACCAAACCATGGAAATACATTTACCCACGTCACGTGACAACCCAGCCACTTTGAGGAGTTGAATCTCTGGGCTCATTTGAATCATAATGTGACCTGTTCCCCTGAGCCTTGGTCGACTCGGCAGCACCATTCCCTGTCCCTGCCTTTATGGAGAGCGAGGGAGAGAGAGAGGGGTGGAATGTGTGAACGTGTGACGCTGCGGGACCCCTCCGTGCCTCTTTCCTTTCTTACCCCAGGAGCCCCGGTGCAGGGGCCGCCCCCTCTGACATCACCAGGGCCCCGCAGCCCTGGGAAGTTGAGCATGTGAACTTCCCCAGGTCATTAGGAAAAGGGCTTGAAAAGACTGTCACCAGGAAGGAGATAAGCCGCGAGGGGCGCAGTAATAAGTCCTTGAATAATAGGTCTTCTGTGGAGAGCCACCGCGGACACAGACACACGGATTAAAGTGAACCTGACTAGGAGAAAGTCAATGGACCATCCACATAAATATGAACCAACCGGGTTGAATGGTGGACTTATCAGCATTCTGGGGGTAGTTTCTCCCGGACTGAGCCAGGCCCATTAAAAGAGGCTCAGGGAGAGAGAGGGTAGCTAGCTGTTTTGGGGGGTCTCTCTTCTCCTGGGGTGGGACTGAGCGACAGGCTTTTTTAAAGATTGTATTTCTGGTGCAAATGTGTATAGTGTCCCTGCCTAAGTATGGCTTAGACACGCCACACAGGACAAAATTCACATGCACTCCTTCAGGGGCATCATGCACCCATTATTTTAGAGGGGGCACGAAGGACGTGAGGATGGGGGGGGGGGGGGGGGGGGGGGGTGGTCTGCAGGGGTGGTCTGCAGGGGGGCTTGCATTTTTTTGTGACCATTTTTCAAACCCCTGAATCTAGAGCCATAGTCATCATACCTAATTCTATGTCTATGCATAGGTTGTCTAAGCATACCTCTTAACCTGTTCAATTGTCATTTTAATTAATGAAGCACATGGATTCTTTAAAGACTTTTATGCCATAGGAGTTTAGTACAACTGCCACACTGGTATATTATAACCTAAGAATGAAAGACATTTTAGTATTTTCTAAAGTATAGCACCTTTGCCAAGAGGCGTGCCAGCTAAGATAGTTAGACAAGATACTCTAACTTGATTGAAAGCCTCAAATGGCTTGGTAGCTGGTTATATGAGGTTGGAAGATTGGGAACCTATTAAGCTGGTTAGCTAAAGCTAACTACATAAAAGTTGCCTGCCCATAACTAGCAGACACTCTCTCTCCTCCTCCACTGACTTAGCATGTCTTTGCTCTGTGGTGCACCTTGGGAGGAATCACTTACTTGCCTGGTCCAGTCAGTGTGCTCAGGTGCATCCTATTTCCATTGATCATGCTTGAGATGCTTCTACAACTTGATTGGAGTCCACCTGCGGTAAATTCAATTGATTGGACATATTTGGAAAGGCACACACCTGTCTTTATAAGGTCCCACAGTTGACAGTGAATGTCAGAGCAAAAACCAAGCCATGAGTTCGAAGGAATTGTCCGTAGAGCTCTGAGACAGGATTGTGTCGAGGCACAGATCTGGGGAAGGGTACCAAAACATTTCTGCAGCATTGAAGGTCCCCAAGAACGCAGTGGCCTCCATCACTCTTGAATGGAAGAAGTTTGGAAACACCAAGACTCTTTCTAGAGTTGGCTGCCCGGCCAAAATGAGCAATCAGGGGAGAAGGGCCTTGGTCAGGGAGGTGACCAAGAACCTGATGGTCACTGACAGAGCTCCAGAGTTCCTCTGTGGAGATGAGATAACCTTCCAGAAGTGCAACCATCTCTGCAGCACTCCACCAATCAGCCATTTACGGTAGTGGCCAGACGGAAGCCACTCCTCAGTAAAAGGCACATGACAGCCCACTTGAAGTTTGCCAGAAGGCACCTAAAAGACTCTACGGTCATGAGAAATAAGATTCTCTGGTCTGATGAAACCAAGATTTCTCTTTGGCCTGAATGCCAAGTGTCACATCGGGAGGAAACCTGGCACCATCCCTACGGTGAAGCATGGGGGTGGCAGCATCATGCTGTGGGAATGTTTTTCAGCGGCATGGGGTGGGAGACTAATCAAGATCGAGGGAAAGATTAACAGAGCAAAGTACAGAGAGATACTTAATGAAAACTAGCTTCAGAATGCTCAGGACCTCAGACTGGGGCGAAGGTTCACCTTCCAATAGGACAACAACACTAAGCACACAGCCAAGACAATGCATGAGTGGCTTCGGGACAAGTCTCTGAATGTCCTTGAGTGGCCCAGTCAGAACCTGGACTTGAACCCGATCGAACATCTCTGGCGAAACATGAAATTAGCTGTGCAGTGACGCTCCCTTCCAACCTAACAGAGCTTTAGAGGATTTGCAGAGAAGAATAGGAGAAACTCCCCAAATACAGGTGTGCCGAGCTTGTAGCGTCATACCCAAGAACACTCAAGGCTGTAATCGCTGTCAAAGGTGCTTCAACAAAGTACTGAGTAAACGGTCTGAATACTATGTAAATGTGATATTTCAGTTGAGTATTTTTAATACATTTGCAAAAAAATGTAAAAACTTGTTTTTACTTTCAATATGGGGTATTGTGTGTAGATTGATGAGGGGGGAAACGATTTAATCTATTTTAGAGTAAGGCTGTAACGTAACAAAATGTTACTTTCTGAATGCAGTGTATGTGTGTGTGTGTGAGCTTGCATGAATGCATTCTTCCTTCCTGTGTGTCTAGGTTTGTGTCTGTGTATTCGGGGCAGGCCAATAGTAAATGTTATTACTGTAGGCAATGCTTGTTTCATTCCGCCTTCCGGTTACTCAAGATAAGATCTGGGTCACTCTTCTTACCCTTGGTCTGTCCACAGAAGGAAAGGACAGCCTTTTCTTCATTCAGTCTTTCTCACAGAACAATGACACAGCAAATATCCATCACTGTTTTGATTCAAAGTGTTACATGAAAAGGATCAACATAAACTACAGAAACAATGACTACTGAGTGAACATGAACCTGTATATTGCCTTCTACAGACAGTCCATACAGGTCGTTCAAGATGTTTCGTGACGCATCACTGTCTTTCTAGTATGGATGCATGCAATGGAATGGAGAGCGATGAAGAACGGCCAGTAAAATCTTCCTGTAAGACTCAGTTACAGGCTGTTGAAATGGTTCCAAGCTATACATACTGACCGTTTTCAAGTTTCCTCTTCCATCCTGAACATGATTGTCATTGTTGCATCTGGAGGTCATGTTAAACTGAAGACTACTTCTACAGTAACTGGAGTAACTGAAGACTACTTCTACACTAACTGGAGTAACTGAAGGGCTGTTTCTGCAGGAGCATTAGTCATTAGAGTTAGCTTCTATCACTGACTGACCGATGGTCTGTTCTGTTTCGTCTGCTTCACCTTGAGTTGCACTGAAACATGAACCCATCATACAGGACTCTCTGTATCTCCCTGGCTTGATGTCAGGTACTGCAGGAAACATCACAAAGGCCTTTAATCTGAGGAGGAAATTCAATTGTTTTGAAGGATCGCCCCATATGAAATAATTAAGGGTCTATTTGCGAGTACTTTTTAGATCGGGGTGGTGGTGGAGGGTGCTGTCACAGACGGATGGCCATGTAATTAGGTCATCCTCCTCGATGCACACTATCTGAATCAATTTCCAATCTAGCTGCAGCACGTTTCCTGTAATGCGAGACACATTGGAAGCCATTGGGAGCAGTAATTTGAAGCAGACACGTGAAGCTCCTCTCAGGTCGGCCCTGCTCCCATCTGGAAGGGCCACGAGGGCCCAGGCTGGGCTCCCCACTCACACACACAACGGTCAATCATACAGTACACTCATGTTGCAAATCAGAATGCACAAAATCTGTAGTTGAGAATAAACTCTCTCAGCCCTATCATGTATTCACCCACACTCAAAATAAACACTTTTAGAGATGCATTTGTCCCATTGTCTGTAACATACACGTAGGCACTCATTGTCACCCGCAATTCTCATATGCTTACCCTGCACTCAAACTTGTTGCCACCTCCTCACAAATGTAGCCCAGTCTCCCCACCCACCTCCCACAATAATTATCGCTCCAGTCTCAACCACACAAATTAGGCTTGTCCTCCTGATTCAAGTCACCCTTGGCCTTGCCCCACAGAGAACCAGAGAACCTCATGAGTGCAGTCTCCCCGACATACCCCTCTGTCACCTCACAACCTCACATACAGATGTAGGATCTTAATTATGTCACTTTTTTATGCTGAGGATGTTCCTGCATAGCAGGAAATGCAAACTTGTAGTATATTCAAGGTTTAAAAAGACGTCTAAAGTTTATAATTTCCACTTTAAAATGTCAGACTTGATTTTCCCTAACGAAAAAATGTATCAAAACTTTCAAAAAATGTCCCTTAATTATAATCCACATAATAATTCACATTTGATGTTGCTTACCTGCTGTAGCAAACTGTCTCAAATTACCATCCTACACTGCAGCCCCTGCCCACATTGTCCCCACATCAATGTCAATGTCACCGTCACCTTCATTCGTGTTCCCATCCAGGCCAAGCCCACCTCAGGCCCTCCTCTCCTCTCTTCTCACTGAGGCTGTCTCCCGTTCCTCCATTGATTGTTCTGTTACACGGCCGTGGAGTGGAGTGGCGAACCAAAGGCCTACTCTCTCTCTGCAGGAGTCCCCCCCTGACTCCAGCCTTCTCTGGCCTGAGAACAGGCAGCCCGCAGCGGACAGCCAGCCCAGCTTTCCTCAATCTCCAGCCCAGATCCCCACAGCACAACACAACACAAAGCCCTCCGCCCTACTGACCAGAGCAGAGCTGAGAGACAGACAGACAGGTCTGTGAATAGGCGTGAAGCCTGAATAGGCATCTCGTCAGAAAGGACTAATGGGTGGTCTCTGGATGTCAGGAATGGACTACTGCATGGCAGTAGCACAGCCAAATGAACTCTCTCTTTCTCATGCAATGTCACCCAAGACAATAATCTGTTGAAATTTCTTAGTTCTAGACTTCCTGAAAACACTTTCACTTTGCCTTCGCTCTTTGTAGTCTGATTTGTAAAGCCACCCCTCTTTCTCTCTATCTGAGCAGAAATGTTTTCCTAGAGAGTCTCCCTCTATGTTTGTTTGATCTATCAAGAAAAATGTGTCTTGATGATACAAATATCCACAAATCCTCAAGAAGACAGAGCTGCTCTTCCTCCCGGGGAAGGCCTGTCCACTCCAAGACCGTTCCATCACAGTTGACAACTCTGCAGTGTCCCCCTCCTCGTGCAAAAACCTTGGCATGACCCTGGACAACACCCTGTCACTCTCTGAAATCATCAACAAAGTGACTCATTTATGCAGGTTCATGCTCTACAACATCCGTAGAGTATGACCCTTCCTCACACAGGAAGCGGAGTGCATCCTAATCCAGGCTCTTATCTTCTCCCATCTAGACTGCTGCAACTCGCTGTTGGCTGGGCTCCATGCTTGTGCCATCAAACCCTTGCAACCTATCCAACACGCTGCAGCCCTCCTGGTGTTCAACCTTCCCAAGTTCTCCCATGTCACCCCGCTCTTCCGCACATTCTACTGGCTTCCAGTCGAAGAACGCATCCACAACAAGACCATGGTTCTAGCCTACAGAGCAGCAAGGGGAACTGCCCCTCCCTACCTTCGGGTTATGCTCAAACCCTACACCCCAACCTGAGCACTCCACTCTGCCACCTTTGGTCTCTTGGCCCTCCCAATCCTTGAAGCTAGGCACCCATTGAAGCTAGGACAGGAGAGTCCCTACACGTCTTCCGAAAATGTCTGAAACCCTACCTCTTCAAAGAGTATCTTAAATGAATCCTGCGGCGCTATGACTGTGATATGTGGTTAGATGATGAATGCACTAATTGTATGTTGCTCTGGACAAGAGTGTCTGCTGAATTACAAAAATGTAAAATAACAACTTGAGAAATATATCGCACTTACGCCTAACGTTCTTGCCAGTCATGAAATCTTTGTTTAATTTAGCTTACCTGGCTCTATCATAACCTCCATCATGGTGGTCTGGTCTCCTGAGTCTGATGGAGATCCTCAGGAAGACTGGTGTTCCTGGGTGCGGTGTTCAGGCCAGGGCCTGGTTCAGGTGGAGCCTGTCTCCCTGCCTGCTCCCTGGTTTTGTGTTGTGGAAACAATAGGTCGGGATGCAGTGGGCCCCTGGGCCCAATGGCCCCTGGGAGGTGTCACAGAGCAGAGATCCTTGTCTCTCATCATCCCACTGCAGAGCACACACACACAAAGATCCTGACACCGGCTGCTGGTAAGCATGCTTTAATCACTCTCAGGCTCAGATCTTCTTCAGCTCCTCTGCCATTTAGAGGTGTTTACACAACTGCACTCCACAATACCTGGATTCCCCCAACTAAAAGGGGTGTGCAAAGGGAGGGGAGTGAGGTTGGGATTGCATGTGGGAAAGCTTATTGTATTTGCAGTGAATTTAAACATGTTAACGCAGGACACAAAAGAAAAGTTCAAAATCATCCTCAGCATCATCATATGCATGCCGGTATCAGTCCCTGAAGTAGCCTAATGACTAGAAGATGCTATGAAACTAAAGTACTGTACTGTACAGTCGGGCATCAATTCACAGACGACACACTGTACTCCTAACTCTCAAGGGCAGGTGTAGAGTGAATAGGGAAATGAAGCCACAGTTGTACTGGGTGCACAGGCCAGGTGGAGCTGTGATGCTGCAGCATGCAGCCACGCACCCCTCCTCAAGATGGAGGGGGGAGGGGATATAAACGATGACTACCTAAACGATGACCCCCAACACCATCCCCTATGACACCTCATGCCATCAAATTTACACAGTTTGGGATTTGAAACAGACCTGGGAATTGTTTTGGTTTGATGGGAAAGGGCGCACGGCACAGATGGACCTGGGTTAGGCCATAGTTTACGTATGTTGTACAGTCAGTTACCCAATCAGCTCAAGATATATGGGATATGTGTTTTACCCACTCTGCCCAGAATGGGTGAAAACACGCTTCGGTGATGCCATTTCTGAATCCTCTTTAGTGATGACATTTCTGAATCGTCTTCGGTGTTGACATTTCTGAATCGTCTTCGGTGTTGACATTTCTGAATCGTCTTCGGTGATGACATTTCTGAATCGTCTTCGGTGTTGACATTTCTGAATCGTCTTCGGTGTTGACATTTCTGAATCGTCTTCGGTGATGACATTTCTGAATTGTTTTTGGTGATGACATTTCTGAATTGTCTTCAGTGGGGTTTTTCTCTAACATTACCGTAACAGTATATATACAAAGTGGGATTTCGTAACCTAATACATCTGATAATAAGCACTGAGCTCTGTTGACAGGGTGGTGCAGCTTTCTCGCTGCCACTTGAGGATTGTACATGTTGTGGTGGTCATATTCAGAGTTGTTTCCATGGATCACAAAAAAGCTAAATTAGCATGACACGACCTGAATTAAATCTGAAAGGCTTTGAAAATAAAAAGCTTGACAAGCGATGTTCTCTGGCTTAACAGCGGGGGTGAAGTAGCGTCTGGAGTGGCGTATCCAGCCCTGGCACGCCCGCTCATGTATGTCACCACAGGCCTCCTCCATCGTCTGGAGAAGGGATATGCGTTGGTGGGGTCGGCGATCGTATACCTTCCAACGCCATGCCGAAAATAACTCTTCTATTGGGTTAAGAAATTGAGAATATGGTGGCAGGTTGAGCATCAAAACTTGTGGATGGTCAATGAACCAATTGCGGACCAGAGCAGCCCGGTGGAAACTTACGTTGTCCCAGATGACAACACACCTGGACCGCTCTAGCCCATTCCTCTGGTCATTGGGAATGAGGATATTATGCAGGGTGTCAAGGAAGGTGATAATGTGGGCAGTACTGTAAGGACCAAGAGTGGCATGATGATGAAGGATACTGTTCTGACTAATGGCTGCACACATTGTGATGTTGCCACCATGCTGTCCAGGGACATTGACGATGGCGCGGTGTCCTATGAGGTTTCTTCCCCTGCGTCTTGTTTTGGCTAGGTTAAAACCGACCTCATCAACGTAGACAAAATCATGATGCTCAGAAGCAGCATCTAGTTCCATAACTCTCTGAAACAGACAAGACAAAACTTTATTGTACGACAGTATGAATAGACATAGAGCAGTCAATATGTTGCACAATACACTGAAATACAGTACCAATGACAGGATAGTATAGCTTACTTGTACGTATTCATAGCGCAGTTGTTTCACTCTGTCAGAATTTTGCTCAAATAGTACTCTGTAGAGCTGCTTCATACGAATCTGATGGCGTTTCAGGAGACGGCCAAGTGTGGATAAACTCACCCTATTTATGTTACTGAATGTTGTGTTGTCAGTGATGTGGTGTTGCCGTTGTCGTAAACGTATACTGTTGTTTGAAATGACCATATTCACTATGTGTTGTTCCTGCTCTGCTGTCAACAGCCGGTTTCTTCCTCCATTAAAGGGTCGTCTAGCAATTCTGCCAAAACATGATGTGAATGGTTAGGGGTCAAGACTTCTTTCAGTATGAAATGTTACTGTAGTGCTGTAAGTACAGTAGCATGGTATGGAGGGTAGGTTTACTTACCTGTTCTCATTTTGAAATGTTCGGATGACACTTGCTGTAGTGTAGCGGCTCAAGTTAGGCTGGACCCTCTGCCCAGCCTCCCTGAAACTCAAACCACGGTTGACCACATGGGCAATCAAAGTGGCCCGGATCTCATCTGTGATTGTTCTCCTTCCTCCTCTTCCTTGTCCCACTTCTCGTCCTCATCCTCTTCCCCCTCCCCCTCCTCTTCCACCATTCAGGTCGTCCTCATCCTTGTCCTTGTCCTCCTCATCCTCATCCTTGTCCCTGTCCTCTTTTGTTGTCCAAAAAGAGCACATTATGACTTGTTTAGGACTCGAAACTCAATGTATAGGACTTGAGACTTGACGGTCTTGACTTGAGACTTGACTCAGACTTGCCTGTCTTGACTTGGGACTTGAGTGCTAAGACTTGAGTCTTACTTGTGACTTGTAAAACAATGACTTGGTCCCACCTCTGGTGGTCATTATTATGGCCAGGAGTTTTACCTGGGAAGGTCAAGCGGTCAGGAAAACCTCCGGGCCCTAAGCATTATATAATGTTTGTTTCTTCTCTCAAATGTGTTCTATGCACAGGTCAGCTGTTTCCAATTCTTGTGCTTTATTGCATTTAATGCAGATAAGATTTGCTGACACAGTACAGTAATGGCAATGACAATATCGGTTTTCCTTTTACTTTGTTTCACCAAATTACCAAATACATCTGCAACGAACACACACACACACACACACACAATGTGATCAAATAGTCCATGGAGACTGGTTGTCTACCAATGTCTGGTAGAGCTGGTAAAACTGGGCAGAGTATTAACATTAACAGGTGTGGCACCAATTTCCTCTGGCCACAGGCAGTCCATGTACCAAAAGAGAAAACAAAAATCCATAAAAGCCCCAGCGTCCTGCGAATGATCTTGATTCAACGAGTGTAGAGAATTGATTTACTTTGCTGTGGTTCTGGGACTGTAGAATGAAAAAACCTGGATGCTGTCCAATAATGTAAAAGGTAATATCATCTGTCAAAATGCCATCCAGGAAAAAGATATCACACTGGCTCTGGGGATTGAACAAAGTGACTACCACGATACAGCGTGAAATCTCCAACAGCTTTATCTCCTTAGCATTTCTGACAACTAATTTTAGCACTATAGTATCTGGTGAGTTGGGAGCAGGGCTTTATTTCCCAGGAGGTTCTTAGAACTACCACGTCCATCGAGACTGCCTGTCACCAGGTCTTCATCAAGAGACACCCTGGGAAAATAAAAACCTGGCCAGGGTTCAAGTTCTAGGTGGGCGGGGTTCAAGTTCCAGCTGGGCGGGTTTGAAGTTCTAGGTAGGCGGGGTTTGAAGTTCCAGGTGGGCGGGGTTTGCACTTTTAGGAAATGTGTATTGCTCTCAATGTAACATGAAAGCTCAACCACAGTATTTTAAATTATTTCAAAAAGTATTTGAAGCAAGGTCTGATAGACTGAAGACCTGTCTGAGTGTGACAGGGGCCAGTGAGAGGAGGAATGTCCAACACCTCGAAAGGGGTTTACAGCTGTAATCCTGCCATCAGGGGAAGGGATGAGCTTCCGAGCTGACGGATCCTTTGTGAAGGGATGGATAGGCTTTGGGACTAGCAGGGTTCACTGTGAGTGTGTGTAAAGGGATGAGCTCTGGGTTTTATGGACTGATACTGGTAATATGTAGAACAGTTGTCAGGTGGATGTATACCCAACCACTGGCTGGTGGTTTTGACTGAGGTATAAGGTAAAGTGGACAGAATGGCCATATACTTGAAGACATGTGAAGGCTCTTACAGTTTCCCACACACGTTTGCTCAATCTTTGGGCCGTTTTCCCAAAATCCAACCTCTAGCAAAAGCAAACACTGCATTCAAAACTGTTCTCTTTCCAAAATGTTTTTTGCATCAAAATTACACACACGGTCATATGAATAGATCTGTCTACCAACCAATACACTGACGTGCTCAATGCAAAACACTACTGTGAATATCCCATCAGTAGGTTTATGCCTTTTGCATTTTCAGTGTTACACTGTAGCCAGTTGTAAAATATTGTTACCTAAATGTATACCTACTCAAATATACATAAATAAACACAATACAGTAGCAAAAACATTGTCATTTATTTCCAAAATGCAGTATTTTTGTAAAGTTGTGTTTTGTATGTAACACTTTCCATACCCAACAGGAGAAAACCAGGAAAAACATTCAGTAAGATAAAGGGTTTTCTGTACAAAAATAAAAAATGAATGTGGCTCAAGCTTTCAAAACTCTAAACACAAAAACATATCCAAAATGAAAAAAGACATTAGGCTGCATCCTGCCTCCTATTTTGGTCTAATCACAGCACCTCATCTACATCACAAGCGATGTTCTCTCTGGCTAAACAGCGGGGAAAGTATCTTCTGGAGTGACGGATCCAGCCGCCGAAAGCCCCCACATCAACTTCCCCACATGCATCCTCCATTGCCTGGAGAAGAGGCATGCGTGTGAGGGGATGCCGGTCATACACCTTCCATCGCCACGCCAAAAAAAATAACTCTTCAATTGTTTTAGGAATGGGGAATATGGTGTGAGGTATAGAATAAATTGTGGGTGGTTGATGAACCAGTTGCAGACCAGAGCAGCCCGTTGGAAAGTCACGTTGTCCCAGATGACAACATACCTGGGCTGCCCTGATCCACTCTTCTGCTCGGCTGGAATGAGGATGCCACGTAGTGTGTCCAGGAAAGTGATGAGAAGGGTGGTGTTGTAGGGACCAAGGTGATGGTGATATTCCCTCCACGCTGTCCAGGGACATTCACAATGGCCAATAATGTTCCGTCCCCGTCCCCTTATTTTGGCTAGGTTGAAGCCAACCTCATCAATGTAAATATAAACGTGCTGAATTGCAGCGACACCCAGCTCCAAGACTCTCTGAACCAGACAACAAGACAATGTGACAGACCTAGAGCAGTAAATATGGTGAGGCACAATACACTGGATTACAGTACTGTAATGTGTCTATACAGTGCTGATATGAAATATGATGATATGAGTAAATTCACAGTATTGTACTTGCACATATTCATAGCACTGTTCTTTAACCCTCTGAGTTTCGTTCAAATGGCACCTTGTAAACCTGTTTCATCCAGATTTGGTTGCGCTGTAATACACAGTCCAATGTAGACAAGCCCACCTGGTGAATGTTATTGTGTTGTCTGCAATTATGTGGTTCTGGATTTTTCGTAGTCGAATGGTATTGTTTGCCATCACCATGTTCACAATAGCGGTCTCCTGTTCTGGTGTGAACAGCCGGTGTCTTCCACCATGGCCTGGCCATCTCTTAGTTCTGCAGAAGATCCACAAATATGATATGATTGGTTACAGTAAGCTAAAATAATCTATTTTCTTTCAATATGAAATTACATAACTAACATTCGCCAACAATCACTGAGTAACAGGCCTACTGATATGTCAGACTGCAGTATACATACATAAAGATTATAGTGTAGATTGTAGGTAACTTACCCGTTCTCTGTCTGTCTGTCTGTCTGTCTGTCTGTCTGTCTCCTCCTCTTCCTCTCACTCATTCACCTCTAGTTCTTGCTTCACCATTGACTTCCATTTTCCTCCAGAACAGGAGAGCTCATCTGTGGCCTTTTATAGTGCTAAAGCTCTGATTTCTAAGTGAACAATTCAGCAACTAGTGTTTACACCTGTGAAGAGTGGGTGTTGCCAATTGGTGTATAGAGCTTGGCATTGTGATTGGCGTTGCTTTCCAAAGGGACTAACAAGATTTTAATTTTGAATGTTGTGCCTAATGTAGAGAACTGGGTGTAGTGTTTTGCAAAAAGTGTGATATAGAATTTAAAACTGAATGTAAAGCAGGAATTGTGCTTGCAATTTTGCAGTCTTGGTTTAGGGATTTGGTACATGACTTTCAGGTTTCGGTGATTGCGTTTCAAGTTCCAATTTTAGTGTGTAAACAACTGGGAAAAACTGTAATTCAATGCAATCCGATTGATCCATTTAACTTTTTTTTGTCTGACTGAAATGACTCAAAGTGTAACGGCTTTCGTCGTTGGAAGGAGAGGAGGACCAAAGCGCAGCGTGGTGCGTATCCATAATTTATTAGAATACTTCTCAATAATAACAAAAACAATAAACAGACGAAAAACCAACGACGCTACAGTCCCGAACTAGTGAACACAGAAAAAAACAGGAACACATGAACACGAACAATCACCCACAAAGACTAAACAAAGGAAATAAGGTCAGGAACATGACACAAAGACTCTCATTAAAAATGATGCATCATCACACTAACGATATACCCACACACACATGTTATGTTACTTTTCCTAATTAGTCTGCCTGGTTGGTTTCTAACTTGCCCCACGGCTACATGGTCCAGACACAACGTGCCATGACTCAGTCCTCTCAAAGCCTAATGTAAAGATGCAGCTGATGACTGTTCCACTTCTTTCAGCGTCTGGACAATGCTGAACAAACACAATAAACAGAGAGGCAACCCTTAATGTGGTTTGCATTAAATGCTTTACCATAGGGTCGGCAGGTAGCCTAGCGGTTAGAGTGTTGGGCCAGTAACCCGAAAGGTTGCTAGTTTAAGTCACAGAGCCGACAAGGTGAAAAATCTGCCAATGTGCCCTTGAGCAAGGGACTTAACCCTAATTTCTCCAGGGTTTCGCCGTTGATAACGGCAGACCTTGGCCGTAACCCCACTCGCCGAGGGTGTCTTAGGGGGAGTTGGGTTATGCAAAAAAATGATTTCCAATTCATGCATGCGTATCATACACACGTGTGGAACAGGACAAATATAAACACCCACTTTATTATTATGAATTCCATCAGCGTTAGAGGCAGAATGATAGAGGAGTAGGTCGATGGTGCTGAGGACGCACGGATTTCATGTCAGTTCAAATCTAAAGTGTCAGTGTTTTCTTTTAAAGGGTTACAGGACTGGCTTTCGTTCTCACCTGTGTGGCAGTGTCTATTTTGCTGTGCCAAGAATTACCTTGCTTTTGATAAAGGACGTTAAAAGAATTATTCTTTTCTGGAATAGTCTCGACCAATGTACTAGTAAACAATCTAATACGTAGACAAGAATAACTGCTTTGCATTTTCATGTTATTGTCAGTGAATTTCTCCTTGCAGAATAACTATAAATTTCCATCCTGGGCCAGTCGACTTTTAGTATAATGATTATGAAAACCTACAGTAATTTGACCCCCTCCACCGGTATGAAGGCAAAATGCACTTGCCGTCATGTTTCTGTCTATGACTGTTAGGACATGATGAGAGTCTCTGAGCCAGCCAGCCTCTCCCCAGTGTGGCAATATGCAGGAGGAGCTGCAGACACTAGGCCCAGGGGGCATTCATTCATTCTCCCAGTATAAACTGGCAATCCATAGGGCCCCTTAATGGGTACTCAGATCCATTCCCACCCAATATGCTCCCCTATTATTTTGGTTTCAGTTCACAAATAGTGCAGCAGTTGTCTCGCCGGTGGGCTTCAGGCTTTCAACCTGCATTGCTCTGCTTTCCCATCTCTTACCAGTTGAAAACAAGGTCAGCATGACAAAACACGCCAGCCACTATCCATGTCCATGCTATGGGCTCAGTCAGAGATTAGGTTTATATTTTCATATGGGTGTATGCAAACTTTACACGTATTTGAACATACTGGGATAGTCTTACATTTGGTCCTGCTCTTACCTTCATCTATGTGGGCATCAGAACTGACCCTTGCCTGAGTGGACGGGACACCAGAGGAGGCTGGTGGTGGGAGCTATAGGAGGACGGGCTCATTGGAATGGCTGGAATGGAATCAATGGAATGGCACCAAACACATCAAACTCACGGAAACAACGTATTTGACTCTGTTACATTGATTCCATTTCAGCCATTACAATGAGCCCATCCTCCTATAGCTCCCCCCACCAGCCTCCTCTGCAGGACACCAATACCCATGGGATGGGGGTAACTCATAGGGTAGGAGAAGAGGAGATTTAAGGATATGAATGTGAGAGAGGTGGAAGTCGTCTGTAAGCACCAGGCCATGGGCAGTAGGAAGTACACACAGCAAGCTCATTTCCCCTGAGCTTTGCTCTCTGGGATATCTAAACATCACCTGTTGATCCTAACTTACTGAGAGAGAGATGGCGAGGGAGGGGGAGAGAGGGAGGGAGTGAGGGAGACAGAGTATGGAGGGGTGTGGGGGTTGATGGAGAGAATGGAGAAATGGGAGAACGAGACATTTAGCAATGGAAATTAGAAAATGAGGTGGGGGGAAACAGAGAGAGAGGAAGTGAGACAGAAAGTGAGACATTTTGATGTGGTAGAGAAGAGAGAAACATGACCACTGTTACTACTGCACTTACTGATAATACCCCCATCACCAGATGTAGAACCATTAAGGCGTAGTATTCATCATATCCTGCTTAACTACCTCACAGAGAGAACTGAGAAACAGAACCAAGACCAGGGCTGTCTTTATCCATGAGGTCATCTTCTAGGGACTGTTTTCAGGATATTGTATACAAAAAAACAGGCGGAAGAAAATGGAGGACCCCCTATTGGACATCAAATCTCATGAGTCAGTGCAGCTAAAAGTTCACAGCTGTGAATAACCCTAACACTGGGCAGCTGTCTCTGGCATGAACCATGGCACTTATCACCAGGGGGTTAGTGCTCTATGTGACACTAGAAAATGTAAAGCTCTCCAAATGAATTTGTCAGTGTTTCCTATTTTGTCATACTTTGACCCCAAAAATTATGAGTTTTAGGGATAGTCGATAATGCAGACAATAAGCATTAAATGATGGTTAGATACACAATATCAAAGATATTTCCCACACCCATCCAATAATTGCATATCCAGGCCAAACAAACGTCTCTTGGCAAGCATGCGTTGTGAGTAGAGAGTAAGAGGACACTGGCATGCCAGTGTCCGTTCCTCATGTGACTGTTACGTCCCTATGCCTTGTAGGGGAAATAGAAACGTGATTGCCAACAAATCAGACAGCTGCTGCAAGGAATATGTTTTCTCAATGAAACCCGATAACTCTGAGATATTCACATGGATCATGTAGCAGGCATCACGCTGGGTGTAGAGACAGGCTATGTTCAGGCTTAATATACTGCAGACCAGCCATGGCTCCTGTTTTGGGTATTCTGCTAGCTTCGCATAAAGTTTACATTCCTACCGCAAGCTTCACTCCAACACCATTCAATTTATATTAAAGGGGGACTTCATTCATTGTTCACAATTCATTTAAATTAAATATGATAGAATTTCAAGTGGTTTGCATGTGCTGTGTGGTTTTTTTCTTCCACTTTAATGTATCGCAATCAGCAGTGGGCTAATCAGTGTAACTATATAATATATAATGCATCAATCTTTAACTGGAACATTCCCAGTGCTCTCTCCCCCTGCTCCCCATTAGCTCAGAAAATTCATACAGTGCATTGTGGTGGTGGTGGTGGTAGCCTATGGAAAACACAGCTAAGTAGGTGTTTGCCCCGAGAAAGGATCAGCGTAGAAATCCCAGCCTGGAGACGAGGGTTTGTATCAGGGCATATTTAGAGAGGACAAGCTTAATTTAATTGAGCTTTTCTTTGCAGGCTTGCTCAACAAGTTGTTGCCTGTGATGCAATAGGTCCAGCACCACAATACTGATCAACAGCTTTTCTTCCCCCTTCTCCCACAGCCATTCAACACTCTCTCAAAGAGTCAACACTGGTCCTGACTCCTGTCAAGCTGTGTGGGGATTTCAGAATACAAGACATACATTTCTGAAAAGCGCCATTCAATCATGTGAGAACATTACTGTTTTCAATACAATCATCACAACATAGTATGAAACCTGAACTCTATTCTGTAAAAGCCCTATATTGTCTATCAGTGATGCTGTTTTTGTTCATGGAAATCTAACCAAACCAAAAGGGTTTGTTTGTTTTTAGTTTCCTTGCTGGCGTTCTCCTATAATATGTTGAGTCATTGGGGAAGACAATACAATGCATGAAAAGAGTTGGGTTTAGTACTAGGAGAGAAAGAGCTGTTTTGACAGTGTTTTAAAGCTGTCTCCAGGGCTAAGACTAACAATGCTCCACTCAATGGGCAGAAACTGACAGACCACTGTGTTTAAAAGGCCTTGGAATTCACAGCTTACGAAGTTGGGCTCAGCTCAGCGCAGCAGTGCAGCGTTGGGGGCGGAAAAGCTCTTCTTCTTCAGGGGGCCTTAATCTGGAGTGCAAGCCAACACAGGTCTCAGGTGGCTGGCTGTGCAGCTCCTTGATCATCCACCATGAGAACCACCTGAAATGGGAAGCAGTGGGGGAGGAGAGGGGAGGTTTGGAGGGCGAGGGTGAGGAGAGGGGAGTGAAAGAGGGAGGGAAGACACGGTCTGGTCACCTTGTTATGGTAACTCCCTGTGTGACACAGTAACCCTCCTTCCACACCCCACTGCCTTCTCATTCTCCTCAGCATACTTTAAACTGATGTAACTATGTACAACTATGTGCATTAACAGAAAGCAAGAGAAATTTAAAGAATGAATGTCAGTATTGTACGCCTACTACAAGTAGTAATACTGTAGTAGCAGTATTATAATGTTCAGTTTCATACTCAGCAGTATTGTGTTACATGCCTCGGACTGAGCTGTGGTCAGCAGATAATAGGCCTGAATTAACAGGGTGGAATGATGAGACAGAGAAAAGTTAGTAGTGTTCAGTATTAGGCATTCTTCAAGATTAATTAAAATATATTTTTATTTTGTAAAAAAATGTCTCCATATTTTTGTTGTCAAAATCAACTATACATTACAACTGCATTGTAGTATGAAATATTTTTACATTCCATGTTGGGTTTCAAAAATATAAGATCTCCATACATCTACACATTCAAACACAATGACCTCTCACTAATAGTCAAGTGAATAGGGCATTTAATCTGAGGCTATTCCATCAGTAGTATTTAGCATCTAGCAACAAAATCTATTTGGCATGTAAATTCACCTAGAGCTAGCTAGCTAGCACTTACCAAAGCCAAATTCAGTTAGCATAAAGCTAACAAACTGTTCAATGCTATTTTCTTACAAATGTAAACACTTTCAACACATTTTATCATCACATTGCATATTTCCATATATTACCTGAAGTAAACTGAGCCTTTGATCATAGAAAATAAAACAAATAGGAGCTAAAAACATTGTTGAGAAAAAGTTTTTTTCTTAAAGTTAGGACGCCATCTTATTTTCTTGCATATAAATCATTAGCTAGCAACCGAGCGAATCGCCATTACTTATAATGGGGAAAATACCAACCAGTTTTCCACTTGGTTAAAACTCCCTTCAATTGCCTTCAAACATCAACAAACGAATGGACTATGTAATTAACCATGTTATCTTAATATTTTGTGAGTCATTTTGTACTTTTGCGCATTACATACCTGAATTAACAGGGTGGAATGATGAGATGGAGAAAAGTTAGTATTAGACATTCTCCAAGATTGAAGTTTCATCCAAGACCTGACGGTACCACTAACGCTCCCAATTGACGTCACAATTCCCCCTAGCAGCAGTAATCATATATACACTGCTCAAAAAAATAAAGTGAACACTAAAATAACACATCCTAGATCTGAATGAATGAACTATTCTTATTAAATACTTTTTTCTTTACATAGTTGAATGTGCTGACAACAAAATCACACAAAAATGATCAATGGAAATCAAATTTATCAACCAATGGAGGTCTGGATTTGGAGTCACACTCAAAATTAAAGTGGAAAACCACACTACAGTCTGATCCAACTTTGATGTAATGTCCTTAAAACAAGTCAAAATGAGGCTCGGTAGTGTGTGTGGCCTCCACGTGCCTGTATGACCTCCCTACGCTTGGGCATGCTCCTGATGAGGTGGCGGATGGTCTCCTGAGGGATCTCCTCCCAGACCTGGACTAAAGCATCCGCCAACTCCTGGACAGTCTGTGGTGTAACGTGGCGTTGGTGGATGGAGCGAGACATGATGTCCCAGATGTGCTCAATTGGATTCAGGTCTGGGGAACGGGCGGGCCAGTCCATAGCATCAATGCCTTCCTCTTGCAGGAACTGCTGACACACTCCAGCCACATGAGGTCTAGCATTGTCTTGCATTAGGAGGAACCCAGGGCCAACCGCACCAGCATATGGTCTCACAAGGGGTCTGAGGATCTCATCTCGGTACCTAATGGCAGTCAGGCTACCTCTGGCGAGCCAATGGAGGGCTGTGCGGCCCCCCAAAGAAATGCCACCCCACACCATGACTGACCCACCGCCAAACCGGTCATGCTGAGGGATGTTGCAGGCAGCAGAACGTTCTCCAGCAGAACGTTCTCCAGACTGTCACGTCTGTCACATGTGCTCAGTGTGAACCTGCTTTCATCTGTGAAGAGCATAGGGCGCCAGTGGCAAATTTGCCAATCTTGGTGTTCTCTGGCAAATGCCAAACGTCCTGCACGGTGTTGGGCTGTAAGCACAACCCCCACCTGTGGACGTCGGGCCCTCATACCACCCTCATGGAGTCTGTTTCTGACCGTTTGAGCAGACACATGCACATTTGTGGCCTGCTGGAGGTCATTTTGCAGGGCTCTGGCAGTGCTCCTCCTGCTCCTTCTTGCACAAAGGCGGAGGTAGCGGTCCTGCTGCTGGGTTGTTGCCCTCCTACGGCCTCCTCCACGTCTCCTGATGTACTGGACTGTCTCCTGGTAGCGCCTCCATGCTCTGGACACTACGCTGACAGACACAACAAACCTTCTTTCCACAGCTCGCATTGATGTGCCATCCTGGATGAGCTGCACTACCTGAGCCACTTGTGTGGGTTGTAGACTCCGTCTCATGCTACCACTAGAGTGAAAGCACCGCCAGCATTCAAAAGTAACCAAAACATCAGCCAGGAAGCATAGGAAGAGAAGTGGTCTGTGGTCACCACTAGCAGAACCACTCCTGGTTGTCTTGCTAATTGCCTATAATTTCCACCTGTTGTCTATTCCATTTGCACAACAACATGTGAAATTTATTGTCAATCAGCGTTGCTTCCTAAGTGGACAGTTCGATTTCACAGAAGTGTGATTGACTTGGAGTTACATTGTGTTGTTTAAGTGTTCCCTTTATTTTTTGAGCAGTGTATATTACTTTCAATGCAAATACCTGGGAGGCCTAGAAAATGATACCAGAGATGGCTCCATAAAATAACAAACAAAATAAAACATAAAAATATTGTACATATTTGTGTGCATCACAATTGCACTAAGCAATTAGTATAATCTATTACATTTCATATACTCATATACTCAGTGTTGTCTGAGCCTTAAAAGGAAACCTCTTAAGCCTGTAACACCTTAAAATCCCCTTGGGATCAATAGAGTATAACTGTCTTGTATTCTAAAAGGTGCAAATGCAGGTCACAGAGACTGAACGTTGAAAAACAGAGGCAGCAAGTAAGGTTAACTACCCACACTCTGAAAAGGTTAAAAAGCAACCCAGCACTGGGTAAATAGTGGACAGAAGACACATTGGGTTATTTTTGACCCAGCAGTTTGGACACTTAGTTGGGTTATTGAGCTATGACCAGATGGGCAGTATTTCTGTCACATGTATTTGAAATATGCTGTAACGGCTGTCGTCTTCCTCCTCGTCTGAGGAGGAGAAGTTTCTGAGGAGGAGGAGGAGAAGGATCAGAGGACCAATGCGCAGCGTGGTAATTGTTCATCTTATTTAATGAAGTGAATAACTCAAAATACAAAAAACAACAAAGTAAAAACTGAAACAGTTCTACCTGGTGCAGACACACAAAGACTGAAGACAACCACCCACAAAACCCAACAGAAAATAGGCTACCTAAATATGGTTCCCAATCAGGGACAACGATTGACAGCTGCCTCTGATTGAGAACCATATCAGGCCAAACACAGAACTACAACACAGAAACACAAAACATAGATTACCCGCCCAACTCATGTCCTGATCATACAAAAGAACTATGGTCAGAACGTGACATATGCATTTGAATTATTTCAGACTATTTGGTATTTTGTATTACACTGGGCTGAACTACACTCCAATGTATTATACTTTCTAAAGCTGTAATTAGTATTTTCAAAATACAAAATACTTTTCTTTACCATTTCTTATTTGCAGTTCAGAATTTTGTGACCCCCTTTCACCCTACATTGGTATCAAAGGTCTGATGGCACTATGGTGTGATAAAAGCGTCTGCTAAATGACCAAAATGTAAACGCATGTGTAAAAATGTACATTTTCCAAGCATGTTGAGTAAAACAGGGCCAATGACAATACCCAGTGTGCTTTGCAGTTGTTCATTTTCACATATTCATTTACATTTTGGTCATTTAGCAGACACTCTTATCCAGAGTGACAGTCTGTTCAACTAAGGGAAATGGGGAGGGTCATGCGTTGTCAATTTCAGTCAGGGGAGGGTTTAGTATTTTTTCCATCTAGTCCAGGGTAATTTGATCATGTAATTTGTAATCAATGAAATTTCAACATTTCTCAGTGTTTTAGAGTTAGTTGCTTACTAGGCTATATATCGATGTGTGCCCGATGCCGCCCCTCATCTTTGATTCTCCGCTTGGGACGCAATATCATATGCGCCTATAGGCTATTTAGTGTGGTCTCAATCAAATAATCCATATACTATAGGTGCGGAGCGTGCTGGTTTTCTGTTCTACCTGATAATTAATTGCACCCACAAATCAGTCCCTGATTAGAGAGACAATTGAAAAAAGCAGTGGAACTGGCTTTGAGGTCCAGAGTTGAGTTTGTCTATAGGCTATATAGGCTATATGCTATGAAGTGCATGCTTGGAGAAGCACAGAGCCAAGTTATGTTTCTAAGATAGCTGCAGGATGGTGTAAATTAAACTAGGCTGCTTTACACACTACAATGTATATTCCAACCCTGAGCCCCGGCCTGCTCTGCTCTTGCTGATCAAAAATATTTTTGTGTGCTGCTTGGCTGTGCCGTGCTGTGTAGGGCTACGGTGTCAATAAATCAATATATTTTGATTAGGCCTAGACCAAAACATCTGTGTGTGTTGGAGCCTATTTCTTCCTATTTAATAAATAAGAGGTAGGCCTACCTGTTTGACAGATGAAATGAGGCTATAGGCTGCTATATCCATATTCCTCCATCCACCATGCACTCTTTAAATAGCCTACCTCCGTGTCAGTGAAGGGCAGTTAAATTAAAACTCGAATTGAGGGGGTTTGAAAGGGTATGCCATTGGCCTACTATTATTAAAGAAAATGACAAAAAGCACATATAAACTGGGTGGTTCGAGCCCTAAATGCTGATTGTCTGAAAGCCATGTCATATCAGACCATATACCACAGGTATGACAAAACATTTATTTTACATTGGTGACCAGTTTATAATAAAAAATAAGGCACCTCATGGCACCTCGTGGGTTAGCCATGGTATATTGGCCATATACCACACCCTCTTGTGCCTTGTTGCTTAACTATGACAGTGCTTTGGTCCGCAATGCTTATGGGATATCATTGTTTCGTTTCTTTGACATTCAGAGGCTGACTATTTTTGGGAAGTCGACCACTACAGGTGTAGTCTACGTGAGGACGTTCGTAGGGAGCTAGCCTGCAGGGACACCACCCTTACCTTTGACCAGCTGGTGGACCTATCCATCCGGCTGGATAACCTGTTGGCCTCCCGCGGAAGTCCGGATCGGGGTCCGTCAGCTCCATCCCCCAGCACCTCCGATCCGACGCCGATGGAGCTAGGAGGTGCTGCTATGAGAGGGGCCAGAGAGCACACTGCTGGTCGGTGTTGGGGAGGTTCTCCAGGGGGTCGAGGCAGCAGGCAGGTCACTGGTGGATCATCCCAGGTGAGTAGGCACCCGACTCACCCAGAGCTTCCTGTTTCGCACATGTGTGTATGTATAGAATTTCCTGAGTTTTCCCCGCATTCCCAGCATAAGGCGCTAGTAGATTCAGGCACAGCTGGGTACTTCATTTACCGTTCATTTGAAATTAGATTAGGGATCCCTATTGTTCCTGTTGATGTGCCCTTCCCTGTACATGCCTTAGATAGTCGTCCTTTAGGGTCGGGCTGATCAGTTAGGTCACTGCTCCACTATGTATGATAACGCAGGAGGGTCATAAGGAGAGAATTAGTCTCTTTCTGATCGATTCTCCTGCGTTTCCTGTGGTGTTGGGGCATCCCTGGTTGGCCGATCATGACCCCACTATTTCATGGAAACAGGGGGCTCTCAAGGAATGGTCACGTCAGTGTTCAGGGAGGTGTGTAGGTGTTTCCATAGGTACAACTACGGTGAAGAGTCCAAACCAGGTCTCCACCATGCACATCCACCCTGAATATGTCGATTTGGCTCTCGCCTTCTGTAAGAAGAAGGCGACTCAACTACCACTCCATCGACGGGGGGATTGTGCGATACATCTCCTGGTAGACGCAGCACTTCCCAGGAGTCACGTGTATCCTCTGTCACAGGAGGAGACGGCGGCTATGGAAACACATGTCTCCGAATCTCTGGGACAGGGATACATTCGGCCTTCCACTTCACCTGCCTCCTCGAGTTTCTTTTTTTGTGAAGAAGAAGGATGGAGGTTTACGCCTGTGTCTTGACTATCGAGGTATAAATCAGATCACGGTGAAGTACAGTTACTAGCTGCCTCTCATAGCGAGTGTGACAGAGTCATTGCATGGGGCGCGCTTCTTCACAAAATTGGATCTCAGGAGCGCTTACAACCTGGTGCGTATCCGGGAGGGGGATGAGTGGAAGACGGCATTTAGTACCACCTCTGGGCACTATGAGTACCTTGTCATGCTGTACGGGTTGATGAATGCTCCATCAGTCTTTCAATCCTTTGTAGATGAGATTTTCAGGGACCTGCTTGGGCAGGGTGGAGTGGTGTATATAGATGACATTCTAATATACTCCGCTACACGCGCCGAGCATTTGTCCCTGGTGCACAAGGTGCTTGGTCGACTGTTGGAGCATGACCTGTACGTCAAGGCTGAGAAATGTCTGTTCTTCCAACAGTCCTGGAAAATGACCGCATTTCAGCCGTGTGTAATTAACCGACTCCAACCACGGTAAAGGAGGTGCAGCAGTTCTCAGGGTTTGCCAACTACTACCGGAGGTTTATCTGGGGCTTTGGTCAGGTAGCGGCTCCCATTACCTCTTTGCTAAATGGGGGGCCGGTGCGACTGCAGTGGTCAGCTGGGGCGGACAGGGCTTTTGGTCACCTGAAGGCTCTGTTTACCTTGGCTCCCGTGGTGGCTCATCCTGATCCCTCTTTGGCATTTATAGTAGAGGTGGATGCGTCCGATGCTTTTTTTGAAGAAGAAGCTCAGCCCGGTGGAGCGAAACTATGATGTGGGGGATCGGGAGCTGTTGGCTGTTGTCAAGGCTCTGAAGGCGTGGAGGCACTGGCTTGAGGGGGCTAAACACGCTTTCCTCATTTGGACTGACCACCGCAATCTGGAGTACATATGGACGGAGAGGAGACTCAACCCTCGCCAGGCAAGGTGGGTCATGTTTTTCACCTGTTTTGTTTTCACCCCTTCCTATAGACCAGGTTCCCAGAACGCCAAGGCAGACGCACTGTCCCGGATGTATGACACAGAGGAGCGGTCCACGGATCCCACTCCCATACTTCCGGCTTCTTGCCTGGTGGCACCGGTGGTATGGGAGGTGGACGCGGACATCAAGTGGGCGTTACGTACAGAGCCCACTCCCAACCAGTGTCCAGTTGGGTGCCTGTACGTTCTATCTGATGTCCACGATCGTTTGATCTGTTGGGCCCACACGTCACCCTCCTCTGGTCATCCTGGCATCGATCGGGCAGTGCGCTGTCTTAGTGGGAAGTACTGGTGGCCCACTTTAGCTAAGGACGTGAGGGTTTATGTTTCCTCTTGCTCAGTGTGCGCCCAGTGCAGGGCACCTAGACACCTGCCCAGAGGCAAATTACAACCACTACCCGTTCCACAACGGCCGTGGTCACACGTATCGGTGGATTTTGTGGCGGATCTTCCTCTGTCACAGGGAAACACCACGATCCTGGTTGTTGTGGATCGGTTTTCTAAGTCCTGCCGTCTCCTTCCTTTGCCTGGTCTCCCTATGGCTCTACAGACTGTGGAGGCCCTGTTCACCCATGTCTTCCAGCACTACGGGGTGCCTGAGGATATAGTTTCTGACTGGGGTTCCCAGTTCACGTCTAGGGTCTGGAGGGCGTTTATGGAATGCCTGGGGGTCTCGGTCAGCCACACCTCAGGTTTTCACCCCGAGAGTAACGGGCAGGTGGAGAGAGTTAACCAGGATGTGGGTAGGTTTCTGCGGTCCTATTGCCAGGACTGGCCGGGGGAGTGGGCGGCTTTCATCCCCTGGGCAGAGATGGCTCAAAACTCCCTCTGCCACTCCTCCACTAACCTATCTCCTTTTCAGTGTGTACTAGGTTATCAGCCGGTCCTGGCACCGTGGCATCAGAGCCAGATTGAAGCACCTGCGACTGCCACCGCAGTGAGGCCCCGGACCGGGTCTGACTCTCGACCCGAAATCTACCCCTTCGCCTAGCCTGCCGGAAGCTGGGTACGCGGTTTGTGGGGTCATCAGCTCCCTCCTGATTACCCTATTAACCCCTTGTTCCATGGGTCTCTCCTCAGGCCGGTGGTGACTCGTCCGCTCCAGCAGTCTAAGGTGCGGGAGGTTCCTCCACCCCCTCTGGACATCGAGGGGGCCCCAGCGTATACTGTGCGAGCCATCATGGACTCAAGGCGTCGGGCGAGGGGCCTTCAGTACCTCGTGGAGTGGGAGGGGTACGGTCCGGAGGAGAGATGCTGGGTGCCGGTGGAGGACATCCTGGACCCTTCCTTACTGCAGGAATTTCACCGTCTCCACCCGGATCGTCCTGCGCCTCGTCCCCGACGCCGGTGTCGGCACGCTGCTGGAGCCGCGCGTCAAGGGGGGGAGGGGGGGGGGGGGTACTGCCACGACTTCCGCAGAAGTTGGTGCCGAACGCCTTTTTCGGGCGGCGTTCGGCGGTCGACGTCACCAGCTTTCTAGCCTCCACCAATCTACATTTCTTTTTCCATTTGTTTTGTCTTGATTGTACACACCTGGTTTCCATTACATTTTAATTTATTCCCTATTGAACCCTCTGGTTTCATCATGGTTTTGTGCGTGTTTATTGTTGTCAGTTGTCTCGTTTATGTGATTCTGGATATTCGTTCTCCTTGTTGGAAGTTTGTTTGTTGAGTAAAGTTACGATTATTACTCATCTCTGTGTCCTGCGCCTGACTCCGCCTTACCCACATCACCTAGACTCTGACACAGCCGAACAGCAACAACATTCTCAGTAATGGTTACAGAAACGTCTTACTTGCTATGACTGTGATATGGTGTTGTTTATCTACCTTAGTTGAATGCACTGTCTCTCTGAATAGGAGCTTCTGCTAAATCAGGTGTGTCAAACTCAGTCCATGGAGGGCCTAGCGTCTGCAGGTTTTTGTTTTTTCCTTTCAATTAAGCCCAAGACAATCAGGTGTGGGGAGTTCCTTACTAATTAGTGACCTTAATTCATCAATCAAGGACAAGGGAGGAGTGAAAACCCACAGACACTCGGCCCTCTGTGGAATGAGTTTGACACCTGCGTGACAAATGACCAAAATGTATATGTGAAAATGTACAACTGCAAAGCACACTAGGTATTGTCATTGGCTTAGTTTCGGCGCGGAGATCATTATAGTAATACTCACCAAGCTTCACAATTGTAAATTTTTACATATACATTTACATTAGTTCACTTAAAATCTAATTAAATCTAATTTAGCAGACGCTCTTGTCACACCGTGGTGCAATCAGACTATTAATACCAATGTACTCTTAAAGGGGGGCACAAAATTGTGAACCACTGTAAAGAAATAGTATAGGAAAGTATTTTGTATTTTGAAAATACAAATTACAGCTTTTCGAAAGTATCTTGTTACAAAATATGTTGGAGTGTAGTTCCGCCCAATGTAATACAAAATACGCATTCTGCAGTGATATGCCATCCCATCTGGTTTTGCACTATCACTTGTTTTTCTTTTAAACAGGACAATGACCCAAAACACACCTCCAGGGCTATTTGACCAAGAAGGAGAGTGATGGAGTGCTGCATCAGATTACCAGTGCCCAGATTCACAAAACACTTCTTACGCAAAAAGAAATAATAGTGTTAAGAAAAAAATAAGAAATTCATAAGATAGTTTGTAAGAGCAATTCCTCAACACTATCATAAGATTGAATGATTTTCTTACGAACTTCTCAAATATCTTCTTATGAATCTTCTTAAGATGTTTGTTGCTAGGCAACCGTTTTAGCTAGCTATCTAGCTAGCAATGGCAATCACGTTAGTATATTTCTTACTGAGATTACTGTTCTGAATTGTTTTTATTGAGTTTCAAATAATCCTTACTGAAACTTTCAGATCAATCAATCAATCAATTTTATTTTATATAGCCCTTCGTACATCAGATAATATCTCGAAGTGCTGTACAGAAACCCAGCCTAAAACCCCAAACAGCTAGAATGCAGGTGTAGAAGCACGGTGGCTAGGAAAAACTCCCTAGAAAGGCCAAAACCTAGGAAGAAACCTAGAGAGGAACCAGGCTATGAGGGGTGGCCAGTCCTCTTCTGGCTGTGCCGGGTGGAGATTATAACAGAACTATGCCAAGATGTTCAAAAATGTTCATAAGTGACAAGCATGGTCAAATAATAATCATGAATAATTTTCAGTTGGCTTTTCATAGCTGATCATTAAGAGTTGAAAAACAACAGGTCTGGGACAGGTGGCGGTTCCATAACCGCAGGCAGAACAGCTGAAACTGGAATAGCAGCAAGGCCAGGCGGACTGGGGACAGCAAGGAGTCACCACTGGCGGCAGTCCCGACGCATGGTCCTAGGGCCCAGGTCCTCCGAGAGAAAGAAAGAGAGAAGGAGAAAATTAGAGAGAGCCAAGATTTTCAAAATGTTCATAAATGACAAGCATGGTCAAATAATAATCAGGAATAAATCTCAGTTGGCTTTTCATAGCCGATCATTAAGAGTTGAAAACAGCAGGTCTGGGACAGGTAGGGGTTCCATAACCGCAGGCAGAGGAGTTGAAACTGGAATAGCAGCAAGGCCAGGCGGACTGGGGGCAGCAAGGAGTCACCACGGCCGGTAGTCCCGACTTATGGTCCTAGGGCTCAGGTCCTCCGAGAGAAAGAGAGAAGGAGAAAATTAGAGAGAGCCAAGATTTTCAAAATGTTCATAAATGACAATGATGAAGTTTGTGAGTGAATTAAACATGTTCAATTGCTTTCATGAGCTTTTTCTCTCACTGCCCTGAGTTTAAGACAAAGGGTTTAGCTATCTTGGAATTCAAGAACATCTCCAAGAACCTTACTTTCAAGAATCTAATTTCTTTTAAACTTTTTGCTTAAGTAGAAACATAAGAACATTTCCAATAACCTTTTAGAGGAATAGCAACTTTCCTCAACTTTCTTCTTAATAAGTCTATAGTTAAGGGAAAAAACAGCAGTTAAGAAGAAATTTCTCCTTAAGAAGGTTTTGTGAATCTGGGCCCTGGCCTCCACAATCACCCGACCTAACCCAATTGATATAGTTTGGGTGAGTTGGACCGCAGAGTGAAGGAAAAGCAGCCAACAAGTGCTCAGCATATGTGGGAACTCCTTCAATACTGTTATATAAGCAATTCTCATGAAGCTGGTAGAGAGAATGCCAAGAGTGTGCAAAGCTGTCATTTTTTTATTTATTTATTTTATTTTATTTTACCGTTATTTTACCAGGTAAGTTGACTGAGAACACGTTCTCATTTGCAGCAACGACCTGGGGAATAGTTACAGGGGAGAGGAGGGGGATGAATGAGCCAATTGTAAACTGTCATTAAGGAAAAGGGGTGGCTACTTTGAAGAATCTCAAATATAACATATATTTTGATTTGTCTAACACTTTTTTGGTTACTAAATTATTCCATTTGTGTTATTTCATAGTTTTGGTGTCTTCACTATTATTCTACAATGTAGAACATAGTAAAACTAAAGGAAAACCCTTGAAGGAGTAGGTTTGTCCAAACTTTGGACTGGTACTGTATATCTGGAGATATACATCACTTGTGACTGGAGGTTCAAACTCACTTAACCACACTTAAGAGGGGAGATGGGGGTTGTTTGAACACTCAAGGCCAAGCTTTGCTCAAACTGGGGGAGAGCAGGGCAGGGCGGAGGGAGGGGTGATGGGAGGTTTGATAGGGGGCGTCCCATTGAATGATAAATCACCTGTCAAGCCAGTTGAACAGCCGAGCCGTACAGTATGAAGTACTGACCAGGACCAACCTTCTGCTCCACGGGAGGTTTCTGTCCTCCCTGAGCTCGCCTTAGGACACCTGCATTACCGTTTGATATGGTTTTGGTTTGGAGCCTTCGCATTTGGCAAGGGTTGACACTTGTATATTGCGCATGTAAGTGTTAAAACCATCTTGTTATTGAATAGCACCAGTTATTGTATGGATAGTATTAATGAGGCCCAGATTGTTGAACTAGAAGTGCAAGTAGGCTACAATTTCTTAATTATGAGATTAATCATGAGTTACTTGATCCTGTCACATTCTCATTGAGCTATGACACCAAAACAAGACCACTTTTTTACCAAATCAGGGCAACAATATCGCTCAGTCATCAATCAGGGTCAAAACTGTCACGTTCGTTTGTAGAGACGGACCAAAGCGCAGCGGATGTTGAGTTCCACATAGTTTATTAAAAGTGAAACAAAACAATAAACAATAAATGAACAACAAACCATGACTACAGCGGTGCTACGTGCACGAACTCAAAACAATATCCCATAACACACAGGTGGAAGTAATGCTACTTGAATATGATCCCCAATTAGAGACAACGATTACCAGCTGCCTCTAATTGGGAATCATACCAAATCACCAACATAGAAATAATAACCTAGAACCCCACATAGAAATAATAAACTAGAATAGACATACATATACTAAATTACCCCCTAGTCACGCAATAGTGTGAATTTTTGTCACGCCCTGACCATAGAGAACCATTGTTTCTCTATGGTGTAGTAGGTCAGGGCGTGACAAAAATTCACACTATTGAGTTGAGTAAATGATCAACCCTGGTAAAAAGTTTAAACACAATGGAAAAACATGTTCCGCACATGTCCCTTTTCAGAGTAGTCCAAATCAAGCCAAGATGTGTTACGCTACACGAAATATCCTCTCCTCAAAACCAAATAAGGCCCTCCAACATATTCCCCTGAAATCATTTGAATACAAAAACGTGAAACATTGTTCAAATATATATTCCAAGGACATTCTATCAATGAAAGCAATAAAGACATTTGTTCTCCATGTGAAGTCTCTTTGTTTTAGAAAAGCGTACTGCTCAATCTATTCTATCTGCAGTAGTCAGCAGCAATCATGTGTTCCTCTGGTCAGACTTCCAGGATGCTTCATTGATGTGTTGCGTCAAACCACAATCGACCACATGCATCCTAAGCGAACAATCCGTGAGTCACATCCTCATGGTTTTAATCCCCTCTACACACTCACTGCTACTGCATTGCAATCAGTAACCCCTTCAAAGCACATGCACCACACGCTCACCCTGTTCCCCTAACCCCCTTTCCCGACCTCACTGGGTCAAGCCAGGGCATGGCTTGTTTTCACGAGACAACAAGCCTGCTCAACATGTGGAACTCATAGGCACTAAATGGCAATTTGTTAATATCATTGTCATCTGATATGTGGAGGAATGACCTCAATATGCAGACAATTAGTGGCTGCCAAGGGCATGACTTCTCTTTCTCTCCTTCCTCCTGCCTACATGAGTTGTGTTCTGTCCAAGACTGTAGAGGCAGGAACTCAACTAGGCCATTGGCCACACAGTGAGCGAATTTCCATGCTGTTTGTGCCTTTACGTCACAGGAGGTTGGTGGCACCTTGATTGGGGAGGAAGGGCTCATGGTAATGGCAGGAGCGGAGTCAAACACATTTTGTGTCAAACACATCAAACACATGGCTTCCATGGTTTCCATGTGTTTGATGCCATTCCATTTGCACCATTGCAGCCATTATTATGAGGGTCCTCCCATCAGCAGCCTCGATTGCTTTACATTAAATATTGTGAGCAACAATGTGAGCAACTGCAAGATCAGGTGTTTAGCCTCCAAATCCCATAATTCCAAGAGTCCTTCAAATGGTCCGATGATGAAGTATCTGATGCATGTCCATCATGAGAGGAGGCAGATAGGAGTTTTCCTTATTCTTGCCTCGAGGGCAGAAATTCATGTGATTTAGGCAACCTTTAGGCAAGCAATCACAATTGGTAAGGTTTGGGTTAGGGGTTAGGATAATTTTAGGTAAGAAAACAAGGGGTACAGATGCAGTAAGGGGAGGGGTTATGAATATGTTACAGAATGCCTGACTCTCAGCCCATCTGGTGAGGGATTAACTAAGTCACATAATAATAAGCCTGCTGGACTTTACATGAATGAACCATTGCATGTGTGGAGGCTTAATTAGAAGGTGGGCTGTTATACGGACAACCCCATGCAGGCACTTGGCTCATTTAAGGAGTAGTCACTGGGTGCTGTAGGTGATGGGAGTGATGTTTGTTAGGGGGTGGGGTATGTTGTTGGGAGTGATGTTTGTTAGGGGTGGGTTGTTGGGAGTGACGTTTGTTAGGGGTGGGTTGTTGGGAGTGACGTTTGTTAGGGGTGGGTTGTTGGGAGTGATGTTTGTTAGGGGTGGGGTATGTTGTTGGGAGTGATGTTTGTTAAGGGGTGGGGTATGTTGTTGGGAGTGATGTTTGTTAGGGGGTGGGGTAGGTTGTTTGGAGTGATGTTTGTTAGGGGTGGAGTAGGTTGTTGGGAGTGATGTTTGTTAGGGGGTGGGGTAGGTTGTTGGGAGTGATGTTTGTTAGGGGTGGGGTAGGTTGTTTGGAGTGATGTTTGTTAGGGGTGGAGTATGTTGTTGGGAGTGATGTTTGTTAGGGGGTGGGGTAGGTTGTTGGGAGTGATGTTTGTTAAGGGGTGGAGTATGTTGTTGGGAGTGATGTTTGTTAGGGGGTGGGGTAGGTTGTTGGGAGAGATGTTTGTTAGGGGTGGGGTATGTTGTTGGGAGTGATGTTTGTTAAGGGGTGGAGTATGTTGTTGGGAGTGATGTTTGTTAAGGGGTGGAGTATGTTGTTGGGAGTGATGTTTGTTAGGGGGTGGGGTAGGTTGTTGGGAGTGATGTTTGTTAGGGGTGGAGTATGCTGTTTGGAGTGATGTTTGTTAGGGGGTGGGGTAGGTTGTTGGGAGTGATGTTTGTTAAGTGGTGGGGTAGGTTGTTGGGAGTGATGTTTGTTAGGGGGTGGGGTAAGTTGTTGGGAGTGATGTTTGTTAGGGGTGGGGTAGGTTGTTGGGAGTGATGTTTGTTAGGGGGTGGGGTAGGTTGTTTGGAGTGATGTTTGTTAAGGGGTGGGGTAGGTTGTTGGGAGTGATGTTTGTTAGGGGTGGAGTATGTTGTTGGGAGTGATGTTTGTTAAGGGGTGGGGTATGTTGTTGGGAGTGATGTTTGTTAAGGGGTGGAGTATGTTGTTGGGAGTGATGTTTGTTAAGGGGTGGAGTATGTTGTTGGGAGTGATGTTTGTTAGGGGTGGGGTAGGTTGTTTGGAGTGATGTTTGTTAGGGGTGGGGTTGGTTGTTGGGAGTGATGTTTGTTAGGGGTGGGGTAGGTTGTTTGGAGTGATGTTTGTTAGGGGTGGAGTATGTTGTTGGGAGTGATGTTTGTTAGGGGGTGGGGTAGGTTGTTGGGAGTGATGTTTGTTAGGGGTGGGGTTGGTTGTTGGGAGTGATGTTTTTAGGGGTGGAGTAGGCTGTTGGGAGTGAGGAGGTAGGTACTAGGGTTAATAAAGTGACAGTCCAAGGGGGGCTTGGTACCTGTTTGGCAATCCAATGGAGGATATGTCCCTTAAATAAATGTGTTTTGTGGTTTCTTCCTGGTTTCTTCTTTGTGGTTTCATCCTGTTCTCTTGGTTTCAGGGAGTTGGACCAGAAAGTTCACTGTAAAATAGTGTCTCTGTGGGGGAAAGCTGAAAAGGTAAGTTCATCACCTTTATAGAGCTATACTACAGAGAAGTGGATATCGAATGGGACTGCAGTTGGACTGTAACTGGTTGCTGTTTGTGAAATTAAATTCTTATTCCACATTCTCAGTTTGGCCTTGAACATGAACGAGCTCTGAGAGTGGTTTAGGACTGAATGGCTTCACGGGAGGCTTGGAAATGAATGAATAACACATCAGGGAAGCATTAGACTGAGGAGCTACAGTAGAAAGATGTACTTAATCTGAACAATAACCACATCTCAGGAGGACCTCTCAGGTTCAAACGCAGCTTAGGTGCTTGGACAGATACTGTGGTGCTTGGACAGATACTGTGGTGCTTGGACAGACACTGTGGTGCTTGGATATATAATATGGTGCTTGGACAGACACTGTGGTGCTTGGATATATAATATGGTGCTTGGACAGATACTGTGGTGCTTGGACAGATAATGTGGTGCTTGGACAGATACTGTGGTGCTTGGACAGACACTGTGGTGCTTGGATATATAATATGGTGCTTGGACAGATACTGTGGTGCTTGGACAGATAATGTGGTGCTTGGACAGATACTGTGGTGCTTGGACAGATAATGTGGTGCTTGGACAGATACTGTGGTGCTTGGACAGATAATGTGGTGCTTGGACAGATACTGTGGTGCTTGGACAGATAATGTGGTGCTTGGACAGATACTGTGGTGCTTGGATAGATAATGTGATGCTTGGATAGATAATGTGGTGCTTGGACAGACACTGTGGTGCTTGGATAGATAATGTGGTGCTTGGATAGATACTGTGGTGCTTGGACAGATAATGTGATGCTTGGATAGATAATGTGATGCTTGGATAGATACTGTGGTGCTTGGATAGATACTGTGGTGCTTGGACAGATACTGTGGTGCTTGGACAGATACTGTGGTGCTTGGACAGATACTGTGGTGCTTGGATAGATAATGTGATGCTTGGATAGATAATGTGGTGCTTGGACAGATACTGTGGTGCTTGGATAGATACTGTGGTGCTTGGATAGATAATGTTGTGCTTGGACAGATACTGTGGTGCTTGGATAGATAATGTGGTGCTTGGATAGATAATGTGGTGCTTGGATAGATACTGTGGTGCTTGGATAGATAATATGGTGCTTGGACAGATACTGTGATGCTTGGACAGACACTGTGGTGCTTGGACACTCACTGTGATGCATGGACAGATACTGTTGGGCTTGGACAGATACTGTTGTTCTTGGACAGTCAATGTGCCGTCCAAGTGCTCAGTTGAATTGGCTTCACTTAATCAGAATGGATGAATGGTCTCTTGTCACCGTGATAGCCCTATAAAAGTGAAGTCAGTGAATTTTATAATTTTATTACCTCATCTTGTGGATCCTGTTGTAGGCCTCACTTACTGACTTTAAGGCAAACGTTTGAGTGGCAGTAGATCGCATGAAACAAGAATTGCGACGGCAGAGAGGATCTTTGAATGAATAGACAATAGCCATAACATCAATGTCTTCTTGAATGTTTTTCTTTTTGTTTGAAAGTCAAAGCAAAAGACCTCACCACATCCGAAAGCTCTTCCGGTGAGCCCACCGAATCTAATCACCCACAATGAGGTGACATTTCTGGCCAAAGCAGATGAAAAAACCAAGGTCTCTTTCATGTGTCCATCAAGTATGCTCTAGACATTATGTGCCACAATGACTAATGAAGAACTGGACTGACCTCTGCCTCTATGAAGTAGGTCCACAGTTTACTCTAAACACATATTATAGGTTAAATCCTTATTTAGATGTTATTATTGCTCCTGATCCATGGGTTTAATGAGGAAACGTTATTCATTCTGCTAACTTTTATGTGGGCTATAATACGTAATACCCATAGGACAATAATGAGTATACTTTTCGATCAAATTCTGCAAAGAGGTGTGCAGTGGGCTCTGTAATAGCCCAGCAAAACATTTGGTAACACTTTACTTATACTGTTTAACTAAACGCCTGCAGGTTTAATGCTTTATAACTTGTTGATGGAGACAGTTTTCTTTTACAGTTCTTCTTCACACAGAGTACAGACGGCCCCAATTGTGTGTTGGCCGAGGCGCACTCACTATTGGCTCTTCGGCCTAGGGGCGTTCCTTGTGTTCCTGTGTTGGCGAGCCTTTAGGGTGCAAGGGGTGTTCTATGGATGGCTAAGGAAAAGCTTAGTTGGCACTGATCCCTCCTTTCCACATAGACGTAGCTTACATTAGGCAGCAAATAGTGTGTTATGCATCGTAAATAGTGCGTGTTTACAGAGCATAGTGGATGCATGTTTAGCCATGCGATGAGGCCAGTGCACTTTGCAAGACTTGTGCTGCAGAGAGCCTCCGCAGATCCCACGACCTGTTGCTGACAAGCTGGGAGAAGGAGAGGTGAGCGCCGCTTGAGAAGGGTTGCCTACTGCCTTGGAGACGAGAGCCGGTGGTTTCTTCACCCGGGAAATCATGCAGTTTGCAATCTGGCTGGTTGGACTAATGTGTCATCTGTCAGCACTTGTCCGGAACTCCTTGGAATACCGATTGCATCCGAAACAAGGTAGGCTACTTATCTCGTTGATTTATGGATGGTAGGATCCATCCGGATAAAATGCGAAATCTGAAAGTAAATGTTTGAACTGTTTAGTAGTCTAATGGCGCTGAAGGAAAATGCCAGTAGAGTACATTGTAGGCTAAGTGACACAAAATAGTTGCTTGTCAAAAACTGTTACATTGACGTATCTCTATTGGCTACATATTTTACCGTTATAATCTCTCTGAATGTATCTCACTAATGCACGTTTCCTTGCATTTCAGAAAGTTTCATCAAACAGTTGTCATCCTATGAAATTATCACCCCGCTGCGGATAAATGATTTCGGAGAATCATTCACCCACAAGTTTCACTACAAAAGGAAACGGAGAAGTGTTAATTCTGATTATTCGGATGGTTTAAGTGCTCACTACAGAATTGAGGCATTCGGACAACGCTTTCATCTCAATCTAACCGCCGACTCCGGTTTTATTGCCCCCACGTATACTGTGACACATTTGGGAGCGGAACACAGCAACGCAACGGAGTCCCAACAACAAGAAGACAGCGATATGCGGCACTGCTTTTTCCGCGGACACGTCAACGCCAAGATTGAATCCACTGCAGTCTTCAGTCTGTGCACTGGTCTTGTGAGTATGACTTTTCCCCTCTAAACTTAAATACTTTTAATAGGCTCTGCTGATTCTCCCTGGTTATTCCCATTTCAACGGATTCCATGGATATCCCCCATAACTCACAGCACCAGTAAAGCAACACATATCACTGCACCTGACCAGTGTATGTGACAATAAAACATATATTCGTTTTGTGTTTGAAGTGCATATATGTAACATGAGCATGTATGGCCTGAAGTGTCATTGACCACAGTGTGAGCAGGGACAGGGACAGGGACAGGGCAGCATCCCCCCTCTTGCCTGTTCAGCAGTAATACCACTGAGTTGATGTTGCTATTACACAATTCACATCATTTCCTCTGCTGGATAGAATTCCAAAGTGGGTATCTATGACATAATGTTTTTTTTAGATTATGAAAGTCCTTTGGCACACATTTTGTTGGTTTTTATTGTGCCAATTATGGAATGACACATAGCCTAGGCCTCTTGGAATATACTAATCAACTTTTAAGCATCCTGGGGTTTTCTATAATGACGCAATGTATTATGTCATCAGGGATGTTAAGCCTACCCACTATACTTTCTGTCATTCTGGACACTTTTATTGTGTATCTATCTTACACATGGACTTATATCTCATGGAGCTATAATGGAGTTATTGGATGTTAGTTTCAGTGGGTGAGAGAATATCAGATACTGTTGAAGGGATGACTTCATGGGTCAGCTAAGGTTACTGGTACAGGGGCAGGGTTTGACCTCAGTCGCGATTCAGTGGGAACTGAACGTCTGCCTAGCTGGCCACAGAAAGTGACAGAGGGCCATAGCCTTGGAGTCTCCCGCTGCATATATCACTGCAGCCCTATCAGTGACGTCACACTTATTTTAGATATGCACAGTTTGCATGATCCTGGCCTGGGGTGACTGGCACTGGCCACGTATAAGATGTACTGCATGGCTGTATAACTAGCACAACACATAATCAACGGATTGTGTTTCCAGTGAAACACACCCTTCTCTTACTTCGTTATCTATGTACTTTAATTGTTACGTGGATGACTTCAGTTATACCGTTCATACAGTACCTCATCTACTGGTAAAGAAGAAATAGGATATCATTTACAAGCTTTGATTGTCATTCTTTCCAACTTGATGTCACTTCAACCTCTTTTCCAAACATTGATATATGACTTCAAGCTCCTTTCCAAACATGTTTGCTTCCGCACAGTGTGTTAGTACCCTCTGTGATGTTATCATCAGTCATTGAGAGAGACAGGACAATAGCATCAGTACACCCATGGCTCTAGGCTATTGGGTCATAAACGTGTCGGCTTAGTCTCTGAGCACTGAGGCTGCTGGGGCTTCGTCGGATGAGCACATGTTGGTGTGATGAGGGCTTTAAGGGATGATTAAGCCTCTGAAACAAAGGGGTCATTTTGAGACGGGGAAGTTTCTCTTGCCTCTGGTGCCCAAAGGCTTCCCTCCAGGGAGCTAAGGGCCTTGTGTCTTTTCAAAGTGTGCTGTGACTTGTGGGGGAACAGGAGAAAGTGGCTGGCCTGTGGATAACTACTAATGAAGGTGCTGAGAGGAATCTAGAGTATGACTCACACCGTGGGAAATGTGTGTCCTCCTAGGGTTTCTCTGTTTAAAGGAACATAGCGGGGGTACGTTCAGAATACCCCCAATGTATCCCATTCAGTATGTCCCTCTCTCTGTTTCTACTGTCAGCTGCCATGTGATAGATGTCTACGCTAAAAAAAAATTGCTGGGTCACAAACAACCAATTGTTTTCTTTAAGTTGGGTTGTTGATGCAGGGTGATTGAGCTATGATCCACCGGGTCAGAGCAGAAAATGGTAGGTGTGGCATAGTAGGAGCGTGGCTTCAGACATTTATTTCTGGCCACCTGTAAGAGTAAATGTCATTCGGGGTTAATCTGTTCTGTTGTATTGTCAATACATGTTAAGGTTGAGCACTGACACGTTAGTAGCTTTAATTAGGCTTACACAAGAGTAAGAGTACCTTAAAGGAAAATTTCACCCAAAAACGATCTTATGGTATTTGTTTCATTAGTCCATTGTTGACATGGGATAGTTTCCACTTTGGAATAATAGTGAAATACAAATGTTATTAATTGTATATAAATAATACAGAATGTGTGAAAATATTGAAGGGAAATTTAAATTTGCAGTGTACAAACTTAACATGATGAACATGAGTTACATTTACTCTGTCGGGTGGCCAAAAATAACTAGCTGAAAGCCACAGCCCCAATAGGCCACCCCTTTGGATTACCCAAACATGGGTTAATTTAACCATCAGTTGGGTTTTTATTAACTTTCAAGTTGGGTTGACCCAGCAGATGGGTCTTTTTGAATGCAATCGATAGGTTATTTTCAGGAGGTATGGCTTTCAGATACAGTTGAAGTCGGAAGTTTACATACACCTTAGCCAAAATACATTTAAACTCAGGTTTTCACAATTCCTGACATTTAATCCATGTAAAACTCCCTTTCTTAGGTCAGTTAGGATCACCACTTTATTTTAAGAATGTGAAATGTCAGAATAATAGTAGAGAGAATTATTTATTTCAGCTTTTATTTATTTCATCACATTCCAAGTGGGTCAGAAGTTTACATACACTCAATTAGTATTTGGTAGCATTGCCTTTAAAGTGTTTAACTTGGGTCAAACGTTTTGTGTAGCCTTCCACAAGCTTCCCACAATAAGTTGGGTGAATTTTGGCCCATTCCTCCTGACAGAGCTTGTGTAAATGAGTCAGGTTTGTAGGCCTCCTTGCTCGCACACGCTTTTTCAGTTCTGCCCACAAATTTTCTATAGGATTGAGGTCAGGGCTTTGTGATGGCCACTCCAATACCTTGACTTTGTTGTCCTTAAGCCATTTTGCCACAACTTTGGAAGTATGCTTGGGGTCATTGTCCATTTGGAAGACCCATTTGTGACCAAGCTTTAACTTCCTGACTGATGTCTTGAGATGTTACTTCAATATATCCACATAATTTTCCTACCTCATGATGCCATCTATTTTGTGAAGTGCACCAGTCCCTCCTGCTGCAAAGCACCCCCACAACATGATGCTGCCACCCCCGTGCTTCACGGTTGGGATGGTGTTCTTTGGCTTGCAAGCATCCCCTATTGTCCTCCAAACATAACGATGGTTATTATGGCCAAATAGTTATATTTTTGTTTCATCAGACCAGAGGACATTTCTCCAAAAAGTACAATCTTTGTCCCCATGTGCAGTTGCAAAATGTAGTCTGGCTTTTTTATGGCGGTTTTGGAGCAGTGGCTTCTTCATTGCTGAGCAGCCATTCAGGTTATGTCAATATAGGACTTGTTTTACTATGGATATAGATACTTTTAAACTTTTTTCTTCCAGCATCTTCACAATGTCCTTTGCTGATGTTCTGGGATTGATTTGCACTTTTCGCACCAAAGTACGTTCATCTCTAGGAGACAGAATGCGTCTCCTTCCTGAGCGGTATGACGGCTGCGTGGTCCCGTGGTGTTTATACTTGTGTACTATTGTTTGTACAGATGAACATGGTACCTTCAGGCGTTTGGAAATTGCTCCCAAGGATGAACCAGACTTGTGGAGGTCTACAATTTTTTTCTGAGGTCTTGGCTCATTTATTAATAAATGAATTCATTTAGCCTATTAGAAGCCTCCAAAGCCCTGACATAATTTTCTGGAATTTTCCGAGCTGTTTAAAGGCATAGCCAACTTTGTGTACGTAAACTTCTGACCCACTGGAATTGTGATACAGTGAATTATGAGTGAAATAATCTGTCTGTAAACAATTTTTGGAAAAATTACTTGTGTCCTGCGCAAAGTAGATTTCCTAACCGACTTGCCAAAACTATAGTTTGTTAACAAGACATTTGTGGAGTGGTTGAAAAATGAGTTTTAATGACTCCAATGTATGTAAACTTCTGACTTCAACTCTAGGTATTTTTGTCCACCTGTGAGAGTCAATGTCATTCTTGTTCATAATTTTATGTTTGTAAACTGCAAATAAAGTTTCCCTTCAATATTTTTGCACATAACATATTTTATTATACAATTAATAGAATTATTATTTAAATAACATAACAAAGTGGTAACTATCCCAACATTGGTACACACATAGACACTTGAGGATCTTGTGTAAGCCTCATTAAGCTACAAAAGTATCATTGCTCAACTTTAACATGAGTTGACAGTACAACAGACCAGATGAACCGAAATGACATTTGATTTCACGAGTGGCCAAAAATAACTATAAAAAGTGACGCCCCTACTAAGCCACGCCTCCAGTCTTCTGATCTGACCCGGTGGATCATACATGTAGCTCAAAAACCCAACTAAGTAACCCAACAGGCTCGGTCAAAAATAACCCAATATGTGTTCTGTTCATTGCACTTTTTGAAAAAAAGGTGCTATCTAGAACTTGTCCACATAGGATAACCATTTGAAGAACCCTTTTTGGTTCCAGGTAGAAACCTTTTGAATCCAGGTAGAACCATTTTGGGTTCCATGTAGAACCCTTTCCAGAGATTATTCTACATGGAACCAAAAAGGTGTTTACCTGGAACCAAAAAGGGTTCTTCAAAGGGTTCTCTATGGGGACAGCCGAAGAACCTTTTAAAGTTCTAGATAGGCGAAGAACCCTTTTGGAACCCTTTTTTCTAAGAGTGTATTTACCCAGCGCTGGGTTGTGAAGTGTATGTAAAGCTCAGATGCTAGACACTTTAACGGTCTGTTTAACTTAAGAGATGGGCTGTCTTTACTGTATGTCCCATTAGATGACTCAGTCATAGTGGTCTTTGCTAGCTGTGGGTCAACAGACAGAGATTCCTCACCATGGCCTTGGCCTGTAGCTCTCTGTGGAGTCCCCTCCACCAAAGGCTCGTTACAGCACCTGTTCCTGAACAGCAACATTATTGTGTTCGTCCAAACTCGGTTGTCAGATTTACAAGTGAATAGAAACTATTACTAAACCCCTGACACCATGCTTCCTAGTTTGTGCAAACAAAGACTTGACACTTGCTGTGTATTTAGCCGTGTGGGAACGTTTGGTGGGATTATGGGAAGAAGTCCATTCCTCACACCGACGATGTACTACTACTACAGCATTTTCATATTTGTTCTTATAGAACTTGATAGATGTCATACAATGTGCAATGTTAGGTAGGTCGTAGACAGTCTGTGCATCACCACAGTCTTGGCCCCAGGCTCTTTGGTGCAAAGCGCATACAGGAAGTGCCCGGTGCCCAGTCTACAGTTCATCAACTCAGTAATCACTCAGTCCTTGACATTACTGTACAGTACCGGTGTGAGTACCTTAGGCTGACAGTATCTGCGTGCACCTTGACATAACGCTGCATGGGATAGACTGCTACAAGATGTTTGCTGATGGCCTTGTATACAAGCACTCCCACCCAGCACATGCTGCCAGTACCATGCCTTGTAATGAGACAGTATAACTGGACTCTGTTAGTACTCTGCTCTATTCATGTTCACATTCACATTCCTTCATCCTCACTATACTGACAGGTCGTCAGAAGAGCATAGTGGCGGGGGCGATCGAGGTGGTTTTCACACGGTGTTACAAGACTGAGACTTAGAGAGAGCTTCTAACTACTATAGCCATAGTTTGCTTCCTCTGCTTTGGGTCCTGTTATTACAAGTACAACCCAGTCATTATGTTGTCCTTGGGCTTAGGTTGAGCTCTCATCCTATAGCTACTGTAGGTCTGCAGCACTCAGGCTTTCCAACATACAAGGGTATGTGTGTTCAAGTGTTTATCCCACCTACCGTGAACGGAAAAGAGGAAATGTACACATGGTACGTCCTTTATTTTCCATGGCCCTTCTGGATATTTTCTGTTTTCAAACACCGATCACTTGTGGGGATGCTCATGGAAATTACCTCCAAAAAGATAACATTCCACCACACAATATCCTGTTAAAGTGTGCGTGTGAAATGACCACACAAACACCTTTGTCTTCGTGGCTGAGTGAGCCAGCGAGCGACTGGCTGTTGAACTAAGCAGCTTTGTGAGGGCCTCATCCTCCACATCAATATTTGCTTTGCCAAATCCTGTCACAATGATATCACTCCTCCCATTGGTTGTCATTCATTCAAGACAGGATTTGAGTAGTGCACTCTCAAATACCATTCATAATGACATCCTTAAAGACACGGGTTGTAAGATTTAGGTGGGATGCTAATATTGTGTAATATGAAAGAAATGCTATGACATATGATGGATATACTGTATGTGTCAATCAAGCCCATCTTTTATCATCAAATTGCCTGAGGGTGATGCTGTCATCTCACCCATTATTACGCAATGTCCTCTACTCAAAGTACTCAATATTTCTTCAGGCATTCCAGAATGCAAATGATGGAATTTGCATTCAAATGGAGGGCTTGATGGCCCATCCATATACCGCGGCACCATGAAGGCCCATTCAAATACTGCCGTGGCAAGATCGTGTTACTCTTTTCCATGTTGTTTCCATTTCCACCGGCTAAAAATTGATATTTTCGGAAAACAGTGTACTATTGGAAGGTATTAATTTTGCGTTATTCTTGTGTTGTTCGGGCTAGTCATGGAACTAATGATGCATAGCACACTGTGTACTGTACTGAACATTAACTCAGGGTAACAGCACACATGCTGTAACAGCTACATCACTCTAAAATCTGAATGAACAAACGTTTTAATTACCATGAGAAGTTCAGCTATTACTTCGATGCACTTGCAGGTATGGACACTCAACCGTCATATTATAGCTGTCATATACACTGACCTTGTCACTCATATGACCCACACTGCACAGACCTCTAACCAACTCTTCTCTCTCACTCTCTCTCTCACACTCTCTCTCTCTCCCCTCCAGATTGGGACTTTTACCACCCAGCATGGTGAATACTTCTTAGAGCCCCTGATGAAGGCAGAGGAGGGGGAGGAGTACGACGAGGAGCACAACAAACCTCACCTCGTCTACAGACAGGACAGGAAGAGGAGAGAGGGCCCTGCCAGTGAACCCACGCAACCCTGTTCAGCCTCAGGTAACAGACCTACCACAGTCTGGTTCTGCTCCTATATTATACTATATAACCACAGTCTGATTGTTACTGTGATTGTTACTGGGGTTCCCCTCACTCTTAGCCCCAGTATGACCTGTTCTGTTCTTCAGCTCTGTGCCACAGCCGAAATAACTGTCCTAAATGCAAATTCTACCCAGTCACGATCCTTGGCTGCTGGCTTACCAAGAAGATTTGAGCCTTGATTAAGCGGGTTATTGAAATCCTTTATTTAATAAAGCTAAAATGCGTTCCAGCCCAGCCAGCCATCCCCTGTCACACCCAAGACCGCGGAGGAACAGAGAAAGAAATGACGGCTTTTTACTTTGTAGCACTGGCGAAGACAAATATAGAAACTGGAGAGCATTGCACTTGTAGGCTGCTATTTGAATGCTCTCCATTTCATTAGAATTTTTATAGCTACAGCCTTTAGGTGGTGGAGAGGCCCACAAAAAGCTAAGTGACCCAGCAGAGTTCACCATGACGCAGGCCCTTAAAGGAGAGCTCGCGGGGAGCTTTGTGACAGCCTTTGTTGGCTGATGCAATAAATCTTTTATATGCTGGACACTTGATTTGCTTGTTGTCTGAACACGGCTATTGTCCGCTGGTTGTGGCCATTGTCTGTGAAGTAGTTGGAGTGACCTGAGGGGCCAGGCCAATACCTCCTTAATATGCTTGCCTTTCACTCCATCAGTCTGTGTGTGGCAAACACAGAGGGACAACAATCTGGAGGGTATCAGCCAGGCACTGGAGTCCTTTGAAAAATGCTCTCTCTCTCTGTAGGCACTGTCAGATAGTGGGTGGGAGGCGGAAGACTCTTGGTAGGCCATTGTTTAACAGTGTCATGATGTTGGCCTGGGGGTAGGTTTATGACAGCCATAAATACCTCTTCTCCCCTTTTTCCTCTCTCTACCCTACTGATGTGACATTTGGTTAACATAGAGATTCTGGGAACATCAGAAGGGGAGGGGGAAATGAACTATATTCTGGTAATCCGACCAATTGATCATATGCGGTGGTACTTAATGAATATGATGTCAGTTTGGTTGTCATCTGAGACATTCTGATCAATGATAGAATGACATAAACTCTACTGTAACGATCATCCTGGGAAGAATGAGACCAACGCGCAGCAGTCTTTGAGTTCCACATAATTTTAATCACGAAGTGAAACTACGACACAACAAAACAATAAAGAATACGACGACCGAACAGCTACGTCGTGCAACCTAGCGGCACACAAACAAAGAACAAAATCCCACACAGAAAGAGGGAAAAGGGCAGCCTAAGTATGGTTCTCAATCAGAGACAACGATAGACAGCTGCCTCTGATTGAGAACCACACCCGGCCAAACACATAGAAATAGACCACATAGAACCAAGACATAGACATAGAATGCCCACCCCAACTCACGCCCTAACCAAACCAAAATAGAGACATAAAAAGGATCTCTAAGGTCAGGGCGTGACATCTACAGTGGAAAGTCTGCACATTGTAGTTATCGGAGTCACATGGAATTGTTGTTCAATTTAAATGTTTGAATATAAAATTATTGGTGAAGAGATTAAATGTAATTTTAGCTTCCAAATGAGAGATTTGGGTTTTCATAAGGTTAGGGCTCTGCTCAATCAGTGGCCCGCACCTGTGAAGAAACATGGGTTATAAAACTTTTCAAACACGCCCTCCTCTCCCTTCCTATATAAAGCCTTGATGACAATATAACCTCCTGTTTCAAGTACGTGAGGTCTGTAGCCTTTTGCGTTAAAAGGACTAACATGTCAACTACAGAACTAAGCCAACCTCAGCGTGAGCTTTGGTTGCGAATGGTATGAACTTTGAACTCTTATTCACTACAGAAGTGATACCTCCTAGCCGTTGAGTTAGCAACAGCAGCTGCAAACGTGGGCTAGGAAAGAACAGACAGAGTATCCCGTCTACCACACAACGACGTTACTACAACGTATTCAATTACCACCAGAGACATTCTTCAAAGGACTCGGTTGGGCAACACGGCCTTCCATCTACCACCAACCTACCGAAGCGCAGCTCAGAGTAAATATTTATTGCATTTTCCTTTTCCAAATGGGCGGTAATTTAGAATTCATAAGATACTGTATTTAGACTTTGTTCCTCAAGTCTTCCCGCTCTTTAAGTCAAACGCAGCCCCCTTTTCTTTTGTGTAACCAGCTGTCATATCTGTTCCGTCTGCTAGGGACGTTTTCCTTTATGACGTAATTTGTAATCAAGGTATGATTCATTCTGTGTATATGTAATTCTGTGTGATTAGTTAGGTATTTAGTAAATAAATAATTAAACCCAATTTGTATTGCTGATTCAACTTGTTAGCCAGGGTTCGTAAAGATAACCAAGAATTTACAACTTTCAGATGAGACTGAATTAAGGTGACGATTAATATTGACCGCTATTGATGTAAAATATTACTAGGTCTTTAAGAGTTTATTCAGAAGATAACAGCTATATTAATATTCTTTCGTGGTGCCCCGACTCTCTAGTTAATTACATTTACATGATTAGCTCAATCAGGTAATATTAATTACGGAGAAACGATTTTATAGAATAACATGTCATATTACTTAATCCGGCATAGCCAAAGACATGACAACAGAAAGGAGGTGTAGCAGCTATCTTGCTCACACAAGTTGTGGTTCTGTCAATATCGATATCCACCAACCACCCAGTCTTCCTTTAATATATTCCTAACCTCACAGATTAGATACAACATCAGCAGGTTTTTCTATTCAAAGAGCCCAAGCAAACACAAGCTTCCTGCTCACCTTTTAATAAGTCAACAGGGTCTTGTTATAACATAGATAGATAGCAGGAGAAAGAGAAGACACCTGCAGAAGGCCTCATCAAAGGGCAGTAGAGCAGACACACAATGAGGCAGGATTAAAGGAGAGAGACGACACAGGGCCGGGTTAGGACAGGAGGACTGTGAGGTGTCCTGGGCTATGGTTCCACGACTTTGCCTGATAGGCTCCACTCCAGATGCACTGATAAATGCCTCTCTTTGAAGGCCACAGTAGGCCTGCCTGCCTGCCTGCCTGCCTGCCTGGCTGGCTGGCTGCTAGTAGGCCTCATTTATTTTTATGGGAATGTGTGCAGTGCACACACTGCCTGCTACTATCAGGTCAGGAGTAAACACTGTGTTGGTTGGCTGCTCTCGAAGCACAACAAATGCATAATTGGTTTTGATGGTGTGGAAGAGCAATCTATTCGCTGCCTGTAAATTAGGGCTGACATTCTTATACAGTTGATGGTCAACTGGTCAGATAGATTAGGTGCACTAGGGCACTGTCTCCACCCTCTCTTTATTGGCATTGGAAACATGTTTTTACATCACCAAAGCAAGTGAAATAAGCAATAAGCAAAAGTAAGATGACACAAAACAACATCAACTAACTATTAGAATTAAAAGTAAACATTTCACTCAAAAATGTTTCAAAAAGATAAAGACATTTCAAGCAGTGTTTTAGCAATGTGCAAATAGTTGGAGTAGAAATAGTAGGGGAAGATAAAAACAGATAAATATTGGTGGGCTCAGCTGCCCTTTTCTCTCTCTCTCTCTCTCTCTCTGGCTCTCTCCTCACTAATTTTCTCTCTCTTTCTCCCACGCTCCTCCTCCATCCCACCACAGACTGCCTAAACATGCAGTTCTTTACTGCAGCCTAATTGCTGAGAGCAAATTGCATTGACCAACACTGTTAGGACCACCAGGCAGAGTCCAGTTGTAGGTGGGAAACTCTCTGTCTATACAATAGGAAGTAGCTATAGCTCCTCTTGAATGCACAAGCAGCTAGATGTGATTAAGATATTGTGCTCCAAAAGCAAGAGTAAACCTGCATTGCTGTGCAAGCCACCTAAAATAACCAGTTACTCTCTAAATGTCAGTTAGTATTCTATACAGTAGCAGGGGCGGACTGGCCATCTGGCATTTCGGGCAAATGCTAGATGGTTGGGCCTGTCTATTTAGTTTCTCTTTTGTTGCACAAAATTAACATTCAGGTAATAATGGGGGCCTCAAGAAACAATTGGGCAGACGTCTTAGAAATTCCAGGGCCGATTTCTGGTCCCAGTCCGCACCTGTACAGTAGTGACAGAAAAGATAACCTGTTGCTGGCAGAGGTCAGATTCCTCTCATCCAATCCCTCTATCCCTCTATCCCTTTATTCCTCTTCCTGATGAGGAATAAAAGCACTCTTTGTGAGGGTCAATGATCTCATGGTCCTCTCTCTCCACTCTTTATGTCCCTGTGAAAAGAGAGTATTTTCTTAAATCAAAGTCGCTAGCCCGGAGTGTCATTGCTGAAGGCTGAAGGGTTTTGGGGGGTTGGAGGGTTGGAAGGAGGCTCAAAACCTGCCAACTATCCTGGTTGGTCAGAACAGAACACACATGGAAATGCCAGATGTTTTACAATGAACCATCCTGCCAGCCCTTCTTCCCTCTGTACATTTAAAAATAATTTTGTTTTGCTGTTCCATTAGTCATTCAGTGAGGAAGTATTTCTTCCCCGTCTCTATGCTGCTATGCTGTTCAGGGAGAGACATATTTTTGAAAAAGACAAAGATGAAACGTTTTGTCTGTTTTGTCAAGTAGTCTTCCAAGACACAAACAAAATGTGTATCAGCGAAAAGATAAGGTTTATATTCAGATAGGCCTGTGTTGGCTCTTTTTGCTGCATTTGAGCATGCATGCTAGTTCAGGAATGTTATAGAAGAAGACAATAGGCTTATGGTGGTATACTGTGTTATTACTGTTAGTTGTTTAAGACTTTCTATAGTTGGTGTAGTGCGGTTGGTTTCCATAGTTGGTGTAGTGCGGTTGGTTTCCATAGTTGGCGTAGTCCTGTTGGTTTCCATAGTTGGTGTAGTCCTGTTGGTTTCCATAGTTGGTGTAGTCCTGTTGGTTTCCATAGTTGGCGTAGTCCTGTTGGTTTCCATAGTTGGCGTAGTCCTGTTGGTTTCCATAGTTGGTGTAGTCCTGTTGGTTTCCATAGTTGGCGTAGTCCTGTTGGTTTCCATAGTTTGTGTAGTCCTGTTGGTTTCCATAGTTGGTGTAGTCCTGTTGGTTTCCATAGTTGGTGTAGTCCTGTTGGTTTCCATAGTTGGCGTAGTCCTGTTGGTTTCCATAGTTGGTGTAGTCCTGTTGGTTTCCATAGTTGGCGTAGTCCTGCTGGTTTCCACAGTTGGTGTAGTCCTGTTGGTTTCCATAGTTGGTGTAGTCCTGTTGGTTTCCACAGTTGGTGTAGTCCTGTTGGTTTCCATAGTTGGTGTAGTCCTGTTGGTTTCCATAGTTGGCGTAGTCCTGTTGGTTTCCATAGTTGGTGTAGTCCTGTTGGTTTCCACAGTTGGTGTAGTCCTGTTGGTTTCCATAGTTGGTGTAGTCCTGTTGGTTTCCATAGTTGGTGTAGTCCTGTTGGTTTCCACAGTTGGTGTAGTCCTGTTGGTTTCCACAGTTGGCGTAGTCCTGTTGGTTTCCATAGTTGGCGTAGTCCTGTTGGTTTCCATAGTTGGCGTAGTCCTGTTGGTTTCCATAGTTGGCGTAGTCCTGTTGGTTTCCATAGTTGGTGTAGTCCTGTTGGTTTCCATAGTTGGCGTAGTCCTGTTGGTTTCCATAGTTGGCGTAGTCCTGTTGGTTTCCATAGTTGGCGTAGTCCTGTTGGTTTCCATAGTTGGCGTAGTCCTGTTGGTTTCCATAGTTGGCGTAGTCCTGTTGGTTTCCATAGTTGGCGTAGTCCTGTTGGTTTCCATAGTTGGTGTAGTCCTGTTGGTTTCCATAGTTGGTGTAGTCCTGTTGGTTTCCATAGTTGGTGTAGTCCTGTTGGTTTCCATAGTTGGTGTAGTCCTGTTGGTTTCCATAGTTGGTGTAGTCCTACTCTAGTCCTATCTCTGCACTCCTTGGTAAAATGTGTTGATCGAAGCAGAACAGTATGTGTCCACTGAGATAAAGTGAACAAAGATCAAGTTGAAGAGATCCTTGTGTCCACCATTGTGCAGTCAGTCGTCTTTGGTCTTTCAACAGAAATCTCTGATTTTTTTCCTCTCATATGCCGCCACCAACAAGGGAGTGTTGAAAATTCTGCTGTGATAATAAGGGCTTTTAAAGTGTAACCTCTTAGGGAAGATAGAGTTTCTGTTATTTCATCATGAATCATTACACAGTAATAAAGCTGTCATTGGCTGTGTGTTTATCCATTGTTGTTAGAGCACTACAGCATCCTTCCATGACTCATGCTTTCCATTTGATTCACAGTAAAATGTTTGTCAAACTCAATATATCATTTAGGCATACTATGTTACGAAATTCAAGTTCAGAGATAGTACCTTCCTTGACACTAACATGACCCATATCTTCCTCCCTACTACTGTTCACTAGGCATCAAGCAGCCACGTCTAGGTCTACAGCTCTTTATGTACACTAAGCCATCTTGGGTGGTTTTACCACTGTTTTTGATAACTGTGAAGCTGGGAGCTGTTCAGTGGGGGATTCAGTTTTAAGAGGCGAATGTTCCTCGTTTTGCCAGGATGGGTTTAAAAGCTTCTCCAAAGGTGCTCGTCAGATGGAAATCCCAATCCTGTGACCGTGTCGGTCCCTTAATGAAACATTCTGTTGGTTTATCTGTCTGTGGGCTAAGGCTTGCATGTCATGTGAATCTCTGTGTCGGTCGTCTTGAGATGGAGATAATCAGAAAGATGGGAATGGCCCAGGATAGGGGCGGACAGTCTCTGCTCGCTCTGATAACTAGGTCTCTGCAAAGCTGACATCTACGAGAGCTTCGCAGGTAATTAGAGGTTGTAGTTGTGTGTTTCTCTCTCATGATGTACTTACCATACTGCAGGCCTGACTCGTCCCTGGTACTAGGACTGGGATGCTGTGAATGGAACAATTAGTGTGATTATAGAGAAGTTGTTTCTGTTGGAGTGTACAGAGTTGGTTGGCTGTGGGCCTGTGGTTTTCCCTGGCACAAAGCATCGCAGGGAAATGCTCTCTCGTGCTCTGCCCCGTACGTCCGGTTATTGAACTAGCCGACTTGAATCGCTCGTGTTCTTTAGCGCTTTCATGTATGTGAATGGAAGCACTTGTTGTGTGTTGTGTGTGACCTCGCGCTTGTGTCACCCTTTGTTTGGAGTCTCTCATTGGAGGGGATTTGACATTGGGTTCTTCCCTAGAGGTTTTCGGCCCTCCGTTTCATCTGTTTACGCTCTCAGTTGAAGCTGTTTTTGCCTCTCATGGCGTGTTTGGAATGAGGTCAGCAGAGGTAGGCACGGTGTGATGGATGGATGGTTATCAGTCAGACAACCTCTTTCACCTTTAGGGTCTGGCTCGGATAGGTGTTGGGGCTTTCGTCATCTGGCTCCATAGGACTTCCCAATAGGCGGCCCATGAGGTGGCCCCTAAAGTTGCCAATTTTTTGTTGTTGTTGTTGTTGGGCATTAAAGTCTGTAAAATAACCAGGAAATGAGCGGAAAGTTATTTTCATTTAGGATATCTGTTCCCATGTAGTCCCCTGCATAAATAGAGAGGCACGTAATCGTATCCCATGTTATCAAGGTTTGAAATGATTCTGTTTTTGTTAAATACTATATATATTTGGGATTCTTGCAGTCAATTTGCAGTGTACAAATGATTTGTAACTATGTTCCACCCTCCCGACCATCCGCTCAAGCATAAACCGTCCTACTGCTGAATGTAATTCCCGGCTGAATATAATTGGGGATCCCTGGCTTAGGCCCTGCAACTCTGAGCCTCCCTCCAGCCCCCCCACCATGGAGCTGCTATTGTTGCTCATCCTGAAATGAGTATCTGGCAGTGCTTTGTTCAATGACTGAGTGTGTACAAATGTTTGCTTTGTTCGTGTGTGCGCGTGGCGAAGTGTGCGTGTGTGTAAGTAAGTGTACGCACAGACTGTGTGTGTGTTTGAACTCTGCTGGGCTCATCTCTTTGACTGAGTGCTTGTTGTCTCTGTTAATGTGGCTGTGGATGAGACAACCCACTGATGGGTTGGAATCGCTGAGCGAGGAGAGGAGAGGAGCAAGTTTCTCTCTTCATCTGTGTGCCCAGCCTAGTCTGCGCTGCATGTGCCTGTCTCGCTGTCACGCCCTGACCTTAGAGATCCTGTTTATTTCTCTATTTTGGTTTGGTCAGGGTGTGATTTGGGGTGGATATTCTATATTCTATTAATTGTATTTCTATGGATTTGCCGGGTAGGGTTCTCAATGTCTGTCGTTGTCTCTGATTGAGAACCCTACTTAGGTAGCCCTTTTTCCCACCTGTCTTTGTGGGAAGTTGACTTTGTTTATGGCACATAGCCTTTAGCTTCACGGTTTGTTTTGTAGTGTTTATTGTTTTGTTCGGCGTCTTGTCTAAATAAAGAACATGTACGCTTACCACGCTGCACCTTGGTCTACTTCCTGCAACAGCCGTGACACTCGCTCTAAACCCTGGCACCGGCCCCGGACGTTTCTCAGGCCCTCTCTGCCTTCCTCCTCCCCTCTACACTTGTGTCTCTATCTGTAGTAGCCCCTCAATCCACATCAGAGTTTTCATCCTCAACTCCAACTGTACATCTACACAGGAGAAAGTAGACTGGGGCAGAAAAATATTGGACATGATGATACATTTGGTGAACATCGTGCCTCTGTATATTATCGATTGAGATACGAAGTACTGTGATGCTTCTCCGACCTAGCCAATGGTAATTGTGAACCAGTATGCTATAGTTAGTATCAACAAACATAACTGGACACCAGTTCTGCACTTGAGCAATAATAGAGCCCTCATTGCTCAATCTGGTGTTCAAATTCTAACAGCTATTTTCTGCCGAGGTACTCTGCTTTTGGTATTCTGTCTGAACAGATGGACGGGACGGGGATCCATCAGACCTGCAGTTTTCTATTATAGTGTTATTATAGTGGCAGTTGTCAGAGGTGAGAGGTGTTAACAGGTGAGGGACACGGTCCCCACAACGTGGCCCTGGACAGGCTGAGACACAATGGACCCTAATGGGAGGACGGGTGTAGGCCAACCCCTCTGTCCATCTAGAATTCCTAAAGGCACCAAAACAAGTGGTTGAAATGTTACTGTTATGTCTGGAACGTCTATAGAGGTTACTTGATCTTGGGGAATTGAGACCAACGAAATATGGATGGAGAGTGGAATCCAAGATGTTGCTGCTGTCGTCTCATTTTAAAAGGGGTTCAGACACATTACGGGGACTATCTACTTCCCATCATCTAAAGAGCGCTCATGTCCTCATTAGAAGCTGAAGGGAAAGTAGATGCCAGATGCTTTGGGGTAATTGATTCAGTGCCGTGGTTTTACGAGTGTGGTTTTCTGCAGCCCCTCTCATCTTTACTGTACACTCTCCCCAGAGAACAGAGCTAACAGAAATGAACCGACCATCATCTCTACGCTGTCTCATCAACATGAGAGAAGCAAGGAATGTCTGGCAGCTTTCACTGTTCTTATCGTGTGAGGTAGAGATGGCTCCTAGCTGTTGCGTCATTGTTGTTGAACTCCAGAGCAGAGGAATGGGATTCCTTGTTGAGAAAGTCTGGTACCTAAACTCTAACCCTTAACCCCCTGGCCATCTGGTACCTAAACTCTAACCCTTAACCCCCTGGCCACCCTATGGATTTTACCATGGATCTGGAGAGTAACACTGACACCACTGTGGGCAGACAGTGTGTGTGTGAAACCTGCTATATTTCTTTCTGCGGGTCAAGGGTCATGCAGCCAGTTTTAAAAGATTTCGTTCTTCAGCAACAATTAGTGCCCTCCTTTCTCTGTCTAGCCAGCAGCCACAGTAATTCCTCTTAATTGTAGGTCTGTAGGGGTCTACAGGATGTTGTGCTGTCCATTAATTGACCTGACCCCTGATTGGCCCAGGTATGACCTATGCTTGGTGTAAGGTATGCTACAGATACACTATGCTACACTGTCTCCGTAATTGGCACCCAAGTGATAGAGCTCTTACTCTCCCAGTGGGTTATTGTAGAATAATGTTAATTAGCTGTAACGGTCGTCTTTCGGATAGTTAGTAGACCAAGGCGCAGCGGGTGATGAATACATAATGCTTTATTGCAAGACGAAGAACAGACACGAAATACACTTGACTAATTTACAAAATAACAAAACGAACTAGACAGATCTAAACTACGAACTTACATGAAACGAAGAACACATGAACAGGAACGACCGAACGAACGAGACGAGACGAGACAGTACCGTGTGGTGCAATAAACACAGACACAGCGACAATCACCCACAAACAAACAGTGAGAACAACCTACCTTAATATGACTCTCAATTAGAGGAAAACGCAAAACACCTGCCTCTAATTAAGCCATACCAGGCAACCCAAAACCAACATAGGAACAGAAAACATAGACTGCCCACCCAAAACTCACGCCCTGACCATCACACACATACAAAACAACAGAAAACAGGTCAGGAACGTGACAGAACCCCCCCCTCAAGGTGCGAACTCCGGGCGCACCCCTAAAACTCAAGGGGAGGGTCTGGGTGGGCATCTGTCCGCGGTGGCGGCTCCGGCGGTGGACGAGGACACCACTCCACCACTGTCTTTGTCCCCTTCCTTAGCGTCCTTTGAGTGGCGACCCTCGCCCCCAACCATGGTCCAGGAACCTTTACTAAGGCCCCTCCAACATAGAGGAGACAGCTCAGGACAGAGAGGTAGCTCAGGACAGAGAGGTAGCTCAGGACAGAGAGGTAGCTCAGGACAGAGAGGTAGCTCAGGACAGAGAGGTAGCTCCGGACAGAGGGACAGCTCCGGACAGAGGGACAGCTTAGGACAGAGGGACAACTCTGTACTAATGGCAACTCCGGACTGGGTGGCAGCTCCGGACTGGGTGGCAGCTCCGGACTGGGTGGCAGCTCCGGACTGGGTGGCAGCTCCGGACTGGGTGGCAGCTCATGACTGGGTGGCAGCTCATGACTGTAGGGCAGCTCATGACTGTAGGGCAGCTCATGACTGTAGGGCAGCTCATGACTGTAGGGCAGCTCATGACTGTAGGGCAGCTCATGACTGTAGGGCAGCTCATGACTGTAGGGCAGCTCATGACTGAAGGGCAGCTCCTGACTGTAGGGCAGCTCCTGACTGTAGGGCAGCTCCTGACTGTAGGGCAGCTCCTGACTGTAGGGCAGCTCCTGACTGTAGGGCAGCTCCTGACTGTAGGGCAGCTCCTGACTGGCTGGCGGCTCTGGCAGCTCCTGACTGGCTGGCGGCTCTAGCGGCTCCTGACTGACGGACGGCTCTAATGGCTCGGGACAGACGGGCGGCTCTAATGGCTCGTGGCAGACGGATGGCTCAGAAGGCGCTGTGCAGACAGATGGCTCAGAAGGCGCTGGGCAGACAGGTGGCTCAGAAGGCGCTGGGCAGACAGATGGCTCAGACGGCGCTGGGCAGACAGATGGCTCAGACGGCGCTGGGCAGACAGATGGCTCAGACGGCGCTGGGCAGACAGATGGCTCAGACGGCGCTGGGCAGACAGATGGCTCAGACGGCGCTGGGCAGACAGATGGCTCAGACGGCACTGGGCAGACAGATGGCTCAGACGGCGCTGGGCAGACAGATGGCTCAGACGGCGCTGGGCAGACAGATGACTCAGACGGCGCTGGGCAGACAGGCAGTGCAGAAGGCGTTGGGCAGACGGCCGACTCTGCCCTGCTGAGGCGCACAGTAGGCCTGGTGCGTGGTGCCGGAACTGGAGGTACCGGGATGACGGCACGCACTTCAAGGCTAGTGCGGGGAGCAGGGACAGGGCACACTGACCTCTCGAAGCGCACTATAGGCCTGGTGCGTGGTACCGGAACTGGAGGTACCGGGCTGTGGGCACGCACCTCAGGGCGAGTGCGGGGAGAAGGAACAGTGCGTACAGGGCTCTGGAGACGCACAGATGGCTTAGTGCGTGGTGCCGGAACTGGAGGCACTGGGCTGGAGACACGCACCATAGGGAGAGTGCGTGGAGGAACAGGGCTCTTAAAACGCACTGGAAGCCTGGTGCGTGGTGTAGGCACTGGTGGTACTGGGCTGGGGCGAGGAGGTAGCGCCGGAAATACCGGACCGTGTAGGCGTACTGGCTCCCTTGAGCACTGAGCCTGCCCAACCTTACCTGGTTGCATGCTCCCCGTAGCCCGTCCAGTGCGGGGAGGTGGAATAACCCGCACTGGGCTGTGTTGGCGAACCGGGGACACCATGCGTAAGGCTGGTGCCATGTACACCGGCCCGAGGAGACGTACTGGAGGCCAGATATGTTGAGCCGGCTTCATGGCACTTGGCTCAATGCTCACCCTAGCCCTACCAGTGCGGGGAGGTGGAATAACCCGCACCGGGCTATGAACACGTACAGGAGACACCGTGCGCTCTACTGCGTAACATGGTGTCTGCCCGTACTCCCGCTCTCCACGGTTAGCCTGGGAAGTGGGCGCAGGTCTCCTACCTGCCCTCGGCCCACTACCTCTTACCCCCCCCCCCCCCCCCCCCCCCCAAGAAATTTTAGGGTAGTACTTGCGGGCTTCCAGCCTTGCTTCCGTGCTGCCTCCTCATAACGTCGCCTCTCCGCTTTAGATGCCTCCAGCTCCGCCTTGGAACGGCGACACTCCTCTGGCTCTGCCCAGGGTCCCTCTCCGTCCAGAATCTCTTCCCATGTCGAATCCTCCTTGACCCACTGCTGCTGTCGTTGCTGTCCGTTAACCCGCTGCTTGATCTGGGTTTGGTGGGTGATTCTGTAACGGTCGTCTTTCGGATAGTTAGTAGACCAAGGCGCAGCGGATGATGAATACATAATGCTTTATTGCAAGACAAAGAACAGACACGAAATACACTTGACTAATTTACAAAATAACAAAACGAACTAGACAGACCTAAACTACGAACTTACATGAAACGAAGAACACATGAACAGGAACGACCGAACGAGACGAGACGAGACGAGACAGTACCGTGTGGTGCAATAAACACAGACACAGCGACAATCACCCACAAACAAACAGTGAGAACAACCTACCTTAATATGACTCTCAATTAGAGGAAAACGCAAAACACCTGCCTCTAATTAAGAGCCATACCAGGCAACCCAAAACCAACATAGAAACAGAAAACATAGACTGCCCACCCAAAACTCACGCCCTGACCATCACACACATACAAAACAACAGAAAACAGGTCAGGAACGTGACATTAGCTGAACAATGAAATCAGTGTTTCCTATTGTTGGCTTTTTGGCATTGACACTTCTGAATAAGAGTGAAAAGAGGTCGTAGTATAAATATAAATGGACTTTAATCCAGCTGAAGTGGAGGAGAACGTCATGTTGGTTGACATCATGCTTGAAAGATACATCTACGTTGTAAAAAAAAAGATTAAAAAAAGGGACAACAATCTGGGATCAAGCGTTGAAGTGATGTACTATTGCTTTAATGTCTCTAAAAGGATTGTAAACCAAAATAATTGATATGGGTACATTTTTTGGGGGCTATTGTGCTTGTGTGAGTGGGTAATATACATCTTAATCAAAGAATACATAATAACTTTTGTTATTTATTATTAAGTCGTAAAACGTTATTGGGATTAGAAATCCCTAACGTTTCCTGCTCTGTAAAGGCAGGCGTTGTACCAGAAAATACTTTGGATTCCTCAGTTACATGCATGAGTATATAAGTGCGAACAAAAACACTGTATTTTATTGATGGCACGCATTGCAGAAATATGTGCCATTATACACTCTTAGAATTAGTGGTGACTCGAGGATACCTGGAGATCCTCAAGGAACCCCTGGAGTTCCTCAAGGAACCATTGCTGGTCAATGGTTTATATTTGCACCCTTGTTTAGTTGGCGGGTTCTTGAAGGATCCTTTGATGTTTCAATGTAGCAAAGGGTTCCTGGAAGAACCCTGGGCTGGAGGTGTAGCTTAGTAGGGTTGTGGTGTTCAAATAGATATTTTTTGGCCACCCGTTAGAGTAAATGTCGTTGCTGTCCATATGTTCTGTTGTATTGTCATCACACGTTAAGGTTGAACACTGACAACTTTGTAGCTTCATTGGGGCTTATAGAGGTGTATGAGTTCCTCAAGAGCCTATGCAAATCCCGAAGTTGGAGTAGTTACCACTTTATTACTAAAAGTAATCAGCAATGTTAAAATTATATTAGACGATGTAATTTGCAGAAATATTCAAGGGAAATTGACATTTGCAGTGTACAAACGTAACAATATGAACACAAATGACATTTACTCAAACAGGTGACCAAAAAGAACTATCTGAAAGCCACACCTCAAATTAGCAACGCCTCCAATATTCTGATAGGCTGACACCTTTACAATATATTATTAAAAAGTTAAAAAATGTAACCCCTCCTGTCACAAAAAGGTTCTGGTTTGAACCTTTACACAGGGGTTCCTCAAACACTTTTCAGAGGGCAGTTTTTAGAACTCCGAAAGGATCTTCCAGGCCCCATTACTTCTAAGAGTGTAGGGCTGGACTGCAATGTCATTATGTGTTGGGCTGCATTGCTAGTATGAGTTACTGCTGTAGTTATCTGGAAGAGGGGATTTATGGATGTTTAATTATGTTTTATAAACATCTGGCAGAAGTTTTTAATAAATGTTTGATAAATATCTCTACATGTTTTATAGTTTTTTAATTGAGCGATAAATTCCCCTATTTTTGGGTTTGTCAGAGAATACTTTTAGTCCTGTGAGTGATTCAGGCCAGGGCCAGCCCAAACTATTCTTCTCACAGTGTAAGTAGCAGCTCACCGGCCAGTGAGAGAGGGGATTTGACTGTAAGGCGAATTCGGAAAGGTTTTGTGTAGCTAATCTAATGTGATTTAAAGGCTATTATTACGTTGGCCATATTTCCTCCTCTTGCTCCTCAATTTACTGTACTCCATTTCCACCCTATTCGCTTCTCACTTCACACTACATAGAAACATCAAAACGTCTAGTCCACCCTTTCTCCTTCTCCACAATGCGGGATTGTCCACTCTGCTCTGCAGTGAGAAATCTGTCTGGTGGCGTTCTGGAGCTCTCTTTCGCTCTAGTTCCTGGAAAAAGAATCCTTCGCCACGGCTCAGCGGCCTCAGCTGCTGTGTGGATGGGCAGTGGGAACCGGCTGATGGGCTTGGCGCTGACACAGGCGCCTGCCGCTGGCACGGGGTAGGGCATCACGGCGGCAGGAGTTGTGTGCCGTTGTGCCAGGGTGTCACGCTCCATCTCGTGTGCCCGCCGTGCCAGGGGCATCGCTCGATTGATCTTGGACTTTTCCTTTTCTTTTTCGCTCCCTCTTTTAGCTCCCTCTCTATCGTTCTTACAGTCTCTTTCTGTCTTGGTGGTTTGATAGAGTAGCTGGTGGGTGCTCAGACCACAACGTGACACTCACTATGACAGGGTTACCCAGAGGTAGTGCTGAGTGATTAACCGAAATGTTGGTTATTTTTCATTTTTTAAACAACTAATTGACCAACATTGGTTCAGTTATTTGAGTGCCGTTGGTTTTTCTCTGTGAGCTCAATGCACCGTTTCTCTAGAGATATATCAGATCAAGCCCGAACTGTGCGATGGGAGGTTATAGTTTCCAACAGGCCAATATTCTACCTAGTTTATTGCAGAAAACGTGGTAATTAACTACAATGACCATAATATATTATGCGCCTACTGGTACGGTCTGGGGGAAGAAGACACAGAAGAACGTGCGACTGAGAGGGATAGAGAGTATTTGCTTCGCTGTGTATCTCTACCTGAAAAATACATGATCTAAGTGATTGATAGTTGATATTCAACATTCATAAAAGTATGCCTTATTTACTTTGAAGAACTACTAAAATAGTGATTTTGTCAGACAGCGTAGGCAGCAGTTCTAAAGATGAGATGATGACTTGGAATTAAATAATAAAGTAATCAAAAACCTACAACTGTCACGATGTCACGCCCTGGCCTTAGTTATCTTTGTTCTCTTTATTATTTTGGTTAGGTCAGGGTGTGACGAGGGTGGTTTGTGTGTTTTTGTCTCGTCTAGGGTGTTTGTACAGTCTAGTTTTTTTTTGTAGATTTATGGGGTTGTGTTCATTATAGATGTTTACGTAAGTCTATGGTTGCCTAGATTGGTTCTCAATTAGAGGCAGGTGTTTATCGTTGTCTCTGATTTGGAACCATATTTAGGCAGCCATGTTCTTTGTGTATTTTGTGGGTGATTGTTTCCTGTGTCAGTGTTTGTGCCACACGGGACTGTTTCGGTTTGTTTACGTTTATTGTTTTTGTATTTGTGTTCATGTTCAGTTTTCCATATTAAAACATGGACACCTACCACGCTGCGTATTGGTCCGATCCTTGCTACACCTCTTCAGAGGAAGAAGAGGATGACAGCCGTTACACACGAAATTCGAAAGAAGTGGACCAAAGTGCAGCATGGTCAGCGTACATTTTCTTTTATTAGTAAAATGTCGCCAACAAAACAAGAAATAACAAAAACGACCGTGAAGCTTACAAGGGCTATAGTGCCCCTAACAAAGACAACTTCCCACAATGACACAAGGGAAAAAGGCTGCCTAAGTATGATTCCCAATCAGAGACAATGATAGACAGCTGTCCCTGATTGAGAACCATACCCGGCTAAAATATAGAAATACACAAACCTAGAAAACCGAACATAGAATTCCCACCCCAAATCATACCCTGACCAAACCAAATAGAGACATAAAAAGGCTCTCTAAGGTCAGGGCGTGACAACAACTGAAATATTTTATTAAGGTTAAGTAATGTGAATAAATTATGGTTAATAAGTGATAGGCAGTAATGGGCAGTTACTACCATCATGGGACTTTGATTCATTGTTTTATTCTGTGTTGTTACAGCATTAAAGCCACATAATGCATAGTGCATTTAATGTGAAAAATAACCAAAATTGAAAGCCGTGATTATTTTTTTAATAATCTAACCAAAACCCGACCAACCTCAAAAGGCACTAATCACTCAGCACTAACCAGAGTGCTTGGATCACAGTCTTCTAGTCTTCTTCTTTCTCTCGGATAGGACGGTTTGTCTGCCCATAGAGATTGGTCTTACCTCAGCTGTGAGGCAGCATAAAAATTGCAAGTCCTCATTCCGAGTCAGACATCTCAGCACATGTGGCTATAAATCAGCTCAAATGCGGAAAAGCTGATGCGTGGTGTACTTTTCAACATACAGTACCAGTTAAAAGTTTGGACACACCTACTCATTCAAGGGTTTTTCTTTATTTGTACTTTTTAGAAAAATAGGGAAGACATCAAAACTATAAATAACACATATGGAATTTTCAAAGTAGTACTATTTTCTAAATTGTAGAATAATAGTCAACACCCGTTTAACGTCCCATCCGAATGACGGCACCCTACAACAGGGCAGTGTTCCCAATACACAGGGCAGTGATTGTCTTAAACACAATTAGAAGGAAAGAAATTCCACAAATGAACTTTTAACAAGGCACACCTGTTAATTGAAATGCATTCCAGGTGACTACCTCATGAAGTTGGTTGAGAGAATGCTAAGAGTGTGCAACGCTGTCATCAAGGCAAAGGATGGCTACTTTGAAGAATCTCAAAAATAAAATATATTTTGATTTGTTTAACACTCTTTTTAGTTACTACATGATTCCATATGTGTTATTTCATAGCTTTGATGTTTTCACTATTATTCTACAATGTAGAAAAACCCTGGAATGAGTATGTGTGTCCAAACTTGACTGGTACTGTACATATCTCTGGCCAAACTAAATCCATCCAGATACATTGTTGATCTTGGACCAAAACATTGCAGCCATGTCATGCATGCTCTCTTTACTCTCTCTGCTCTTGAATGCTTTTTGTTAATGTGATACAAATATTCCCTTCCGTAGTAGCACGTTGTCTTTGACTGAGATGGTCCGTTATTTCAGAAGTGGGGAAGGGTTGGGTTGGGGGTGTGTACGACCCTCTGCAGCTGTACTCTACTGCTGCACTCTGTCTCCCAAACAATGTAGCCTCTTGTGGGCAGCCGGGAGCTTGCCTAAGCGGAAAGTGAAGCCCCCCAAATCAAATCAAATCCATTTATATAGCCCTTCTTACATCAGCTGATATCTCAAAGTGCTGTACAGAAACCCAGCCTAAAACCCCAAAGAGCCAGCAATGCAGGTGTAGAAGCATTTTGGCTAGGAAAAACTCCCTAGAAATGCCAAAACCTAGGAAGAAACCTAGAGAGGAACCAGGCTATAAGGGGTGGCCAGTCCTCTTCTGGCTGTGCCGGGGGGAGATTATAACAGAACATGGCCAAGATGTTCAAATGTTCATAAATGACCAGCTCAGTCAAAGACAAGTTCTCTGCTGCCTGCGACTGGAACGAATTGCAAAAATCTCTGAAGTTGGAGACTTTTATCTCCCTCAACAACTTTAAAAATCTGCTATCCGAGCAGCTAACCGATCGCTGCAGCTGTACATAGTCCATCTGTAAACTACCCACCCAATTTACCTACCTCACCCCCATACTGCTTTTATTTATTTACTTTTCTGCTCTTTTGCACACCAGTATCTCTTCTTGCACATGATCATCTGATGATTTATCACTCCAGTGTTAATCTGCTAAATTGTAATTATTCGATTTATTGCCTACCTCATGCCTTTTGCACACATTGTATATAGATTCTCTTTTTTCTACCATGTTATTGACTTGTTTATTGTTTACTCCATGTGTAACTCTGTGTTGTTGTCTGTTCATACTGCTATGCTTTATCTTGGCCAGGTCGCAGTTGCAAATGAGAACTTGTTCTCAACTCAGAAGTAAATGTCAGTTGGCTTTTCATAGCCGATCATTAAGAGTATCTCTACCGCTCCTGCTGTCTCTAGAGAGTTGAAAACAGCAGGTCTGGGACAGGTAGCATGTCCGGTGAACAGGTTAGGGTTCCATAGCCGCCGGCAGAACAGTTGAAACTGGAGCAGCAGCACGGCCAGGTGGACTGGGGACAGCAAGGAGTCATCATGCCAGGTAGTCCTGAGGCATGGTCCTAGGGCTCAGGTCCTCCGAGTGTCACCTAGAAGCTAGGTCCCCCACAGTCCCACAACCCTGGCCCTAGCTTCTCTTCCCTGGTGCTGTTGTGCCTCAACAGCAAAGTATCCCAGGAAACTGCCCTGTTCTCAGACAAAATAGATACGCATAATTAAGCTCTCTCCCTTCCTTTACCTCCACAGGTTGGCCTCAGGGTGCTTTCCTATAATCTTCTTATCCTTTCTCTCTCTTACTCTCTCCTCCCTCTCTCTCTCTCTCTCTCTCTCTCTCTCTCTCTCTCTCTTTGTGTCACTCTCTCTCTCTCTCTCTCTCTCTCTCTCTCTCTCTCTCTCTCTCTTTGTCTCGCTCTCTCTCTCTCTCTCTCTCGCTCTCGCTCTCTCTAGGTTGTCCTAAGGGTTCTTTTCTATTTTCCTCCTATTCTCTCCCTCTCTTTACCTTCCCTGTCATCATGGTAAAGGAATCTCTCATCTCACACTGACTGAGCTCTGCTGTGCTACACGTGCAGTTCATCTGAGGTCCACCTAACAGAGGAAAGGGTTGGAAGTGATGCCAATGGACTACATGTAGCCAGAGAATATGGCTGCTTTCCATACCGTTTTTTACCTTTTGAGGTTGTTAAGGTCTTTCTCCTTTGGCCTGAATATAACTGTCTGAACGTCTGAATCTAGTATCTGTTGCATTTCAGCTGTACTGTTCAACTTGTCCTCCCTTAGTGGCCCTTTAATTTGCTGTGATATACGGGCTGTGGTTTAAGTGAAGTGGTTTAACTTCATGTTCTCGTTTGGAGGGCCCCTGTTGAATGCAGAGACAGCAGTAGAAATAGTGTGGTTTTCTGTGTTTGTAGAAGTCGAATTTGAAGCCCAAGGGTGCAGCTTCTCTGACCATCAAGCTCTAACCCTCAGACCTCTGTGACTGACCCTATGTCGTTCGCTACAACTTCTCTTCAGAACCTTGAATGTTTTTTTGGTTTAAAGTCCAATATGTGGTGATTACTGTATGTCAGTGGAATGTGGCTAAGCTGAGGCCTTTCTCTTTAGCTTCAGACATGTAATACTGTGGAATGAAATGCCAGTAGATGTCAAATAAAAGGTATGTCCGGTATTCATTTTTTTTGTATTCTATAAATAATTTAACGTGTTCCACTATTTACTCTCAGGTCCAAGTCTGTTCCTATAATCATAAGACCTTCAACCCGATTATTCTACTCTGTTACTCTGTTCTATTTTCCGACAGGGGAAGGATCGGAAAGGCCAGTTGTCAATCTTCAGAGCGATAGGAGTATGGGAGAAGAGTTGGATTCCCTGAGAGATAGAATGGACATCCACCACGAGATAGACCACACGACAGAACACCACGTAGGCAACCACACCACCAACTCTTCCGACCCCCGTCACAGAGCCCCGTCCAGGCAGAAGAGGTTCCTCTCGTACCCCCGCTACGTGGAACTGATGCTGACTGCTGACGTCAAGATGGCGCGCCACCACGGACACAACCTCGAGCACTACATCCTAACAATCATGTCAGTAGTAAGTAAAATGCATTTTTTTATTATGAAAAACACATTGTTGAATCTAGATTTGTTCTTTGCTGTAACTTACTCGGATTTCAGGAAATGTGACTTTTCTGTGGTACAAAGTCATTTACTTATTGGTTAATGATATTGGTGTCTGGTTGGTAGCTTGGTTGAGTTTTTATTGTACCCTGTTTTCATTATCTAAGGATAACAGTTTTCACCTGCAATCATTACCTCTCTTTGTTAATCAATGTCAAGATCACTGTTGTGTCTCCCAATTTGTTGAGGATATATTATATTACACTGTAATGGTTTGTTTGGGTTTTGCCCATTAGTTTTCAGCCATGTGGATTGAGGTTAAACCCATGAACTATGTTTTACACAAAGGAGATGCATACAGTATTGTTCAGTGTGTCACTCATACAGTAACACCCTGGAAGCCTTGACTTGCCAAATTCTGCCAAATTCTGCCAAACGATACAACTTGGATTTGTGTTTACCTGTATGTAAACAGTATGTTGGATCCCTAAGATTGCAAGACAGAAATGCTGATAGACAATTTTCTCTTTCTAATGTTAACCTGATAACAAGCTTTTCTGCACAGTCAGAGATGTGGCTCATAAGGGGGTTCAATGAGCTGACTCAACTCTTTATGATCTTATTGGCTTTTAGTTTGGGTAACATTACAACAACAACATTACCACATTACCACATTATCACAACACACAAATACAAATATCTATTTGGAAACACATGGGCCTCTGCATTAGCCCTTAAAGACATTATGAATGACCTTATGGCCGTACACAAACATTTTCACACATATAGATGCCGTATCTTAATTTGATCATCTTGTTGTTGCAGGAATTTTCCTGCATATCAGGAAATGCAAACTTATAGTGTATTCAAGGTTTAAAAAGGCTTCTAAAGCTTGTAATTTCTACTTGAAAATTGCAGACTTTATTTGCCCTAACAGAAAATGTATCAAACCCTACAAAACGTCCATGAAATATAATCCACATAATAATTCACATTTCCTGTTGTTGGATAATTTTCCTGCTGCAGCAAACTGGTTCAAATTAAGATCCTACATCTGTACACACACACAAACACAAACACACATACGTGCATACACACACGTGCACACAGCTGTCGAAGAAAAACCTGTCAAGGCCACTCAATCAAAAAGACCTGCCACGCTCCGGCCAAACCAACACAAACCAGACCCAGCATTTTAAACAAGAACAGGGAAATCAGCCAAGACTGATCCGTCATCGTCATGGTGACAGCACGTTGTGCCTGTTAGTGGAGAAGGGGGCTAATGGGTGGGCTGCTAGCCCTCTGATATGATGTCATAGTGTTTACACTGACCACAGAGACACATTCCTCCAGTGTATCACAGCCTTGATTGTCTGTCCATTTATGTACCAGTGTGAAGCTATAGTTTAGGCTACAGCACACAGTTGGTGTCCCCCTGTCTGCCCGTCTGTCCCCATGTCTGTCTGTCTGTCCCCCTGTCTGTCCCCCTGTCCCCCTGTCCGTCTGTCCGTCTGTCCGTCTGTCTGTCTGTCTGTCTGTCTGTCTGTCTGTCTGTCTGTCTCTCTCGCTCTGTCTCTCTCTGTCTCTCTGTCTCTTTCTCTCTGTCTCTGAATCTCTCTCGCTCTGTCTCTGAATCTCTCTCTCTCTCTCTGTCTCTCTCTCTCCCTCTCTCTGTCTCTCTCCCTCTCTCTTGCACTCTTCCTCTCTCTCTCATGCGCTCTCTCTCCCCCTACCAGAGGAGGTATCTGCTTCACTCAGCCCCCCAGGCACTGACAAGCTAAATGTTTATAGAGGGCTAATGAGTTCCTGTCAGAGCTCTGTTAGGATAGCCCCAGGAGGATAGTGACCCACACTGACAGGGCTGAACCAAAAGAAAGGCACACAAAAACAGTTTTGTCCAAGGGGCGGTGGGATACACACAAGTCAAGCGTTGCTGAAATGTTGACGTTTTGTTCAAAATGTCAACTCCCCCCCTGAAGGAATAAAATCTTCCCTTTCTTCAACTGTTCCTGTTATTTTGCTCAAGCCTTCGGCACATGGTCTCTAGACCTACTCTCATTCAAAGTAATAATCATCTTTACATTAGTCCGTGTTGTCTGTTTCTGTACCCTTAGTAGATGTTTGCGTTTCTTGCCTGTGTGTTCATCTTGTCACAGGTTGCTGCGGTCTACAGCGACCCAAGTGTAGGAAACCTCATCAACGTCATGATTGTCAAGCTGATCGTCATCCACAATGAACAGGTGAGAACAGGCCCTGAGGGCTGCAGTGAGTGAGTACCCCCTGAGACAGCTGACGTCAGCCTCTCTCTATGGCCCTTCAGAAGGACACTGCACTCAGAGGAAAGCCTCAAGAGAAATATCTTTAGAGAAAAGGATGCTACTATCCTGTGCTACTACCACAGCTGTGATTCAACTAGGACTGACTGAGGGGCATTCAGCACATGACCTTGTGATGGCAGATAACTAACTCAGATGAAAATACTTGACACTTTCAGATACATGGTTACATTTTGTAGCTTTTTTTTTTTTTTAGCTAGGAACACCTGTTCAAATCCTCACCACTGTCTCTATGTCATCTCTCACAGGATGGGCCCTCAATCAATTTCAATGCTGCTACTACCCTCCACAACTTCTGTGTCTGGCAACAGACCCAAAATGTCCAGGACGACAGTCACCCTTCCCACCACGACACTGCACTCCTCATAACAAGGTGCTTACTGCTATTTCACCTTTGAACTGTACTGTCTCACTACCCTAACACACACACAACTGCATGGAGATGATGAATAATGGTGTCCTTTGCTTGTGCTTGTGTCTTCTCACAGGGAAGACATCTGCCGAGCGAAAGACAAGTGTGACACATTGGGTAAACAAACGGCTTCACGTTCAGATTTAACTGTGCCCATGTCACCTTCAGTGACTCCGGGTTAACTTTCCACTCCTGTTTCAATGTTCCACAGTCAGCTAATATACAATAATGAGTTTATTTCAGGAGCTTACAGCTAATATAGTGACCGATTAGAACGGTGTAGTGAGAGGGAGGATGGAGGGTAGTACTGGTCTCTCTTATGAAGCACAAGTTTGACGGCTTAATCGCCTGTAGAGGTGGAAGGCTTTTTTTCTCCGTCCATTCAAGCCGCTGTGTATTGGTGACGTTCCAGGGCTGGCGGAGCTGGGGACCATGTGTGACCCGTACCGGAGCTGCTCCATCAGCGAAGAGAACGGACTCAGCGCTTCATTCACCGTCGCTCACGAGCTGGGCCATGTGTAAGTTAGTGGTGTGCAGTTCGCGAACGATTCATTCTTTTTGAGCAACTCTTTTTAACTGACTTCGAGAGTCATGATTAATTTTACCAAGTGACTCGTTCATTTTAGTCGTTTGTTTGACCTGCTGGCTGGCCGAAATGAAACCTACAGCAGGATTATTACGCACTCCTCCAGCTCAGCGGCTCTGGAGACGTGCTCCAACCACCAACTGTCTAACATAGATCATGTTGCAGGCAGCATAGAGAAAGCAAAAAACACGTAGAACTGATAATTGATCTCATGGTGCAAGAATGAATGTAATTTATTGATTGTTGAATGTTATCGAATGACACAGCTTTATAGAACCAAGACACAGCCTACACAGCCTGCCTCTGCTCAACAAACTCGAGAACAAATCGTTTGGGGGGCTGCTACAGTTCGCGAACAATACAGTATGTGCTTATCTTCCTCACGAAAGTCAAGAATTGTTCACAATCTAGTCCAGTTGCGGCCACAACTAGACATCGTTTTAAAGGTATCAAGAAATTATCTTATTTGTATCCCTAGCCATCACAAATGTACATTGTTTGAAGCACACTTTTATAAGTCTCAGTCCCAAATGACAGCTTCTAAAAGAGCCCTATGATAAATGAGAGGCTTTTAGAATCATGAGTCTTTCAACTTTTTAGTTCATTGTTTGCTGGTAAGGTGGTCCTGCACGCTCTAGGCATTACTGAATCAAATCAACTAAATTAATTGAATGATTTTTATTTTTTTTAACTGAAGGAGTTGAAAAGATCTGAATCAGTAAAAAGAGTTGAACTTCCTATCACTAGTGTAAGTACATTCTACCTCTCTCAACTCCCTGGCCCCCTCCTGGGCCTACCTCTCGGGCCCCTGGGGCCTGTCCCCTCCTGGGCCTACCTCTCGGGGCCCCTGGGGCCTGCCCCTCCTAGGCCTACCTCTCGGGCCCCCTGCACAACAAAAGCCCTATTATCCTGGGTGTGCAGGTGCAAAACATAATAAAGGAAAAAAAGAGGTTTAATAACATGCTAGTCTTAATTTCCTAGTGTAGTGTCCTGAGTTAAAGGGATACTTCAGGATTTTGGCAATGATGCCCTTTATCTACTTCCCCAGAGTCAGATGAACTTGTGGATACCATTTGTATATCTCTGTGTCCAGTATGAAGGAAGTTAGAGGTATTTTTACGAGCCAATGCTAACTAGCATTAGCGCAATGACTGAAGTAGCAGATTCCAGTAATTGCGTGAATGCTAGTTATCAATTGCGCTAGCGCTAGTTAGCAACATCCTTCAAACTACAAAATCCCGAAGTATCGCTTTAAACCTGTAGGTGTTCCAGCTTTGTAGAGGCAGCCAGGGGGATGAGGAGGAGCTGGGGCTGAAAGCCACTGCTGCCTGGGCTTTAGATGTGGTGGACCAGGGGCCTCTGCATGGGGCAGCCATTGCTTTCAACTAGGCGTCGAGATGGAAGGTGGTCATTGTAGGGACAAGTACATGTACATACATATTAAATGTATTTAATTTAGTGGGGACGGAGCACAATTCATTATCAAAGGCTGAATAATGTTGGTTTTCAGGGGCTGACTTGTCCACCAGCCTGTCCTAAACATTACCCCGTAAAGAAAGATAACACTACCTGAACTGTGTAAAATAGAGCTCATCACAATGTGTTCATACTACACTGCATAATTACTGTGTAATAGCACTGTTATGATAACATTGGTCCCCGCTTAGGCCTGTTTCCACAACACACAGATGTCACCACATGTGTGAATGGAAAGAGAAGCCATATGAATAACCGCTTTGTGTCACAACATATGACCCAATCTCTCATAAGACTGCATGCATTCTAAACATTAGGCCCAAATCACCATGAAAAACTGGGTATAAGTTATGAGGGATGCAAACTGTCTTTAACTCTCTCCCTTTCCTCCCTCCCCCTCTCTCCTCCCTCCCCCTCTCTCCTCCCTCCCCCTCTCTCTCTCCTCCCTCCCCCTCTCCCTCTCTCCTGCCTCCCCTGATCACTGGGTTGTTCGGCTGACCCAACCGCTGGGTTGTTCGGTTGACCCAACCGCTGGGTTGTTTGGCTGACCCAACCGCTGGGTTGTTTGGTTGACCCAACCGCTGGGTTGTTTGGCTGACCCAACCGCTGGGTTGTTGAGATATGAACCAATGCGTCAGATCAGAAGACTGGTGGCGTAGTTAAGTAGGGGTGTGACTATTAGACAGTCATACACTTCTGCAATTGTCATTGAAGCTACAGAAATGTCAGTGTTTGACCTTAATAAGTGATAACTATGCACCAGACCAGATGAATAGGAATGGCATTTACTCTCATGGGTGGCTAAAAATGACTTCCCTAAAAGCCCATGTAAATTCCATTGTTGGGATACAATAATTATAATAATATGTAATAAATAATCTTAGTAATGTCACAGGTGGCCAATAAGATCTTTCTTAATTAAAGCCACACCTCCTGAAAATAATCGTTGAAAAAGACCCAGCTGCTAGGTCAACCCACTGAACCCAGCATGAGAATAAAAATGGTTTTATTTTACCTTTGTTTAACTAGGCAAGTCAGTTAAGAACAAATTCTTATTTACAATGACGGCCTAGGAGTGGGTTAACTGCCTTGTTCAGGGGCAGAACGTCAGATTTTTACCTTGTCAGCTCGGGGGATTCGATATACTAACCTTTACGGTTACTGGCCCAGCACTCTAACCACAAGGCTACCTGCCGCCCACTTAACTACGCCACCAAAAATACCCAACTGATGGTTAAATTAACCCATGTTTGGGTATTTCCATCAACCCAACATGTTGGGTTATTCACGCAACCCAATTGGCTGGGTCAAAATAATCCAACATGTGTTCTGTCTACTATTGAACCAGCGCTGGCTTACCGTCCGCCTGAGACTCAGTGCTGCTCCTCACACATTCCTCCAGAGACAGGGCTCTTTGGGCCTAGCGAGGGGAAACCAGCCCTCTTGTGTGGATCTGTTTATGCTAAAGTTCAAACAGCTGGACAGGCAGTTAGCTTTGCCTCTTGGTGCGTTTAATCGCTGGGCTATATTCACAAGACCCTCTCCTGAGTGTGTAACGCTCTGAGAAACAGAGTGTCAGCCAGGTAGTGGAACAAACCAACGCTCTGTTGCAGATAACGAAACGGAACCCTTAGCTCAGACTAATGGATAGGAGGCCTTTTTCATATACAGTAACTCAGGAAATGTGTTGGTACAAATAGCCACTTTGGGCTCTGCTAGTGTGTTGGAGTCACTTGATATTAATAAAAAAAAAATAATACTTACATGGCTTAATAATGTTGAAAGTGCTTAATCGTCAAATGTTACCAAGTCCTTGCCATCTGAGACTCAGATCACAGCTGATCCTTCCGGACGTTTTGATGAGTCATTAGAGCTATGGATGGAAGACAGGCTATCTTTTTTAACGTCCTAGAAATATATGCAAAAGTCTGAGACATGGAAGGAAACTGGCATCTCAGGATGGACAAGCAGAGTGGCTGATTGGATGAGGTTTGGATTTTGGAGGCCATAAATCTAGAGGGACGAGATTGTTGTGCGTGTGTGTGTGTGTGTGTGTGCGTGTGTGTGTAGTGGCTCCCAAAGCTCCGTCTCTGTAGTGACAAGACTGTGATTTTGCAGCGATGTTATGATGACGTTGCTGATCTCTCGCTCTGTCAGAGTGCTGACAAAGCCTGTTGCTGCAGTCCCCACAGACTTATTAAGTCTTGTTTTTGTTCTCCCCCATATGGAGAGAAAGTCATCAGGTCTTCTTCTTCACCGGGGAAGTTACTCCCTTACTCTCACTGTTATTTATAGGGTGTTAAGTCTAGAAAAAAGTTGATTTGTCTTCTAGAGTCGTTCTATAGATGTTTTGTTTTTTAGAAGTTGGAGGGATGGATATGATGATGTTATCTGTTTGGGATGAAGCTTGTTTTATTGCAGCTCAATAATAGGAGCCTGACTGTATGAGTAGAGTATTGCAGTACGCTATTATAGCTGGAGAAGATTATGATCTAAGTGCACATTACTTCAGCAAATCTCCCTCCAGAGATGCCATTTTCCTGATTGAACTCAGACCTCATATGTCTCTCTCAAACATACAGAGAGCTACAGTAGCTCCCACTCTACCGTAATTTACAACTTCATCAACGTAATAGATGCAGTCCGTTCTGATATTCCAGCCAATGCCCTCATGCATGCGCTTCCCAGTAACAACCAGTGGCTCTCCCGGTGTGTGAGGACCTCATTACAGGCCAGGGGCAGGCTGCGGCTCAGAGCACTCAATTAGGCCCTGAGCGGCCGGGCCCCCACAACCCCCTTCCACCCCCGCCGGCCCCTGTAGGGTGGGCCCCATGCCAGGGTCAGAACCTGGGCCAGGCCTGCCTTCTTTGTGTGGCAGTCAGACCAAAGCCCCAGCCGAGAGCCCAGCCATATAGTAGGCTCACATCCTGCAGTAAACACCACGCAGCTGTGTGTGTGTGTGTGTGGTGTGTGTGTGTGCGTGTGTGCGGGTGTGTGTGCAGATTAAGGCCGACCTCATCCTTCCACTAACACAGCACACACAGCCAGTTGAGTAGGTCAGGACATCCGCTCAGATCAACACAGCACAGCCCAGCAGCACTATTCTGGACATCCAAAAAGATGAGCCACTTTATTAGACTCTTCACTATTCAGCTGGCTAGAATGAATTCAATCTGAGATGCAACGCTTCATAGGCCTTCAACTCTACATCTTAGTTCCGGAAGATAGTTCAATGAAGACCATTGCTTGGTTGGTGGTGAGTGTGTGTCTCTAGTTCTATATATCATAGTCAGTGGTCGTGATTGAGGCTGATGTTATTTGAGTGTTCAGAACCTGAAGTCCATGGATGGCCTCCCATCTCCCTCAGCCTTAAACCCCTTGAGAAGCTGACCCCTGATCTCGGGGAGATGAGCGGGAGATGATGTGGTGTGTTCTGTATGTGGGCAGTGCAGTGAGGGAATTATGCTGGTCAGATATACAGATCAGGAAAGCATTAAAACATGTCCTTCTGGCGGGTGGAGTTTTACTGAGGCATTTGAAAACAGGTGGGAGAAGCCATATGATTTGGTCGGGAAGTGTGTGTGTGAGCGCACGTATGCACGTGTGCTCTCTCTCTCTGTGGGTGTGTGGTGAGTGTGTGTGGTATGTGGCAGGCCTGAAAAAGTCCACAAAAGGTTTGAGGTCATCCGTTGTTAAAAATGGCTGATTATAAACCTTCTGACACTCATCCCCCTGGTTAGGGCTGATCCAATTTGCAGCCATCCCCCCTTTTCCCTAATCTCTCTCTGTCTGTATTCCCCCCCTGGGCAGGTTCAACATGCCCCACGATGACAACCCCAAATGCAGGGAGGCAGGCATGAAGCACCAGTATCACGTCATGGCGCCTACCCTCAACTACGACACCAGCCCCTGGTCCTGGTCCAAATGCAGTCGCAAGTACATCACAGAGTTTCTGGAGTAGGTACCTCCCGCCCCGTCCCTTTTTCTGCAATTATGAAACACGATGTTCAGGATGCCATCATTCTCATAATGTACACATTTTCACAGATATACAGATCCTTTACACAGATATACTGTTCATTATGGGCCCCATTCAGACTTGAGATAAGTTGACTTAATATAGGCAAAAAAAGTTTACTTGAGTCCATGTTTTATTTACTTACTTCTGTGTTGTCACGTTTCTGACCTTATTTCCTTTATTTTGTCTTTGTTTAGTATGGTCAGGACGTGAGCTGGGTGGGCAGTCTATGTTATGTGTTTCTATGTTCAGGTTCATTGGTAATTAGCCTTATATGGTTCTCAATCAGGGACAGGTGTTTGACGTTTCCTCTGATTGAGGACCATATAAAGGTAGGCTGTTCACACCGTTTGTTTGTGGGTGATTGTGTTCCTGTGTCTGTTACACCACACGGGACTGGTTCGTTCGTTCGTTCGTTCGTTCGTTCGTTCGTTCGTTCGTTCGTTCGTTCGTTCGTTCGTTCGGCTAGTCTTTCCTGTTCGTGCGTTCTTCGTGTCTATGTCAGTTCTCAAGTTCAGGTCTGTCTACGTCGTTTTGTTGTTTTGTAATTTTCCAAGTGTTTTTCGTGTTCGTCTTGTCTTTAATAAATTTTCATTATGTCTTCATTCAACGCTGCGTTTTGGTCCTCCTCATCCGAGGAGGAGGCATTAGACAGCCGTTACATGTGTTAAGTCTACTCAAGTCTGAATCGGGCCCTATGACTTTTAGAGATACATTAGCCACTGTAATAAAACGTTCTAATATCTCCCCTTTTCATTGGAAATGCAAGACAAAAAAAATAACACAAACAAAAAGTGTTTGTATTCTTGTGACATAATCTGGTAAGCAACCTCTGCTACCTTCTCAGAGAGGGAGAATGTAGAGCAGCGTAAACTGTGTTATTGCTTGGTGTGAGACCGCATTTCCTGTTTGAAGCTGGAGTCTTCCTGGGGTGACCTGAGCGATTGATCCTCCCCCTGCTCCTCCTCTGTCTCTGCACTCAGGCAGAACCAGCTCTTGAGATGCTGGACAAACAGTCATTTAGTCGCTGGCGTGCTTTCCCCGCGAAAACGGTAACGCAGGGCAACGGCTCATTCAGTGGGCTCCAAAGCCAAGCGGTGGCCACCAACCTCTTCTGAAGGGCTTCCCTTTAAGATGGGAAATGTCAGTTATAATTAGATTTTCCCTGGACGTGACCCTTTGATCTCTCCTCCCGCTTTGTTGATTGTGAGGCTTCACAAAAGGCTGCCTTGTTGACGAGTTGCATCTTGGGAAGGGAGCGGTCGCTCCCATGCGAACGCCTCCTGTCGAGGCTGTAAGGTTACGTGCCCGACGCGCCCCACAACTGTGCTGCATAGTTTCCTACCAGCGGATGAATCCATTCACCCAGCTTTGAGTGTTTGATTTGAACAATTTTAAAAGCAAGAAAAAGAAAACTCCTTTTCATTTTTTACTGCAGAATATTTTTGTCTAAATGTCAGCGGTGTTAAGCAGGCTGAGTGTTCAAGCACTCGATGTGTGAGCGAGAGATAAATGTCAATGAGTGAGCGAAACTTTCTATGCTGCATGAAGAGCCGAGCTGATTTGTTTAACAGTGGCCATATTTCTAAACAGTTCTGTGTGGCTGTGAAGAGGAGTGCAGGGTTCAGTGTGGAGGAGCCTCGGTGCTGGGAAAGGCCCCTGAGAGCGAGGCCCACTGCTTTTGAAGTCTGCGTGGCTTCAACAATGATCTAAACGGTACCCCCGCTGTCCAATATGCTGATCTGGTCAAATACATCACTGTTTTGACTACTTATTCTTCTCTGAGAGCTCTCTAATGCAAAACACTCTCATGTCAACTTAAAGATGGAGGGACACACTACCTCTCAACCCCTCTTCAGGAGCCAACCCCCCTCGTTCTTATTTTTGTGTATGCGTAATAATGTGAACTCTGAGAGCTGAGTGGAAAGTGTCTTTGGTGTTCTTGTTGTTATTTTGTGTAGACCGTGATATAAAGACACTATTCATTCCGCTCCTGGCAGCCCGCCAGCTGGTATAAGCCACTAAACCTATATAAAGATAAAATTGAAATCTCTCTGTGTTGCCACCCACTAATTGATGTGTACACCTGTGTGGAGACCACATAATCATTAATACAGGCCAAGGCTATCATTTTCCATTCCAATGCCAGGCGCACACGTTGGGAATTATCCTAACCACACACCAACATCAGATGTCTCGCTAGTCGCTACCCAAAACAGTTAAAAAGTTTTCTCACGTTTTGGTAAAAAATGTACACCAAAATCCTCAATTAATTCAAAATGCGTCTTCTGTGAAAATGATCTTTTGATGACTCTTTCTTTTCCAGTTATTTCAGTGTTACAATGGCAATGACTGTTGTACTGTCAGGTCCAAAATTATTGGCACCCTTGATAAAGATGAGCAAAAAATACTTATATAAAATAAACGATACAAATACTGAGCAATGCTGTATACAAAACAAAAGATTATTAATAAAATTGCTGAAAGAAATAGATTTTGTTTAACAGGTTATAAACCAAATTCTCAAAATGATACCCCCGTTTTCAATTCTCCGACACCCTTCCCTTGCTACAATAACGGCACTGAGCCTTTTAGGGGGGGATCTTAGACCATTCCTCGATACATAATCTTTACAGATCCTTGATATCATTAGGTCTTGCTTATGGACTGTGGTCTTCAATTCAATCTACAGGTTTAAATGGGGTTCAAGCCCGGAGACTGAGACGGCCATTGCAAATTGTTGATTTTGTGTTCAGTCATCTGTCCATAGCCCTGGTTCAAATCACAGTGCCAATGCAGTTTAGCAAACTCAGGTATTTACATCTGTTGGTGGCTCTCAACTATAGAAGGCTGGTGGCACCTTAATTGGGGAGAACGGGCTCGTGGTAATGACTGGAGCAGAAGGAGTGGAATGGTATCAAATACAGGTGTTTGATGCCACTCCATTTGCTCTGTTACAGCCATTATTATGAGCCGTTCTCCCCTAAGCAGCCTCCTGTGGTCTCAATACTGGCTTTTCTCTGTCAACCCTTCTGAAGAGGCTATTGGCTTAGAGGTTTGGAGACTTGGTGACCCAAAGATGCGACAAAGTTCTGTAATACTCCAACTTTGGCCCTTGGTCTTTTCTTTGCCTCCTGATCCACCTTCCTCACTGTGCATGGGGGCCGAGCTCCCTGCCATCCAGGATACCGACACAACACAAACACACAGACACACACATACACACACACTTTTACACTCATCATTGGCTGCTGCTACTCTGTTCTTTATTTGACTCCTATTATTATCTATCCTGATGCCTAGTCACTTTACCCCGCCTTCATGTACATATCTACCTCAAATACCTTGTAGCCCTGAACATTGATCTGGTACTGGTACTTCCTGTATATGCTGGAGCTACATTCTTGTGTATTTTATTCCTTGTGTTACTATTTTTCTTTTTATATATATATTTTTAACTCTGCGTTGTTGGGAAGGAACTGTAAGCAAGCATTTCACGAGTTGTATTCGGCGCATGTGACAAATAAAATGTTATTTTTGATTTGATTTGACAAGATATACTTGCGTCCAATACCAGGCAAGTTTGCCACTGTTTCGGTTGTTTTGAACTTCTTAATTGTTTCCCTAATAGTGGTAAGTGGTATATTTGTTTTTTAAGGTATTATTTTGTACCCATTGTCTGATTTATGGAGGTCAACAACCATTTGTCTCTTTTCAGATTTGTGTTACCACATTTTAATACCCCAGTGAAACAGTAAACCATGTAAAGCCAAAATACAGATCCTTAAACTGAGATTAACTTTTAAAAAGTTGAATATAAATGCATATTTTATTTCGTTTTATTTTATAAGTATCTTCAGGGGTGCCAATAATTTTGACACCTATCTTTTTGAGAGAAAAAAAGATATTAGTTGTTAAACAAAATCTCTCTCTCTCTCTGAATAATGGTATTCGTATAAAATAATATATCTTAATATATCTTATTATTTTTAGAATTCAAAATGGCTCAATGTTTGTATTATTTATTTTATACAGTCTTTTTTGCTCATCTTTATCAAGGGTGTCATTTTGGACCTGACTGTATATCTCCCTATGAAAAGGGGAATCACTTCAGTACTGTTTGCATTGAGTTTAATCCAACTGTGCAACAGGGATGTGCTGTGTCATTCATACAATGCGTCAATCATAAATCTGACATATGAGCAGCCTCGTAGCGGCTAACAGCTCACAGGGAACAGTCTGCCTTTATGGAACTCATTAGAGAGCAGCTTCTTATGACGAACTCTGAGAGATACCTATCGGTCATTTTCTAAATGAACTCACTTTTAAAAAGCCTCCCAACGGCTGCCACGTGTAGAACCGCTGTCGTTGCCAGAAGGGAGTCGTATCACCTGTCTCAGGCTCTGCTCAGTCCCTTAAAAAACAGCGTGCCTAATCGAAAAATTGCTGCTTTTTTCCCTCCTATCCGTCCAGTTTTTAATCACAGGCCCATATGGTTTCTGGAGTTCTGATTAGACAATGACAACCTGGTGAAAGAAGCTTGAGTATGGGGCATCATCTCTTCTCATTCTTCTGGACTCAGATAGAGATAGACAGACCACTGACCTTATAGCTTTAATATGTGGCGTCTCTCTCTCTCTGCTTCTCATGGCCCTGACGGACTGACTGACCCCGTCATAGCTTTCATCATTTGTCTCTTCCCTTGCTCATTGTTAGGCAAACTCATTCCACCAAGCACGTATAGTCTTTTCTGGCTACAAAACCAATGGTTTCTTACAGTGTGTGTGGAAATGAGGGAAAACCGAAACAGTATCACAAGATAAGACCAGGTAATTACGGTCCTCCTCATATCAGCTGGTGGTGTACTGTAGTGTACACACACACAAACACACACACACACACACACACACACACACTGTAGTCTGTATGTAACAGGTGCCTGAGCTCAACACAGGGTACAAATTGTAAGAGAAGTGTCGACATGTCATGTAATTACACACATTATAGGCTACACTGTTTCATCCCCAGTTTCTTTTTTGTTTTGTGTCACAAAATAAATACAGAGGAAAGATCTTTTGAGGAAGGGTTTACATTTGGTGAATGGCTGTTTGACTAGGTTTTGTGACCATGCTTTTAACATTGTCTAACGCTTAGTGCTTCATTCAGTGTTTTGGGTAAATAGCCCTGCATGCAGTACGTTTTATCCAGCTGTGCTCTGTTGTCTTTTTGTGTTGCTGTAGGGGTAGGGTGTGGCTGACACACAATCTATCATTATAATAGTGTTCTGGTGAACTAGCCTGATTTATGCTAACTCAATGAAGGTACTTCAAATCCTCTGGGGGGTTTTTTTGCACAGAGAAATGTCTGTTAAATAAACATGTGGTTGGGACAGCTTTGTGTCTGTATGGAAATGCAGCTTTATTCCCTCTGTGTGATGGTGCCTGCCTCCGGTTTCATGGTGACGGCATTAGCTAATATATCAGGTCACTGAGGGGAAGTGGTGTCAGTTTCACTGTTAGATAACACCACACACCAGAGCAGACCACCCACATGGGACAAGGTGCAGTATACATCTGAATAGCATCACTCCTGGAGATGTTTGACTTCCAATTCTAAATGTCAAAGAAATGACACATCGCCTACTTTCTCTCATACGACTATTGTCCGCATCTTGGCAGGAAGCTCTTGGTGTGAGGATGCAGGAAGCAGAGCAGGAACACTCGGATCACCTTAATACACCTTTTACACATGTTTATTTCCTGTTTGTGAATGTGTGCGTGTTACCTTCCACCTTTCAGCACAGGGTATGGAGAGTGCCTATTGGACGAGCCAGTGAGCAGAACGTACGAGCTGCCCAACCACCTCCCTGGTCAGATTTACAACGCCAACCGGCAGTGTGAGCTCATGTTTGGCCCCGGCTCCATGGTCTGCCCTTACATGGTGAGCCGGGTTGCATTCCGTTCCTCTCAACCAAGTGTCTCTCAGGGCGGCACCCAATTCCCTATGGGTGTAGGCAATTCCATAGGGCTTTGGTCAAAAGTAGTGCATTATATAGGGAATAGGTTGCCATTTGGGATGTGCCCTTAGTCCCTCTATTATCTACAGAAAAAGGGCCTCAAACAAACGCCCTTGGAGAAGGATGTTATATGCTTCCAAGGTATATGCTTCTAAGGTTCTAATGTGTCTTGTCTGTGATAAGGTGCTGAGATGATGAAGTCATAACGTTACATAGGCAACACTGTATGGCCCAGTCAGTGTTTTTCATGAGCTGTCTGTATGACGGACAGCTTTGGTGGTTTCATGAGACAATTGGCTTTCTTCAGGTTTAACAGACTGCTGGGAGGCAGGTCCTTCAGAGCAGCACACGTTCTCATGTTGAACATCCTTTAAGGCGGGAATGAAGAAATGGTTCTCTTGCCGGTCACTTACCCTGTGGGCTCGGCCCGCTCTTGTCTGGTTGGAGACTTCTGGAGTCATGGGTAGCTAATCTATAGTGACAGTAACAGCTGCCCAGGTGGCTGTAAAAGTGACTGTGTGGTTTGGTTCCTAGTGGCTGAACTGTCCATAAAGTCTGTTACACATCTCACTGGTACAGTACAGGTCTCCTGTCTCCTGTCTGACTGTCAATATTAGGGATTTATAGTTTAGTGTAAAACAATTGAATGATTCTCATGCAGTGGGCAGTGGGATTTTGTAACATTGTTTGATTCTTCCTTCCTCTGATTCTTCCTTCCTCTGTCTCTCCCGTTCTCTCTCCAACGTGTCTCTCTCTTCACCCTTTCCCCCGCATGTCTCTCTTTCCCGCATGTATTTTTGTCTCTCTCTCTCTCCTCTCTCTCTCTCTCTCTCTCTCTCTCTCTCTCTCTCTCTCTCTCTCTACCTCTCTCTCTCTCTACCTCTCTCTCTCTCTACCTCTCTCTCTCTATCTCTCTCTCTCTCTCTCTACGTAGAAACAATGCAAGAGGCTTTGGTGTACGAGTGCTGAGGGGGACCATAAAGGGTGTCGGACTCAGCACATGCCCTTGGCTGATGGGACAGACTGTGGACATGGAATGGTAGGACAGAATGTTGTATTTCTTGCGTTGGATCGAGTAATGAAGTTTAAATGGAGGGTAGGATGACAAACAAAGTGTATTATCTACTGCAGTATTACTGTAATACCACTGTTCATGTTTTGCATTTCTGTTATCAAAGAGCATATTTCAAACAAAACATTCAAGCGAGTAACCTGAAGCTTGAACATTAGCCTTAACCATGCTCTGAGGCCCCTACATTCATTAAACCTCATGTTCTCACCGCCTTGGGATACTATAATTAGCACTGTGGCAGGGGTGGTGGTGGGTACATAGTGAAAGGTACTGAGGAAGGTGCTCAGGGAAAGAAGAGTAAGACAGGGCTGGGGGAGAAGGAGAGGTGAAATCGTTGGGGAGAGGGGGTAGAGAGGGGTTAGATGGGCTGAAGGAAGCAGGTTAGCGTTTTTCATCATACATCTTGTTCTGGAGACTGCTCTGTAAAGTGTTCCCTAGCTAGCACAACCACAAAGTCATAAAATCACATTTTAAACATAACCTTAACCCTAACCTTAACCACACTGCTAACCCTAATCCTAATCTTAAATTAAGAAGAACATTTTTTTAAATTAATTTTTACAATATAGACAATTTTGACTTTGCAGCTGGCCTTTCTAAGGGGAAATCTCCCAGTTCTGCTTCCAGGACAAGACTCATGACAATAAACGTCAACCTGCTGGAGGAGTGGGGGGATGATATGGGGCTGGAGGAATGGGGGGATGATATGGGGCTGGAGGAATGGGGGGATGATATGGGGCTGGAGGAATGGGGGGATGATATGGGGCTGGAGGAATGGGGGGATGATATGGGGCTGGAGGAATGGGGGGATGATATGGGGCTGGAGGAATGGGGGGATGATATGGGGCTGGAGGAATGGGGGGATGATATGGGGCTGGAGGAATGGGGGGATGATATGGGGCTGGAGGAATGGGGGGATGATATGGGGCTGGAGGAGTGGGGGGATGATATGGGGCTGGAGGAGTGGGGGGATGATATGGGGCTGGAGGAGTGGGGGGATGATATGGGGCTGGAGGAGTGGGGGGATGATATGGGGCTGGAGGAGTGGGGGGATGATATGGGGCTGGAGGAGTGGGGGGATGATATGGGGCTGGAGGAATGGGGGGATGATATGGGGCTGGAGGAATGGGGGGATGATATGGGGCTGGAGGAGTGGGGGGATGATATGGGGCTGGAGGAGTGGGGGGATGATATGGGGCTGGAGGAGTGGGGGGATGATATGGGGCTGGAGGAGTGGGGGGATGATATGGGGCTGGAGGAATGGGGGGATGATATGGGGCTGGAGGAGTGGGGGGATGATATGGGGCTGGAGGAGTGGGGGGATGATATGGGGCTGGAGGAGTGGGGGGATGATATGGGGCTGGAGGAGTGGGGGGATGATATGGGGCTGGAGGAGTGGGGGGATGATATGGGGCTGGAGGAATGGGGGGATGATATGGGGCTAGAGGAGTGGGGGGATGATATGGGGCTGGAGGAATGGGGGGATGATATGGGGCTGGAGGAATGGGGGGATGATATGGGGCTGGAGGAGTGGGGGGATGATATGGGGCTGGAGGAGTGGGGGGATGATATGGGGCTGGAGGAGTGGGGGGATGATATGGGGCTGGAGGAGTGGGGGGATGATATGGGGCTGGAGGAGTGGGGGGATGATATGGGGCTGGAGGAATGGGGGGATGATATGGGGCTAGAGGAGTGGGGGGATGATATGGGGCTGGAGGAGTGGGGGGATGATATGGGGCTGGGGGAATGGGGGGATGATATGGGGCTAGAGGAGTGGGGGGATGATATGGGGCTGGAGGAGTGGGGGGATGATATGGGGCTGGAGGAGTGGGGGGATGATATGGGGCTGGAGGAGTGGGGGGATGATATGGGGCTGGAGGAGTGGGGGGATGATATGGGGCTGGAGGAGTGGGGGGATGATATGGGGCTAGAGGAGTGGGGGGGTGATATGGGGCTGGAGGAGTGGGGGGGTGATATGGGGCTGGAGGAGTGGGGGGATGATATGGGGCTGGAGGAATGGGGGGATGATATGGGGCTGGAGGAATGGGGGGATGATATGGGGCTGGAGGAATGGGGGGATGATATGGGGCTGGAGGAATGGGGGGATGATATGGGGCTGGAGGAATGGGGGGATGATATGGGGCTGGAGGAATGGGGGGATGATATGGGGCTGGAGGAATGGGGGGATGATATGGGGCTGGAGGAATGGGGGGATGATATGGGGCTGGAGGAATGGGGGGATGATATGGGGCTGGGGCAATGGGGGGATGATATGGGGCTGGAGGAATGGGGGGATGATATGGGGCTGGAGGAATGGGGGGATGATATGGGGCTGGAGGAATGGGGGGATGATATGGGGCTGGAGGAATGGGGGGATGATATGGGGCTGGAGGAATGGGGGGATGATATGGGGCTGGAGGAATGGGGGGATGATATGGGGCTGGAGGAATGGGGGGATGATATGGGGCTGGAGGAATGGGGGGATGATATGGGGCTGGAGGAATGGGGGGATGATATGGGGCTGGAGGAATGGGGGGATGATATGGGGCTGGAGGAATGGGGGGATGATATTTGGCTGGAGGAATGGGGGGATGATATGGGGCTGGAGGAATGGGGGGATGATATGGGGCTGGAGGAATGGGGGGATGATATGGGGCTGGAGGAATGGGGGGATGATATGGGGCTGGAGGAATGGGGGGATGATATGGGGCTGGAGGAATGGGGGGATGATATGGGGCTGGAGGAATGGGGGGATGATATGGGGCTGGAGGAATGGGGGGATGATATGGGGCTGGAGGAATGGGGGGATGATATGGGGCTGGAGGAATGGGGGGATGATATGGGGCTGGAGGAATGGGGGGATGATATGGGGCTAGAGGAATGGGGGGATGATATGGGGCTGGAGGAATGGGGGGATGATATGGGGCTGGAGGAATGGGGGGATGATATGGGGCTGGAGGAATGGGAGGATGATATGGGGCTGGAGGAATGGGGGGATGATATGGGGCTGGAGGAATGGGGGGATGATATGGGGCTGGAGGAATGGGGGGATGATATGGGGCTGGAGGAATGGGGGGATGATATGGGGCTGGAGGAATGGGGGGATGATATGGGGCTGCGGAGAAGAGAGAAGGGTGAGATGGTGTTTGGTCAAAGAGTGAAAAGAGGGGACATGGGGAGAGAGGGAGATAAAGGGAGGGGAGCAGTAGAGGTGAAGGCTCGGGCACTTTGAAAGGAGATGCCGCCCGCCGTTCACAGTTGAGTCACCAAGTTGTGACCCTAAAACCTCTTTAAAAGGCAGGTAAGTGGGTCAGTGGACAGGCCATAACAGAGCCCAAGGCTGAGGCCATGCAGCTCTACACTCCCTCCACTCTGCTCAGCTCTGTTCTGCTCAGCTCAGATCACACAATAGACCTCACATCAATGATTCCAAAAAGGAGGAGAGGAAAGAGGAGGAGGGAAAGGAGGGAGAGGTGGGCTAGGGGTGTTTGTTTGTGGTGGTGGTGGTGGGTGAGAAGGAGAGGACCTTATCTTCTAGTTAACTCTTTCCCCCCCACTGTAAAAAGTGAAATCTAAGCAAGCGTAAATATCTTACATTAATTTACTTAAATGGATACTTTGGGATTTTGGCAATGAGGCCCTTTATCTACTTTATCTATTTTAGCCTAAAAAAAAGGCTAAATACAAGCAATTTATTTAATTTCAAGATATTTTATCTTTTTCAATATCTTGAAAAATATATTGGTAAAAAATAAGGTAAATTAAGGTAAATATAGAAAAATATCTAAAAAAATATATTGGTAAAAAATAAGGTAAATTCAGGTAAAAAATCTTGAGAAACTTCTTGAAATAAGATAAATTACTTGTATTAAACCTTTTGGGGGTTAAAATAAGCAAAATGAATTAATCAAGTAATTCATCTTATTTCAAGAAATGTCTCAAGATTTTTTAACTTAAGTTAAAGTATCTTGAAAAATATCTTGAAATAAAATAATTGACTTGTATTGAGCCATTTTTTTGTTAAAATAAGCAAAATGATACGCCAGTGACGTTAGATACTTTACCTTGGTAAGAAAAAACAAGAACTAGCACTCTATATAAAATATATTGAGTGTGTTTCCATGTAAGCAATATGTTCCACAATCTCTCTGTATTTTCCCCCCTGTACCATCCTGTTAAGGCTTGGATTACTACACTTAAATGAAGATAAATTAACTTGGGATGGCTAACATCTTAATCCAACCAAAACAGCTGCAGTATAATGTCGTGGGATATCAACTCTAAATACCTATGTGTGTCATTAACTGTGTTGGATTGTGGGAAACCGTCATGAGAAGACTCTGCATTATTTTGATCATACCTGATTGATTGCCATGACGACCTGTATATATATATATATATATATATATATATATATATCCTTTATCTTCTGTTTTATAACCTTAATACCTACTGTATGTGTTTAGAACATAACATACTATGGAAAATGACTTATCCCAGGAGTCAATTGCCATAAATCCTGTTTAATCTATCTAATATAAATTGAAGAACGATCTGGCCTTAATGGCCATGTACTCTTATAATCACGGCCAGAAGATGACTGGCCACCCTTCAGAGCCTGGTTCCTCTCTAGGTTTCTTCCTAGGTTCTTGCCTTTCTAGGGAGTTTTTCTTCGAGGATTTTGACTGGGTATCTGTATAGCACTTTGTGAAAACTCCTGATGTAAAATGGCATTTTTAAATCCGATTGATTGATTGAGAAATTCTGGCTTGTTCCCAGAATATCCACAATAGTATCCTACTGCATAACAGGTCTGTCTTTGGGACATACTCAAGTACAGTATTTTCGCTTCATTCACTTGAAATGCTTAAAAGAAGAACACAGAGGTTTTTTTCTGACATTTTTAATCTCTCTGGTGCCACCACCTTTTGTATGATGCTGAGGGCTTGGTGTCATCTCCAGATGGGGGTGCTTTGAAGTGGGGGAAGTTGAAAGAGAGGGGCATCCCATTCCAGCACTCACCTGCTTCTACTGGAGCCTTTTATGTGGAGTGTGTCACTGCATTGTTCTGTGTGCATTTGTATGTGCATGTGTGTGGTGTGTATGTTTCTGTATCATATTTAGATCGTTTTGAGTCTCTCTCTCTCTCTCTCTCTCTCTCTCTCTCTCTCTCTCACTCCCTCTATCTCTCTGTCTCTCTCTCTCACTCCCTCTATCTCTCTCTCTGTCTCTCTCTCTCTCTCTTTGTCTCTCTCTCTCTCTCTCTCTCACTCCCTCTATCTCTCTCTCTCTGTCTCTCTCTCTCTCTTTGTCTCTCTCTTTGTCTCTCTCTTTGTCTCTCTCCCTGTCTCTTTGTCTCTCTCTTTATCTCTCTCCCTGTCTCTCTCTCTCTCTCTCTCTCTCTCTCTTTGTCTTTCTCTCACCCTCTCTGTCTCTCTCTCTCTCTCACTCACTCACTCACTCACTCACTCACTCACTCACTCACTCACTCACTCACTCACTCACACCTTCACTCACACCTTCACTCACTCACTCACTCACTCACTCACTCACTCACTCACTCACTCACTCTCTCTCTCACTCTCACTCCCTCTATCAATTCAATTCATTTCAATTCAAGGGCTTTATTGACATGAGAAACATATGTTAACATTGCCAAAGCAAGTGAAGTAGATAATAAACAAAAGTGAAATAAACAATAAAAATGATCAGTAAACATTACACTCACAGAAGTTCCAAAAGAATAAAGGCATTTAAAATGTCATATTATGTCTATATACGGTGTTGTAACGATGTGCAAATATCTAAAGTACAAAAGGGAAAATAAATAAACAGAAATATGGGTTGTATTTACAATGGAGTTTGTTCTTCACTGACTTTTCTTGTGGCAACAGGTCACTCTCTCTATCACTCTCTCTCTTACTCTGTCTCTCTCTCTCAGTCGCTCTCTCTCAGTCTCTCTCTCTCTCTCGCTCTCAATTCAATTCAATTCAAGGGGCTTTATTGGCATGGGAAACATATGTTAACATTGCCAAAGCAAGTGAAGTAAATAATATACAAAAGTGAAATAAACAATAAAAATGAACAGTAAACATTACACTCACAGAAGTTCCAAAATAATAAAGACATTACAAATGTCATATTATGTACAGTTGAAGTCAGAAGTTTACATACACCTTAGCCAAATACATCTAAACTCCGTTTTTCACAATTCCTGACATTTAATCCTAGTAAAACTTCCCTGTCTAAGGTCAATTAGGATCACCACTTTATTTTAAGAATGTGAAATGTCAGAATAATAGTAGAGAGAATGATTTATTTCAAATTTTATTTCTTTCATTACATTCCCAGTGGGTCAGAAGTTTACATACACTCAATTAGTATTTGGTAGCATTGCTTTCACATTGTTTATCTTGGGTCAAATGTTTCGGGTAGCCTTCCACAAGCTTCCCACAATACGTTGGGTGAATTTTGGCCCATTCCTCCTGACAGAGCTGGTGTAAATGAGTCAGGTTTGTAGGCCTCCTTGCTCGCACAAGCTTTTTCAGTTCTGCCCACAAATGTTCTATGGGATTGAGGTCAGGGCTTTGTGCTGACCACTCCAAAACCTTGACTTTGTTGTCCTTAAGCCATTTTGCCACAACTTTGGAAGTATGCTGGGGGTCATTGTCCATTTGGAAGACCCATTTGCGACCAAGCTTTAACTTCCTGACTGATGTCTTGAGATGTTGCTTCAATATATCCACATAATTTTCCTACCTCATGATGCCATCTATTTTGTGAAGTGCACCAGTCCTTCCTGCAGCAATGTCCCCTCACGACATGATGCTGCCACCCCTGTGCTTCACGGTTGGGATGGTGTTCATTGGCTTGCAAGCCTCTCCCTTTTTCCTCCAAACATAACGATTGTCATTATGGCCAAACAGTTTTATTTATGTTTCATAATTTCTCCAAAAAGTACGATCTTTGTCCCCATGTGCAGTTGCAAACCATAGTCTGGCTTTTTTATGGCGGTTTTGGAGCAGTGGCTTCTTCCTTGCTGGGCGGCCTTTCAGGTTATGTCGATATAGGACTAGTTTTACTGTGGATATAGATACTTTTGTACCTGCTTCCTCCAGCATCTTCACAAGGTCCTTTGCTGTTGTTCTTGGATTGATTTACACTTCTCGCACCAAAGTACGTTCATCTCTAGGAGACAGAATGCGTCTCCTTCCTGAGCGGTATGACGGCTGCGTGGTCCCATGGCGTTTATACTTGCGTACTATTGTTTGTACAGATGAACGTGGTACCTTCAGGCGTTTGAAAATTGCTCCCAAGGATGAACCAGACTTGTGGAGGTCTACGATTGTTTTTCTGAGGTCTTCGCTGATTTATTTGGATTTTCCCATGATGTCAAGCAAAGAGTCACTGAGTTTGAAGGTAGGCCTTGAAATACATCCATAGGTACACCTCCAATTGACTCAAAGGATGTCAGTTGGCCTATCAGAAGCTTCTAAAGCCATGACATCATTTTCTGGAATTTTCCAAGCTGTTTAAAGGAACGGTCAACTTAGTGTATGTAAACTTCTGACCCACTGGAATTGTGATACAGTGAAATAATCTGTAAACAATTGTTGGGAAAATTACTTGTGTCATGCACAAAGTAGATGTCCTAACCGACTTGCCAAAACTATAGTTTGTTAACAAGACATTTCTGGAGTGGTTGAAAAATTTGTTTTAATGACTCCAACCTTAGTGTATGTAAACTTCAGACTTCAACTGTATATACAGTGGGGCAAAAAGTATTTAGTCAGCCACCAATTGTGCAAGTTCTCCCACTTAAAAAGATGAGAGAGGCCTGTAATTTTCATCATAGGTACACTTCAACTATGACAGACAAAATGAGAAAAAAAAATCCAGAAAATCACATTGTAGGATTTTTTATGAATTTATTTGCAAATTATGGTGGAAAATAAGTATTTGGTCACCTACAAACAAGCGAGATTTCTGTCTCTCACAGACCTGTAACTTCTTCTTTAAGAGACTCCTCTGTCCTCCACTCATTACCTGTATTAATGGCACCTGTTTGAACTTGTTATCAGTATAAAAGACACCTGTCCACAACCTCAAACAGTCACACTCCAAACTCCACTATGGCCAAGACCAAAGAGCTGTCAAAGGACACCAGAAACAAAATTGTAGACCTGCACCAGGCTGGGAAGACTGAATCTGCAATAGGTAAGCAGCTTGGTTTGAAGAAATCAACTGTGGAAGCAATTATTAGGAAATGGAAGACATACAAGACCACTGATAATCTCCCTCGATCTGGGGCTCCACGCAAGATCTCACCCCGTGGGGTCAAAATTATCACAAGAACGGTGAGCAAAAATCCCAGAACCACACGGGGGGACCTAGTGAATGACCTGCAGAGAGCTGGGACCAAAGTAACAAAGCCTACCATCAGTAACACACTAAGCCGCCAGGGACTCAAATCCTGCAGTGCCAGACGTGTCCCCCTGCTTAAGCCAGTACATGTCCAGGCCCGTCGGAAGTTTGCCAGAGAGCATTTGGATGATCCAGAAGAAGATTGGGAGAATGTCATATGGTCAGATGAAACCAAAATATAACTTTTTCGTGTTTGGAGGACAAAGAATGCTGAGTTGCATCCAAAGAACACCATACCTACTGTGAAGCATGGGGGTGGAAACATCATGCTTTGGGGTTGTTTTTCTGCAAAGGGACTAGGAAGACTGATCCGTGTAAAGGAAAGAATGAATGGGGCCATGTATCGTGAGATTTTGAGTGAAAACCTCCTTCCATCAGCAAGGGCATTGAAGATGAAACGTGGCTGGGTCTTTCAGCATGACAATGATCCCAAACACACCGCCCGGGCAACGAAGGAGTGGCTTCGTAAGAAGCATTTCAAGGTCCTGGAGTGGCCTAGCCAGTCTCCAGATCTCAACCCCATAGAAAATCTTTGGAGGGAGTTGAAAGTCCGTGTTGCTAAGCAACAGCCCCAAAACATCACTGCTCTAGAGGAGATCTGCATGGAGGAATGGGCCAAAATACCAGCAACAGTGTGTGAAAACCTTGTGAAGACTTACAGAAAACATTTGACCTCTCTCATTGCCAACAAAGGGTATATAACAAAGTATTGAGATAAACTTTTGTTATTGATCAAATACTTATTTTCCACCATAATTTCCAAAGAAATTATGTGATTTTCTGGATTTTTTTTCTCATTTTGTCTGTCATAGTTGAAGTGTACCTATGATGAAAATTACAGGCCTCTCTCATCTTTTTAAGTGGGAGAACTTGCACAATTGGTGGCTGACTAAATACTTATTTGCCCCACTGTATACAGTGTTGTAACGATGTGCAAATGGTTAAAGTACAAAAGGGAAAATAAATCAGCATAAATATGGGTCTCTCTCTGTCTCACTGTCTCTCTCTCACTTAGACTCATCCTACTCACCTTACCATCTCCTGGTCTTTCATTCCATAGATACTGTACCCTCTCGCTCTTTGTACTCTCCCTCTCTATGACCTCTCTGTCTCTCTTTCTCAGGCTCATGGGGTTTGGGTTTAGGGGTCTGTGGGTTAGTGGACGGGCTGGATCCTGAGCCTGGTCTGGGGCCCCTGGCTCTGAGGTGTGAGAGGGCCCCTGGTGAGGGAGGTTTTAAGTCTGGGAAATTGTGAGGGCTGTTTGGGGAAATGCAGCAGGTATTGTCTTATTAACCAGAGCTGCTTCTTTTACTGGCATTTCTGAACCTAACATTAGGCTTGACCTGATGTGTAATTTAAACCATTGAAAGGAAACATAGTCTCATAAATATTTACCTGAATGTGTTCCAAAAAGCCCTGAAGAATTTATGAATGCCTGTCAACACTTTTTGCTCCCCGTTAGATCTCATCCAAGGTGAAACGTATTAAATTAAACAAATCATAATAATGTGCAGTGCCTCTAAGTAAATGAGGCCAGCTTGCAAGTCTTCTAAATAGAACGTGAAAAAAATGTGTGTTTGTGTACATCAGTAAGGAACTGGGGCACTATGCTGAGCTCATGTTGTGCTCTCTAGTATGCTCTCGCTCTCTCCTCCCTCTCTCTTTCTCTCCAAACACTCTGTCTTTCTCCCACTCCCTCCCTCTCTCACTATGCTCTCTGTTGCGTGGCAGTCCCTCTCCTCTTGTTGGGCGCTGGAGTGAGTAATGTGGTCATGTGACCCTTGGCGGTGCTTCTGTCATCTGGCCCAGTGGGCCGTGTGTTAACAAGGGCATCCCATCACTTGTTGTCTATAAATACCGCCACCATCCTCCTCCTCCTCCTCCTCGCGTCTTCTTCAAAAGGGCCCTGCCTGTGTGTGTAGCTCTGGGGCCAACCAGCGCGTTCAATCAGGGCATGTCAGCCCAAAGGCAGGCCCTCAATTTGAAGAGAACAGCCTTCCCTCCCTCACTGCCTCTCTTCTCACCACGCAGGGCAGGCAGCCTCACAGAGGCTTGGTGGGTGGCGAGAAGAATGCAGCCCTGACTTGAATGAAGCAAATGTGCTGTTGTTGTTGCCCACCAGTTATTAAGCACCTTACCCAGTGTTTAGGCCTGAGTGTGCGGCTGAAAGAAAACTCTGTTGAAGTTTTTTTTGTGGGTTTTGTTCTGCTTGGTGCGATAGATAGAAATTTAAATTGCGTTTAATTTCAAGGCCGTCAATTCTTTCGAGTTCTGCATTTTAGTTGAACTATAACGCTTCCGGACTTCTTTCCGAAAGGTTGTTTTGAATGACTCGTGTCAAAGAGCCAGAGAGGAAGTCCTAGTTGTATTATTCCAATCAGAACATTCCTCATAACTGCAAGCTGCTCTCCTCTCATTTCAGCCAATTAGAGAGCGATAGTGAGGTCTTGAAAAGCAGAGCCAGGCTCAGGCAGAATAGAATGTGTTGGCTGAGGCGGTGAGTGTTGGCTTGGCCCCCTGGCAGCCAGACACGCTAGTGTCGTACGATGCTGCCTGTGAGCTCAGGCTCTGGAATCTCTGACTCGTATCAATATCACTCTCTGCTAATCTCTGGGATGTTTCCACTTCCCATCATCACAGACCTATTGCTTTGGCTGAACAAGTGGATTGTTGTTTTGCTAGCTCTCTCCATCATGTAATTTCTATGTATAATATTGTACGGTAGGGATGGAAGCTTATGGTGACAGAGGATGGATTTCATTTTGATTGGATAACAGGAGGTTGCTACATGACTGAGACAAATTAGGATATACTATGTCCTTCTTCACAATGGACGTTTTTTTAAGCATGCTGTGTACAGCATATATTTTCTTCCTATCTAACTTTCCGATTTCAATCCACATATTAAGACAATTTAATACCTGAACATGAACATTATGAAGCAAATAACTATGGAATAATCCAGAGATATGTGCCTGAAGAGGAAGATGTAGCCTAATTTGACCCTAGGTTGAAGATACCCAGGTTAGGACAACATAATCATTCATTGGGGAAGCTTTTGAAAATAAACAGATTCATGGGACCAGCGCTGATGCTAACTAGCATCGCTAGTCCCATTTCTTAGAATTCTACCGCATTTATGCAGCAAGTTATGGGATATTAGAATCCTCTTGTCTTAACCTTTGTTATCTTCAGCCTAGGTTTGAGTCTGTCTATGTGAAATGAGAGAGGAACAAACACCAAAGGTAAAAGTATCGGTACATGTGAATGGAACAGCTGATGGGCAAAACCACTCATTCACACTAATGATAACCTTCCACTGCTGCGTAGAGAGGATGGAGTGAGGGGTTGAGGGGGTGGCGCTCAGCTTGTGGTTGCATCATCCCTATAAGCCCCTATCTCACCTCTTAGAGTACAAGGAAGAGAGGAGATACCGTTTCCCATGATGGTTCACATCTCTCCACAAGGTTATTGTTTGTTGTTAAACAAAATTCGGACCCCAAACATAAGACCACTATTGGAAATACCATCCACTTCAACCTCTGCTTGAATACGCAGTCGGGGGAAACAGCGCCACTGTCCGCCACACGATCGCTGTTATTGTTTTTGTTTTGTTGATGAAGCAGCACTGCAAAAACAAATATCGTTCCTAGATTTTTTTGTATTGTATTGAAATAATGAAGTAAAAATAATTACAGCCTCATTCTAAAATGGATTTAAAAAAAAATTATCCTCAGCAATCTACATGCAATACCCCATAATGACTAAGTGAAAACAGTTTTTTAGAAATGTTAGCAAATGTATTAAAATGAATAACAGAAATACCTTATTTAAATAAGTATTCAGACCGTTTCTTATGAGACTCGAATTTGAGCTCAGGTGCATCCTGTTTCCATTGATCATCCTTGAGATGTTTCTACATCTTGATTGGAGTCTACCCGTGGTAAATTCAATTGTTTGGACATGATTATGAAAGACCTAGCCATGAAGTCGAAGGAAATGTCCGTAGAGCTCCAAGACAGGATTGTGTCGAGGCACAGATTTGAGGAACGGTACTAAAACATTTATGGAGCAATTAAAGTTCCCAAAGAACACAGTGGCCTCCATCATTCTTAATTGGAAGAAGTTTGGAAACACTAAGACTCTTCCTAGAGCTAGCCGCCCGGCCAAACTGAGCAATCAGGTGAGAAGGGCCTTGGTCAGGGAGGTGACCAAGAACCCAAATGGTCACTCGGAGAGAGCTCCAGAGTTCCTCTGTGGAAATGGGAGAAACTTCCATAAGGACAACCACCTCTGCAGCACTCCACCAATCAGGCCTTTATGGTAGATTGGCCAGACGGAAGCCACTCCTCTGTAAAAGGCACGACACCCCGCTTCGAGTTTGTCAAAAGGCACCTTAAGACTCTCAGACCATGAGAAACAAGATTCTCTGGTCTGATGAAACCAAGATTGAACTCTTTGTCCTGGCACCATCCCTACGGTGAAGCATGGTGGTGGCAGCATCATGTTGTGGGGATGTTTTTCCGCGGTAGGGACTGGAAGACTAGTCAGGATTGAGGCAAAGATGAACGGAGCAATGTACAGAGAGAGCCTTGATGAAAACCTGCTCCAGAGCGCTCAGAACCTCAGACTGGGGCGAAGGTTCACCTTCCGACAGGACAACGACCCTAAGCACACAGCCAAGACAACACAGGAGTGGCTTCGGGACAAGTCTCTGAATGTCATTGAGTGACCCAGCCAGAGCCCGGACTTGAACCCGATTTACCATCTCTGGAGAGACCTGAAAATAGCTGTGCAGCGACGCTCCCCATCCAACCTGACAGAGCTTGAGAGGATCTGCAGAGAAGAATTGGAGAAACTCCCCAAATACAGGTGTGCCTGGCTTGTAGCATCATTCCCAAGAAGACACTGTAATCGCTGTAAAAGGTGCTTCTACAAAGCACTGAGTAAATGTGAATACTAAATACTTATGTAAATGTGATATTTCAGTTTTTATTTTTTATAATTTTGAAACAATTTCTAAAAAAAACTGTTTTTGCTTTGTCATTAAGGGGTATTGTGTATAGATTGATGAGGGGTAAAAAAAAATATTTTATCAATTTTAGAATTAGGCTGTAACATAAAAAAGTGAGGTGGTCTGAATACTTTCCGAAGGCACTGTAAAAATCCCCTTTCCCCTTTCTCACCTTGCACCTCTACAAGTCTGTTGAAGCAGTAGTATGGATATATTCAGCATCACTCAGCCGTATGATAGAGTTATTGGAGATCTGTACCATGCTAGCATAGCTTTGGAAAGTAGGGGTGCTGGGGGTGTTGCCTATTGTTTTATTGGTTTTTACTTTCCTAAAACAATAACTGTCCTCCTCACAGTTCAGCTGTCAAAGTTTTAAGCACTAAATGCACCAGGCCGTTGCATGCATAGACCTTTTCCTATAGGCGTAGGTGTCCACTGTATAATATTAATATAGAAACAATGTCTATGAAGGAAGCTTAGAGAGAGATTGAGATATGCCGGCGACATGCTATGACACCAACATGCATTTCTTTATCCTTGTCAGATTGGCTAATGTGTTTGCTATACAGACATAGGGGTACTGTCACGTTCCTGACCTATTTATGTTAGTTGTTATGTGTGTTAGTTGGTCAGGACGTGAGGTTGGGTGGGCATTCTATGTTTTCTGTTTCTGTGTTGGTTTTGGGTTGCCTGGTATGGCTCTTAATTAGAGGCAGGTGTTTGGCGTTCCTCTAATTAAGAGTCATATTTAGGTAGGCGTTGTCACAGTGTTCGTTGTGGGTGATTGTCTCCTGTGTTTGTGTATGTCGTTGCGCCACACGGGACTGGTTTCGGTTTGTTTGTTAAGTGTCATTTATGTGTAGGCTTTTCCCTGTTCGTGCGTTCTCGTGTGTTATGTGAGTCCGTCGTTCAGATCTGTTCTACACCGTTTATTTGTTTTGTTAGTGTATAGTCAAGTTCGTGTTTTTTCGTCTTGTCAATAAATTCATTATGTATTCAAACTCCACTGCGCCTTGGTTCAATCCCTGCTCCTCTTCGGATGAAGAAGAGGAGGACAGCCGTTACAGAATCACCCACCACTCCAGAGCCAAGCAGCGGAGGCAAGGGAAAGCTCGACAGGGCGACAAGGATTTCTGGACTTGGGAGGAAATATTGGACGGGAGAGGTCCATGGGCACAGCAGGGAGAATATCGCCGTCCCAAAGCTGAGCTGGAGGCACGGAGGAGAGCAGAGGCTACCGGAGAGAGGAACCGGAGCTATGAGGGAACGCGTCTGGCACGGAAGCCAAAAAAGCCCGTAAGTAATTCCCAAAAATTTCTTGGGGGGTGCTAAGAGGTAGTGGGCCACGGGCAGGTAGGAGACCTGCGCCCACTTCCCAGGCTTACCGTGGAGAGCGGGAGTACGGGCAGGCGCCGTGTTACGCAGTAGAGCGCACGGTGTCTCCTGTACGAGTGCATAGCCCAGTGCGGGTAATTCCACCTCCCCGCACTGGTAGGGCTAGATTGAGTATTGAGCCAGGTGTCATGAGGCTGGCTCAACGCGTCTGGTCTCCAGTGCGTCTCCTCGGGCCGGCATACATGGCACCGGCCTTACGCATGGTTTCCCCGGTTCGCCTACATAGGCCGGTGCGGGTTATTCCACCTCCCCGCACTGGTCGGGCGACCGGGAGCATTCAACCAGGTAAGGTTGGGCGGGTTCAATGCTCAAGAGTGCCAGTACGCCTCCACGGTCCGGTATTTCCGGCACCACCTCCCCGCCCCAGCCTAGTACCTACAGTGTCTACACTACGCACTAGGCTACCAGTGCGTATCCTGAGCCCTGTTCCTCCTCCACGCACTCTCCCTGTAGTGCGTGTATCTAGCCCGGTGCCTCCAGTTCCGGCCCCACGCACTAAGCTACCAGTGCGTCTCCAGAGCCCTGTACAAACTGTATCTTCTCCCCCTACTAATCCTGATGTGCTTGTCCTCAGCCCGGCGTCACCAGTGCCGGTACCACGCATCGGTTATAGAGTGGGCTTTGAGAATACAGTGTGCCCTGTCCCTGCTCCCCGCACTAGTAGGAAGGTGCTTATCCTTAGCCCGGTGCCTCCAGTTCCGGCACCACGCACCAGGTCTACAGTGCACCGTATCCGGCCAGAGCCATCCGTCTCCCCAGCGCCATCTGAGCCATCCGTCTCCCCAGCGCCATCTGAGCCATCCGTCTCCCCAGCGCCATCTGAGCCATCCGTCTCCCCAGCGCCATCTGAGCCATCCGTCTCCCCAGCGCCGTCTGAGCCATCCGTCTGCCAGGAGCCTGCAAAGCCGCCCGTCTGCCATGAGCCTGCAAAGCCGCCCGTCTGCCATGAGCCTACAGAGCCATCCGCCAGACAGGAGCCGCTAGAGCCGTCAGCCAGACAGGAGCCGCTAGAGCCGTCAGCCAGACAGGATCTGCCAGAGCCGCCAACCAGACAGGATCTGCCAGAGCCGCCAACCAGACAGGATCTGCCAGAGCCGCCAACCAGACAGGATCTGCCAGAGCCGCCAACCAGACAGGATCTGCCAGAGCCGCCAACCAGACAGGATCTGCCAGAGCCGCCAACCAGACAGGATCTGCCAGAGCCGCCAGCGAGCCATGAGCAGCCAGAGCCGTCAGAGAGCCATGGGCAGCCAGAGCCGTCAGAGAGCCATGAGCAGCATGAGCCGTCAGTGAGCCATGAGCAGCCAGAGCCGTCAGAGAGCCATGAGCAGCCAGAGCCGTCAGAGAGCCATGAGCAGCCAGAGCCGTCAGAGAGCCATGAGCAGCCAGAGCCGTCAGAGCGCCATGAGCGTCGAGAGCCGTCAGCCTGCCATGAGCGTCGAGAGCCGTCAGCCTGCCATGAGCGTCGAGAGCCGTCAGCCTGCCATGAGCGTCGAGAGCCGTCAGCCTGCCATGAGCGTCGAGAGCCGTCAGCCTGCCATGAGCGTCGAGAGCCGTCAGCCTGCCATGAGCGTCGAGAGCCGTCAGCCAGCCATGAGCGTCGAGATTCGTCAGTCAGCCATGAGCTGCCCTTCAGCCTGAAACGGCTAGATACCCAGAACTGCCCATCAGTCCAGAGCTGTCTCTCTGTCCGGAGCTGCCTTCCAGTCCGGAGTTGCCCCTCTATCCTGATCTCCCTCTCTATCTTGATCTACCTCTATATTCTTATCTATCCCTCTGTCTTGATTTATCTCTCTGTCCCGGTGCTGTCCTTATTAGTGAGGTTCTTAAGAGGATTTTGTGGGGGTAAAAAGAGGGTGGACATTCTTAGAGGGAGGAAGCTAGGATGGATTATGGTGGGGTGGGGACCTCGCCCGGAGCCTGAGCCACCACCGTGGTTAGATGCCCACCCAGACCCTCCCCTAGACTTTGTGCTGGTGCGTCCGGAGTTCGCACCTTGTGGGGGGGGTAATGTCACGTTCCTGACCTATTTATGTTAGTTGTTATGTGTGTTAGTTGGTCAGGACGTGAGGTTGGGTGGGCATTCTATGTTTTCTGTTTCTGTGTTGGTTTTGGGTTGCCTGGTATGGCTCTTAATTAGAGGCAGGTGTTTGGCGTTCCTCTAATTAAGAGTCATATTTAGGTAGGCGTTGTCACAGTGTTCGTTGTGGGTGATTGTCTCCTGTGTTTGTGTATGTCGTTGCGCCACACGGGACTGGTTTCGGTTTGTTTGTTAACCTGTTTGGCGTGCAAGCCCGACCTCGGACCGAAAATGACACCCCTGCAGAGCGCGAAATTCAAAATCTATTTTTTAAAAATATTTAACTTTTACACATTAACAAGTCCAATACAGCATTTGAAAGATAAACATCTTGTCAATCCAGCCAACATGTCCGATTTTTTAAATGTTTTACAGAGAAAACACCACATATATTTATGTTAGCTCACCACCAAATACAAAAGTGGACAGACACGTATGAATTATGATTATGAAGTATGAATTATGATTGAAGTAGCATGCACAACCAACCGAAATAAACTAAAACCAACCTAAAGAGCCCAGAAAAAACGACCTCAGATTACAGTCATATAACATGTTACACAATAAATCTATGTTTTGTTCATAAAAAGTGCATATTTTAGCTATAAATCAGTTTTACATTGATGCTACCCAAAAATGCTAATACATAGCTACAGTCTGAATCCAGCCGGGAGTAGCCAGAGAAAATACATACACCAACGTCGGCTACTAATTACACCTCATAAAACATTTCAGAAAAACATATGGTGGATAACTAATGAAAGACAGATATCTTGTGAATACAGACAACATTTCCGATTTTTGAAGTGTTTTACAGCGAAAACACAATATATCGTTATATTAGCTAACATCATAAGCTAGCATAAGGCAGCATTGATTCTAGTCAAGCGCTAGCCTAGCATAGTTAGCAGAGTTAGCATTCAACAGTTCGACATTTTTATGAAAAAGCATCCCAAATTGGGTCTTATCTTTCTTGGTACTCCATCAGAATGTTGTAACGGGGTCCAATGTCCAGTAGAGTCTTTAGTTGGGTTCCAGAACGAATGATTTCCCTCTTTGGTTAGCTAGCACGGTAGCATTGCTGCGCCAGAAAGCGTTTCTTCAAAAAATTCTTCCGTCGTTTCACATCTAAAGTCCAGAATAAATTGCAATAATATAATTAAAGTATATTGAAAAAACATACTTTAGGATGATTTTGTGACATGTAGCAAATAATATCGTAGTCAGGCATCATATTCAACGTTATCTACCTTGTTCCAGAAGCCGAGATCAAATTATCCTTCGCGCCCGGATTTTTATTTTAACTGCGCAGGTCTCACAAGAAGTTCTGTTATTCAGTCCAGGGACGAGATATTCGACTCCTTTCAATTCTCACTTCCGCATTACATCCAGATGAAGGCGTATGACGTGTTTCTACGGTCCTAAGTGTAATGACCTTTTATAGACAAGGTCTTAAAGAGACACATCGCATTTTGGGAAACTCAATTCGGCTGGGAAAATGGCTGTAAAAATATTTCTGTTCGACTTAGAGAAACAATTCAAACCTTTTTAGAAACTACAGACTGTTATCTATCCAACAGTAGTAAATATATGCATATTGGAAAATAAAAAGTTTCTTAGGAGGCCGTTTGAAAATGTGCACACATTTTCCAGTTTTTTCAATATTCAGCGTGCAGCCATAACAGGAGTGTCATTTATGTGTAGGCTTTTCCCTGTTCGTGCGTTCTCGTGTGTTATGTGAGTCCGTCGTTCAGATCTGTTCTACACCGTTTATTTGTTTTGTTAGTGTATAGTCAAGTTCGTGTTTTTTCGTCTTGTCAATAAATTCATTATGTATTCAAACTCCACTGCGCCTTGGTTCAATCCCTGCTCCTCTTCGGATGAAGAAGAGGAGGACAGCCGTTACAGGTACAGAAAAAGGCTAATATCATTATTTTCTTTAAAGCTAATTCGTTATTTTTCGATCAGATTTTTTTTTAGAAAGATAAGCATTATATTGTTTTGATTATAGGAGTATCTCTGGTAGGCCTAAAACAATGTTTTACCTCACCTGTCAGAGTCAGTTGGAGTGATGATGCGCATTGCCTTCATTTCATAGGCCTGCAATATGATAGTCTAATAGCCACCCCACGAAACAAAGTTTCAAAATTTTATTAGGGTAATATCAAAAGTAAGTCAAGTCATTGTTTATAGGGAAAAATAAGAGCAGGATATTATAGCGTGGCAAACACAACAGTTGTAAGTTAATTTGGCCCCCAAAAAAGATTCAACAGAATGAAACGACACACTTGCAAACTGGTTTAAACCTTCACAAAAAATGACAGCAATAGGCTAATAATATTTATTGTATGAAAGTCCTTCTTATGACGCATCTTAAACTAAATACGGAGCACACAATTAAAAAGATAGATCGAACTTAATTAGCCTTTCTGCGCACAGATCCCGATTACGGGATCGTTTCCCTAAACAACCGCTGAATTGCAGGGCGCCAAATTCAAAAAATATTACTACAAATATTTATAATCATGCAATCACAAGTGAAATATACCAAAACACAGCTTAGCTTGTTGTTAATCCACCTATCGTGTCAGATTTTGAAAATATGCTTTACAGAGAAAGAAATCCAAGCTTTTGTGAGTGTATCAATCAATGATACAACAGCTAGTCCCAAATTAGCATGGTCACGAAAGTCAGAAAAGCAATAAAATGAATCGCTTACCTTGAAAGGCAGAAGGTTGAAAGGCAGAAGAGAATTCCCAAACGTATCAGATACAAAAATATTAGTAAAAATATTTATAATCATGCAATCACAAGTGAAATATACCAAATATATATGTTAATCCACCTATCGTGTCAGATTTTGAAAATATGCTTTGCAACGAAAGCAATCTAAGCTTTTGTGAGTGTATCAATCAATGCTAGAACAGTTAGCCTTATATTAGCTTGGTTAGCTTGGTCACGAAAGTCAGAAAATAAATAAAATTAATCGCTTACCTTTGATAATCTTTGGATGTTTGCATTCACGAGACTCTGTTACACAACAACTGTTCTTTTTGTTCGATAAATATTACTTTTATAACAAAAGAACGCCATTTGGGTTGCGCGTTATGTTGAGAAAACTACAGCCTCGTTCCGTTCGACGAAAATTCCAAAAAGTATCCGTAATGGTCGTAGAAACATGTCAAATGTGTTTTATAATCAATCCTCAGGTTGTTTTTAACAAACATAATCAATAATATTTCAACCGGACCGTAACCTATTCAATTAGAGAGAAAAGGAAAATGGAGAGCTCCCCTCTCGCGCGCAGGCACTATTCAGAGGACACCTGACTACTTTTGAAAAATCTCGTTCATTTTTCAAAATAAAAGCCTGAAACTATGTCTAAAGCCTGGTCATAGCCTGAGGAAGCCATTGGAAAATGAATCTGGTTGATACCCCTTTAAATGGAAGAAAGACTGGCCAGGAAACACAGATTAAAAAATATATATATATATCACTTACGGGTTATATTTTCTCAGGTTTTCGCCTGCAGAATCAGTTTTGTTATACTCACAGACAATATTTTGACCGTTTTGGAAACTTTGGATTGTTCTGTAAATTATATGCATATTCTACGATCTGGACCTGAGAAATAGTCCATTTACCTTGGGAACGTTATTTAAAAAAATATATATTTTTTTTAAAAATAATCTGACCCCTAGCGTCAAGAAGTTAAGCCAACGAAAATGTCTCAACAGAATGAAACAAAACACATTTTGCGTATTTAAAGAACTGGTTTGGATTAATAAATAGGCCTACAATAATAACAATGATATACAGTAATTATATTTATAAAACAAATTATTATAAATAAAAATTCAAATATAAAAAATTCTAAAATGACGTCCTACCTGAATAGCGAGTTTCACAGTAGCCTGCATTTGGCCGTTTGTGTGGTATTAAAAAATATTATGTAAATGAAGTAGAATTGCATGAAATGCATTTATAAAAGGCAAAAAATATCCCCTTGTGTGGAAATCCTAAAATCGGGTCAGCTCAACTGTATGCCACTACGCTAACGTGATTATACTTAGATGCATGCATCGCCTTATTATAAATGGGATTTTTTTCTAACGCCCCGCAGCACCCCAAACTCAAAACATCTTCCCATGGCTATGCATGCTAGCTTACACTGTGCTACTGATTAAACACGTCCATGGTGGTCTGGTGGTGGTCTCTATCGTGTTATATCTAAAAGTGACCCCTGATATGCAGCACACTACGCAGTCTGTTTTTGGTCTGAGGAGTATAGCGATGGGGTAGCTAGCTAGATGGATGTGGTACTGAGCTGTTCAGACCGTCAGGGACAGAAGCATACAAATCATGTCCTGCTGTGGCTGGCCAGTCTGTCTGTCTGAACTCCAACCCGGGGCTGTGAGAACCAGAACATGAAAGGTGATGCCTTTTGGAAATGGCTGTGTTAAAATTAAAGACTGGGAGGTTTTTAAATCAATCCCTCTGCCCTCTCATTCCTGTGATGATGTATGGCTTGGGGAGAAATGATGTACTCTCGAGCAACTTCCTCGCAATTACAGGGCGCAACCTCTAACCAGCCAGCTGAACTTAGAGTAGAGCAGATGCTGAGACTTGGTTTGCTGTTAGCTAACCATTCTCCCTCAACAACATGAAGCCTCACTAAACGTTGTTAAGCAACAATGTGTGTGTGTGTGTGTGTGTGTGTGTGTGTGTGTGTGTGTGTGTGTGTGTGTGTGTGTGTGTGTGTGTGTGTGTGTGTGTGTGTGTGTGTGTGTGTGTGTGTGTGGTGTGTGTGTGTGTGTGTGTGTGCACGTGCCTATGTGTGTGTGAAAATGTCTAATTTGAAACAAATGCTAGCAACAGCTGGGCAAGTTTCTCTCACAAGGCCTTCAAATGTCTCACTGCATTCCCAATTGAGGACATATTTTGACAATCTGTCGAGGAAACTGTGGTCCAGAGCCCAAAAGGGTTATGCCAGCTTTACCGAGGTCTTTTCACCTCAGCGTTTTCCAAAGCTGTATTTGTGCATCCCTGAGACGTGCTAATTACAATCAATGGGGCCCCAGATGCTTCAGAGCACACAGCACACTCACACGCACTCACACACACCTCTCTCACACACACAGACACACACTCACACACACACACACACTTTTCAAGCTAAACAAAACAGTTGTAAACATGAAGCGCCAGAGGGGAGTGGAATGCCTTAAAGGCTTACAGGGGCTTTGGTCCTATCTGACAGCCCCTTGTGTTTGACAGGTCTTACTACCTAGCAGCACCGTGGTGGTCCTCACCTATCCCATACAACCATACTGTCGTTTTTTTAATGATTTTTTGAAAAACATCCAAAATGACCAGGGGTGCCTCTCATTGGCTGGGCCAGGATGGGTTGTGCTCTCTACCCGGCCATGGACCTCCAGCACCCCTCTGAAGGCATTAAGAGCCATCCCGAATTTGCACCTGGTAACCCGTTCTATCACCAGGTGCATGGTTGAACATAGTGCAATGAGAAGGAGGCTGGAGGGGGGTTACACTTTTTAGGTCTTGGCTGACAATCCTCATTCTGAGGGGGGGGGGGGGCATGCTGAGACCATGGTGAGAGACACTCTGTAAGCTGAGTTTAGGTAAGGTTACTGTCAGTAAGCCACCACCATGCTCTGCCTGGCTCTCTGGTGTTGTGTTATATTAGGAGGATTCTTCCTTGGTTCAATCAACTCTATTGGGAGGGCTTAGATGTTTCTCATACCATTTCCTATGATGTTTTACATTTCCTGAGCGAGCGGAGATCTTTGGTGTTCAGTCTTTTCTCAACCCAAAGAAAGGCCTGCCTCGCCTTAGTACTGTGTGGAACCCATTTCTGCGTCTACTCATGTGTGTGAGTGGATCGTTTTAGCACATTCCACTTTTTGTCTTTAGAACAAATCTAATATAGCTGTGGAATTCAATTGGCTAATGTCATTACAAAATGGGCCAGCATGTGGAATGTTGAGGGTGAGCTGAGGAGTGGGGGGATAAGAAAGGCCAGATCATTACTCAAAACTTGTCTGAATTATGGAAATGTTTGTGGTTTTGTTTAGTTCATCCCCGCGGGCTGTTTAACACCTGCCTGTCATTATGTATATCCCTTATACTCCATCATTGCTCTTTAGAGTGTATTGCACCATAGCCATCGTCGTAGTGGCCGTGCCAGATTCGGGATGTGTGTGTGTCTGCGGTATGGAAGGGAGATCCACAGGTGTTCACCCCAGGTCATGGCACAGCTTAGAGCACATTCATTCTCAGGCATACACAGGGACACCTCAACCTCACTGTTCCCCTGACGAGGACCCCTTGTGATTGACGTTCTCTCTGACTTAATAGAGTCATTATGAACATCTATGACAGGGTCTCATACGGTCAAACAACATCTGTTCCATAGGGGAGCGGGTGAGCAGTTTGAACAATAAGTCAAATGTAATTTGCTCAGTAGTAAAAGTATACAGTTGAGGCAAATTGGAGATTTAGCCGTAGGAGCTTTCCCTCCTGGCCTTCTGCACGACAAATGAACATGCAGATGGGACTGTATCTATACATGTTACATACCATAGAAGACAGTTTGTGTACATTCAAAGCAGCACAGCAGCCTCCTTGGTGAGTGTGCCCAATGGGCTGTGGTCTGGTCACATGGTTTCTGTCTGAATGGGGAGAAAGGCAAACCGCTCCTGATGTCAAGCCAGTAATGAGCTCTGTTACCCTGTTATCACAACGCTAGAGTTTCTCTTATCGCCACCACGCCACCACTCCCCATGTCTGTGCCCAGACAACGGGCTGCCTGCCTGCCGCAGTGCACCCAGACAGACGCCGTCTTGTCCCGCATTCTTTCTCTGAAAAGGACCCTCCTGCTATCTTCTCTACGGAGAGAGAGATTTGGTTACATATACAGAACTAAGTAGGCTTCCATGTTTGGTTTATGAAAGCACTGTTAGGTCTACCTCTTTTTGGCAGGGGTTGGTCGGTAGGTTTCCCGATACCCAACATAAATGCAGGATTTCGTCAGTTCATACCACACTATCTTCATGCACAGTGTGCTTATGTAATTTAAAAAAAAGGTTATGAATCAATGTGAATGGGTAGTATGTGTATGGCCATACTGTGATAAATCTGTTGACTGTTTCTTCCTCTCCTGTTTTTTATTCAACAGTCCTTCCTCACTCCATATGTCCATACTCTTACGGAAAAACCACATGATTTCACATGTGAAATTTCGACATTTTGCACGTGACATTTTATTTGACGTGAAAATTGGAACCATGTGTTTTTGAAACACTTCACGTGTTGGTTGTGTTGGTTAAAAATACAAAAGGAATATATTGATCATAGTGATTCAGGAGTAACATGGAAACTGAGTAATATGCCCCGCCAACATTAGACAGCTATACAGAAAACCCTCAAATTGGCTAAATAAGTTAATTAAATGAATGATGAGAGAAGATTAGATTAACTGATAACTAAAATAGCAGTTCAGTTGGCACTCTTGCTCCATGTGTTACAGACTTTGTGGTGCAGCAGAAAGATCAGCATACCCCAAATCAAGAAGCTGTGAGTTTAAATCCCAGGTGGGATCATATTGACAAGTCAGTACTGTGATCATGCCAAATGTAAGCATATTATCATTGGCTAAAGATGTTTACACTATTTTAGCTGAACAGTGTACCACTTACTTTCAAACCCCCATACCATTTCATTCCCTTACAAAAAACACATGTGAAATTGCATTGTCACATGTGAAATAGCTGTTTTCACCTGTTGAGCCGAAATGTCCACATGTTAAAACAAAAGAGACACATATGAGGTCAGTTGTTCACATGTGAAACAATATGTTCACAATATGAAACATATGAAACAATATGTTCACAATATGAAACATATGAAACAATATGAAACAATATGTTCACAATAGGAAACATATGAAACAATATGAAACAATATGTTCACAATAGGAAACATATGAAACAATATGAAACAATATGTTCACAATATGAAACATATGAAACAATATGTTCACAATATGAAACATGAAACAATATGTTCACAATATGAAACAATATGTTCACAATATGAAACATATGAAATATGAAACAAAATGTTCACAATATGAAACATGAAACAATATGTTCACAATATGAAACATGAAATATGAAACAATATGTTCACAATATAAAACATGAAACAATATGTTCACAATATGAAACATGAAATATGAAACAATATGTTCACAATATGAAACATATGAAATATGAAACAAAATGTTCACAATATGAAACATATGAAATATGAAACAAAATGTTCACAATATGAAATATGAAACAATATGTTCACAATATGAAACATGAAACAATATGAAACAATATGAAATATGAAACAATATGTTCACATGTATTAAGTTTAGAGTTCACATGTTAGCACCATCTTCTCACACGAGGAGAATAACGTTTTCACCTCACATGAATTGCAGGTTCACATTTAATTTCACATGTAAAAATCGAATTTGCACTTTCACATGTGAAAATCTAACTCTCACATGTGGAATTGCATTTTCAAATGTGGAAAACGTCATGTGAAAATCGAGTTAGCACTTAAGATCATGTTTTTACGTGTAGTTTAATGGTATCACGTTGCTTTTACATATTGTCACATGTTATCACATCAACTTGACATAAGATCACATGTAAATGAATGTGTTTTTTCTGTAAGGGTAGGGTGACTTTTAATTTCCATCACTGCTGATGAAATCCTTCCATAGTAATGGCAGGCTCATGTTGCGTCCCAAATGGCACCCTATTCCCTACATAGCGCACTACTTTGACCAGATACCTATGGAACTATTTAGGGAACAGGGTGCCATTTGGGATGCCCCCTTACATAGTTTGGAGGAATAGCTGGCTGTCCACACGAGAGGGGGGCATGTGACACCAGCAGAGAAGGAATTCAACAGGAGACGACCTGGCTTAGCTCATTGAGAAGAAACAGCCAAACGCATTTGAAGATTTTATTGGCTGCCCCCTCGGTCAATCCATGATGTAATAAAGGCTGACAACATGGAAGTGTTGCGGTGTGCAGCTCTGCAGAGTGCTGTTGGCTCTGGTTCCACTCACTGGCACTGCCCTCATCCCCTCCTCTCCCCTCATCCCTCCCCACACAGCAGGCTAGGAGCTGAACCGGAGCCGACAGGCCCTATCCCCACAGCTGCATGGGGAACTTGGAAACATTCCTCTTGGGTAAATGATAGTAGGATTAGCATCCCCCTCAGTTTCTTTTAGGGTATAGTTTTACATCTAAACAGGGGATTAAGGAAGGGAAGGAGGGACAACACTCCCAGCTGTGATCGCTGCCTGCGCTAAATGTGGTTCTGCACCAACCAGAGCTGAATTGACATTCTTGCACTGTGGTGTGTTGGTTGGGATTTGGATGAGTGATGATGTCACACTCTCTAAGATGATCCCCCTGTATGTGCTTGTGGGCTCAAGTTTCAAATTCAAGCTTCAAGTTTATTTTTCCAAATGTCCATCACGAATACATTGGAATACATTGGAAATCTTACCTACCACTTATACACTACATGACAAAAAGTATGTGGACACCTGTTCGTCAAACATTTAATTCCAAAATCATGGGCATTAATATGGATTTGGTCCCTCCTTTGCTGCCATAACAGCCTTCACTCTTCTGGGAAGGCTTTCGACTCGATGTTGGAACATTGCTGCGGGGACTTGCTTCCATTCAGCCACGAGCATTAATGAGGTCGGACACTGATGTTGGGCGGTTAGGTCTGGCTTGCAGTCGGCGTTCCAGTTAATCCCAAAGGTGTTCTTTTGGTTTGAGGTCAGGGCTCTGTGCAAGCCAGTCAGGTTCTTCCCTACCACTCTCAACAAACCATTTCTGTATGGACCTCGCTTTATGCATGGGGGCATTGTCATGCTGAAACAGGAAAGCGCCTTCCCCAAACTGTTGCCACAAAGTTGGAAGCAAAGAATCGTCTAGAATGTCATTGTATGCTGTAGCATTAAGATTTCCCTTCACTGGAACTAAGGGGTCTATCACGAACCAAGAAAAACTGCCCCAGACCATTATTCCTCCTCCAACAAACGTTTTTAGTTGGCGCTATGGATTGGGGCAGTTAGCGTTCTCCTGGCATCCACCAAACCCAGATTCGTCCGTCGGCCTGCCAGATGGTGAAGCGTGATTCATCACTCCAGAGAACGCTTTTCCACGGCTCCAGAGTAAAATGGCGGTGAGCTTTACACCTCTTCAGCCGACTTGCGCATGGTGATCTTAGGCTTGTGTGCAGCTGCTCGGCCATGGAAACAAATTTCAGCACTCAGTGGTCTTGTTCTGTGAGCTTGTGTGGCCTACCACTTTGCGGCTGAGCCGTTGTTGCTCCTAGACGTTTCCACTTCACAATAACAGTACTTACAGTTGACCGGGGCAGCTCTAGAAGGGCAGTGACGATTTCATACACCTGTCTGCAACTGGTGGGCCTGAAATAGCCAAATCCACTCATTTGAAGAGGTGTCCACATACTTTTGTGTATATAGTGTACTCTTTCTCTGTGCAGCACTGCAGACATGGGAAGTGTGTGAACAAGGAGCTGGACCTGCGGCCGGTCCATGGGGAGTGGGGCCCCTGGGGACCCTACAGTGTCTGCTCGAGGACCTGTGGAGGAGGCACCAGGAGCACCTCCAGAGACTGCAACAACCCTGAGTAAGACTCTTATTCCTACTAGTGCAAAATGCCAGGAGACTGCAACAACCTGGAGTTAGGGCCTTAGGAGTCTTAGAGTAACCAGTCCAAACACAACAGGAGACTCCTTCAAGCCTGAGTAAGACTGAGTCTTAGTCTAACTAAGCCAAACTAAGTCAAAACACACCAGGAGTAGCCAGTCAAAGCAATAATAACACACCTTGAGTAAGGGCTCTGATTCGTCAAAACAATACTACACCTGAGTAAAAGCCACAAAAAAAGCCTGAGTTGCGTACTTGGCAAAACACATATCAATCAGAGTCAAACCCTCTGTGAATGTCAGTCATGTTTTAATCAAGTTCTTTTGCCGTAATGTTTCTTCAGGCCCAGGAACAGAGGAAAGTTCTGTGTGGGTCGAAGGATGAAGTTCCGGTCGTGCAACACTGAGCCGTGTCCCAGAGGACAAAGAGACTTCCGCGAGGAGCAGTGCTCTCAGTTTGACGGCAAGCACTTCAACATCAACGGTCTACCTCCCACCGTCCGCTGGATGCCCAAGTACAGCGGTAGTGAGTACCCTTTATTTTAAAGCGTCTTTGGGTCCTTGAAAATCACTACTGTATATAAAACTCCATGTATTATTCGTGCTAGTGCACATTGCATAAGCAGTTCAACCATGAGAACACCAGGCATCTGTTATAGTTTGTAATGGAGGCACTACATGATAACATTATGTGTACCATTATACTATACGACCCCTATAGACACTTCTTGATGACCCCTCACAGATCTCAAAGAACCAGACTTTACCGGATTTAAGTCAACTGTCAGAAAGTCCACCATGCCTAATTGAGGGCTAAATGGGATTATTAGTAAATCTTTTTCAGGATGATATAAATAAAAACATGTCTCTGGTGCTTCTGTCTTCATACCCTCAATCCCCATCTTGTCCTGGTAAATAGACTAACTCTACTGTTTGCTTTTGACTCCGTAGAGGCAGATTCTGTCAGTGTGTTCTTCCCTCAACGCTTAGCCTAGTCTGGATAGGAACAGACGGATGAATGTAATCAACACTATAGAAACATTCAGTACTACCATATGATGCTCCTGGATAGCTTCCCTCTTCTATACCTCATGCGTTGTTATAATTATTGTGATGGCTTGCTCTGCTGGACAAGATGCCGTTTGGCAAAGGAGACAGGGCTTTGGCGCAGTGTTGATGATTTCGAAGAAGTAACCTCAAGCTGTCACAATACAATGTTAAACAAGCAAACTGACCAAGCACAGAGGCCAAAATGCTGTCAAGCAGAGTGGAATATTTCCAAATAACTGGTACAAATGTTGGTATTTCAGCAAAGCTAACTGCTGACCCTAGCAAAAATGTAAATAGCAGTACTATTGTGTATAATATATTTTTTTTTGTTAATTTGCCAACAGTAGGCTTCTACTGTAAAATACTGTTGTTTTTATGTGTTTCACTATAATATGTCACATAGAAGAAAAAACGAACTATGGAGTATTCTTTCTATCTTTCCTTCCTCTGTAGTTCTAATGAAGGATCGGTGCAAGCTCTTCTGTCGGGTTACCGGGACAATGGCCTACTATCAGCTGAAGGACCGCGTCATCGACGGCACACCATGTGGCCCAGACACCTACGACATCTGCGTTCAAGGCCTCTGTCGGGTAGCTGTACTCCCTTACATCAACACTGTGTATCAAACACAGCTACACACTTATATGTTCTCTCAGATGTGTCTGTCTATATCAGCATATCGCTTACAATGTTGTGAAATGTTACTGATGCTGACCTTCTGTATCAGAGTGCGCACACACACACACACACGTTTTCCCAATTTTTGTCTCCTCAAAGAGAAAGCTGTAGTTTTGTGGATGTTGGGTTGAGGATAACAACATCTATTTTTAGTGCAGGTTTGTGACCACTGATGACAGAGATAGCCCTTGGTGTGACTCCATGTCTGATTGGTGTGTCTCTGTGTGACCGCCTGTCTGATTGGTTTGTCTCTGTGGCATTTCCACAGCAAGCAGGCTGTGACCATGTGTTGAACTCCAAGGCGAAGAACGACAAGTGTGGAGTGTGTGGAGGGGACAACTCCTCCTGCAAAACCCTCGCTGGGACCTTCAACGACGCTGAGTATGGTAAGCCTGGCTGCCTTTCTTCTGTTTCCCTGTATTCCAAAATACTTAAGAAGGTATTGCACACTGTTCACAATAACAATTCTCGATGAACAGGTGAAATACAATACGCTTGCCATAAACTATTTGACACTTGAATACTGCACAGATGACCACAGAATTATGACATAACTTTTGGATGCTAGTAAAGGCAATTATTATTTTCTTTTGGCTTTGGGACATTGCTTTGCATGTGGAAAGCCCAGGTAAACACTGGAAGTTCTCAAACTGACCCCCTCAAACTCATGATTAGTATGATATCTCATCCCAGGCCAATCGCTAATTACATCCAATCACCTTCAAGTCTGAGCTGCAAAAGAACAAAATAGAAATGACCATAGGTGTGGCTCCGGTCAAGTTGACTCAATATTAGTTTTGCTATTCGCTTCTCTTTCTCTGTATGTCCATTCCTCCCCTTGTGTCTGTACCGAGGGGTCCTGGGCCAAGCATGTGTAACCAGACCCTCTCTCTCCCTCCTCCCTCTCTCCAGCCAGGCTCAGCTATCCCAGGGTGCACAGGGGTGTCTTTCCTTTAGGACTGTGTTTACATTCCGCGGTCGCCCTGCGGTTGTATTCGATTGTATGTGTGGTCAATGGTTGTTTCGGGGGCTTCGAGGGCCTGTGGAGGCGCTGTGGCTTTCTCTAAGGGGGACCTGGTCTGCGGTTTACTCAGTTCACCTACTCCTTGTACCTATGTGCTTAAGCTGTCTTCGCCAGTTAGAGCGGGAATTTAACATGCTACTTAAATCCTAACAGCACAGAAGAGACATTTATGCTGCTGTTTGTTTTTAGCACTGAAGTGAATGGGTTTGAATTGACTTGTCACGAACCTTCTTCAGTAATTGCTGTTTACCAACTACTTTATGTCGTTTATTTTTGTTTTGGTTGATGCTGTAAGACTTTTTTCTTGTGGTACCAGAGTTACTGTAGCATATAAGGGTTAAGGGGCTATTACTTTGACTACATAGACAATGCACTTCAATCAACAATAGTAACCACCGAATGTAGCCTATGTGTAATGTTGCTATGGGGATCGTTTGACCGCGGATCTTGGACTGGGGTGTAATGATTGATTATTCCAATGCTCCTAGATTGAAGGATAAACTGTGTGTTGGGAGTGTGTGGTTGGCCAGTCGGCTGGTCGGTGTGACGAGAGATAACCTTTAGTAGTGCTAGCCCTGAGTGGCCCATGCCGTTCTCTCTCTTCTCTATTTCTCCCCCTCTCTCACCTCTCTTTAATCCAGTTCTCTCTTTCAACCCCTTTCCTCTCTGACTGCTCTCCTCTCCCCTCACTCCAATATATCTTCAAACTCCATCCTCCTAGTTCTCTCCCCTCTTTCCACCTCTCTCTTTGTCCCTTTCACCGCTATCTCCTGTTCTTTTTCTACTCTCTTCCTCCCTCTTCCTGTTCACCTCTTCCCATGTCGGCCTGTCATGGAACACAGAACCAGGGAAATTACAGGGCAATCGCCGGACCGGGCCGGGGAGTAATTACATATTATTTCACGGGTGGGCCTCTGTGAGTGAAATGAACCTTCTACAGGTTATTTTAGAGCTCCTCTTATTTTTCCAAGTGTGACATTTTAATCCCAGAGGTAAGAGCTCGCCTTCCCTTCCCATGGAAGATCACAGATCCTGAATCCTACCGCATAGTGAAGCCATTAAATCAAGGTGTGACTGTTCTGTTCAGTACTGGGAGTACTGGGACTGTTGTGGTTGCCCTTAGCTTTCTCACCGTAAACTACATCGCTCTCTGTCTTTCTCTCTCTCTTTCTCTTTCATTCTCTGTCTCTCTCTCTCCATCCAGGTTACAACACAGTAGTTCGGATCCCTGCAGGAGCCACCAACATTGATATCAAACAGGTCAGCTACTCTGGGAAGCCGGAGGATGACAACTACCTCGGTGAGCGTGTGTGTGTGTGTGTGTGTGTGTGTGTGTGTGTGCGCGTGTGTGTGTGTGTGTGTGTGTGTGTGTGTGAGAGATCACTATTCTGGATGTCACCTCAGTCCCCTGTGCTTATGTGTGATGGTGTCACTAGTTAGCCACTGTGCCTCACACCAAGCCAACTCACTCACAGCCAGTTTATGACAAATAATTTCTAACTATAGAGGCTTATAGCGGTTTTTATTTTTACCCCTTTAAATGGTGTGCACCATACAATAGGTCAATGTGATTCTCCCCCTCCTCTATCAAAGGGCAGCCATTGGTCAGAACATGGTTACCCACCAGCGACCTCAGCTGTAGGTACAAGGTAAGGAAGGGGGTGAGGAAGTATGGACTAATGCCAAACCGCTGGTCATTTATACCAGTCAGAATGTATATGGAGGAAGCATGGCGGGGTGTGGGCCCACATAGTCAGGCCATAAGGGCTAGCTGGGAAAGAAAACGGAGTGGCAGAATGAGAGGATGATGAATGAGTGTAGAATAGGTGCTAATTAGAGGCATGTGTAACGAGGCCTGATGAAAGTACATAGGGGCTGGATGAGATGGACCATGGCTGTGTGTGTGTGTGTGTGTTTGAAATTCTTAATTTAATAAAACAACCACATTTTGAGAGTAGTTTTTATGATGTTTTTATGACAGAGAAAAAAACATACACACTTTGCAGTCTTGATCGTGTAATTTAACACTAACTATGTTTCATTACCTATTGAAATAAATATGTATTCCTCAAATAATTTGACTGTGTCATCGACTCACAGATTGATATAACATATGATGTGGTTTACCACTGAGACTTAAAACATCTATCCAGGCGTTGTAAGATCTGGCATGTCGCGTTCCCCTGCTCAGATGTTGCATGCATCAACCAATGCTTGCATGCCACGCCATTGACTGTGCCGTTGGGCACCAGAGTGCTATAACATATGTGGTTAGTTGATACGTAAAATACCTATCCAGACATTGTAAGATCTGGCATACATCAGCAAAGCCTGGGCAGAGGAATGCGACAATAAGCCTACCTTAGCCTTCACACGTTTCACACGTGTTGCTTGTTGTTATTGTCGGCCAATCAACGTGGCACTACAGTCAAAGGCTCTTTATGTAGCAAGCAATGTAAAGTTGGAGGTCTCTAATCAAAGCTAAATGGAATTAAAATGACGGGTTAAATTAGCTAAATGAGAAGGAGGATGCTACAATAAGCACCCGACGGGTAGGCTGTTCTTTAATCTGAATGGAGTTGTTGTAAACAAGGACGGGGAGCATAGCAAAATAGCCTAATTTAGCCTAGCTTGATGGCTATTTTAGCCAGCTTCTTCACATTGATTTGATGCAGTAAAGACAGACACTAGCAGGTTGGATGGTTGATAACCTATGGCATCTACAGGTTTGTCTAACTAGCATGAGTCAGTGTGGCTACTTTTTTGTCTCTCCGTGCCAGAAACCTTGTAATTTCAGAAATAATGACATTATTTAAAATATCCATCCCTACTGGAGACCTAGGCCATTCATAAACGCTAACTACCTTTACCTCCTATTGATGAAGGCATCTTCTTCCTGGGGGCCTTTTGTTATGAGCCCAGACGCTTGCTCTAAACGTTGACACGCATGGCTTGCGGTACGGTTTTAGAGACATAAGGAACATATCTTTCATATCAGCTTGAAATAATTGTTTTTAAAAAACATATTGTATAGGATTAGGGTTCCCACACGGCCATATCTCCACCTTACAGCACTCGTTTACGGAAGACATAGGCGGCCACCTGTGCTAATGATCTATCTAGCATGCTCCGAACACCTCTGTGTAAGCATAACTGGGGCGGAAGTGTAGTTTGTCAACTGGAGGCACACATAGAGTTTGGATCTGTTCATATCTGCTACAGGAGGTGTATCTTTTTTTATTTGAAAGATTATTTCTCACTGATTTAAAAGATAAGGGCCATATGTTTCGAAAACCGATTGCAAGCGATGATTGACGTTTCTAACATAGCTTCGGAATTATAGTTCACATGGCCAACCGTGAGCGAAGCTAATCGCTGAAAGAGTTTTCGAGAACCACAGGAGACCTAATCACACACACATTGTTTCAACATGGGCTCTCTCACATTGTAATTACATTGTAATTACTGCATATTTCTCAGAACCATCATTTGTGTGTGTGTGTTGAAGGGGTTAGCTAGTTGGTGTTTGGTTGTTAGTGTGTATATCAGAGTTGGTTCAGCATGTGTGCGTTTGTGTTTGTGCTTGCTTTTATGTAATTGTTTGGATTTGGAGGCTACTTTGTTAGCATTGTAATGTCAGTTGGCAAGGAGAGTCACGCAGTCTAGCTCCAAATTACTGCAATTTGGAGCCACCAATTTTTTTACTTACCCCCATGCAACAATGGCATTGCAGAACATTATTGGTTTGAAGTCAATGAATGTTTATACTACTTTCCCCCTCAAACTATTGTCCAAACCTGAAACCCACAAAACTCAGAGTAAATTGCAAAGAAAGCAGTTTTTCTCAAATGTGTTGAGGCTATATTTTATATTTATATTTTTTCTCTCTTTTTTTGTTTCCTTTCAGCTTTATCTGACAGCCATTCTAACTTTCTCCTGAATGGAAACTTTGTGGTGGCCATGTTCAAAAGGGAAATCCCCTTCAAGGGAACCGTCATTGAGTACAGCGGCTCGGACACCAAAGAGGAGCGCATCAACTGCACTGAACGTGTTGAGGAGGAACTCATCCTACAGGCAAGGCTGACGTCTGTCTGTCTCTCTGTCTCTCTCGCTCTTTGTTTCTGTCTTTCTCACGTTCTGCTCTTTCTCTCTCTCCCCCTCTCCTTCCCCATCTCCCCATCTCTATATTGCTAAAGCTTTTTCAAATTGTTGCCCTAGGTCCTGTGTGTGGGGAATCTGTACAACCCAGACGTGCGCTACTCGTTCAACATCCCCATCGAGGAGCACAGAGAACAGTTTGTGTGGGACCCCTCGGGCTCCTGGCTGGAGTGCAGCCGCATGTGTCAGGGTAAGGTCGTAGTCGTCCACCCAATTAGCCATGTGTCCTTGCAGCCCCTCTGCTCTGACCCGGTTGATCACATCCCAGTACATCAGGGTTCCCCAACAGAATAAATATTATCATGTTGTGCTATTGTTTCATTCATTTCTCACTTCCCCCCTTGCTGCTCCTCTAATAGACATTCTACATCCTGCCTCCCACCCAACGGACACTTACCCTGCCCCCACCCCCCAATGGACATTTATTATTGCTACAGTTGTAAGTGTGTAAACACTGAGTGTACAAAACATTAAGAACACCTTCCTAATGAGTTGCACCACCCTCTCCCCTTCTGCCCTCAGAACAGACTCAATTTGTCATGGCATGGACTCTACAAGGTGTCGAAAGCGTTCCACAGGGATGCTGGCCCATTTTGACTCCAATGCTTCCCACAGTTGTGTCAAGTTGGCTGGATGTCCTTTGGGTGGTAGACCATTCTTGATACAAACAGGAAACTGTTGAGTGTGAAAAACCCAGCAGTGTTGCAGTTCTTGACACAAACAGGTGCGCCTGGTACCTACTATCATACCCCGTTCAAAGGCACTTAAATATGTTGCCTTGCCCATTCACCTTCTGAATGGCACACATTCACAATCCATGTCTCAAATGTCTCAAGGCTTAAAAGTCCTTCTATAACTTGTCTCCTCCCCCTCATCTACACTGACTGAAGTGGCTTTAACAAGTGACATCAATAAAGGATCACAGCTTTCCCCTGGTTAGTCTGTGTCATGGAAAGAGCAGGTGTTCTTAATGTTGTGTACACTCAGTGTATATTATTATTGTCTCATTCACTTTATTATAAAACATTTTACCTACACTGTTGGATCTCGGCGCATAAGAGTTTCACTGTACCCTGCGATTACATCTGCGACCCTGTGCATGTGACTAATAAACTCATCTAATCTAGGCGGCCTGCACGCCAAAAACATTATTGTTGTTCTTGGACATAAAAATCTGTGAAATAACCAGGAAATGAGCTCAATGTGATTTTCATTTAGGAAATCTGTTCCCATGTAGTCCCCTGCATAAATAGAGAGGCACGTAATCGTATCCCATGTTATCAAGGTTTGAAATGATTTTGTTTTTGACAAAATACTAAATCTGTTTGGCATTCTTGTGGTCAATCTGCAGTGTAAAAATGATCTATAACTATGTTCCGGCCCCCCGACCATCCGCTCAAGGAAATACCAGACCCCGGCTGAATCTAGTTGGGGACTCCTGCAGTACACCTTCCACCCCCTGAGCCTATAAGCAGGGGCTGATACTTCCTTTGCCTCAGAGCATACAGCGTCATTAGCAGGATCCAGTTGAAACTGTTTGATCCCAGCCCAGCTAAGACCATTTGGCCAATGGCAGGAAGTTGATCAAAACATGTAAAGGAGGGGGAAATGCGTTCCTTGGCAGTCAATCCTTTAGTCAAATGGGGTCTAATCCAAAGTTTACCTGTGTGTGTGTGTGTGTGTGTGTGTGTGTGTGTGTGTGTGTGTGTGTGTGTGTGTGTGTGTGTGTGTGTGTGTGTGTGTGTGTGTGTGTGTGTGTGTGTGTGTGTGTGTGTGTGTGTGTACCAGGGTTGTCCTATTTTATTTTTAAAGACAATAAATACAACTTTTGCCAGCCAAAATGTCCAGTAGAAAACGAAATTCCATTACAAAATAATGCTTTTTATTAATTGATGGCAAAACCAGTAGATGGAAATACATTTGGCCATTATGCTTATCGGTCTAATTTGCATAATTTAGTGGAATTCAATTGGCCTGTGTGTATTTTTGTTAGTCATCATGTATCTTATTTATCCAACCCAACTATCACACGCGCACAGCATACTATTTTGAGCGGGATTTCTCCTGCAGAGCCTCAGCTGGTTGCTGGTGTAGTAAAACATGTTTTCATCAGCCCATTCATTGAGAGACATGTTTTTTAAGTGTTTGACATTTTTCAGGCGCTCTGATCCAGAGAGACGTACAGTAGTGAGTACATACATGTTCATATTTGTTCGTACGATTCTAAATCCAACCGCGTGTTTCAAAACTGTTTTGGTGTACGATTAAAAACAGCTAACGTTACTATTTGTATTTCTCAACTAATTAAAGCGCACGTTGCGGTCACCTTTCAAGTGAAGGCGACAGGCTATCAGCGTGTCACCCACGACTTTACAATGTGAGCTGGAGGCAGTATGCATTTTGAAAACATACTTAATTGTTGGAAATCTAAATGTTTTATTTCATATTATGAGGCATGTCTTACCTTGCATCAAAGTAGACTATAGGCTAAATCCTACCATGGAAACGCGGAGGCAATGATTTTATAAAGAATTCATAGGCGGTGCATGAGTTTCAAGTTTGGGGAAGCTTACTTAATTTATCCTACCATTTTTACCATTCTCCGTGCCAGTTATGATTTTCATATGTGCATTTTCGTGAAACAGTTTCATTTCAATAATAATGTTTTAATTTTTTTAATCATTTTCACGTGGTTAATCATAAAAATCTGAATTAAAATGCCATACGGACACATTGAAACACTGTGATCCATTGGCGGCTAAAGAAATGAGAGCATTGAAGTCGTAGCCTATAGGCCAATGCAGCAGTAGGCCTATAACTTAACTTAACCTATAACTGGTGATTATCGAGGGGGAGATTGTTGGAAAGACTTACTGTGAGGAACTATAGTTTTAATATATCATTCACAGTGGATATTAAAACACTTTCCTACATTTCCGCGCTATGGTGCTCAGGCATGCGCGCTCACTCAACATTTTCAGGACGAAAGAGAAACCAGACACATGCTCACATGAGGCACTCCAAACAAAAGATAATAAAAAATAATTAAAAAAATCTTGGAAATTGTTGTTATGAAATAAACCAAAACTTGTTTCTCACAAGTTTAGCAGGTTGTGAACTCGGCAAACAACGTTTCCACGCTGAGAATGACAACGGTAATTTACTGTAATTAATACATGCATTAACAGAAATGTGTGTAACCAAATGATGTGGATTAACGGTACTTTTACTACTGGTGACATTCACACAATGAAACAATGAATGCGCACGAAGTGGCGGGAGTCAGCTGAGCCAGACTGGGGAGAGACTCACCTTTATCTTCACCAAACACCCCTCCCATTCTTGTCTCAACATTTGAAATGACACTCGACACATTATCTTCACATATATTTTAGGTGCTTTTCACTGACAGCCCCAACTCAATCATCAGCTGGGCCTATCCTCCATTTCTCTCCTGTTCTATTGGTTTTCATATCAACTTTCTTTCGTTGTCCAGAATCCAAAAGGTGCAATCCTAGTCATATTAGCAACCCATCCCAGTTGTTGCATCTTTAGATTCACCCTCTTTCTAAGTTTCTAACAGAGATCTTTGTCTCTGTCACATATGGAACAGCTATCAGGTGCGCTATTTAGAACGGTGTTTTCCCGCAAAATGCATTTTGGCAAATGTTTGAAAATGAAGTTTTATTGGCTGCTTCATTACATAATCTACATGTTTTGTTGAGATGAATTACCATAATCTACATGTGATTTCTGTCATTCTGAGCACCGTGGGTGGACAACCTAATGGGTTTATGCACCCAAATTCATATGGGTTCGGTCAATTTCTCAAATGGCTGGTAAATTAATATCTTACAGGTCACGTTGTCTGGCGCCACATTTTCCTAACAGAATCCCTGGTCTGTGTGTGTGTGTGTGTGTGTGTGTGTGTGTGTGCATAGGTGAGCGATGGCGCAAGGCAGCGTGTGTGAGGAAGAGTGACCACCTGGGGGTTTCTGACCAGCGCTGTGAGCCTCTACCCCGTCCCAACGCTGCCACTGAGCCATGTAACACTGACTGTGAACTCAGGTAGATACACACACACACACACTCACTGTATATCTGTTAAACAGACACTAACCCATATAGCCTGTTTGCAGGTGGCACATAGCAGGGAAGAGTGAGTGCTCTGCTAAGTGCGGCCCTGGCTACCGGACCATGGACGTGCAGTGTATGAGGTACAGCTCGCTGAAGAGGCAGAGTGAGAGGTTGGAGGGGAGGGCCTGTTCTGACCTACCCAAACCACAGGCCAGAGAGGCCTGCCACGGGGACTGTCTGCTCAAGAGCTGGCAGTATAGCACCTGGTCCCAGGTCAGTGGAAACTACAGTCAAAGACACACATCTAAGTGAAAGATGATTATAATACTTGTTTTCACTACGTGATGCTATTGCACATTGTCTTGATAAAAAGCCTCTTCATTTCTCGTCTCCTCATGCATGACAGATGTTACTTGACTTTTGCTTCCGTGTTACTATAAGTGGACATGATATAGACTCGAGGTAAAAGTGGGTATGTTATACGTTTGGTGCAGTACAAGTTGAATGGTGAGTCTTATGCTGATTCTAACGTGTTGTGACGTGAGCAGTGTTCTAAGACGTGTGGTCGCGGGGTTCGTACCAGGGACTCCTACTGTATGAACAACCTGGGGAGGAGACTGGTGGACAGGGACTGTAGTGACTCCCTGAGACTGGTCACCGAGAGCTGCAACGACCAGGCCTGCCCTGGCTGGTCAGCCAGCGAGTGGAGCGAGGTACAGGACACACACACACAAGCGCCTGCACACACACACACACACACACACACACACACACACACACACACACACACACACACACACACACACACACACACACACACACACACACACACACACACACACACACACACACACACACACACACACATAAACACGTCTATAAACACACATTATATAAACATTCCTACACACATAATAACACACACATAAATACTGTATATACACGCTTTATAAACTATATGCGTATCAATGTAAACACACAGATTTGCTCTAACATGCACACACACACACTTTGAGGATAACATTTTACACATTTTACACACACACAATCACCCTCCCCACTCACACACGCCCTTCATACACACAAACAAGTTTAGACTTTATTCAACCTGATCTCATAGTTTCACTTCGGAATTTGCCGTAATTGGATGAACGTCAATTTTTGACCCGTTAATTCCGCGTGGTTACAGGGTTAAAACAGAAACAACTCAAAGGGTTAAGCTTTGAGCCTCATCAAGTTTGAGCCAGTGCTGTGCATTTGTGTTTTTTTGTTTTGTTTTTCAAATGTCCAAAATCGACTGCTCTTTGTTGTGACCAACTTGAATTTATTAGTCTTCCTCCTACACCCCATCTTTCCCTCTGTGTTCCCTCCCAGTGCTTGGTGACGTGTGGGAAGGGGATGAGGCACAGGCAGGTGTCCTGTAGCATGGGGGTAGGAGAGGAGAAGCTGAGCGAACACTTCTGTGACCCGAACACTAAGCCTCCGGCTGTGGGGAGCTGTGAGTTGCCAGAGTGTGCCTCCTGGCAGGTCGGAGTCTGGGGACCGGTGAGTCCAGATGGATCTGTGAGTGTGTGTGTGTGTGTGTCTGATAGAATCAGATTCTTGGTGTGCATCTGTGTTTGAATCTTAGTGTGTGCATAGGAGTGCAATAGTTAATTTTGGAGTATGTGACATTATAGTGTGTGTTATTTATGTCTGGTTGTACATACAGTATATCCCCTTCTTTTCCCTGTGTGTGTCGGTGGTGTTTGTCTGTGTGTCTGTGTGTGGGGTCAGATTTATTCCGACAGGATATGAGGGCAGTGTAACGGCAGTCCTCCTCCTCTTCATCTGAAGAGGAGGAGTATTGAGGGAACCAAGGCGCAGCGTAGTGAAAAGACATATTTTATTAACGAAACACGAACTTGATTAAACTAACAAAAACAACAAACGGTGTAGACAGACCTAGATGACGTACTTACATAAAACAAGAAAAACGCACGAATAGGAACATAGGCTACACAAACCAAACAAACCGTAAACAGTCCCGCGTGGTGTACAGACACAGACAAGGAAGACAATCACCCACAACGAACACTGTGACAACGCCTACCTAAATATGACTCTTAATTAGAGGAACGCCAAACACCTGCCTCTAATTAAGAGCCATACCAGGCAACCCAAAACCAACACAGAAACAGAAAACATAGAATGCCCACCCAACCTCACGTCCTGACCAACTAACACACATAACAAACTAACATAAATAGGTCAGGAACGTGACAGGCAGAGTGAAAACGCTAGGGAGGAAATGGCTGCTCAAATCAGAGCACACCACTCCATAACTCACCAGGCTGTTAGGTTTCCCCACTGCCTTAGAAGGAGCCACACACACACACACACACCTTGTGAGTCTGCTAGTCCAATACTCTCAGTCTATACGCTAGAGGTCTTCATGAGTCCAAGAAGTTGGACCCAAGGGCAATCAGACCCGACCGGAATGGACCTGAGGATAACTCGACCTTGACCAGACCCGATTGGACCCAAGTGACAAAATAATATGTTTATCAGCCAAGTTGCTCTTCTGGTTAACGAGTCTTTTATATGTTGGCTAAGTTTTCTATAACTCAATTAATTTACCTTATTAGCATAAAATAAATATGCTGTAGGCTATGCAGAGCCGTGGTTGGGTCCATTTTGATCCACTCAGCTGTAATTACATAGACCCCGGGACCTGATGACAATCAAACAGGAGCCAACCCTGACCCGAGGAAAAGTTAGAATTTCAGACCCGAACTCGATTGGGCCGTAGTCGGGCCTCGGGTATGTCTGGTCCACTCAGACCCATGAAGACCTCTACTATACGCACACCCGGTCTGGAGATTTGAATTTTGAAATTATTGAATAAATAAATGAATGAGCAAATTAGCAAATAAATAAATGAATGAGCAATTTAGCGAATTAAGGAATGTCTTTGACCATTCATTGACTCAGCTGAACGAGTTGGCGGGCGGGATACTCAGATACTTCTATTGACAGAGCTGCTATATATCTGTCTGTTAATACCTATGTAATCATTATCTACTGCCCAAATAAACCTATCCTGCAGCACTTCCTCCACCAACTCAACACCAAATGTGCACCCCTACACACACACACACACAGCGATCTGGGGTAGAAGGTGAGCATCTGGGGAGGTAGTAGGCTTCAATTACACTGAGTTAGACTGGGCTTAGCTGGGCTAGACTCTGTGTGAGTTAAAATTGCGTCCACCCTTCCTTGAAGTAATCACGGATCTGCTAGCCAAGGTTTTACTGTCTGACCCTGTGTGTTTCTCTCCTGTGTGTTGTTGCAGTGTGCGGTGACGTGTGGCCATAGTTACCAGATGCGGGCTGTGAGGTGTGTGTCAGGGGCGTATGGTGACACGGTGGATGACAGGGAGTGTAACGCTGCATCCAGACCCAGGGACAGCCAGGACTGTGAGGTGGCACCGTGTCCCTGGGCCTCTCCTCAACACAGCACCGTCCGCCCTGACAGCTCTGGTCAGCTCTTCACACAGTGGAGATACGGCTCCTGGACCACGGTGAACACAGCAACGGCTCACACACACACACACACACACACACACACACACACACACACACACACACACACACACACACACACACACACACACACACACACACACACACACACACACACACACACACACACACACACACACCCCCCCCCCCCCCCTTTATATAGGCCCATACACACTCACCTATACAGTAGTGCTCATACTGGTACAGTAGTTTCTAAAATGCAGCACACACCCCTGCTTCACACACCCCTGCTTCACACACCCCTGCTTCACACTCCCGCTCCCTCATCCTGGCCTAGGCAGTCGGTCAGCCTTGTTTAGGCTTCTGTCTGTCTAATGCTTTGCATTGTTTTCCAGTGCAAATGAAAACCAGGTCTAAACACCAGGCTTGGGTTTCAAACATGAATCTCAGACTATCAGTAATGTCTGACAGAGAGGCGGTGAGCTCGCATGTCTAAGAGGAGGCTAGCGCAAGTGTGGTCCCTCCGACAAAAACACACATACATTTCCCTCAGAAGTGAAACTTTTGATTGCTGTAGGTATTTACCGCTTGGTAATGTTCACCTTGTCCTCCTGTTGAGTTCCCTCGGGTGCAGCTAGAATATCACCAGGTGAAAACCTTATGGAGTAGTCTTTAATGAAGACAGAGAGAGAGAATGACCAATTATTCACACAGTTTGTTACAGTTACAGAGGCTGAAGTGGCTGAAGTGGTGTCTCAAACGTTTGTTGAAAGAGACTGTTGTTATATACCAGTATGAGTTGATATACTAAGCTACAGGACTGTTTCGCTAACACAGACTGGAATATATTCCGGGACCCAATTTGAGGAGTTTACCACATCAGTCACCGACTTCATTAATAAGTACATTGACGCCGTCGTCCCCACTGTGACCGTACCTACAGTACATATCCCAACAAGAAGCCAGACAACATCCACACTGAGCTAAAGGCTTGAGCTGCCACTTTCAAGGAGCGGGGCGCTAACCCGGGCGCTTATAAGAAATTCCGCTATGCCTTTCGGCGGACCATGAAACAGGCAAAGCGTCAATACAGGACTAAGATCGAATCCTACTGCACCGGCTCTGACGCTCGTCCGATGTGGCAAGGCTTGCAAACTATCATGGATTACAAAGTGAAACCCAGCCACGAGCAACATTGAACCATGCGTGAGAACACCAGCTGTTTCGAATGACTGTGTGGTCTCGCTCTCCATAGGCCAGACGGATGATCAGGATGCGTACTCAGAGCATGCGCTGACCAGCTGGCAAGTGTTTTCACGTACATTTTGCCCAAGAACGCCAAGGTAACCTGTCTAAATGACTATCACCCCGTAGCACTCACATCTGTAGCCATGAAATGCTTTGAAAGGCTGGTCATGGCTCACATGAACACCATCATCCCAGACACCCTGGACCCACTCCAATAACGCATATTGTCCCAACACATCCACAGATGACCAAATCTCTATTGCACTCCACATTGCCCTTTTACCCACTTGGATAAAAGGAACACCTACGTGAGAATGCTGTTCATTGACTACAGCTCAGCGTTCAACACCATGGTGCCTTCAAAGCTCATCACTAAGCTAAGGATGCTGGGACTAAACACCTTCCTCTGCAACTGGATCCTGGACTTCCTGACGGTCCCCTCCTGTACTCGGTGTTCACCCACGACTCAACCTACACCATTATCAAGTTTCCTGACACGTGGGCCTAAATCATCGACGACGATGAGGCAACCTATAGAGAGGAGGTCAGAGACCTGGCAGTGTGATGCCCAGACAACAACCTTTCCCTCAACATCAGCAAGACAAAGGAGAGCTGATCGTGGACTACAGGAAACGGAGGGTCGAGAGCGTCCACATCGACAGGGCTGTAGTGGAGCGGGTCTAGAGCTTCAATTTCCTTGGTGTCCACATCACTAAGGACCTATCATGGTCAAAACACACCAACACAGCCGTGAACAGGCCACGAAAAGTCCTCTTCCCCCTCAGGAGCCTGACAAGATTTGGCATGGGTCCTCAGATCCTCGAAAAAGTAATACAGCTGCACCATTGAGAGCATCTTGACTGGCTACATCACCACTTGGTATGGCAACTGCTTGGCATCCGACCGCAAAGTGCTACAGATTGTAGTGCGTTTTGCCCAGTACATCACTGGGGCCGAGCTCCCTGCCATCCAGGACCTCTATAATAGGCGGTGTCAGAGTAAGGCCCTAAATATTTACTCCAGCCACCCAAGTCATAGACTGTTAACTCTGCTACCGCACGGTAAGCAGTACTGATGCACCAAGTCTGGAACCAACAGGACCCTGAACAGCTTCTAACCCCAAGCCATAAGACTGCTAAATAGTTAGTCCGTGTAGCTATTTTATTAACTATCTGCATTGTCCCTTTTTGCAGTAACTTTTTTTGATTCATCACTACACTGCTGCTACTGTTTACTACCTGTCACTTTATAACTAGTTATGTACTTTTACACCTCAGTTACCGCGTACTCCTGCACATCGACTCAGTACTGGTACCACTTGTGTATAGACAGCCAAGTTATCATTACTCATTATGTACAGTGGGGAGAACAAGTATTTGATACACTGCCGATTTTGCAGGTTTTCCTACTTACAAAGCATATAGAGGTCTGTAATTTTTATCATAGGTACACTTCAACTGTGAGAGACGGAATCTAAAACAAGAATCCAGAAAATCACATTGTATGATTTTTAAGTAATTAATTTGCATTTTATTGCATGACATAAGTATTTGATCACCTACCAACCAGTAAGAATTCCGGCTCTCACAGACCTGTTAGTTTTTCTTTAAGAAGCCCTCCTGTTCTCCACTCATTACCTGTAGTAACTGCACCTGTTTGAACTCGTTACCTGTATAAAAGACACCTGTCCACACACTCAATCAAACAGACTCCAACCTCTCCACAATGGCCAAGACCAGAGAGCTGTGTAAGGACATCAGGGATAAAATTGTAGACCTGCACAAGGCTGGGATGGGCTACAGGACAATAGGCAAGCAGCTTGGTGAGAAGGCAACAACTGTTGGCGCAATTATTAGAAAATGGAAGAAGTTCAAGATGACGGTCAATCACCCTCGGTCTGGGGCTCCATGCAAGATCTCACCTCGTGGGGCATCAATGATCATGAGGAAGGTGAGGGATCAGCCCAGAACTACACGGCAGGACCTGGTCAATGACCTGAAGAGAGCTGGGACCACAGTCTCAAAGAAAACCATTAGTAACACACTACGCCGTCATGGATTAAAATCCTGCAGCGCACCCAAGGTCCCCCTGCTCAAGCCAGCGCATGTCCAGGCCCGTCTGAAGTTTGCCAATGACCACCTGGATGATCCAGAGGAGGAATGGGAGAAGGTCATGTGGTCTGATGAGACAAAAATAGAGCTTTAGAACTCCACTCGCCGTGTTTGGAGGAAGAAGAAGGATGAGTACAACCCCAAGAACACCATCCCAACCGTGAAGCATGGAGGTGGAAACATCATTCTTTGGGAATGCTTTTCTGCAAAGGGGACAGGACGACTGCACCGTATTGAGGGGAGGATGGATGGGGCCATGTATCGCGAGATCTTGGCCAACAACCTCCTTCCCTCAGTAAGAGCATTGAAGATGGGTCGTGGATGGGTCTTCCAGCATGACAACAACCCGAAACACACAGCCAGGGCAACTAAGGAGTGGCTCCGTAAGAAGCATCTCAAGGTCCTGGAGTGGCCTAGCCAGTCTCCAGACCTGAACCCAATAGAAAATCTTTGGAGGGAGCTGAAAGTCCGTATTGCCCAGCGACAGCCCCGAAACCTGAAGGATCTGGAAAAAGTCTGTATGGAGGAGTGGGCCAAAATCCCTGCTGCAGTGTGTGCAAACCTGGTCAAGAACTACAGGAAACGTATGATCTCTGTAATTGCAAACAAAGGTTTCTGTACCAAATATTAAGTTCTGCTTTTCTGATGTATCAAATACTTATGTCATGCAATAAAATGCAAATTAATTACTTAAAAATCATACAATGTGATTTTCTGGATTTTTGCTTTAGATTCCGTCTCTCACAGTTGAAGTGTACCTATGATAAAAAAAATTACAGACCTCTACATGCTTTGTAAGTAGGAAAACCTGCAAAATCGTCAGTGTATCAAATACTTCTTCTCCGCACTGTATCTATTATTACTTTTATTATTACCTGTTTTACTTTTCTATTATTTCTCTACTTTCTTTCTCTCTGCATTGTAGGGAAGGGCCCATAAGCATTTCACTGTTTGATTTGTACTATTAGATATAGAAGAGAGACAGTTTGACACAATGCTTTTACTATACGTCTGATCTTAAATGTTTGTGTTCCTCTGTGTGCCTGTCTCAGTGCTCTGTCTCCTGTGGGAAAGGGAAGCGTGCCCGTTACGTCAGCTGTCGGGATGCCCAGGGTGGAGTGGCAGACGAGTCCTACTGTGCCCAGCTGCTCCGGCCCCCAGAATCCTCAGCCTGCTTCAGCCCGTGTGGCCAGTGGCGCTCTTGGGAGTGGTCTCCTGTATGTTATAGTTGTAATTTTTCCAACTCTATTAGTATAAATATATGTCAACAGCTATTTTGTAGTAAAGTTGCCTTTACTACTGAAATAATGCATCACTTATGTCTGATGATTTGATCTTCTCTCTGCTCTCTGCCCAGTGTTCAGTGATATGACCGTGTCTATTCTCTGCCCAGTGTTCAGTGATATGACCTTGTCTATTCTCTGCCCAGTGTTCAGTGATATGATCTTGTCTATTCTCTGCCCAGTGTTCAGTGATATGACCTTGTCTATTCTCTGCCCAGTGTTCAGTGATATGACCTTGTCTATTCTCTGCCCAGTGTTAAGTGATATGACCTTGTCTATTCTCTGCCCAGTGTTCAGTGATATGACCTTGTCTATTCTCTGCCCAGTGTTCAGTGATTTGACCTTGTCTATTCTCTGCCCAGTGTTCAGTGACGTGTGGTGTGGGCCGGGCTACCAGGCAGGTGGTGTGCAGTAACTACCACCACCAGGTTGACGAGTCCTTCTGCGATCAGGACGAGAGGCCCAGCACAGAGCAGGAGTGTACAGGCGCCCCCTGCCCCTCCGTGTACCGCCAGAGGCCCAACGACCAACCCTACAGCCCCCACGACCCCGCCACCCACCCGGGACACAGCAGCTGGAACGTCCCCTCGGCAGACAACCAGTGGAGGACGGGACCCTGGGGAGGAGTATGTACAGAACCATAGGACCATGTCACCTGACCATGCCATTCCTGGTCGGGTTACATGGTCAAGAAAACCCCCTGGCACTTCGATACCATCTCCATTCACTGCTCTGTCTCACTTAATTGTCTAACTGCGTGCTGCTGTATCTCACATAGAGATCTCTTACTGAGACAGCAAAGATGTGATGTGTAACTGTAATTGGTTGCAGAAAATACCTGCTGCGTAGTTCAAGGCTGTTCTATGTGTCATGTTATCCTTCTAAGGTCGATGCTTTCCATCTGTGTGTGGACCAAGTGTACTCTAACTCCACAGTGTACTCTAACTCCACAGTGTACTCTAACTCCACAGTGTACTCTAACTCCACAGTGGACTCTAACTCCACAGCTGGCTTTGGTTTACATTGCAGCTGGTCTGTACAAAGTTGTCTGTGTGTGTTTCCCCTCTGTCTGTAACACACACTCTGTGCCCGTCCATAGTGCTCCAGTACGTGTGCAGGGGGCTTCCAGAGGAGGGTGGTGGTGTGTCAGGATGCGGAGGGTCGCAGCACCAGCCACTGTGACCAGAGGGTCAAACCTGCAGAGTCTAAGAACTGCGACTCAGGACCCTGCCCTCTGTGGAACTACGGCGTCTGGGGAGAGGTCAGTACACAGGCAGTACAAGGACTATGTGCATCCCTTTCCTGCAGTCAAATGACCTAGTGGCCTCATGGGTGGATTGTTATTCATATTTCATACTTAGTTTTTATTTACATTTACATTTTTTACATTTTAGTCATTTAGCAGACGCTCTTATCCAGAGCGACTTACAGTAGAGTGCATACATTTTATTACATTTTACATACTGAGACAAGGATATCCCTACCGGCCAAACCCTCCCTAACCCGGACGACGCTATGCCAATTGTGCGTCGTCCCACGGACCTCCCGGTGCGGCCGGCTGCGACAGAGCCTGGGCGCGAACCCAGAGACTCTGGTGGCGCAGCTAGCACTGCGATGCAGTGCCCTAGACCACTGCGCCACCCGGGAGTAGTGGTCTATTTATTTTTGACACTGACAATCCGTTTTTTCTATGTCAAACGGTTTTGTTATATTTCAGTCTTCTGTGATGTATATAAATTGTAGTATTGGGATGCAAACTCAAAATATTATACATTCAACTCTATATCTGACATGGTACAGGTGTCTTCTTTTTTGTAAGTCCATAGCCATGTGTGTTAGGTGTATACTTTTGTTTCAAAAAAGATTTGTTTAAGACTACCAAGAAACACCCTGTGATCCTGATTTAGCCCACTGCAGTAAAAGGTTATTAAGCAGATCTGCTTCGGTTAAACAACGCTACAACAATACAGTCCACTACTAAACTACAGATACCCATTTCAGACTCCTGGGCATGCAATACAGTCCACTACTAAACTACAGATACCCATTTCAGACTCCTGGGCATGCAATACAGTCCACTACTAAACTACAGATACCCATTTCAGACTCCTGGGCATGCAATACAGTCCACTACTTAACTACAGATACCCATTTCAGACTCCTGGGCATGCAATACAGTCCACTACTAAACTACAGATACCCATTTCAGACTCCTGGGCATGCAATACAGTCCACTACTAAACTACAGCTACCCATTTCAGACTCCTGGGCATGCAATATAGTCCACTACTAAACTACAGATACCCATTTTAGACTCCTGGGCATGCAATATAGTCCACTACTAAACTACAGATACCCATTTCAGACTCCTGGGCATGTGTCAATAGTCTAAAGTCACTTCCTTTCCTCTGCACCTCTTCATCTAATCCTGCCCTGAAAGAAGATCTATTGACATACTGTACTTAGGAGCCTGCTGAATACTCAGTGACCCCCCTCATCTTCCCTTGTTGCCTCTCAGTGTACCCAGACGTGTGGTGGAGGCAGGAGGACGCGCCAGGTGGTATGCCAACGGCCCAACGGTCAAAGACTCAACGACCACAACTGTGACATCCTGGACAAGCCTCCCGACGTGGAGCAGTGTAACCTGGACCTGTGCCCGGGCAGCGCATCCTGGCACCGCCGACCATGGAAGCCGGTACGATAGTACTTCCTCTTCCCTAACTCCCCCTTGACTTCCTCCTTCACTGGGGCGCGTCACCGTGAGTAGACATGGGGGTGTGCTTAAATTACAGCGAGTGTACTTCTGGCTGCCCGCTAGCAGCTAGCGACTAGCAGCTAGAGGCTAGCGGCTAGCTTACTGTGTTTTAGGGGTTCTGTAAGGAGAGTTAATGGAGCGCTAGCATCAGCGCTAGGCTACGTTAGCCCCAGCCCACATACACTGGGCCCTGCAGTGGCATGGTGCTGATTAGAAACAAGGGAGAGGGAGAACACACACAGAATGCTGCTCCACATTGGGAATCATCAGAAACACATGGTTCCCATTTGGAACTTAGGCTGAAAAATTAAAACTATAAATTAGAAGGACAATGTTGTCCAACAATGCCATATATTTGTAGAGGCGAATTAATAACTCTAAATATATTTATTTCATATGTGAAGCGTGAAGTACATTTTTTTTTGTGATTGCTGTTTCACCCTGTAACCGAAGTACACAAGTGTATATTTGTGTATAAGAGTTTTTAATATTATTACTTTATCAAACAGCAACAAATGACTGTTACTGTGTTTTGTGTATGTGTCTTTGTACAGTGTGATTTTATTTTTAGTGGCTAGGTTTCATAACTGAATATGATATTTCATATTTCTACTGGTGCTTTTCGGTCTGATCCTTTAAGTCTCATGAACAATGACAGTTTGTACAGAGGAACATATTTTAAAAACAACAGTATGTTTGTTAATATTTTTTATGTTATGAAAATAGTTTTTTTTTAAAGACTCATAAATTAAGGATGAAACGCAGTTTTCAAAAGTGTCATGTCTCTTAGAATGTTATATTTAAGATGTTTCACAGTTCTACCATCCCTGTGTAGTCCTCATGTGCGGCCAAAATTAACTGCCAATGAATTATATATCACAAAATGTAAAAAGAGTAACTATAGGACACTATAGATCGAGATATAACACTTTATTTTAGGGTTAAATTTGAATTGGCAGATGTTTGAAATGCTTAGACAAATACTGTTGCTGAAATAGGAAGAAAGCTATAATGCCCGTGCAAGGCAAATATCAGGTGCGTTAAGTCATGTTAACTAGTACTGTAGCTACAACGGCTAGGCGCTCACCTTCTCCACTTCAGGGATCACAAAACTGAACATCGTACAGGGATCACTGGTTCGGCAAAACACTCAACATCACCTCAGAATACACTCTCCCTCACCAGTACACGTGTTGTATATTTCCTGTCTTCTCGTAAATGTGTTAATTGGTCATAGTGGCACAAACGATTTGAACGTTTGCCTTGTATGGTGACCACTTTGTCTCTACTGTAAAACTACACTAAAGTAAAGGAGAATTTTACATCAAAATGCTGTTTACAGTTGGGTTTCTATAGAAACACCAGTCGGCCATTTTGATGTCAGAGAATTTGTCATTTTATCTTTACCTGTGATTAGTTGGCTGTAGGGACTCTTAACAGACTGACATAACAGTAGGTTGGCCAATATGTTCAGCACAAGAGTCACTATAAAAAATGGTTTTATTGTAGAACTTATTCACAGGTCATATAGCTAATATATTTATCTAGTTTACAGTGCATTTGGAAAGTATTCAGCCCCCTTTACTTTTTCTACATTTTGTTACGTTGCAGCCTTATTCTTGAATGGATTAAATCAATTTTTTTACTCAGCAATCTACAAACAATATCCCATAATGACAAAGCAAAAACAGTTTTTTAGACATTTTTGCAAATGTATATTAAAATAAAAAATGAAATCACATTTATATAATGTGCACCTTTGGAAGCGATTTCAGCCTCAATTCTTCTTGGGTATGACGCTACAAGCTTGGCACACCTATATTTGGGGAGTTTCTCCCATTCTTCTCTGCAGATCATCTCAAACTCTGTCAGGTTGGATGTGGAGCATCGCTTCACAGCTATTTTCAGGTCTCCAGAGATGTTCAATTGGGTTCAAGTCCGGGCTCTCAAGGACATTCAGAGACTAGTCCCGAAGCCACTCCTGCGTTGTCTTGGCTGTGTGCATAGGGTCGTTGTCCCTTTGGAAGGTGAACCTTTGCCCCAGTCTGAGGTCCTGAGTGCTCTGGAGCAGGTTTTCATCAAGGATCTCTCTGTACTTTGCGCCGTTCATCTTTCACTCGATCCTGACTAGTCTCCCAGTCCCAGCCGCTGAAAAACATCCCCACAGCATGATGCTGCCACCACCATGCTCCACCGTAGAGATGGTGCCAGGTTTCCTCCAGACGTGACGCTTGGCATTCAGGCAAAAGCGTTCAATCTTAGCATCATCAGACCAGAGAATCTTGTTTCTAATGGTCTGAGAGTCTTTTAGGTGCCTTTTGGCAAACTCCAAGCGGGTTGTCATGTGCCTTTTACTGAGGAGTAGTTACGTCTTGCCACTTTACCATAAAGACCTGATTGTTGGAGTGCTGCAGAGATGGTTGTCCTTCTGCAAGGTTCACCCATCTCCACAGAGGAACTCTGGAGCTCTGTTTGAGTGAACATCGGGTTCTTGGTCACCTCCCTGACCAAGGCCCTTCTGCCCGATTGCTCAGTTTGGCCGGGCGGCCAGCTCTAGGAAGAGTCTTGGTGTTTCCAAACTTCCATTTAAGAATGATGGAGGCCACTGTGTTCTTGAGGACCTTCAATGCTGCAGACATTTTTTGGTACCCTTCCCCAGGTCTGTGCCTCGACACAATCCTGTCTCGGAGCTCTAAGTACAATTCCTTCAACCTCATGGCTTGATTCTTGCTCTGACATTCACTGTCAACTATGGGACCTTATATAGACAGGTGTGCCTTTCCAAATCAATTGAATTTTCAACAGGTGGACTCCAATCAAGTTGTAGAAACATCTCAAGGATGATCAATGGAAACGGGATGCACCTGAGCTCAATTTTGAGTATCATAGCAAAGTGTCTGAATACTTATGAATAAGGTATTTCAGTTTTTTATTGGTAATAAATGTGCAAAAAATGCTTAACCTGTTTTCACTTTGTCATTATGGGGTATTGTGTGTAGATTGATGAAACAAATATATAATTTCATACATTTTAGAATACGGCTGTAACGTAACAAAATGTGGAAAGAGGGAAGGGTGTTAATACTTCCCAAAGGCCCTGTATGTTAATGCAGTAGCAAGATAAATGCAGTCTATTATGATGCACAAACATCAAACTATGCAATCCAGTTTTTAAAGCTCTACGATTTTATTGTAGATGAACTTCCTGTAGATGTGGCTTCTACTGTAGATGTGGCTTTCATCTTAATTAAAGTCTGATAGCTCAAAAGATACAACTAACTGAATTGGCATCTGCAAATCTCGTACCAACTGAAGCACACAAATACCTCTCTCATGATATTGTAGTCATTTGTTGCTGTTTCACTTTTTCTGGGGCCAGTTTTTATATGTCTGAAGGATTTTTCAAATGAAACGTATTTATTTGTTTACAATAGTTTATTTATTGTTGCAGCTTTAATGTTTTATTTGTTTCAGTTTAGATATATGTAACACTTGGGTTGAACTATCTGTCATAACCTTCGTAGTTGTGAACCTGACCTGGCATCCCATAACTGATCCATACATTTCAAAACAATTCATGGCCAACTACTACATCTTGCTTGATGGCTAGTCAGCCAGTTGTCATATATTATATTTGATGTCCTACGACCACAGGAGACTGCTGAGGGGAAAACAGCTCATAATAATGGCCAGAACGGAGCAAATGGAATGGCATCAAACACATGGAAATCATGTGTTTGATATATTTGATACAATTCCACTGATTCCGCTCCAGTCATTACAATGAGCCCGTTCTCCATAATTAGGGTGCCACCAACCTCCTGTGCCTATGACAGTATAAAAAATACTAAGTGAAACATGGTTTCACGTGTGATAGCAAGGTGAAGTCTTTCTGACACATAGTTCATTTGAAGTGTTACCAAAATGGCTCTGTGTTTGTGTTGACCGTAAGCTCTCCTGTGAGGTCCACTCTGGGCTCTCTTGTCCTCTTCCTCCTTCCGTCCCAAGACATTCACTCCATCCAAGACTCCTACTCTGCCTCGCCAGCCCAGTCGCCACCTCGCGGCTCCCAACTTTTTTACCCAAGGTGCTTAGTGTAAGTGCTGTGGGGCAACAGTGCTTTGCTTCTTTTTTTTTGTGTTGAAATGTTATTCATCTTTTTCTATTTATTTCATTCACATGCAAAAATACATAAACATGTTGAAATAGCTTTTCCAACTGTAAAGAATATTAAAGAAACATAACGGTTGTGACATTTGTGTTGTTTTTCTATGTAGTATCATGCTGTGATACTTGGCAAGTGTTGCATTCTTTGGCAATGGCATTTGCTCCATAACTTCAAAGTCATATAGTTGAGCATGTACTTTCTATGCTCATCGTAGTATAGAAAATAGCATCATAGGTTCTCTGTGTGCTTATCTGATTTGAGTTTAAACCAAATACATTCTAAAATATATACTACACTGAGCAAAAAGTACTGAGACCTAAAGGCCCACATCTGAAGCAAGCTGAACCCCCGCCCAAAAGTTGTACACAGGCTAACTTCAGACACAAACTTCAAGATAACTCTTTCGGTTTAATTATATCCCTATGGCATTTCATATACAATATATAATGCAATATTTGTTGATAGAAAGGAATTAATCAATGTCAATCATGTCCTTTTCTTAAACAGAAAAAAATCCATTGCAGTACCTCCTGATGTCTCTGTACACCTCATCAAGATCCAACAATCTGAGCTTTTCTTAATAGCATAAAAGTGTGCTTTCTAACGTAGCATAAACAGTATATATTAAAACCCACACTAAATAATATTGATCCATTAGTTGCATATGTGGTAATCCATACATGCATATGACTGACGCGCTGCAGACAACTACCCAAATGTCTATCTGATTGGAACCAAGCCTATTCAATCTCTTTACATAAACATATTACCATAAACACTTCAATCACTTACATAGATTCAGTTCTCAAAAATTGTTGTTTCATATTCATAACAATGGTCGCTGTCTGCTTAGAAGTATATTGTGGTATCATTGGGATCAATATCATCTAGCCAGTCATAAACTATACTGCTTAGCCTAACTGCTCATGAATACATACTGTACAGTATTCCTGTCTGTATTTATGCCTCCTTGAGGTTATAGAACTGTTTTGTTCACCATAAGCCTATAGCGATGGCTCGGTTGATAGTAGTTCAGTTTGTGATCCTTGGTATTTGACCAACCATTGACCTCACTCCCTTGAGCAGTCTTATCTAATAATCAGAAACGCTAGCCATCTTTTTGGGACATGCTTGTTATAAATATGGTCTGTACAATTTCTACCTATCATTTTTTGGGTTATTTCCACCCCTGTCACATAGTGTAAAACGGACTGCAGGCTTTATTCATATCGTTATTATATATTTTTTACATAATTTACATAACTCAAGAGAAAACATACTTACTCCAAATCCAACTTTGGCACAGGCTGGCACATCTGTTTACAATTGTAGTAATAGGGCTCTCTCTGTAATGCCTTTGGCTGGAGACCAACAGAGTATTCAGTTTTACTACAAAAATAATTGTTATGAATCGATGTTGGCAAGCTTGTTATATTTGAAGAGGTCCCAAATTGAAACCTGAAAAAAGTGTTTATAGAATATTGTTGATGGATTAATTTGTGCCTTTCTTCTGTTGTATTTTATCATGCTTCCACATATAGAGGAGGGTATTTTAACAGGACAAATAAAAGAAGCAGAGCCAATACCTCAGCTAATGCCATGGAGTTGACGTTTTTATCTTTTTATACTGGCCTCTAATAGCCATGTATCTATAACCAATTTTTAGCTTGTACAAATAACATTTTTTAGGGTGTACAAATGCTATCCCCCATCCCAACATCTAAGCAGTATGCTAAGCTATGCAATACTAACTTAGACAATTTTTCATACAAAATAATCCATACAGCGACAGGGAAGTCAGTGTATTGAGTGAACATGAACCTGAAACCCTGAGGTAATTATTTGACTAAACGGTTCAGTTACATAGTGAATCACGCATAACATTTACATAAGATGAATTTAAACAAGATGAAAGTTTAGATTCCTTTTCTGTGAAATGTCATGTTGAAAGAAAGTCCTGTATCAAGTGGTGTCCTGTTGAGACGCAACGTTTATTAGAGCCTTATGGTCTGTCTGGTGAGCGAAAGGAAATAGCATAGCTTTGGAGCTTTCGGATTTCCTGAAATACTTCTTGTGGTGGGCATAATTGAACCTTACCTTACTTTGAGGGGTGGCCCTTCACTTTTTTTAATCTATTTTATTTTTATTTAACCTTTGTTTATACAGGTTTTTCTCATTGAGATAAAATACATTTTTCAAGAGAGACCTGGTCAGTGATCTCAAATAATTTTGTACTTTATTAAGCTATGGTAACGACTTGTGTTTTCGCAGTGATTAGCGTTTTCAATCATTGAGACAGTATTCGGTAACAAACAGTCATGAATGAGTTAGATGCTGGACTACAGATGCCTCCATATGGAATTCCTGTAATCTTTGTGGCTATGTATATACAGTATGTTGCCATGCTTCACAAAGGGATTTGTTTTCTCAAGTGGCAGTTGTGTGGGTTAAACCTTGTCATGGACTTACCTGGCGAGATAATTAGGGTGTCTTGTGGCATTCTTCAGTCAGGGTTTATCCAATTTAACAATCAAGTCATGTAAGCATTAACTGATACCGAAGAGAATGACTCACCAAAGACAGAAAATCATTGACATTTATTGCACAGATTTTTGTGGTCAAACACAGTTTAGGAGCAGTAAAGTTCCACACAAAACAGATTGGCAACAATGTAAACATTTTAAGTAATGATGATTGTTTTAAAAACCGTTTGCAAAAAAATGTGTGTGAAGCAACATTAACCAACAATAATGCAGTGTGTGATGAATTGGCAAACATTTGAGTCATTTATGCCTATTTTGTTGCTAATGAAAACCATTTCCTGCTGTGAGTGAGGGTTCCCAAGGAGAGCAATCTAGGTTGGAGAGATCGCATTGGTTCAAATGAAATCCACATGCACAACATAGACATACTTGACTTTGGCCTTAGGCCACTTGCAGACAAATTCCCCAAACCTGTCACCCTGGGGTCAGATGGTCATGACATCATTGAGCTTGTGTTTCCTGATCCAGCCCATATGCCAGTCTAGCAACTGGAACTAGCTAGGACCTGGAGACTCGGAGGTTCCCTCAGCCCCAGTTCTTCAAGCATGGTTCTTGTCATAGCTTAGGTTTGAAACCAGAGCAGGCGGCTAATGTTACATTTGGGCCCTTTAGTGATTGATTATTTGATGTAAAATCAAACCAAATTATGCAATTCATTAGTTGTATTGGTCAATAGTTGATTGCTGTATCTTGTAGGTTTTGGCTTGCCAGGAGGCTGAAGCCTTTGGAGACACCAAACCAGATGCTGCTTTCAGTTATGTTATCTGAGGCAAAATCTTTGGACATGAGTAGAGCTTTGACAGCAGCAGTAAAGTCTGTATCAGAAGGCCAAAGAGTTGGGAAAACATGGAGAATATCATGGAGAATAACATATATATTGAAAGAAGAGAAATAGAGAAAAGTTGTTTTTTATTTTTAAGTTTCTCCATTATTCAATTTCCTGTCTGTTTCAAATCAAAGTAATGCGTTTTTGGCATGGGATTTCATTCCAAAACAACTGTAATAATAGCATGATGCTCTTCGCCAACATTGATGTGTCCAAGCTTTTCTTTCTTCCAATTTATTGCAATTTAGAGAGCAATTAAATTATGCTGCCAGGCCTCAATACAAACAAATGACCAACAAAAGACATGTCTTGCATACAAAGATGGACTTGTTTTTATCCCAGATCGACTAGCAAAACAAGCATATCTTGACATGTTTGACTGAAAGAGAAATAGACATGATATTTATATGTTACATATGGAGAATACATATTAAACATCAGTGGTGGGGAAAGTATTTTATGTAAACCAGTGACCCTACTTTCTTTATGGACATCTGCCATTGAGCACGGTCGACGTCATATATAGTCGTGATATATAGTCGGCTCTACTGTATGTGGCCTAGTCCTCTGAATTCACTCATATAGACATAACCGCTAACGCAGTCTCAGTGAGGGAGGGTGATGACATAAAATGGCCCAAACCTTTGAGAGCAGGAGTTTCCTCGCGACCACAAAGAATATCTGGATACAGAGCAGAGAAAGGGGAGAAAGAGAAAGATCAAGAGAGGGGAAGTGACTAGTTTAGGCAGATATTTGTTTCGCTGGTGTTTCAGCTGAGGATGAATGCAGCGGGATAAAATGAGAGATGTAGGGTAAAGATCTGGAAGCGTTTAACCCAGGCTTTCCCTGGCTCTTCCAATGATCGGGAACAGGTCCCCTCTGAAGAGCGGCTGCTTTTTCTCAACTGGCATCGCAACACATCTGAGAGAAGGTCTCTAAAGCTTATGGGGTGGTGAATCCTCTCTGAAATTGGACTTAAATGCATGTTCCTCTCACCTCGTCTTTACCGGAGACGTGATGGGATGATTCAAGTTGGGGTTTGTTGGTGGCTATCAGGTTGATATACTGTACCTTGGGAGTTGGACTGTATTAAACTCTTTTTTTTTTACTTGGTTTAGTGGGAAAGAGTTTGATGGATGAAGTGTCCTAGAAGAGCGTGGTAACCTACTCAAAGTAACAGATCTCCCTTGAAAGTAGGGCTTATCACGTTTCACCTCACATCTTACCATAGGCACTCGACACCGCTGCTTTCTGATGTGGCGTCAGTGTATTACCCTTTATACAATAGACGTCAGTGTATTACCCTTTATACAATAGACGTCAGTGTATTACCCTTTATACAATAGACGTCAGTGTATTACCCTTTATACAATAGACGTCAGTGTATTACCCTTTATATGAAGTTCACATCGCGCAACGTTCAGTTCTCCTCCCATATCGTCCTACAGCGTCTTATTCGCCCGAGTAAATTGCAAGCCCATTTTAAAGGCTCTAGGTTCTTAAAAATATACAGTGCTGAAGTCTGAGGCAGCCATTGGTGGGCAAATATTATATCTGATGTGTTCCAAACCAAGGATGAATAGTTTTCTTTTGACTTTGTAGTCACTGCTATTATGGAAAAAAACATACATTTTACTGTTGAGGACACATAGTTATTCTCAAGGTTTAAAACCACCTTTTGAGTCCGCGGAGCCCAGCTGCAGACTGAACTTTGTTGCACATCTTCAAAGACTGCTGAAGTGGGGGTGGGTGGAATCAAAGGGAGATAGTATAGCAGGCTTGGTAAACACACCAGCGACACACAACAACATCACTCCCATAACGCCCCCATAAAAGCTAGCGGTGTAAACAGAGTGTTCAGCTTAGAGGAATGTGTTAATGAGACACACACAGACCAGGTGTTGACGTTCAACCATCTCTAAAGTACAAAGACCTCTAACAACAATGGGATCGTCCCACGATGAACATGCAACACTTTCCCATTTTTCTTGTCTATTTGAGAGAGGAAAATGTCACCCTTTGACTGATAACTGGACTGTAGCTATTTGGTTTGAAAGCAAGGTAAACGTCGTTGTTTTTTTGTGCCGCAAAAAAGATAAGTCCATTATCAGGACCAGGACGAACCAGGCCTAAAAAGAATGCGAGCTTGGCTGTGAAGGCGCTCCTCGTCTTTGGCTTGCGAGCTCGTCTCTACAATAAATTAGGCTAGAGTTTGGGGTTTTGACAGACCCAAAGTAAACCGGCGTTGAGTAAGAAGAATTGGCTGGATGGAATTTGGAAGGATAGAATTTGCCAGGAATAGGGACCCTTGGAGATCCTGCGCTAAAAGGTCAATTTAGAACCTCACACCTGATCCGTCTTTTTAGTTTGGCTGTTAGAAATCAAGTTCACTACCATTGTCTAGCATAACTTTACGAGACAGTGGTGGTTTGCTCAATTAAGCACCAATGGATTTTTTCTGGAATGGGACATGGAAATGAAAATTGGTTCCAGGTGAATGTTTGGACAGGCTGAAAAACGGGTTGTTTTTTGTCATTCCAAAAGTTGACTTATGGTTGCTCAGTTTATATGTCCCGAGTGGTGTTGACTTAAAAAGAGAATTGTGTTGGGGAAACTAAATATGCCCTCTCTTTGGGTTGTTTATTTGAGTTTCTGGCCATGGCAGAGGCACAGTTTGGCAACAATGGGAGACTATGCGTTTGATTTTAGTTGACTATTTTAATTTTCCATCACAAGCAGTCTGAAGCTCCTGTAGTGGACATTTTCTTAACTTTGTTAATTAACACAGAGCTAGAATTGTTTAGACGTTGCAATAATCTTTTCAATCATCATTACCCTGACAGTGAACTCCATGGTGATCCCAATATGACTGTAGGTGGGTCATTCCACAAAATTAACTTGGTAAAAAAAAGTTGTATTTCACCTAATTTTAACATTCTGAAGAGCACATGCTCAACTTAATAGAAACATGTTTTCCTATCCCAAGAGGAACTTCTCTAGGATAGGGGGCAGCATTTTTACGTTTTGATGAAAAGCATACCCAAATTCAACTGCCAGCTACTCATCCCCAGATGATAAGATATGCATATTATTAATATATTTGGATAGAAAACACTCTGAAGTTTCTAAAACTGTTTGAATCATGTCTTTGAGTATAACATAACTTATTTAGCAGGCGAAACACTGAGGACAAACCATTCCGATTTTTTTTTGAGGTCACTCTCTATTCAATGGTTTTTCATTGAGAATCCAGATTTAAGGGACCTTCTTGCAGTTCCTATCGCTTCCTCTGGATGTCAACAGTCTTTAGAAATTGGTTGAGGTTTTTCCTTTGTGTAATGAAGAAGTACGGCCATCTTGAACGAGGGTATCTTGAAGTGTACTGTTAGATAGAGGCGCATGACCAGAAAGCTAGCTACTGTTTGTTTTCCTCCTGTATTGAACACAGATCATCCCGTCTTCAATTTTATCAATTATTTACGTAAAAAAATACCTAAAGTTGTATAACAAAAGTAGATTGAAATGTTTTGGCGAAGTTTACAGGTAACTTTTGAGATATTTTGTAGTCACGTTGAGCAAGTTGGAACCGGTGTTTTTCTGGATCAAACGCGCCAAATAAATGGACATTTTGGATATATATCGACAGAATTAATCGAACAAAAGGACCATTTGTGATGTTTATGGGACATATTTGAGTGCCATCAAAAGAAGCTCGTCAAAGGTAAGGCATGAATTATATTTTTATTTCTGCGTTTTGTGTCGCGACTGCAGGGTTGAAATATGCTTCTCTCTCTTTGTTTACTATGGTGCTATCCTCAGATAATAGCATCTTTTGCTTTCGCCTGAAAAGCCTATTTGAAATCTGACATGTTGGCTGGATTCACAACAAGTGTAGCTTTAATTTGGTGTAGTGCATGTGTGATTTCATGAAAGTTTCATTTATAGTAATTTATTTGAATTTGGCGCTAGCGTCCTACATATCCCAGAGAGGTTTAAATACGAAAACTGACTAGTAAGTGCCTATTAGGTCTGGGCAGTAAACCGCATTTTACTATATACCGGATTGGATTTGTACTTTTCCTTACATAACGTTTTTTTCAATTTGGTTTGTTGACCTCCCGAGTGGCGCAGCATTCTAAGGCACTGCAGTGCTTGAGGCGTCACTACAGACCCGGGTTCGATCCCAGGCTGTGCAGCTGGCCGCGGCTAGGAGACCCATGCTGCGGTGCACAATTGGCCCAGCGTCGTCCGAGTTAGGGGAGGGTTTGCCTGGCCGGGATGTCCTTGTCCCATAGCACTCTAGCGATCCCTTGTGGAGGGCCGGGCGTATGCGCCCTGACTTCGGTCAGCAGTGTTACGTGTTTCCTCCTACACATTGGTGCGGCTGGCGAGCAGTGTGTCAAGAAACAGTGCGACTTGGCAAGGTCATGTTTCGGAAGACGCATGGCTCTCGACCTTCGCCTCTCCCGAGTCCGTACGGGAGTTGCAGCGATGGGACAAGACCTTAAGGGGTAAAAAGTAAAAAATAAAAAATACAATTTTAAAAAGATAATGTTTGGTTTGTTAAATTTAATGTAATGTAATGTTTGGTTTTGCCATGAATCTTGCCTGTGAGGCAGTGCAGGTGCCAAAAGCGCCTTAGTTGACACACCGCCCCCTTGTGGCAAAAGTAAGAACTGCCATTGAATCTATTCAAAATACATGATCATAAAGGATAATAATGGTTCTGAGAAAGGAAAAGTTACCTTTTCACAAAATAGAGCATTTTGAAATTATAGCAAATGAGTAAAGGAAATGCAGAAATGTATACAAATGCTTTAAATAATCTTTGGTTGAAGTTTGATTGATAAAACAATCAGAAGAGAGAAAGACCCATTAAAACCACTTAGATTATATTTGTTAGCAACCTAAGGTCATGCGCTACCCATGAAGCATATACATACGTTTTATTATTCAAAAACATAAAATACTGTCATACCGTCAAAAATAAGAAAATATTGTGATATGATATTTTGGCCATATCGCTCAGCCCTAGTGCCTATTAAGTGCAAAATAAAGTACATGGGTTACACGTAACAGTCAAAGGTTTGTACTCACCTACTCATTCAAGGGTTTTTCTTTATTTTTTTTATTTTCCACTGAATTTTCTGTAGAATAATAGTGAAGACATCAACACAATGAAATAACACATATGGAATCATGTATTAACCCAAAAAGGGTTAAACAAATCAAAATATATTTTAGATTTTAGATTCTTCAAAGTAGCCACATTTTGCCTTGATGACAGCTTTGCACACTCTTGGCATTCTCTCAAACAGCTTCACCTGGAATGCTTTTCCAACCATTTTGAAGGAGTTCCCACATATACTGAGCACTTGTTGGCTGCTTTTCCTTCACTCTGCGGTCCAACTCATCCCAAACCATCTCAATTGGGTTGAGTTTGGGTGATTGTGGAGGCCAGGTCATCTAATGCAGCACTCCATCACTCTCCTTCTTGGTCAAATAGTCCTTACACAGCCTGGAGGTGTGTTGGTACATGATCTTGTTGAAAAACATGATATTCCGACTAAGCGCAAACCAGATGGGATGGCGTATCGCTGCAGAATGCTGTGGTAGCCATGCTGGTTAAGTGTGCCTTGAATTCTAAATAAATCACAGACAGTGTCACCAGCAAAGCACCCCCACACCATCACACCTCCATGCTTCACAGTGGGATCCACACATGCAGAGATCATCCGTCACCTATCTGCGTCTCACAAAGACACGGCTGTTGGAACCAAAAAATCTCAAATTTGGACTCATCAGACCAAAGGACAGATTTCTACCGGTCTAATGTCCATTGCTTGTGTTTCTTGGCCCAAACAAGTCTCTTCTTCTTATTGGTGTCCTTTAGTAGTGGTTTCTTTGCAGTAATTCTACCATGAAGGCCTGATTCACACAGTCTCCTCTGAACAGTTGATGTTGAAATGTGTCTGTTACTTAAACTCTGTAAAGCATTTATTTGGGCTGCAATCTGAGGTGCAGTTAACTCTAATGAACTTATCCTCTGCAGCAGAGGTAACTCTGGGTCTTCCTTTCCTGTGGCGGTCCTCATGAGAGCCAGTTTTATCATAGCGCTTGATGGTTTTTGCGAGTGCATTTGAAGAAACTTTCAAAGTTCTTGAAATATCCCAGATTGACTGACCTTCATGTCTTGAAGTAATGAGGGACTGTCATTTCTCTTATTTGAGCTGTTCTTGTCATAATATGGACTTTCTTTTATCAAATAGGGCTATCTTCTGTATACAAACCCTACGTTGTCGCAACACAACTGATTGGCTCAAACACATTAAGAAGGAAAGAAATTCCACAAATTAAAGGAATAGAAGGAATAGTTTCACTATATTAAAACTAGAGTTCAGTTCACGTAACAGGGTTGACCTTAAAATGAGGGACAGGTTTTTTTCCCCTTACAATTAATCATTAATCACATGAAATCAATTATAATGTTCAGAAATGGCATTGTCAAAGCAACAAATTAACTATGGCTTTACAATGATTTATTAAGAGGGTTCAAATCTGCATAAAGGTCACAGGGTGCACCGAGGGACAGCAAGTCTTTGTTCATATACTAAATAATTTTTACTGAATTCTCCATGTGGTCTATATTAAAGGGTACTTAACTTAATATACCATGCTTTTAAAATTTAATATTGGTGTACAATTCCTACTTAAAATATCAAAGGAAAGCAAAAGGGATTTTTTTTGTGGAAGGACCCTTATAGAAAAGTCCCTATTTTGACCTTTGGTACCTAAATATACTTATGTCATTGGTTTGTACCAACTGTTTTGTGAAGGAATCCTATTTGTGAGTTAATACCAGTTCATTTGAATAAATATAACCTACTTACTCATGTAGTTATTATCTAAGGATTTCTGGATGCAAGATTTGGACCGCATTGACCAGGGTTGGATTGGACTGTATTTGTGTTAGTGAGGTGTTGGTTAGTGTTTCTTCCTATGCATGGAGATGATCAGGCCTGTGTGTGGCTATTTTGGCCATGAAGATGAAAGATCTATGACTCCAACATTCCTCCGCACCACAACGCTCTGCCCTTAACAGCTGTTCCCACGTCGACAACGTGTTGTTTTGACTTGTGTCTTTGAAACTTCCCTGCAAAACAGGACCTTGAACTGTAAAAGCAGCCTGCAACGGCTCACTGGCGTATGTCTTACCCTCTGAGCTCTACAAACATCTTCTTTTCCCCACAGTGACACTGACAAAGCTGTAATGAGATCATGGTATTACTATCTCTCTCTCAGTGTATCTTGTTCACTGATATTTCTTGGCCCTGGGGAAATGTGTACATATTGCATTGTTAGGAGGATCATAAACCTTGATTATTTTCAATACGGCTGAGATGACCATATTTTTTAAGAAGTTGTTGCCAATTACTATAAAGAGTATTTTGCTAGAACAGATTGTAATATTCTGGACAATCTTCACACAATCGTGAGTTTGTTCTTCATTCAGGTCAGCTCTGATCCCCTTTGAAGAGACAGTGTACAGTCACTATGGTTATCATGTGCTTGGTATTACCATTCCAGTTGCACTGCGAGCACTCCGCAATGTGATAGGAATTCAGCCTTGGCACTCACATGTTCTGAGATATGGTATTTCTTAGAACTCGGGAATATAGGATAAATATTAGGGGGGAAAGTCTGCTCCCACACTACAGGTGCTATTAACCCATGTTAAGTCCACCTCTACTAAACATTACACTAGTCGTCTTCAAAATCCACCTGTGAAGTTGAAGGCATAAGACTTCAGTACCATCTGATCCAGTGTCTGTTCCAATATTACAGATTTTTTTATTACATTATTTCCTTTTCTATGTAGTCTTTCAATCTTTACATTTTGTACCACAATTTGACCACAATTTATTGAATTACAGTAAATAGGTACAGTTGAAATCGGAAGTTTAGGTTGCACTTAGTTTGGAGTCATTAAAACTTGTTTTTCAACCACTTCACAAATTTCTTGTTAACGAACTATAGTTTTGGCAAGTCGGTTAGGACATCTACGTTGTGCATGACACAAGTAATTTTTCCAACAATTGTTTACAGACAGATTATTTCACTTATAATTCACTGTATCACAATTCCAGTGGGTCAGATGTTTACATACACTAAGTTGACAGTGCTTTTAAACAGCTTGGAAAATTCCAGAAAATTATGTCATGGCTTTAGAAGCTTCTGATAGGCTAATTGACATCATTTGAGTCAATTGCAGGTGTACCTGTGGATGTATTTCAAGGCCTACCTTCAAACTCAGTGCCGCTTTGCTTGACATCATGGGGAAATCAAAAGAAATCAGCCAAGAATAAATATTGTAGACTCAGAAAAAAATTGTAGACCTCCACAAGTCTGGTTCATCCTTGGGAGCAAACGCCTGAAGGTGCCACGTTCATCTGTACAAACAATAGTACGCAAGTATAAACACCATGGGACCACGCAGCCGTCATACCGCTCAGGAAGGAGACGTGTTCTGTCTCCTAGAGATGGACGTACTTTGGTGCGAAAAGTGCAAATCAATCTCAGAACAGCAGCAAATGACCTTGTGAAGATGTTGAAGAAAACAGGTACAAAAGTATCTATATCCACAGTAAAACGAGTACTATATCGACATAACCTGAAAGGCCGCTCAGCAAGGAAGAAGCCACATCTCCAAAACCGCCATTAAAAAACCAGACTACGGCACATGGAGACGAAGATCATACTTTTTGGAGAAAGGTCCTTCGGTCTGATGAAACAAAAATAGAATTGTTTGGCCATATTGACCATCGTTATGTTTGGAGGAAAAAGGGGGAGGCTTGCAAGCCGAAGAACACCATCCCAACCGTGAAGCACAGGGGTGGCAGCAACATGTTGTGGTGGTGCTTTGCTGCAGGGGGGACTGGTGCACTTCACAAAATAGATGGCATCATGAGGCAGGAAAAGTATGTGGATATATTGAAGCAACATCTCAAGACATCAGTCAGGAAGTTAAAGCTTGGCCGCAAATGGGTCTTCCAAATGTACAATGACCCCAAGCATACTTCCAAAGTTGTGGCAAAATGGCTTAAGGACAACAAAGTCAAGGTTTTGGAGTGGCCATCACAAAGCCCTGACTTCAATCCTATAGAAAATTTGTTGGCAGAACTGAAAAAGCGTGTGCGAGCAAGGAGGCCTACAAACCTGATTCAGTTACACCAGCTCTGTCAGGAGGAATGGGCCAAAATTCACCCAACTTATTGTGGGAAGCTCGTGGAAGGCTACCCAAAACGTTTGACCCAAGTTAAACAATTTAAAGGCAATGCTACCAAATACTAATTGAGTGTATGTAAACTTCTGACCCATTGGGAATGTGATGAAAGAAATAAAAGCTGAAATAAATCATTCTCTCTACTATTATTCTGACATTTCACATTCTTAAACTAAAGTGGTGATCCTAACTAACCTAAGACAGGCCATTTCTACTAGGATTAAATGTCAGGAATTGTGAAAACCTGAGTTTAAATGTATTTGGCTAAATTGTATGTAAACTTCCGACTTCAACTGTACATTCCTATACTGGTTTTAAGTCAGAGTGGACAGCATGAAATATCAATAAACCATTCCTAAAAGCCACACCCTTAGTCCACAACCTAAGTAATTTATTGTGCACATCCAGCTATATTTTTCAACCCCAAATGAATGGATAACATAGATACTTAAGAACATTTGGGAAATTGTACGGTGCCTTTTGAGGTTTGAAAACATCTGACAAACTTTTGAAGTGAACTACTAATTTAAAGTTAGTTGTTCTGTAGGGATTTCTCTGTTCTTTCTGTTAAAGTTGCAAATACCCTGGCATAGTGGTATAGGCTGAACAACAGATAATGGTCTCATAGGTTACCCAATAGCGTGGTCTCTCTATGCCATTGGCTTACCTGTCCTCTGGGAGGGAATGGGCGGGGTCATCCTGCGACTGCAGCCTGCCAATCCTAGACAAAGACATGCTCTTATCAACACCATAGAAAAAGAAAGGCAGCTCTGTCTATTTAACTTCAAGGGCTACATGCTGTTTTCTAGTATATTCTTTATGCCACACAGAATAAACATGAAATAGCTGGATTTGGTTTGGTTTGGCAATCGATTAAGTCAACTGTTCCAGAAGCCTTAAACACTAGAAAAGCAGGAAATCAGTTGAAAGAAGCAGAACAAGTAGAAGCAGCTTAGCTGTTAGCACAATGCAGTACATGGTTAAACATCGCCTATGTCTTTCTGCCTAATACATCTCCTGTTCTGGTTGAAAAACGTTGTTAAACAAAACCACAGCTATGTTACTGTGGTCGCTTTCAGGCAACAATCCCATTCTGTCTACTATAGTAATCCATATTATTTCCAGATGAATGTCACTGGCTTATACTAGAATTAACCCACCTAATCATGTGAAATGAATTGCTGTTACAACTTGGGAGGGCAAATCTGTCTTGCGAGAAAGTCATTATTTCATGCGGATTGTTTTTTCTTTTCTTTTCAAGAAAGTTTTCATAATGATAACATTTACAATCTGTAGCAGGAAAGTTTTCATAATGATAACATTTACAATCTGTAGCAGGAAAGTTTTCATAATGATAACATTTACAACCTGTAGCAGGAAAGTTTTCATAATGATAATATTTACAACCTGTAGCAGGAAAGTTTTCATAATGATAACATTTACAACCTGTAGCAGGAAAGTTATCATAATGATAATATTTACAACCTGTAGCAGGAAAGTTTTCATAATGATAACATTTACAACTTGTAGCAGGAAAGTTTTCATAATGATAACATTTACAACCTGTAGCAGGAAAGTTTTCATAATGATAACATTTACAACCTGTAGCAGGAAAGTTTTCATAATGATAATATTTACAACCTGTAGCAGGAAAGTTTTCATAATGATAATATTTACAACCTGTAGCAGGAAAGTTTTCATAATGATAACATTTTCAACCTGTAGCAGAAAAGTTTTCATAATGATAACATTTACAACCTGTAGCAGAAAAGTTTTCATAATGATAACATTTACAACCTGTAGCAGGAAAGTTTTCATAATGATAACATTTACAACCTGTAGCAGGAAAGTTATCATAATGATAACATTTACAACCTGTAACAGGAAAGTTTTCATAATGATAACATTTACAACCTGTAACAGGAAAGTTTTCATAATGATAATATTTACAACCTGTAGCAGGAAAGTTTTCATAATGATAATATTTACAACCTGTAGCAGGAAAGTTTTCATAATGATAACATTTACAACCTGTAGCAGGAAAGTTTTCATAATGATAACATTTACAACCTGTAGCAGGAAAGTTTTCATAATGATAACATTTACAACCTGTAGCAGGAAAGTTTTCATAATGATAACATTTACAACCTGTTGCAGGAAAGTTATCATAATGATAACATTTACAACCTGTAGCAGGAAAGTTTTCATAATGATAACATATACAACCTGTAGCAGGAAAGTTTTCATAATGATAACATTTACAACCTGTAGCAGGAAAGTTTTCATAATGATAACATTTACAACCTGTTGCAGGAAAGTTATCATAATGATAACATTTACAACCTGTAGCAGGAAAGTTATCATAATGATAACATTTACAACCTGTAGCAGGAAAGTTTTCATAATGATAACATTTACAACCTGTAACAGGAAAGTTTTCATAATGATAACATTTACAACCTGTAGCAGGAAAGTTTTCATAATGATAACATTTACAACCTGTAGCAGGAAAGTTTTCATAATGATAACATTTACAACCTGTAGCAGGAAGGTTTTCATAATGATAACATTTACAACCTGTAACAGGAACGTTTTCATAATGATAACATTTACAACCTGTAGCAGGAAAGTTTTCATAATGATAATATTTACAACCTGTAGCAGGAACGTTTATCCAAAGTTACTTACAGTAGAGTAAATGCTTACATTTTAGTGCCTAAGGGTTTGTATTCGATATTCATTTTCTATGAATGTGACCTTGAGTCTTCCCCCTCACCCCATTAATTCTCTATTTTGTTAGAAATTCCCACACTGTAGTCGATACTGTAGTAACATTGCTCTTTGTTAAAAGTTGATAAAAGCAGCAGTGATATCTGTAAAACACATTTTTGATCACATGCAATAATGAAGTAGCACCACTAGTAAAACAATGGATTTCAAACCATTGCATTTAGTCATCCATGCTCAGTCACTGTTCATGCATTACCAGCCTGTAAAACCTTCATCGGTCATATTCATTTGATTTACTCATTTTCAATCACATCTTTTGATCTTAGTATGTTAGTTAGCAGACCAGAAGCTATTCACAGATAAGCCAATTGAGCAGTTGAAGTGGAGAGTAGACTTACCTGAGACAGTGTTGAGTAGAGTGAGCCTGGCAGTAGTAGAGTGCAGAGTGGAGGACTCCGTCGGTCCCCTGGGTCCTTGCCCTCCTCCTGCTCTGCTCTCAGAGGTGAAGCTGTCCTCTGGGTCACACGCACTGTGCCAGTTTTCTGCGCTCCTTGTGTGTTACCCGCCCTGATTAACTAATGGTTGACAGATGAGGCTGCCTGGCTGGGGAGAGGGAGGAGCACGCCGCCATATAGTGTCTTCTCCCCGCCGTTAAACAGGCAGGAGATACAGTTCAGCGGAGGAGCAATGCCCGTATGGCTCTGCTTTGCTTTCTTCCTCCTGCTTTTTTTCCTTTTTCAAATTTTTTCTTCTTCTCTTACAGCAGTAAGGAGGGGCTAACACCCCCCGCTCCCCCCGCCCATACATGTTTGCCTGTCTCTGTTCCTGCCTGAAGTGGAAGGCGTAGTGTTATCATCTCTGAGTGAGCGTGCAGCGGGTATGAGAGTCTGCCACGTTTAGGAGTAGTCAGTCAACGCGGGCAGCTTTGATGTCTCCTTGTCACCCGAGCTAAGCCCTGTGTTTAAAATACCTTGGTAATTACACTGTGTCCGATGTGTGTGTGTGTGGTGTCGAGCACTGCCCGCACCACAGTAAAGAAGAGAGCAGGAGATGCCTCCGTTTGAAGGGGTTACTGGGTACTAGAGTACACTCACCGAGTGTTGCGCAGACGTGTGTCTCTCTGAGTGCTAGAATGCTTCTCCTCAGTTAGATCCTGTTGTCCAAACCTAAAAAAAAAGGAACAGCTTTTCTTAGAATTCACTACAGTATGTCTACTTGTCTCAAATACATTTTCCTCAAATAGTTCCATCACAGCACAGTCAGTCCAATAGAGTGTACTATATCCACCACAAGTTTACCATGAGGCCTGACGCAGGAAAATGCATGGCATTTGGTGCTATACAACATTCTGACATCATAATTAAGGGAAAATGCATATTATGTTATCTGGGCTGTAACATATGCTAAAGACAAAACAGAGTTCTCCTCGTCTTGTTGTACTCTATTCCAATACCTCATTTTGGAGTGGCTTTGTGTAAGGAGGCTCACTCCCTCTCTCACTGAGAGCAGAGCAGAAATAGTTGGCTCTCTAATTGCTGTCTGGCCTCATGAAGACGCAATAATCTAGAATATTTTCATCTACCAACCGACTGTCATCTCAGGCATGGGGCTTTATGAAGGCTCCTGTCTCATCAGGGTCTCTGCTTTTATTCGTTTAGTTTTTTTTCTCTCTGTAGCTTTCCTGAAGCATCGTACAGCTTCTTATTGAAACCAGATGATTGTCTAGCCATATGTATGCATCCTGGTATTTTAGCCCTGTGAGTCTTCTCTCTCCTAAGCTTGTGTGTGTGTCTCTCTCTCTAGTTTGTGCCCTACACTAAGTTCAGTGTTTACAGGTTAAAGACGGGACTGCATTCAAACCTGGGTGTTCAGTGGATGCTTTACAGAGATCCATGTCATGATTAGTTTAGCCAAAAGTGGTTTATAGCTTGTTTACTTGGCCATGAGATGCAGTAACAAATCAAGAGCGATTATCTTCATCTCATACACTGAAGATTCTATATTGAGCAAAGCAGTGTGTTGGATACTTATATACATTTTAGAACATGGCTCCGAGCAGCGGGTATCAGCATTATTTCAACAAATGTCGTTGGAAAAGCTTTCAGTAGAACCTCTACACTCACTGCCGCCATTTAAAAAAAAATCTCCCTGTCGTTCTCTCTAGTGTTCTGTGAGCTGTGGCCGTGGGACCAAGCAGCGGGAGATAGCCTGTGTTTACTCAAACCAAACCCAAATAGAGGAAGATCACTGCAGTCATCTGTCACGTCCCCGGACACAAAAGGCCTGCCGAGCCCGGGGATGCCCCAGCTGGAAAGCCAACAGGTGGAGCGAGGTATGTGTTCACGCCACCCCGTCCCCACACACTGTCAAAATACCCCCGGGCCTCTCTAACGCTAACAGTCACCTCTAGCAGCTGGGACACACAACTCAAACACAGATGTAGATGATGTAGAGTACTGTACTCAATAAGAACCTGTCCTATCACTAAGCAGTTTACATATTCTTATGTCCTTCCGATGTGAGTTAAACACCACAGGCTGGATTTACATAACTGTTTATGCAATTCACTAGACATGTATACTTGAGAGAGGAAATGTTATGGGAATACTAAAAAGCTTGTGCTGTGCTTTCTCTTCCTCTTCTGGGGTTGACTAGTTATCAGGCTAGTTCCTTTGCCTTTCTTGGACTATTTTCAAGACAGCATTGGCTAATTGACCAATGCGTTTCTGGTGCATTTTGCTGCTCCGATGCAGCATGCTAGACAACATCTTGAACGTGCAATTCACACTTTTCAAACATCACAAATGCAAGAAGGTACCTACTTTCTACAGACGGACGACACACTGCACATGGCTCCAGACTTGGACAGCCCGGTTGGCGGTCCAACACAGATAAAAGCATGGTGGTAAGAGAGACATCATCATTCACGAAGCACAGCAGGTTACTGAAGTGCTGGACTGGCTGCAATCAAGACACTTCAGTGCAAAGGGCAGGCGCAGGAGAGACACTTTTTTTAAATATATATTTTTTTTCTTCTCCAAGATGGCGTAGCAGTCAGGCGTCTTTTGTCTTCGTCTTGTCGTGTACCGTGTATATATCTTTATATATATATATATATCTTTTTTTCTTCACATATCTTTTTTATATTTTTCTTATCCCCAACTTCAAAATACTCTCCTGCAATCCGCCTCACCCAATGTGGTATGGATCTGCTATTTTATTTACTTTAGAACCGGTCATCAGCTAACCTTTAGCCCAGCCAACTCCTGCCAGTCTGCACAGCAGATTCAACCCAGAGCTTATCGGACTCCTTTTTCTCTATATCTCCGGATTCCTACCGCAAGCTCTGAACCTCTTCACCTGGATCATCGCAGCTAGCTAGCTGCTATCCTGCTTGGCTTCTCCTGGCTAACGTCCCTGTCCCGAAACAAGAACCAATTAGCCTGGAGCTAGCCTATGCTAGGCCCATCTCCCAGCTAGCTGAAAGGTCCATCAGCCACTCCTTGGGCTACAATACCTATTCTGCCAATTGGCCTGGACCCTTTTTACTGCCAACACGGAGCCCCGCCGATCCATCACGACTGGACTACCGACGTAATCCGCCCAAGAGGGTTTTTCAACAGGCTCCTCCATCGCAACGTTCCCTGAATGCCCATCTGCTAGCCTGCTAGCCGCGGCCTGCTAGCTGTCTGAATCGCCGTGTCTCCAGCCCGTCCAGCAACTCATTGGACCCTTTGATCACTCGGCTACGCATGCCTCTCCCGAATGTCAATATGCCTTGTCCATTGCTGTTTTGGTTAGTGATTATTGTCTTATTTCACTGTAGAGCCTCCAGCCCTGCTCAATATGCCTCAGGTAACCCTCTTGTCCCACCTACCACACATGCGGTGACCTCACCTGGTTTAATTGATGTCTCTAGAGACAATACCTCTCTCATCATCACTCAATGCCTAGGTTTACCTCCACTGTATTTATATCCTACCATATCTTTGTCTGTACATTATGCATTGAATCTATTCTACCGCTCCCAGAAACCTGCACCTTTTACTCTCTGTTCCGAACATACTAGATGACCAGTTCTTATAGCCTTTAGCCGTACCCTTATCCTACTCCTCCTCTGCTCCTCTGGTGATGTAGAGGTTAACCCAAGCCCTACAGTGCCTAGCTCCACTCCCATTCCCCAGGCGCTCTCATTTGTTGACTTTTGTAACCGAAAAAGCCTTGATTTCATGCATGTTAACATTAGAAGCCTCCTCCCTAAGTTTGTTTTATTCACTGCTTTAGCACACTGCCAACCCGGATGTCCTAGCCGTGTCTGAATCCTGGCTTAGGAAGGCCACCAAAACCCCTGAAATTTCCATACATAACTATAACATTTTCCGACAAGATAGAACTGCCAAAGGGGGCGGAGTTGCAATCTACTGCAGAGATAGCCCGCAGAGTTCTGTCTTACTATCCAGGTCTGTATCCAAACAATTTAAGCTTCTACTTCTAAAAATCCACCTTTCCAGAAACAAGTCTCTCACTGTTGCCGCTTGCTATAGACCACCTTCTGCCCCCAGCTGTGCCCTGGACACCATATGTGAATTGATTGCCCCCATCTATCTTCAGAGCTTGTGCTGTTAGGTGACCTAAACTGGGACATGCTTAACACCCGGCCATCCTACAATCTAAGCTTGATGCCCTCAATCTCACACAAACTATCAATGAACCTACCAGGTACAACCCCAAATCCGTAAACACAGGCACTCTCATAGATATCATCCTAACCAACCTGCCCTCCAAATACACCTTTGCTGTCTTCAACCAGGATGTCAGCGATCACTGCCTCATTGCCTGCGTCCGTAATGGGTCTGCGGTCAAACGACAACCCCTCATCACTGTCAAAACTCCCTAAAACACTTCAGCGAGCAGGCCTTTCTAATCAACCTGGCCCGGGTATCCTGGAAGGGTATTGACCTCATTCCGTCAGTAGAAGATGCCTGGTTATTCTCTAAAAGTGCTTTCCTCACAATCTTAAATAAGCAAAATGTTGAACCATGAACAGCTATAGCCCGTGGTTCACTCCAGACCTGACTGCCCTTGACCAGATCAAAAACATCCTGTGGCGTACGGCATTCGCATCGAATAGCCCCAGCGATATGCAACTTTTCAGGTAAGTTAGGAACCAATATACACAGGCAATTAGGAAATCAAAGGCTAGCTTTTTCAAACAGAAATTTGCATCCTGCAGCACAAACTCCAAAAAGTTCTGGGACACTGTAAAGTCCATGGAGAAGAAGAGCACCTCCTCCCAGCTGCCCACTGCACTGAGGCTAGGAAACACTGTCACCACTGATAAATCCACAATAATTGAGAATTTCAATAAGCAATTTTCTACGGCTGGCCACCCCTACCCTGGTCAACAGCCCTGCACCCCGCACAGCAAATTGCCCAAGCCTCCCCCATTTCTCCTTCACACAAAACCAGATAGCTGATGTTCTGAAAGAGCTGCAAAATCTGGACCCCTACAAATCAGCAGGGCAAGACAATCTGGACCCTCTCTTTCTAAAATGATCAGCTGAAATTGTTGCAACCCCTATTACTAGCCTGTTCAACCTCTCTTTCGTATCGTCTGAGATCCCCAAAGATTGGAAAGCTGCCACGGTCATCCCCCTCTTCAAAGGGGGAGACACTCTAGACCCAAACTGCTACAGACCTATATCTATCCTACCCTGCCTTTCTAAGTTCTTCAAAAGCCAAGTTAACAAACAGATCACCGACCATTTCACATCCCACCGTACCTTCTCCGCTTTTCAATCTGGTTCCCGAGCTGGTCAAGGTCCTAAACAATATCATAACCACCATCGATAAGAGAATACTGTGCATCTGTATTCATCGACCTGGCCAAGGCTTTTGACTGTCAATCACCACATTCTTAGGCAGACTCAACTGCCTTTGTTTCTCAAATGACTGCCTCGCTTGGTTCACCAACTACTTCTCAGACAGAGTTCAGTGTGTCAAATCGGAGGGCCTGTTGTCCGGACCTCTGGCAGTCTCTATGGGGGTGCCACAGGGTTCAATTCTACGGCCGACTCTTTTCTCTGTATACATCGATGATGTGGCTCTTGCTGCTGGTGATTCTCTGATCCACCTCTATAGAGACAACACCATTCTGTATACTTCTGGCCCTTCTTTGGACACTGTGTTAATTAACCTCCAGATGAGCTTCAATGCCATACAACTCTTCTTCCGTGGCCTCCAACTGCTTTTAAATGCAAGTAAAACTAAATGCATGCTCTTCAAATGGTCACTGCCCGCACCTGCCCGCCCGTCCAGCATCACTACTCTGGACGGTTCTGACTTAGAATATGTGGACAACTACAAATACTTAGGTGTCTGGTTAGACTGTAAACAATCCTTCCAGACTCACATTAAGCATCTCCAATCCAAGTCTTTAAGTTTTTGCTTGGTAAAGCCCCACCTTATCTCAGCTCACTGGTCACCATAGCAGCACCCACCCGTAGCACCCGCTCCAGCAGGTATATTTCACCCCCAGCAGGTATATGGTCACCCCCAAAGCCAATTCCTCCTTTGGCCGCCTTTCCTTCCAGTTCTCTGCTGCCAATGACTGGAACGAATTGCAAAAATCACTGAAGCTGAAGAATCATACTCCCTTACTAACTTTAAGCACCAGCTGTCAGAGCAGGTCGCATATCACTGCACCTGTACATAGCCCATCTGTAAATAGCCCATCCAACTATCGCATCCCCATACTGTTAATTTTGTTGTTGTTGCTCCTTTGCACCCCAGTATCCCTACTTGCACATTCATCTTCTGCACATCTATTACTCCAGTGTTTAATTGCTAAATTGTAATTATTTTGCCACTATGGCCTATTTATTGCCTTACCTCCCTTATCTTACCTCATTTGCACACACTGTATATAGAAATTTTTCTATTGTGTTCTGGACTGTATGTTTGTTTATTCCATGTGTAACTTTGTGTTGTTGTTTGTGTCGCACTGTGTAACGGCTGTCCTCCTCTTCTTCATCCGAAGAGGAGCAGGGATTGAACCAAGGCGCAGTGGAGTTTGAATACATAATGAATTTATTGACAAGACGAAAAAACACGAACTTGACTATACACTAACAAAACAAATAAACGGTGTAGAACAGATCTGAACGACGGACTCACATAACACACGAGAACGCACGAACAGGGAAAAAGCCTACACATAAATGACACTTAACAAACAAACCGAAACCAGTCCCGTGTGGCGCAACGACATACACAAACACAGGAGACAATCACCCACAACGAACACTGTGACAACGCCTACCTAAATATGACTCTTAATTAGAGGAACGCCAAACACCTGCCTCTAATTAAGAGCCATACCAGGCAACCCAAAACCAACACAGAAACAGAAAACATAGAATGCCCACCCAACCTCACGTCCTGACCAACTAACACACATAACAACTAACATAAATAGGTCAGGAACGTGACATTACCCCCACCCACAAGGTGCGAACTCCGGACGCACCAGCACAAAGTCTAGGGGAGGGTCTGGGTGGGCATCTAACCACGGTGGTGGCTCAGGCTCCGGGCGAGGTCCCCACCCCACCATAATCCATCCTAGCTTCCTCCCTCTAAGAATGTCCACCCTCTTTTTACCCCCACAAAATCCTCTTAATAACCTCACTAATAAGGACAGCACCGGGACAGAGAGATAAATCAAGACAGAGGGATAGATAAGAATATAGAGGTAGATCAAGATAGAGAGGGAGATCAGGATAGAGGGGCAACTCCGGACTGAAAGGCAGCTCCGGACAGAGAGACAGCTCTGGACTGATGGGCAGTTCTGGGTATCTAGCCGTTTAAGGCTGAAGGGCAGCTCATGGCTGACTGACGAATCTCGACGCTCATGGCTGGCTGACGGCTCTCGACGCTCATGGCTGGCTGACGGCTCTCGACGCTCATGGCTGGCTGACGGCTCTCGACGCTCATGGCAGGCTGACGGCTCTCGACGCTCATGGCAGGCTGACGGCTCTCGACGCTCATGGCAGGCTGACGGCTCTCGACGCTCATGGCAGGCTGACGGCTCTCGACGCTCATGGCAGGCTGACGGCTCTCGACGCTCATGGCGCTCTGACGGCTCTGGCTGCTCATGGCGCTCTGACGGCTCTGGCTGCTCATGGCTCTCTGACGGCTCTGGCTGCTCATGGCTCTCTGACGGCTCTGGCTGCTCATGGCTCTCTGACGGCTCTGGCTGCTCATGGCTCTCTGACGGCTCTGGCTGCTCATGGCTCTCTGACGGCTCTGGCTGCTCATGGCTCGCTGGCGGCTCTGGCTGCTCATGGCTCGCTGGCGGCTCTGGCAGATCCTGTCTGGTTGGCGGCTCTGGCAGATCCTGTCTGGTTGGCGGCTCTGGCAGATCCTGTCTGGTTGGCGGCTCTGGCAGATCCTGTCTGGTTGGCGGCTCTGGCAGATCCTGTCCGGTTGGCGGCTCTGGCAGATCCTGTCTGGCTGACGGCTCTAGCGGCTCCTGTCTGGCTGACGGCTCTAGCGGCTCCTGTCTGGCGGATGGCTCTGTAGGCTCATGGCAGACGGGCGGCTTTGCAGGCTCATGGCAGACGGGCGGCTTTGCAGGCTCCTGGCAGACGGATGGCTCAGACGGCGCTGGGGAGACGGATGGCTCAGATGGAGCTGGGGAGACGGATGGCTCAGATGGCGCTGGGGAGACGGATGGCTCAGATGGCGCTGGGGAGACGGATGGCTCAGATGGCGCTGGGGAGACGGATGGCTCAGATGGCGCTGGGGAGACGGATGGCTCAGGCCGGATACGGCGCACTGTAGACCTGGTGCGTGGTGCCGGAACTGGAGGCACCGTGCTAATGATAAGCACCTTCCTACTAGTGCGGGGAGCAGGGACAGGGCACACTGTATTCTCAAAGCCCACTCTATAACTGATGCGTGGTACCGGCACTGGTGACGCCGGGCTGAGGACAAGCACATCAGGATTAGTAGGGGGAGAAGATACAGTTTGTACAGGGCTCTGGAGACGCACTGGTAGCTTAGTGCGTGGGGCCGGAACTGGAGGCACCGGGCTAGATACACGCACTACAGGGAGAGTGCGTGGAGGAGGAACAGGGCTCAGGATACGCACTGGTAGCCTAGTGCGTAGTGTAGACACTGTAGGTACTAGGCTGGGGCGGGGAGGTGGTACCGGAAATACCGGACCGTGGAGGCGTACTGGCACTCTTGAGCATTGAACCCGCCCAACCTTACCTGGTTGAATGCTCCCGGTCGCCCGACCAGTGCGGGAGGTGGAATAACCCGCACCGGCCTATGTAGGCGAACCGGGGAAACCATGCGTAAGGCCGGTGCCATGTATGCCGGCCCGAGGAGACGCACTGGAGACCAGACGGTTGAGCCGGCCTCATGACACCTGGCTCAATACTCAATCTAGCCCTACCAGTGCGGGGAGGTGGAATAACCCGCACTGGGCTATGCACTCGTACAGGAGACACCGTGCGCTCTACTGCGTAACACGGCGCCTGCCCGTACTCCCGCTCTCCACGGTAAGCCTGGGAAGTGGGCGCAGGTCTCCTACCTGCCCTTGGCCCACTACCTCTTAGCCCCCCCCCAAGAAATTTTTGGGAATTACTTACGGGCTTTTTGGGCTTCCGTGCCAGACGCGTTCCCTCATAGCTCCGGTTCCTCTCCCCGGTAGCCTCTGCTCTCCTCAGTGCCTCCAGCTGTTCCCATGGGAGGCGATCCCTCCCAGCCAGGATCTCCTCCCAAGTGTAGCAACCCTTTCCGTCCAAAACATCGTCCCATGTCCATTGCTCCTTCTTCTCCTGTCCCTTTCTCCGTTGACTCCGCTGCTTGGCTCTGGTATGGTGTGTGATTCTGTAACGGCTGTCCTCCTCTTCTTCATCCGAAGAGGAGCAGGGATTGAACCAAGGCGCAGTGGAGTTTGAATACATAATGAATTTATTGACAAGACGAAAAAACACGAACTTGACTATACACTAACAAAACAAATAAACGGTGTAGAACAGATCTGAACGACAGACTCACATAACACACGAGAACGCACGAACAGGGAAAAAGCCTACACATAAATGACACTTAACAAACAAACCGAAACCAGTCCCGTGTGGCGCAACGACATACACAAACACAGGAGACAATCACCCACAACGAACACTGTGACAACGCCTACCTAAATATGACTCTTAATTAGAGGAACGCCAAACACCTGCCTCTAATTAAGAGCCATACCAGGCAACCCAAAACCAACACAGAAACAGAAAACATAGAATGCCCACCCAACCTCACGTCCTGACCAACTAACACACATAACAACTAACATAAATAGGTCAGGAACGTGACACACTGCTTTGCTTTATCTTGGCCATGTCGCAGTTGTAAATGAGAACTTGTTCTCAACTAGTCTACCTGATTAATTTAAGGTGAAATGAAAATTAAATAAATAAAACTGGGAGGGGGAGGTGGTGGGGGACCTGTGAGGTCACAGTCCTGGCGGAGCCGACCACACACCCTTGGTGTCTGCCGAACGAGCGTGCGGCGACTGTGTCAGGGGTGTGACAGCACTTATGGAACCAGAGTCACACTGGGTCAGAAGGCACAGCCGGGGGGCCAGCGGAGGGAGAGAGGAAAGGCCATGAGCCTAAATGTATCACCACCAGAGAGTAAAGGAGATGGAGGTGGAGGGAGCATAGGGAGTATCTGTATCTGTCCATAAAACACACTCTAGAGAAGATATACACAGGGGTTACATTGGGCCGGGGTCCGGCCGGGTCTGAGACCTGGGTCCCGCCAGGTCCGAGAACCGACACCTACGATCCAAATGAGAGCCGGGCAGAGCTGAAATCCGGTACCTTTCATTAAACTATTTGAATGATCTAATGAAAAACTGTTGTACACATTACATTTTCCACAGCCAACAACACGAGTAAGCAACAGCAAAATCAGACAACCCCATACTGTAGTAGAGTAGTTTACCTATTCAATTGTTCAGTCTGTCGTATTCTATGCAAGATAAAATAATATTCATCTCGAGTCGCATTCAAATTGCGAGTGCCGCACAGGGGAGAAATATGCATACCCAGTCATCATTGTACAGTCTTAATGCAGTCGCAGGAAAACACACTTTTCAAAGGAGTTGTGAAGGCCACTGTTAAAAGAGGAGGATCACGGAGCTTTCTAGTGTTACTCGGCTACACTTATTTCTTAAATCCAATAAATTAGTTGGCTAAAATGCATCATTTTAGAACCTGAGTTTTCAGCAGCAGCATGGTTTATTCGCTCCCCAATGGCGTTGAATGCATATGGAAGACCAGGGCTAAATGTAACAAGGGTCAGCTGTAACAGGTCGGCCTAAATGATATTCACAGTACATGATCCTTGGTTGGCTGAGTGCCAGTGGAAGGTATCAAGTAATCAATATGGTGCTAACTAGCAACAAGAGCCTAATGTTTAGACTTCAGAATGTGAGTTCTAGCTGATGATTAGCCCAATGGGATAAAAGCAGATGGGCAACCCTCAGCCTGTTTATTTAGAGCCACTATGCTGCATCAGGTGGGCTACATCAGGTGATGATGCTTATTGCTAAATAACACACCTGCCTGATAATATGGACCAATATGTTATATTGGGCTCATTTCTGGAGGGGGAAATTATATTGTAGATGTCAGCATCCTTTTATTTTCCTACATTTTGGAGTAAAACACCCTTTTCAAAAGTCTGACCTTATGACGTTCTCACAGTCATTCTCCCCCCAAAAATGGTAGGTTCCTCTGCAACCTGTAGTATGCTATGATATGTGCTTTTTTGTCAGTATATATTCATGCTAATATATTATATTACCCCCCAGCCCCCCCTTTTTCACTGCTTCTCTCACTCTAATGATATATTTAAGTTATTTTTGTGTTGGACATAGGATGGTGGGTAAAGTGAGATCAACAGGTCTTGTATGAAGTGAACTCACACTGCTCTCCACGCCTAAACTGCGGTTGTGAAATCCCAATTGGGCTTGCAATGGTAACCCATCTCTGTCTTCCCACATGAGACCACTCCCCTTAAGGGCCTCACTCTCCCTCTCACTCTTCCTCCCTGGTGTCTGGAAGCAATCATCTCCCTCCACATACCACCAGAAACCATGAAATCCACAACTATAACATAAAGACATGTTTTATATCTAAACGTTCATGCCTGTGACAACTTTGGAAACCTCAGCACCCACTGTTTGGGCTTTTCAGCAGCAAGCCAATCACCCCCCTCACATTCGCCTGAATGGGGGTCTGTGAAGGGGTACAAGGGGGTGTGAGAAGGGTAAATGAGGAAGGGGTGAGGACTGCCTGTAGAGCTCTTGGTGTGGGGCGGGCCGTGCTCGGGAGTGGAGTGGCGGCGATCCCACTGATTCGTCTGTGACAGCTGCATGTTCCACCTCTCTATGGTCAACCACACTGTGCTAAGACGTGTTTTGGGGTCCGCTGTCCTATCCAATCAAACCCATAGAATTAGAATAACTAGTTCATATTCTAGTATATTCTTATTCTAATTCTATTCTAAATTCTATGTTTATGTCAAACAGACATACTGCAGATGGGTAGAGAGCAGCAGTCTGTGGAGAAGCTCAACTCCAACATTGAATAGTGAATAGTCTCCAACATTGAATAGTGAATAGTCTCCAACATTGAATAGTGAATAGCCTCCAACATTGAATAGTGAATAGTCTCCAACATTTAATAGTGAATAGTCTCCAACATTGAATAGTGAATAGTCTCCAACATTGAATAGTGAATAGTCTCCAACATTGAATAGTGAATAGTCTCCAACATTGAATAGTGAATAGTCTCCAACATTGAATAGTGAATAGTCTCCAACATTGAATAGTGAATAGTCTCCAACATTGAATAGTGAATAGCCTCCAACATTGAATAGTGAATAGCCTCCAACATTGAATAGTGAATAGTCTCCAACATTGAATAGTGAATAGCCTCCAACATTGAATAGTGAATAGTCTCCAACACTGAATAGTGAATAGTCTCCAACATTGAATAGTGAATAGTCTCCAACATTGAATAGTGAATAGTCTCCAACATTGAATAGTCTCCAACATTGAATAGTGAATAGTCTCCAACACTGAATAGTGAATAGTCTCCAACATTGAATAGTGAATAGTCTCCAACATTGAATAGTGAATAGTCTCCAACATTGAATAGTGAATAGTCTCCAACATTGAATAGTGAATAGTCTCCAACATTGAATAGTGAATAGTCTCCAACATTGAATAGTGAATAGTCTCCAACATTGAATAGTGAATAGTCTCCAACATTGAATAGTGAATAGTCTCCAACATTGAATAGTGAATAGTCTCCAACATTGAATAGTGAATAGTCTCCAACATTGAATAGTGAATAGTCTCCAACATTGAATAGTGAATAGTCTCCAACATTGAATAGTGAATAGCCTCCAACATTGAATAGTGAATAGTCTCCAACACTGAATAGTGAATAGTCTCCAACATTGAATAGTGAATAGTCTCCAACATTGAATAGTGAATAGTCTCCAACATTGAATAGTCTCCAACATTGAATAGTGAATAGTCTCCAACACTGAATAGTGAATAGTCTCCAACATTGAATAGTGAATAGTCTCCAACATTGAATAGTGAATAGTCTCCAACATTGAATAGTGAATAGTCTCCAACATTGAATAGTGAATAGTCTCCAACATTGAATAGTGAATAGTCTCCAACATTGAATAGTGAATAGTCTCCAACATTGAATAGTGAATAGTCTCCAACATTGAATAGTGAATAGTCTCCAACATTGAATAGTGTGCTCAACTGTGATAAGTTTGATCTTCAGCAATGAAAACCAAAAGTCTCTTGGAAAGAGATTAGAATCACATTTCTTAACCCATAACTGTTGTTCAAATCGCAATTGGAGGCTCTATTACACCCCGCTATGGGATGTTAAAAATGCAAGCCTTTAAATGAAGCCTCGTTCTTTGGCTTAGACCTTCATCTGAGTTCAGATTCCCCTTAATGCCTTTTGTTCTCCTTCCAAACATAAGGAGTAAAACTTCACCTAACCGCACACCATAGAGACGACAACTTAGGCCGGCAAACAGTTGTAGTACAACATGATATAGCCTACTGTATAAATGATCGAACGGGACAAATGGTACTCACAGTACATGTGGCTCTATAGTATTTACACAGCTTTCTTCTTGAACCCTGGGGGTTGGTTCCCAGACCCAGATTAAGCTAGTCCTGGACTAAAAAGCACTTTGAGTGGATAGTCTCCATTGATCATGCTTCTTAGTCCAGGATAAGGCTTAATCTTTTGTCTAGGAAACCTCTTTCTAATGTTCTGGAGAGCTTCTTCGGCATGCAGGTAGGATTCTCAATTGCTTCAAAGAGATGGGCCATGTGATAGACCTGTGAGTGAACTGACAATACGGCTCACACAGGCACGACGAATGCAGGCTCAGAGGAAAACATATTTCTCTGTGTGGTTTGGTCAATACGCAGCATCATATGATGCAAAATGCATCAAATGGGGAGTATTTCTGTATTTTGGAAGTTCCATATATTGAAAATGTGATTTGATGACAAGCAAAACATTTTGGGACTATGTCAACAATGGACTTATGAAACAAATACCAAAATATTGTTTTTGTGTGGAGTTTTCCTTTAAAGCCTGTGAATCAAACCCAACAGACTAAACAAAGCCTATAAACTCAGCAAAAAAAGAAACAGCCCTTTTTTCAGGATCCTGTCTTTCAAAGATAATTTGTAAAAATCCAAATAACTTCACAGATCTTCATTGTAAAGGGTTTAAACACCGTTTCCCATGCTTGTTCATTGAACCATAAACAATTAATGAACATGCACTTGTGGAACGGTCGTTAAGACACTAACAGCTTACAGGCGGTAGGCAATTAAGGTCACAGTTATGAAAACTTAGGACACTAAAAAGGCCTTTCTACTGACTCTGAAAAACACCAAAAGAAAGATGCCGAGGGTCCCTGCTCATCTGCGTGAACGTGCCTTAGGCATGCTGCAAGGAGGCATGAGGACTGCAGATGTGGCCAAGGCAATAAATTGCAATGTCCGTACAGTGAAACGCCTAAGACAGCGCTACAGGGAGACAGGACAGACAGTTGATCGTTCTCGCAGTGGCAGACCACGGGTAACAACACCTGCACAGGATCAGTACATCCGGACATCACACCTGCGGGACAGGTACAGGATGGCAACAACAACTGCCCGAGTTACACCAGGAACGCACAATCCCTCTATCAGTGCTCAGACTGTCCACAATAGGCTGAGAGAGGCTGGACTGAGGGCTTGTAGGCCTGTTGTAAGGCAGGTCCTCACCAGACATCGCCAGCAACAATGTCGCCTATGGGCACAAACCCACCGTCGCTGGACCAGACAGGACTGGCAAAAAGTGCTCTTCACTGACGAGTCGCGGTTTTGTCTCACCAGGGGTGATGGTCGGATTCGCGTTTATCGTCAAAGGAATGGGCGTTACACTGAGACCTGTACTCTGGAGCGGGATCAATTTGGAGGTGGAGGGTCCATCATGGTCTGGGGCCATGTGTCACAACATCATCGGACTGAGCTTGTTGTCATTGCAGGCAATCTCAACGCTGTGCATTACAGGGAAGACATCCTCCTCCCTCATGTGGTACCCTTCCTGCAGATTCATCCTGACATGACCCTCCAGCATGACAATACCACCAGCCATACTGCTCATTCTGTGTGTGATTTCCTGCAAGACAGGAATGTCAGTGTTCTGCCAGCGAAGAGCCCAGATCTCAATCCCATTGAGCACGTCTGGGACCTGTTGGATCGGAGGGTGAGGGCTAGGGCCATTCCCCCCAGAAATGTCTGGGAACTTGCATGTGCCTTGGTGGAAGAGTGGGGTAACATCTCACAGCAAGAACTGGTACATCTGGTGCAGTCCATGAGGAGGAGATGCACTGCAGTACTTAATGCAGCTGGTGGCCACACAGATACTGACTGTTACTTTTGATTTTGACCCCCCCCCCTTTGTTCAGGGACACGTTATTCCATTTCTGTTAGTTACATGTCTGTGGAACTTGTTCAGTTAATGTCTCAGTTGTTGTATCTTGTTATGTTTATACAAATATTTACACATGTTAAGTTTGCTGAAAATAAATGCAGTTGACAGTGAGAGGACGTTTCTTTTTTGCTGAGTTTATGTTACAAAACAGTCACACTTAGTCTCGGTCAGAGAGGGTGAGGGGACATGATGGGAAAATGTATGTGTTTTAGTTTAATTTCAAATCTGGTTGCTACAGCCCAAGCCATAAGACCCCTGAAGATCTAGTCAAATGGCTACCCAGACTATTTTTTATTGACCCTCCTCCCCCCTCCCTCCCCTCTCCACACCACTGCCTCTACCTACGTGTACATACTACCTCAACTAACCGGTGCCCCTGCACATTGCCTCTGTACCGGCACCCCCCTGTATATACTGTTATTTTTTACTGCTGCTCTTTAATTACTTGTTACTTTTATCTCATATTCTTATCCATATATTTTTACGAGCCCCTAACTGTTGGTTAGGGGCTCGTAAGTAAGCATTTCACTGTAAGGTCTACACCTGTTGTATTCGGCGTAACAGTGGAATGACAAAAAAGGTTCTCTGAGCTGGAAATGTAATCAGATGATTAACTCTCACTCTGAGTTTGAAACATTGCATGCATTTGGGAATAACAAGTGGCTGCTGAAGGTGTTCGTGAAACGCCTTTGTGTACAGACTTATATAGTGTGTGCTTCTTTCTGTCAGTGTGTGTTGTGTGCCAGGAAATCTAACGTTTGTGTGTATTTGTAGTGCTCTGTCCCCTGTGGAGTAGGGGTCCAGAACAGAGAAGTGTACTGCAGACTGAAGGGTACAGGACGGGTAAGAGAAGAGCTGTGTGGTGCCCACAACCATCCTGCCACTGCCCAGCCCTGCCAGGCTACTGAGTGTCTCCATTACACCTGGACAGCCGGAGAGTGGCAAGATGTAAGTATTGACCTCTGTCTATCTTTCTCTTTGTCTTTCCATCTCCTTTCTATTTCACTTCCCTTTTCTCTTCTTCCTTCTTCTTTGACACAAACAGGGGCTCGTCACCAGCCCCTCCATATAACTGTCTTATTGTAGGTTTGGGGTTTCTCCCATCAAACTTCAAATTCACCTCTATGTACTATTGGTCCTGTTCAGGGTTTGAACAGTAGCCGACCGTCAACGTGCTCTCTTTACTATCCAACTCAACCCAAACACTCCAGAATACCCAGGCAGGGCCGCCATGTGTGAGGCACAGTGACGGAGTGGGGCTGTCCACTGGACGTGTTTGTCTAATGGGTAACTGGACAAGCACACAAAACACCAAGCCCCCAGTGGACCCTCAGTTTAGAATGCATCGCTTCCACAAGGGGAAGAGAATTTGTTGAACGTCCGAGACAGAACTTCAGAGAGCCAATGTGCTTTTAAATACGATTTCATCATTAGATTATATTCGCATACATTTGTTAATATAGGCAGACTCCAGTTGCTAGCATGTGTGTTTAATGAATACACAGCGGTTATGGTGTTTGTGTGCGAGAGAAAGACATAAAATCATCATACTGGAGATTTGTTATTGGCAGCGCTCGGACACAGCTCTTTCCACTAGACTAGAGCAAGTGGACCAGACCAGCTGTGTTTGTGAGGTCGCTAAGGTAGCCCAGCACTCCTGCATCACACAACGAGGGTTTGAATGATAACCATCACTCTATGATAAATCACATCCAAACCTCAAAGCACTGATCCGTATCAGATCTGCGGCTTTTGTCTTGTCGAGGGGCTCTACACTGTGTGACGTGAGCACTGAGCAGTCCCCTTGAACTCAGTGTTTTCTACTCTTGGCCCCTCTCTTTCTTTCATGTCCCCCCCTACACCGTCGCCAAAGTTCAGGATACAAAAAGATGAGCGCCATGTAAGGACTTTGTGCTGCTTCCTGGTGCAGGAATGTTTGCACGCACTCAGATCCTGTCTGCCTGTGTTGCTGTGCATTCCACTGATCGTTTACAGCCTCCTGTCTATTTCGGGCTTAGAATATGAGAGATTCTTACAAACAAAACTGATATCTTTTTTGATTTCGTAGGACATAATGCTTTAGCCATTCAAACTGTAGTGGGCCTACTCTCACATCGGCATACCTGTCTTCACTCTTGACTACCTCTCTAAACCATCATTTTGAATTCACTCAAAACCAACTCGAGTCTCCACCCATGACGTGCCATTTGCTTTATCTTTGGGGTTGTTCTTGAAAGCAACGTGAGATGTCATATCATGCTTACTGTTCCTCTCCTGGATAAAGTGTAGAATATATTTTTTTAGACAGAACCATTTTCTGCTGGAGTTTGACCATCTGGAGGAAACAGAACTTCTCGGGGGTTATCTCTGCTAGCGGTCCAACACTGCCCCCTATGCCAATCTGAAGACATTACCCTTTGTTCCACACTTTACTGTATTCATCTCGTCCGCCAGCCGGCTCTCTCTCTCTCTCTCTCTCTCTCTCTCTCTCTCTCTCTCTCTCTCTCTCTCTCTGTCTCTCTCTCTCTCTCTCTCTCTCTCTCTCTCTCTCTCTCTCTCTCTCTCTCTCTGTCTCTCACTGTCTCTCTCTCGCTCTCTCTCTCTCTGTCGAATCTATATCTATATGCGGTAGCAATTGACTGGGGACAAGTTTACACTTGTATTACGTATAATGCCTTTTGATGTTGACGCGATGACTGACCTTCATATTGTTCTCGTCCTCTGTCTGTTCTCCGCAGTGTAACGTCACCTGTGGAGAGGGTATGAGGAACAGGAAGGTTCTGTGCGTGAGGGCTGGGCTGACCCCTGTCCAGGACGCCCTCTGCGACCCCTCGTCTTGCCCTGCCCTGCGCCAGCCCTGCAGCGGAGCAGCCTGCCACTACACGTGGATGACAGGGGAGTGGTCACAGGTAGGAACCTTGGTTTAGGAAACCCCTGCCTCCTGTTTGTGTCACTTTTTCATTTCTATAATTGCAAAGCGACTTTGCGTCCTTGAAAAGCGCTATTCAAATCCCATGTATTATTATACCTTTAGATAGGCCTACCTTTGCGTCATTCGATGTAACGATTTACCAACAGTATTTGACTAGCCTAGGTCGTCAAAGACAAATGGATATATTGTGTTATTCCTCGTGTCTCTATATCCGCTAAGGTGTGATCTCCATTGTGTGTGATTTCCAGTGCTCCACCAGCTGTGGAGTGGGCTACCAGCAGCGTATAGTGTCCTGCTCCGTGATGCCATCCTCCCAGACCCTGCACCCATATGATGCCCAGTCCTCTGCACAGTCCCGCCCCCACTGTCCAGAGCCCCACCCGCCTGGCACCAGACAGTGCCTCCTTAGGGACTGCCCACAAGCTGCCTACTGGAAAGTTGGCCCATGGAGCAAGGTGTGTTTCAGTGTGTTTGAGAGAGAGAAAGAGGGGGATGGAGAGAATGGGGAGAGAGAGAGAGGGGTTGGTAAACGGTATCAGGTCATGATATTGAAACAACAGTTACTTGATACAGTTTTGTTTTGTACGGTGAGTGTGTAATGTGTCAGTAGTTTCCATGTAATTGATGTCCTTTATGTGCTCCTCAGTGCTCCCAGACGTGTGGAGCGGGAGTGATGGAGCGCAGGTTGGAGTGTCTGGCCTTTAAAGGCCAACCGTCCAAACACTGCCGTCCAGCCGAGAGGCCCGAGCCACGGGCCGCCTGCCGAGAGAGAGAGTGTGAGTCTCTACAATACTACTTCTAGTGTACACAGCCTCTCTACTACTCATCTCCACTATTTCTACACAGCCTCTCTGCTACTCATCTCCATTATTTCTACACAGCCTCTCTACTACTCATCTCCACTATTTCTACACAGCCTCTCTGCTACTCATCTCCATTATTTCTACACAGCCTCTCTACTACTCATCTCCACTATTTCTACACAGCCTCTCTGCTACTCATCTCCACTATTTCTACACGGCCTCTCTGCTACTCATCTCCACTATTTCTACACAGCCTCTCTGCTACTCATCTCCACTATTTCTACACAGCCTCTCTACTACTCATCTCCACTATTTCTACACAGCCTCTCTGCTACTCATCTCCACTATTTCTACACAGCCTGTCCCTGAAGTATTAGGCCTAAAACATAGATGTGCTTTCCTTGCCAACTTTTCTGATCCATGCAGTGCTTATTGCCAAACAGGAATGTGTATAGTAATAGTATTAAATAGACTGTGCTGTATAAATCAGCCTACTGCCATCGTGATTTGGCTGATAGTGTTTATAGAATGTCAACTTGTTTCTTTATTTTAACACTTTACGTTAACCTTGACTTTAAGCCTCTCTCTGAGAAATTGATTTCTGAAACAATATATAGTGAGTTGGTGACAGACAGCTTGCAATGTGCTACGGTTGGGGTTAAGACTGGAGTTGAGTCTGAGATTGGGTCTGGTTCCGTGACTGGGTCCGGGGCTGAGGCTGGGGGAGACCTTCACTCCTGACCCTGGCTGTGTGTTAACTGAGTCGGCTCCAGGTTTGCAGGTTCATTCCCCACATCTCAGATGTTTAGACACGGCCTCACTGTGGAGCATTCTGCCGTTAAGTCTCTTGCCAAGTCAGGCATCGGGCGAAATTAAAATGCTCGGTTGACAGCCGGGTCACCAGTAAAGTATTAACACTATCAGCTAATCAGAGAGATCTGGCCTCCAACCACACAGGAACAACTGTGGGGGGAATGTAAACAAAGAGAGATGTTTTTAACAAGGCCCCCCAGTGTTGAACTTCTACTCACACCTTGGCCAGATACAAATCATTTTCGTTGAGTTTTTCCTGCTGTTTATTTATTGGAATGCTTCTAACGTTTTGTGTAACATGTTCATTTACTGACCTATGTGAAGTCTACTGTAGCACTACGGGGACTCTTCCATTATACGCTACATCTACACTACTGTTCAAATGTTAGGGGTCACTTAGAAATGTCCTTGTTTTTGAAAGAAAAGCACATTTTTCTGTCCGTTAAAATAACATCAAATTGATCAGAAATACAGTGTAGACATTGTTAATGTTGTAAATTACTATTGTAGCTGGAAACGGCTGATTCTGAATGTACATAGGCGTACAGAGGCCCATTATCAGCAACCATCACGCCTGTGTTCCAATGGCATGTTGTGTTAGCTAATCCAAGTTTATCATTTTAAAAGGCTAATTGATCATTAGAAAACCCTTTTGCAATTATGTTAGCACAGCTGAAAACTGCTGTTCTGATTAAAGAAGCAAAAAAACTGGCCTTCTTTAGACTAGTTGAGTATCTGGAGCATCAGCATTTGTGGGTTCGATTACAGGCTCAAAATGGCCAGAACCAAAGAACTTTCTTCTGAAACTCGTCAGTCTATTCTTGTTCTCAGAAATTAAGGCTATTCCATGCGAGAAATTGCCAAGAAACTGAAGATCTCGTATAACTCTGTGTACTACTCCCTTCACAGAAGGGTGTAGTGTTATGTTATTTTAATGGATAAAAAAATTTGCTTTTCTTTCAAAAACAAGGAAATGTCTAAGTGACCCCAAACTTTTGAACGGTAATGTATGTTAAATGATTAGTTAAAATAACCTTCTAATACCGGTACTTTTTAACTTTGTTTTTCATGGTAGGTAATTTTCATTTTCGTGTTAAGTATCCTGTTATGTTCAAATTGACCTACGCTACAGTCCAGCACCATCCCCTATAATACTGTAAAACCAAAGGTGCTCCCTCTTATTCCTGATCACAGGTCAGCTGTTCATGTCCTGCAGAGAGATCCAGATGAGACAGGGAGTGAGGATGGATGGGGAGTTCTACCTGAAGGTCAAGTCCAGGATACTGCAGGTGTGTGTGCTCTGTCAAAATAACTTCCTATCACTTCCTCATTCAGCCACATCCTCATCATCTGTTGTCTCGATGTGTGTTTCCTCCTAGATCTTCTGTGCTGAGATGCAGACTGATTTCCCTAAAGAATACATTACTCTGCGGAGTGGTCAGACAGACAACTACTCAGAGGTCTATGGATACAGGTGTGCAAGTTGAAATCAGATTATTCTCCTGCAACAATTTACATTTGAGTAATTTAGCAGCCACTCTTTCCCACAGCAACTTACAGTAGTGTAATACATTTTCTCATACTGGTCCCCCATGGGAATTGAACTCACAATCCTGGTCTTTCAAGCACCATGCTCTACCAACTGAGCCACCCTATTTCCAGTGTATGTGATGAGTGACAACATGTATAGGGTTCCTTCCTGTGTTTTATATATTTTTAAATGTACCTTTATTATGGCTCAGCATCGTCCGGGTTTGGCCGGTGTAGGCCGTCATTGTAAATAAGAATTTGTTCTTAACTGACTTGCCTAGTTAAATAAAGGTTCAATAAAAAAAATAAAAAAATGTATATATGCAAGTCAGTTAACAACAAATTCTTAATTACAATGACGACCTACCTCGGACGACGCTGGGCCAATTGTGCGCCGCCCTATGGGACTCCCCATAACGGCCGGTTGTGATACAGCCTGACCAGGCAACATGTTCTGTTTACGGTCAGAATGTACTGTATTTTCCATATAAGGAATGTACCTTATCTGTAACATTATTTTTAACGTCTAGGTTGCTGAACCCTTTTGAGTGCCCGTATAATGGCAGCAGAAGGCAGGACTGTGACTGCAGGAACGATTACTCTGCAGCGGGATACACTCTCTTCCACAAGGTCCGTCTGGACATCAGCTCCCTGAGGATAATGAGTGAGTAATGACCATGTGAATGCCTGACCACTCTACTGTAATGAGACCACACATCCATGTTGTTTTACCCCTGCACACACCCCACTCCTCTTACCCACAGCACTAAATGACGTCTTGCTAAGAGGGAATTACTCACCGAATGCAATTTTCAACACCTTTCGCCATACTCCTCACAGAAATCGCGATAATCACCTTTCATCAGGCCTTGGTCATGTCACTGGGATAGAGTCAAAGCAGCATGGTCCCCTTTGAGACACAGACTCACGGACTCACAAACACAGAAATGCTCGTACACACACACAAAATCGATTGTGTCTTCTGACACACACATCGGGAGTCACACATACTCGGGAGTCACACATGTCTCTCTCTCTCTCTCTCTCTCTCTCTCTCTCTCTCTCTCTCTCTCTCTCTCTCTCTCTCTCTCTCTTTCTCTTTCTCTCTCTCTCTCTTTCTCTCTTTCTCTCTTTCTCTCTTTCTCTCTTTCTCTCTTTCTCTCTCTCTTTCTCTCTCTCTCTCTTTCTTTCTTACACTCACGCACACACACACACACACGCAACATCCCCAGGCGATATTCCTATCCTCTGCCCATTACGACGTCTAGGCCAACCTCTCCTGTTGTCCCTGAGCATGCCTTAGATTAGTGCACATGTGGCGTGGTCAGGATATGTGGTAATTATATGTGTGTGCGGCTAGGAGGAGGGAGCCCACCACTCCAATCCACCACTTCACAGAACCCATGCAGTCATCTTCCCATCCCATCCCATTCCCTGTCTACTCTGGTCCTGACAGCACATGTTCCCACCACGCCAGGCCCTCCCCTCCCGCTGCAAGGAACTAATTTGGGCTTGACTCTAAAAAAAAAAAGAAAAAAAAAGGAAGAATAATGACTTAGATTATGAGCTGCTCTAGCTGTGCAATGTGTTTCTCATTAACTTTACAAAGCGAGAGAGGGAGGAAGAGAGATGGAAGGAGGGAGAGATGGCGGGGGAGAGGGAGAGGGAAGGAAGGAGAGAGAGAGACAGGGAGAGAGAGGGAAGGAAGTAAGGAAAGAGAGAGACAGGGAGGGAGGGAAGGAAGGAAAGAGAGAGATAGACAGGGAGGGAGAGGGAGGGAAGGAGAGAGGGAGAGAGAGAGAGGGAGGGAGACAGGGAGGGAGGGAGGGAGCGCACTGGTCATGGTCACCATGCGTGAAAAAGCCGTAAAAACAGGGGAACTAAGATCATCTTAAATGTCCTGTCGTTAGGCCTTAAGCCAAGGTAGTTGTTTAGTCTCCTACAGCAACTCATGTGTCTGTGTATTGACTGTAACCTTCATATGCTCTGTGTCTCTGCATTGTGTACCAGTCACAGACCTGCAGTTCTCTCAGACCCTGCTTGGCCGTCCCGTCCCGTTCGCCACGGCGGGAGACTGTTACAGCGCTGCCAAGTGTCCTCAGGTATGAAACAGAGTCTATAAATGACAGACTATAATCTGTATGCCTGTATGTCTTGATGGGGGCCTTGAGCCAACCTTTGCTGGGCGGGTGTTGATATTAGGTTCTGTCTGACTGGGTTTTACTGACCTGACCCGTCCAGTCTGTTAACTGGAGAGAAGTGTGAAATCGTACGTTTTCCCAGTTTCCACCAGGGTAGTAAACACAGAATCACATTTAACCGTCCAGTGGAGCTCAGTGTGTCTGCCCACTGTACCGTGGTGCTTTAGTTGTCAGCCACCGGAATGGAAATTAGATACAGCCTAATTGAATGTATTTGATTCCTGATCAGGTCCACTTAAAACAGTTTCAGTTTGTTGGTCTATTGTAATCACTCTGGTGTGCTTCTGCAGGGCCAGTTTAGCATCAACCTCATAGGGACTGGTCTGAAGGTGGCTGAGGCAACCAAGTGGACCTCACAGGGCAACTATGTCTCTGTCAAAGTCCACAGATCAGAGGTAAGGAGGACTCTAGAAATTCTGGGTGTTCTGAATGACTGTACTCTAAACCCTCCTATCGTCTGAATTGTCACTTGTTGTATTTTCGAATCTGATTCATTCAAGAGGAATTTCTAGAGGCATTAATAAAAATCCTCATTCTCTATGGAAAGTTCATTTTTGTGCTGTCCCACTCCATTCCATTCTCATTTCTCTGTCTGTAGGACGGGGCAAGAATCTACGGTCGCTGTGGTGGCTTCTGTGGGAAGTGCATTCCCCAGCCTCACAACGGCCTGCTGGTTCAGGTCCAGTAAGGGTCGGAGCAACGTCAGACCAGGCAGTGAAACATACACCAGACCAGAGCTTCTGGGGATCCAATGCACTTCATTTGTGAATGTGGCCACTAACTCCTCCCTTCATCACCCCTTCCTCCCCACCCGGCAGCTAGAACATAGGGACAGCTCAAAGAATCTACACTGAGTTTACCAAACATTAGGAACACCTTAGTAATATTGAGTTGCACCCCCCCCTCCCCCCCCCCCCCATTTTGCCCTCAGAACAGCCTCAATTCGTCGGGGCATGGACTCTACAAGGTGTCAAAAGCGTTCCACAGGGATGCTGGCCCATGTTGACTCCAATGCTTCCCACATTTGTGTTAAGTTGGCTGGATGTCCTTTGGATGGTGGACCATTCTTGATACACACAGGAAACTGTTGAGCGGAAAAAACCCAGCAGCGTTGCAGTTCTTGACACAAACCGGTGCGCCTGGCACCTACTATCATACCCGGTTCAAAGACACTTAATTATTTTGTCTTGCCCATTCACCCTCTGAATGACACAATCCATGTCTCAATTGTCTCAAGGCTTAAAAAACCTTCTTTAACCTGTCTCCTCCCCTTCATCTACACTGATTGAAGTGGATTTAACAAGTGACATCAATAAGGGATCATAGCTTTCACCTGGATTCACCTAGTCAGTCTATGTCATGGAAAGAGCAGGTGTCCTTAATGTTTTGTATACTCAGTGTACACACCGCTAGCTATGCAGGGTCCTTTAAAAGAAGACGAGACAACCGTATTATGTCCGTCCTCGCTAGTGTTTGTAATTGTAGTGGTTACCAATCTGCATTGGAATATGAAAAGCAGAATTTGTCAGACACTCTCACATATTCCAGCATTGTACAGTCTTAAAGGGCCACAATCATATTTCTGGTCGGAAGTTGCAACACTGAGGTAGCCACTGCATAGTACAGAGCTTAGGGAAGAATCCTCTCATGGTTGGAAGTGAGATCTTCCTCATCTCACAAAGGTACCATTTTCTTATGGCGCTCAAAAGAAACGTGAAATAGTCATTATAGAACTGGCACAAAGTATTTTTATTTCTATCCCGTCAGCGAGGAACATTTTTGTTCTTAAAATGGAACATCTCGCTAAATATTTGAATTGTATCCGCTAATAGTGTCATGACACGTGGGTTATTACTCATTCCTGCCAAAAGGCTGTTTTTGTTGTGATTAGTATTCATCCAAAATGATAGGAAGAAGAAAGCTACAGATCAGGAGATACGTCCAGACATGGGTTTTTCGGGAAATATTTGTTCACCAATTAGTTAGCTAGGGTTTGTGTACTACTGTTGTTATGCATTCTTCTACTAATGGTCACCCAGACTTGCCTTATCTCAAAGGTCAAAGGTTACAGTGAGGAGTACTATGCCTTCTGACCACTGCATCTCAGACTAGTCCTCACTGTTCAGAACCCAATGTTACTGACTACTGACTGACAATGTGATTAGAACGATATCTCTAGCAGGTCATAGAGAGACAACCAATAGACACTAACTCATTGGTGATGTGGCCTGGGGGGGAAAAATGGGTTGTTTGTCCTTGGAAAACAGTTTGTTTATATATTTAAATGAATTCATATGGTAGTAACTGTTGTCACATCATTTAAGAGGTGGAAAGTCGAGGCCGAGCTCTCATCTCCAGTCAGTAACTAGTTTGGCTTAGTTCACTTGTGACATTGTTTTCCAGATCATGTCTCTTCTAGGTCCTATAGGTGCATGCGACCCTACCTCTCACAAGCATCCATACTCATGAGATGTATTTCATTATATCGTCAAATATTTCTTTGACCATATTTATACTGTAATGATACATAGATACATGTTTTTGTACTACAATGACTACTAGAAGCCGGGAAGCTATTGTTTGGTTTACTTTTTGTTGCTGAAAAGGTATTACAGTGTGTAGGGTGAGTAACTACTAACCTGAAAAAGGCTCTTTGAATGGTGCTTTAATAGCACTGACATCACCACTAATCTTGAGAAAGAACTCACTACTGGCATTCGAAGTGCCATTAGCTTCATGCCTATTGTAAATGTACTACTACAGAATAATGCCCACAATGCTTTGCAGAACATGTCATGGTCCTTTTATTAATGTAGCTGAAGACCAACCTGGAGGGTTGCCAGATATGCAGAACTACATGAGGGAACCTGCCTGAAGTAGCCCTATCATCATTTAGGTAAATGGAACTCTTTTTCACCACTATAACTGGGGCAGATTTGGCAACCCTGCCACGCTGGTACGCCGATGTTAAGCTTTAACCAAAGTTTCATAGATGCAGATTAGAACTTTTGTCAGACAATGCAGCTACTTTTGATTTAAGGAATGGTAGGTAGAAAACCCCTTACAAAAGTCAAGGAGCAGCTAGAAAACCTTTGGCTATCATTCATGTTTGATAGGCAATTGTACTATGATGAGGTCTGTATCAGAAATTGAAAGAATACTTGATGCACTATGTGCCATAGATTTTGTAGAAAAGTAATCCTGTTTGTTTCTTTAAAAAAATAATAGTTCAGATTTGTAACTTATGATGTATGTTTATTTTTTAATATTCGTGCTGTGTTTTGAATGTAATGGGAATTGGTACTGAATTGAACAAGATGCTTGTTTGCTATGTATTATCCAAAGATGATTTTAAGAATCATATGTACTTACAGTGTGTATGTAGGTTATATAAAATGGAATGATCCTGGTGCTATGGTCACTAATTGTAATTGTATCAACATCGTAGGTCTTGCTACTTTACTAATACTGTAAAATAAGAAATAATAAAATATTTTAATGCTTTTCAATTGATTGCCGTGTGTTGAACGCTTCCATATTACAATGCTTTTGTCTTGCTTCATACAGAGTGAATGGTTAACAGATCAATGCTGGTGCGCTCTTCAACAGAGGTGGCCTTTGGTTAAACATGAATGGCAGAGGGTCAGAGCTAGTTAGATGGCTGTGTCCGCTGGCTTGTGGGTCCATGTGGATTCACTTATTTGTGCAGGTTGCATTTCCAAAACATGACTTGAGTTCAATTTCACTCAAATACTTTGGCTGTAGTTTCTCACTACACCAGGCACACTCAGTGTTGAACCCTACAGCTTGGGCTGTCAACTTATCAATGAGTCACCAAATCCATATGTCAAATCAAAAAGTGAGTTCAGTTCTCCAATTCTCTTTGAAAACATGACTAAAAAAGCAAAATTCTAAATAATTATGTCACTGAAAATTACTTGATAATGAAGGCACAGGTACTTTAGTGAGAAGAGCTGTTTATGTATGAGGCAGGCTCAGCTTTGTACATTAAATAAAACCAGATACCGTAATCCCTAAAGAACTTCTTTGATTCTGTGCCAGTAGAGTGGAGAAGGAAAATAAAAAAAACTAGCTTGGTTCCCCGAAAGCAGTTTTCCAGGGAAGCCAAGCTGTGCTGAAGTCCACATTGAGTCTTCTGGCTAAAGAGAGAGAAGTCAGATTAGATGTGCTGGGCTCCTCTGTTCTATGCTCAGAGAAACCAGACATCCCTAATGAATGTGTTGAGAAACATAGACCAGCACAGAGGATCCTCATAAAAGCAACTAATGATTGATGTTAAACATGAAAAACATAATACTTAAAGGAAGCGGCCCAGCTAGTTGATCCACTCTGCATTCTATTACCACATCACTTCTAACCAATGATTTATATATGGTATACACTATGGGCCCGATTCAGACTTAAGAAATGTACGGCTTAACTACCCACGCCTTTCCTATGCACTTCTCAGTAGTTGGTATTCAGACACCTTATGTAGGTGCCTAACAGGCTTTGCAGACGTGGTTCCCTTGTGGGCGCTGAATACATTAAATTAAACAGCTGAAAACCCAGATTTTCTCATGCAATTTTCATTCAATAGGGTTTTCAGTACATATATCTTAAGCCATCCCTTAAAATATGGTCTAGGCCTACCTTTAATTAGAATTTTGTTGTCAGACTAGAATACACTGAGAGAACGGGTTCAGAATACAGGGATCAATGAAAGAAAGACATCTAAATATATGCGTAATTGTCTCTGTTTCAGCACCAACTGGTAGATTTAAAAATACTCTGATCTTGTAGATTATTTAGGCACATTTTTGGGATAGGAAAGTATGTATGAATCAAGAAAAAAACTAACTGGTTTGGAGAGCCTTTACGCACAAAATATATTGATGAATCAAAAATACAATGGTTTGTTAAATGCTGAAAGTTGTCATATTCAAGTGCAATCCAGGAAATGTTAGAAGGTGGAAAAAAGTGTACAATAAGGGATGAACAATATAAATCTACCCTAATTTCACTAATCATGGAAAAGTATGACAACTGAACCGTGCGCCAGGCTCAAGGTCTGAGTTCCATAATGATTCAAATAGACTACAAGTCCTAAATTATTGCCCAACGTTAGCTTAATATGATCCAGTAATGCTAGTGACCCTCAGGAACAACTACATAGAAGTGACAGAGGACAGAAAGGTAAACGGAATGGAATGATGCAAAATGTAAGCTAGAAATGTAAGAAAACTAACACTAAAGTGACAATTATAAATGTATGTGGGTATTACTGACGGTGGCTCCTGATAGAGGCTAATATTTAACATGATACAAGTTGTAAAATAAAATGGAGAAAAGTCTGGGTATATAATTAAAACATTCTAAAGCGCATACATCAACTCGGCAGGTTCAGCCCTACAGAAGCATAGCTTGGGTCTCCAAATTTCATTCACAAAAATTATGAGGGCACACAATAAAAATTCTGACCAAACAGTTATTTGTAGCCTAATTCACTGTGGAAAAGGTGCCACAATATATGTCATATTGATATGATTTTCACTTTGCTTCCATATGACTGGTTTCACATTCGTCTCCAGGGATCATAAGGAAAAATTATTTAAAACGATGTCTGTGTATTTACAATCCGCTTCTCCAAACGGATTACTCATTTAACTAGCTCTTATCAATAGCTTTTCTCAATTATAAATGACAGTTTATGGAGATTGCTGTCATTTCTATCAGATTTTTTGTTGTTAATGCTTATTCATAGTTTCCTCCTGTGTAAAGATGGTGGAATTATGAGGGATTAAGTCAGTCAGAATATGTTGTCTCCGTAGACACACCTCCACCACGCCTTCATTTCTTAGATCTCCACCCCGAACGAATAACGGATAAATAGCATGCTATTCTCATGCTTAACTTCAAGGTCAGACTACGCATAGCGATTCCTATGGAAGACTGGTCTTCTGAGGAGTGCCAATATGGCCGACCGGTGGTCGGCCATATTGTGTACATTAAACTAATGTACACATTAGAAAGTACATTAGTTTAATATTACAATGTACATGCAGTGACAGTCAAGGTTATAAAAAGAGGTCTGTATAAAAACGTATAATCTGATCAAATCGCATTGGGCCCTGGTTCATTGGGTAACAAATTCCTGATTTGGGTAAACACTGCTCTCTGTTGGAGGTATAGTGAGACTACACAAGCCATGTCACAGTCATTGGACTGTGCACTTCATTTATTTGTACATACAGCAACATTTTGTTAACAAGTCCATAAATCATAGGTTAAATAGTTAGATATAGGTGTAGGTCTAAAGCAGTTGTGAAATTGAACCGGAGCTTCCCGCAGCCAGGCTCCTGCACCTTGGGTCAATGGGAGAGTCAGGCGGAGCCAGGCTCCTGCACCTTGGGTCAATGGGAGAGTCAGGCGGAGCCAGGCTCCTGCACCTTGGGTCAATGGGAGAGTCAGGCGGAGCCAGGTTCCTGCACCTTGGGTCAATGGGAGAGTCAGGCGGAGCCAGGTTCCTGCACCTTGGGTCAATGGGAGAGTCAGACGGAGTCAGGCTCCTGCACCTTGGGTTAATGGGAGAGTCAGGCAGAGTCAGGCTCCTGCACCTTGGGTCAAAGAGGGGGGGGAATGCGGAGCCAGGCTCCTGCACCTTGGGTCAATGAGTGAGTCAGGCGGAGCCAGGCTCCTGCACCTTGGGTCAAAGAGGTGGGGAATGCGGAGCCAGGCTCCTGCACCTTGGGTCAAAGGGGGGGGGGGGGGGGGGGAGCCAGGCTCCTGCACCTTGGGTCAAGGCGGAGCCAGGCTCCTGCACCTTGGGTCAAAGAGGTGGGGAATGCGGAGCCAGGCTCCTGCACCTTGGGTCAATGGGAGAGTCAGGCGGAGCCAGGCTCCTGCACCTTGGGTCAAAGAGGGGGGGGGGGGGGGGGGGGGGAATGCGGAGCCAGTCTTCTGCCCCTTGGATCAATGGGAGAATCATCCTCGGATCCGAGCTACAGTAACTTAAGGGTTCAAAGTAGTATAAAAAGTAGGAGAAAATGATGATAAAGGATCGGGTTAGGGTTGAGGCTACTGTGTTTTTTTATTACATTTTTAAATCATCACTGTATGTCTAATAAATCACTTTGTGTGTTTATTTCATGAAAATAACTCAAAATATATTTTGCATAATTTATTTCCCTGAGCCTCCTTCCATTGAAATCCTCAGTCTGATCGTGCGGGTGTGTTGATAGACATTTTTACATATTTACATAAATAGCCTTGATTGGTGGACAGGATAGCATTTGGTATTTTATTAGGATCCCCAATGGCTGTTGCAAAAGCAGTAGCTACTCTTCCTGGGGTCCACACAAAACATGAAACATTACATAATACAGAACATTAATAGCCAAGAACAGAACTACATCAATATAGATTCTAGAGCACACCCCGCTTACCCATTCAAATTAGGCAAATACATATGCAAATAAAAGATGACTGGTCATTGGTCAGAATAATCACAAAAAGGGCATTATCATCATTATTCCCACCTCATAATGTAGAAATAGAATAATTTGGGGGGGGGGGGGGAATCACGTTTTTGACTGCACTGCATGGATGTTAAGCTACGGTTAGGGTTGAAGGAGAAGTTTGCTTTTTTACAACCAAATCTCTCTTTTTGTAGGGTCCAGATATTTATTTTGCAATTTCTATTGTTTTGGGGTAGGTTTCTCAAAAACAATTGAAATCGCAAAAAAAGTGTTTGGATCCTTCTATAACAGGGGTCTTCAACTTTTTATTTCCTAAGGACCCCCTCCCAGGCAAACCGGTTACCCAGGGACCCACATCACACGTTAGCAAAAAATTTGCTGTCTGTCTTATCATCAGGTGAATGATAATGGCTCAACATTTTTACATTAATAGATTTGGTAGATGGACCCCACATTTCATTTGGAAGAAGAAGTATAAACTGTGACATAGGTTACTCCAAACACATTTCCTGCGAAGCAGCTGATTAGCTGCTTAAACAAAGGGAAGCCATGTGTTGTCAAAAGAATTGTCAAGAAAATTTGCGGGTGCATTTTCAAAGCCTATAACAGATAGGAGACACACTCTTTTCACACCACTTTGATACAAAATTATTTTTGTAACAGGTTAGGAGAGCATTTTCGCATTTTTACCTTAACCTCAGCATTTTTACCTCAACCTCAGTCTCCTAACCTGCTACAAAAAGTCACATCAGATTCTCCAATGTAACTGGCTACAATGAGTGTAATTTGCTCATTATTAGGAGCTGAGAAATAACGTTGACATCATTAGAAAGAATATATTTTCCTCTTTTCTTCTGTAGTTATGTAATTCAAAATGTGTTTATTCTGTTGTTACTAGCGATATTCATAAAAACATTTCACTATTCAAAATATTTTTTCCACTTTTTTTTAATATACACTGAGTATACCAAACATTAAGAACACCCCCCCCCCCCCCTCCCTGCCTTCAGCAGCCTCAATTTATCTGGCATGGACTCTACAAGGTGTCAAAAGTGTTCCACAGGGATGCTGGCCCATTTTGACTCCAATGCTTCCCACAGTTGTGTCAAGTTTTTGCCTCTAGAGCCTATTTATTGCCTACCTCCCTACTCTTCTACATTTGCAGACACTGTACATCGATTTTTCAATTTTTCTTTTATTTTGTGTTATTGACTGTACGTTTGTTTATGTGTAACTCTTTGTTGTTGTTTTTGTCACACTGCTTTGCTTTATGTTGGCCAGGTCGCAGTTGTGAATGAGAACATGTTCTCAACTGGCCTACCTGATTAAATAAAGTTGAAATACAAAAATGTATATACACTGCTCCAAAAAATAAAGGGAACACTTAAACAACACAATGTAACTCCAAGTCATTTACACTTCTGTGAAATCAAACTGTCCACTTAGGAAGCAACACTGATTGACAATAAATTGCACATGCTGTTGTGCAAATGGAATAGACAAAAGGTGGAAATTATAGGCAATTAGCAAGACACCCCCAAAAAAGGAGTGATTCTGCAGGTGGTGACCACAGACCACTTCTCAGTTCCTATGCTTCCTGGCTGATGTTTTGGTCACTTTTGAATGCTGGCGGTGCTCTCACTCTAGTGGTAGCATGAGACGGAGTCTACAACCCACACAAGTGGCTCAGGTAGTGCAGTTCATCCAGGATGGCACATCAATGCGAGCTGTGGCAAAAAGGTTTGCTGTGTCTGTCAGCGTAGTGTCCAGAGCATGGAGGCGCTACCAGGAGACAGGCCAGTACATCAGGAGACGTGGAGGAGACCGTAGGAGGACAACAAACCAGCAGCAGGACTGCTACCTCCGCCTTTGTGCAAGGAGGTGCACTGCCAGCGCCCTGCAAAATGACCTCCAGCAGGCCACAAATGTGCATGTGTCAGCATATGGTCTCACAAGGGGTCTGAGGATCTCATCTCGGTACCTATTGGCAGTCAGGCTACCTCTGGCGAGCACATGGAGGGCTGTGCAGCCCCACAAAGAAATGCCACCTCACACCATGACTGACCCATCGCCAAACCGGTCATGCTGGAGGATGTTGCAGGCAGCAGAACGTTCTCCACGGCGTCTCCAGACTCTGTCACATCTGTCACATGTGCTCAGTGTGAACCTGCTTTCATCTGTGAAGAGCACAGGGCGCCAGTGGCGAATTTGCCAATCTTGGTGTTCTCTGGCAAATGCCAAACGTCCTGCACGGTGTTGGGCTGTAAGCACAACCCCCACCAGTGAACGTTGGGCCCTCATACCACCCTCATGGAGTCTGTTTCTGACCGTTTGAGCAGACACATGCACATTTGTGGCCTGCTGGAGGTCATTTTGCAGGGCGCTGGCAGTGCACCTCCTTGCACAAAGGCGGAGGTAGCGGTCCTGCTGCTGGGTTGTTGCCCTCCTACGGCCTCCTCCACATCTCCTGATGTACTGGCCTGTCTCCTGGTAGCGCCTCCATGCTCTGGACACTACGCTGACAGACACAGCAAACCTTTTTGCCACAGCTCGCATTGATGTGCCATCCTGGATGAACTGCACTACCTGAGCCACTTGTGTGGGTTGTAGACTCCGTCTCATGCTACCACTAGAGTGAGAGCACCGCCAGCATTCAAAAGTGACCAAAACATCAGCCAGGAAGCATAGGAACTGAGAAGTGGTCTGTGGTCACCACCTGCAGAATCACTCCTTTTTTGGGGGTGTCTTGCTAATTGCCTGTAATTTCTACCTTTTGTCTATTCCATTTGCACAACAGCATGTGCAATTTATTGTCAATCAGTGTTGCTTCCTAAGTGGACAGTTTGATTTCACAGAAGTGTGATTGACTTGGAGTTACATTGTGTTGTTTAAGTGTTCCCTTTATTTTTTTGAGCAGTGTATATATATATTTTTAAGTTGGCTGGATGTCCTTTGGGTGGTGGACCATTCTTGATACACACAGGAAACTTTTGAGTGTGAAAAACCCAGCAGCGTTGCAGTTCCTAACACAAACCAGTGCACCTCGCACCTACTACCATACCCCGTTCAAAAGCACTTATTTTGTCTTGTCCATTCACCCTCTGAATGGCACACACAAAATCCATATCTCAATTGTCTCAAGGCTTAAAAATCCTTTAACTTGTCTCCTCCCCTTCATCTACACTGATTGAAGAGGATTTAATTAGTGACATTAATAAGGGATCATAGCTTTCACTTGGATTCACCTGGTCAGTCTGTCATGGAAACAGTAGGCGTTCTTAATGTTTTGTATACTCAGTGTATATATATTTTGAAAGACCACCTGCAGTATCACAGTAGACCACTACGTGGACACGCGATTGAATACCCTTGTCTTATAACATGACATTTACATTATTTTATGTAGATTTGGTTGTAAAAAAGCAAAATTCTCCTTTAAGGTTTAAGTTAAGGTTCAACTGATAAGTGGACACGAAGCTAGGGTTAGGCTATGGTTAGGGTTAAATATAATACTGGGATGCAAATTCAAAAATACATTTAAACTCCATATCTGACATGGTACAGGTGTCTTCTTTTTTTAAGCTCATAGCCATGTGTGTGAGGTGTAGACTTTTGTTTCAAAATAGATTTGCTTCAGACTACCAGGAAGCACTCTGTGTGACCCTGCTTTCGCCCTCAGCAGTAAAAGGTTAAGCCTAACCCCAACCCTAACGCTTATCCTAACCCTAGCTTCATGTCCACATCCCATGAGAGTAATCATGTAAAGCTATTGGTAAGATGTGTGCCTTTGTGGGTATGGGAACCTATAGAAATGAATGGGTACATTTTCAGAGCTGTCTGCCCTGCCTTATTGTGAGGCTGTGTGTGAGAATCTTTGACCATAACATAATATTCTTCTGCCCTTAGCAAGGATTATACTCTCCAACCTTCATATCCAGCAGATGATGCTGCCGTGCTTGTTGTCACATGTACTTTGACCACGCCACCACAAATATAGCTGATAGAATCATCATGACTAGCCCACTTTATAATTCATCATTTATCAATGTCACACAAAATATCCCTGGTAATGGCCACATACACTACATGTCCAAAACTCATTCCAAAGTCATGGGCATTAATATGGAGTTGGTCCCCCCTTTGCTGCTATAACAGACTCCACTCTCCTGGGAAGGCTTTCCACTAGATGTTGGAACATTGCTGTGGAGAGCAAGAGCATTAGTGAGGTCAGGCACTGATGTTGGGCGATTAGGCCTGGCTCGCATGTGGAGTTCCAATTCATCCAAAATATGTTCGATGGGGTTGAGGTCAGGGCTCTGTGCAGGCCAGTCAAGTTCTTCCACATCGATCTCGACAAACCATTTCTGTATGGATCTCGCTTTGTGTATGGGGGGCATTGTCATTCCACAAAGTTGGAAGCACAAAATCGTCTAGAATGTCATTGTATGCTGTAGCGTTAAGATTTCCCTTCCCTGGAACTAAGGGGCCATGCACGCATCATGAAAAAGAGCCCCAGACCATTATTCCTCCTCCACCAATCTTAACAGTTGGAACTATGCATTCCGTCAGATAGCTTTCTCCTGGCATCCGCCAAATCCAGATTCGTCGGTCGGACTACCAGATGGTGAATTCGTGATTCATCACTCCAGAGAACGTGTTTCCACTGCTCCAGAGTCCAATGGCAGTGAGCCACCACTCAAGCCGGCGCTTGGCTTGTGTGCGGCTGCTCGGCCACAGAAACCCATTTCATGAAGCTCCCAGCGAACAGTTATTGTGCTAACATTGCTTCCAGAGGCAGTTTGGAACTCGGTAGTGAGTGTTACAACCGAGGACAGACTACTTTTACGTGCTACGCGCTTCAGCACTCGCTGGTCCCGTTCTGTGAGCTTGTATGGTCTACCACTTCGCAGCTGAGCCGTTGTTGCTCCTAGACGTTTCCACTTCACAATAACAGCACTTACAGTTGACCGGGGCAGCTCTAGCAGGGCAGAAATTTGACGAACTGACTTGTTGGGAAGGTGGCATCCTATGACGGTGCCACGTTGAAAGTAACTGAGCTCTTCAGTAAGGCCATTCTACTGCCAATGTTTGTCTATGTAGATTGTATGGCTGTGTGCTCGATTTTATACACCTGTCAGCAACGGATATGGCTGAAATATCCAAATCCACTAATTTGGAGAGGTGTCGACATATTTTTGTATATAGTGTATCACTGGGCTCTGGGTTAATAAACACAAATAGTATGGAGAACTTCAACTGCTGTTCTTTGTATAAATATGAATCTTAAGGAAATGCCAAATAATAACTGAAGGATCTATGCTAAAACACATTAGTACTCCCTACCTGGCTCCATTCTGATCCACAGCCCTTACACCTTCGGTGTTCCTAGATATGAAAGAACTGGAGCTGCTCTATAGACTTATAATAATAACATTCAACGCTGTGTGAAGAACAGCCTGAAGCTAGTCTCATTTAATCAGATGACAAGTATAGGACGTTTGTTAACAATTTAGCACAGTTCATGGTCAGTTTAGCCCATGTCTGTGCTAGACATACAGATGATGCCTACTACGTGACTGTCTGTTGTGAGCACTCAGAACAACATCAACAGACACGTGAGGATCATTATCTTCACCGTTTGAATAATTTATTACAATATTAAGTCATTTTCAGTTGAAATTCTCCAACAATATTTTTTTAAAGAGAACATGTACAAATTTACACAGCACAAATTACTACCATTTTATCATATAAAGAACATATCAACAATGTCAGCAGTGAAAAAGTAAATGAAAAAAATACTTAAGCCTTCATCATCTTAAGACAATTCTTTGAGGTAAAATTGTCCCATAACTAAACTACTTCAACCTCAAAATATCCATCTATCTTCAATACTCCAAGTAGTGGATTAGTTGTTCGAAGTCTTCTGGGTTTTCTGAAATTCAGTGACCTCAACCTTTGGAACCCTATGGTCAAAATTGAAATATGACAATGTGTAGTCAATCTCACATTACTAAAGTCTGTCAATGATGTTAAATATATACAATAGGCTATGACATTGTATAACCATTTCACATTTGGCATATTCTAAAATGAAGACAAACCTTTAATAAGTGTGTACCAGCCATTCAACCCTGATTTGTAAACACTGTCATCATAGTCAGGTACATCTCTTGTGCCATCTGAAAGTCATGTAATACAATATCCATTATCGATCTCTTTTGGGAAACAATATGTGACGAGAAAAAATGCCCTCACGACATGGAAGCAGAGCCAGAAGTTAAACTTACATTTTCCTTTGAGATACATCATTGACTGAGGGCCCCAGCGGTTTGGATTAAGTTTAATCTGTCAAACAACGTAGATAAACTAATTTAGATCACATGGCTGTAGTTGCTGCATTCACTAGCAGTACAAGTATATCAATACATGTTCTTTAAAAACAGTTCAGAAAATAACAAGATTAATAAAATTATTTACCTTTTGAGCATTTGATTCCACAATCAACAAAATCACAATGATTGTGCAAGTCCATTGAATCGTTGTTCTTGACCTCTACAAATAAATAAACATCCCATTACTTCTCCTTATAGCCTATGTTTTTTGTTGTTGAAAATACTCAAAATTGTAATATCTAATACTTACCATGTCTACAAAAGAGCTGCCTGTCTACAGCCAAGCCAAAACATCTATGATTGGGCCAATGTTCTTGTCCCCTTTTATTGTTAGGGATAGCAACAGGGTCTCAGGTTCAATAGTACCCCCTGTGTGAGACAACTGTTGCAGGTACTCTGAGCTCTCCTAGGAAGGCTGTTGATGTTAGCTCAAAAACAAAAAGCTTACGTCAGGACCTCAATTGACATAATGAAAGTCAATACAATTAGAGTATCTTGGTGTAGCCTGGATCTTTAGATCTGTTTTTAAAGATTCTGCATATCATTTATTTGCAGACATTTAGAAACATTAAAACAAATCACATTGCCTGTATTTAATATTTTATTTTCACAGAATGCTCATCAGTACATTTGGATGTTGTATTTTAACAGAGACATTTGCATAAAATTAAATGTTCTTTCTACATCTTAAAAGGAAAGGATGAAAGAAATGGAAAGAATTGTTCACAAGAACTCATTTTTGATTCATATTTCAAACCAATGACATATGACCCAGAGCTGATGGAACTGTCCTCCATTCTGAGACTTAAACTAAAGTGAGTGAATAAGTTAAATAAATTAATGCATAAATACATGCATAAATCAATTATGTAACAAATAAATACATACGCATACACAATTCACAACATCTTGTTGATAAATATGTTGATAAAAAATGGCAGCTTAAATGTCACCATGTTTAGAACAGACCATATCCAAAATGTTAATCAACTTGTCCTACCTGAGATTCTATCTACAAGCTAGTAGATTTAAATATTGACCGAACAATCTGCGTCAAACACTGGCCGAACTCCTCCAAAATCATTTTCTCAGCTTGACACAGCGTGTAGCCTTCCTTCTCAGCCTCCTCTGCTTGCGCCAGAAGACAGCCGCATGTGGCTTCCACGACGTCGAGCGTGATGCACGACAGAGGACACCTATCAGCAAAAAGACCAACAGTGACCAAAAGAAGGAGGCAGGAGACCATTCTCCTCTCCTTACAACAACAACATAATGCAATTAGCAAGGCCTGAAGAGACCAAATTATTTGTTTGTCAAGTGAAATCAAAATGATCTTACACTACATATGCATTGATATTCATTCATGGCCTACTTCCTAGTCAATTACTTATTAAGCCATCATGTTTAGGATTCATGTATTATGATTTTTTAAACGATTCATGATTTAATTGACTAAACCTGGGGGGGAGGGGGGGTAAGGGAGTTGGACAGAAAGCAGGGAATGATTGCTTTCGGGATATTTTTTTTTTTTTTTTTAAATCTATTTGACATTGAATTAATTTAGATGTCCTCACTTGTCCTTGTCACATTTGGCCTTCTTGTAGAAGGTGGTGTCAGGGCTGTCCCACACCATGGTCTTCCTCTCTGGACTGTCCTCGTAGTTTCTGCAGCCCACACACTTACAGGTGGATGAGCACATTATCTTGGCCTGTATGGGACAATATAAACACTACTGTTACAGACTAGTATTCTACACTGGCTATACCAAACATTAGGAACACCTTCCTGATATTGAGTTGCAGTGCCCTTTGCCCTCAGAACAGCCTCAAGGACTCTAACAAGGTGTTGAAAGCGTTCTACAGGGATGCTGGCCCATGTTGACTCCAATGCTTCCCACAGTTGTGTCAAGTTGGCTGGATGTTCTTTGGGTGGTGGACCCTTCTTGATACACACAGGAAACTGTAGCGCGTGAAAAACCCAGCAGCGTTGCAGTTCTCAGTTCCTCTTAAGTCAAACAGAGTAATGCTTTATCCATACGTACCTCATAGCATTCGCAGTAGTTCTTCAAACAGCCTGAGCGTTTGCAGTTGCAGCCCTTGTTGTGGCGTCCTTTGATCTCTCCCAGTTTCCCGTTTCCAATCTTTGGTCTGAACGCCTCAGGATTTCTGTCCAGACAAATCTTCAGGAAAATTATATGTTTATCAATCTTAAAATAACATAGAAACCAGTTTACCAATAATAATTAAACATTATTTATCACCAACTCCCTATACATCTAGCTCAGTTGACTTTGACAATATTTTTCACTTACAAGATGAAAGATACAGACTAACACTAAAGCATACACACAAAGAAAGGTTCTACCTAAAAGGCTTCTTCGACTGTCCCCATTGGAGAACCCTTTTGGTTCCAGGTAGAACCCTTTTGAGTTCCATATAGAACCCTTTCCACAGAGGGTTCTATCTGGAATCCAAAAGTGCTATTCTATGAAAGGGGTGTCAAACTCATTCCACGGAGGGTCGAATGTCTACGGGTTTTTCAATTAAGACCTAGTCAACCACGTGAGGGGAGTTTCTTACTAATTAGTGACCTTAATTCATCAATCAAGTACAAGGGTGGAGCGAAAACCCGCAAACACTCAGCCCTCCGTGGAATGAGTTTGACACGTGTTCTATGGGGACAGCCGAAGGTTCCTTTTGGAACCCTTTTTTTCTACGCGTGTAGGGGAACCCTGGTCCACTGAAGCTGTTGTCTTCCTGTCTGCTGGCCTTAACTCCAGTGTCTCACTGAGCCATCAAACTCCCCTAATAGTCTGACCCTCTAACCTTGGGCGAATCCTTAAATGGTTCAATACAAACCCTGATTTCATTCAAGCAGTGTAGTGCCTGTTACCAATGACAGCAGGCAGATACTATGGGTGTCCTCTCAACAACTTCATCAGTTGTTTCAAGAAATGACTAGCACTGTTGTGGTGACCATATCATTGGCACACCGGCAAACAAAATTCCACGTGACTAATCAACTAATCTCCTTTCATGCACTCTGGACACGCGTTGGTTGTACCCAACTCACTAACAACCATCAGGTCCTAATTGCCTGGTACTCAGGGCTCTAGTGTCCCTCCATCAGGTCCTAATGGCCTGGAACTCAGGTCTCTATTGTCCCTCTAACCACTCTGACATCTATGCAAATGCATTCGAAAATCACATCAAACACTCATCATCAAGACAGTATCGTGCTTTTAAAACTCACCTCACTGTGCTACACCGGCTCCGACGCTCATCGGACGTGGCAGGGCTGGCAAACAGTTACAGACTAAAAAGTAGGTGCCCAGTGACATGAAACAGGTCAACATTCACAAGGCAGCAGGGCCCGACGGATTACCAGTATGTGTACTCCGAGCATGCGCTGATCAACTGGCAAGTGTCTTCACTGACAATTTCAACCTGTCCCTGACGGAGTCTGTAATATCAACATGTTTCATGCAGACCACCATAGTCCCTGTGCCCAAGAACACTAAGGTAACCTGCCTAAATGGCTACCGACCTGTAGCACTCACGTCTGTAGCCATGAAGTGCTTTGAAAGGCTGGCCATGGCTCACATCAACACCATTATCCAAGAAACCTAGACCCACTCCAATTTGCATACCGCCCCAACAGATCCACACATGATGCAATCTCTATTGCACTCAACACTGCCCTTTCCCACCTGGACAAAAGGAACACCTATGTGAGAATGCTATTCATCTACTACAGTTCAGCATTCAACACCATAGTGCCCTCAAAGCTCATCACTATGCTAAGGACCCTGGGACTAAACACCTCCCTCGGCAACTGTATCCTGGACTTCCTGACGGGCCGCCCCTAGGTGGTAAGGGTAGGTAACAACACATCCGCCACGCTGATCCTCAACACGTAGGCCCCTCAGGGGTACGTGCTCAGTCCCCTCCTGTACTCCCTGCTCACTCATGACTGCAAAGCCAGGCACGACTCCAACACCATCATTAAGTTTGCTGATGACACAACAGTGGTAGGCCTAATTCACAGACAACGATGAGACAGCCTATAGGGAGGAGGTCAGAGGCCTGACCATGTGGTGCAAGGACAACAACCTATCCCTCAACGTGATCAAGACAAAGGAGATGATTGTGGACTACAGGAAAAGGAGGACCGAGCACGCCCCCGTTCTCATCGACGGGGATGTAGTGGAGCAGGTTGAGAGCTTCAAAGTTCCTTGGCGTCCACATCAACAACAAACTAACATGGTCCAAGCACACAAAGACAGTCGTGAAGAGGGCACGACAAAACCTATTCCCCCTCAGGAGACTGAAAAGATTTGGCATGGGTCCACAGATCCTCAAAAGGTTCTACAGCTGCACCATCGAGAGCATCCTGACGGGTTGCATCACTGCCTGGTATGGCAACTGCTCAGCCTCCGAACACAAGGCACTACAGAGGGTAATGCATACGGCTCAGTACATCACTAGGGCCAAGCTTCCTGCCATCCAGGACCTCTATACCAGGCGGTGTCAGAGGAAGGCCCTAATAATTGTCAAAGACTCCAGCCAACCTTGTCATGGACTGTTCTCTTTGCTACCGCACGGCAAGCGGTACCAGAGCACCAAGTCTAGGTCCAAAAGGCTTCTTAACAGCTTCTTCCCCCAAGCCATAAGACTCCTGAACAGCTAATCAAAGGGCTACCCAGACCCCATTTTTACGCTGCTGCTACTCTCTGTTTATTATCTACGCATAGTCACTTTAACTCCACCTACATATTACCTCAATTACCTTGACTAACCAGTGCCCCGCACATTGACTCTGTACCAGTACCCCCTGTATAAAGCCTCGCTATTGTTATTTTACTGCTGCTGTTTAATTATTTGTTACTTTTATTTTCTACGTAACACTTTTTTTCTTAAAACGTCTTAAAAGCATTGTTGGTTAAGAGCCAGGAGCTTGTAAGTAAGCATTTCACTGTAAAGGTCTACACCTGCACATGTGACAAATAAAATGTTATTAGATTTTTTTTATTTAACTAGGCAAGTCGGTTAATAATAAATCATCTTTTTGATTTGATCAAGATGAAGAAAGAAGTTCAACAATAAGTTGAAACTGAGTGTAAAACATGGTAGTTGTGGATGTTGTTTTAAAGCCTAACACAACGAAATGGACTGTGCTTTCTAAAGTGATGATTACTTCAAAACATCCCTTCGCATATTAGATCTCATGTATACGCATAGGACTATGAGCCCAAACCGGAAAATCCTGATTAAAAATAATGATTGTGCTGTTATGCAATACATACCCTACACATGACAGAAAAACATACAAAAAACAAAAAAAAAGATTTAAAGATTTATTTCGTACATAATTGGTCCAGCCTATACTCCAATTTTTATTTTTTATTATAGTAATCACCTTTGTGTGGACTGTATTATTATGCATACTGGATGGACTGGTTACCTTTATGCTACGCTCTAAACTTTCTAATCATGAGTCTGGGAGAGAACCTATAGGCCTAGGCAATGCTGTTGGTTCATTGATTGTGCAGGGCGGATAAGCCTACAGTTATAGTGAATTTGTATTTGAATAGGGCATTTTTTAAAAATATTTTCATAATTAAAAGGCTGACATGGCCTTTAGCTACAGAATATCTCACCACTGTGCATTTCCATCTCCTCTCTCTCCTCAATTCCTCTCTCCAGCGAGCAGAGAGAGGGGCTGTCAATAGTTTAATGAAATACACTGCTCAAAAAAATAAAGGGAACACTTAAACAACACAATGTAACTCCAAGTCAATCACACTTCTGTGAAATCAAACTGTCCACTTAGGAAGCAACACTGATTGACAATAAATTTCACATGCTGTTGTGCAAATGGAATAGACAAAAGGTGGAAATTATAGGCAATTAGCAAGACACCCCCCAAAACAGGAGTGATTCTGCAGGTGGTGACCACAGACCACTTCTCAGTTCCTATGCTTCCTGGCTGATGTTTTGGTCACTTTTGAATGCTGGCGGTGTTCTCTATCTAGTGGTAGCATGAGACGGAGTCTACAACCCACACAAGTGGCTCAGGTAGTGCAGTTCATCCAGGATGGCACATCAATGCGAACTGTGGCAAAAAGGTTTGCTGTGTCTGTCAGCGTAGTGTCCAGAGCATGCGGGCGCTACCAGGAGACAGGCCAGTACATCAGGAGACGTGGAGGAGGCCGTAGGAAGGCAACAACCCAGCAGCAGGACCGCTACCTCCGCCTTAGTGCAAGGATGTGCACTGCCAGCGCCCTGCAAAATGACCTCCAGCAGGCCACAAATGTGCATGTGTCTGCTCAAACGGTCAGAAATAGACTCCATGAGGGTGGTATGAGGGCCCGACGTCCACAAGTGGGGGTTGGGCTTACAGCCCAACACCGTGCAGGACGTTAGGCATTTGCCAGAGAACACCAAGATTGGAAAATTCACCACTGGCGCCCTGTGCTCTTCACAGATGAAAGCAGGTTCACTCTGAGCACATGAGCACATGTGACAGATGTGACAGAGTCTGGAGACGCCGTGGAGAACGTTCTGCTGCCTGCAACATCCTCCAGCATGACCGGTTTGGCGATGGGTCAGTCATGGTGTGAGGTGGCATTTCTTTGTGGGGCCGCACAGCCCTCCATGTGCTCGCCAGAGGTAGCCTGACTGCCATTAGGTACCGAGATGAGATCCTCAGACCCCTTGTGAGACCATATGCTGACACATGCACATTTGTGGCCTGCTGGAGGTCATTTTGCAGGGCTCTGGCAGTGCACCTCCTTGCACTAAGGCGGAGGTAGCGGTCCTGCTGCTGGGTTGTTGCCCTCCTACGGCCTCCTCCACGTCTCCTGATGTACTGGCCTGTCTCCTGGTAGAGCCTGCATGCTCTGGACTACGCTGACAGACACAGCAAACCTTTTTGCCACAGTTCGCATTGATGTGCCATCCTGGATGAACTGCACTACCTGAGCCACTTGTGTGGGTTGTAGACTCCGTCTCATGCTACCACTAGAGTGAGAACACCGCCAGCATTCAAAAGTGACCAAAACATCAGCCAGGAAGCATAGGAACTGAGAAGTGGTCTGTGGTCACCACCTGCAGAATCACTCCTGTTTTGGGGGGTGTCTTGCTAATTGCCTATAATTTCCACCTTTTGTCTATTCCATTTTCACAACAGCATGTGAAATTTATTGTCAATCAGCGTTGCTTCCTATGTGGACAGTTTGATTTCACAGAAGTGTGATTGACTTGGAGTTACATTGTGTTGTTTAAGTGTTCCCTTTATTTTTTTGAGCAGTGTATGTTTAGTTGTGAAAACATCGATGTTCCCGAACAGATTTCACTTGGTTTCGCAAATTAAGCACTGGGTAGCTGCAGGAACATAATTTAAGCACTGGGTAGCTGCAGGAACATAATTGGAGAGCCCATGGCATACAGAGTTTAGGCGGAATATCACCTGTCGCACAGTGAGAGTCTGCATGCTCCTCAAACAGCGGCGGAGTGAAATAACTGGAGAAGCCTACCAGCATGATTGAAAAAGGAACCAACGGGGGGCTCCACTCGCTATTCGAGTGCATATGGCTGACGTCTTTTTCCCCTGCCTATTTGATAATGGGCCATTCTAAATTCAAAAGGAACTCGCACATTTAAGTTATCTTTGTTGCAGGTGTATGGTAACAATTTAATAACATGACAGAAGAAAGCTGCATGCCTCTCTTGCTAGTGTCACTGTTCTTTATTAGGCCTTGAGGCCGATGCGTAGAGCTTAAAAAAGAACAGTGATACTAGCAAGAGCAGCGTGCGGGTTGTTTCTTTTTTCTAAATCGAAATAAAGACAAGATAAAATTGAGAATAGTGAAAATAATATAAACACTTGATAAGAGAACAGCGTGTGCAGCCTGAGGCAATGAACAGAGCGCAAGCTTCTCAAATCATCAATAGCCTATAGTTACATCATAAAGCCCATATATGTTCTGATTTCTAAGACATTCTACGGTTTGTATCATTCACGTCTAAAGTTGACAAATAAGTCTAAATCTAGCGTATAGGACCGGTTTCAAATTATCCCTTTTACGCTCAACATAGCCACTTCATATGCATTCCGGAATGGGAAAAATATCCTTTCTATTTTATTCAGTTATGTTCTTCTTACTATAAAATCATATAATATAAAAGAATGGCAGACTTGTAAGCATATCTTGTCTGCTAAATGAACAAGCCCATAGCATGGCGCATAGCCAGAAAACATACAGAAGGTCAACTCATATTCTGTTCTTTTGAAATACATTTTCTTCATATCATGTTTCTTTAGACCTGCATAAAATAAAGAATGGATTTATTGTGATGGTGTATATTAAATTGATTTATTATACTTTTTAAAAACGTAAATGTTCCAAAGGCATGCATCAGCGGCGTGTGTGTGTGGAGGCCTGGAGATACTAAACGTGTTTATGTTAATTAATGGACAATTACCGTGAGACCGGCAGTATTTTGCATGACAATTATCGGCTGGCAAAATTTCATAACTGCCACAGAATGGACAACTTGTAATCAGTAGGGACAGGAGTTGTTCCTAACCAGGAAAAACTCTAATGAGACAAGTGTTTCACTGTACCTTGATGGCCTTGTATCTCTCTGACTCGTGCTCATTGTTGTTGCAGCAGTTGATGCAGTTGCAGTTGCTGCAGACGTCGCCGTTAGCGAAGCAGTCACAGTAACTACAAAGACGGCATACACAGTGATTAGACCAGTCATGATGACATGGTGTACAATGGCAAATAACATGAGTGAAGGTCTTAGGACACACCCAATAATTGCTGAGTCATTGCTTGGTCATTCTACAAACATTCACACGTGAGATCACACTTGTCAGTCTACATAACAGATAACAGAGTAGGAAAGAAACTACTGTATATGTCACTGGTTGTGATACAACTCACAGTTTGAGACACTGAGATTTAGTGCAGTTGCAGGGCTTCTTGGATTTGGAGTCCCATAGAGATCCACTGAGACTTGATCAAGGTGAAAGAGAAGATGCACAGTTACTACCATGACCTGCTGACCATATGATCTATGACAATATCTGCAGTGTCATAGTCAGCTAGCTAGCACACGGTGTCGCCCCCGCCTCCCGCCTGCTGTGTACCGGAGTCCTCCTTAGGACTAGCTGGCTAAGCTAACACAGTGTCCTCGGCATCATTAACAGAACAGGAGCGAGGGACACTACCGGTGTGTACTTTTCTTCTGTGGGGTTTATCAGCCGTTGGCATTCAACGTTATGGTCAATTACCGCCATTTACTGTACTGGAGCGCCTCTGCCTCCTGCCTAAGTACTGCAGTCATAGCTTAAAAATGGACAAATACAAGTATAAAGAGGGGTTCCTGCGGATGCAGGAATGCCCACATGCAGGAACGCCCCGAATTGCGGGCTGCAGTCACACCCTTCTCAAAACACTTTCAGACTTGAGTGATCACTATTCAACACAACAGCAAGTGGCCACTAGTGATGTAAAGTACTTAAAGACGCACTATGCAGACAAAACAAGCAAGTATAGTGTAGAGAATCATTGTAACATCTAAACCACAGAAATATATTTTCCATAACCAAAAATATTGTATTTTCAGCTGTTTGGAGCTAGTGTACAAAAACGAAAGAGATAATTTTTTTACTTAAGACTGCAAAGCATAGACATAACACACATAGAACAGATTTACCACTTAGACTTTCTTTCAATGCAAATTACAGATCTATAACCAACATTTCTATGTGAATTTGGTCAGGTCGCCCAAAAACGTACATATTGAAACTTCACAACTTTTACTCTACTAGATTCCTAAAGAAAATATGTACTTCTTACTCCCATACATTTTCAATGACACCAGAAATTAGAAAAAAGAAATTACAAAATTACATTTTGAATGCACAGGCAAGCCAGAATTCTGGTCCAATTCACACACATATCAATATAACAGGTTGCCCTCCCTACTGCTTCTGATCTGGCAAACTCACTATACACAAATACTGCGTTTGTAAATGATGTCTGAGTGTTGAAGTGTGTCCTTCTGTCCGTAAATAAAGAAAATAGAAAATTGAGCCGTCTGTTTTGCTTAATATTAGGTAATTTGATGTACAGCATTTATTTTGAACTTTTACTCAAGTATGACATTGGATAATTTTTTCCACCACTGTACTTCAGTACATCTAAAACCAGATACTTTTAGACTTTTAGTAAAGTAGTATTTAAGTGGATTCATGTGGAATCTTTTACATTTTCCTTATCGTTTTAATGGAAAACTGGGGGAAAAATGTGCAGTTTAAACATTAAGAAACAGTTTCCATTTGTCACATCCCTAGTGTTCCTACCGTAAGACACTGCTTGCCGTGGACTGGCCATCAGGGACCAGACATAGGGAGTCAGGATACTCAGGATACTGGTGGTACTGGCAGGACAACCATTTACATGTCACCTTTCAACTTCATGGTCAATTGTTATGAAGTTCATTTTTCTTTTTAGCTTTTCAAGTTTGATGGTTGATTTAGTGTTATTTATCAGTAGTAAAAGCAAACATTCTGGCCTATATGTTTTGATTGTTAGAGCCACAGTTGATCTTATGCAGGTCATGAGACTTGAGGATGAGACAGACATGCTACTGACCTGTGAGAAGTAGGGTGCAGGCATGTGGTTGTAGCTGTATCCAGAGCCAGGAGGACCAGAGGAGACCAGATGGTTGGGGGAAAGGAGGCTGTGGTTGGGCCCAATGGGAGGCAGGCTCATAGAGGGCAGGTAGGACTGAGAAGCTGTAGTACATGAAGAATGAGATTGCAGGATCGATACCACAACACATTATACCCTGCTATGAATATTTATTTATCTACAAATACATAATAAACATTCTGGGATTAAATAGTTTATACATCAATATTGGCTTACTTATTAAAACGCATTCAAATAACCAGAACAGCTCAACAACAGTAGGCCTATGTTGTATGGGATGATCAAGATTCTTCATGTCAGCCTACACATCAACAACACAGCACTAAGATGTGATCTGCCTGCCTCTAACCTTTTCCCATTGAGTAGCTCTGCTCTGAGTTTTCCTTAGAGGATGTGGTGTAGTAGTGGGTCTCTGGACTGGAGTCAGGGTGGCCAGGAGGCAGGGAGTGGAGCATCTGACCTGGGCTACAGTGGTTCATTACCACCATCTGCCCTCGGCCACTCATGTTGCACACAACCTAGATAAACCCCCACAGTGGACGTGTCATAATACCCAAAAAACCAAGCAGTCAAATAAAGAAATGGTTCCAATTGTTTTTCCACCATTCCTTTTGCCCATAGGGGATTTTGAAACACTTAAAATAAGAGCTGTGTTTTGTGTAGGCTTACCCTGGCGTGACGTTTTGGTAACCATGTAAATCTCTCGGATAAGGTGACTTTTATCAATATATTCAGCTCTACTCTGAGATTCGAAAATGCTAATTAGCATCAAAGTAGACATCATGCAAGACTTCAAATCCCTGCAAGCTTTTGTACATCATTTTTAGCTGACATCTTTGCTAACAGGCACTGTCTCAATTTAAAACTTGCGCGAGACAGTTCACAGAATTGTCAATTTAAGGAAATGTTGCTTATTTATTCATTAGTAAATGTTGTTAACATTAGATAGTTAATCTAGAGATTCTTACCTTTGCCTTGATTCGGCAGTCTCATCCAGATCATGGCATTTGTAGTTCTGTATGAGCTAATTAGCGTTTCATTTTGAGGGGGTAAATACAGGCAAATATATTGATAAAAGTCACCTTGCCCGAGAGAGATTTCCATCGTTATCAAAACGTCACGCCAGGGTAAGCCTACACGAAACACAGCCATTATTTAAGTGTTTCTAAAATCCCTTATGGGAAAATGGATGGGGAAAAAACTATTTCAACTATTTCTGTTTAATTGCTAGGTTTATGGGTATTATGACTCATACTGTGGTACTCTTATGGAGTTACAGTTGACTTCTACACACTCACAGAACTATGTCCATCTGTAGAGTAGGCCTTCATTGTGGAATTGAATGTGTACTGTAGTGCCTGAAGGTAATACATGTTGTGTAATGATGGACACTTCCCACTGGGCACACACTGGTTGAATCGATGGTTTCCACGTCATTTCAATGAAATTACATTTAACCAACATAGAATAGACGTTGAATTGAAGTCTGTGCCCAGTGGGTTTTATATATAGCTCTCAGCTAAACAATTAGACACTCACAGTGGCATTCTCCCCAAGCTGGTGGTCTAGGTGCTGTAGATACACAGTGAGCGGCTCGTTGGCCTAGAGACCGGAAACACAGAGATTTTATAATCAGATGCCTGGCATTTCATAGCTAAAGATGCATATCACTGAGAATCCACACAGTAATGGTCTTGAGCTATGGTTGTTATGAAAGGACCTTCACATATCCTCTTGTTAGAATTATTGCTTATTAACACAAACTAACACACCATTTGACTCTTGTAAGGTCATTGCGATCATATTTAGAATACTGCTCTATCTTTTGACTCAGAGAGCCCTATTCAATAATAACCATTCAATCAGGTTTCCAAGGCTAGATAAAATCATATAATTCTCTTTGCTATGCGAAACTGCATATTCGAATTGTCATGCTGACATTTAGCCTGTTTTTCAGAGTCAACACTTTTTCATTGATCACATGAATCCAAGAATGTGTCTATTCCTACAGTGCAAAATTCATGAAATAAATGCTTTCTGGTAAAGGTTGTATATGGTCCTGCATTATACATTACTACGCATTACCATTTATCTGTGTCATTGCAAGCATGTGCAGTATGTAGGTTACATGTACACTTGTACACATCATACAGTAAGTTGGAAATCCTCTTACAGACTGACTGATGTCCATTTGTTTCTGAGGCATTAGCTCGGCCATAGTCTCCTGTTTGCGATAGGACTCTGGTCCGTGGTCATCCTTGCTGTCTGGGCAAATGCTCGCCACAGCATCATAGATTTCACCCTGGACAAAACAAAATGAATATGTAACATAACACAAACTTCAATTAGAGAAATATACTGTACCACCTCAATAATTGATTGTGATATCAAAATATCCAATAAAATATCAGTGTATTGGGTAAGTACATTCTGCATCGCCGGATGCCCAGGGTTTGCACCTTTTAGACCATTCTATTGGTCATTTAAAAGATCTCCACCCACTCGGGGCACCAGGCGTTGCAATACGAACTCACCCATAGATTGAGGATTTTAATGTAATTTCTAAGGTTTGTTGTTGGTTTGAACAACTTACTGACAACATATTGCTGTGGACTGGGCCCTCCGATGACCACTGGCCACCAAGTGAACTGAGATGACTGTTATTAGCTAAACTGGGGTTCATTAAATGGAACGGGCTAGACTGGGGGAGCACATAATCTCCATGAGTAGCAAATTGGTATTGAGGAAGTGAGAGCTCAGCATCATGTGGAGGTGGGTAGAATCTGTAGTTGGTACAGTGGTGGTCCATCCTGCTGGACCCAGCTTCTCTGCTGTACCCTGACCACTCTCCACCTGAACCATGGGGCATCACTCCTGGCACACTGAAGTCAGTGTGATCTCCTGAATCAATGTTGACGTCCAATGTTCTTAGGTGGCAACCATAGTTCTCAGAGGAATAGACAGCGGAAATTTCGGATCCATTGTCCAGACTTCTTTGGTTTTGTTCTTTGAGGCAACTCATTCTAAACAAGGATCCTACCTGACAGAAGCACAAATCAGTGACAGTGGTGTTAGCCTTGGTAGGTAGTAAAACACTGTCCCAGAGAAGCATTTTAGGCTGACTTCATGGTTAGAATCAATGAGCATGGTTCTAACGATTCATTTAGCCTTAAGATGCTTTTGGGAAAGCGGCCCAGATGTACTAGTCTAGTTAAGTTAGCTAGAAAATCAGTCAGTTCACCATTCAATAATACATTTGACATATAGGTTTCCTTCGTCATGGTTTTAGGGTTTGCTTAGCTAGAATAGATAGTTGAGCTAATTACTGTAGCTAGCTAACTTGGTACAATACTATTCATATACATGTTTTAAGGGATTTTTCTCGACCTCTCTTGTTCCAATAGCTATTAGTTGGACAGTTCACAACAAATAACAATATCCTGGTGTTTCAAAGCTAATTAGTACTAGCTAGCTACCTCCACCAATAACTTTACCTGACAGTCAGTTGTGGAAGAACCTTTCCTGAGGCGAAGTGACTGGTGATAGAAATTATTTAGATTAGGGGAGGGGGCGCGAGCCACATCCATCTTTCAAAATGGATGCGTTCGATGGCTTGGCTGGTGCAAGGGGGGGGTTTGGATTTGCACTTTGGGACTAGTAATAATGTTATTTATTTTAAATTAGTAATGAATAGGGATTGGACCGATTTAAGACGGAAATAATTTTTGATTGGCTTGTATAGTTTACTAATTCTGTGGGGTTTGCCAAAAACACACATCCTTGGTATTTTTACACATCTAAATAGAATACATATTTGTTATTATTGAATATTTTGTTAGTATCCTATGGAGGGTGATCAGTGTCAGTTCGAAAATACAATGTTTAAAAGCTAAATATTAATGTGAAAATGGTAAATGCATTTGTATTTTCAAATCAGTGTGCATGATTCATGCCACAATTAAATTGAACCTGCTCTGATCACCCTTCATAGTATCCTGTGTATAAAATAAGATTGTATATTCTTACAAAGTTGCACGTTTAGAAGGCAACAGGCAGGTCAAACTGACATTTTTTTCTGTAAAAATGGCAAGAAATAAAAAAGAGTTGACAGACACTAAATCAAGCGCACCTCCACTCATTGGTCCAGTCGGGTTGTTTTATAACCACGCCTTCAGATTGAAACGCTACTAAAGTTCTGTCTGGACAGGCCAATCATACTTCCTAATCATCAAACAAAGTTAACTGACAGACATATTATAAATAGTATGAATCTACATTTTTGAAAATGTCATTCTGTACTAATTACTGGGGCGAGCAGAGGCCTCGGTCTACAAATTGTGAAAGACCTGGCGAGAAGCACGGAGCGACCGACGACAATAAGTGACTGTGCGCAAACCAGCCGCAGCACAGGTAGGAGAACATCATGTTCAACTTGTTTTATGAATTTCCATCTAATGGGAATACACGTGTGAGGATATGTCTTGACTGTAAACCTAGGGATGCATGATAAAAGTTGTTATTCATCAGGATCTTCATACTATTGCCAAATCCTGCAAAGGTGTTTATATTGTACGGCTTGGTGAGTAACATAGCCAACATAATTATTATAACTTGGACACATAAAAGAGAGTGCAGTGTAATGCGGATGGATTCATTATTTTGTTGGGGATATGATCCTATGTGTATCATGTGCCTTGTTTGGTATTCCAGCAGATGGCGCAAAAGGCACTGTATTGGGTTTTGGCTTGAGGTTCCTCTCAGGGCTTCTTTTAATTAAAACATTCAAGTAACTTTGATTACATACTCAATTTTTTATGTTTCAAGTACTCAACAGAACATGAAGAGATACCAAACTGAAATAACCATTAACTAATTAAATCTTATACTCTTAAATTTAAAAAAGCAACAACAAAAATTGTTTGTTTCTTGTGAAGAATGTTCCTTTTTAAATGGTCATGCTATATCTTTGTTATCAGATGTTGTCAGCCAGTCATGTATAGACTCAGCATTTCACGAGGTGTCATCCATACTGGGAGGTGATGGGCTCAACTGCCTCATAAACAACACAGCCATCAGTTTATCCACTGACCTGAAGACAGTGACACCTGATGACTTTTGAGAGTAATACTGTTTCTACTCGTTTTGCCACCAAGGTAAATGTATTTGTTTCACCTCTAGACGAGCATGAATGAGATACCTCTTAATTTTGTTGGAGTACAGAGGATCTTCACATACCCAGGTTTTATGACCGGTTCCCTACTTCATCTAAGAAACCTACATTGTAACTGTTCAGATCACATTGTCATGTTTTTGACTGAGTTGTTTACGTTGTTGGCTCTTGTAGGCATTTCTGCCATTGCTCCAGGCAGCTGCTGCATGGACCACTGTAATGGGGATCAATAGGGCAGCTGTGATAAACATCTCTTCCATACTGGGCTCCATTAAGGCCAATTGGGGAGCCGGAGCAGCCTTCAAAAGCTATGCTTACAGGACCTCAAAGGTGAACAGCAACAGTAATTGTCCTTTCAACAGAGCCCATATAAACATTACAGGTCATCTCCGGTTGCAATATTGGCCATAGGATGTTTGGGTGTGAAGATAATTAATCTGTATGTGTACACAATCATTACATGTCCTGTCCATCTCATTTTGTTTACATATGTAGGCTGCCTTGAACATGGCGACAAGGTGTCTGGCCATTGACCTGGAATCTGAAGGGATTCTGTGTATAGCCCTTCTCCCTGGCTGGGTGCGCACTGACGTGGGTGGCCCATATGTGAGTGTCCCATACTCTTGGTTGAGGTGTTTTATGATTGGGTCCTTATTATGAACACAGTAATATATTATAATGTATATCTCAGTAAATTGACTGTTTTGCAGCATTTCCTGTCTATTATGGATTAGGCAGATTTGAGTGCGGAAGAGAGCGTATCATCTTTGCTGTCTCTGACAGAAAAGCATCATGGAGGATTCTTCGAAAACTCTGGAAACAAGCTACCATGGTGAAGCTCAACTTTGAAACAGTAACTTGTGGAATGTGTTATGTGCAGTTGTACTGCCGACAATTCACTGGGACAAAACACTGAGCAGAGATCATAGAATACAATGCACAATTGCAACATCATGCTGTTAGGTTGCTCTGCAATCTCTGATTTCTTTGTATTTAGTTGGCTTGAGAGAGAAGCTGGAGACTTGACATTTTAAATCTGAGTGGTTTGGGTTGTTGCACTTTCTAAGGTAATCTCACTGTTTGCATAGAACTATATAGTGTATAATCAATATATAGGAACAAAAAAGTCTTGCCATTTCAAAAAGTTTTATTCAATACATTTCTTTCAAATTATAATAGGAACATGTTTACTCTGTATAGTAGATTGTTATAAATCATGACTCCAGTATAATGGGATATGCACAGACACTGTAGTTTGCAGGCTTTTGAAGCGTAAAGAATAGATCAATGAATGTTGAAGTTGAACTAGGGCTGACTCATCTCTTCTGATGTGAGCAAGGATGGCAGGGTATCCAGAGCTCCGATTTCTGCAAAGTAGATGGGAAAAAAAACATTTGAGTGAGCACAGTCAGATGGTTATATCTGATTAGGACTATGCTAGTAAGTTGTTCTGTTCCAAATATGTTTGAACTATATACTGCCAGGAATCTGACTACAAATGTAAATAAAAATATGATAATTTTACTCTGGAACATGTCAACATAACCGTTTATGATATGAATAAAACTCCTGATGGAGTATGCAGTCATATATTTTGCTGTAATTAAACATTCATAACAGACATCATTAACTCACCTTTAAGTTGCATGTATGTTAAGAAGTCAATGACATTGTGTAATACATCCTCATCTGTTATTCTCAAGGAACCTGCAAAATTAGAGCTCCTCGTGAGGTGTAGAAGACGTATACTGAGTAAAGCAGACTTACTGTACTGCAGTACTCTAAACATTGTATTTGCCCTCATAGGGTCTATAAACTGTAGGCTACATGCCCTAGGTTTTACATGGCTGTTAGAGCTTCTCACCTGATTTGAAGTCATAGTCCCGGGGCATGTCTCTCTTACCAGCAAGGCCATGCTTGTCACTGAGCGTCCGGTGACCGTCGATGCCATCTGAACAACAAGACAAAATCATAGTTTGCACAGCTGACTTTCACCCATTCCCTAGATGAAATCCCCTTCATTGCACACCATGCACAAACACCACAGCCCTGCCTAAAGCCTCAAGGCACCCTTGTAATTTATGAGGGTGCATTTTTCCTTTTATCTGTCATGAGTCTGAAAAGCAACCTGCAGGGCTTGAGTCTCGGAATTGCTTTACAACTTATATTCACCAATGGAATAAGTGAAGGATAGGCACATACACATTTGAGAATGGAAACAGAACCTAAAAAGTAAAAAATATTAAGGAACAGTCCAACCACATGCTAAGAAAAAAATTCTAATAAAAACCAAGAAAGCTAGGCTAAATTAACGTTTGGAGAGTAATTTCATTCACTGTCCATCTCAGAGAGCACATTGCTTATGTTTTTAATTTATAGCCAAAAGGGCAAGGTGCAGACCAGAAAATGGTTGCAATACCACTCCCCTTTCACAACTTTAATAGAGGTTTAATTCAAGAGGGCTTGGAAAAATGCACTGAACAATCATGTAAGTGCACTAATTATCTGAATTGTAATCCTTGAATTTTTACCTTAACCCATAGCCTCAGTCATCACACATCAAGTATAATTAAATACTAAAACAACATTAGCATCATTGTCTTTGTTCTCAGTGCCTTTCTGAGATTTAAGCTCCTGTATGACAATTTAATAATTCATAAACAGGTAGAAACATAAACTAACAAAGGGACCATGGCCGTGATAAAACACCTCTGCTTGGTCGTTTAATACATTATGAGACATGAAATATGCTTAATCTGGAAACAATAAATAAGCACACAGAGCGATGCGTCACAGAGCAATTCCTCCATTGACTCCAATGTCCTGCAGGAGCTATCTTACATTGACTTAGCAGTTCTTCTCTCCCCCTTACGCTGGGATTATCCTTTATCTGTATTAGGTGATCAATACGACCTGAAACACAGGGATGATGGCATTTTACCTGAACTTACAACACTGACCTGTGTCTATAAAGTAGTGCACACTGAGTATTGAGATGTTTAAATTAACATTGTGCAGTTAACCACTTACCATCATTGGCATTCAGCAGACAGATTGGATTAAATGTGATATTTAAATAAATCCTCAGTTAAAAGTACAAAGTTGCATATGACAGAGGTACTGCATATTGCATTTGTGTTTGAAAATTAAACTAGTTTAGGACACATCCTCATTCTTTGTTAACAAGAATCCATTAACCTTTGGAATTAATAGGTTATCCTGTTTAAAGCAGATACCTTCCAAAATATTATAATATAGTGAATATAGTCCGGGATGACAATTTAAAAGTCCAATAATTACACAGAACATGTATGTTGGAAACCATCATGCCACATCACACAGCCAGGTGAAAGGTGAAAAAGTATACAATGGGCAAACAAATATGAGAAGAGCATGATCATTTAGATAGCACAGGTGTGTAGGAGGTTAAGACTATGAGAAAGGAGTTGACTGTTGTGATTGAGAGGCTGTACATGTATATATTGTTAATAAGTTAGAAGTGGGGTTGGGTACTTTCTAAATGTAATCTGTTACAGTTACTAGTTACCTGTAGAAATTTGTAATCAGTAACTTAACTTTTGGATTACCCAAACTCAGTAACGTAATCTGATTACATTCAGTTACTTTTAGATTACTTTCCCCTTAAGCTGCATTAGAAGAAGACAAAAATGTATGTTACCAATTGAACGACATCTATTGCAGGATAAATCAATGTTAAAGTTTACATAGCTGGCCATACATGGATGTTACATTTTACATTATGGGTTGGTTATGTATACTTCTTCTAACCCATCGCTTTCTACTGCATCTTTACATTAATGTATATCATTTATAAATCCAAAAATGGATATAGCAACTACAAATTGCCCCTTTAAGTCTATCAAAAGTGTGTGAGTTTGAGCATGTGTCCATTAGGCCTATGGATGTATTTTCTCATCAGCATGGATTAGATTGAGCAATAAAAGCCCTACATTTATTCCATAGGCTGGGATCCGCACTATGTAGCTGTTGCAGGAGCGCATTTTTCACTGGCTGTCCACTGGTTTCAAAAACAATTATTGATAGGCAGCTTAAATGTATTGAATTCAACCATTGTTGGGTTCAAATATACTTTTAGATTTGTGAACAGCCATCCTCAACATCCGTAAAGCGCAAATAGCTAAATGACAGCAGCAGTGTGATTTACATCACTGCGCTATGTAGATATCAATAATAGGTGATATCCGTATCACCGTAGACTACACCACTGCTGTCATCCTTACCTCCAAACATGATTCAAATTGGATAATCTTTGGATGCCGACAGCAGTCGCACCATTGGAAGACATAGCTTGGACTGTAGCCTACAAAAGCCTATTCCTGCTCTTTTCCCGCGATCCATCAAACACATTTGGTGTGTCATCATAGTGGCATCTGACTTGTGGTCAGACTCCCTCAGGTGGAACAAATTGAAACTTGACCTTTTTTTCGATGCTGATTTGAATGTCATTGAGCAATCAGAAGTGTCAAATACTTTTTTCGCAAACATCCTTTGTGAATTTAAAAGTAATTATCTAGTTTTTCAAAAGTATCTGTAATCTGATTACATTTGTTTTGCTTGTAACAAATTACAGTTACCGTTTTTTGTAATCCCTTAGATGTAACGTTACATTATGTAATCTGTTACTCCCCAACCCTGGTTAGAAGTCACTTACGAGGACCTAAAAGGTAGCCAGCACTGTTCAGTGTCCACCCTCGCTTCTCTTTAGCCTGCGATCACACACACACACACACACACGCACACGCACACACACACACACACACACACACACACACACACACACACACACACACTTAAATCAGATTCCTTATACACACTGTATACTCATCAGTTAACTGAACAAACACACACACACACCTCACACTACAGTATTTCACTTGTTAATAAATTACATTTTTTGAATGCCAATTGCTCAATTTGACTATATTGCAATAACTCGATTCTCTCAATGCCACGTTATGTTGTTATGTCATTAAAACGTTAATATAATTTGTATGTTGTTTGCAATAGCCTAGGCCTACTTCTAGTTAAAACAATGAGAAATTCACAGCATTTTAGACAACATTTTTCCAAATTCAATAAAACGTTGACCTACCGCAATCGCTAATCCAATTGTTTCTGACAGAGCTGCGCAAAAAATTAGTGATATGCAAACTACTCCAATAGACTTCTGCATCTAAGGCAAGATATAAAAAAACATTTTAGTTTTGGAAAATCTCAACATTTTAGAAGTTGAAAGTCGCAAAACAAACATTTATAAAGAAGTCTTAAATCTGCAACATTTATAAAGAAGTCTTAAATCTGCTTACCTTTAAAGTTTTGTTCAACGGTGGAAGAGAAAATATAATGTAAACGTTTATAAGGCTTTATTCAAAATAGGTATGCTCATAGATGAGGAGAGATCTTCAATGTCCATGTAGGGATTCTCGTTTGGGTTAGGATGATTTTGGTAGCCTTTTATAATCCCCAAGCAACAAAAAAAAGTGTAGGGGGATAAAGCGTAGGGGGGGTCTACCTGTTCCCTTAAATTCAGACGTCACAACCGCCTACCCCCTCCTGTAGGCTTAGTGTTCATGTCACGATGAAATTACAATAACTTCGTCATGTACTTTTTGCAACCTGAAACATTGAGTTGGACAATAGTTCTGAAAGTCGGATCAATTTTCTCATTAACAGAATCTCACGTGATATCATTTCTAGAAAAAACATTTATCATGTATGTCTAAACTAAAACTGCTATAAGATCAGTGAATCTAAAATATTTATTTTAGAGCCTCTCAGAGTGGTTAAAATGTCAAAATACAAAACCCTTACAGACAAGGAGAAAGTTAGAATATTTCCATGGGTTTGTGGACTGGTCCATTTCAATTATGAAAGCAGGAAATCCTGAATCAAAGGGCGATATCTATTTTGGGATAATACATTGGAACTTTTCTGTAGCCTTTATTCATAAATAGTTGCCATAAAATATTAGTTTGAAGGTGTTAAAATAACACTTTTCAGAAATGGTTATAGGTTACATCTATATGAGATCAATAAGAGGGATTTAAATGAAGTTCTTTATTTAATTAACAGATCAGAAATAATGAGAGCATGACTTATATGAAAATGTCATCCTATCATTGAGATTAACTAGTCATACTGGAGGATGGTAGTCACAAGCTACACTAAATAATAGACTAGAAAAGCCACTCTCAGGGCACCATGACCTTCCATTCCAATGACAGTACAGGTCAGCAGCCACCAACAGAGAGCAAAATGGGACAAAAACAGTGTGTAACAAAGGCAGGAACCTTAGGGCTCTTTGTAAAATGGTTTGTCCTTTTTTAGATGTTCGGTCTGATTCTGCAACAGGCATTGGCAGTTCTGAAAGTTCTTCTCTCCATTTGTCATTGGTCTGTGTGGGAAGTCCTCCATTGTTACAAGCATCACACCTTGGGCAATGTTCTGGTCCATTATGACATGAGGAAGGAACTCCATCCAAAGAACTCAATGCTGAAGATCTATGGCTGTCTCCTTTCACATTGATGACATGAGTATTTATCACACCACCACACAATCCATGTGTTGATGTTTTCTGCAGGGAGAGGTTGCTGAAGAGAAAATCAAGTTTTTATGAGCACTGTCCTGACTCAACACCTTGTATTATACAATCTACACTCCATCCTGTACCAACCACACAGGACAGATCTATTTGGATACAACCACTATTCCAGCTAAAGTCCAGGCCTACCTGCTTTCGATGTTCTTTCTTTGCCTGCTTTCGATGTTCTTTCTTTGCCTTGTCTTTAATTGCAAAGTCCTATCACAGCATGGCCTTAGCTCCTGGACTCCAGGTAGGTCTCTTGCACAGGTAGGGCTCTTGTCTGGAAGGAACAGTGCTATAACCCCATCCTTGGTAATTGCAACACATCCATATCTGCCGTCACTGTTTAACTGGACTCCGCATGGTTGTACTTTAGGGGAACGTGCAACTTCTGATGTAGGTAATGGTCTTTGTTGCTCCGAATCAGAGGTCTCTCGCCATAGGTCACAATGCGTTATTTTAGCAGACAATCCATTGGGCAACATTTCAACCTCTGCAAGTGGACCATTGAAGCCTGACAGTTTTCTTCCGACTTTCTACAATATTAAATATCATAGATGAAGTTAAGCAAAGTATTCCCAAAATACATTATTTGTATCAATGACGTCACGTGAGTCTGCATACATTTGCACTAACCCTTATTTTCTTTGAGACGCCATGCCCTCTGTGTCTCCAATGATCGCACATTTTTACAGTTATCTTACAAGCGCTAAATTAATTACACAAATTTGTGAAAGACTGCTTATTACAGATTATAGCAGTGGCTAAATGTCTGTTTTCGCAATGTAAACGGACAGCGTACTACTAGTCTTGCTTGTCCGAGACAGCTCCTGTGTGGAGCGCACTGTCGCGTAGCGCACTGGCTGTTCAACCAAAGGCGAAGGTTGTCGATTGTCGTACGATGACGTCACGTGATCATAAAGATCGAAACATCGTTCTAGCCTAGCAACGTTAAATTGAAACGTTTAAACTGGTCTCTCAGAAAATTGGATGAACTTCGAGAAAAAAAACGTTGTCTCAAATGCCAAAATAAATCCATGAGGTAAGTTTATTTGAGTAGTGTTTTTAGCTTGCTAACGTACGTTAACATAGCTAACGTTAGCTAGCTTATTTTGCCCACAGAAGCCGTTGATCAGCGCAGTGGGAAAGGGGCTCGATCTCGTAAAAGTGTTTTCCTAGCTACTGTAGCTAATCAGCTAACTGTTGCAGTGGTTGCCACGCAAGCTAACCAGCAGTGTCGTGTAGTAGCTAGTGATCTAAAGTTGGCTAACTAACGTTACATGTAGTTCAACTAGCTAACTTTAGCTAATAGCTAGCTAATATTAGCAATTTCTGTAATTAGCTAGCTAGCTACATTTTTAGTAGCTTGGCGGTAATCAGTATCGAGGAAGCTACCCACTGGGCAGTGGGCACACCACGTCATTTCAATGTGGATAATTGGGTAATATTTGGTTGAGACATTGTCTATCAATGAGATTACAACCTATATTCACCCACTCAAAAAAACAGCCAACAGTTAGTTATCACTATGATTTCAACCACCTAAAAGCACAACCAAATTACAATGGAAAAACAATGTCTGATTTTTGTTAAGTTGTTAACATTACCCAAATGTCTATCAATGCGCGTTTTGACACAACCAAATGTCAACATTTTAAAGAATCTGCTTCATCTAGTGCTTGAATAGTACCATCTGTGCCACAGACTTGGCTTGCTTTAATTCCAGTTTGTCTACAAATTAATCAAATCAAATGCTATTTGTCACATACATGTGCTTAGCAGATGCTATTGCTGGTGTAGCGAAATGCTTGTGGTTCTACCTCTAACAGTGCAGTAATATCTAACAATTTCACAACAATACACACACATTTAAAGTAAAGGAATGAAATTAAGAATATATCAACATTTGGGCGTGCAATGTCAGAGCGGCATAGACTAAGATACAGTAGAATAGGATAGAATACAGTATATACATATGAGATGAGTAATGCAAAATTTGTAAACATTATTAAAGTGACTAGTGTTCCATTATTAAAGTGGCCAGTGATTCCAAGTCTATGTATATAGGGCAGCAGCCTTTAATGTGCTAGGGATAGCTATTTAACAGTCTGATCTTTTTGGCCTTCCTGTGACATCGGGTGCTGTAGGTGTCCTGGAGGGCAGATAGTTTGCTCCCGGTGATGCGTTGGGCAGACTGCACCACCCTCTGGAGAGCCTTGGGGTTGCCCTCAATTGTGCATCTGTAAAAGTTTGTGAGGGTTTTAGGTGCCAAGACAAATTTCTTCAGCCTCCTGAGGTTGAAGAGGCGCTATTGCGACTTCTTCACCACACTGTCTGTGTGGGTGGACCATTTCAGTTAGTCAGTGATGTGTACGCCAAGGAACTTGAAGCTTTCCACCTTCTCCACTGTGGTCCCATCAATGTGGATAGGGGGGTGCTCCCTCTGCTGTTTCCTTGACATGTTTCCTTGATATGTTGGATTCAAGTCTCAATCAAAAATCAAACTTAAAGAATAGTACTAAATCAAATCTTACTTTAAATTAGACTTTAACTTGAATCCAAAATATAAATTATTAATTTGTAGGCAAACTGGAATTAAAGCCAGACTAAGTCAGTGGCACAGATGGAATTATCCAAGCAGAAGATACATCTCCTTCAAATGTTGATATTTGGTTGCGTTGACAACCAAACCCAATTCAATATCACTAAATATTATTACATTTGAAATCAACCAGAGCTTGAAACCCTAGCCCTATTGTATTGTCTATTTTTTTTGTTGAATTCTGTGTTGAATTGAAACAATAGCTGTTGATGACTTTGCAAATACTATAAAAATAGCATCATTGATGATATATGTTTGATAAAGTATGGTCACATTTCATTTGCTCTGTTAAACCTACTCTTTGGAATGACTTCGACAGCAATAGTGAATCTTTTTAGTTTTTTAAGTGGAGATCTCTCAACAATCTCATGATAGCACATTGGTTAGCTGGGCTTGGTTAAAACCCTGGATGAGAGACCAAAGGGTAGCTGTAGATAGATACATTTTCCAGTAGGATGTGCTGCCCAGACTGTTTTATATTCTTATAGTGTACAACGTTGTAGATCTGACATTGTTTTTAAGGTTTGTCTATGTTGAAATTTGGTAACCATGATGACATAATCCATGTCACAATACGCTGAGAAATTACATTGAAACAACATTGAGTCAACCAGTTTGTGCCCAGTGGGTACTCTGAAAATATAGCTAGCTAGTTCAAAGTAATTTTACAACCTACCAATTACTTTACACTGGAAGAAGTTAAGCTGCACCAGAGAGGAAGAGGCAAAGCGAGAGTATTTACAGTACTCCGGCCAAAATCTGTTCGCATGAGATAAGCAGACCAAGTGGAGATTTACATTTTTATTATTCTAATATTTTTTCTACATTTTTACCTCTTTTTCTACCCAATTGGTAGTTACAGTCTTGTCCCATCGCTGCAACTTGTGTACAGACTCGGGAAAGGCTAGGGTCAAGAGCCATGCGTCCACCGAGACACGACTCTGCCAAGCCACACTACTTCTTGACACACCGCTCGCTAAACCTGGAAGCCAGCCGCACAAATGTGTCAGAGGAAACACCGTACAACTGGCGACTGTGTCGGCGTGCATGCGCCTGGCCCGCCACAGGAGTCGCTAGAGTGCGATGGGACAAGGACATCCTGGCTGGCCAAACCTTCCCCTAACCTGGACGACGCTGGGCCAATTGTGCTTCGCCTCATGGATCTCCTGGTCGCAGCCGGCTGCGACACAGCCCGGGATCAAACCCAGATCTGTAGTGACGCCTCAAGCACTGCAGTGCCTTAGACTGCTGTGCCACTTGGGAAGCCAAGTGGTGTTTTTTTGTATGGAGGTCTATGAGAGAGTTTTCAATAATATGAGGCTTATTTGATCTAATATAAGTTTCATAATGTTTATGCTGTTACAAATAATGTACTGCTATAAGTGGATGCATGTGGCTTTCTGGGCATCTTTGAGAAAAATTACTTTGTTGTGCCTGTTGTTCACATGCGTATCTGCCCTTTCATTGGCTAGAATGGTCCTATCTGATTTCGCCTCCTCTCGTCTGCCTTCCATCTTTGAGGGCATGAATTTCCATTGTTGAATTTCTTGCTAATATAATAGATATTCCGATGGAATTGAGAAGTACACCACATCAGTCACTGGCTTCATCAATAATTGCATCAATGACTTTCCCCCCACGGTGACTGTACGTACATACCCCAACCAGAAGCCATGGATTACAGGTAACATCCGCACTGAGCTAAAGGGTAGAGCTGCTGCTCTCAAGGAGCAGACTACAAAGGGAAGCACAGCCGAGAGCTGCCCAGTGACACAAGCCTACCAGACGAGCTAAGTAACTATTATGCTCGCTTCGAGGCAAGTAACACTGAAACATGCATGAGAGCATCAGCTGTTCCAAACGACTGTGTGATCACGCTCTCCGCAACCGATGTGAGTAAGACCTTCAAACAGGTCAACATTCACAAGGCCGCAGGGCCAGACGGATTACCAGGACATGTACTCCAAGCATGCGCTGACCAACTGGCAAGTTTCTTCACTGACATTTTCTACCTCTCCCTGTCTGTCTGTAATACCAACATGTTTCAAGCAGACCACCATAGTCACTGTGCCCAAGAACACTAAGGTAACCTGCCTAAATGACTACCGACCCGTGGCACTCACGTCTGTTGCCATGAATTGCTTTGAAAGGCTGGTCATGGCTCATATCCCAGAAACCCTAGACCCACTCCAATTTGCATACCACCCCAACAGATCCACAGATGATGCAATCTCTATTGCACTGCCGTTTCCCACCTGGACAAAAGGAACACCTATGTGAGAATGGTATTAATTGACTACAGCTCAGCATTCAACATCATAGTGCCCTCAAAGCTCATCACTATTCAAATCAAAGTTAATTTGTCACGTGTGCCACCACAGGTGTAGACCTTACAGTGAAATGCTTACTTACAGGCCCTAACCAACAGTACATTTTTAAGTAAAAAATTGGTATTAGGTGAACAATAGATAAGTAAAGAAATAAAAAACAACAGTAAAAAGACAGTGAAAAATAACAGTAGCGAGGCTATAACAGTAGGGAGGCTATATACAGGCACCGGTTAGTCGGGCTAATTGAGGTAGTATGTACATGAATGTATAGTTAAAGTGACTATGCATATATGATAAACAGAGTAGCAGCAGCATAAATGAGGGGTTTGTGGGGCGGGACAATGCAAATAGTCTGGGTAGCCATTTGATTACCTGTTCAGGAGTCTTATGGCTTGGGGGTAAAAGCTGTTGAGAAGCATTTTGGTCTTAGACATGGCGCTCTGGTACCGCTTGCCATGCGGTAGTAGAGAGAACAGTCTATGACTGGGGTTGCTGGGGTCTTTGACAATTTTTAGGGCCTTCCTCTGACACCGGATGGTGTAGAGGTCCTGTATGGCAGGCAGCTTGCCCCAGTGATGTACTGGGCCGTACGCACTACTCTCTGTAGTGCCTTGCAGTCGGAGTCCGAGCAGTTTCCATACCAGGCAGTGACCACTCGCATTAACATCTGCTAACCAGGTGTATGTGACCAATAAAATTTAATTTGATTCGATGCAACCCATCAGGATTCTCTCTGTTGCAGCTGTAGAACCTTTTGAGGATCTGAGGACCCATGCCAAATCTTTTTAGTTTCCTGAGGGGGAATAGGCTTTGTCGTGCCCTCTTCACGACTGTCTTGGTGTGTTTGGACCATGTTAGTTTGTTGGTGATGTGGACACCAAGGAACTTTGAAGCTCTCAACCTGCTCCACTACAGCCCCGTCGATGAGAATGGGGGCGTGCTCGGTCCTCCTTTTCCTGTAGTCCACAATCATCTCCTTTGTCACTAAGCTAAAGGCCCTGGGACTAAACACCTTCCTCTGCAACTGGACTCCTGTACAACAACCTCTCCCTCAACAACCTCTCCCTCAACGTGATCAAGACAAAGGAGATGATTGTGGACTACAGGGAAAGGAGGACCGAGCACGCTGCCATTCTCATCGACGGGGCTGTAGCCACTTTAACCATACCTACATGTACATACTACCTCAATTAGCCTGACTAACCGGTGCCTGTATATACAGTAGCCTTGCTACTGTTATAGCCACGCTACTGTTTTTTTTTTGACTGTCTTTTTACTGTTGTTTTTATTTCTTTACTTATCTATTGTTCACCTAATACCTATTTCTTACTTAAAAATGGCACTGTTGGTTAGGGCCTGTAAGTAAGCATTTCACTGTAAATACCTGTTGTATTCGGCGCACGTGACAAATAAACTTTGATTTGATTTAGTGGAGCAGGTTGAGAGCTTCAAGTTCCTTGGCATCCACATCAACAACAAACTAACATGGTCCAAGCACACCAAGACAGTCGTGAAGAGGGCACGACAAAACCTATTCCCCCTCAGGAGACTGAAAATATTTGGCATGGGTCCTCAGATCCTCAAAAGGTTCTACAGCTGCACCATCGAGAGCATCCTGATGGGTTGCATCACTGCCTGGTATGGCAACTGCTCGGCCTCCGACAGCAAGGCACTACAGAGGGTAGTACGTACGGCCCAGTACATCACCAAGGCCAAGCTTCCTGCCATCCAGGACCTCCATACCAGGCGGTGTCAGAGGAATGCCCTAATAATTGTCAAGGACTCCAGCCACCCTAGTCATAGACTGTTCTCTCTGCTACCGCACGGCAAGCAGTACCGGAGCATCTAGGTTCAAGAGGCTTCTAAACAACTTTTAAACAAATCAAAATATATTTTATATTTGAGATTCTTCAAAGTAGCCACCCTTTGCCTTGATGACAACTTTGCACACTCTTGGCATTCTCTCAACAAGCTTCACCTGGAATGCTTTTCCACATATGCTGAGCACTTGTTGGCTGCTTTTTCTTCACTCTGCGGTCCAACTCATCACAAACCACCTCAATTGGGTTGAGGTTGGGTGATTGGAGGCCAAGTCATCTGATGCAGCACTACATCACTCTCCTTGGTCAAATTGCCCTTACACAACCTGGAGGTGTGTTGGGTCATTGTCCTGTTGAAAACAAATGATTGTCCCACTAAGCGCAAACCAGATGAGATGGCGTATTGCTGCAGAATGCTGTGGTAGCCATGCTGGTTAAGTGTTAGCCTTGAATTATAAATAAATCACAGACAGTGTCACCAGCAAAGCACCCCCACACCATCACACCTCCTTCTCCATGCTTCATCGTGGACCTCACATGTGGAATTAATCCGTTCACCTACTCTACGTCTCACAAAGACACGGCGGTTGGAACCAAAAATCTCTAATTTGGACTCATCAGACCAAAGAACAGGTTTCCACTGGTCTAATGTCCATTGGTCGTGTTTCTTGGCCCAAGCAAGTCTCTTTTTCTCATTGGTGTTCTTTAGTAGTGTAGCAATTCGACCATGAAGGCCTGATTCACGCAGTCTCCTCTGAACAGTTGATGTTGAGATGCGTCTGTTTCTTGAACTCTGTGAAGCATTTATTTGGGCTGCAATTTCTTAGGCTGGTAACTATAATGAACTTATCATCTGCAGCAGAAGTAACTCAAACGCATTAAGAAGGTTAGAAATTCCACAAATTATTTTCTAACAAGGCAGACCTGTTAATTGAAATGCATTCCAGGTGACTACCTCATGAAGCTGGTTGAGAGAATGCCAAGAGTGTGCAAAGCTGTCATCAAGGCAAAGGGTGGCTATTTTGACTAGCTAGCTAACTACTGAAAACACTAGCTACCAATATTTGAATTTAGCTTGTTGAACAACCACCAAGCTACTGCAAAATGTAGTTAAATTACTAGCTAGTTGAATAAGCTTCATGTAGTTCACTACTCCCCAACACTGAGTAGTTGAACTAAATTCAAATCTAGGTAATGTTTTCAGTAACCTAGTTAATTACTTTTTTTTGCTATGTAGTGGTGTAGCTAGATACTGTACTATATACTACTTTTTAATGTTCAAAAATAAATAAATATGAGAGAAGTGTTTAATAGACTAAATGACAAAATTATCTGTTCTTGCATTTCAGATTTACACAGTACATATGATACTTTTCAGGAAGTAGTTTGGATGTATTCAAAGTAACTTCAGTTAAGTAAGCTATATTTTTCTTGAGGGTAGCTTTAGTGTAGCTTAACTTCTTTCATTGTGAAGTACCTGGTAGCTTGGAAAACTATAGGCCTATTTTCAAAGTAGCTTCCCCAACACTGCTAGCCAGACCTATTTTGTCTAACCACCAGATATCCAAAAGAAGCCTGATGTCTTTTGAACAGTTTGACCTGGCTGTGTATCTTTAACGTTAGCTAGTGTGATTTGTAACCCGTCCGAGCCTGCTGACAATGCCCACCCGTTGTCACCGATGGGTGCAATAACCTTTTTTCTGTCCCTCCCTCCCAGCCTATCTGCATGCAAAAATGGCTTTCCTACACACCGAATCCCATTCAGGAATCAGTAATATGACGTCTGATAATGACACCAGCCTCATGCCCTGGATTCTTTTAAGTAACCAGAGTCAACCAGGGATCATACTCACTGTGTTTGGAGCATGTCTCTTTGGGGGTAAAGTTAGATAACTAGCTAGACCGTATACACTAGTCACTTCTTGTGCACAACCCAAAACTAAATGTAATATGTAATTGCAAACCATGTCAGTGCCGTACAAATATACACTACCCCTACAATTACCCCTGTGTTACCCAGATGATCCGAAATCCCTCACAAACATGAAAACGTTTTTTCCCTCTGGTTTCTACAGCTGTTGTCAGAACCCTCTTGCAGACTCTGAAGCTGCCATATACTGTACTATTAGCCCTTTGTGGGATGTTACTAGGAACACTCAGTTTCCAGTATCCAGAGGTATGGACATACAGTTGAAGTTGGAAGTTTACATACACCTTAGCCAAATACATTTAAACTCAGTTTTTCACAATTCCTGACATTTAATCCGAGTAAAAATTCCCTGTCTTAGGTCAGTTAGGATCACCACTTTATTTTAAGAATGTGAAATGTCAGAATAAAAGTAGAGAGAATGATTTATTTGAGCTTTTATTTCTTTCATCACATTCCCAGTGGGTCAGAAGTTTACATACACTCAATTAGTATTTGGTAGCAATGCCTTTAAATTGTTTAACTTGGGTCAAACGTTTCGGGTAGCCTTCCATAAGCTTCCCACAATAAGTTGGGTGAATTTTGGCCCATTCCTCCTGACAGAGTTAGTGTAACTGAGTCAGGTTTGTAGGCCTCCTTGCTCTCACACGCTTTTTCAGTTCTGCCAACAAATTTTCTATAGGATTGAGGTCAGGGCTTTGTGATGGCCACTCCAATACCTTGATTTTGTTGTCCTTAAGCCATTTTGCCACAACTTTGGAAGTATGCTTGGGGTCATTGTCCATTTGGAAGACCCATTTGTGACCAAGCTTTGACTTCCTGACTGATGTCTTGAGATGTTGCTTCAATATATCCACATAATGTTCCTTGCTAATGATGCCATCTATTTTGTGAAGTGCACAAGTCCCTCCTGCAGCAAAGCACCCCCACAACATGATGCTGCCACCCCCTTGCTTCACGGTTGGGATGGTGTTCTTTGGCTTGCAAGCACCCCCCTTTTTCCTCCAAACAGTTCTATTTTTGTTTCATCAGACCAGAGGACATTTCTCCAAAAAGTACGATCTTTGTCCCCATGTGCAGTTGCAAACCGTAGTTTGGCATTTTTATGGTGGTTTTGGAGCAGTGGCTTCTTCCTTGCTGAGCCGGCTTTCAGGTTATGTCGATATAGGACTCGTTTTACTGTGGATATAGCTACTTTTATACCTGCTTCCTCCAGCATCTTCACAAGGTCCTTTGCTGTTGTTCTGGGATTGATTTTCACTTTTCACACCAAAGTACTTTCATCTCTAGGAGACAGAACATGTCTCCTTCCTGAGCGGTATGATGGCTGCGTGGTCCCATGGTGTTTATACTTGCGTACTATCGTTTGTACAGATGAACGTGGTACTTTCAGACATTTGGAAATTGCTCCCAAGGATGAACCAGACTTGTGGAGGTCTACAATTTGTTTTCTAAAGTCTTGGCTGATTTATTTAGATTTTCCCATGATGTCAATCAAAGAGGTACTGAGTTTGAAGGTAGGCCTTGAAATAGATCCACAGGTACACCTCCAACTGACTCAAATTATGTCAATTAGCCTATCAGAATCTTCTAAAGCCATGACATAATTTTCTGGACTTTTCCAAGCTGTTTAAAGGCACCGTCAACTTAGTGTATGTAAACTTCTGACCCACTGGAATTGTGATACAGTGAAATAATCTGTCTGTAAACAATTGTTAGAAAAATTACTTGTGTCATGCACAAAGTAGATGTCCTAACCGACTTGCCAAAATTATAGTTTGTTAACAAGAAATTTGTGGAGTGGTTGAAAAACACGTTTTAATGACTCCAACCTAAGTGTATGTAACTTCTGACTTCAACTGTATCATATTTATCCAATTATTTAATATCTAAAAGTCTTTTATTATTTTTTATGTTCTGCCGTAAGGCCCCTGTAGTCCTCTATAGACTGGCTACATCACCAAATTCTGATGTTAAACATAGGCCATATGATCAGAATCAAAATTATGATACCTTTGCTGATATGGATTTTTATTGCTGTCCAGGTCAGTTATTACACAAAGGAGATTGCACACATCAGCCCCAAACTGTTGATTCACACGTTTATGCCAGTGTTGATATTCAGTAGTGCCTTCGAAATCGAATCCCACATCTTTTGGAAATCTTTAATACAGGTGAGGACTTCCCTGCACTGTTGTTATTATGAACAGGTTGCAATATAATTCATTTTGTGAATAGCCTTATGGTGTTTAAAAGAAACATAAGTTAACTACACTAAAATACGTCACTAGAAATGACTAAAGAAATAACATAAACAGATTATTTAAACTTTGTGTTAAACAGGTACTACTGCTAGCAATACCTGGATTTTTGCTCAGTTCTTCTATGATTGCATTGCTAGTTGTGAAAGTGTATGCTTACAACTGGGACTGGTATGTTGGCATGATGTTTGGAGCCATTGTAAGCACCATTGACCCTTTCATATCAACGGCTTTGTTACGCAGTCTCGGTAAGAATACACATCTTTCTGCAGAATAATGCAATTTAATGATATCAGCTGTACTGGTAGGAACTCACTATGTCCCTCTCTACAGGAACAGCTAAACCCCTCATACTTCTGATAGAGGGAGAGTCATTGTTCAGTGATGGTGCCTCTATCATTACATTTGATGCATTCAAAGACCTTGCCACTGATCTTAGTCAATTTGAAGGTACAATGTGCATTATCTGTCAAATTTACAGTTGTATCTATTTTTGGGTACAAAGAAGGAATATTCTGTAATCATGTGAATGTTTTCATCCAACAGCAACAACTTTCACCATCAAGCTGATATTGAAAGTCTTCGGGAGCCCTCTTTTAGGGTTCGTCATGTCTAAGATCATTATGTTTTGGCTGTCCTACATCTTCAACGATGGACTGATTGAAATAACCATCAGCCTGGCAATGACTTACATCACATTTTACTTCGGTAAGGGAGTTTTTGTTACGTCCTTTTAGAAATGACGTCATTTGGTTTGTTCAATAGCAAGAAATGTATCTTAAATAAATAGAATTTGTTTAATAAATGTTTTATGTAACATTTTCATGTCATTTAGCTGAATGGCTAGGCATGTCTGGGGTCATAGCTGTCCTCATTATGGGGCTTCTCTTGGACACTGTCAACTTCAGCCCAGAAATTGAAGTGTTTCTTTTACGGTGAGTATAGATAATTAAATCCACTTTCTGTGGTGCTTTCTGAATTTAAAATAGTTTCTAAAGACAAGATTCTAATTTTTCTATAGGTTCTGGGAGATGCTGACCTATTTGGCCAACACCTTAATTTTCTTCATTGTTGGTATTGTGGTAGCCAGAGCATTTCAACATTTGGGCGTCAACGATTTTTTCAACATTGTAGTGCTCTACTTTGCTATGTACATCATAAGGTAAAGAAGATCACTGTTTTAATGAGTTTACATCAGGCATTTAACCAGTTTTTCTACCATGTACTAATGTTATGTATCAGTTTGGTTTGGGACTCTTCTTTCTCTATTACAGACTTGTGACTGTTATTGCACTGTCACCCTTCCTGGTACGCACTGGATATGGCTTCAGCTGGCGGTGGGCAGCAGTCTGCGTTTGGGGAGGGACCAAAGGGGCCTTTTGTCTAAGTCTTACACTCATGGCTTTTCAGTCAGACGATTTGGATGAAGAGCAAGTGAGAGAAAAGGTAGGGATTTTTTTGTATTTTGTATTTGCTACTTTCTACCCATTTAGCAGGCTACCATGATGATAGCAGTGTCTTATGGCCTCGATTAATGTAATTGCAATCTTGACAGTTGGATATCATCTCTGTTACAGATTTTGGTCCTGTCTTCTGGAATGGTGGTCCTAACACTTCTTATCAATGCGTCATCGATGACTTGGTTCCTTAGACTATTAGGTGAGGTATACTGTGTCAAGTAGTTTCTCTTCCTTGACAGGTTGTTCACAATAGAGCTCGCCAGCTTGTAGTCCTCCTCAAATCCGTAAATAAGTTACCTCTGGTTCGGCCAAAAAAATGCTCCAAGAACACCATTCATTTTCCTCTTAGGCTTTGTCCAACGAACCATAGCGGAGTTAGTGCCTACAAAAAGGCGCCATTACAATTTCGCTTTATGTGTGCGAGGCCAACTAAACTGCACTTAGGAGCACCTAGGCAGCAAGAGGTTGTCTCTCTCTGACAATGTATCTTGTGTTCCCAGGCCTGTATGAAGTGTCTGTGCCCAGGCCTATATAATGTATGTTGTGTTCCCAGGCCTGTATGAAGTGTCTGTGCCCAGGCGCATGGCCATGTATAGTGCGGTGCAGCGGGTGCGGGAGAGCTCGCAGAACACTTTCAGTTTGTTGAAGATTGACAGGTTTTTAGCAGATGCTAACTGGGAAATGGCAGAGCAGAGAGTCCTCATAGAGGACCCCTATAAAACACCCAATGAAAAGGTATTGTGTGTCTCTTTCTGTCTTCTTTGACACTGTGTTACAGTGTAAACACCCATATCAGTATATCTATATTTTACTCCTACTTTGACATATGAGTGAAAATATATGTCTTTGCCTGTGCCCTTTCTTCCAGGTTAGCATTGAAGAGTTCTCTCCCACAGCCAGGATGACTAAGTGCCCAGACTGTGACAGGGACATTCCCTATGCACCATCACCACAGGAGCTGGAGGACATGATGGAGGAGGCTCGCATGCGCATCCTGAAGGCTCAGAAGGTATTGTTCACCCCACTGGATCCTACTAACCACAATGTTCATCATAGTCACCCTGACCTTGCGTACAGAGATGGGTCTAATCGCCCGTTCAGCCTGTTCAATGTACAACACATGGAAGCAATGGTCACCTAAAAAGAGGATGAGGTCGAATGTTCTGTTGTTCTGAAATATGTAAAATCAATGTGTTCGATTGGATATTACGTTAGAAATTGTTTTTGTTTCTTTAATCACAGCCTGTACCTCTGCTTTTCCTCACTTAGTTGTAGCTTTGTTGATACACTTCTATAATTTGGTTGGGATGACCCATAAGAATATAATTAACTTTTTAGCCCACAGGGAAGGAACTATTGACTTTGGTGAATGTAATGGGTTTAGCATGAAGTTGACAGATGAATCATTAAGAGTCCAGAATGAATGGTGCCTAAACTGGAAACTGATGTTGGTTTCCTACCAGACAAGCTACTGGAAGCAGTACAGCGCTGGAATGCTGAACCGAGAGGCAGCCAGGACCCTGATCAATACAGCTGAGAACATGACAGACCACAAGGGAAAGTAAGTGCTGCTCTCGTTGACCTCACTCAAAAAGATATAGGACCACTTGGTTCAGTCCGGGTCTATGTGTTTATAATCGCATACGTTGAGCTAAGACAGCAGCTGATGACATCATTACCTGTGAGAAATACTGATCTGTTACATACTGTTCTTTTTTTGAATGAGCTGATCGAGCTATACTGCTTACAACAAAGACATTTGGCTAGAATTAATGGAGGCTATGATTGATGAGCATCTTCCATTGTTTTTATAGTCATTGTGTAAGTGTGTGGCACCCTTTGGAAAAGGGGGCACCACTTGGAAGACTCTAACCTCAGTAATTGCACCTTATTATGTACTTACATTAAGCACCCCTTAAATATTTGACATCTCTGGGTCATGATTCTATTATTGTTCATGTCATAGTCCTAGAGGTTTATTGGCCTATGGCAATGTTAATAGGCCAAGTAATATACAGTGCATTCGGTAAGTATTCAGACCCATTGACTTTTTCCGCATTTTATTACGTTACAGCCTTATTCTAAAGTGGATTAAATCATCCCCCCCCCCCCCCCATCAATCTACACACAACACCCCATAATGACAAAGCAAAAACAGGTTTTTAGAATTAAAATAAATAAAAACGGCCAAAATCTGTTCACATGAGATAAGCAGACCAAGTGGTCTTTTTTTTGTATGGAGGTCTATGGGAGAGTGTTGAATAACATGAGTCTTATTTGATCGAATTGAAGTTTCGTAATGTTTATGCTGTTACAAATAACGTACTGCTATAAGTGGATGCACGTGGCATTCCCGCAACTTTGAGAAAAATGACTTAGTTGTGCCTGTTGTTCACACACGTATCTGTCTTTTCATTGGCTAGAATGGTCCCACCTGATCTCGCCTCCTCTCGCCTGCCTTCCATCTTTGAGGACATGAATTTCCATTGTTAGAGCGGTCACCTGACTATTTTGCCAATATAATAGAAAAACTTTGACTGCGATAAAGTTACCATTAAGATACATATTGGTAACATTAGTTTACTTAGCTAGCTAACTAAAGTTACTTTGAAAAGTAGCCAGCTAGTTCACAACTTAGTAATGTTAGTTACTTCCAAACTACTTTTTGATAAATTATCATATCTAAATGTGAATTGTTAGCTAACTAGACTAACGTTAGAAATTGCAAGTACAGATCACTATGGAGTCAGATGTTACGAGAATGTGTAATTTAGTTTATTAAACACCAAACTGTTTCAAGTGAGAATTAGGCAGGTCTGATGCTGAAAAACATATAATAATTTATTCCATTTGTAAAGCGATTTTCATTATACAAGAATCTCAAAGTGCAGAAAATAAAAGTATTGACACTACCGGTCAAAAGTTTTAGAACACCTACTCATTCAAGTTTTTTTTTGTTATTTTTACTATTTTCTACATTGTAGAATAATATTGAAGACATCAAAACTATGAAATAACACATATGGAATAATGTAGTAACCAAAAAAGAGTTAAAAAATCTAAATCTATTTATATTTGAGATTCTTCAAATAGCCACCCTTTGCCTTGATGACAGCTTTGCACACTTGGCATTCTCTCAACCAGCTTCATCTGGAATGCTTTTCCAACAGTCTTGAAGGAGTTCCCAAATATGCTGAGCACTTGTTGGCTGCTTTTCCTTCACTCTGCGGTCTGACTCATCCCAAACCATCTCAATTTGGTTTAGATCGGGTATTTGGTATTTGTGGAGGCCAGGTCATCTGATGCAGCACTCCATCATTCTCCTTCTTGGTAAAATAGCCCTTACACAGCCTGGAGGTGTGTTGGGTCATTGTCCTGTTGAAAAACAAGTGATGGTCCCACTTAGCCCAAACCAAATGGGATGGTGTATCGCTGCAGAATGCTGCGGTAGCCATGCTGGTTAAGTGCGTCTTGCTGGTGACACAGACAGTGTCACCAGCAAAGCACCCCCACACCATAACACCTCCTCCATGCTTTACGGTGGGAAATACACATGTGGAGATCATCCATTCACCCACACAGCGTCTCACAAATTTCCACCAGTCTAATGTCCATTGCTTGTGTTTCTTGGCCCAAGCAAGTCTCTTCTTATTATTGGTGTCCTTTAGTAGTGGTTTCTTTGCAGAAAAAGGCCTGATTCACGCAGTCTCCTCTGAACAGTTGATGTTGAGATGTGTCTGTTACTTGAACTCTGTGAAGCATTTATTTGGGCTACAATTTCTGAAGCTGGTAACTCTAATGAACTTATCCTCTGCAGCAGAGGTAACTCTGGGTCATCCATTCCTGTGGCGGTCCTCATGAGAGCCAGTTTCATCATAGCGCTTGATGGTTTTTGCGACTGCACTTGAAGACACTTTAAAAGTTCTTGAAATGTTCCGCATTGACTGACCTTCATATCTTAAAGTAATTTTGGACTGTCGTTTCTCTTTGCTTATTTGAGCTGTTCTTGCCATAATATGGACTTGGTCTTTTACCAAATAGGGCTATCTTGTGTATATCACCCCTACCTTGTCACAACACAACTGATTGGCTCAAACGCATTAAGAAGGAAAGAAATTCCACAAATTAACTTTTAACAAGGCACACCTGTTAATTTAAATGCATTCCAGGTGAATACCTCATGAAGCTGGTTGAGAGAATGCCAAGAGTGCAAAGCTGTCAAGGGTGGCTACTTTGAAGAATCTAAAATCTATTTTGATTTGATTAACACTTTTTTGGTTACTACATGATTCCATATGTTATTTCAAAGTTTTGATGTCTTCACTATTATTCTTCAATGTAGAAAATAGTAAAAATAAAGAAAAACACTTGAATGAGTAAGTGTGTCCAAACTTTATATATATATATATATATATATTTACTTATGCAAAGCAAATATATTTAACCATTAAGTTTGAGTATGCAGTGCATTCGGAAAGTATTCAGACACCTTGACTGTCCACATTTTGTTACGTTACAGCCTTATTCTAAAATGTATTAAATCGTTTTTTTTCTCTCATCAAACTACATACAATACCCCATAATGATAAAGCAAAAACAGGTTTTTAGAAATTGCTTCAAATTTATAAAAATGTAAAACCTTAAATATCACATTTACATAAGTTTTCAGACCCTTTACTCAGTACTTTGTTGAAGCACCTTTGGCAGTGATTACAGCCTTGAGTGTTCTTGGGTATGATGCTACAAGCTTGGCACACCTGTATTTGAGGAGTTTCTCCCATTCTTCTCTGCAGATCCTCTCAAGCTCTGTCAGGTTGGATGGGGAGCATTGCTGCACAGCTACTTTCAGGTCTCTCCAGAGATGTTAGATCGGGTTCAAGTCCGGGCTCTGGCTGGGCCCCTCAAGGACATTCAGAGACTTGTCCCGAAGCCACTCCTGCGTTGTCTTGGCTGTGTGCTTAGGGTCGTTGTCCTGTTGGAAGATGAACCTTCACCCCAGTCTGAGGTCATGTTGCGCTCTGGAGCAGGTTTTCATCAAGGATATCTCTGTACTCTGTTCATCAGGGATGCAAACTAGTCACCTTTCGGCGAAATTCACCGTTTTGAATCCAAAATAGGTGACCTACGTGAATCGTGTAGATTCGATGAGAAAAGTTTGAGGGGGGGGGGGGGGGGTCACTTAGAGCCCTACTGGCTGTAAACGAATGAGTGATGCGCGTTTGTAAGCAAACAAGTGATGCGCGTTTGGAGCAATACCGGCTGTATCTAAGGCTCAGCCAATCGTTCACATAACAACAGAATGCAGCATGTGACTGAAGAGAGAAAAGACAACCAGTTTGCTAGTTACATAATCAGCGCTCGCTCTGGAAAGACAGCAGTAGGGTGCAAAGGCAGTTTGCCAGTTACAGCAGTGTGTCCTTGAACGATAACGAAGAGGTAGGTGAGAAGCCTGACCACTGAGACGGGGGTGAGAAGGTGATGAAGTGTACTTCATGAGCTGTAACTGAAAAACAACTGGCATTTGGAAAATTAGGGAGAAAGTGTGCTGGAACAAGTATTGTTAGCATTGAATTCATGTTTTCCCGCTACAGTATGTGGTTAATTTTCAGAATGAGAGAATTACATGAAAAAGAGGCGTTGCTTGTTGGAGGAGCCGACCCTTTAAAAAAGAAAACGCCTAAAATGACATACCCAAATCTAACTCCAGGACATGCATATTCTGTAGCTCAGGACATGCATATTCTTGATACCATTTGAAAGGAAACACATTTTTGTGTTCCACAAGTTTGTGGAAATGTGAAATTAATGTAGGAGAATATAACACATTAGATCTGGTAAAAGATAATACAATGAAAAAAATTGTTTTTTAAAGTTTTTTTATACCATCTTTGAAATGCAAGAGAACAGCTATAATGTATTATTCTAGCCCAGGCGCAATTTAGATTTTGGCCACTAGATGGCAGCAGTGTATGTGCAAAGTTTTAGACTGATCCAATGTACCATTGTATATCTGTTCAAAATGTTGTATCAAGACTGCCCAAATGTGCCTAATTGGTTTGTTAGTTGTGCACTCTCCTCAAACAACAGCATGGTATTCTTTCACTGTAATAGCTACTGTAAATTGGACAGTGCCGTTAGATTAACAAGAATGTAAGCTTTCTGCCCATATCAGATATGTCTATGTCATGGGATTTTTTTTGTTGTTACTTACAACCTCATGTTAATCACATTAGCCTATGTTACATTTACATTTACATTTAAGTCATTTAGCAGACGCTCTTATCCAGAGCGACTTACAAGTACATATATTCATACTTTTTTTGTACTGGCCCCCCATGGGAATCGAACCCACAACCCTGGCGTTGCAAGCGCCATGCTCTACCAACTGAGCCACACGGGGCCACGTGTTAGCTCAACCGTCCCGCAGTGGGGACACCGATCCCATAGAGGTTTTACACAAGTTGATTCAGGTATCAAGTGTAGCTAGAGCTGGGCCTGGCTTATGCTGGATGCCAATAGAGGTGAAAGAAATGCCACACACTTTCCCTCTTTCAATACAGTGGATAAAAAGGGGTATGCCAGGTGTACTCTCTTCTTGAAAGAGATCAATTATGCCAACAAAGGGTATTATGCTCTGCTGGCACATTGTAGAACAGATGTCCACAGGCAGAAAGTGTACAATGTAATAACGTGCAGTGTAGCCCAACGATATTGCTTTTGTTGTGTGGAACTTGACAGTAACACTTGTGTGAGTGGAGGGGATTATTACATTTTTTACTCAGTGAACGTTATTTTTGTAGCCTTACAAAGTGGCCACTATAATAGAGCAAAAATAGAATGCCTGTTTGTTTCATTCTATTTCTACTTTAAGATTTTTTCTCCCAAGTGCAATATTTAGATGTGTGTGGTCACAAGCGTTCTATTATAAAGGCTGTCATGGCTAACTGCAATATTAGTGTATTGTTTTTTCTCAAGACTTGAGTGTCATTTTTAGTAAAGTATAGGCACAATCTTTTGCTGTGAGTTAGGTTCACATTAACCACTTTTTTATTTTACACACAGACTGATCATGTAGATCACATTATTTGTTGTTTAATTAGTTAAAACCTGCATTTTCCCCTAGCAGGGATTTTTTTGCATGTTTCAGTGAGGAGGGGAAAAAAGTGTCACTTTTTTGGGCCTTCACCAGTTTGCATCCCTGGTTTATCTTTCCCTTGATCCTGTCTAGTCTCCCAGTCCCTGTCGCTGAAAATCATCCTCACAGCATGATGCTGCCACCACCATGTTACACAGTAGGGATGGTACCAGGTCTCCTTCAGACGTGATGCTTGGCATTCAGGCCAAAGAGTTCAATCTTGGTTTCATCAGACCAGAGAATCTTATTTCTCATAGTCTGAGAATCCTTTAGGTGCCTTTTGGCAAACTCCAAGCGGGCTGTCATGTGCCTTTTACTGAGGAGTGGCCTCCGTCTGGCCCCTCTACCATAAAGGTGTGATTGGTGGAATGCTGCGGAGTTGTCCTTCTGGAAGGTTCTCCCATGTCCACAGAGAAACTCTGAAGCTCACCTTCCTGACCAAGGCCCTTCTCCCCTGGGCCGCCAGCTCTAGGAAGAGTCTTGGTGCTTCCAAACGTCTTCAATTTAAGAATGATGGAGGCCACTGTGTTCTTGGGAACCTTTAATGCTGCAGAAATGTTTTGGTACCCTTTCCCAGATCTGTGCCTTGACACAATCCTGTCTCGGAGCTCTACGGACAATTCCTTTGACCTCATGGCTTGGTTTTTGCTCTGACATGCACTGTCATCTCAAGGATGATCAATGGAAATAGGATGCATCTGAGCTCAATTTCGATTCTCATAGCAAAGGGTCTGAATACTTATGTAAATTAGGTATTTCTGTTTTTTATTTGTAATCAATTTACCTTTTTTTTTTTTATAAAAGTCTATTTTTCATTTTGTCATTATGGGGTATTGTGTGTAGATTGAGGACCATTTTTTTTATTTAATCTACTTTAGAATGAGGCTGTAACGTAACAAAATATGGAAAAAGTCAAGGGGTCTGAATACTTTCCGAATGCACTTTAGTTATGTGTGGTTTATTTTTAGAAAGTGGAAATATGAGTTCATATACAGGTATATGATATATATTGAGGACTGTTTAAGTATAGGAGAAGAAATGTTTGCAAAAATTGGGAGAGTAATGCATATGTTTCTGTCTTTGTTTAGGTTCATGAGTGTTCAGGATGTCAAGAAATACTGGGAGCTGAAAGGTGTTTTTGTGTCTCTTCGGAGGAGTCTAGAGGACTGGCTGTACAATGTCAAGCTTGATAAACTTAAACCATCAAGGTAAGAAAGCACAGCTGAGATTTACTGTAAACGAATTTAGACCACCAGGTTACACAGTGAAATAACGGTATTATATAGCTGCTCTAATGACACATAATGTACACAACGATATGTTGTATTTCAGGAATGCGATGCTCAAGTGGTGCTACCAGGTTGTCTTCAGCCTCCCCTTTGAGTATTTCATCTACGCATTGATTGTCCTCAATATCTTCCCCATCATCCTGGAGTTCATCCCAGCGATCAGTGACAAACATAACCTAGAACTCAGTGTTATCAACTACATCTTCTTCAGCGGCTATCTTGTGGAGGCTATACTGAAGGCAGGACATAGGCCTACACTAAAATACATGTCAAATAAAAATTATCTAATACACAATACCTTCGCATAATGTCAGACATTTGGGTTTTAAGACCCTCTGTGACACATTTCCTCTTGTTCTACAGGCTTTGGCCATGAGGAAGGCCTATATCTTCAATCACTGGAACCAGTTTGACCTCTTCATTATCGTCTTGGCTTGTGTTGACATATTCCTGGACCATTATTTAGAAACCACAGCATATGTTGTCAATATTCACATGATAAAAATTGTGAAGGTGTCTAAAATGATCCGCCTTACCAGGGCACTTCGTTTGGTGAAGGTATGCTATGGTTTGACGGTACCATAAAATCTATGATCAGTGATATACACTGAGTGTAAAAAAAACAACAACATTAGTAATACCTTCCTAATATTGGGTTGCCCCCCTTTTGCCCTAAGAACAGCCTCAATTTGTCAGGGCAAAGAATTCAACAGGGATGCTGGCCCATGTTGACTCCGATGCTTCCCACAGTTGTGTCAAGTTGGCTGGATGTCTTTTGGGTGGTGGACCATTCTTGATACACACAGTAAAGTGTTGAGCGTGAAAACCCCAGCAGCATTGCAGTATTTGACACAAACCAGTGCGCCTGGCACCTACTACCATACCCCGTTCAAAGGCACTTAAATATTCTGTCTTGCCCATTCACCCTCTGAATGGCACACATACACAATTCATGTCTCAATTGTCTCAAGGCTTAAAAATCCTTTAACCTGTCTCCTCCCCTTCATCTACACTGATTGAAGTGGATTTAACAGGTGACATCAATAAGGGCTCATAGCTTTCACCTGGTTTCACCTGGCCAGTTTATTTCATGGAAAGAGCAGGTGTTCCTAATATTGTGTACACTCAGTGTAAATTTTACATAGCTTTGCAGTACATTTTTCTAAGGTTATCCAGTTGCATTTAGCGATGCTGTGAATCTTAATAATCTTTTGTTGAATGTATATGTTTCAGATCATCATTCCCAAGCTCATAGAAATCATAAACCGTCAGATCCATAAGCAGCTCAGTTTTGGGTATGACATCGGGAAAGGCTATGTCATCGGAGAGGAGCACATAAGCAAGATCATTGACCATATCTCTGATGACAAAAGCATATCTAAGGTGTTTTTAAATTACATTTACAGTACAGTATACAACAACAGATGTTGATCTTTTCACAACATGATATCATGTTTAGACCTCTCATAGTAAAGAAATCTCAGGTACCTACCTTTATTTTGTTGCTTTTTTTGCAACACAGATATGTATCTAGCCAAATAATAATTACTCCATAGCCCTAGAATGTGTTGGGATTATGTACATCACACCACACCTTGTGTTGCAGAAATTGAAAAGAATACTGGAGAGAAACTGCCAGCAAGCTGTCAGGGAGATTGGTAAGAGAGTAGGGGAGACATACAAGCAATGTTACTGCATGTACACTGTCTGTATCTTCAGTATATCAGTCATGCTAAATAAAGGCCATCACTTTAACCGGGGTCACTGTGGGATCACAAATATAGTATAGTTAGTTGGCTTTAACTCACCAACATCTTTCACAGCAACAATCCTTCAGTCCTATTTACATGTCAAGTATCCTACATTGAACCTCCCCTAAATTGATATAGATTAAAAAAGTATTCAATGAAACAATGACAGAATCCTTCAATGGACTGATGTTGATGCTCTTGACTGGCCGGTATAGTATGTAAGGGATAACCAACGAGGGGCTATCCGTTCTATGGGAAATAATGAACAACGTGTAAAGTGTGTTCCACTATACATCCACCGAGTTGCATTATTTTCCAAAGAACGCATAGAGTCCCCAGTTTACTATCCCTTTTATACCATGGCTATAATTGAACACATGTGCCGATATAAATGTGTTCGTTTTCCTGTATAAATGTGTTCATTTGCTGGTAGAAATGTGTTCAACATCCACAAGTAGCTAGCATGTTTAGTAGATACCTACAGTAGTTGCCGTGGTAACCAAACAGACTTGCTAGTTTAGCTAACCAAACCATCAATCCGAGCTTGCCATTATTAAAATCTAATTCAACAATGCCAATAATGTTTTCAATTCGACTTTTGTTTTCAAAAGCAGCTCAAACATAGAACATGTAAGAATAAATTATACCCATTTAATTCTACAGTACATTATAGGCAAATAATGCACGCTCTACAATGCCCTTCAAGCCAATCAGAAACAAATATTCAACAATGCCATGGCGATTTAAAAAAAAAGTTTTTTTGCAAAGGCGAAAGTCTACAGAACCTTAGTACACTTTGTTCATAACAGATTCTAGTTTTGGGAACAGAAAACTATTGAGATCAAATGTTTAATCGATGAGAAAATGTGCAGAAAGTCAGCCAAAATCCATCTCGTTCCATCCTCTCATGGAATTCTTAATTCTTCTGTCAGCCAATCAGCATTCAGGGCTCGAACTACCCAGTTTATAATGTGTGATATTCTAATTGTGTACCTTGGTTAATGGAGGAAAATGCACTGCTAGCCAATCATCATACAATCATTTTAACTTGCGTATAGTTGAAGTTGTTCTAGTCATGCATGTAGGGATTCTACGGACCTACGTTCTGACCAAACTTACTTGAGAGGGAGAAAAAGGGAGCAGGCTGGGGGATCAAGTCTGTGTACTTTTAGAGCAACTATCTTTTTAGATACAACCATCAAAGGAAATGGGACACATCAGGAAATACGAATGATTGGGCCCCTGGTATCGGGAAGCTAGCAGGGCTTTGGAGAAAAGGTATGGGATGTAACTACCAGTCCATTGTACGCCATCAAAGACAGAAACAGGACATAGGTGACTCCTCAAAGTAGGGGACCTAAATGTGTTCTGGGAGAACACAAGGGCTCAGTAGGATACTGGTAATAATGCCTCATGGAGCCATTTTCTCAGATTCCCAGCATGCTCTCCTGCTGGACGAGATTGATGCTTCTTTCTGAAAACTATATAACACCTTTCATTAGCATTTAGAAAGAGCAGATCTGTGGTGACCTTAGGGAGTCTTCACAGGCACAAAGCAGGATTACACACTACAAGTATATGTAAAACAGCTTGATTTTCTATTTGTGAAATAGAATTATGTAGCCCTCAGTGCATCTCAGGTTCTTTTTGTTATTTGATAGCAAGCTTACGCACAGTGTGCTAAGTTTACAACTGACAGGAGTGTGACTGAGGACACCGTGTGGGATCTTTTTTCAGGCTTGCTGCAGAGAGACCATCCTGAGATTGCCGTCTCGGTGAAGACCAGACAGGCCATACGAGCCGTGCTGAACAGTGAGAGAGACGCCATTCATACACTCGTGTCCGGGGGACTCTTAGATGACATAGAAGCATCAAAGCTGGAGAAGGTGCTTTCAGTTTGCTCCTCCTGCCATTTACAATGCCTCCAATTAATTTCTTCATTGGAGAAATATATGTATATGTATATATGTATATACATACATATATACATACATATACATATATATATATATACATATACATATATTGTTACCTCTGACTCTGACTATACAGAAAGTTAGTTTTATTATTGATAAATTAATGAATGTTACATTTTTCCCTTTGGTAGATGATTGAAATAAAAATGAAGAAATTGATCAAATTTCCACCAACAATCCCAGCAGCAACAGCAGAGGAGCTTCTGCAGAATTTGCCTTGGCTGAATAAAGACAGCACCCAGATTCAGTTCATCAAGGTAGAGCACACTTCTCCCAGACCCTTGCCTTTAGAATGATAATTGTTTTTATTTTCTGTATTATACCAATGTTTCTTTCATGCAATTCTTTTTCTTCTATTTATTGTGTTATTTCAGACAGTGGCCAAGCTTCTTTTCTTTGACTTTGGAGACACCATCATACAAGAAAATGATGACCCTCAAGGAATACACTTGATTGTCTCTGGCCTGGTTAAGGTATGTACTGATATGCACAAATAGTAAAAGGGATAACATACTACTGAGCTGAAGTTGTGTTAATCAGTGGTTACTGTTCTGAAAATGAATTCCCGTTTTTGTATCAAGCGGTTTTCATTTGAAATATGATCAGACACAAAAAACACAAACTTGAAACAACACTGCTAGACGTAATAGTTGGGAATGAATGTCTTTGGCATGACACATTATTTTCATAGCAAACAAAATAATGACTGGCTGATATTCATCTGCCTACTACTCACCAGTAGTTTCTTTCCCAATCTTCACCACAAACTAATTACCTCTCTCCGTCACATTGTAACTCTGTAGAACACAACATCAAGTATACAGTCAATGCTATTAATATTTGGAAATTACACTTAATCACTTGTCATTTTGGTCACCTTAAAATGGAACACAATGTAAGCTATTTCAACACATTACAGTGTGACAGTGCAATTATGGGTCATTTTGAAAGGCAGGGGATAATAGCGCTCTCTTTGTACAGACACCTTTACTTACCTTGTGATCTTACGCCGTTGTTCAAAAGCAGCTCATTTTCTATACCAATTCTTGTTGCTTTGCCTCTGAATACAAAACTGGATTATTATTTTTTTAAGTCATTGTCCCATTCATGTTGTTAATGCAGTATAAGGCATTGGTTTCAGGACCTGATATTAAACAATATTCAGAAACATTGATGAACACGTTTCCTACATTTTCTTTATATCGAATTTCTCCTTCGGTAGATACAGTAAGCCAAAGTACCTTCAGGGACACTTATTTGTTGAAGCTTTATTAAGGATAGTAGAAAACAAACTAGAAAGGGAAGTCTCAAATGGAAATATTGAGTGCAACAACAATCTCTAAGTAGTAGAAGGAGGGCTGTATTGTAGTACAGTATTTTATTCAAAATTATTTTTGTAATTAGCAAGGTCGTAAAATGTTAAAAGCACAAACATCCCTTTGTTACTTAGGGCTCTATTCAATCTTTAACACTGAAGCTCTACAGATTCCGCAATAGAAATTTAAAGGGAATTTTCCGATTGAAACGACATATGCAGTGGTTACCGTGAATGCAGTTTCCACTAAGCGGGAACATTGCCTTTTAAATTTCAATCACGCTGTAAAGCTGAACTTCCGCAATTACTGTATTAAGAAATTGTCTTTTGCTACGTTTTTTTGTTTGTTTGATCTCCTTATCCTCGAATGGTTTGAACTTACCAACGTCACAGGTCATTTTCACATTGTATGAAGACGGAGTGTGTAATAAGCTCTATGACTCTGAGTCATGGAGCAGCACGATGGGCATAAAAGCAAATGCTTTGTTACCTATGAGGTAGACCAGCTGTCACACTTACAAACTGCAGTATCCTCTTCTCAGAGCTTCCATCCTTATTCCCCGGGTCACATTGATGACGCTGGTTGATGCATCTTCTTCAAGAGGCGTAATTAAATGTACACATCCCCAGCTTATGTTTTTACATTATACTTTACATGGAAGGGTTTCCGGTTGTTGAAATGGAAGCTGGACCTTGAAATGATCTCTTATGTCGATGCTATTTGTATTATTTACGAGGTAATTTATATCCATCTGGTCTTATAGCGTAAGCTCCCCTAATCATCAAACAATACCAAAATCACTTGATTGACGCTCTGTGATCATAACCTTATACTGTATGGATGTGAATCTCTGAACCGTACTGTATCGCAGATGACTGGAGGAAGCCCAAACCTTGGAGGCAAGAGGCCCAAGGAGAAGACCAGACTGACAGACTACAGGAGCTGCGGGGCCATCATGGGAGAACTCAACTGTCTCACCCAGCAGTCTATGGAGATGACGGTCACCTGTGAGACAGCCACTCAGGTCTCTCTACAGTTCATTTACTAAACTTTGTTCGCATGAAATGGCCTACATATGTCAGTGAAAACAAGTGTTTGAGAACCTTATCCAATCTCAAAGGTCAGATCAGTACAAATGTAAAGGAGAATAGTATGGACAAAGTGGGCAATATTATCAAGACTCTTTCCAGAATGGCCCTGTATTTGATGCAGGTTTTGGAGAAAGCCCAAGTAACTGAACATCCACTCCGCTGTCTGATAATAGCTATGTCAGACAAGGGTGTGATCTTTCACGACATAGATAATTGAGTGCAAAAACGTCACTGTGAGGTTGATAAACTAGCCATAAGGCCTCTTCTCCAACTGTTCCACATAACCATGGAGACAATTGTTAGACAAACCTTATCTGTCATTTTTTCCCCTGTCTATATTTTTCCTGATTGTTTGTCCATGGTTTCTCCCCAGACCTGCTTCATTGCTATTGAATCTCTGTTTGAGGCGTTTGATGTTTTCCCCGAGTTCCCGTCTCTGGAGTATATGATCTGGCGCTCCCTGGCAGTGAAAATCAGCACCAGCACATTCATGGAGCACATTATCTATCAGGTACTATCAACTTAGCGCTCTATGGTGCAATATGTAGTAAAGAGCCAAACTGCTTACGCCTAGGTTTCATTGAAATAAATGGGAGTCTCACACTCTGCAAGTTACACATCCACTGTACCATTCCTATAAAGTTAAACAAAGAAAATGGCCATAATCGCAGCACAGATTGAGAGCGTGAGTTGCGTTACTTAGCATTCTGTAGAACCAGCGGACAACAGACAGTATTGTTAGACAGTTCCAAAATCATTTGAACAAAATCCTTTTCCCTCACAGGGCTGGAGTTACCACAGGATTTGTTCTCATCTGGCCCGGGCCTATCTGGTAGACGTGGAGGTGAACAGGAAGTTTGACGTGTATGACGGCACCATGGAGGACGTGGTGGTGATCTATGGGAGTTGTGATGACCTTGCGTCCCAGTGCTCCTACAACGCCCCAGCTCTCATCAGCAGGACTACTCACCAGGTTACTATACAACTCAGATGTCACCTTCTCATACTGTGGCTACACTAGTCAACTTGACATTCACTGACTGGGAAATAGTGCCACCTGCTGGAGACATTGTCAGTGCAACAGTGTCATGTTAAAAATGTCCGACATCCTCAGATAAGTTGCGCTATTGTATGTATTTCTATTGTTTTTACCTCTTCATTCAGATGGAGAAAGTGTTAACTTATTTTGTTTTAACTCAACTCGGTATAGGTACTGGGCACAGCAAACACCACCAAACTGTTGATCGTGCCAAGTGAGCATTCTGAAATGAAGCGGACCGTCTCAGAGCTTCCAAGACAGGACAGTGTTCCCTGTCTGAGACATGCAGCTCATAGGAGAGGTGAATGAGGGCTTACAGTCAGCCTCAGGGTGATTACGTGGGTTGTCCCTGCTCTCTTCTGAACCTAGAATGATGCATGTCTTTGTAAGATGGGCAGAATGATAAACTAGCATTATGACCAAGCCCTTCAGTACTATAATTTCAAATGGGCTTTAGATAATTGTTATTTTAAGTACAATGACCAACACTACTGGCTTTACAAGTATTGCAAGTGAATTGACATCGGACTCTCCTCTTTCTCTCCCGGCAGCATCTAGAGATGATCGATCAGGGCTGCTGAGAACAGTAAGCGTAAGTTAATATAATGAACTGTATCTTATCATGTTTAACACATTAATGAAGTGAAATAGTGGCCCCAGAGAGGAACATCCGTCTTTCTTTGAAGGTGACGTCTGAGAAGGGTTCTCCAAAGAGAAGTTGTTCATCACTTGACAAGGCCACGTGATGATAGGGTATGACTGTGCAGCTGCTGGCCATACAGGCCCAGACACAACCTGCCAGGCAACCTGAATCTGTAAAACTTATATAAGCAAATATTTGTTTTCAAATGTATCATACTGATTTAATATTAAACATATTTATTTCATAGCGTTTGTGTGTTACTGTTTTAAGCTCAAACCTACTTGTCATCCAAGCTGTTCAAGGCTCAACTATTGTGCACTGGCTATACTAACTGCCGTTTGACTAATCCAAAATCTACTCTGGGAAAATAACACTGTACTAGCAAAGCACATGAGCATTTGAACACCTAGATTAATTGAACAGAAAATGCCCCCAAGTTTGTTTGAATTGAATCCCTCGATTAGGCTTGGCTCGCAGTCGGCGTTCCAATTCATCCCAAAGGTGTTCAATGGGGTTGAGGTCAGGGCTCTGTGCAGTCCAGTCAAGTTCTTCTACGACAATCTCGACAAACCATTTCTGTATGGACCTCGCTTTGTGCACTGGGGCATTTTTTTATGCTGAAACAGGAAAGGGACTTCCCCAAGCTGTTGCCACGAAGATAGAAGAAACCGTCTAGAATGTCATCCATTGTATGCTGTAGCATTAAGATTTCCCTTCACTGGAACTAAGGGGCCTAGCCTGAACCATGAAAAACAGCCCCAGACCATTATTCCTCCTCCACCAAACTTTACAGTTGACACTATGCATTCGGGCAGGTAGTGTTCTCCTGGAATCCACCAAACCCAGATTCGTCTGTCGGACTGCCAGATGGTAAAGCGTGATTCATCACTCCAAGGAATGCGTTTCCCCTGCTCCAGAGTCCAATGGCGGCGAGCTTTACACCACTCCAGCCGACGCTTGGCATTGCGTATCTTAGACTTGTGTGCAGCTGCTCGCCCGTGGAAACCCATTTAATGAAGCTCCAGACGAACAGTTATTGTGCTGATGTTGCTTCTAGAGGCAGCATGAACTCAGTAGTGAGTGTTGCAACTGAGGACAGAAGATTTTTGTGCTTCAGCACTAAGCGGTCCTGTTCTATGAGCTTGTGTGGTCAACTACTTCACGGGTGAGACGTTTTCTCTCCTAGACATTTCCACTTCACAATAACAGCACTTAGTTGACTGGGGCAGCTCTAGCAGGGTAGAAATTTGACAAACTGACTTGTTGGGAAGGTGGTATCCTATGACGGCGCCACGTTGAAAGTCAGTGAGCTCTTCAGTAAGGCCATTCTACTGCCAATGTTTGCATATGGAGATTACATGGCTGTGTCCATTTTATACACCTGTTAGCATCAGGTATGGCTGAAATAGCCAAATCCACTCATTTGAAAGGTTGTCCACGTGTGTGTGTGTATATACAGTCAAACGTTTGAACACCTACTTATTCCAGGGTTTTTCTTTAGTTTTACTATTTTCTACATTGTAGAATAATAGTGAAGACATCAATACTATGAACACATGGAATCATGTAGTAACTAAAATTGTTAAACAAATCAAAATAAGTCATATTTGAAATTCATCAAAGTAGCCACCCTTTGCCTTGCTGACAGCTTTGCACACTCTTTGCATTCTCTAAACCAGCTTCCTGAGGTAGTCACCTGGAATGCATTTCAATTAACAGGTGTGCATTGTTAAAAGTTCATGTCCTTAATATATTTGAGACAATCAGTTGTGTTGTGACAAGGTAGGGCTGGTATACAGAAGAAGGTCCTATTTGGTAAAATACCCATATTATGGCAAGAACAGCTCAAAAAAGCAAAGAGACACGACAGTCCACCATTAAGGCAATAATGAACATTTCAAGAACTTTTAATGTTTCTTCAAGTGGGCGCAAAAACCATCAAGCGCTATGATGAAACTGGCTCTCATGAGGACCGCCACAGGAAAGGAAGACCCAAAGTTACCTCTGCTGCAGAGGACACATTCATTATAGTTACCAGCCTCAGATTGCAGCCCAAATAAATGCTTCACAGAGTTCAAGAAAGAGACACATTTCAACTGTTCAGAGGAGACTGCGTGAATACGGCCTTCATGGTAGAATTGTTGCAAAGAAGCTACTATTAAAAGCACACCAATACGAAGAAGAAACTTGCTTGGGCCAAGAAACACGAGCAATCGACATCAGACCAGTGGAAGTCCTTTGGTCTGATGAGTCCAAATTTGACATTTTTGCTTCCAACGGCCGTGTCTTTGTGAGACGCAGAGTAGGTGAACGGATGATCTCTGCATGTGTGGTTCCCACCGTGAAGCATGGAGGAGGAGGTGTGATGGTGCTTTGCTGGTGACACTGATTTATTTAGAACCAGCATGGCTACCACAGCATTCTGCAGCGATACACAATCCCAGCTGGTTTGCGCCTAGTGGGACTATCATTTGTTTTTCAACAGGACAATGACCCAACACACCTCCAGGTTGTGTAAGGGCAATTTGACCAAGGAGCGTGATGGAGGGCTGCATCAGATGACCTGGCCTCCACAATCACCCGACCTCAACCCAATTGAGATGGTTTGGGATGAGTTGGCCCACAGAGTGAAGTTAAAGTAGCCAACAAATGCTCAGCATATGTGGAAACTTCTTCAAGACCGTTGGAAAAGTATTCGAGGTGAAGTTGGTTGAGAGAATGCCAGAGTGTGCAAAGGGTGTCAACTTTGAAGAATTTAAAATATATTTTGATTTGTTTAACACAATACCACTTAATGACAAAGCGAGAACTGCTTTGTCGAAATATTTGCAAATATAAAACTGAAATACCTTATTTATATATTCAGACCCTTTGCTACGAGACTCGAAATTGAGTGCAGATGCATCCTGTTTCCATCGATGATCCTTGAGATGTTTCTACAACTTGATTGGAGTTCCCCTGTGGTAAATTCAATTGATTGAATAGGATTTGGGAAGGCACACACCTGTATATAGAAGGTCCCATAGTTGACAGTGCATGTCAGAACAAAAGCCAAGCCATGAGGTCGAAGGAATTGTCCATAGAGCTCCGAGACAGGATTGTGTCGAGGCAGAGAGCAGGATAAGGGTACCAAGAAATGTCTGCAGCATTGAAGGTCCCCAAGAACACAGTGGCCTCCATCATTCTTAAATGGAAGAAGTTTGGAACCACCAAGACACTTCCTAGAGCTGGCCGCCCAGCCAAACTGAGTAATTGGAGAAGGGCCTTGGTAAGGGAGGTGACCAAGAACCAGATGGTCACTGACAGAGCTCCAGAGTTCCTCGGTGGAGATGGGAGAACCTTCCAGGAGAACCTTCCAGAAGAACAACCATCTCTGCAGCACCACCAATCAGGTCCTTATGGTAGAGTAGTCAAATGGAAGCCACTCCTCAGTAAAAGGCACATGACAGCCCGCTTGGAATTTGCCAAAAGGCACCTAAAGACTCTCAGACCATGAGAAAACAAGATTCTCTGGTCTGGTAAAACCAAGATTGAACAATTTGGCCTAAATGCCAAGTCTGAAGGAAACCTGGCACCATCCCTGCGGTGAAGCATGGTGGTGGTAGCATCATGCTGTGGGGATGTTTTTCAGCAGCAGGGACTGGGAGACTAGTCAGGATCTAGGGAAAAATTAACAGAGCAAAGTACAGTCATGGCCAAAAGTTGAGAATGACATTAATTTTCAAAGTCTGCTGCCTCAGTTTGTATGATGGCAATTTGCATATACTCCAGAATGTTATGAAGAGTGATCAGATGAATTGCAATTAATTCATGCAAATGAACTGAATCCCCCCCAAAAAAACATTTCCACTGCATGTCAGCCCTGCCACAAAAGAACCAGCTGACATGTCAGTTATTCTCTCTTGTTGACGAGGACAAGGCTGGAGATCACTCTGTCATGCTGATTGAGTTCGAATAACAGACTGGAAGCTTCAAGGAGGGTGGTGCTTGGAATCATTGTTCTTCCTCTGTCAACCATGGTTACCTGCAAGGAAACACGTGCCGTCATAATTGCTTTGCACAAAAAGGGCTTCACAGGCAAGGATATTGCTGCCAGTAAGATTGCACCTAAATCAACCATTTATTGGATCATCAAGAACTTCAAGGAGAGCGGTTCAATTGTTGTGAAGAAGGGTTCAGGGCGCCCAAGAAAGTCCAGCAAGCGCCAGGACCGTCTTCTAAAGTTGATTCAGCTGCAGGATCGGGGCACCACCAGTACAGAGCTTGCTCAGAAATGGCAGCAGGCAGGTGTGAGTGCATCTGCACGCACAGTGAGGCGAAGACTTTGAGGATGGCCTGGTGTCAAGAAGGGCAACAAAGAAGCCACTTCTCTCCAGGAAAAACATCAGGGACAGCCTGATATTCTGCAAAAGGTACGGGGATTGGACTGTCGAGGACTGGGGTAAAGTAATTTTCTCTGATGAATCCCCTTTCCGATTGTTTGGGGTATCCGGAAAAGAGCTTGTCCGGAGTCGTCAAGGTGAGCGCTACCATGTCCTATGTCATGCCAACAGTAAAGCATCCTGAGACCATTCATGTGTGGGGTTGCTTCTCAGCCAAGGGAGTGGGCTCACTCACAATTTTGCCTAAGAACACAGCCATGAATAAAGAATGGTACCAACTAATCCTGCGAGAGCAACTTCTCCCAACCATCCAGGAACAGTTTGGTGACAAACAGTGCCTTTTCCAGCATGATGGAGCACCTTGCCATAAGGCAAAAGTGATAACTAAGTGGCTCAGGGAACAGAACATTGATATTTTGGGTCCATCGCCAGGATACCCCCCAGACCTTAATCCCATTGAGAACTTGCGGTCAATCCTCAAGAGGCGGGAGGACAAAACCCCACAAATTCTGACAAACTCCAAGCATTGATTATGCAAGAATGGGCTGCCATCGGTCAGGATGTGGCCCAGAAGTTAATTGACAGCATGCCAAGGCAGATTGCAGAGGTCTTGAAAAAGAAGGGTCAACACTGCAAATATTGACTCTTTGCATCAACTTCATGTACTTGTCAATAAAAGCCTTTGACACTTACGAAATGCTTGTAATTATACTTCAGTATTCCATTGTAACATCTGACAAATATCTAAAAGACACTGAAACAGCAAACTTTGAAAATGAATGTGTCATTCAAAACTTTTGGCCACAACTGTACAGAGATCCTTGATGAAAACCTGCTCCAGAGCGCTCAGTACCTCAGACTGGGGCAAAGTTTCACCTTCCAAAAGGACAACGACCCTAAGCACACGGCTAAGAAAACACAGGAGTGGCTTTGGAAAGTCAGGACTTGAACCCGATCTAACGTCTCTGGAGACCTGAAATTGTGCAGCGGCTCTCCCCATCCAACCTGACAGAGCTTGAGAGGATCTGCAGAGAAGAATGGGAGAAACTCCCCAAATACAGGTGTGCCAAGCTTGTAGCGTCATACCCAAGAAGACTCGAGGCTGTAATCACTGCCAAATGTGCGTCAAAGTACTGAGTAAAGGGTCTGAATACTTATGTAAATTTGATATTTCAGATTTGTATTTAAGAAATTTGCTAACATTTCTAAAAACCTGTTTTTGCTTTGTCATTATGGGGTATTGTGTGTAGATTGAGGGGGGAAAAAATGATCATCCATTTTGACAAAGGCTGTAACTTAAAATGTGGAAAAAGTTAAGCGGTCTGAATACTTTCCAAATGCACTGTATAAAAATAATTAATGGTTGATGCATGATTGAAGCAATACCAAGAATATTCATTACACACGCATCATTATGCAGGTAGAATGTTTGACTTGAGTGGTACTGTAACAGTTGTAAAATGGAACCCATTTCCTACAGTTGTTCACCTTGGGTTTGTACAGTTTAATGTTGTCAACGGGGAGAGAACATGTGTATGGCACTAAGTAACAGAACATTATCTACCTTAATAAATTAAGTTAAAAACTATACCAAAGGTTTTCAAATCTTGCTCATGTTGAAAGGATACAAGAAACATTTACAAATAATAGCTGTGGCAAAATAAACCTTTGAATATTTAAAATTATTTTGATTCCTACCAACAAGCGTACTGATAAACATACCAACATGGGTTGCCGATTAACATTGTATGGTAGCTGGAAATAAAATTATCCGATTTTGTGCAGAAGGAAAACCCTATCAAAATCACACCAAGTTTTCCAATTGGTATATTTCAGGTATCTTCCGTTTCTGTATACATTTTCTTTTTATAAAATATTTTATTCATACAATCATTTTAACTATAGCAACATTACTATTTAACTTGGAGTGGCAAAATATCAGACGGATCACCTCATAACAATAGTATATAAACAAATGCAAAAAAATAATAACTGTATCCATTAGAGTATCTCTTCATTCAGTTCCAACTTTCTGTACAACTGTCTGTAATAGCCTAATATTAATATTGCTGGTCCTGATCTGGTGAAGTTAGTGCAGCAGCAGCTCTGACTCTGGACTTGCACTGCCCTCTACTGGTGGCCCAGGGAGAGAGCTGTGCGTGGCAGGAACCACACATCACCCTGGGCCGTTCACAGCTGCCGCCGGTGAGGCCACGCTCTGCTCTGTTCTATAGGCGGGCAGACAGAGGACACAGTGTAACATACTGGATGACACACACATCACAAGTGATTAGACATGCCAGACTGTAACCCCACAGCACAACCTCATTCTCGCTGACACTTACTTGGCTTCGTCCATTGCTGTTCCTTCTAGGGGACCATTAACAGCGTCACTGGGGACTTTTGATTTCTCATCTGAATGTTGTGCACTGTGGAAGGGAAAAAATAAAGATAGGACATCATGAGACAGAACCGGTACAACAGCATGTCTGAAAATAGCTCACTAGTACAAGACAGTTCCAGTGAAGGTGTAAGTTCACAACATGGAGCCAGACCCTGGTTTCGAACAGTTGCTGACAGGCTGGACAGATGCAGGGACCCTCTTCTCTGGTGTTCCACTCTCCCCCACCACGTACTTTGCAGATGCATCCTCTGAGGTAGACAACTTCACATCCTCACTGCAGAGAAAAAGGGAACATTTACAGAGCTCTTGCCATTTCAAACATTCAGAATGACAAAAGTAGACAGAAACCCCCCACTGTTTAGACACAGAACGGAAAAGACTGACGCATGCAGAATGGGAGAGACAGACCACATCAAAGCATTGGGCAAACGAATGTGTCGAAATGCGTATGGCGGTTAAAAATGGATGCAAGGAACAAAATGGACAGCAAATGGACAGAAGCAGCAAGAGTCCATTTAGATTTTCTGACCATCCACTTACAGCAGTTGCCTCTTTTTAAGAGTGAGCTTGTTTTGAAGAGCAGAACACGGAGATAATGACAGTTTTGAAACTCACCGAAATGATTCAAAGTTGTGTCAGCCATCGGTCTTGATTTTTGTCATAATTACTAGGCAAAACTAACGCACTCCAGGATATTTGGGTATTTGTAAGGGTCTTGTTCATTTTCTCTTTAAGGCCGGCAGTTATGTACGATTTATTTAACCTTTAATTTAAGCAGGCAAGTCAATTTAGAACACATTCTTATTTAAAATGACCTGGCAAAGTGAACTATATTTACAACTACCTAGATGGCATTTTATTTTTTATTATTATTTTTTTACCCCCTTTTCTCCCCAATTTTCGTGGTATCCAATCGCTAGTAATTACTATCTTGTCTCATCGCTACAACTCCCGTACGGGCTCGAGAGAGACGAAGGTCGAAAGCCATGCGTCCTCCGAAGCACAACCCAACCAAGCCGCACTGCTTCTTAACACAGCACGCCTCCAACCCGGAAGCCAGCCGCACCAATGTGTCGGAGGAAACACCGTGCACGTGGCCCCCTTGGTTAGCGCGCACTGCGCCCGGCCCGCCACAGGAGTCGCTGGAGCGCGATGAGACAAGGATATCCCTACCGGCCAAACCCTCCCTAACCCGGACGACGCTAGGCCAATTGTGGACCTCCCGGTCGTGGCCGGCTGCGACAGAGCCTGGGCGCGAACCCAGAAACTCTGGTGGCGCAGCTAACGCTGCGATGCAGTGCCCTAGACCACTGCGCCACCCTGGAGGCCGCTAGATGGCATTTTGAAGGTCTGTTGGACTTGAGATCCAAGCATAAAAACAAAGCTCACTGCTAGTAGAGCTGAGTTTTGCGCGACAACAGGACTACTGCTAGGCTAAGATTCATCTCTCTCCAGTTTATTCTGGCCACCTCACAATGCCATGAGCTACAAACCAAAGGCAATGAGACACCAGCACAAGGAGGTGGCGGATAAATTTTGAAGACTGCCTCAGCCAATCCACACCCCCACCTGGACATCGACAGAAAGGAGAACAAGGCCAACTCAAAGCCTGGGAGTGGCTAATCCTGAGGGCTGACGGCCAATTCACGACGTCATTGACGACCAAATCAATACATCTGAGATATACATGCAAATGGAGATGGCAAAATAATTAATAATAAATAAAAAAACTCAGTGGCTGACATGAAAACAAGACACGGCAGATGTCTGCCCCCCGACTGGCTGTACATACCGATAAGATTTCAACACTCTGAAGCCACACGCACACCAGAGAGAAAGAGGAAGCTCATGTTGTAAGTGTTGCAGTTAAAGTGAAGGACAGTTTCTCAAACAACACAGACAGACATGTAGGTTCGGCAGGTTTGGTGATACATAAATGGTATATAGATATTTATACAAGTCTACTGGAGTGTCCCTGCCTTGCATGGATTTAAGTCACTCAGTGCAGGAGGGGGAAAACGTGGCAAGAAACAGAGGTCAATTCCACATGCTCTGTGAGGTGAATGGCTGTGTTGTAAATGAAGGATTGGTGACCAGAGGAGTCATCAAAAGCCTTACCTCTTGAAAATGGCAGTTTCAGTTTTGGCATCTACAGTAAGGCTAACTGTTTCCTTCATGGATCCATTGATGACCGTCTCAGTGGTGACGGACTCCTCTGCGTCCGAGCCTCCGGCTTTCCCTCCAGGGGAGCTGGCTGGCTGGGCTGCCTCGTCCCCTGGCCACTGGTCAGAATCTGCGACGTCACACAGGGACAGCATCATAAGTGACCACAGAGTGAGCCGTAACACACTTATTCATGTATAGCTCAGTGGCAAACCTCACCTTCAGGCTGCATTGGTGCGTTGACACCCAAGGGGTCTCCTGTCTCTATACAGGTCTCCATTGCTACTGGGGAATTGCTCCTCAAAGGATCTTTGGGTCTGGAAGATTCAAGAAAAGGTCTTGAATTTGTCCTCTTAAAAATAGCCAAACTCAAATATAAGACATGGGAAGGCAGGGGAATAAACAGAACACCCGTCACCCCCATCCTTATTCATACTACATGGAAGGATAACGCAATATGGAAACGTGTGGCAATAAGGCCTTGGGACTGAGGGTGGTGGGATGATGAACCCTTACCTAACTGGTGAGAAGTTGCTAGAGAAGTCTGCCCAGCCCATGGCTTTGTCAGGGGAGGCGTTGGGGGAGCTCCAGCCAGCAGACTCTGGTATAACCGCAGGGGAGGAGGGGGAGGCTGGGGCAGCGGTGGTGGAGGCTGGGGCAGATTCTCCCATCGCCGTAGAACTCCCGGTGTCCATGGGTATGTCGTCAAAGTTAGCTGTCCACAGAGGCCCTGAAACAACAGGGCAGCCATCACAAAAAAGCAAGGCATCTTGAAAAGATCATACCAGACCGACCTACCCAACGAACCACTAACTCAACCCCAGTGCACCAACCCGGAACAATCCCTCACCAGTGTCCACCTCCATTCTGTCATCAGAGCTGGCGTTGTTGGGGTCAAAGGGATCACGTTTAACATCCTCCTCCTCAGAGTCTGTGCTCTCCTCACTATCTGTGCTGCCAGAGCTCCTAATGGGAGGCACAGAATGGACAAAAGTCAAGAAAATGTATCAAAATCACCCAAACCCAAATTGGTGCTTTGAATCAGCCTCAGAAGATGTTAGTCATTTGATTGACATATCCGTCAAGAGGCGCTGCCGTACCGAGGACGTCTCTGAGCGTCTGGTGCGAAAGTGACATCTTTCTCGTCCCAGATATCCTCCTCATCAGAGCCTGCATCTTCAAACTGCTGGATCTTCTCCTTACAGCAGGCCTCAAACAGAGCTATATTCGCCTGGAAGACAACACCAGTACCAGGGTAAAGCACAAGATACACAAAAAGATATGCTATGATGCCTCCACTTCCTCATTACTGTAAATGGGAAGAAAGGGAAAGGGAAGAAAATATGTATGTGCATCATTTTCATAGGTAACAGAACTTCAGACGTCTAGAGTGCAGCATTAGCTAAAGTAAAACGTTTTCAGTGTAAACTTAAAACGACTAAAACCAGGTAAAAAAGATTGTTGAAAAGATAATGGAGCAACTTGTTTTTTAAAAATTAGGATCATCTTTGAGAACTAACAATTACCAAAATAAAAACTAGTCTGGGAGAATCTGAAATTCCAAAAATGTCATGTGGCCCCCCATTGACTTGTGTTTTAATCACTTAGATAGCATAAGAACAAGAAATAAGCCATAGCAAAATGTGTAGCCTTGCAGGAAATTAGCTTCAAAACAGACATTCTGTCTCTGCGGCTGAAAAAATTCCCAGGGTAAAGACTAACAGCATTATAAAAATTGTAAACTTTAAGGCTTTGGGAGATAATAAAGTAGCAGTTTGAGGAAAATGATCTTACTCATTTTCACTAGAATTGAACAGATCTCCAGTACAAATGGAAGACAACATGGCATTCATTTTAACATCCTTTCACTACCTTTGAAATGCATTAAATTATATTAAGATACTTACACTTTCATTTGTATTCAAGGAAAAATTGATGTCTGATATTCTATCAAAGGGAATACTGAAATGTTAAAGAAAAGAGTTTAGTTTAGTTATATTAATTAGACAATGACCAAACACAATGGCTTCAGGACGCCTACCTACAGAGGCCCATTAACAGGTAGAAGGATGGCACAATGTTATTCACATGAAAGCAGCTTTATGCAGAAACTCCAGCCAGCCATTCCCATCTGGTCATTCTCCTCAGGGGCCGAACCGCCAGCAGATCACCCACATAAGAGCCAAAGGCACAGAGCAGGGTTGAAGTGCGCTATTTACTCCAAACTAAACTATGTAGGTTTTTACTCTGCATAGAAAAGTCTTGGGCGGGTCGCCTAAGTGTTTTTCCTCGGGCCGCCTATGTCCAAACAGTAAAAAAAAAAAAAAAAAAAGTACATGGAAAGACGTTTTTCAGTGTAAACAAACTACTAAAACCAGAAAGTATGTAGGAAAGATAACGGACCTAAGTATGTAGGAAAGATAACGGATACATTTTTAAATAAGATCTTTCAAAACGAACAATCCCCTAAGTAAAAGCTAGACAGTTAGGGAGAATCAAAAATTCCCAAAATTATGATTGGTGATTTTATAATATTCTGCTGCTTTCACATAGGATTTATGGTATTTAAAAAAAAAATGTTTTATTTAACTAGGCAAGTAATTCTATGCTAAACAATATTCAAAACAGATTTAAAAAAAGTTTGATTTACCAAGATGAGTCCCCACACTTGTCTCAAAGCAGCGCAATTGTGCCGTCACAATCAAAACAGTGCTGAAATTATAATCTAGTAGGCTTTTGCTTCAAATTTATTACAAGAATTGGATGACTTTGGGACGTTTCAGTAAGCAAGAACTTGATACATGCCTTCAATTGCACATACTTTATTCCAATAGTTTCATCATTCAGTGATATTTATTCCCACAGTAATTCGTTGTATCCATCCGGTTATGTTTAAGATAAAAGTGCATGTGGTGGGCTATGAGAAGAGATGGGTGAAGCGACATGTCTTGCAAAATGTATAACTGGCTGTCTAGCAACCACCAAGAGTTTAAGAGCGTAGTGGGTGCCAAAGCATTACGGTAACGTTAAATACTCTGCCGTAGGCAGAACTTTACTGAAATGATTAGTAGGTTGTTTGGCAGAACATTTTTTGGGCTTTGATACCGGCAATACCTTTCAGATATAAAGAAGAGGCGGTAAAAGTTGGCAGGATGATAAGGTTGGCGGAAAAACATCTTGGTAGAAAAGGGATATTTGACTCAGATAGCGTAAGGGATGGCAAAATGTGTAGAATTGCAGGAAGTGAGCTTTAAAACAGCTACATTGTCACTGTGGCCAACAGGAGGGCCTCAAATGTTTGGTCAGAGGCCCCACCCATGGCCACACCCACCACAAGCCCCATTTTGATCAAGAAAAAAATATTTTAAACTGTTTTGCAATTACCAATTACAAAGTTACTATCTGGACTCTGGTCCAAGCAAAGCATCAGTCTTAATTGACAGTGACACAGGCAATCTACTTTAATGGTAGAACTGTATAATATGAGCTACTTAAATGTAATAAGAACATTTGACATTCACGGGTTGCTGAATTCAAACTGGCATCCAATTAACCTACCACTTACTTTCCCCCACACTAGAGATATCATTATCCAAACAGTGGCATTTTATTTTCATATGTAAATGTTAATTGCAAACATGTATGTAACTTAAACCTTTGTACAGAGAAAGAAACTGATTCCCAGTCCTTTGTTAAGGAAGCAAAGAATGTATTAATAGAACACCAGTCTAGTCACCCCACACCCTTATTGAAATCTCCCAACCAGTAGAATAGCAGGTTATGAAGAAAACATGCAGGATTCAGTACTCACTCCACGACATCATCCTGATCGGCAAACTCTTCGTCATTGAAGCCAAACTGCTCAATAAAATTGGACGTCATTTGTTGCATCTGATAATCAGAAAAGGCCTGGCAAACCCAGGACCAACGATAATGATATAGTCTTGGCACTACAAAAAACTTCAAGTACTTCAAAACAATTGACTAATACTGTAGCTATAGGTTAATCGTTTAAAGATTAAGAGCACAAGCATACTTACAATTGGAAGACACGTTTAATATTCGTTAAAATTCACAAAATCAGTACTACTATTACTAGACAAGTACACTGCTCAAAAAAATAAAGGGAACACTTAAACACAATGTAACTCCAAGTCAATCAAACTTCTGTGAAATCAAACTGTCCACTTAGGAAGCAACACTGATTGACAAATTTCACATGCTGTTGTGCAAATGGAACAGGCGGAAATTATAGGCAATTAGCAAGACACCCCCAATAAAGGAGTGGTTCTGCAGGTGGTGACCACAGACCACTTCTCAGTTCCTATGCTTCCTGGCTGATGTTTTGGTCACTTTTGAATGCTGGCGGTGCTTTCACTCTAGTGGGAGCATGAGACGGAGTCTACAACCCACACAAGTGGCTCAGGTAGTGGAGCTCATCCAGGATGGCACATCAATGCGAGCTGTGGCAAGAAGGTTTGCTGTGTCTGTCAGCGTAGTGTCCAGAGCATGGAGGCGCTACCAGGAGACAGGCCAGTACATCAGGAGACGTGGATGGTAGCGGTCCTGCTGCTGGGTTGTTGCCCTCCTACACGTCTCCTGATGTACTGGCCTGTCTCCTGGTAGCGCCTCCATGCTCTGGACACTACGCTGACAGACACGGCAAACCTTTTTGCCACAGCTCGCATTGATGTGCCATCCTGGATGAACTGCACTACCTGAGCCACTTGTGTGGGTTTCAGACTCCGTCTCATGCTACCACTAGAGTGAAAGCACCGCCAGCATTCAAAAGTGACCAAAACATCAGCCAGGAAGCATAGGAACTGAGAAGTGGTCTGTGGTCACCCCCTGCAGAACCACTCCTTTATTGGGGGTGTCTTGCTAATTGCCTATAATATCCACCTGTTGTCTATTCCATTTGCACAACAGCATGTGCAATTTATTGTCAATCAGTGTTGCTTCCTAAGTGGACAGTTTGATTTCACAGAAGTGTGATTGACTTGGAGTTACATTGTGTTGTTTTAGTGTTCCCTTTATGTTTTTGAGCAGTGTATAATAATGTTAACAATAATATTTTTTAAGTATCAATATGGAGATTTAGCAGCATTTATATAGACTCATCCAGTTACAGACTTACTTGTTGTAAAGAGGAATCCTGGTGGAATCCGCTGTCCTTGAAGTCTACCTCGTCATCACTGGATGAGTGAATATGGTGTGTGTTCACCTAGTGCACAATGCAACCAACCTTATTACTAAGAGGACAACCACGAGACATCCTTCAAACAGCTTTGACATTACTGGCACTTCACCTTTCAGTACGTCAGTGTAAATACTGTATAACAGTGTACTCTGAAAACATATTTTGCCATTAAGTAACTGAGGTGTCTATCAGACTTACTAGGTCTACAGTGTTTCTCTTGTTTGTGTCAGCTAGCTGACCAGAAATGAAGGTCTCCCATCTCTCTCTGTCTTCCTCCGTGAGCTCTGAAATAACAGAGAAATAACAAGATGAGTCTATTCCACCTCCTTTCAGGATATAGTAAGGATTGTTTTTTCACTCCAACAACCTCATTCCTTTTGGGTGTCACAGCCCACTCACCTGAGAGGAGCTGCTGTATCTGTGCACTATTGGGGCCCTTGTCGCTGTTGTGCACTATTGAGTTCGCTATTCTGGTCAAATGGCCCATGTAGCCCTGTCTACGTCCACCCTCAGCCCTGCAACAGGAAACACTTACTGAAGCCTACCAGCACATTGTGGTGACATTTCTGTGAGCCTTCGCAAGGGGAAAAATCAAAGAGCTCACAAGAGATATAAAAAAACAAATCTGCAGTGGTCTAGTAACAACTAGACACATATCATTAATAACAACAGTACTTACTGCGCTTTCTCATTGGAGCTCCATGCATCAAGAATTCTCTGTATAAACTGGCACTTCTGAAACAGCTAAAACACAGCGCACAAAAATAATTGATTGACTTGTCTGATGAGTACCATTCTAGATGTAAAGAAAAGGGTGATGAAGCCTCACATGATTGATGAGGTGGCTTTCTCTGACAGGCTCCTGATCACTGTTGATTTTGAGGTTCTCACTTTGGGCTGGGGGCATCGCTAGGATCATTGCAGTGCATATTTCAACTTGTAAATGCAGGAAGTTATTCCATATATATTTGAAGTACATGTCCTGAGAATAAACAGATTGTTTTTTTGTTTTTTTTTAAACATACATTTATTTAATAAGAAAATGTTCCAAACCAAGTTGTTGAAGTGTGCATCATCCCTGTTGACCTTAGTTATGAGAAGGGGTAGTAAAGGAACTAGTGTCATGAAAGACAGAAATCCCTGTGCATAGCAGTCTAAATCCAGGTGCTGATTTACGGCAGGAACAACTAGTACTAAAAACCATGTGTAAAATATAAAAGACAGGAAACTTACGAGTATGACTCCTAGAGTGTTGAGGTTAATCAGCTCCATGTTGATGATATGAGTGTTGGTCTGCAGGAGGCTGGCCACTAGACGGACCACATTCAGCCGGGTGTTGCCCACTGGGGGGTCTAGCACTCCCCATGTGGTTTTCATGATATTCTTCTGCAAATATGGTGATGAAAGAAACAATCAGGCTCTCATTCAGTTGGTAACTCAAACACAATTGCCATTGGAGTGAACTTGTAGAGTGGACTGCACTTGTAGTCAATTTAGAGGAAAGACCACCCACTCTGAAGATAAATATGACTCAGTTAAACCGAGATTAAGAAAGCAGGATCACAACAAACAGAGAAATGTAGTAATAGTTTATTTAAAATATTGTGGTAGTTTTTTTATTTCAAGTTAATAACAAAGTGAAAAATCTCTATTTAGCTAACTGAAATGGCCTGAAATATCTGCAATGTTCAGTGTGTGTGTAAGATGACAGTACATGACCAAAAGTATGTGGACATCTGCTTGATGAACTTCTCATTCCAAAATCATGGGAAATATGGAGTTGGTCCCCCCCTTGCTGCTACATCCTAAATTATTCTGGGAAGGCTTTCCACTAGATGTTGGAACATTGCTGCTGGGATTCCACTCAGCCACAAGAGAATTAGTGAAGTCAGGCACTTATCTTGGGCGATTAGGCCTGGCTCGCAGTCGGCGTTCCAATTAATCCCAAAGGTGTTCCATGAGGTTGAGGTCAAGGCTCTGTCAAGTCCTTCCACACCAATCTCGACAAACCATGTCTGCATTAACCTTGCTTTGTGCACGAGGGCATTGTCGTGCTGAAACAGGAAAGGGCTTTCCCCAAACAGTTGCCACAAAGTTGGAAGCACAGAATTGTCTAGAATGTCGTTGTATACTGGAACTAAGGGGCCAAGCCCGAACCATGAAAAACAGCCCAAGACCATTATTCTTCCCCCACCAAACTTTACAGTTGGCACTATGCAGTCGGATAGGTAGCATTCTCATGGAATCCACCAAACCCAGATTCGTCTGTCAGACTACCAGATGGTGAAGCATGATTCATCACTCCAGAGTCCAATGGCGGTGAGCTTTACACCACTCCAGCCGACACTTAGCATTGCGCATGGTGATATTAGGCTTGTGTGCGGATGCTCGGCCATGGAAACCCATTTCTTGAAGCTCCCGTCGAACAGTTCTTGTGCTGACATTGCTTCCAGAGGCAGTTTAGAACTCGGTAGTGAGTGTTGCAACCGAGGACAAACGATATTTACACGCTACGAGCTTTGGCACTTAGTGATCCCGTCCTGTGAGCTTGTGTGACCTACCACTTCGCGGCTGAGCCGCTGTTGCTCCTAGACATTTCCACTCCAAGTCATTTTTATGCCCTGCACTTGTTGGAAAGGTGGCATGACATGTATGTGCCACGTTGAAAGTCAGAGCTCTTCAGTCAGGGCATTCTACTGCCAAAGTTTGTCTGTGGAGATTCCACCTTCTAGCAACAGGTGTGGCTGCAACAGCCGAATCCACTAACTCGAAGGGATGTCCACATACTTTTGTGTATATAGTATATGTAAAGTACTGTATTACCTTTGGGGGTTCCAGCAGCAGTTGATGGAAGTCTTTGAGCCTGGGTCTGACAGCCTCCAGAATGCTCTGATTGACTGAGAAGGATGGGTTGCTCATACCAGGAGGACAGATTTCCAAATGGCCTTCGAACCTGCAAACGACAGAACAGTACATCAGAAAAAGTGTCACAAAACAAATATGACACATAAAACTTTCAAATGGGATATCGTTAACTTACGCTGGCCTTCGTGTCTCAAAGAGTGTCAGGAGAATCTGAATTACACTGACTATTGCAGAGTCGTTTTTCTCTTTGTCAAAGATGTTGGACAGCAACTGCTCCACAGTCTCTTGTCTGAGAGAAAGGGACATGTACAGTATCAATCAAGTTTGGACACACCTACCCATTCCAGGGTTTTTCTTTATTTTGACAATTTTTTTTACATTGTAGAATAATTTAGACAAACACTATGAACATACGGAATCATGTAGTAAGCAAAAAATGTATTTTTCAAAGTAGCCACCCTTTGCCTTGACAGCTTTGCACTCTTGACATTCTCTCAACCTGCTTCACCTGGACTGCTTTTCCAACAGTCTTGAAGGAGTTCTCACATATGCTGAGCACTTGTTGGCTGCTTTTCCTTCACTCTGCGGTCCAACTCACCCCAAACCATCTCAATTTGGTTGAGGTCGGGTGATTGTGGAGGCCAGGTCATCTGATCCAGCACTCCATCACTCTCCTTAGTCAAATAGCCCTTACACAGCCTGGAGGTGTGTTGGGTCATTGTCCTGTTGAAAAACAAATGATAGTCCCACTAAGCGCAACCAGATGGGATTGTGTATCGCTGCAGAATGCTGTGGTAGCCATGCTGGTTAAGTGTGCCTTGAATTCTAAATAAATCCGACAGTGTCACTAGCAAAGCACCCACCTCCTCCATGCTTCACGGTGGGAACCACACATGCAGAGATCATCTGTTCACCTACTCCGCGTCTCACAAAGACACGGTGGTTGGAACCAAAAATCTTGACTCACAGTCTAATATGTCCATTGCTCGTGTTTCTTGGCCCAAGCAAGTCTCTTCTTCTTATTGGTGTCCTTTAGTAGTGGTTTCTTTACAGCAATTCGACCATGAAGACGTGATTCAGTCAGTCTCCTCTGAACATTTGATGTTGATATGTCTCTTTTTTGAACACTGAAGCATTTATTTTGGGCTGCAATCTGAGGTATAGTTAACTCTAATGAACTTATCCTCTACAGCAGAGGTAACTCCAGGTCTTCCTTTCGTGTGGCGGTCCTCATGAGAGACAGTTTCATCATAGCGCTTGATGGTTTTTGCAACTGCTCTTGAAGAAACTTTGAAAGTTAGCACATTTTTCAGATTGACTGACCTTCATGTCTTAAAGTAATGATGGACTGTCATTTCTCTTTGCTTATTTGAGCTGTTCTTGCCATAATATGGACTTGGTATTTTACCAAATAGGGCTATCTTCTGTATACCACCCCTACCTTGTCACAACACAACCGATTGGCTCAAACGCATTAAGGAAAGAAATTCCACAAATTAACAAGGCACACCTGTTAATTGAAATACATTCCAGGTGACTACCTCATGAAGCTGGTTGAGAGAATGCCAAGAGTGTGCAAAGTTGTCATCAAGGCAAAGGGTGGCTACTTTGAAGAATATCAAATATATTTTGATTTGTTGAACACTTCTTTTGGTTACTACATGAATCAATGTGTTTTATTTCATGGTTTTGATGTCTTCACTATTATTCTACAATGAAGAAAATAGTAAAAATAAAGAAAAACCCTTGAATGAGTGGGTTAGTTAATTAAGTTATTTTATTGTTGTGCCAAAGTCATTAACGATGATGACAGTAATAATGAGTATTCTTTCTTAAAAAAAAAAAAAACAGAAACAGGTTGTAGAGACTTACTTTTCTAGTGTGGCCAGTAATGGGTCAGGCTCTGAGCAGCCCTGCACTTGGAACATCTGATCTCTGCTGAGGCGGATGATTTCACACAGAGACTGGGATGCGTTGGAGTGCCTCTGGATGATGAACAGAGAGAGACTGTAAAACACTGTAAAAGAGCAACAGGACGCCAAACAAACTGCTGATGAAATGTGACTTACATCCTCATCCTGAGAAGGCTGGACCATATCAACAAGCCTCTGGATCACCTTCTCCTCGTTCAGCCACTGTGGGAGGAGAAGATGATAGAGGTCAATAATTGAACACACACTAAAAAAAAAAGACCAAAACGCAAAGTAAACCAAATAACAACACTGACATTTAAGACATCTTGTCTGAGCTGCTGTGGTTCAACGCAGGTCAGCATTCTGAGCAGCAGGTCCATGATGGCAGAGGTCCCTATATGTTTAATCATCAAGTCCACAAAGTCTTCCCTCTTCCGCAGAAACTCCACAATCTGCAAGAGATAGTTGAAGTTTAAGGATATGTCAAAGGACAATCTTTTCTCCCGGAGCATTCGTGAAAAGTCATACACTTTTTAAAACCCGTGTGGTTTATACAAGCGTTTTGTATTGATCTCACCTGTTCCGGTTTCCTACCGATGAGGATGCTCAGGACCTTGCTGAAGAAACTGGCCAGTAAAGGGTTTAGAGGAGATTCATTTTGCAAGAAGCCATAAAGTTTCATTAGTAAACGTTCATCTTCTCCCAGTCTGTCATTGATCTGTCCAACGTCCGAGGTAAGGAGTTCACACGATATGTTGGGGTACCTGAAAATAGCATAGAAGTAGAACATTTAATGATCAATTAATACAGTACCACTACCACACAAAAGAGCACATCAAAGGTCCTATATAATTGACTGTCTAGCAATTGTAGGGGGAATTCCCTTGAGGTAAACAAATGCAAGGGAAACTGAAATAAAACAAGAAATCGTTCTCAAAATTGGCATATATCCGTAAGTATATCCTGGCCTAGTGTGTGAATCCCACTTACTTGTACTTGATCTTCTCCTCCACATCATCACTTGGCTCCTGCGTGATGTAAGTTACCAGGTCCTCCATGTACTGAGGCCGTACCAGGAAGTCCACCAGCTTGTGGTTCTGGGCCTTGCACTCCTGCAGGACATCCTCCTCGTCCATCACCTCTGTCAGAGTCACATCTTCCTTCTCCAGGAGGGTGTCGATGTGGGACGTCGTGTGTAAATCAAACTTCCAAAACATGATGCTTCTGCAAGGAAGGAAAACATTCATAAGACAATGGGAAAGCACTCAGTGACACAAAGTACACAATGTGGGTTGAGATGAGGTGGTCAAATAGAAAGTAGGTGGTGCTCAAACAGACAGCTTCACAAATGTACCTGACTGGGATAGAGTCCAGAGGTTAAAAATAAAATGATATTGCTCTTTGGGAGTTCTGGCCCATTACAGGCTCCACAGGCAGAAGTGACAAGACAGACTTTTTGACACATGCAGCAGAACGACCACCTCAACCTCAACAGATCAACGCACACCTGAAACAAACAAAAAATAAATTAGCATATTACTCATTGTAATGGAACATTTTCTTACTAACAGTAAGATTTCTTACGTTAAGGTCACATGCTACTGAAACAAGTAGTAATATAAGTTAATTATTTTGTGTTAGATTACCTTCTAAATAAGAAGTGTTGACCAGGTGAGTCTAGGTCATGAGACAAACTTTAAATCTCTGGCAAAGAGCCAGTAAACCATAGCTTTTCCATCATAGGAAAAGAGTGCACTTCCTTGTCGACATGTCAGCATCCCAACAACTCTCCCCAAAATCAGTCTAAACTTTGTTTAAACTTCAAAGCATTAAGACAAGCACTACTGGGCGAACCTCTCCACACTCAACATACTGGCAAGATCATTGTTAGTTCAGAACACTGTGCTTAGTCAAATCACCTTGTGTCACATCTTAAGTGGCAATAAAGAACACTGTGTCAACAACTCACTCACCGTAGGATCAAAGCAGCATAACATGTTCAGTGCACACACTAGGCATACGCCTCAAAAGATAAACAGAATTTCCCACTGTGTACACCTGGCCCTCAAGTAAAAAATAAATAAAAGTCTAAGTATTTGCTAGGAATTCCCATCTTGTGGGGAAGCCTGGGAGAAATAGGGTTAAAGGTTACAGTGAAGCCATCTTGGCTTATGCTAAGCAGCACCTCAGGTAAGTGAATGGCTGGGAAAAGAAAGTGTATTAAAAGACTGAGCATCGGGGCTGTGCTGAGGGACCATTGACATTAAAATTGAAGATGTCAAAATGAATGTCATGCACAACATTGGTTGTTGTCTGGCATTAAATTCTGTCTACCACAGGCGATCAAATAACGACAGGAAAACTGTTTTATCGCCACCCAAGAGCGCAACAAAAAATAAGCACTTTCAGCTGCTGGTTTACATCTGTTATATGGTTATTTATATGGTTATGGCCTGGTGCTGAAGTGTTTGCTCTACCAGCTACTGAGAAAGCTTATGAACACTTAATTCCATGATTTAAGGAATAGCCCCATCTGTCTCAATTGACGAAAATATGACAAATGCAGAATAGCCAATCTCCAGTGGGTGAAGACAAAAACTATTTGTCAACTAAATCACAACACAGTAATGTATGGTTGGTTACTCAACTATACAGGTATGACTATTCCAATGACAGTGTAAAACTGAAACCCGGGGGTTGCCCAAGGTAACATTCTGTTTCATGTAAACTAAACCAGAATGTGTCATAACTTGATGTGTTTTTGTATAGGCAACCTTTTTTTAGTACACTATTGTTTGTCAAATGTAATGCACTGCCTTGGGAGCAAAGGGTTACATTGCTATTTAGCCCCATTTGCTGTTCAGTGTTGTTCTTACTGTATTAGCTAGCAAGACTACATACGTTTGTGCATTAGCTAAGTAACCAACAGCCATGTCTCAGGACAGCCTGGGACTAACTATCTAGCCAAGTTAGTTGTGGTTATAGGGGTCAGAAACTGAACTAGCTAGATAAATTCAACACTTAGCCTGAGCCGGAAAATCCTGAAACTATGCCAAAACGACCAAACTAACATGTAAACTATGCAAAAAAAGAAACAGCGCTTTTTCAGGACCCTGTCTTTCAAAGATAATTCGTAAAAATCCAAATAACTTCACAGGTCTTAATAGTAAAGGGTTTAAACACTGTTTCTCATGCTTGTTCAATGAACCATAAACAATTAATGAACATGCACCTGTGGAACGGTCGTTAAGACACTAACAGCTTACAGACGGTAGGCAATTAAGGTCACAGTTATGAAAACTTAGAACACTAAAGAGGCCTTTCTACTGACTCTGGAAAAACACCAAAAGAAAGATGCCCAGGGTCCCTGCTCATCTGCGTGAACGTGCCTTAGGCATGCTGCAAGGAGGCATGAGGACTGCAGATGGCAGGTACAGGATGGCAACAACAACTGCCCGAGTTACACCAGGAACACACATTCCCTCCATCAGTGCTCAGACTGTCCGCAACAGGCTGAGAGAGGCTGGACTGAAGGCTTGTTGGACTGTTGTAAGGCAGGTCCTCACCAGACATCACCGGCAACAACGTCGCCTATGCGCACAAACCCATCGTCGCTGGATCAGACAGGATTGGCAAAAAGTGCTCTTCTCTGACGAGTCGCGGTTTTGTCTCGCGATAAACCGAGGCCTGTACTCTGGAGCAGGATTGATTTGGAGGTGGAAGGTCCATCATGGTCTGGGGCGGTGTGTCACAGCATCATCGGACTGAGCTTGTTGTCATTGCAGGCAATCTCAACGCTGTGCATTACAGGGAAGACCTCCTCCTCCCTCATGTGGTACCCATCCTGCAGGCTTATCCTGACATGACCCTCCAGCATGACAATGCCACCAGCGATACTGCTTGTTCTGTGCATGATTTCCTGCAAGACAGAAATGTCAGTGTTCTGCCATGGCTAGCGAAAAACCCGGATCTCAATCCCATTGAGCACGTCTGGGACCTGTTGGATCGGAGGGTGAGGGCTAGGGCCATTCCCCCCAGAAATGTCTGGGAACTTGCAGGTGCGTTGGTGGAAGAGTGGGGTAACATCTCACAGCAAGAACTGGTAAATATGGTGCAGTCCATGAGGAGGCGATGCACTGCAGTACTTAATGCAGCTGGTGGCCACACCAGATACTGACTTTTGATTTTGACCCCCCCTTTGTTCAGGGACACATTATTCCATTTCTGTTAGTTACATGTCTGTGGAACTTGTTCAGTTAATGTCTCAGTTGTTGTATCTTGTTATGTTTATACAAATATTTACACATGTTAAGTTTGCTGAAAATAAACGCAGTTGACAGTGAGAGGACGTTTACTTTGCCGAGTTTAGCTAACTAACACAATAGACAGCTGCTTGATAGCTAGTTAAGTAGGTTCGCTGCGGACAACTAACAACGTTCGTTTACCAGAGTTATTGAAGTAACGTAGTTACAGCTGACGTGGTTTTCACAAACTACTAACATTAACGCAAACTAGCTACTTTGACGTTACCCAAAAAGCTAACGCTTCCTAGGTAGCCAACTAACGTTAGCCAAATATTTTTGTTAGCTAACGTTAGCCAGTTCGTCAACAACTTGACGCCTCTAGATGCCTATCTAACGTTAACTGGCAAAAAAATACCGAAGCCAACATCTAACAGTATAACGTTAACATCAATATCCAAACGGTGGGCGCAAGATAGATAACGTCAGTTAGCATTTTCCAGCTAACCAACGCAGACAGGCCAAACCGAACCGTGTATAACACACTGATCTGAAATACGGCTAACTAGCGTTATCTAGCAAACAACATAGTGCATTTCAATGGACCACAGTGCAGTGGCTTTTCACACACAATAAGACAAACGTATCGTAGCTATCTATCGAGTACAATAACAAGGACAATTCGTACTTATAAATACATCGGTGTAGCTAAGTTACCGGTAGCTAAAGAGAAATGGGTAGTTAATGTTGCTCTAGCTAGCTAGCTAGCTCAGTAGCTGTTCCTGTCTCCTGAACTGCATGCACTCGCTAGCAAGTACGTACCAATAAACAACGGTAAATGGTGAGTCCCCGGCATGTAGCTTATTGGGTCATTAGCCTAAAGTGTCAACAACAAATAAGCCACGAATCCTAAGAAGAAAAAAAAGTGTTTTCAACGGATTCTGACAGGCGAGAAAATGTAGCTACTGTCAGATGGCACTTTTCAAGATGGCGGTTCCATCAACTTCAACGACCCCTTCCCCCACCACAACCAGGCAGGCACACACCAGATACCAATGTCTTTTGGTCGTCACTAGTTACCACAGCCACAAAGACATAATTATGGCTAAACCCCGCCTATTTCTACAATTTATCTTCTTAAAATCTTAGTTTAAATCTAACCTTAAGCATAGCCTTAACCACACGACTGATCTTATGCCTGACCTTAAATTAAGACCAAAAAGCACATTTTTGTTTTAATTAGTGTGGCTGTGCCAGTGACAACAGTAATTTTGCCACAACTAAAGTACCAGTCAATCAAACAGTCCGGTTGAGCTCTATAGGCTAATTAATCATGCCAATCAGACTTTTTGCGAGCTCAGTCTTGTGATTTGGTAGTGTACAAGTCATTAAATGATCCGTGCTATTGATCCTTGGGACGTCCCTACCCCATTGAAGTTGAGAAGTAAAATGGTTCGGGTTTAGTGTAGGGACGTCTCATTGATTCCGGATAGCACTGACGGTCATTAAACTGCGTCCACTCCCTTGCGTAAAAAAACGTTGTCGCGTCGAGAAACTCCCCATTTCCGCAGATGAACCCATCAAAGTTGAAGAGATTATAGAGTCTATCAAACATTTAAAGAACAAATTTAAATCACCAAGTGTTGATGGAATTACATAAGATTTTTACAAATTATTTTCTGAACAAATAGCTCCCTTCCTATTTAAAGTATTTTTAGAGAGTATTTAAAACAATGTTCTCCCTCCTACAATGAGTCAGGGGTTAATAACACTGATACCTAAGCCTAAAAAAGAAGTGCTGCTCATCGATAACTGGCGTCCAATTTGTCTTGTTAATAATGACTATAAGATATTAGCCTTACTACTTGCTAAAATAATTAAAGAAGTTCTGGATGCAATCATTGATGAAACACAGTCTGGCTTCATGAGGAACAGACATATTTCTAACAATGTCAGACTAGTATTAGACATGCTTGACTACTCAGACCTAATAACTGAGGATAGCTTCATATTTTTTTTCGATTTTTATAAAGCATTTGACACAGTAGAGCATCAGTTTCTCTTCCACTCCCTTGAGAGACTTGGCTTTGGGGATTTTTTTTGTAAGGCTATTAAGACTCTCTATGCAAATAGTAACAGCTCTAACAAATTGAAATATGACACCTCACCTAGATTTGAGTTAAAGAGAGGAATTAGGCAAGGTTGTCCTATCTCTCCGTACCTGTTTTTATTAATCACCCAACTTCTTGCAAATTCTTTAAATAATAGTCCTGTACAAGGTATTTCCATAGCTGGTAAAGAAATTATTATAAGCCAGCTGACTCTCGATACTACACTTTTTCTGAAAGACGCTAACCAAATTCCCATATCGATCAATGCGATACAAACCTTTTCCAAAGCGTCTGGTCTATATCTTAACATTAATAAATGTGAACTCATAGCTGTCAAAGATTATGTGACACCTTCATATTATGGTATTCCAGTAAAATAAGAACTTACATATTTAGGCATAACCATTACAAAGGATCAGAAGTCTAGAGGCTTACTAAATTTTAACCCTCTTATTAAAAAAACCCAGAAGAAGCTAAATCAATGGCTACAGAGGGACTTATCTTTAAAAGGTAGAGTCCTAATAACCAAGGCTGAAGGTATCTCTAGACTAACATATGGCGTTCTATCTTTATATCTTGACAGTAAAATAAGCAAGGAGATAGGCCAGATGCTTTTCAACCTTCTTTGAAGAAACCGTACCATTACATGAGGAAAACTGTTGTAATGAACACTTGTGAGAATGGTGGGGTGAATTTTCTGGACTTTACTAGTTTAAATAATACTTTTAAGATCAATTGGATAAAACAATTCCTAAGAAGACCCACTTCTATCTGGAATTGTATTCCTCATCATGTCTTCTCTACTTTTGGTGGCCTTAACTTCATGTTGTTTTGCAATTATAATATTGACAAAGTTCCAGTGAAACTTTCTGCTTTTCATCGGCAGGTTTTCTTATCATGGTCCTTAATTTATAAACACAATTTTGCTCAACACAGATATTATATATGGAATAATCGGGATATATTGTATAAAAATAATTATTTGTTTTTAAAATATTGGTTCCGAAATAATATCCTATTGGTGAGCCAACTGGTAAATGCAGAGGGTCTTTTACTCAGTTATAAGGAATTCTTATCATTTTACAAGGTCCCTGTAACACCTAAAAATGTTGCAATTGTTTTAGATGCCATTCCCTCAGGTGTTGCTATGTTATTCAGGAACGTGTCAAGACCTGACCCTCAGAGCCTACCTTCTATTGACCCTGTTGACTCATCAGTAGGAAAGATTTGTTTCTCTTTTGGTCCATTCAACAACAGAGCGATACGAACCTTGTTTCAGCAGGATGTTGTATCTATACCTTATGTCATGCCTTATTGGAATAGATTTATTGATAATATCTGTTGGAAAAAAGTTTGGATGTTGCCACACACATACCTACTTGTTAACAAAATTAAGGAAGTTTCCTTTAAAATTATTCATGAATATTATCCTGCCTACCACTATATGAAGAAGTTTAAGGGAAACTCAAATTGCTCCTTTTGTAATGACCACCCAGAAACAGTGTTGCATCTTTTTTGGCATTGTATTCATGTAATAAAACTGTGGCAAGACATCAGTAGGTTTATAATTGAACACATTTATGAAGATTTGACACTATTGTGGAGAGATGTACTGTTTGGATTCTTTACATACGATAGAAATAAGCTGAAACATTTTTATGTAATTAATTTCATTATTCTTTTGGCCAAATTTCATATACACAAATGTAAATTTACAAACAAAAAAACACATGTTCTTACCCTACAAAAAGAAATTGAACTGTATTTTAAGACTGTTAAATACTCTACTAACAAAAAAGCTGTTAGAATTGTAAGTGTATGTATGTCCCTTAAGGTCCTTGTGTAATTGTAATGTGATATTGTACCCCCTTGCTCAATTGTCCATTCTATATATGTAACAGTTTAACTTTATGGCGTCCCCTCGCCCCGACCCGGACGCGAACCAGGGACCATCTGCACACATCAACAACAAGTCACCCACGGAGCATCGTTACCCATCGCTCCACAAAAGCCGTGGCCCTTGCAGAGCAAGGGGAACCACTACTTCATGATTTCAGAGCGAGTGACATAACCGATTGAAACGCTATTAGCGCGCACCACAGCTAACTAGCTAGCCATTGCACATCCGTTACATATAATCTATATATACTTGTGTTCCCTCATGTACTTTATGTATTGATTTGTTGTTGATAATAATAAATAAAATAAAAAATATATATATCTTTTTAAATATATATTATTTTTTAAAGAAAAAAAAGTAGCTGGGGCACTTGCCATGGGTCTAAAATCCCTCATGTCCATCACTGTGGCAGTCAGAGGATTTGTGGTACCAAATGCATACCCTGAAAACATACTTTTCTATATTCATGAGTTTAGACAAATATGCGTTAGGGCAGCATGTGGCTGTCCATTCTTTTTCAATGAGGGACTAGGAACAGTGGGTTAACTGCCTTGTCCAGGGGAAGAAGCACAGATTTTTACCTTGTCAGCTCTGGGATTTGATCTTGCAACCTTTCGGTTACAAGTCCAACACTTTAACCACTAGGCTACCTGCCGCCCCGACTTCTGGAAAAATAAGCTCTTATTGTTCTTGCACACAGGGGGATGCAGCATGTCTTACACGTGACATACGTGTCTTCTGTGGGCATAGTCTATGATTCAATCTACAATGAATGTTACATGATTACCACTCATTGTTATGAGTTAATAATAGAAAATTACACCAGATTACCTGAAAGGTGTATTCCAGTATATAATTTCTCAGTGTGATGATATTGATGTATTATAGGCCAGGAGATGCTCACCTTTGCATCTCAAGGATTTACAGCCCATGCAACTGATCAAAGGTCATCTCTTAGCATAAAGCAAATCTAATCTGCTAGTGTTAAACCATATTATTGCGCATATATTTTAGACTGTCCTGCTGTCCTGCCTGGCCGGCTCCCCTCTCTTCACTGGGATTCTCTGCCTCTGACCCTATTACTGGGGCTGATGAGTCCCTGGCTTACTGGTGCTCTTCCATGCCGTCCCTAGGAGGTGTGTGTCACGTCGTGACAGGCTTTTTTCGCTATACTCGACATGAGTGGGTTGAGTTTCTGACGTGATCTTCCTGTCCCGTCTTGTGCCCTCTTGGGCTTGTGCGGTGGAGGAGATCTTCGTGGGCTATATTCAGCCTTGTCTCAGGGTAGTAAGTTGGTGGTCTGTTGATATCCCTCCAGTGGTGTGGAGGCTGTGATGTGGCAAAGTGAGTGGTGTTATATCCTGCCTGATTGGCCATGTTCAGGGGTATCATCAGACAGGGCCAGTGTCCCCCGGCCTCCTGTCTCAGCCTCCAGTATCTATGCTGCAATAGTCTATGTGCCGGGGGGCTAGGGTCAGTCTGTCCTATCTGGTGTTTTGTGTGAACTTAAGTATGTTCCCTCTCATTCTCCCATCTCTCTCTTTCTCCCCTCCCAGAGGACCTGAGCTATAGGACAATGCTTCAAGACTACCTGGCCTGATGACTCCTTGCTGTCCCCATCCCCAGTCCACCTGGTCGTGCCGCTGATCCAGTTTATGCGGTTTTGCCTGTGGCTATGGAACCCTGACCTGTTCACCAGACGTGCTACCTTGTCCCGGACCTGCTGTTTTTGATTTGATTTGATGTTGTCCCCGTGGTTATTATTGCTGTAAAGTGTGTGTGTCATGAGTATTTCTTTTTTTTGTTCTCTGAATTGTTTTTCTCTTATTGTGACATCACAACCTGTAACCTTAGGGACTGAAAATGGAAATTACCTTAATCTGGTGATGTATTGCAGGCCTTCAGTATGTTATGTTACAAATGCAGGGGGCAGAGTAAAGACTACCTAGAGGTGTGGTCATGTTTAAATCCTGCAGACACTGTGGACCTCCTTGGCCACCCATCTCTTGCTGTTACTCCCTAAAACAGTGATTGGGTTATCATTGGTAACATCAGGGATTATGGAAAGGAGAAGTATACCTTTGTCATCATTGAGCAGAGATGGAAGACATCCAAATGAGCAAAACAACCCGTTTAGACCTGTCATTACATGCCTGTCCTTGAGAGCAACTTCACCTGGAGACTTTAGCAGTTTCCTAATGTGCCCCTACCATTCACTGTTAGTAACCTCGAATGCCAGCCACCAAATGTCTAAAGTCTTACATAGTTGTTTCTTCTCCTCAACCAACCTACTCAAAAGTTTCACAGGAATCTTTCATGTTATGCACAATTATTTCTGCAATATAGAGCAAAAGGAGAGCATAAAATATATTAAATAGCAACTTGTTTCCTCATATGTAGTTTCCTTCAGTTTTACATACCCAAGGGATGAGAGTTGACATTTTAAGGAGTTGTTCATATTCAAAAAAACAGTCTAATCCTTGTTAATACAGGTCACAGAGTAGCTTACACAGGTTGTTATTGTGTTTATGAGGGTGTCATACCACACTGGCTCAGCAATGGAACACAGATATTGACATACTGTATCTTCTTATTCGAACTGCAGACTGATGTGTTATGCTGAAGAACATTGTATGCAGCAGCAATTGCTCCACAGACGTGTTTCTAGAACAATCAATAAAGTACACCTGCTGTATATTCATCTTTCAGCTCTCACTCAAAATACTGTGGCCATACCTAGTCTTTAATTAGGGTAGATTGATATTTTTAGACATGGATGTTCACTTGTGAAAAGGGAAAGAGAGAGAAATTAAGCATTTATTTACAAATAAAAAGGACGATCCAACTTTTCTCCATATGGTGGCAGCATTTAGCTACAAGTCATTGAAATGTATTTTTTTTTAAAAGCCCTTTTTACATCATCAATTATCACAAAATAGCCATACATACCCAGCCTAAAACCCCAAAGAGCAAGCAATGCAGAAGCACAGCGGCTAGGGAAAAAACCCTAGAAAGGCAGGAACCTATGAAGAAACCTAGAGGAACCAGGCTGACAGGTGGCCAGTCCTCTTCTGGCTGTGCTGAATAACCAGTGCAGTACCATCTCAACAGGAATGTGAACTCCATTTGGCTAACCAACATGGAAATTAATATCACATTTCATGTGACTATATAAAACAATGACACAGCTAATTTAAAAGATTAGGCACACAAGTATTCCTTAAAATATAACCTTTATTATATAAAAATGCTTTTGATACAAAAATTATCACAAGTGTAAATTACACAAGGCATTTAAAACACAAAACAGAGTTTGTACGGAGAGCATCTATATACTGGCACAATGAAGTAGAGTCGAAGTTTTCCCTATCCAGCAACAAGCCTTAAAATGGGCAGGGCAGCAGGTTTTGTTGTGGAGGTCTGAGGAACCTATACAACCTCTCTGGTAGAAGCCAGAGGTGTTCAACATAAAGATGGAGGCCTGACACTATGTCATAACACTAATGTTGAACATGATTTAATTTCACTTCTTATGTCAGCACCATTGTTAATTGCCTATACACAAATGACTGAGAAAAAGCTTGGAAATAAGCTTTAAAAGAGGTATGAATTTAATATACATTTCCCTCTGCACGTCCAACAGTCATTTTTACATTCACTGTTCACATTTCATAACTGGTTGGATAGTTCATTTTTAAGTAAGTGCTCAATTTAGCAACTGACAGCTTGCTGAGCGTACACATAGACCTTCAAAACAAGACAATATAATGGAGCCATGATTTTACAGGTGCATGATATTCACCACTGATGAAATTCAATCTAAAGAATTAAATTAAAAGGTATGAGGATAGTAAAATTGTTTAGAGAAGAGGATGGAACAGCTTTTTTTTTTAAACTAAAAACTCTGACAAAAGCTGAAATACCAACCGTATTGGCATCTTTTTTTTTTTTTTTTTAAAGGAATAGTCAGTGTAATATGTCATATGTAATTAGAGCACACTGACATGGCATATCAGTTTAATGATAAAGTGAAGAGATTCACGAGTGAGTTAAAAGGTTGTCTAGCCTTGTCATTTCTGGGTGACAACTGCATCAATGATGAAGCCGTTCTTATGAGTTATTTCATACAGACTCCTTCAAAACAATGAACACAATTTCACAAATGCACATGTGAATACTGTTCTACACAAAAAAAAACAATTGCAATGTTGCTAGACAAATAATTAAAAACAGTCAAATAGCTTCATGATCTATTGTCAGTCTTAATACGCAAATTGTAATTGTTTGGTTGGGTGCTTTCTTTTTTTCTTTTTTTAAGTGTTTTTATAACTCAGTATATATGTACAGTAGCAGCAAACACACTTTTGGTATATTGTAAAATAAACATATGCTTGGGACAATTTCAAATCACAAATAAAATCATATGATGGCTGTTTGAAAACAATTATTATTTACTTAATTACAAATATTTACAATATAATTTTTTTAAATTCTTTTAGCTGGCCACATAACCAGTTTAATATTTTTGAATAGAGTACTTCCTCAAATCGATATTGGTGTCCGCTTGTTAAATGTCACCGTAAATAGGTATCTGTTGTTTGAAGGAAGTTCTAAAGTATTTTGCTGAAAAAACAAAGGCCAATAGAATGGAGTCAAATTGAAGGTATTCTCTAAATTAGGACGATACTCAATCTGAAACGAGGGTGGGAAACATGAAAGATAAAGACAAGTGATACAATTCACACTGTACAACAATTTCACACTTGATCTGGCCCTATTCCATCCCATCCCCACTTTAACCCATGGCAATCAGTGGAAATGAATAAAATAGAATTATCTAATTTGTTCATATTTAAAATTATTTACAGACATGGCTATTTCCCCAAGTGTCATGAAGAGTCAGTGCAGGGTGAGGGGGGCGGGGGACAGAGGTGAAAGTAACTGCGCTCTGTGGATGGAGAAGGGGGGCAGCTCTCCTCTGCTGATAGGTACTGGCTCCGGGGGGTGGGGGGAGGAGGGTAGGGGTCAGAGTCTGAGTTAAGGTCCATGTAGTACTTGTTGCTCTTCCAGCGACTTGTGGTGTAGTCGCTGTCACAGACGTCAGTGCTGCAGGGGGTGGTGGGGGGTGCCACGCCTCGCATTAGATAAGGCCTTTCAGGAGCAAGCATGGAGGAGAGAAGACAACATTGTAAATTGGCATCTGTTGTAAAATAAAACAAAGTTGACTGTAGCATAATGCAAAGAGAAACTGATCTCTTACCTGTAAGACCTGGTGGTGGAGGGACTGTTAGAGGAATAGAAGACGTCTGCGTTATACAGGGAGCGATCCGTGGCTGGAGAGGGAGGAGGGTTGAGCATCTGCAAATACAGAGAATAACATGCATATCTTCAGCCATTCTCCATTTGCAATTGAACTTTTACTTTTCTTCAGTATGGGAATTATGTATGAGAGCCAACTCGGATAGGACAGACGAGGTGGGTCCCCTACGTGCAGGTAAAAGAGGGTGGAGAAGGTGGGTACATACCTGTGGATAGAAGGCTCCCTTGGCGCTGGATGAGCTGCTGGAGGAGGCCCCTGTCACATGGTTCCTGTCGTAGAGCGGAGTTCCACTACTGCTGCTCCCCATCAGACTGACAGAACTCATGATAGACTTCCCACACGAGATACCTAAGAGAAACAAAACACTGTCTGTCAGAACAACTAGCTGCTTCAGCACGTAAAAACAATCCCGTCACAGTACAGGCGATCTCTATACACTCATCCAATTGACCTGCAGTTTTCAGTGTTGTGTAATTGCTGACCTTTACCTGTGAAGGTTCCGTTCTGTGAGCTGCTAGGGGCGATGAAGTTGAGGGGTACGTGGGGGGTGCCACTGATGTAATCATGGGGGAAGGCTCCGTTGGGACCTTTGTAACGGCGGCACACGACCCGCTGGCACAAAAAGTACATCCCTCCCATCACAAACACTGACAGGATGATGCCAATGACAGGGCCTATGGTGCTGGTGTGAGATGAGTGAATGTCGTTTGACGAGGGGGTGAGGAATTCTACAGACAGACAGACAAAGACATTACTATACATTTAACGGACCGCTGTCAATTCTGAGCAAAATGACACAAAATACAGGTATGTGTAAATTCTGAACTGACAATTCTAAACTCCCTTGATTTTGGCGACAGTGAGTGAAGTTAAACGCACCACAGAAGAGCTCGTCAGAGTTGTCAGCACAGTCACTGTAGGAGTCACACTGCTGTTTCTTCAGGATGCACTGGTTGTTGTTACAGCGGAACTGGTTGGGCAGGCAGATAGCTGAGGGGAGTAGAGCAGAGCAAAGTCCTCGTTACAAGACGAGGCATGGTTTATCGTTACAATCCACACAACAAGGTTGCTGTTGCTCCCAGTCTAAATCCCAACCCCATTAGTCCATGTTTACTAAACTGTCCCAGTGTCAATATGTAGTACACAGTCTGAGTTGAGTGAGCGTACTGTCACAGTCCTGTTCATCGGAGTTGTCTGTGCAGTCTGCCTCTCCGTTACAGCGTAGCTGAGCATCCACACACTGGCCCTTGTCACACTGGAACTGGAAGGCCGAGCACACTGGGCACTTCTCCTCGTCACTGTTATCGTCACACTCGGCGAAGCCGTCACAACGCCACGCCATGGGGATGCAGTCAATGTCGCCTGTGGCACAGGTGAACTGCTCTGTGGAACAGGTGGGCGGCTCTGAGGTGGTAAAGGAGCAGAGGACGTTTAGATTCACAGCAAAACGCCTGGTGGAGGAATAATGCACCTGATATTGTTCACTCAAAGCCTTATTGGATTTGTTAGAGCAGCGGCTGTGCTGTACCTCCACAGACGAGCAGGTTGGGCAGCAGGACCAGGTGCATGGGACAGGAGCAGCGAGGCGTCCCGTCTCCTTTGGCGATGCAGATGTGTGAGCAGCCTCCGTTGTCACGGGAACAGGGATGAGAAGCTTTGGAGGAGAGGAAGGAAAAGACGTGGATGGTTAGCTTTTGCCACTGGAGAGTGTCAACCGAACTCTGCTGTACTACATACAGCACTACATATGCAAAGGTACTGTTATAAACTGTGGCAACGGAAGTGACTAAACAAAGGGTCCTGTTGCCTTACCAAACTCGGTAGGGTCAATGTCTTCCACAGCGTGGATGCTGGTGAGGTAGGAGATGCGACCCTGGATGCGGGTCCTCTTCTCCCCCGTCAGTTTGTCCACCCGCTCGATCATCTGCTGCTGTCTGTCGATCCAGTACAGGTGCTCTCCCAGCACCGTCAGACCCATGGGCTGCAGGATGTTTGAGTCCTGGAGGACGATCCGATTGGCTCCTGGGAGGAGGAAAAGAAATGACCTCCTCGGAACCAGGGCCGTATACATTATCCTAATCATCAAAGACCGTGCATTCTCCCAAACGTATTTACTTTCCAGACCCTTAGGGCTTACTTTAGAAGCTCTAACCTTTATCATACCAAATATAGCTAACAACTTCAGACGCCATCACTAAAACAACTTTGTTTGAATAATATTCAATATCTCTGACCAAACATGGTCAGCCAAAGTAAAGATACACTCTTATATAACTCGACAGTCTTCGATGGTGCATAAATGGCCTGGATAAATCAGTCTGGGTGCTTGTTCCTATCCATTCCAGACTTCAGAGGCCAGGCAGGGGGAGTGAAGCTAAACATGTATGTGCACAGTCAGATAAAGGTGAGCTCATCAGCCACCAGGCAGACATCAAACCTTTCTCTCTGCACCAGGACCGGAAAGGATCACAAGGCCTTGGCTAGCAGCTGTCTGACAATGATAGAGCTTAACCAGACAACCTTGATGTCTCTGCTCGTGTGAGGGAGGGACTAGGAGAGACCAAGGATTAAATGTTTTTTTTTAAAGGCCCACATCCGTTCTGATTACCTACTATTTTCCTATGATCAAACTCAGCTCCCCCCTATTTGACCACAAACTGTGTTTGGACTGGAGGAACATTCCGTGTCATTTTCTGTAGTATTGCGGTGTACTTCAGTGACTATTGAGAATGAGAGCTGTAGATAAACACCGTCGAAGCAGACGAAAAGGAACAATATATTTTCAGCTGAGTGTTTAGAAGTGCTGGTCCTCTGGTTCTAGAATGGTTGTTGTTCTTTAGCCCTGGGACTCACCAGTGAGGTCACTGCTCTCGATGCGTTTCAGGTCAGCGTCCACCCAGAACAGTTTTCCCAGCTTGTTGTCCAGTGCTAGAGCTACAGGCCGGATCAGACCCGTGGTGAACAGAGACTCCCGCTCCGTCCCGTCCAGAGACGCTCCCTCGATCTTAGCAGAGCGATCCTGCATGGTGGTGAAATACATGTACCTATAGGAGAGATGAGCCGGTCCGAGGTTAGAAAACTAAAACGACCAAAACAAAAGCATACTGCCAGACATTTTATCGGTTTCTAGCCTAACCCCCCAACTGTGTACAGTACTTTAGATGTACATTAATATACAGTATCTATCAAGGTTAGCACAAAACATTGGGCCGGCAAGTAGCCTAGTGGTTAGATCATTGGACTAGTAACCGAAAGGTTGCAGTGGGCAGGGCAGGGCTCTCCTTCACCCTGTACTGTGCTGGGTGTAGACTAGAGCTCAGGGCTGTTCAGTTAGCCCCCCTCTCCCTCTCTCTGAAAGCCTGGAGGAGTAGAAGCTATTGTCTATCTGTGTGGGCCTTCCCTGGTTTGTTATGTCTCATGCCAGGTTCTATCAGCTCTGATAAGACCCTCCCTAACACTTGTTGGACTGAGAAGACTTGGAGAAATAAACGCTATTGCTCAAACGCTCATCTGTTTATAATTTGGTTCTGCCTCTCCAAGGGAACAATTGTTAAATGGCAGTCTGTGAGCATAATCAATTGACATACTAATGTAACACCAGAATGCTTTGAGTAAATCTGGAAGATGTCACTTCAAGGGAAAGTGGGAGAAATTTATCCTGACAGATTTTCAACCTGCCTGTAAGCTTTACTGAGCCAAATATCTTCAATGTTTATCTACTGCTTTCCAGGCCCAAAGAGAGACATTTGAAAGTTGCATTTGATTCCCTAACATACAAAACTTCAAGACCATGTCAAATTCTCAAAATTGTCAGCTGGTTGCCATAAGTTTTAAATTTGTTCCTTTCTGGCCACGCTCGTTGAGATAATAAACACGTCTCATGATGATTTGTTTACTTCTTTGACTTTGGGTTACTCCTATGGAATAAGTCCCCTCTGTCACATCCAGGCCAAGCCACAAAGAGCCCAAAATAGAAGCTAACGTGGAGGGCAGCCGCATGAACAATGGGCATCACAATTACAGCGCAGCTTGCCAGGGCCTGACCATGGCCCTGAACATACCACTGCTCCACTAGGCTAGAGGTGAGGAGAGAAGAGAAGCTCAGGCAGCAGAGCACAATATGCACAACCATCTGCTGCACACATGGCCCGACATCTCAGCCTCGTACTTACTTAGGGCTGTGGTTCCTTCCCTGCCCTATGGAAGGAAAATAAACAGAGCTCCACGGAGCGTCCAAGTCAAATTGTCAACACCACATCACTAAACACCTGATCACCCACTAATTACTCTGCTGCTTGGAGGCGTGCCACGCCCTGTCCCTGATATATTTTGGAAGTCCTGTATATTTTAAAAAGCTTTCGAGTGAGTTCCCCCTGTTTTCCATTCCCAAGTCCACCACTTATGGGGTAGATTTCAAATAGAAATGTTGCCATCTCTAAATGCAGTTATTGAGTCAGTCTGCCTCCATCTTCACAGTTGCCTCAACCAGTGCGACAGTATGAAGCAGTATTTTGTTTTATTCAGCCTCCGCCATGACTCCACCCTCCCCTCTCACCCTTTCTCTGCATTGACAACGATGGCTCTGGGTTTGTCGTGTTCGTCCCTCAGCACCACGCCCACAGCATCTCCGTCTAGGCGCTGGAGGTTGATGGTGTTGGTGGCCTCACAAGTCCAGTAGACAGTACGGCTGTAGGGGTCCAGGCTCAGGTCGTGGGGCTGCTTGTCAGGCTGCTGCTGGTGGGTGGAAGTGGTGGACACCACCACTGATGACTGGAACAGGAGAAAGGAGAAACAGATACACATCAGAGAAAGGGGCCTACAACAGTTTCACATGGTCAAAGTTATTTCCAGTGTTCATACAAATTCATTTGTGGCTGATGGCTGTACTGATGTCAATCAAATTAAGTGTTATAACTCTGTCATCGCCTTGATACAGTAGCCTGCTCTATATGTCAACTGGAAGGTGACAAGCATAGTTAGTGTCTGTTGGAAATCACATGACATAGTATCTTAAAATGTGCTGTTGGTACAAGCAGGTTAACATTCTGGCCCGTGGTCCTGTTAATGCTCTCGCACCTGTGTGCCATCGTCGCGGGACCTCCTGATGTTCTGTCGTCCGTCCACCCAGTAGACCAGGTGGTCCAGGGGGTCATAGCTGATGGCCCGGACGGTGCGGAGCACGTGGATGGGCAGGATGATGTCGGGGCTTTGCTCCCCCAGAACCATGCGGCTGATGGAGGCCTTCTGGCTGAACAGGAGGAAGCTGGAGGGGGCTAGAGAGAAAGCCGGGGGGGGGACAGAGGTCAGCAGGCGCAATCCAAACAAATCTTTCTCGTTCCCCCTTCTCCTACCAACCTCTCCATGACTGTAATCCGCTTACTAGAATGCAGTAATCAGTGATCCCCAGAGGCCAGGGAAGTATGCAACAGTAAGAAAGAAAAACAGACTCATGTAGAAAGACAGAGCCTTCATCCCCTGCCAAGTGCAGAGGAATGCTCAAGCTGGGATATGTGCACAGCAACCTCCTTTCTAACACTTGTGTCCACATCAGGCCTCAGTGAAAGTCTGAGGTTTGCTCATGGCATGATTCAGACAGACATGTGTTTGGGGTTTTGCATGGCCGAGGGCTGTAGACAGACCTGCGTTTGATTTAGACAATACATTCATCTACAGCGGGCGGAGGGATCGATGGCAATATATCTATATTTCTTTTAAGTCAGTGGGGGACCACACATTTTTTGGGGGGGGGACTTATTTGGTTGCCAAAAGCAATTTGCGAGCCAGATAGAGGGCAGTTATTTGAAAAGGTATAGGTCCATTCTAATTTCTACATACTTCGATCTAGATTTAGACGTTCAAGAGCAGCCTGGAGCTTTAACCCAAAATAAATCCTAAATACTCTCCTTACCCAAACACACAAACTATGACTGCTCAATACAACACTGAAAAAAACTACATGTTGTTTATTACACCAAAACATCCCCCAGCCAAGAGCCCGCACGCTCCCCGTTTCTCAACTCACAGCTGCAGTTCCTGCCGTTGGAATCCAGGGTGTAGTGGGAGGCACAGCGGCACTGGGCGCCGGCGGGCGACGCCAGGCACAGGTGGGCACAGTTGCCGTTGTTCTGGGAGCAGTCGTTGGCACCGTCCTGGCGGGAGGAGTGGAAGACCAGGATGTCCATGACGTATTCCAGGTGTCCCTGGACCATGGTGCGGTTGAGGCCGCTGCGCTTGTCTGCCCGCTCGATGCTGCGCAGGTTCCAGTCGGTCCAGTAGATATAATCCCGGTACTGGGTCAGACCAAACGGGTGCGGGAGGTCGTCAGCCACTATCTCCCTCTGTAGACCTGGGGGAAATATATAATTATCAATGTGGACGAATGAAAATGTATTGGTGAGGGTATGGTTTTAAACCACATCAATATGAAAGTAATATTGTACAGTAATATGAAAATAAGTATATCATCAATATACACCATGTATCATTAACGAAACAGCAGAGGGGGTTGAAAAAGAGATCGACTAGGAAAAAAGGAGAGTATCTGGGCTAAATGAAGATTGATATTTCTGTCAACCACAGAAACATGATGGATAGGGTAATACGCTCATCATTTATATTGGAGTCATTTTAGTAGACGCTCTTATTCAGAGCGACTTACAGCGCCTTCAGACCCCTCAACTTTTCCCACATTGTTACTTTACAGCCTTATTCTAAAATGGATTATATAATTACTCAGCAATCTACACAGAATACACTATAATGACAAAGCGAAAGCAGGTTAAAAAAAATTGCACATGTATTACAAATAAACTGAGATCTTGTTCACATACAGTACCAGTCAAAAGTTGACACCGAATTATTCAAGGGTTTCTTTATTTTAACTAATAAAATAAAAAAAATCTACATTGTAAAATAGTGAAGACATCAAAGCTATGAAATAACATATGGAATCATGTAGTAACCAGTGTTAAACAAATCAAAATATATTTTAGATTCTTCAAAGTAGACACCCTTTGCCTTGACAGCTTTGCACACTGTTGGCATTCACTCAACCAGCTTCATGAGGTAGTCACCTGGAATGCATTTCAATTAACAGGTGTGCCTTGTTAAAAGTACATTTATGGAATTTCTTTCCTTCTTAATGTGTATGAGTCAATCAGTTGTGTTGTGACATGGTAGGGGTGGTAAACAGAAGACAGCCCTATTTGGTAAAAGACCAAGTCCATATTATGGCAAGAACAGCTCAAATAAGCAAAGAGAAACAACAGTCCATCATTACTTTAAGACAAAGGTCAATCAATACGAAACATTTCAAGAGCTTTGTGCAGTAGCAAAAACCATGAAGCGTTATGATGAAACTGGCCGCCACAAAAAAGGAAGACCCAAAGTTACCTCTGCTGCAGAGGATAAGTTCATTAGAGTTAACTGCACCTCAGATTGCAGCCCAAAGAAATGCATCAGAGTTCAAGTAACAGACACATCAACTGTTCAGAGACTGGGTGAATTAGGTCTTCATGGTCAAATTGCAGCAAAGAAACCACTACTAAAGGACACCAATAAGAAGAAGAGACTTGTTTGGGCCAAGAAACATGAGAAATGGATAATAGACTGGTAGAAATCTGTCTTTTGTTCTGAGATTTTTGGATCCAACCGCCATGTCTTTGTGAGACACAGAGTAGGTGAACGGATGATCTCCACAGGAGTGGTTCCCACCGTGAAGCATGGAGGAGGTGGTGGTGCTTTGCTGGTGACACTGTCTGCGATTTATTTAGAATTCAAAGCACACTTAACCAGCATGGCTACCACAACATTCTGCAGCTATATGCAATCCCATCTGGTTTGCGCTTAGTGGGACTATCATTTGTTTTTCAACAGGACACTGAACCAAAACACACCTACAGGCTGTGTAAGGAGCGTGATGGAGTGCTGCATCAGATGACCTGGCCTCCACAACCAACCGACCTCAACCCAATTGAGATGATTTGGGATGAGTTGGACCGTAGAGTGAAGGAAAAGCAGCCAACAAGGGCTCAGCATGTGGGATCTCCTTCAAGACTGTTGGAAAAGTATTCCTCAAGAAGCTGGTTGAGAGAATGCCAAGCGTGTGCAAAGCTGTCATCAAGGGAAAGGGTGGCTACTTTGAAGAATCAAAAATCTTTTGATTTGTTTAACACTTTTTTGGGTTACTACATGATTCCATGTGTTATCTTATCATTTTGATGTCTTCACTATTATTATACAAAGTAGAAAATAGTAAGAAAAACCCTTGAATGAGTAGGTGTGTCCCTTTGCTGAGACTCAAAATTGAGCTCAGGTGCATCCTGTTTCCATTGATCATCCTTGAGATGTTTCTACAATTTGAAGTCCACCTGTGGTAAATTCAATTGATTGGACATGATTTTGAAAAGGCACACCTGTCTATATAAGGTCCCACAGTTGACAGTGCATTTCAGAGCAAAAACCAAGCCATGAGGTCGAATGAATTGTCAGGGGACCTCCGAGACAGGATTGTGTCGAGGCACAGATCTGGGGAAGCGTACCAAACAATTTCTGCTGCATTGAAGGTCGCCAAGAACACAGTGGCCTCCATCATTCTTAAATGAAAGAAGTTTGGAACCACCAAGACTCTTCCTAGAGCCTGCTTGGAGTTTGCCAAATGGCACCCAAATACTCTCAGACCATGAGAAACAAGATTATCTGGTCTGATGAAAACAATATTGAACTCTTTAGCCTGAATGCCGAGCGTCACGTCTGGAGGAAACCTGACAACATCCCTACAATGAAGCATAGGTGGCAGCATCATGATGTGGGGATGTTCTTCAGCAGCAGGGAGTAGGAGACTAGTCTGGATCGAGGCAAAGATGAACGGAGCAAAGTACAGAGAGATCCTTGAAAAGTGCCTGAGCGCTCTGGAGCAGGTTAAGACTGGGGCGAAGGTTCACCTTTCAACAGGACAATGGCCCTAAGCTCACAGCCAAGACAATGCAGGAGTGGCTTTGGGACAAGTCTCTGAATGTCCTTGAGTGGCCAAGCCAGAGCCCGGACTTGAACCCGATCAAACATCTCTGGAGAGACCTGAAAATAGCTGTTCAGCAACACTCCCCAGCCAACCTGACAGAGCTTGAGAGGATCTGCAGAGAAGAATGTGAGAAACTCCCCAAACGCAGATGTGCCGAGCTTGTAGCGTCATACCCAAGAAGACCGCTGTAATCGCTGCCAAAGGTGATTCAACAAAGAGTAAAGGGTCTGAACACTTATGTAAATGTGATATTTAATTTAACATTTTTTCTAAAAAACAGTTTTTGCTTTGTCATGGGGTATTGTGTGTAGATTGAGGGAAAAAAATCAATTTTTTAATATGTCTAACGTAACAAAATGTGAAAAAAAGTCAAGGGGTCTGAAAACTTCCCGAAGGCACTGTACAAGAATAATTAGGGTTAAGTGCCTTGCTCAAGAGCACATCAGCTTATTTTTCACCTAGTTGGCTCAGGGATTCAAATCAGCGACCTTTCAGTTACTGGCCCAACGCTCTTCACCACTAGACTACCTGCTGCCATTTCATGTGCTGTCGTCATTAACATTAGTGGTTGGAAAAGAGATTGACTACGGTATGCGTTTACCTTGCATGTTGGTTGACTCTATCATGCAGGTGTCCAGGTCGGTCCAGTACAGTCTCTGGTCAATGTAGTCGATGGTGAGGCCGTTTGCTCTGCCCACTTTGTCCACTAGGGTCACTATGTTGCTGCCGTCCATGTGGGCCCTGGCGATCCTGGGCTTGCCTCCCCATTCAGTCCAGTACATGTAACTGAGGAGAGTAGACAAAGAACTGCTTTTTATATCCCCCCAAACACTTGATGGCAGCCAAGACCATGTCTGCATTCTTAAACTAATTCAATATGAACTAGTAAATTGGTAAAAATGGCCACAGCCCCAAGTATGGGGACAATCACTGTCGAATAACTCAGTGTTGTATTTGAGAGAGGAAACAATGCCAATGGGTGAAGCTATGTGGTAAAAATGCATCAGAAGCCACAGGAATGACTTTTGACAGCGCCAGGATATGACTTCATACTGCAGAGTGACATGTAGAAGCCGTGGCAGGTTGGCACAAGAGTGTCGACAAACTCCTCACACGGAGGACTAGCCGCAGTGCTGTGCCACTGACGCAACCTCTCATTACACTCACTGCCTGAGAGGGAAAAGATCATGTGTGGGGATTCACCCAGCCAGACATCTCTATCAGTACTGGTGAAGAGACAGTCTAGCCTGGCTTCAAAGCTGTTTGTACGGTTTTCCCCACTCTTATGGTCACGGTCACACGTTCAAAGTTGTCAAGACCGCACAAACAGATCAACAACAAGGCTAAGGTCAGTCAGACATGAAAGTTGCGTCATGCAGATGGGACGAATCTCAGTCAGTCTTACCCGTTGGCGGGGTCGAGGGCCAGGGAGCGAGGGTTGTCCAGGTCCTTACACACCAGGACCTGCCGGTACTGTCCGTCCAGCCGGGCCACCTCGATGCGGTTGGTCCCGGTGTCGGCCCAGTACACGTTCCTGCCCATCCAGTCCACTGCCATGCCCTCTGGGTAGTCCAGGCCAAACTCTATCACATGCTCCACAGAGCTGCCATTCATGAAGGCCCTGCTGATGGTCTGGGGAGGCAGAACAGGGGAGTAGGTTCAGACACTTGTACAACAGTCAGGCACAGAGCTCAATAGGAATTTTAAAAAGCCTGGAGCCTAAACAAATAAATACCCGGTGGCTAATTCAACCCAAAACGACAGAAAACAAACCCCCAAAATGATACATGGAAACTCTAAAATTAACAATGACTAGAATAGAATGACAGAAAAGCAGTCATCCTCACCTTGGTGCTAACGTCAGTCCAGTAGATCCTGTTCTCAGAGACGTCAAAGTCGAGGGCAGAGGCCTCCTTGACCCCGGTGAGTGGGATGGCCACATCGTTAGAGTTTGTGCCGAGAGAGATGGAGCGGATGTCAGCCCGGTTGGTGAAAAGCAGGAAAGCCTCGGGCACCACGCACGTCCTCATGTCACTGAGCAGCTCCAGGCCCATGGGACAGGCACAGCGCAGGCCCTGGGGCCGGTGGAAACACAGGTGGCTGCAGCCGCCGTTGTCTTCCGCACAGCCGTTCGTGCCTTTAGGAGAGAGAGAGAGAGGCAGACACGGTCAGTTTCTCTGCAGTAGACAGGGAGTTCTGCTCTCTTCAAGTTTTGATAGTTGTGGATATCCATACATGAAAATTAGAAAACATTTACATGAGTATTCGTAAATATTGTATACTACTTCTACTAAAAAAAGCTGTCTACATCCTCGTGTCAAACATTAACATTCTGTCTCCTACCGGAGGTCTCTGTGACTCTGGTGGCCTTGAGACCCATAAGGTCAGGCAGCTGATCGATGATGATCTCTCGGATGGCGTCAGTCTTGTGGACCCTCTCGATGCTCCGTCTCTGCCAGTCCGTCCAGTAGATGTAGTCGCCCAGCAGCGTGAAGCCAAAGATGTGGGGAAGCTTGTCCTCCAGCAGGGTCACCCTGTTGGAGCCATCCACGTCAATCACCTGAGGGAGAGCAAGGAGGAGGGTTTAACCGTAAAATGGGCAACCCAAGCAGTAGCCTATGACATGTATGAAAATAAACAGTTTTATTTCAGCACACCTGGCGCAGTAGGGTGATTTGCTCAAGGGCAAAATGGTAGGAACTGGCAACTAATAGGCATCTTAAGTGTGCCAAGTATGAGCAACAGAGTTTGATTCATCCTCAGGCTCTTGTTCTGTTAGACAAGCATTCACTCACACCCCATAGATGCTGTAGGCATCAATAAGAGTTATGCAATCTTGTACTTGATAACCTGGGGCTAAAAAAAAAAAACTTTAAAAAACAGGTGAGACCAAGTTTCCGACACAACTGGATACATTGCACTGACAGTAACCCTCACATAATATTTGTTGAGTTCACCAAGTGCGTACTAATTTCAAGACGTTCTTGCTGCGTGTATTAAAGCCAAATCAGAGACATTTCAAACCAAGAAAAGTCAATACATAACTGCAAACAGACAAACTTGATTTTCATAGATAACCATAGAGCATGACTGAATATCTCCATCAAGGAAAAACATCTGTGGGAGACAGCACAAATCCTTATTTGTATCACGTTTAAAAATGAATAAATGTGACAGTATAAGATTCCTGTCACAAGTGTTGCATTACAGAGGGAAGAAAATGAAGTAAACGGATGTAGGGAGTGGTGCCAAAGCATGCGTCGGTCATTTAAGGTGCAGAAAGAGAGAACTGAAACTGAGTGTTCCTTCCTGGGAAGTGAACTGTGCTTATTTCAGAAAAGACTGCAATTACACTCAACACAAATCCTAGACTACCCGGCATTACCATTACACAAAACTGTGCCTCTGAAAATAGAGCCATTTTTTATTTTCGCAAACTGGGGTCAGCTCCAGGATATATTTCCATCTGACTGAAAATTCTGGTGTGGCATCTTATGGCGGCCACTACTACGTGACTCGGTGAGCATATTCTGCTCCAGGAGAAACCGAACGCTACGCAGATCAGCACTGTGTTTCTCCTCTTCCATTTCAGCTTGCATGGAGGTATCAGTGGGTTCATGTGGGTGTAATTCAGTCCATGCAACCAACCAGCCCACCCTAGGTGTTCATTTTGGTGGGAGACAACTGAAGTGGTTCAGACACACAGTATTACATTTTTTTTTAAAGGGCCTGCTCTGGATAAAAACAAGATGTTGTCCACAAGCACAAAACCCTATAGGAATTCAGCACAGAAGGCACGAGTACACCTTTATGTCCTGTTCAAAACAAGTATTTAACATAATGGCAACTTGTACTTCTAAGATCCGGTGGTCTTACAGATGACTTTGGATTGCTCGAGTTAAGACAAACTTAAACCCATTCAGCAGTTACCGGTTGACATGTAGATTTGTATTAAGACATTCTGCCAGGTGACGGCCATAATAATGTGGACTATTGTTTTACCGAGAAGGAGCTCTTAAAACAAAGACTTCCTGTACGATGTGGTTCCCATCTCGAGCCCTTCCTGTGTGGAGCAGAGAGTGCAGACGGAGATTGGGTTGGGGCTGGGGATTGGGGCTACTGCCAGGGGCTGTTGCCCTGGAGGGGTGTCCACTTGATTCATTCCTGCAATTCAGTCCCTAGCTTCCTACAGCTGGTAGAGCGACTGACTTCCTCCCTCTCCTAATATAAAGAAAAACTGGGCGCATTGCAGGCAGCACACTGAGGGGGACTGGCAGAATTTGACACCACAGAGAAATGGTGTCGCTTTTGAGGAGGGGAAAAAAGTGATGGAAGATAATCCGGTTCACTACACTGCTCTGACCACATGGCTGACAAACTCAAGGTGTGGATTGGGTTCACTTTCGCCCAGCATTCTTTATTGGACATTTATACCGTGTGACTCGGTTGTCCCCACCACTGTTTCAGTAAAAAGCTGAGATGAGGCTGGAGAAATGTTAGCAGTCAAATTCATAGACAGAGCTAGGGATGTAAAGAATGACATCAAAATTATAGTTAACCATGTTGAGGCTATACAGTGTTTGTAAACAAACATTGGCGTAAAACAAGCTCATATTTTAATTTCTGATGGGGTACTACAGTTAAACTAAGATCATGAGGAATGTATATGTTATATTCGTCAAGAATCAATGGGTACATATCAAATTTATAAGTCCAAAAATGGATGTAGAAACTGCAGATTGCCCCTTTAACAGGGCTAAGCACAACAAGCCAACCAATAAAACTCAGTGCAAATTCTTAAAGGGGAACTAGAAGAAAGTTGTTTTCACACCTCACTCCAATACACAGTTCAACTTCAAAGACAAGTTGAAGTGCAGTAACACTGTGGGGGAGAGGGTGGGTCATCTCTGGGGTGGGTCACGTGACGCTCAGCAAACAGGTTTCTATAACAGCCCCAGCTAGCAGAGATATAATACCTCAACTGAACTTCCCTGGAAGCTTCACACAACGTGTGTGGTATTCCAAGTTCCATGAATGTTATGATTCCCTGTTTGAGGGAGACGGATCATTTAAAATGTTTCCTGTCTTTGGAATGTAAATATTTGTTATTCTGTAGTTAGGCCTTACTAGTGCGTTATCTTGTCCCAATTAAAATATTGATGACCAGTTATGCTTTGGAAGCAGACTTTCGACTTTGGGTTCTAACAATCTGTACAGAATATTGAGAGTGTTGTTGAACACAGGATGGGGTTAATCTTTGTCTCATGGTTTCCTAGGAGTTAGGCATGAATTCTTTCCACTGGTGTAATTAGACATGTTATTGGATGGCATACCTTTCAAAACGTCCGTTTCTCCCTTGCCTTTTTGCTTTCAGTGGACTACAGGACATTGTTCAGGCGCTCACCAGCGTATACCACCAAAATCCCAGCACTTTTACCAGCAATGGATGAAACCTTCCCAACTCGGGGATGATTTCTCCCCTGTACCCTTTCCCCCCAGTCTAATCCAGGTAGGAGTACTGCTCTGGAGTCATGTTCCTCCCTATCCTGACAATTCCACATAATCCTTTGATGCGCTGAAAGGCGAGCGGTGTAAGTGCGCAGCTTATCAATTTTTGGCCCTGGATTCCAGCGGCGTGGCCACACTTTCTCCAGGTTAACTCCTTCTGGGGCTGGCCTGGGAGTGGAGGGGAGAAAGGAAGGAGTGGGGGAGGGGAGGCCCTAGACAGCATTCTCGGGTAAACGCATGGCTGCCAGTGCATACTGGACCCTTTTGTGTAATTAAAAACGTGCCAGCTGCCTTGGTAAATTAGCCCAGAACAAACTTAAGCAGGCCTCTGAGGTCTTCAAACATATGCCACAGGGAGAAGAAAGTGTTGAAGGAATTGACCTCCCCTTTCCACCAAAAAAGGAAAAATCTTGCAAACAAACAAAAATGGACTCAAAACACCCAAACACATTCTTTTGCTAAACAAAAAAAAAATGAAGGTATAGAGTTGGCAATACAACAAGTAAGGTTTGTTAAATAAGTTGGATCTGATCTTATTATGCTAGATATAGAAATGTTGATTCCACAGGATTTAGGATCAACTGAAAACACACATTTTGATGGCATTTATGAGCAGGAATCTTTTCCAACCCTTGGAAAAATGATAAAACAATTTTATTGAGGAAAACAAAACATGAAAGTCTCATCAGCAAGTCAGAGAAAGTTATTTTATTTAACCTTTATTTATCTAGTCAAGTCATTTAAGAACAAATTCTTATTTACAATGACAGCCTACCCCGGCCAAACCCTAACGACGCTGGGCCAATTGTGCGCTGCCCTATGAGACTCCCAATCACAGCCGGTTGTGATACAGCCTGGAATCGAATCATGGTCTTTAGTGACGCCTCTAGCACTGAGATACAGTGACTTAGACTACTGAGCCACTCGGGAGTCCCTGCTTGGCGGGCTTCAATGCCAGCCGATTTTAAATATCCTATTTGCGCCTTAGTGTCACAGATGCCATTCAAATTCTGTGGGCCATGGCAGTGTGACAACGGGCCGCATGTTCTCCAAAGACCAGTCTCTACTAGCGAGCCTAAAGCTGCTCTGAGTATGACTGAGGCCTGACCAACACAGAACAGGCCATTTCACTCCCACATTACACTTGATTTACAAAATCAGTGTGACATTTATTTCTTACCACTTAGTCTCAATTACAAACCATCATTCCAATGGCCCTTTAAAATGTCAAGCACTAGTTTATTTTAATTTAAATAATTAGGCTATAAAGTCGCTTTCTGCAGAAGTAAGATAGATCTGTAGTAGTGGGACCTGGGATGCGTTTTTCTGGGTTTGTTGCTGTGTGATATGATACCTACCCATCATATCATTGGCTCAGCTTTGGGATCACCTTCAAGATGCACATAACCTTGTGGACTACATTATATGGAGAAGTCTAGGAGAATTGCACAAATTCAATCTCCACATGAGCGAGCCCCCCCCCCCCCCCCCCCCCGCCACCTCTTTTACCTGCCAGATCTGACCAATTACCCCACTCCCGAATACAGCCCCCCCTCAGGCCACTTCACACGAAACAACCTCCCTATTCACCATTGGCTTTGAAATATTATAGGGTTTCGCTTGAGGTTTGGCCAGTTCTTCTGAAGGCCCGACTCGGCAACAAATGATATTATCTTTTTATCTGCCGTTTTCTATGTAAGGCCAAGAACAGCGCTGCCTTAATTCAAACAGAATGTCCTTACTGCTTTTCTTTCCCCCTCCAATTCTCCATTACACCCCCCCCAATAATGTTCCACGCACTTTCCCCCAACTCCCTTTTCAAGCCTTTCTCTTGACTTTCTCTTGCTCACCCTCCCTTATGAGGGTTGACCACAGGAGAAATGAGGAGAAAGGCTATTCTCAAATAACATTTGAATTGTGTCACCCAATATACAAAGTCATGCTTCTGTTTGAAGCCTTAAACAACATTTGGTTTAATGGACTACTATTGGTCATATGATCAAATTCTTGTAAAAGACTTAATCTGAACATGTTTTAATTATTTGCTTATACATGTTGACGTTTGGTCTGTGAAGACTCTTAAAAACAAAAATGGTGGATCTGAGTTGGTGTCTACAAAATATCTAAATATAAAAATTAAATATCAATTCTGCAATTCAAATGTCTAGTATCATAATTGGAACCGTCCTCTGGAACTCAACATGAGTCTAATGTGATGCAGAACACAATTCAAATCAAATGTTATTTGTCACATGACTCGTAAAGAACCGGTGTAGACTAACAGTGAAATGCTTACTTACGGGCCCTTCCCAACAATGCAGAAAGAAAATAACGAGGAATAAATACACAATGACTAACGTGGCTAGACACACACGGGGTACCAGTATCGAGTCAATGTGCAGGGGTACAAGGTAATGGAGGTAGATATAGGTAGTGGTAAAGTAACTAGGCAACAGGATAGATAATAAACAGTAGCAGCAGCGTAAGTGAATAGTCAAAAAGTAAGTGCATAGAGGGTTCATGCAGATAGCACTAATAGTTAACTTCTTCGGGGTAGGGGGCAGTATTCAGATGACTGAGGTGCCTAAAGTAAACTGCCTGCTACTGAGGCGTAGAAGCTAGGATATGCATATAATTGGTAGTATTTGATAGAAAACAATCAGAAGTTTCTAAAACTGTTTGAATGATGTCTGTGTATAACAGAACTTATTTGGCAGGCGAAACCTTGAGGACAAACCATCCAGGAATGTTTTTTTTTTTTGGTGGGGGGGGGGTCTAGATTTCTAAGGCACTTGCTTGCAGTTCCTATCGCTTCCACTGGGTGTCAGTCTTTAGAAATTGGTTGATGTTTTTCCTTTGAGAAATTAAGAAGTAGGGCTGTTCAGAACGAGGGTCGAGTCTAGTGTACTGTTGTGTTTGGGGCGCGTGACTTGAAAGCTCGCTCCACTTTGTTTTCGTCCTGTATTGAACGCAGTTTATCCCATCTTAAATTTTATCGATAATTTGTGTAAAAAAATACCTAAAGTTGTATTAGAAAAGTTGTTTGAAATGTTTGGACAAAGATTACAGGTAACTTATTAGGTATTTTTTAGTCATGTTGCGCGAGTTAGAACCTGCTTTTTTCTGGATCAAACGCGCCAAATAAATGGACATTGGAGATATAACGACGGAATTAATCGAACAAAAAGACCATTTGTGATGTTTATGGGACATATTGGAATGCCAACAGAAGAAGCACTTCAAAAGGTAGGGCATGAATTATATCGTTATTTCTAAGTTTTGTGTCGCGCCTGGCGGGATGAAATATGATTGTCTGTGTTTGTTTCATGGGGTGCTGTCCTCAGAAAATCGCATGGTTTGCTTTCGCCGTAAAGCCTTTTTGAAATCTGACATGGTGGCTGGATTAACAAGAAGTCAAGCTTTAGTTTGCCATATTGCATGTGTATTTTCAAGAATGTTAAATATTTACAATTCCGTAGTTTGAATTTGGCGCCCTGCACTTTCACTGGATGTTGGCCAGGTGGGACGCTACCGTCCCACGTACCCTAGAGAGGTTAACAAAATAGCTGCTCGGACTGAGTGATTAACGAAAACGGTTATTTTGTTTTTTTAAACTAATTGATCAACTTCGGTTCAATTATTTAAATTCCATTTTCTTCTGTTTAAAAAAATAAAAATAATCTGTGAGCTCAGTGCGCACATTGTACTGCATTTTCTCTAGAGATAAATGCCCAAACTGTGCATTGTATTAAGGGGTTGTAGTTTCCAATGTTCTACATGTTAACGTAACAATTAAGTGATGCAGAAAACGTGATAATTAACTACAATGACCATAATCCACTGTGCAGCTACTTGGCCGGTCTTGGTTTCTTTCACGCCTCCTACTAAGAAGAATGCACGATCAAGGGATACAGAGAGCAGTTGCTTTGCGAGGTATTGGTATTCAGCAGTCCTGAAAGTATGTGTTATGTACTTTGAAATACTACTTAAACAGTTATCATCGTCAGACAGCAGCTCTATAGAAATGATTTTTAAAATTAAGTCATCAAATATAATATAGAACTGAAATATTTTATTAAAGTAAGGTAATGCGAATAACTGATCAATAGTCATGGGCAGTCACTACTATTATGGGAATTTGCGTTCAACCCACATGATGCATGTAATGTTGAAAATAACATATTTTTTACTAATCAAACTGAAAACAGACCAGGGGGAAAAAAGCACTAATCGCTCAGCACTATTTAGTAGTCTTACGGCTTGGGGGGGAAGAAGCTGTTCAGGGCCCTGTTGGTTCCAGACTTGGTGCATCCATACTGCTTGCTGTGCGGTAGAAGAGACCAGTCGGTAACTTGGGTGGCTAGATTATTTGACCATTTTTAGGGCCTTCCTTCGACACCGATAGGTATAAAGGTCCTGGATGACAGAGCTCGGCCCCACTCCACTACAGCCCCGTTGATGTGGATCGGGGCGCGCTCGGCACTCCGTTTCCTGTTGTCCCATGATCAGCTCATCTGTCTTGCTGACGTGATAGGTTGTCGTTCTGGCACCACACTGTCAGATCACGGACCTCCTCTCTATAGGCGGCATCGTCGGTGATCAGGCCTACCACGCGAGTCATCAGCAAACTTAAATGGTGTTGGAGTCGTGCGAGGTCACACACTCGTGGGAACAAAGACTACAGGAGGGGACTAAACACGCATCCCTGTGTTTAGGGTCACCGTGGCGGATGTGTCGTTGACTAGGCCAGATTCTCCAAAGGGAGGGCGAGCCTTGTTACGCATTTCTGTGTGTGGACTATTGCTGATCTACAGTTGTTGCACAGGTGACACGCTGGTGAAAACCGAGATAAAACGGATTTCAGTTTCCATGCATTAAAATCACAGGCCACTACGAGCGCCACCTCTGGATGAGAATTTTCTTGTTTGCTTATGGCCCTATACAGCTCGTTGAGTGTGGTCTTAGTGCTCGCGTCGGTCTGTGGTGGGAAATAGACGGCTACTAAAAATATAAACTCTTGGTAAATAGTATGGTCAGCAGCTTATGAGGTATTCCATCTCAGGCGAACAAAAACTAGAGACTTCGGTAAGATTAGTGATCGCGCAGCAGCAGCTGTTAACACACCCTCAGCGCAAACAGCTTTCCACATAGTACAGTAATCGGAGAAGTTTAAATTGTGGATTATTGCATTTTATAAATGGTCATTTTCTACCAATCATTTGTTTATAAAGGTGTACCTTCAAAAAGGTAGATGGAGTTATTTCCTAGCTGAAGGAGACTCATTAGCGCCACAAGTTCAAGTTGATATATTGTGATTTACAGTGCATTGCACAAAGTCTATATTTTCTTTATAGCAATATAAACATTCTTGTTCCATATGGGCAAACTCCAACACACACACACCCAGACAGAGCAACAGAACCAGATAGGGTCTAGCTTTAGCTGAACATAGTACCTCTTGATCCATGGAACTCCATCTTCCCTGATCCCTGCACCTCCCCAGGAAATATGGGGAGCTGGTGTCTGGAGAGGATCACTGACAATAAATCTCACCCACTTGTCTATAAACATTGAAGTATTCTCCAACCAGGCCTGCCAACAGTAGGTCCAGTTAAGCCAAAACATAATTACATTTACATGGCGGAACGGCTTTCACACGCAAAGACAATCCTGCTGATCCAGGAGGCATGAGTAAAACGCACGACTTGGGTAACAAGAGCGTCGGGCTCATTTAGGCTGTTCATTCACAATTGTTAAAGCAAAGAGTAGTGTAAACAGTATACAAAAACATTGCCTTTATCTACTATGTCAGTCAATCGTTGAGCCAACCTGCACACACACACGATACAGAAGTGATGGGGGAAAAAATTTACAATTTAAAAATAAAAAAAATAAACCCCAAGCATCATATTCAAGGACAATGTAAACAAAAATGTACAGTGCCTTGAGAAAGTATTCACACCTTGACTTTTTCCACATTGTGTGTTAATGCCTGCATTTAAAATTGATTAAATATTTTTTTATGTCACTGTCCTACACACAATACCTCATGTCAAAGTGGAATTATGTTTTTAGAAATGTTTACAAATGAATGAAACCTGAACAGCAGAAATGTCTTGAGTCAAAAGTATTTAAACCCTTTGTTATGGCAAGCCTAAATAAGTTTATGAATAAAAATGTGCTTAACGAGTCATAATAAGTTGCATGGACTCATTCTGTTCAATAATAGTATTTAACATGATTTTTGAATGACTACCTAATCTCTGTACCCCACACATATAATTAATTAATTATCTGTAAGGTCCCTCAGTCGAGAAGTGAATTTCAAACAGAATCAAACAAAGACCAGGGAGGTTTTCCAATAACTCACAAAGGGAACATATTGTTAGATGGGTAAAAAAAGAAAAGACATTGAATATCCCTTTGAGCATGGTTAAGTTATTAATTACACTTTGGATGGTGTATCAATACACCCAGTCACTACAAGCACAGGCAAAGTCCTAGAAGCAGGACAATAACTTAAAACACAAGGCCAAATCAACCTGAGTTGCTTACCAAGAAGACCGTGACTGTTCCTGAGTGGCCGAGTTAGATTTAAGCAGATTTAAGTCAAAACTATGGCAAGACTTAAATGGTTGTCTAGCAATGATCAACAACCTATTTGACAGAGTGAAGAATTTAGAAAATATACATAAAAAAAAAACAATTTTAAATGGGAAATATTGTACAATCCAGGTATGCAAAGCTCAGACTCACCCAGAAGCACTTACAGCTTTAATCACTGCCTAAGTTGGTTCTAACATGTATTGACTCAGGGATGTGAATACTTACATAAAACGCAATAAAATGTATAAAAACAAGTTTTCACTTTGTCATTATGGGGCATTGTGTGTAGATGTTTGAGACAAAAAAAAAAAAAAATTCTAATCCATTTTGAATTCAGGCTGTAACAACAAAATGTGGAATAAGTCCAAGGGTATGAATACTTTCTGAAGGCACTATAAATGTAGCTAGGAACTATAACAGGTGCTTCCGGTCTTTTCAACTGGGTTTAGAAAGGACGGTCTAAACAGGCTGGCTGTCTCAGCGATATCTTTGAACGCCACGCAGGCCTATTTGCCTGTAAATTCCAACACAATGTGGTCTTCGGGATACATATGGGATGCATTGTGAAGAGACAAGTCGACAGCTTCTGGCAACCCTTCACCGCAACACTGCTATGGAGAAGAGAGATAGACACAGCACAATCATGTTAATAAGCCACAAACATGGCCAGAACAGGAGCAGAGGAGCTCGCAGACCCCCTGCCTGCTGACAGATGTGGGACAGCAGTCCACATCCCTCAGGAAATGAGACATTGTCGTGCAGCACAGCACTGGGGCTAAGGCTGCTTCTCTGGCTGAATATTACTAGACCAGGCAGTCTCAGTGCTGGAGCTAGGGAGGAGAGCCAGACAGCTCTTTGTAAAGGTTATTGTTAACCTTTGAAGAAGCCGATCTTATCCTCCCCTCTAGCAGGGCTGTAACGTCAAAGAAAACAGACGTTCTTGTTGATTCAAGACACTCCTCTCCAATTCATCTTTCCCTTTCCTTTGTTATTTCCAAAGGTGCACCGCCACGAGCCATCAAGAAGATGAGCGTTTACCGGCGAAGTCTCCTGGAAAATTGCAAGACACCTAAACAACACATAGGCTAATAGTTCTCTTCCCAGCAAAACATTTGATTAACTTAATGTATTGGAGAACCTGGAGTTTAATAGGTCTAACAGCTGTTTCCCATCAACCTGGGCAGACAACTTTAACATTGATGAAGGCACCAAAACCCAACACTTGCCACTAATGAGTCTTTCAGATACCTAGATGTGTTTTCTAAAACAGCTTTGCCCATGATGTACAGCCCAAGTGAGAGACAAGTTGGACGGCAGAGTGCTGGCCGATGGGGGTGGAAAATATTACAAAAGTCAGGTGTCTTTTATTCCCCTCAAATGTGTATCCTTCCTCAGAGCTTGGCACATCAAAGTTTAAGACCTCACTGTAGAAGGCAACAGCAACAAACGGTTGTTACCAGGCAAGTAACTGATTGGCTAAGTGAGATATAAGACGTAGCAGTGGAAACAAACCAGCCAACAAGGCCAGCACAACAACAAGCTTGTAAAAAGACTTACTGGACACCTCTGAAAATGAGATGCATGTCATCATCCCTCTTTATAAAACCAGGGAGTTCCACAGTAAGCATGTGGATAACCTGTAAGAAGAGCAGAGCATTCAGCAGACTTCATTCCAGAAAATTGTGACTGAATGAAAGCACAGAAATAGCAATGATGGCAGATGAATCCATAGCAGAATGGGAGTTTAACTTATTTTCTACAATTTGAGTTGTGACTCGAGGTGGTTTGATCTTACTGACTGCGAAGGTGGTTGGACAAGGATTAAGAGAGCGAGTCTGTGATACAACTCAGCTGTTAAGACTGATCGGCCACAAGGCTGTGTGTGTGCGTGGTTGTGTCTGTTGAGTGGCTGAGTGCTCTATGGCTTACTCTGCTGCTGTCCCCCCCACCGTCCTCCATGTGAAGAGGCTTGAACGGGTCACTTATACTGAGACTAAAGCTGTCATTAGCATGGCCAATGTTTTAGAGAGGGGCCCCTTGTTGGAAAATCCTCCGCAAATCAAGTTTCACGGCTCAAGACGGCAACAATGTGGCGAGGCCATCTGAGCGACGCTTCGGGGGAACTTTAAAGAAAACATTATTGATCCCTTTCAGACGAGAGAGGTTTCAGCCAGCATCCATCAGCACCAGGGCCTTCAGCTGGTCAGACTCAGATCTCAGGCCTAAATAAAGCCTTTCTTTCAGAGCAAGGCTTTTCAATGTGGTGGTGAAAACAGCCCTGGTTGCCACTACCATGGCTGTAATGTACCGAAAAAACTAAAGTAATCAGATGCACTTAAGGCTATTCATTGTTGTTTGTGCCCTTTCTCCACTTTTTATAGAAATAATAGACCACTTCACATAATGATTTATTTGACAAACAGGCAATTCAGCATTTATTTTGTTCATTTTACCAAAGTTATTTTAATGAGATTCATGGCTCAGCAGTAAGCCATAGACAAAAAAAATAGTTATTTTCACACATTGGTTCAAAGTTGCCTCTACTCTTTTCTCACCAACACATAGATGGGTATTGGGTACAGCTGCTGAGATCACAGGAGGTCTTTGAGGTTCAGGTCTGAGAACCAACACCCAGTTCCTGAGAAGCTCATATTTTTCATTCCGCTCATTTTTCTGGAGGAAATTCAATCACCATACCATTTACTTTCCTCTACCTCACAAAATGTACCATATGGAACCACACTCTACACACATAGCAATGAAGAGTGACTAAACGCTCCACGGAAGGAGAATCTGCATAATTGTACAACAAAGCATGAGTTTCTGTATAGAGGACTAGCACATCAGTCAAATGAGTTATCCTCAGGATCTCACCAGTTATTGGGTGAACGGGGGGATGCGGCAACATCAGAGGATTTCACCGGGGGGGGGGGCGAGGTTGCAGGGGGAGTCAGATTCCTCAAAGAGGCTAAAACACATGGCGAGAGACTGAAATAAAAGACCACAATTCCCTTACTGTTTAAGGAAAAACCTTCCAATCCGAGTGCCAATAACTTAGCCTTCTTTCAGACGTGCGGGTCCCGAGATGAAAGAGGACCTTCTTGGACTGTTTTCAAAACCGAGCTTTCAACAGCACATTTAAAAGAAAAGGAGGCAGTGGACTCAGATCACCATTTCAAACTGCACTGTATCTCAGCAAAAGGCCTACTTGGTAGCACGTCAACAATGAAAAGCTTTGTCGAAAACTTTATCCCTACTATTTTGTCTTAATAAATACTTTGATAATATCTAATAGTATTGAAACTTCACTTCAGAACACTGATATGGACAGAAGGAAAACAAATTACTAATTTACTTAATTGAAAGTGCCGAACTTAATCGATTTACTCAACAAGCAAGCAAATGGATAATGCCATCTAAAAATATTTCTCCATTTTGAATGAATGTGAAAAGGTACTACCTCTGGAGATGGCAAGGGGGACTTTCAAACCATAACTCTTTAAAAAACACCAGAGTAAAAGTGGTATAATAGCATTAAATATCCCCAGAAACATCTGATGATAATATAAATTGAGTCTGAGCGACACTAGGGATGGGAGTTTGAAATCATTTAACCATTCGAATAGTATCATTCATATTTGGTCGGATATTCAAAATGCATGTGTTTTTAACAACATACGTTTTTAACCAGAGCACTGCTGTGCGATTGGGAGGCTGGCACTCTATTGCTGCAGGTGCTGAGGTTATATGGGGCGGAGTGTGTAGCAAGCAGTGGATACAGTCACGGCTAGCTAACTTGTAGCAGCCACAATGTTATTCATCATCCCATATAAGCTAGTTGCGCTTTCTCCTCGACCCCATTCAGATAAAACATCCTACCTGTTGGTTGCTCGTTGTAGCCGACCTCCTTATTTCGCTAACTTCATTCCATTCAATCTTGCATTGCGTTAGCGAACCCTCACATCGAGCCTGTTTGCCACTGATTGGCCAACAAACAGGCTACATATGTGAAGGCTAGAGGTTAGATACTGGTCTTTAATGGGGCGCACCGTGCATGGCATAAAAACTATATTGAAAAGGGTTTTATTAAATGAATAATTTGAAATGTCATGGCATATGTGTATGTAACATGGATATTTAAATTTTGAAAAATAATTTCCAGTGTTAAAATTAGATATACACACACACATACGTTTTTCCCCTAGCAAAGAATGAACTCACAATTATTCAAATAATAACGTCAATTCAGATATTCAAATAACAGCGCACATCCCTAAGCCACACATGCAAAGTGTGAAGATGACAAACATTTAGGGGAGTGAAGAGCTATGCCCTCACTCACTGAAAAATGTCTTCGGACCCGAAGGGCATTTCACGAAGCAATAGAAAAGAAAGAAAATTCTGACAGGCCCAGTCACCAGCACAGAAAAAGAGTAAGGGGGGGGGGCTGGGAGGAGGGCTAAAAAGCTTCCAGACCTCTATTTACAACCATTCAGCCAGTGAACTGACGCATTCCAAATGCCAGAAGGCACTTTTCAAAAACATTTAATTCAAGACCTAATGCTGCTGTCATCTAAAAAATAAAAAAGGTAGGCAGTAGCAACTAAATGCACCCTTCTTTAAGGAAAAGATAGTCTCGGGAATTTCAAACAGCCATTACAAAAACACAAGGGGGCCCTCAAAACAAAAACGCTTAATTATGTTCAAAAACTTTAAATGAGAAATGACTGATGTCTGAGCAGCGCCGGGATATCTCCCCATTAGCACTTCAAGCAGTTCTGTTCCCTTCAGCAGCTAAGTGGGTCCGTGGAAGAACTGCCCGGGCCTCCATTAGGTGAAGCTGAAGAACCCTTGTGAAAAGAGCAGAACAGAACACACTTGTCAGCTGCTGGGAGCCTCTGGAAGCATGGCTGCCACCAAAGTGTGCATCTGGTGCAGGAGTGGGGGCTGCTGAGAAGGACTCTACAAGGGCCGGCCCGCCACCATTCTATGCACCCATTGTAAGGTCCAGGGCAAGGGTCACGGCAGAGCACACGGGCTAGGGGCTTCCCTTGTCAGTCACCACATTGGTCAGGCGTGCTGTGCTGTGAGAAGAGGCAGTGCTGCCCAACCCCCTCTTTGAATCGCTCCACTCCACTACCCTTGTTCGGTTTCTCCTCCATCTGCTCTACACAGACAGAGAGAGAGAGTCATGCAAGGAACTCTGGGCTGCTGGGTCCAGACTCCAGAGCAAATAAACAACTCTTCACCAGCCACAAAGTTATGGAATGTACGACTTCTGGAAACACTATTGTCGGCCAATAGCAATTTCTTTTCACCTAAATTATCCGGTTATCACTAAAAGTATTCATCTGGAAATGAACCAAACATATGATTCCCAAAACTGGTCACTCCCACTCTCAGGACCTGCACCACAGATGGATTCAACATTTTGGACATCACCATCTGACAAAGGGCTCTTTCTACTTCTCCGTCTGCCCTGAATTCTGTGGGGCTCGAGAGACGATGTCGTCACTCTTTCAGGAAAGCTTCGCCCCACGGCTCTGAGTTGACAACTGATTCAGACAGGAGAGAACATTTCTTCACTGTGCCCCTGGACAAAACCCAAGGCTCGCTGGAGCCTGGTGCTAGCCAAAACCAGTGCCAGCCAAAGCCCCAGCGAGGGACAGATGCCTGGTTTAAGGCGAGGGGAAAGGGGAGACAGGGACATTACATGTTGACACATCTGTGGCCTCTCATTGAGCTCAATATCTTAGTGGGAGCTACCTATTCCCTGCTCATTCATCCCAGCCTGCATGCCCAACCCTGTTAATGATAATCAATACTTTGGACACAAACACACCAGCTTCAGAGCATTCTAGCTAGGCAGGTAAAAATGATTTACAGTTCAACCAAGAGCTTTGGAGGGGATGTGTAAATGGATAGTCTCCCCCCTAAGGGTACTTTATGCTTTCTGAGACTGAACAATGCCCCTGCAGGGTGCCAGGCAACAGAGGCGAGCTAAAAAAAAAACTGTGGTTAGGAAACTTCCAAGGGCTGATGAGGCCAGTCAGAGAAACTGCTCCTAAACGAACAGAAACCCAAGTGAGTTCACTAACCACTGGTAAAGGCATAGTTATGATGAGCAGGGGAATATTCAACCAACAGGACACACACACAGTCACAGGGAAAGAGAAGAGAAAGAGTGAGAAGGGGAAAATAACGAACTAATTCCCACCAAGCGCTGTGTTAAAGCTAATCTGGGAGGTGGCTCCGGCTCTTCCTGTGTTTACATATTATATGGAGCATGTGACTGGAGAAATATGGCCACCGTGGTATTCAACACCCTGGGACCTGTGCATGCAGGTAGACGATAAATCATAAAATACAGTCAGACCTTGAAGACGCACACATACACAGTTCTTCCTCTAAAGATATGATCACCCGCACACTAACAAAGGAGCAGCCTAGCACAGTTTCTAGCCTCTCAAAATAATTCAGTCTTTCACATGTAAAATGACCCCCCCAATAAAATAACACAATATTGAGCAATATAAAGTGGGAAATTGGGTAATATCAGGGTTTCAAAAAAATTGGCTTTGGACAGAGGCAAGCAGGAAATAAGTACAGTATAAAGTCCTAGCTGTTAGAATCCAAACAATAATAAAACTGCAGTGTGTCTGACAGGAAATCTAGAGTTGCTTGTCCAGGTATTATAACCGCTCGCTCAGACATTCCTCTGTAGCTCACAAGGGATCAACGGTCAGATTAGGGCTGTAACAGTCATGGAATATTAGATGACGGTAATTGGCCAGCCAAATGACCGCGTTCACCGCAATAATTTTTTAAAGCCCATTTTCTCCTCTCCGCCACTTCTGACTGCATGTGCTGCCATAGAAATTGAATGAATAAGACGGGCGTCCCCATTCAAGTCAATGATGGCATAATGGGTGGACTGATGGCCGTTGCAAGTGTACCCATAGGAGCAAGGCAGGAAGTAAAATACTGTATGTGCTAAAATATGCACCGTGGTTTGTTGATTCAACTCAACTGACATTACAAAAAATACATTCCATTGTATGAGCCACATCAGTTAACAATTTGAATGATCATTCTACATTACCATGGAAATATTATTAACATATTAATTCTTTTTTTTTTTTACACAGTTATGGCGGTTATTTTATTTCCATGACCGGTCTTCATCCATAACATGGTTATAGGGTAATTGTGCCAGCCATAGGTCAGATAAATTCTCAGGTTTGGGCTGCCTCTCCTCATCCAAGAATGTGCTCCTGAAGCACTTCTCAACATCCACAGGCAACACAAACACACCAGACAACCTCAAAATGAGGGGAACGAATGAATGAGAACACAAGTCCCGAGGGAGACGTCGACTCAACTACTTCCACAATCAACAGCAGCAAACCATGATGGGAATATTATAGTTGCTCCATAGACAACTATTTGGTGCATAAGAAGCACCAAACTTACCTCAATTTTGTCTGTCTTGGCATCGCCCCAATACAGCTTTCCTGCTTCATAGTCGATGGCTAAACCGTTGGGCCAACCCAGCGAGGTATTGAGCAGCACGAGACGCTCAGTTCCATCCAGGTTAGCTCGCTCTATCTTGGGCTTCTCCCCCCAGTCTGTCCAGTACATGTAACTGTGGAGAGAGACAGGAACAAAATTCTAACTCAACTAGAAGCACAAGCATTTCGCTACACTCGCATTAACATCTGCTAACCATGTGTTTGTGACTAATACAATTTGATTTGATTTATAGTGTAACTTGAAGTGAAATCATTAAACAGGTGTTTCGTAGAATACATATGGAATGAAGGAGGAATACATCATTATTTTTGTTGTTGCTGAAATGAGTTAACTTGATTGCTGTGATCAAGTAAGAAAGAAATGGGGAAAAGACCTAAATCGTCTATAAAACACACACATACCCATTGACAGGGTCCAGCACAATGGCCCTTGGTTCATCCAAGTTCTCTGAGATCAGAATACGCCGGGAGGTTCCGTTCAACCTGGTAACCTCAATACGGTCAGTGCCAGTATCCGTCCAGTACAGGTTCCGGGCCACCCAGTCCACTGCGATGCCATCTGGGTGGTTGATCTCCGTGGTGACCAGGGTCTGGGCCTCAGTGCCATCGATACGGGAGCGGCGGATGGCTTTGACCTCGTCATCAGTCCAGTACACGTATCCATCCACGGGGTCGTAGTCAATGGCGATGGCATGGCGGATGTCATCCACCTGAAGGACAATGTCGGTGAAGTCTGGGAGGTCCAGAGAGATCCTCCGCAGGTCAGTCCTCCGGGCCAGCAGCAGAACCTGCTCTGCACCTGGGGGGGTAGAAGTGGACATTAATGGGGAGAGAGCATGCCATTCAACTGGCATGTGACATAACAGAGCTTATTGGAGACCTATCTGGAGGTCCTACAAAGCTATACCTGACAAACATAAATGAATATGCTTTAGTAAAGACAAACCTTCAGAGGACAATTTATAGTTGTAACAAAATTCTTGTATTCTATTTGTTTACTCGGTTTTTAGTTGATGAAAAATGGCAATTTGTTCACTGTTTTCCAAACAAAAAGTGAGAACAGGCTTTAGATTAGATTGAAACAAATCCAAAAGACTAAATTATCCCTTTTAAATATCAGCCTATCAAAAAAACAGTTGTGTATAAATGTTTTCCTGAGGGGGCACCTAGCTGCCACTGAGCCTGGTTTAAATAGCAGCTGCATTTGCTCACTAGAGCCACACTCTGCGGAGGCAATTAGGGCCAAATTTTTCCTTGCCCAATCTCACGTTTTAGCCATGTACGCTCCAGTGCTCCCAAAACCAGCTTCAGACTACCGACGCCCAATCAGAAGAGGGCATCCATCAAGGGTGACACCAATCAGTAATGACAGTGAAAAAACGGCTCTTCGTTTTCCCATCAAGGAGAGAACGCCACGCCTTTGATTTAAATTCACTCCTCGGTCTGCTTCACATTTGACAAAGTGACAAGACTTCCCCTAAAACCACAACAAATGCCCTCAATTTAGCCACCCAAGCTAAACAAATGAGGAGCGTGGACACTAGCTCTTTTTAATCTTCACACAGCCACCCCCCGTCCTGCTGCTTTCCCCCTAATCGGAGCTGATACAATGGGGTATTGTTTTACATTCTGTTTAGTTGTCAACACTGCTGGAGGTTGGCTTAATCCTATAGTCACTCTGAATACATCCATGTTCTATCAGGCCTGGATAACTAAACCCCCCCCCCCCACACACATACACTATGGTTTTACTTACTCCTCTGGAATGAGGGCTAGAAGAATACAACTCATTGTTCCCTGGCCTGGGAATACACCGCCTCAATTTCAAATAGAGGATCTGCTGCATCCCTGGCCTGGGAGAGAAGTCTTATTGAGGCAAAGAACAGGACTGGTGCACAGAGACAATAGTGTTTTCTGTCCACCAGAGAGAGGGGTGAGAACCAGGATGGCCAGGACTGAACTCGGATTTCAGAATCAGCACTGACCTTGGCTTGACGTCGAACTGTTTCATTCCAACAAGGAGGTTTCCCAGGTCAAAACAGCCTCCAGCTACTAAACAAGAAAGAAATCCCCCAGAAGTTTTTTTCTTCCCCTCTAGACAAGTATTTGTCACCTTTATGAGGGTGTGGTGGGTCTCTCCTTAGTCATGGGCAGGCAGGGAGAAATATCAGGCCCTCCAGAGAGAGACCAGAGGGAATGTAAACACCCTGGGGCAAGTCAAACAAACAGGTTTCATTTTGCAGGATGGGCCCGGGCGGTGTCCACTAAACACACAAACGGAGCAGTGACCTGATTAGGCCTGGCTTCCTACGTAATTGCGCTCTCTGCCCAGAAGTAAGGCGAGGAGATTGGAGTGGTAAAGGAAATGACCGCAGCAGCAACACAACAACGCATAAACAGGGGAGGTCCAACCTTCCTGAATTTCAGTCAGTCACATCTGTGGCCTTTGGTAAACTCTGGAAAGTAGGGAATGTGGGGAGAGGAGGTGGTGGAGTAGTAGGCTTCTAGGCTAAATGTAGCTGTCTGTATGTGGGGGCAATAGAAATTAAGAGCAAACGGCAGGGTAAATTGTGCATTGAAGAGCTTGCAGTGTGTAGCAGCCATCTGTCAGAGATTAGGCCCTTTTAATGGCTCTCTGGTTTGGCATTTTGGTCGGGGAACAGGATGCCAATACACCCAATAAAAATATCTTAATTGAATAATTGTATTAAAAAAATGAAAATCTAACGTTTTAACTGAATTCAATGCTTAATTACTGTGCACGTTGTTATGAAATGAAAGATAGATCTTGGCATATTTCCTAATCTGTTTAAAGAAATTGGGACAATATGACTTTTGGTTTGTGTGATTAAGGGCAGCTCTTGCAATTGAATAGGCCTAACTCAAGAGTCCATAAATAAAATAACCTCAGAAATGTCAATAATGTCCCGTACACCAGATAGGAATGTCTAATGTGAAACCGCGACACATGTACAGTAGCATTAGGAGAGGGCGTCATCACTGGGGGGGCATTGTGTGGGCTTGATTCTCAAATGGCACCCTATTCCCTCTAAAGTGCTCTACTTTTGACCAGCGCCCAAAAGCAATGCACTGTATAGGGAATAGTGTGCCATTTGAGATACAACCATTGTGTAGTCTTTTCAAAAAGGGGGCTCTCTACGGAGAAACCCATACCAACTGAGGGTAGTGGCCACAGCGGCTTGTCTCTTACCTGGGCGGCAGGTCTTCCCATCCTCCTTGAGCTTGACTCCAGTGGGGCAGGCACAGCTGTAGAAAGGCTGTATGGGGGACAGCAGGCACAGGTGGGAGCAGCCTCCGTTGTCCACACTGCAAGGAGTTTGGACTGAAGGCGCAAAGAGCAATGTCGGTAGAGATTACACTGAAAGTCAGTGAAACTGTCCCTAAATCTCAAAGCCACACTGCGAGCGTCTTCTATTCACATGTACTGGTGTCTTCGAGAGAACCATTCTGACAACAATTGATGAAAAACTTGAAGACTTTCAAAAAAACAAAAATATATATTTTTTTCAAACTAACCAACTGTGATATTTTTGATCCACAATAAAAAGGTCGCTGCTCGGACAATAGCTGTGCCACAAAGTTTGAAGTCCTGTGGCGTGATTTTCCCTGTCTACTAGGTCACGCTCTGCCAATCTCAGCAGGGCACTACAGAGCTACAAAGCCCAGCGGCTGGCACAGTGGACCAGCAAACACCAACCCTCCCCTTTCTCACAGCACTAAAGGAGGATTACAACCAGGCCACAGTCAAAGGCCAAATTGCTCAAACTCCTCTCACACAAAGTCTAAGCCAACTCATTTCTGGATTGAATTTATGGCGGCTTAATATACAGGTTAGGAGATTTATTGTTGAATATTTATCTAAATGTCCTACCTCCTAAATATCAATGTCGTCCTCTCTAAAGTTTCTTATCTAAGCATCCTACCTTTCCATCTTTCTCTATATCACCTGCCCTCCCCAAACTCCTTGGGAGACGCAACCCACCATAATGGTGGCGTTCGTCATCATTCACTCCCTAAACACAGGCGTGTCAATGTTTACACACTGCCAAAGTCATCCGTTTTTTACTACCTCCCAACACACACAACCATAGACACACAGATGGGAATCATAACGCACTAAAAATATCCTCCCAAAACAAAGACAATCTGTTATGTTGTGCTCTCTAACATTCATTATGAGTACCATGGGGATATTTAAGCAACACATTGCAGGCCGTTACACATGCAGAATGAACTGAAGAGGCACTACTTACTGTCTGGCTGTCTATCTGGACCCAGCACTTGGATGTCCATGGGGGAGTAGATTCCACTGAGGATCTCCCTCCTCTTGTCTCCTGTGTGTTTGTTGCAGGCGTGGATGGAGCGGGTCTGCCAGTCTGTCCAGTACAGAGTCTCCTCTGACAGGGTGAGGGCAAACGGGTGGGTGAGGGTGCCCTCCACCACAGTCTCCCTGTGAATTCAAAACATCATTTATGGATCAGCAACCTTTTTAGCCATCAGTACCAATCCATGCTTAGACGGTATATTTGTAAGAGTACAATTGGAACGCAATGAAGAGGAGTATCAGTTGAGATGTTGAGTTGTGCGTCTCAGCCACAGAATGTCATGACACCAAACAGCAGTAACTGGCAAAAACTAGGGCCTTCACGTTACCAGCAATATTTCTTCCATGGCAAAAATGAACACGAAGCAGAAACCTGCTGCATGTAAAATAGTGTGCTATTGCTTGGAAAATAAATAATTGTGACACTGGATGACAATGTTTGTTTCCAATATTAGAGCCGTTTTCTTAAAGAAGTTCAATCTTCTGTGTTTTGTTTTCTTGTTACGATACTAACGAGTATTGCGAAACAGGTATCGTCCTGGCCATAGCAAAAACCCAGACTGAGTAGGAATAAATTCATACCAAAAATAACAAGTGGTAGGGGAAATTAGTTAACAACAAGCTTGAGCCCCCTGGTTGGGATTTCAGTCAGGCCCTAAAGAGGATGCGTTGGAACACGTAGTGACGTCATGGAACCACAGTTCAGGAGCCGCACCAAGCCCTTTCCAAGGGAAAATTTAACAAATCAGCCTGTCATCAGACTTTAATGCAGCATCTGGTAAACTATTTAACAGGGGAACGGTTGCCCCGGCTCTGTACTAACGGTACAGCTGTCCTGATTCAGTGGGGAAGTAAGTCAGAGCAGTAGTCTATCAAAGCCAGACCAGAGCAGCACAGAGTACCGAGCGCAGCCTCATCCAGTAGTGCTCCCCTTTGCGCCGCCAGACGACACAGTCAGGCCAACAGCCAGTCAGCCCTGTGAGGACATAAATAAAATGCAGGATCAAAGCGTGGCATGCCGTTGCACAAGTGTTAAGAACCCTGATACAGAAAGCAGAATTCTGTTGAGGCCCTCATCAATCACCAGACTGTGGAGGGTTGGTTGGTAGGTAAATGGATCCCTTTTCAGAGGGGTAGGGTCGAGGAAGGCGACAGCATGTTTTCTCCAAAACTTTAATAGCGTGTGAAGAACGAGGGGTTGGGAGAGAAAAATATATATAATTACACCAGATTTCACAGCTATTTCGCATTCGACGTACTTGGAAGTTGGACGTGTGCATGTTTGAAGAAGCCGTTGAAAACATACTACAAACTGCTCCATTAATCAGACATGTCAGGAATGTGTTGCACATGAAAGGCAAAAACGTCTCGCTTTAAGAGGTAAACGCTAACAGAAACTACTTCTGGGGTGAAGTTGACTTTTCTCTGTAAGAGTGCTTACGATAATTCCGAGTACCATTACTAGAGGCATGCAATTAGATTACAGTTGGCAAGAAACAGTTTCACCATGTTGCGTCTTATCCTTAAGTTAGAAATCACAACTTAATTTCAAATTGACATAACACACTGGGCAATCTAGTCCTGAGGGAGTTAAACAAACGAGGGTATTGCAACTGCATTGATCTTGAGAAAAACGCCTTTCACTCTACACCCTGAAGAAAGCAGTCTTGTCTGAACGAGAGAAGGGCTCTCTTTAGGGCTGGGCAATAAAGTCACATTTGACTGTATTTTTAGTTTTTGAATAATAAAAATACTAAATATGCTTTGATTAGTTCATGACCCTAGGGTGGCAACGCATAAATTATACATGATTTCAAAATTAGAATGGCGAAAGCCCCATTTGTTTTATAGTGTTCAATGCAACAAAAAAATAATAATTATAATGCATTTATAACTTTTTGCATTTCCGTTATCATTTCCACAGTGTGCCACACGGGGCTGCATGATATGGGCAAAAAAATACGTAGGCTTAGTTAATTGGTGAACTGTTGGAACCTTGGAAATATAAGGATTATAAGCGATTGACCAACATGTCATTTTTTGTTATCAAACACATAATTGACCAACGTTGGTTCAATTACATTAGTTTTTTTTTTTTTTTGTGAGCCCAAGGCGCCGTCTCTCTAGAATTAAATCAAATCATTCATGAGAGAAATCATGTCAAGAACTGTGTTGGACGCTGGGCTGAACGGAGCTGTAGTTTTCATCGAGCAAATATTCAACCTAGTTAAAAGCAAAAACAATGACCATAATTTATTGTGCCCGTTTTTTTCCGTCTCAGACAGAGATGGATACACTTTTACTCCTGCAATGTTAGCACACAGACTACATGAGAGGAACATACACAACAAGAAGGATAGAGACAGTTCGTGAAAGTATGCCTTATCTATTTTGAAGAACTTGTCAAATTAATTAGTCAGACAGCTCTGCAGCATGCTTAGTCAGGCTAGCCTAGCTAAATAGGATGACTAAAGACAATACATATGAGGAGCACAGAACGTTGTCTGGCTGGCAGACTGCTACTGCCTGAGCAGAGATGACATTACTTGATTTTTCATTTCTTGAAGTCATCGATTAAAAACGAAGTAATATCTACAACGGAAATATTTTATTTCATAGTAATTTGCCATTTTTCTATTGATGTCTACCCAATGCAGACCTGAGAGACAATGCAATATTTTCAATGTTCTGGCAATTGAATGTTAACTATTTTTGGCATTGGAATTCCATTAAAAAGCTCAAAAATCATTTGAATGCCACTATTTCACAAAAACATTTAACCAAAAACCGTGATGATTTAAAAAAATAAATCGAACAGACCTCAATAAGCACTAATCGCTCAGTACTAATGATTATTCCAATTCTATAGTTGGAATATAGTGGGCAGCACCTTGAATACATTGTTGTTTGACATGACAACGAAAAATTATTCACAGGGTAGGTGCCAAAGTGTTGGTCAGTGTTTCCAGGTGACCCTAATTAGATGTTAAATTACCTCATATAGCTAGCTAACATATTCATGCTTCGCCTATTCCGCTTTGATTTAGAAGATACCGTTGCACAAACAGGATCATCCAGGCCTACACCAGCACTGGTAACGTGCTGTATTAAATAGCTACGTTTGCGCTGACTCTTAGGACATTTAGCAAGCTAGCTATCCAGCTATATTAGCAGCTTACAATATTTATTTCAGCCACAACTTGCTAAAACGCACCAGCAGATAGTAGTTTGCAGACAATAACAAACTAATAGTGCAATTAGAGAACTCTTGTGGAAAGCACCATGTCACCAACATCTAGTTGCATCCATCTGACCATGCAGACTGCAGTGCCGAGTTAACAGCAAGAAAGTGCTCCGACTGTGGTCGAGTAGCTGCTCTCTCCTTGAGTGACAGGGGGCAGGGCTTGGTGTGGGAAGCGGCATGCAGCAGGAGGGAGAGAAAGACTCAAATAGCAAATGGAGTCAACTATAAAAACAGATATTACACGTGCTGGAGTTGCGCATCACATTTAACAAATCAAACATTGAAATACGGTTATAAAATGTTAAAAACCCAAACCGTGTATCAATACCGGTATATAGTAAAATACGGTATACCGCCCAGCCCTACCTCTCTTTATGAACACTGCCATTAAATGCAAGTTACACAAAGGAAAGTCAACCGAGGGCCCCAGTGCCAAGTCAAGTCAGATAGGGTTTCAACAGTATGGCAGAGGTAATCTCCAGTTTAGAGAACCACAGAGGGAGGGGGTCACAACTGGGCCTACATGCAGAGCCAATGTTTGGATTGGGACCTCCAGAGTCAAATGTGTTTGGATTGGAGGTTTCAGCCGTCTCATCCTCTGAAATTAAGTTGAGTCCAGTGCTACGGTTCAGTCAGATCCCTGGCTGCTTTTGCACAAAGGGTGTACAAACTAATAATGAGAACAGACTGACCGTGAGGAGCCATCCAAGTTAGCTCTGTGGATGAAGCTCAGCTTGGCGTCGGCCCAGTACAGTTTCTGTTCGTCCAGGTCAATGGTGAGACCGTTCGGCCAATAGATGTCCACCTCCACGATGATCTTCCTGTTGCTGCCGTCCATCCCCGCCCTCTCAATGCGAGGCTCCTCCCCCCAGTCTGTCCAGTACATATAGCTGAGGAGGAAAATAAGAGTCAATAAGTAAAACAGCACCCAAACACACCCAATGGTCCTACCAAATGAAAGGTTTCCATTTTCCCCGGCAGAGTACAAAACAAAGCAGGCAGCGTAAACACAACTAAAGACCCAGCAAAACTTTGTACAGCACCACTGATAAGACCCACTCTCAGAAGGCTTGAAACATAAAATACCATGTGAATTAACAATACAGGTGGTCTACATGAGTGTTCCCAATGCTGGTCCTCCAGTACTCAACAGGACACATTTGTTGTAGCCCTTGACAAACACAACTCATTCAACACAATTGAGGGCTTGATGATTAGTTGAATCAGGTGTGCTTGTCCAGGGTTTCAATAAAAATGTGTCCTCAAACACTCCCAACAGTAGACATCGGCATTGCGCTTCCCACGGTATCATTTATGCTGCTTTTACTCTTGCTTTTCACAAAAGAGTAGTGTGTGTAGCTTGTTCCTGTTGTCGTGAAAGTCAAACCGGCATTAGGCTACAGTCAGAGCTAGAGCCTCCGTGTGGCAAGTTATTATATATCTAGGCAATCATTGGAAGATGGAATTAAAATGACAGAACTACAAGTTAATTGAGAAAGACAGGCTACAATACCAAGAGCTAACAAGCAGGCTGCTACTTCATCTGAATGGAGTAATTTACTGTATGATTCGGACGGGGAGAAAGCACAGTTCATGTTATGTAGTCTCAATTAGCATAGCTAACATTAACTAGCTAGCTTAACTAGTTTCTCTCGGTTTGATAAAGTCAAGACCGGTACTATGCAACGAGAACTAGCAATAAGTCGACTTGGTTGTCATCTCTGCTCCCCTCGTCACCTTAGATAGCGCCGCTTGATCTAAGGGGGGGAGAAAATGCAATTTTTTCTCCTACTAACAGTAAAGCATCGTTGTGTTAGGTATTTGTAAAAATATATATATATTTATCATGATCGGGACCTGTTAGTGGTAGTTGTGTGATAACTGCACTGTGATTTAAATGTTAAATAAAAAAAATTGGAGTTAGGGATTTTTCTTAACGTTTAGGATCCCAATTTCGTTTAAAACGTTTTCACCCCTAACATGCACACACACATTTTCTCATGTCCCCACACGTCCTCTGATAACACCTGATAGAAATCTTAAAACCTGGCAGATCTCCAAGTTGTAGTCTGCATGTTGTGCCCAGAATACCTGCAGTGGCTCCAATGTGCACTGCATTGAATGGAGGCTACATTAGGCATGTTACATTTCTATTCATAGACAGCTGAGGTGGTGGATGGACAGGGAAGCCCACCAGCAAATAGAAATTATCCTACGTACACTACATGGCCAAAAGTATATGGACACCTGCTCGTCGAATAGCTCATTACAAAATGTTGGGCATTAATATGGAGTTGGTCCCCCCTTTTGCTGCTATAACAGCCTCCACTCTTCTGGGAAGGCTTTCCACTAGATGTTGAAACATTGCTGCGGGGACTTGTGAGCCATTAGGCTTGGCTCGCAGTCGGTGTTCCAATTCATCCCAAAGGTGTTCGATGGGGTTGAGGTCAGGGGTCTGGGCAGGCCAGTCAAGTCAAGTTCTTCCACACCGATCGCGACAAAACACTTCTGTATGGACATCACTTGGTGCACGGGGGCATTGCCATGCTAAAACAGGAAAGGGCCGTCCCCAAACTTGGAAGCGCAATTGTTGAGAATGTAATTGTATGCTGTAGCATTCAGATGTCACCTCACTGGAACTAAGGGGCATAGTCCAAACCATGAAGACAGTCCCAGGCCATTATTCCTCCTCCAAACTTTAGTTGGCACTATGCATTCGGGCAGGTAGCGTTCTTCTGGCATCCGCCAACCCAGACTCATCTGTCAGACTGCCAGATGGTTAAGCGTGATTCATCACTCCAGAAGACACGTTTCCACTGCTCCTGAGTCCAATGGCGGTGAGCTTTAAATCACTCCAGCCGACGCGCATGATGATCTTAGGCTTCTGGCGGCTGCTTGGCCATGGAAACCCATTTCATAAAGCTGCCGACGAACAGCTCGTGCTGACATTGCTTCTAGAGGCAGTTTGGAACTTGGTAGTGAGTGTTGCAACAGAGGACAGACGATTTGTACATGTGTCAGCACTCTGCAGCCCCTTTATGTGAGCTTGTGTGGCCTACCACTTTGCGGCTGAGCCATTGTTGTTCCTAGACGTTTCCTCTTCACAATAACAGCACTTACAGTTGACTGGGCAGAAATTACCAAAAGACTTGTTGGAAAGGTGGCATCCTATGACGCTGCCACGTTGAAAGTGACTGAGCTCTTCAGTCAGACCTTTCTGCCGCCTATGGAGTTTGCATGGCTTCTGTGCTCAATTTTATACAACTGTCACTAACGGGTGTGGCTAAAAAAGGCGAATCCACAAATTTGAAGGGGTGTCCACATATTTTTGGCCGTGTAGTGCATGTTAAAATGGACAGAATAAAAATGGTGTTAGAACTGAAAAGCTGTTGTAAAATAACCTGGAACAAACATGCAGAATTTTATGAACAACGTATGCGCTGCCTCCAGGTTTCCTGGTTGTCCTGGTCTATGGCTTACTCGGTTTTTCCATTTATCAAACTGGCTAGAGAAAGTATTGGGTGTGGTAGACTGTCTTACTACTACTCATAGGCTACTCACAACAAAAAGACACACTCAGAGGTCAGTTTTGGGTCACTAAGATCGGTGTTGTTCCAGTGTTGTACAAGTTCAGCTAGAAAGCAGATACACTGAGTATACAAAACATTAACTGCTGTTCCCATGACTGACCAGGTGAAAGAAGGATTTTTAAGCCTCGAGACATGGATTGTGCATGTGTGCCACTCAGAGGATAAATGGGCAAGACAGAATATTTAGGTGCCTTTGAACTGGGTATGATAGTATGTGTGCCAGGCGCACCGATTTGTGTCAAACTACAACACTGCTGGGTTTTTCCACACTCAACAGTTTACCGTGTGTGAATCAAGAATGGTCCACCAAAGGTCCAGGAATGGGAGGGTCATAATGTTTGGTATACTTCTGTAACATTAGGGATAGCTCCATGTTCCCAGAGCCCCCCTGATGCACATTACTCAGGATGATGTGAATTCCTGAACTCTAGGCCCTGTGAGAGCAGAGCACCTTGTGGGTTTCAGTTGCATTCTAAATACGTCCAAAAATGGATATACTGTACGAGTAGCTAACTCTCAGACATCCCGTTCCAACAAGAGCCAATAAAAGCAAAGATCTTTTTTAAAATCCATGTCTTTTGATAGGAAAAGTCTGACATGTAGATTTGTGCCAGAATGGATCGCCTATGTGTCAGGGACCCAGTAGCTGATTAGAATGTAACACTGTGCACCAACTGACACGGTGAACAGCATTCCTGTGTCCAGCCGGGTAGAAAATACAATTATGGCGTCAGGAAACGGGAGTTTGGAGAAGCCCGATTATTCATTCATTTAGCATGTGGTACGACAGCAAGCATGTCACCCACCATCGGAAACTCTTAAACCTAATGCCAGCAGGGAGACCAAGCATGAACCCCCCCCCCCCAGAGACCTAACATATTAGTTTGACAATGGTGCCAAACTCAGCTAGCACATTTTTCACAATTAAGAGCTTCCCTGCTCCTATACCCCCATTAGAATTCAGTTATTGGTTGAACAAAGAGCATGAAGAACAACGGCTGTGCTGTCTAGGAATTAAACTCTTAACAGCCTCATGAGGGCAAAGCAAGGACAGAAGGGAAAGGCAACGCATGTCAACTCGCATTTGAGACACATTCAGGACAGCCCATTTCACATAAATTGTTATTAGGTATACGCATAATTGATAGTATTTGTGAAATAAAAAAAGTTGAATCTAGAGTTGCTTCTAAACTAATAATCAACGTAATGAAATGAGTATCAACATTGGACATAATTGGCACCTCTAAATAACTCTCATATTAGGTGATGTGGTTGAGAACAGCCTTCCACCTAGCCACCACCTCAGCAAGTAAACGTTGTGCAAATCAAAATATATGTTCGCTTAAACACACCATCCACCAGCGCTAGCTGAACTAGGCTATAACTGGATCCTGGACTGTGGCCTACCAAGGACTGAACACCTTTCCCTCCACTACTCAACCCCCCCAAAAAAAACACTACTGAAGCTGGCAGGAGCTGTACTCAAAAGGAGAGATCTCAAAACGGAAGACTGCAAGAACCTAAAAATGGCTAATGTATTGTGTTTTTGTGCTTCTTCAAGATGAACAAATGTCTTTCAGAGAAAGAATTCAACAAATGAATAACTCAAATCTTACTTGGTTTATCGGACAGTATTTCGGTGATATATTTATTTGAACTGTATGTACACAACTTTGTACAGAGAGTTAAACTCTTGACACCATAATCTGTTTTAGTTTTTATATCGCTATGCTAAAGAGTAAAAAAACAACAACAGGGTTTTGGGGTTTAAAGTCCAAACGTTAATAAACCATATACATTCAAAAATAGCACTCAATTGCACTAAATCCATCAACTAAAAAGGTATTCCTGCATTAATTTCCACTGACTGAGGTGGAATTTCACTGACTCAACAATGCTAACAAAGGATACACAACCTTAGTCCCTGACGTAGAATTAGAAACAGTGCCCTATGAGAGAAAAGGGGATCCAGAGGATCTACGCAACACAACAACAGGAAACAGACCCAGCTGAAAAGCTGGTTTTCCACTCTCTCCCATCAACCAACGGATGCATGTATGAACCAGAAATACACATGGAGGGAATGGGAGGCTAGTGCGGATACATGACCTAGGAACCCACCCCAAACCATGTCCAGTCAGGGGAGAGAAAGAGGTCAGGCCAGAGACTCACCGATGGGCTGGGTTCAGGGCGATGGCCCGGGGTTGGTCCAGGTCTAACCAGAAGAGCACTTTCCGAGATGTGCCATCCAGGTTGGCTACTTCAATGCGGTTGGTCTCCGAGTCGGTCCAGTATAGTTTACGGCCCAACCAATCGCAAGCCAGTCCGTCAGGGGAGTCGAGGCCTGACACGACAACAGTCTGCCCTGTCCCCATGGCCTCTTTCAGAGCTAAAAACAAAATGCCAACATTTCAGTGGGAACACTTAGGTCTACACTTAACATCCCTACATTATTAGTGACATTCTTGTGCGATTATCTAGACTTAGCTTAGTTTGCATCTTTTTTCCAGTTTATCTATGCTTTACAGAATATATTCATGTTTAATTATATTTGCAACCAACTTAAAAACAACACATATTTAACACACTTACAAATGGAAGCCAACACAACATAAGTCCCTAACTGGCATGCGGCGCTGTAACGCTTACAGTGGGTGGACTGATTGTAGTAGGTTTGCTTGATGGCCTCCTCGCTGACGTCGGTCCAGAAGATGAGTGCTTCAGAGTAGAGAAAGTCCACGGCAGCAGCATCCTCCAAATCACTGACCACCACCACTGACTCCGGCCTCCCCACCTCCACCAGCCTCACATCCCGCCGGTTGGCAAACAGCAGCAAGGGAGATCCTGAGGAAAATGAAAAAAAAAAAATGAAAAAAAAGAAGGTACACAGCCATTAAACAACCTACTCTCATTTAGGTTGAAATTTGACTAAGAGAAGCCCATGACCTTTCATGTTAATTACGTTTAGAATCAAGTTACATATTCCGCAAGGAGAGTGAACGCCAATAGCAAAAGCTGGATTGCATAATGTGCCACCCAGTAAGCAAGTGGTGACTCAGTGACTGCTGATTGGGATGGGGGCATTGGATGCATACACACAGACTGATGTCATCACTGGCAGAAAGGAATGACAATTCTTGCGGAGAGGAGAGAGGTAGCCTAGTGGTTAGAGCGTTGGGCCAGTAACCGAAAGGTTGCTGGATCAAATCCCAGCGCTGACAAGGTAAAAATCTGTTGTTCTGCCCCTGAACAAGGCAGGGGCACTGTTCCCCGGTAGGCTGTCACTGTAAATAAGAATTTGTTCTTAACTGAATTGCCTAGTTAAATAAAGGCTAAATAAAAATATGTAATAAAAAGATGCCTCCGTCAGCAATGTTTTACGTAAAAAGTTGTCAAAACATGTTCCAACTTTCTCTGGGGTATAATCACTTGTTTAACCTTCAGTACAAACCATGTTGAAGCTGCCATGGACTACTGCTTGTTGCTGCTAAGGAGAACTTCCTCCCCCTGAACAGGATTAAAACCCAGACTAACCACAATTTACTGCCTGTCTACACATCCTCAGAACACGACTCCTCATTATTGACTACAAAAGGGCTGTGAGACAAATGAACTGAGATGAGCGACACATTTAAATGTGATGGGAGACCTCATACTTTAGTTTCTACCCCGTCCTCCCCATATCTAGGCCAATATGTCCAACGTAACCTTTCTTAAACCATGATTTTGTGGAATTAAATCTGGATTCCACAAACACATACCACATGTCTTTGTAGTGTGGTGCACATGTTAGACAGCGAGAAAGACAGAAGATGGCTATCACACAGGTACTAGTGGAGAAAAAGAGGGAGAAGAAGCTTTAGATTTAAAGCCACAAGTCACAGCCTAATTCTCCCATAAGGCCACGTGCGTCTCCCTCTTTCTTTTCTTCCCTGAATCCCAAGGTTCATAGGTCAATACTGAAAGAGAAGAGTTGTGACCTGGAGAGGAACATAACACTATCACTGCCTAAAAAGGTACAGAGAACTCGGCTACAGAAATGCCACAATCAAAGAAAGTCTCTAGAAACAAGGCCTAGTCAACATGTGGCATACAACAAGTACACTACATCCTGATTATGAGATCTCAAGGATTTAGCTTGGAAGTAAGTGGCCATGTGTATTGGACATTGGAGTGTTGAAAACAAATACGCCCCATTGGTAATCCAAAGGCATTCCTAAAAAGACAGCAGAATGTGGAGGCCCAGAGAGAGAGAGACCACCGAAAGCCATCAGGGAGGATTCTTGACACCTCAGCCCCCAGTGGATACATAACAGTGGGGATTACAAAACTCAACAGCTGCACTTTTTATGAGATCTGAGCAGAGGCCTGTCCACTCCACATGCTGCAAAGCAGTCGCGCTAGGTCTCTGCCCCAAATGCACAATCCCAAGAGGCAGGGCCAGGAGCCAGTCTACCAAACAAACAATGCCAGCGCTTTCCTAAACATCCATGACTGGCTCCCAGACACGATCCTTCACTGACAAGAATGTGGTTCCTTATTTGCCTATCATCATGGTCAAGTGGCTCCAACAGTTGGATTATCAAGCCAGCTAATATAGACATAGAAATGAACAGCCTATAGGCCACATTATCATTTGGGGGTGTAGCTATAAGGATATAGTTTAACAACCCTGCAAACATCTTGCCGGTGAGGCAATCAGCAACTCTATACACTGGAAGGCTAGTTTATATCAAAATGGCTGACCCGAAACAAAAACACTATAGTGCTAGTCCCTGTACAGGTCCATCTTCAAAGCCTATGTTTCTGTCCCCTCTCGACAGTATTTCATTTTCTTTCTCAGCAACACTCAATGAAGAACTTTCCATCTGTATAAAACAGCAGGAGGAACCTGGAAACTTCTTTGAAAAAGCACAATGAAAGCTCTGGCACTCAGGAGAAATGCACTCTCCGAAGATGGGCCCATCGTGAAGAAAGAAATTAAGACTGGGTATATAAAAAATATAGGTTCAGAACCTTCAGGCATTTCCTTAGTTTTGATATAAATGCACTATGCCTCACATGAATTTTGCACTTGAAGCTTAAAAAAAGATGGCTCAAATAGAGAGGAAAGTACAGCCTATCAGATAGGCTACTTACTACCTGAATAAGAAACTCAATTCTGCTCAAGGGCACACAGCTTAGGATAAGATGCATACCAGTCTGCTCTGTTTTACTTTTGCACAGGGTCCCAAAAACCTAAACCTCTTTCTTAGTAAGTCTAAGTCAATAGCTGCCCTGACATTTTTCTCTGCCAGTTCAAATAACTTACCAACATTGCATCATACCAGCTTTTCCAGTCAGTCATTTGAAAGGGGGTGAGTTAGGAACACCTGGATCCAGCGGACTTGGCGTTTATGGAAGAGGGAGCACAAAGAAACAGCTGAGGAGTCTGAGCTTGTCACCAGGATTAACTGGCCCTCCACTGGGAGGAGAGATAGGGGGTGAAGGGAAGGGGGTGACTACTCTACGAGCTTCAGAAGTGTCCTGAAAGGAAGGCAGAAAGCCTCCATTGCTCTAGCACTGTGCTCAGCTTGAGAAGTGATTCCCTCCCACTTATTTTCTTGTTCTGGTTGGGAGGAAGAACAGCTCCCTGGCTCCAAAGCCTTATCAGAGTGCTGTGCTGTGTGTGGTGTCTGAGGTTGTGAGGAAGAGTAGGTGTTAAGGAAAAGGGAGTGGGGGACCCATGGGGAATCTAGACTGCCTGTTAGTGTACAGAATTCAGCTAAACGTCCTCTCTACATCCCCAGCTGAAATGAAACAAATAACCTACTCATATTTCAAAAACTGATGTGTGAAAAAGATTAAATCTATAGACTACATTCTTCACCCATGGAATGGAATAACATTCACGCCTCAAGTCGTGCAAATCTTCCCATACACAGCAAGGCTTTATTTTCACAGCAGAACAATTAGCCAAAACTCAGATCTATTGGGAAAATAGATCTGATGGGATTGATTTATGATATGCAGTCACAAGAAAGCAACTGAACATGGTCAAACTTATTTTTTTATTTTAAACAATGAAGTGACTAAAGGGCTGAATCTTACCTAGGATGTGTAATGCGAGCGTAATTGAAATGAATACAATCATACATAAAATAATGAGTTCATTTTTGATTGATACTAGTCAGAGGGTAATATAGGATTACAGTGCCATCAGAAAGTATTCACACCTCTTAGATTTAATTGTCAAATGGACTAAAATTGTCTTCATCAACACAAAATACTATAATGTCAAAGTAGAAGACTAGAAGGAGGAAGTAGAAGGAACATTCATGTTTGAAAGCAGACAACCAGGTTTCCTCTAGGATTTTGCCTGTGCTTAGCTACATTCAGTCTCTTTTTATACAAATAAAAAACTCCCTAGTCCTTGCCGATGACAAGCATATCCATAACATGATGCAGCCAACCCTATGCTTGAAAATATGAAGAGCTGTGCTCAATGTGTTGGATTTGCACCAAACATAATGCTTTGCATTCAGGACAAAAAGTTAATTTCTTTGACACATTTTTTGCAGTATTACTTCAGTGCCTTATTGCAAAACAGGCTGTATGTTTTGGAATATTTTTTATTCTGTACAGACTTCCTTCTTTTCACTCAGTCATTTAGTATAGTGGAGTAACTATAATGTTGATTCCATTGTCAGTTCTATCACAGCCATTAATCTGTTTTAAAGTCACCATTGGCCTCATGGTGAAATTCCTGAGCAGCGTCCTTCCTCTCTGGCAACTGAATCAGGAAGGACGCCTGTATCTTTGTAGTGAATGTATCTATTGATACACCATTCAAAGTGTAATTAATAACTTCACCATGCTCAAAAGGATATTCAGTGTCTGTTTTATAATTTAAAAAAACACGTTACCCAACTACCAATAGGTGCACTTCTTTGCGAGGAACCCTGTCTTTTGTGATTGAATCTGTGTTTGAAATTCACTGCTTGACTGAGGGGCCTTACAGATAATTGTATGTGTGGGGTACAGCGATGAGGTAGTCATTAAAAAATCATGTTAAACACTATTATCACAGTGTTAGTCCATGCACCTTATGTGACTTGTTAAGCACATTTTTACTCCAGAACGTATTTAGGCTTACCATTAGAAAAGGGGTTGAATACTTTTGACTCAAGACATTAACCCTTTTAATTCTAAAAATAAATCTCAAAAGAAAATTCCACTTTGACATTGTGGGTTATTGTATGTAGATAGGTGGCACACAATCTGAATTTAATAAATGTTCAATTCAGGCTGTAAAACAACAAATGTGTAAAAAAATCCATGGGTGTGAATACATTCTGAAGGACTGTATATGATAATTTGCCAAAATCAATGCTGGGGAAAAGGATGTAAAAAATTAAGTGGGCATTAATCTGCCATTTTCTATTTAAAAGAATGGCCATAAAACCCCAAAATATTCACTTTCTACTTCTTTCAAACTAATTGTGTACAATCATGCTAAACTGCATACAGAAATATTGTATTGATTTATTTCTAGGCATAGCCAGCCTATATTCGATAAAAAGCGAACTAATAATTTAATCTATATATATAGTGCATTCAGCCCTAGTCAACCTAGTGGAAACAGCTGGCTAATAACGTACACACAAAACAAGAATCTATAGACCTAAACCCACTTGTAGACTTTGAGAGATGTTTTTTGTGATTCCTAGTATTTACAAAAATATGCATGTAAAATGGTCAAATGCATTTTGTTAGTGGTTTGATGACCCATCTTACAAAATATGTGTTTGCCTTTTCATTGTTTAAGGATTTTTTGGGCACCTTCAGAAAAACTCACCCATCTCATTGGGTATTTGTGGTTTGCTACTTCAAAAAGTTTTTGGGGAAAAAAAGAGAAACAACTTGTCCTTCACTTTCGCACAAACTTTCTCGCACTTACAAACAGAAAATCAAGGACTCCCAAATGACACCCGACACCGGCGATCAATCGCAGTACATTGAGGCCTCGGAGTATAGGCTCTAAAATGAACTTTTGCGGTTCCCCTCAATAATTAAGTAAAGTTGCGCAAAATAGTGTCTCATTTCATATTTTGGGATTTGAACATTTCACTATTTCTGATACAGTGTGAAAGCATCACAAATGCGCGAGACAGTTTCGGCTTGAGTGAACTCCTGCGATTTTCTTGCCACACAGTCAGTATCCAACTTGGAAAGAAAAGACTCAAACGTATAATATTTAAAAGAAAATACACGCCAAGACATGCTAGAGTCTATTCAACTCTAAAATATTAAAATATAACTTATGGCTACTATAACTACCGACCTCTAGCGAGATACATTCACATATCACGTAGCTATAGCCACATTGCTTCCAAGAACTTTGCCACCTCCGAGCAGGGTCCGAACAAAAAAATGCTACTTACCATGAACCAGAGAGAGCAAGCTGCTATAAAACAGTAATTCCACAAGAAGAACGTCCATTGCTAGTGCTCGTGGCTTTAATTCCATAACCCCGACTCCATTATTCGGGTTATTTGTGCAAAAGAAAGTTAAAAATCCGAACGGGAGTCTTAGTCGATACTTTTTATACTTTTGTTGGAAGGCTACTCCAGTCTGCCTTGATTGTAGAGGCACTGACGAGAATGGCAACGGAAATTAGATGACGTCACTAGACGTACAGTTACTTTATGCAGAGAGGAAGAGGCAAAGCGAGAGGGATAACTGGGCCCAAAATCTATCTTCTCTAGCAGGTGGCGTTTTTTCCGCTCACCAAGCGAGGAGTTTTAGTATGGAGGACAATGAATGTCGAATTTGGTTGACAAAAAATGTAACGGCATATTTGCAACGTGTGGCTTATTTGATCGAACATAAGTTTCGTAATGCGTAGTTTCTTACGAGTGTACTGACATAAGTAGGACTCTTCACATCCCAGCAACTTTGAGAAAATGTACTTTATATCGGACTTGTGCCTGTTGTTCACAAGCGTATCTGCCCTCTCATTGGCTAGAATGGTCCCACCTGATCTTGCCTCCCGACTGCCTTCCATTTTTGAAGACGTTTATTTTCATTGTTACAGTGTACACTGGAATATCTGCTCCATGTAATGGATAATCTGTGCTTTGTGCCAGGGGTGCCCATTTACATTCAGTTTTCTTGATCGGCAGGTCGGGAGCCGACCAGGAACATAATTATAAATAATGTGTACTGCAAATTGACCGCAAGAAGCGCAAACAGACATAGTAAAAAAACATAATAATTTCAATTCTTGATTACATTTGGATGTGATCACATAATGCTTCTCTATATATGCATGGGAATAATTGGGTACACATTTCCTACATTAAAACCACTTTGAGCTGATTTCCTGATGATTTAATAGTCTTTGTAATGTAAAACTTGATTTAAAAAAATCACCTGACAGCTCCAATAAATATACTTCCGTAACAAGCTACGTTTCTATAAAGTGTCCGTCAAATATTGACTTCATATAAAGTAGTCAATATTGAAATGATTGATTCTAAGCCTAAAAACACCAAAGATAATCTAGTACATTTTTATGTGACAGTGAGAATAATTTTGACCTGTAAAATATATTGTGTAGGCTACAGTGGATGTCAAAACATCAGTGACAAAGTGAGTCCATTTTGGTCCAGTGCAGGATGATTTATCTACAACATCTGCTCCTCAAGAAATGTAGGCTATAGAAGGGTATACACTTCCTTACAGCAAATGGCCAGTAGGCTATACTGCATCAGCACAGAGGATATTTGGCATGAATAACTCTTTACTGTTAGATAAACCTATATTATCTATATCAGTCTCCAAATGCGTGTTGCACTTTTATTTGCTTAGCTGACACTGCACTTAGCCCATAATGTGTCTGAGGCCACAGAATGTAAACAAGTCCTTTTAAACAAGGCACACGGACTTGGTCACTTCTAGGTTACTTCTACCCATGTTCTCCATATTATATATAATGCAATAACAGAAAAGTCATTTTATGAGAAACCATTTGCTCTTTCACAAGACTCCAGGCACTGCAAACAGTATTAGGCCATAGACCTGGCAGAAAAAGCACTCGTCGGGTTGATTGCTAAGGTTCTCCAACTGGCCTGAACTCGAAAGAGGAAAAGTAGAAGCATATGTCCCTCTCAGTGCGTGTGAGTGAGGCAGGAAACCATTCCCAGCCCAGAGAAATATGCTGTAATGAAACCTGCCTTTACAGTCACCTGCACCATATAGCCTGTGGCATTCCCTTTGATCCACTGGGCCCTATCCACAAATAAAAAAAATCTGCCTTTCCATTGGTCTTTGTTGCTTATAAATATTGGGTTTGCAGTAATATACCCACGCCTCAGTGTAACAAATACCCCTCACAGAGTAATGCAGTCCATGAGGGACAAGCCCTCTCAAAACAAAAGGCTTATACAGGTATCATGTCAGTGAGCTTATCACTAAACCCCTAGCTACCAGCTTCTTACCAGGTATTCATATTGCAGATATTGCAGACGCATGTACTGGAGACTCTGATTTCCTGCTCTCTCTGATTTGACAGTTACAGCTCAATACTGCGAACAAAACACCCATAACTAGAGCAAATAGAACATTCCCAAACACTGAAGTACACCAAATACACTGCTCAAAAAAATAAAGGGAACACTTAAACAACACAATGTAACTCCAAGTCAATCACACTTCTGTGAAATCAAACTGTCCACTTAGGAAGCAACACTGATTGACAATAAATTTCACATGCTGTTGTGCAAATGGAATAGACAAAAGGTGGAAATTATTTGTTTCTGACCGTTTGAGCAGACACATGCACATTTGTGGCCTGCTGGAGGTCATTTTGCAGGGCTCTGGCAGTGCTGCTCCTGCTCAAAGGCGGAGGTAGCGGTCCTGCTGCTGGGTTGTTGCCCTCCTACGGCCTCCTCCACGTCTCCTGATGTACTGGCCTGTCTCCTGGTAGCGCCTCCATGCTCTGGACACTACGCTGACAGACACAGCAAACCTTCTTGCCACAGCTCGCATTGATGTGCCATCCTGGATGAGCTGCACTACCTGAGCCACTTGTGTGGGTTGTAGACTCATTCTCATGCTACCACTAGCGCGAGAGCCCCGCCAGCATTCAAAAGTGACCAAAACATCAGCCAGGAAGCATAGGAACTGAGAAGTGGTCACCACCTGCAGAATCACTCCTTTATTGGGGGTGTCTTGCTAATTGCCTATAATTTACACCTTTTGTCTATTCCATTTGCACAACAGCATGTGAAATTTATTGTCAATCAGTGTTGCTTCCTAAGTGGACAGTTTGATTTCACAGAAGAGTGATTGACTTGGAGTTACATTGTGTTGTTTAAGTGTTCCCTTTCTTTTTTTGAGCAGTGTATATTCATATTGGCAGCAATATATATTGGGGTATGGCAGATACTGTAGTAACCAATTGTTAGTTATTTTCTACTAAATGCAGAAAACTGTTCTTTGGCAGTGATGTTGCATGAGGCAAAAATGCTATTTTATTCCCAAATATTCTCAGAAACTGAGAAACTAGACCCTGTTTGGACCGGGACTTTCACTGGAAAACTGTGTGGAACAGGGATAAGTCCACAGTAATGCTTGTTTGAACAAAAACTTTTAGAAAGCATTGGCATGAAGAGAGAAGTAAGCAGAGAAGCAAAAGAGAAACATAACTTAACAACCTTTGGCAGCTCAAGGCAGTTCTCTCCTAAATGTTACTTTAATGGAATCCATGTTTTCCCTTTTCAGCTTTTGTTTTCCCTCAAAATAAATGCTGCCCTGGCGTGTGCATTGTAAAGGTGTCGGACCACCTCCACGCTCTCATTTTTTTCTCTGCCAATTAATTCGTAGTCCAGACCTTCAAACTTTCGCTACAAAAACAGACACATTACATGTGCATCATATTACCAGGAAGCTATTACTGGGCTAGAGCTGTGGGATGTTACAGCCCCAACTGATTAATATGCCCTTCTAAAAAACAACATTGAATCTCTCCCTGAAACACAGCATATACACAGTGGTGCAGCCATCTTAAAAGTCTTACAGGAGTTGAGAGAATCGAAGACTACTAATGCATCTCACTGAAGCGCTGATTAATCCTTACTGACATTACAGATTTTTTTTTTTTTTTTGGGGGGGGGGGTGAAAGAAAAATCCATTTCATTCTTAATTGTTTTCTTTACTGGAAATAACATATCTGATAGCACATTAGTAAGATTTAAATTGGCACATAACAGGCCTTCAGACCCATTTCCAACCTTGACAGAAGTTCCTCAACATTGGAAAGTCTCTCGGTTATCATATAACCGTTCCTTCTCCTTTGTCATGGAATGGAATTCATAATGGCTAGACAATTCCCTTGGCTTTAACGTAAATGTGCTTCAGTGATCATTTTGGCCTTCAATCTTAATCCAAGGACAGGAATGGTAAACAAAGGAAACATGCAAGTCATGAACAAAGGAAAAGTGCACGAAAAATTACCAACAAAACGTACACAAAGCAATGGATACATACAAGTGAAAAATGTACAATAAATGAAATACCAGAGATGAAAACAAAGCTACATCAATAAACCTTTACAGCCCCTTTTCCACAGAACGATATTCACCATTTTAAAAAAGTGAATACTTAAGTCTATGGCCATAATCCTATTGGTTGGAGGTGGAATATTAATCTGCATAGAAATGTAAGACATAGAAATATAGGACTAACAAACCATTGTGGTGATACTTTGGCCCATGGCCTGAATTGGCCCATCATAAGACCTTAAGGCCTGAATAAAAGCAAGAGCAGGGGTAACTTATATTTGAATAATCTCTGTATGCTGGAGTACCTTTAAGACAGAAATCTTACACAATACTAGGGCAAAGGCTGCTGCAACATTGACAATCTCTTAACTCATGTATGTTATTAACCCTTTTCCAATAAAGAAAATATAAAAATAGAAATAACTGAACCATGTTGAAATGTAAACACTCAACTATCACTTTTAAACACCTGAATCAGAATACATTCCATTGATGAGATAGTCCACCTGGGTGTAGTCTTTCCTCCTGTAACTTTTATAGGCCTGTGTTAGGAAGAGAACAACTGTAACTAGAAAGAAGAGGAGGCCAAACAACAGAACAGCCAATAGAGCGCTTGTGTCCACCAACTGGCGAGTCAGAATCTCACCGGCAACAACATCTATAATGGCTCTGTTGGTGTCTTCGTCCAGCCTTTTTGTGCTGACCTCAGCAGTGGAGGTTGAAGGAACCATGGTGTTTCTGGAGGTAGCTTGAGAGCTGGGGGCCTCCGGAATGGTTGGTGACGGCTTCTTCTCCTCGTCTGTAGGCGTGTCTGCAGTGGTGGTTGTTTTTGGAGTGGTAGTTGACGGTAATGCTGTTGTTTTTATTGTGGTGGCAGTTGTTGGTATTGTTGTTTTGGTGGTAGTTGGTTGTGTTGAGGTGGTATTGGTAGTAGATGGCATTGCTGTTGTGGTGGTAGTAGTCATAGCGGTGATTGTTGTTATTATCTGTGGGATGGCTAGTGGAGTTATAACAGTAGTAGATTCCAGCTTTACTGAAGTGGCTGTGGTTGTTACAGGGCTTTGGACCTTTGACTTGTGGGTTGTCTCAGATACTGTAGTTGCTGTGTCATTCTTGAGAGCTGGCAAACGTGCTGCAGTCATGTTAGATACAGTTAAGACAGGAGAGTCTCCAGCAGTTGGAGCCTGACCAGCATCGCTGTGCTGTGAGGTAGAGTGGGTCTCATTGAGGGCAGAGGTTTGATTGGCATTATTGTTGACTGTCAATTTATGCACAGTAGGGTTCTTATGTTGGCTTTCTGATGGAGTTACAGAACTTGAAGACTGAGTGACATGTTTATCTTCTCTCTTAAAAACACTGATGTCTGTTTCTGGGGGAAAAAACAGATTTAAAATACTGTGACAAATGTAAAGGCATTACACGACATGCATTTCAATCACAAAATAGATGGTTCATTTACAACCCTTGGAAACCAAAAGATTCAGTAACTAGATATATCAACAAAATATTCATATTGATAATAAGAAGCTAATAAACATTCTCCACCCAAGCATTGTGTACACACCTTGTTCCCTTATCAGGTCAGCGACGGAGATACTGCTGCATTTGGTGCAATTTGGACATGTCAAGAAAAAGCAGGTGGACTTCTCTTTCCAAAAGACAGCATGATCACATGTCGTATTGAGTGAGCCTGTGGAATAAACACACACAAAAAATGTAATAAGGAAATCATGCATGCAGTCAAAATCATATCCAATATTAAGCAAGAAATTGTACCAGTCAAAAGTTGACACACCTATTCATGAGTTTGACTATTTTCTACATTGTAGAATAATAGTGAAGACATCAAAACTATGAAATAACATATGGAATCATGTAGTAACCAACAACAACAAAAAAAGTGTTAAACAAATCTAAATATATTTTATATTTGAGATTCTTCAAAGTAGCCACCCTTCGCCTTGACAGCTTTGCACACTCTTGGCATTCTCTCAACCAGCTTCATGAGGAATGCTTTTCCAACAGTCTTGAAGGAGTTTGCTTTTCCTTCACTCTACAGTCCAACTCATCCCAAACCATCTCAATTGGGTTGAGATTGGGTGATTGTGGAGGCCAGGCCAGGTCATCTGATGCAGCACTCCATCACGCTCCTTCTTGGTCAAATAGCCCTTACACAGCCTGGAGGTGTGTTTTAGGTCATTGTCCTGTTTAAAAAGAAATAATAGCGCAAACCAGATGGGATGGCATATCACTGCAGAACGCTGTGGTAGCCATGCTGGTTAAGTGTGCCTTGAATTCTAAATAAATCACTGACAGTGTCACCAGCAAAGCACCCCCACACCTCCTCCATGCTTCACGGTGGGAACCACACGTGGAGATCATCCGTTCACCTACTCTGCGTCTCACAAAGACACGGCGGTTAGAACCAAAATTCTCACATTTGGACTCAGACGATAGGACCGAATTCCACCAGTCTGAGGTCCATTGCTCATGTTTCTTGGCCGAAACAAGTCTCTTCTTATTGGTGTCCTTTAGTAGTGGTTTCTGTGCAGCAATTCTACCACAAAGGCCTGATTCACGCAGTCTCCTCTGAACAGTTGATGTTGATATGCGTCTGTTAGTTGAACTCTGACGCATTTATTTGGGCTGCAATTTCTGACTGGTATTTTAATTTATTATGGATCACCATTAGTTCCTGCCAAAGCAGCAGCTACTCTTCCTGGGGTCCAGGAAAATTAAGGCAGTTTATACAATTTAAAAAAAATTACATTCACAGATTTCACAACACACTGTGCGCACTCAGGCCCCTACTCCACCACATACAGTTGAAGTCGGAAGTTTACATACACCTTAGCCAAATACATTTAAACTCAGTTGAACAATTCAGAACACTTAGTCCGAGTAAAAATTCCGTGTCTTAAGTTAGAATCACCACCATATTTTAAGAATGTGAAATGTCAGAAAAATAGTAGAGAATTATTTATTTCAGCTTTTACTTCCATCATCACATTCCCAGTTGGTCAGAAGTTTGCATACACTCATTTAGTATTTGGTAGCATTGCCTTTAAATTGTTTAACTTGAGTCAAACGTTTCAGGTAGCCTTCCACAAGCTTCCCACAATAAGTTGGGTGAATTTTGGAACATTCCTCCTGACAGACCTGGTGTAACTGAGTCAGGCTTGTAGGCCTCCTTGCTCACAAACTTTTTCAGTTCTACCCACACATTTTCTATGGGATTGAGGTCAGGGCTTTGTGATGGCCACCCCAATACCTTGACTTTGTTGTCCTTAAGCCATTTTGCCACAACTTTGGAAGTATGCTTGTGGTCATTGTCCAGTTGGAAGACCCATTTACGACCAAGCTTTAACTTCCTGACTGATGTCTTGAGATTGCTTCAATATATCGACATCATTGTCCTTCCTCATGATGCCATCTATTTTGTCAAGTGCACCAGTCCCTCCTGCAGCAAAGCACCCCCACAACATGATGCTGCCATCCCCGTTCTTCACAGCTTGCAAGCCTCACCCTTTTTCCTCCAAACATAAGTGGTCATTATGGCCAAACATTTCAATTGTTGTTTCATCAGACCAGAGGCCATTTCTCCAATAAGTATGATCTTTGTCCCCATGTGCAGTTGCAAACCGTGGTCTGGCTTTTTTATGGTGGTTTTGGAGCAGTGGCTTCTTCCTTGCTGAGCCGGCTTTCAGGTTATGTCGATATAGGACTTGTTTTACTGTGGATATAGATACTTTTGTACCCATTTCTTCCAGCATCTTCACAAGGTCCTTTGCTGTTGTTCTGGGATTGATTTGCACTTTTCTCACCAAAGTACGTTCATCTCTAGGAGACAGAATGCGTCTCCTTCCTGAGCGGTATGATGGCTGCGTGGTCCCATGGTGTTTATACTTGTGTACTATTGTTTGTACAGATGAACGTTGTACCTTCAGGCGTTTGGAAATTGCTCCCGAGGATGAACCAGACTAGTGAAGGTCAACTATTTTTTTTCTGACGTCTTGGCTGATTTCTTTTGTGCCTCCCATAGTCTGTTCTGGACTTGGGGACTGTGAAGAGACCTCTTGTGACATGTCTTGTGGGGTATGCATGGGTGTCCGAGCTGTGAGCCAGTAGTTTAGACAGACAGCTCGGTGCATTCAACATGTCAATACGTCTCATAAATAAAAGTAGTGATGAAGTCAATCTCTCCTCGACTTTCAGCCAGGAGACATTGACATGCACATTATTAATATAAGCTCTCTGTGTACATCCAAGGGCATATTCTGAGCCAATTGCGTTGCCTTAGGTCCTTTTTTTGTGGCACCTGACCACACGACTGAACAGTAGTCAAGGTGTGACAAACCTAGGGCCTGTAGGAACTGCCTTGTTGATGTTAAGAATGCAGAGCATTGCATTATTATAGACAGACTTGTCCCCATCTTAGCTACTACTGCATCAATATGCTTTGACCATGACAGTTTACAATCTAGGGTTACTCCAAGCAGTTCAGTCATCTCAACTTGCTCAATTTCCACATTATTTATTAAAAGATTTAGTGGGTGTTTTGTTCAAAATACAATGCTTTTAGTTTTAGAAATATTTAGGGCCAACTTATTCCTTGCTACCCACTCTGAAACTAACTGCAGCTCTTTGAGTGTTGCAGTCATTTCAGTCGCTGATGTGTATAGTGTTGAGTCATCCGCATACATAGACACTCTGGCTTTATTCAAAGTCAGTGGCATGTCATGAGTAAAAAAATAAGCAAGGGGCCTACATAGCTACCCTGGGGAATTCCTGATTCTAACTGGATTATATTTTAGAGGCTTCCATTAAAGAACACCCTCTGTGTTCTGTTAGACAAGTAACTATTTATCCACATTATAGCAGGGGGTGTAAAGCCATAACACATACGTCTTTCCAGCAGCAGACTATGATCGATAATGTCAAAAGCTGCACTTAAGTCTAAGACAGCCCCCCCAATCATTTTATCATCAATTTCTCTCCTTCAAATCAGTCATTTGTGTAAGTGCTGTGCTTGTTGAGTGTCCTTCCCTATTAGCATGCTGAAATTCTGTTGTCAATTTGTTTACTGTGAAATAGCATTGTATCTGGTCAAACACATTTTTTCCCAGAAGATAGTAAGGGTTGGTGATAGGCTGATTGGTCAGCTATTTGAGCCAGTAAAGGGGGCTTTACTATTCTTGGGTAGCGGAATTACTTTTGCTTCCCTCCAGGCCTGAGGGCACATGCTCTCTAGTACGCTTAAAATGAAGATGTGGCAAATAGGAGTGGCAATATCGTCTGCTATCATCCTCAGTAATTTTCCATCCAGATTGTCAGTCCTCGGTGGCTTGTCATTGTTGATAGACAACAACAAAAAATTCACCTCTTCCACACTGACTTTACAGAATGCAAAAGTACAATTCTTGTCTTTCATAATTTGGTCCGATATACTTGGATGTGTAGTGTCAGCGTTTGTTGCTGCCATGTCAACCCTACGTTTGCTTACCTTGCCAATGAAAAAATCATAAAAGTAGTTTGCAATATCAGTGGGCTTTGTCATGAATGAGCCATCTGATTCAATGAATGAAGGAGCCAAGTTAGCTTTTTCCCCCCTAAATTTAATTGAAGGTGCCCCAAAGCTTTTTACTATCATTCATTCTTTGTTACATAGTGTAGTTTCTTTATAAATTTAGTTTCGTCACATGGTTTCTTAATTTGCAGTATGTTTGCCAATCAGTTGGGCTGCCAGACTTAATTGCCATACCTTTTGCCTCATCCCTCACAACCATACAATCTTTCAATTCCTCATCAATCCAAGGGGATTTAACAGTTTTTACAGTAATTTTCTTAAATGGGTGCGTGCTTATTAGTAAGTGGAATAAGTAGTTTCATAAATGCGTCAAGTGCAGCCTCTGGTTGCTCCTCATCGCACACCACAGACCAGCAAATATTCTTTACATCATCAACATATGAATCACTACAAAACTGGTAACTAACAAACTTATCCTCTGCAGCAGAGGTAACTCTGGGTTTTCCTTTCATGTGGCGGTTCTCATGAAAGCCAGTTTCATCATAGCGCTTGATGGTTTTTGCGACTGCACAAAGCTCTTGAAATGTTCCGTATTGACTGACCATGTCTTAAAGTAATGATGGACTTGTCATTCCTCTTTGCTTATTTAAGTTGTTCATGGTTCATGTTGGACATGGTCTTTCACCAAATATGGCTATCTTCTGTATACCAAACCTACCTTGACACAACACAACTGATTGGCTCAAACGCATTAAGGAAAGAAATTCCAAAAGCATTCCAGGTGACTACCTCATGAAGCTGGTTGAGAGAATGCCAAGAGTGTGCAAAGCTGTCATCAAGGCAGACTGGCTACTTTGAAGAATCTCAAATATACTTTTTTGGTTACTACATGACTCCATATGTATTATTTAATAGTTTTGATATCTTCAATATTATTCTACAATGTTGAAAATAGTCAATAAAGAAAAGCCCTGGAATGAGTAAGCGTGTCCAAACTTTAGACTGGTACTGTATATTAATTCAAGACTGAAGAATGGAACATACCAAGAGCATTGTTATGTAGGCAACATAAATATAGCTTGCCAACAAATAACACTTCTCAGGAGTTATCCAAACATGCCTCCCAAAAAGTTGCCGCAAAAAACCCTGGGAATTCCTTTAAAAATGTTCACCACAGGGACTAAGGTTGTCAGCGTGAAATGAAATAAGAGTAGTACTGAAAAATAGAGTAAAAACAGTCTCAGCAACCACTGTCCGTGTTTATCAGGAGATCTGGGATCCATTACAGAAACAGATGGGAGAAAAACAGGCCTGTTTACGCCTCCTTTGATCCCTTCCAAACTCGTGTGCTGGAGCTATCCTCTCAGTTACACACCTCTGCCTCAACATCCAGCCGTGCACGCCTGATGGCTCTCTTCCCACTGCAGAGCAGACCCCCTGAAGAGGGTAACAGGTGGGGAAAAGCAAAAGAGCGGAGGCAGCCCTGGGCCTGCACCGAGGAGAGGAGTCGGCCCCACCGGGGAGTCAATGTGAGAGGAGGCAGAGCGAGTTGTGCGACCTCAAGTCTGTCTCCTCTCCTGCTTTATTTTAAAGCTGCTGCTAGGCGCCGAGGAATCAAAACTCCTTTGCGGTTAAAAACTTCAGGTGAAATGATGATCGCGCAAGAAGAGAAAAAAAGTTTGGCCTAGAGAGCCATTCCTGGTCAGTGATGGCAAAATAACTGGAAGGCCAGATGCTTTGTGTTTTTAATGATTCCCCAGCTGTTCCACATGGGACGGGAAAAGAGTGTGGAGAGTTGGGAGTTGAGGAAAGCAGGGAGAGGGGGTAAGAACATCAATGTTGCAGACGGCCCCTCACCCCCCTTCCTCTTAAGTTACTAGGGGGGTCACCCTATGCTAGGGGCATGACGTGTCCCAAACATACAGGTCTCTAAGCTGGAATGCGAAATGATTTTGTATTTATAGCTCTCTGTCATACCACACATTACATGCTTCCAGATGGTAATAGCGACCTTGTTTTCATGCCCTACTACTTTCAAACCCACATTGCCTCTCGGAAACCCTGTCGCGTGTTTAGGGTGGATCATGTGGTGGAACTGGAAGAAGGCTGGGCCAGTTACAACTAACTCCTCCCATGGAGATAACTGCCTTTCGGTTATATGTAGCTATGCATTTGCTGCATAAATCTGACCAGACTCAGGTGGTGCAGCAAGAAGTATTGTAAGATCTAATTTAAAGAAGAACCTGTCATGACAAAGGCTGCGTTTACACAGGCAGCTCAATTCTGATCTTTTATTCCCCATTAATTGGTCTTTTGAACAATAAGATCCCAAAAATATTTGATTTAAATAGATGTGATTGGGCAAAAGACAAATTAGTGGGAAAAAATATATTGAATTTGGATGCCTGTGTAAATGCAGCCTTTAGACTCATGGGGTAACGCTCTCCAAAGCAGCGCCAGGCTCATACACAACACAGCAAGGCCTAAGAATCCCTTTCATCTTAAATCTGAAACACATGGTTGCTTTGAAATTATATGTCCTTCAGTAGAAAGATGTGATTTGGGGGGAAAAAAGAACATTATGGCTACTCCCATATCGGCAGTGGTCCCGCTTTATCCAAGAGGTAAGCTTTGAGATGTAGGTAGGTAGCATGCATGCAGCTTATCTTTTTCTATAAGAGCTTCCTTCAGGTTATGAGTGACTAACGTTTATATGAGAAGTAGTTAGACAATGTATCAAACATTGGTGAGCTTTAGTGAATATTTGATATGTTTTCAGTCAAATAATAGAGTCGGAGCAAAGATATAATATTTATGTGTGTTTTCACTTTTCACCTGTGGCAACACACCTGATTTGTTGATTTTCTGATTCAAACTTACATGCTTCAGAGCAATGGGTTTGCTCGGTCATTGTCTGGCTGGCCACAATGCTGAACTGGCTGGCCACATGGGATGACAGACAAGGTAGCACCAGAAGCCCAAGGACAGGGGACAGGACGAGGAGAAGATGCAGGGTCATGGTGAAATGGTGGCACACACACTGGGCAGGGAGAGGAAGGTTGTGGACACGAGTCACAATGAAGGCAGGGGACACACCACCATCACAGCTCTAACATCTACAGGAGGGCACAGAATTGGAAAAAGGTCCTATTAAAGATATTTGCAGCCGTCATCATCCCATAGAATTGCATATCATTTACAGACATGCGTTTGCATTTTAATGTTGTACGTTCATCTTCCATAAAGCCATGGTTGATGGATCACTTCCATCTCAATTTTATTCAAGACACGCATTACCATTAAAATAATGAATTGTGAAGATTCACATTTGCAGAGAAAAAGACAAAAACATGTTCGATTCTGGCTCCAGGTAGCCAATGTCTGTGCCATGAGCTGTTTAGAGACCAATTGCAAGTTTGACTCATGAGCAGCATCTAGCAGGATTACTACAAAACATACAACCATTTAAAAATTCTATCGCCTGTTACAAATTGATGATATAGTTCAAGTTTCATGTAACATCTGAGGATATGTGTAAAGATTTTTCGATCTAGCCTAGTTAACGAAGAATAGACAGAGGAAGAGATGCTTGTAGCAGAACACATATTTCACCATTGTACCGGGCAGCTTAGTTATTTCTGATACCATCACAATTCTGATACCATAAATAGGCTATCATACACGTATATTTGGATACATCCATAACAATGAGCTAATGGAGGCTCGATTTCACCTGGCATAGAAAATGTGCTCACTCGTCAAGACACTGTTGTTCAGAGGAGCTAGCTAACACAATCACTTCAAACTGAAGCTGGAAAGACTGCAAACTACCTGCACTTCGTTTGACTTATTTTCATTTCTTTGTATATATCCATAAAAATTATGCCAGCCAATTCCAGATTTCGACTGCCTGAGAAACGCTGTCTGCTTGTGTGTCTCGATCATTACAGCAATACAAGGTTTATACAAATCTCCGCTGTTGAAAACTAAAGGTTAGTCTAAAATAAAATGTGATAATGTCTAGATGCTTTTTATAGTGGAGATCAAGTTTATAAATTGCCTGGCTGGGTTGATGAGACAGACAGTGGATTGCGCAGTCAGATGGAACAGTAAAAAGGCACTTTAACGCACAGATTTAGCCGGAGGTAATTTGTGGAATAGACACCGGCTGGAATGCGGTTTAAGCAAATCAGCATTCAAGATTAAACCCACCAATTGTGGGTAGTTTGAGCATCCCAGAATATTGTTCAATCTTCAAGGACACTCACTGTTTATAGAGTAAGATGACAGTTGACTATTCTGTATCATGTTATACAGTAGTAAGAAGCCAACCCAAATATCATACCATTGTCAAACACCCAGAAAAGGAACATGCATACATTCTACAAGAAACAAAATCTCTCACCATTGCTGTCCACAAGATATAATGGTTACACCTTTTCATACCTCTTGTTGGCTATGCCCTAAATGTAAACACCACTTAGCTAACAAATTGCCATAGTCCACTGCATGTGTGCCAACGTGGTGATCATGTGATGAACAATGGATTTCACGCCACTCTACTCTCCACCCAACTTTCATTGCACAAATGGACAGTTCACAGAGTAGTTAACTAGTTACATGTGTCTGGAAAACACCAGGGACGTCTGGCTTTGTGTATTTATTACCAATGAGCATTGGCAATATGGTTTAACCTTATCGTCCCATCATCAAACCACGCTAGCTGGCTATATTTGTTTTGTAGGAGATTTTCCAGTCATCTGATGATTCTCAGTACCTGTACTGTTCTCTTTGAAGTAGAAAGAATAATCGATATAAGTTTAAATATTAGACATGTATAAGCAGAATGAAGGCTGAAGCCCATGTGAGTGTACAATGCTGGATTAACATCGAATTCTCCATTGGACATGTAAAAACAGAATGTATGCAGAATCTGTGTAGATGAGGCAAGGTAAACTAACAAGACGTGACTGGTCTGGCCTATATCTGATCTTGTGAAGGCTACTGGACATGCACATGAGTTAATCACAGACAACATCAGCCTGAACTTGTAAAGACATTTGGACAGGAACATTAGCTAAGGGGTATGCATGTCACACCACCAATATAATCTATGCCCCAATATCTGAACCAATAAGAGAATGGAAACTAAGTAAGACAACATGATTCGTAAAGTGGAGTGACGATGTTATGTAAGGGTAAAACTGTATAAAAGCCAAGCACTAAGAATGAGGCAGTTTTTCCATGGCATTGCTCAGCTTCTGTTACTTTTGCAATAAAATCTAATTGAATTTACAAGCTCCTGTATCTGAGAAGTATTTGATCTAATATTTTCTACAACAGTTTCCTGAACACTCAACAAACATCTGTCTTCAGACCTCTTCCCCCAGTCATTTTGATAACTGCTAACTTAGCTAGAAGCCAACAGTTATGGAGTTAGTTATTAGCTAGCTAACAACATTGTGCTTCCTACAATTAACTTCACCTTTTGGCTGTAGCTACGTTACTGAAATTAAGAGACAGGTCCACTGTGTTGCAATTCTGGTTCATCACACTATCTTGCTTGCTAAATCGACAGCTAGCTGTCCATGTGGCTGATTGTGTAGATAACAGGCCAGCGTTTCTAGACCGGCAACAGTTTGCAAATCAGGCTACCATCAAATCCACCGCAAGTAGTTTAGCCACTACCCCCACTATTTGCTACCTAGTTAACGTAGTAGCTAGCGGCAATTTAGCTAACGTTAGCCAAAGACCAACTCACTCACCCAGGAAGGAGGACGCTAAATGCACAACTTTTAGCCAACTTCTGTTCTTGTAGCTAGCTAGCTAATACCGTAGTAGTTAACAATCTATGTATGGGCTAAAACGCTATGTCATGACACGCAGTCAAACACATCCTCCTTCCCAACACATACCATTTAGCTAGACATTAACCTCATAGATGAGAACAATGATAAAGACATTTCACCGGATGTATTACAGTGAAGCATCCGCGTGGCGTCTCCTCACTACCAAATATGGTGGTGAGAGGAAGCCAAGTGGCCGGCAGTGGGAGAAGATGGAACGAGATGGATTTTGGGAAACATTCTGCAAATGCTCTCATCGATGAAATATTTGATCACAATACAGTTTTCTGTTCCCAAAACTAAAATCTATTGCGAACAGAGTGGACTAAGTTTGGTAGACTATACCCTTTGCCAAAGTTTCCGAAAATTGTGTTGTTTAGTAGGAGTGCAAGGGCGAATTGATTTATTGCACACGCGCACTTCACAGAGTAGGCGTTCAATAACATAAATATGCCAATGCATGTTCTACAGCGGGTTGGTCAAAACAAGCATTGCGATTGGTTAAGAAGCATTCTAAACCATACTAAAAAAACAGTTTAGCATGATAAGCCTGACTCAAAATAATAATCTTGAAATCATTAACTTCATCTCCACTGCAGAAAGTATCTAGACATTATTTCGCCTTGCTTCTAGCCTAACATTTTGTTTGCAACAACAGGGGTTTGTACAAATGTTGCTGTCTGTCTCCCGAATTTTGCAACATTGCTTCAATATTGAAATTCGATCTTCACTGTCCTAATGAAAACTAATGTGTCAGAAAGAGATTGATATCTTTTATCAGCCAGTCGAAATCACGAATCAGCATATTTTTTATGGATACATATATATATATACAAGGAAATGTGAATAGAAAAAAAGGTCAAACAAAATGAAATGAAACTACTTTTCTGCTACATAACAAGATTCAACAACTGAGACATAAACTGAACAAGTTCCACAGACATGTGACTAACAGAAATTTAATAATGTGTCACTGAACAAAGGAGGGGGGGTCAAAATCAAAAGTAACAGTCAGTATCTGGTGTGGCCAGCAGCTGCATTAAGTACTGCAGTGCATCTCCTCGTGGACTGCACCAGATTTCCTAGTTCTTGCTGTGAGGTGTTACCCCACTCTTCCACCAACGCACCTGCAAGTTCCCTGACATTTCTGGGGGGAATGGCCCTAGCCCTCACCCTCTGTCCCAGACGTGCTCAATGGGATTGAGATCCGGGCTCTTCGCTGGCCATGGCAGAACACTGACATTCCTGTCTTGCAGGAAATCACGCACAGAACGAGCAGTATGGCTGGTGGCATTGTCATGCTGGAGGGTCATGTCAGGATGAGCCTGCAGGAAGGGTACCACATGAGGGAGGAGGACGTCTTCCCTGTAATGCACAGCGTTGAGATTGCCTGCAATGAAAACAAGCTCAGTCCGATGATGTTGTGACACACGGCCCCAGACCATGACGGACCCTCCACCTCAAAATCGATCCCGCTCCAGAGTACAGGCCTCGGTGTAACGCTCATTCTTTCAACAATAAACACGAAACCCGACCATCACCCCTGGCGAGACAAAACCACGACTCGTCAGTGAAGAGCAGTTTTTTGCCAGTCCTGTCCAGTCCAGCGACAGTGGGTTTGTGCTCATAGGCAACGTTGTTGCCGGTGATGTCTGGTGAGGACCTGTCTTACAACAGGCCTACAAGCCCTCAGTCCAGCCTTTCTCAGCCTATTGCGGACAGTCTGAGCACAGATGGAGGAATTGTGAATTCCTGGTGTAACTCGGGCAGTTGTTGTTGCCATCCTGTACCTGTCCCGCAGGTGTGATGTTCGGATGTACCGATCCTGTACAGGTGTTGTTACTCATGGTCTGCCACTGCGAGGACGATCAGCTGTCCGTCCTGTCTCCCTGTAGCGCTGTCTTAGGCGTCTCACAGTACGGACATTGCAGTTTATTGCCCTGGCCACATCTGCAGTCTTCATGCCTCCTTGCAGCATGCCTAAGGCACATTCACGCAGATGAGCAGGGACCCCGGGCATCTTTCTTTTGATGTTTTTCAGAGTCAGTAGAAAGGCCTCTATAGTGTCCTACGTTTTCATAACTGTGACCTTAATTGCCTACCATCTGTAAGCTGTGAGTGTCTTAACGATAATTCCACAGGTGCACGTTTATTCATTTTTTATGGTTCATTGAACAAGCATGGGAAACAGTGTTTAAACCCTTTACAATGAAGATCTGTGAAGTTATTTGGATTTTTACGAATTATCTTTGAAAGACAGGGTCCTGAAAAAGGGACATTACTTTTTTTGCTGAGTTTATTTCCAGATCTCTCCAGAGATGTTCGATCGGGTTCAAGCCTGGAATCTGGCTGAGCAACTCAAGGACATTCCGAGACATGTCCCGAAGCCACTCCTGCGTTGTCTTGGCTGTGTGCTTAGGGTAGTTGTCATGATGGAAGGTGAACCTTCACACCAGTCTGAGGTCCTAAGCGCTCTGGAGTAGGTTTTCATCAAGGATCTTTCTATACTTTGCTCCGTTCATCTTTCCCTCAATCCTCACTAGTCTCCCAGTCCCTGTCACTGAGTAGTTACGTCTGGCCACTCTTCCATAAAGGCCTGATTGGTAGAGTGCTGGAGAGATAGTTGTCCTTCTGGAAGGTTCTCCCATATCCACAGAGGAATTCTGGAGATCTGTCAGAGTGACCATCAGGTTTTGGTCACCTCCCTGACCAAGGCAGATCTCCCCCGATTGCTCCGTTTGGCCGGGCGGCCAGCTCTAGGATGAGGCTTGGTGGTTCCAAACTTTTCCCATTTAAGAGTGATGGAGGCCACTGTGTTCTTGGCGACCTTCAATGCTGCAGAATGTTTTTGGTACCTTCCCCAGATCTATGCCTTGACACAATTCCTTTGACCTCATGGCTTTTTGCTCTGATATGCACTGTTAACTTTGGGATCTTATATAGACAGGTGTGTACATTTCCAAATCATGTCCAATCAATTGAATTTACCACAGGTGGACTCCAATCAAGTTGTAGAAATATCTCAAGGATGATCTATAGAAACAAGATACAACTGACCTCAATTTCGACACTCTTAGCAAAGAGTCTGAATACTTATGTAAATAAGGTATTTCTGTTTTTAAAAAATTCAAAAAATTCTAAAAACCTGTTTTCCCTTTGTCATTATTTTACATTTACATTTAAGTCATTTAGCAGACGCTCTTATCCAGAGCGACTTACAAATTGGAAAGTTCATACATATTCATCCTGGTCCCCCCGTGGGGAATGAACCCACAACCCTGGCGTTGCAAGCGCCATGCTCTACCAACTGAGCCACACGGGACCACTATGGGGTATTGTGTGTAGATTGATAATAAAAAAAAATGTATAAAGAAAAAGGCTGCAACATAACAAAATGTGGAAAAAGTCCATGGGTCTGAATACTTTCCCAATGAACAATACAGTCCCGACACAAATCTAGGGTTGCTACCCAAGCCGGCTGGTCGTTCATTCTATCGGTTCGGTTGCCAGAGACGCAATCCAGTTAAGTCTTTTGTTCCAAATCTATGGACTCGCGACCCAGTCGTTCGTTGTAAATGTTCTGTTGCCATGATGGCTGGCAGTGTTCTTATCCATTGATTGCTAGCTAGTGATTTTGGGGGGAATACATCCATAACAATGAGCTATTGATGTGCGTTTTCGCCTGGCATAGAACATTTGTTCTCTCGCCAGGCCACTGTTCAGAAGAGATGGGTAGCCAACTAGACAGCTAACACAAGCACTTCAAACTGAAACTGTAATGACAGCAACCTAGCTTTATGTTGTGTTTTTCTATTGAAATTTCTTGGTACACTGAACAAAAATATAAACACAACATGTAACTGTTGGTCCCATGTTTCATGAGCTGAAATAAAAAATCCCAGAAATTTTCCATGCACACAAAAGGCTTTTGCACAAATTTGTTTACATTCCTGTTAGTGAACATTTCTCCTTAGCTAAGATAATCCATTCATCGGTGGGCCATATCAAGAAGCTGATTAAACAGCATGAGAGCTCCCGAGTGGAGCAGCGGACTAAGGCACCACATCTCTTTCCAAGAGGCGTCACTACAGTCCCTGGTTTGATTCCAGGCTGTATCACATCCGGCCGTGATTGGGAGTCCCATAGGGCGGTGCACAATTGGCCCAGCGTCGTCCGGGTTTGGCTGGGGTAGGCCGTCATTGTAAATAAGAATTTGTTCTTAACTGAGTTTTCTAGTGAAATAAAGGTTAAATGTAAAGCATTATACAGTTGAAGTCAGAAGTTAGCTTAGCCAAATACATTTAAAGAAATCAGCCAAGACCTCAGAAAAAAATGTTGACCTCCACAACATCCTTGGGAGGAATTTCCAAATGCCTGAAGGTACCATGTGCATCTGTACAAACAATAGTACCCAAGTATAAACACCATGGGACCACACAGCCGTCATTCCGCTCAGGAAGGAGACGCATTCTGTCTCCTAGAGATGAACGTACTTTGGTGCGAAAAGTGCAAATCAATCCCAGAACAACAACAAAGGACCTTGTGAAGATGCTGGAGGAAACAGGTACAAAGTATCTATATCCACAGTAAAACGAGTTCTATATCGACATAACCTGAAAGGCTGCTCAGCAAGGAAGAAGCCACTGCTCCAAAACCGCCATAAAAAAGCCAGACTACGGTTTGCAACTGCACATGGGGACAAATATCGTACTTTTTGGAGAAATGTCCTCTGGTCTGATGAAACAAAAATAGAACTGTTTGGCCATAATGACCATTGTTGTGTTTGGAGGAAAAAGGGGGAACACCATCCCAACCGTGAAGCACGGGGGTGGCAGCATCATGTTGTGGGGGCGATTTGCTGCAGGAGGGACTGGTGCACTTCACAAATAAGATGGCATCATGAGGAGGAAAATTATGTGGAAATACTGAAGCAACATCTCAAGACATCAGTCAGGAAGTTAAAGCTTGGTCGCAAATGAGTCTTCCAAATGGACAATGACCCCAAGCAAACTTCCAAAGTTGTGGCAAAATGGCTTAAGGACAACAAAGTCAAGGTATTAGAGTGGCCATCACAAAGCCCAGACCTCAATCCTATAGAATATTTGTTGGCAGAACTGAAAAAGCGTGTGCGAGCAAGGAGGCCTACAAACCTGATTCAGTTACTCCAGCTCTGTCAGGAGGAATGGGCCAACATTCACCCAACGTATTGTGGGAAGCTTGTGGAAGGCTACCTGAAACATTTGACCCAAGTTAAACAATTTAAAGGCAATGCTACCAAATACTAATTGAGTGTATGTAAACTTCTGACCAACTGGGAATGTGGTGAAAGAAATAAAAGCTGAAATAAATCATTCTCTCTACTATTATTCTGACATTTCACAATCTTAAAATAAAGTGGTGATTCTAACTTAAGACAGGGAATTTTTACTCGGATTAAGTGTCAGGAATTGTGAAAAACTGAGTTTAAATGTATTTGGCTAAGGTGTATGTACATTTCCGACTTCAACTGTGTATTTTATTTTTTTGATTTCTTTTTATTTAACCTTTATTTAACCAGGTAGGCTAGTTGAGAACAAGTTCTCATTTGCAACTGCGACCTGGCCAAGATAAAGCAAAGCAGTTCGACACATACAACAACACATTGTTACACATGGAATAAACAAAAATACAATCAATAATACAGTAGAAAAATCTATATACAGCATGTGCAAATGAGGTAGGATAAGAGAGGTAAGGCAATAAATAGGCCATGGTGGCAAAGTAATTACAATATAGCAATTAAACACTGGAATGGTATGATGTGCAGAAGATGAATATGCAAGTTGAGATACTGGGGTGCAAAGGAGCAAGATAAATAAATAAATACAGTATGGGGATGAGGCAGATTGGATGGGCTATTTACAGATGAGCTATGTACAGGTGCAGTGATATGTGAGCTGCTCTGACAGCTGGTGCTGAAAGCTAGTGAGGGAGGTAAGAGTCTCCAGCTTCAGAGATTTTTGCAGTTCGTTCCAGTCATTGGCAGCAGAGAACTGGAAGGAGAGGCAGCCAAAGGAAGAATTGGCTTTGGGGGTGACCAGTGATATATACCTGCTGGAGCGCATGCTACGGGTGGGTGCTGCTATGGTGACCAGTGAGCTGAGATAAGGTGGGGCTTTATCTAGCAGAGACTTGTAGATGACCTGGAGCCAGTGGGTCTGGCGACGAGTATGAAGCGAGGGTCAGCCAACAAGATCATACAGGTCGCAGTGGTGGGTAGTATATGGGGCTTTGGTGACAAAACGGATGGCACTGTGATAGACTGCATCCAATTTGTTGAGTAGAGTGTTAGAGGCTATTTTGTAAATGACATCGCCAAAGTCGAGGATCGGTAGGATGGTCAGTTTTACGAGGATATGTTTGGCAGCATGAGTGAAGGATGCTTTGTTACGAAATAGGAAGCCAATTCTAGATTTAATTTTGGATTGGAGATGTTTAATGTGAGTCTGGAAGGAGAGTTTACAGTCTAACCAGACACCTAGGTATTTGTAATGGTCCACATATTCTAAGTCAGAACCGTCCAGAGTAGTGATGTACCTGGACGGGCTGGCAGGTGCGGGCAGCGATCGGTTGAAGAGCATGCATTTAGATTTACTTGCATTTAAGAGCAGTTGGAGGCCACGGAAGGAGAGTTGTATGGCATTGAAGCTCATCTGGAGGTTAGTTAACACAGTGTCCAACGAAGGGCCAGAGGTATACAGAATGGTGTCGTCTGCGTAGAGGTGGATCAAAGAATCACCAGCAGCGAGAGAGACATCATTGATGTATACAGAGAAGAGAGTCGGCCCGAGAATTGAACCCTGTGGCACCCCCATAGAGACTGTCAGAGGTCCGGACAACAGGCCCTCCGATTTGACATACTGAACTCTATCGGAGAAGTAGTTGATGAACCAAGCGAGGCAATCATTTGAGAAACCAAGGCTGTTAAGTCTGCCAATAAGAATGTTGTGATTGACAGAGTCAAAAGCCTTAGCCAGGTCGATGAATACGACTGCACAGTAATGTCTCTTATCGATGGCGGTTATGATATCGTTTAGGACCTTGAGCGTGGCTGAGGTGCAACCATGACCAGCTCTGAAACCAGATTGCATAGCGGAGAAGGTACGGTGAGATTCGAAATGGTCGGTAATCTGTTTGTTAACTTGGCTCTTTCAGAACATCAGCTATCTGGAGTTGGGTGAAGGAGAAGTGGGGGAGGTTTGGGCGAGTTGTTGTGGGGAGCGTAGGGCTGTGTACCGGGGTAGGGGTAGCCAGGTGGAAAGCATGCCCAGCCGTAGAAAAATGCTTATTGAAATTCTCAATTATTGTGAATTTATCGGTAGTGGCAGTGTTTCCTAGCCTCAAGGATATGCCAGAGTATGCTGCAAAATCAATAGAAGACATAATTTGTAACACTGGGTCATTGCAAAGCAATTGGTAGATGTCTGTCAAAATATGAACTAACCTTGGGATGCTTCCAACCAGAAAACAAACAAAGTGAAATGACTTCACACAGCCTAATCTGTTCGCAACAAAATACAATTTTCAGTCACGATTTAGCTAAAAGAAAATGTTTAGTTTACTCAATGGCGCTGATTGATATTTGACGACAAATTATTGGGTTCTGTGCAGAAAGCGTCAACTCCCACCAGGTGGTGCAAAAGCCTTAGGAATGTGTAATGTCCAGCAGACAGAAATGTTACTCCTCTGACTCGGTTTCATTTGTAAAAGTGCAAATTAAATGAATTGGAGAAGTCTTTACACAAATACTAAAGCTAGGCCCCACTACGTTAGACAACTTGATGTTTTTTAACCTTCTGTTTCATTTTATTACAGTGTGATATTACACAAGTGTAGTCTATTATTATCATAATAAAGTCTAACCAATGTTTCATAAATAAAGTTTTGGCATACTGGAACATTTGTAAGAGTGATTAAAAAAAATAATTCCTACAGTTTTCTAAAAACACTAAAAACACCAGTCAGTATCAAGGTGCTGCATTGGTTTAATTAAAGATATAACTATTGTCTAACTGTATCAACTACAATTGTCTATTGGTGTCACTATTCAGTGCCATTTTATAATAAATATTACTGGTAGATAACATTGCATTGATATTCATAGCTGTTTAATCTTCAATATACTGTGTCCCTACCCCCAATAGTCTGTCACTATTATGCAAAATTATGAACAGGAGATTAATTTTCTGGAAAGTGATCTTTACATCCCTGCTTAACTCATCAGGTTTTATGGAGACAGTTGATAAAGACTAAAACATCTAACTGCCTGTAGCTCAGGACCTGAAGCAAGGATATTAATATTCTTGATACCATTTGAAAGGAAACACTTTGAAGTTTGTGGAAATGTGAAATTAATGTAGGAGAACATAACACATTAGATCTGGTAAAAGATAATACAAAGAAAAAAACATGCATCTTTGAAATGCAAGAGAAAGGCCATAATGTACTACTCCAGGTTAGGCGCAATTTAGATGTTGGCCACTATCAAGACTGCCCAAATGTGCCTTATTGTTTTATTAATAAATTTCCAAGTTCATAACTGTGCACTCTCCTCAAACAATAGCATGGTATTCTTTCACTGTAATAGCTACTGAAAATTGGACAGTGCAGTTAGATTAACATAATTTAAGTTTTCTGCCCATATCAGATATGTCTATGTCCTGGGAAATGGTCTTGTTACTTACAACCTCATGCTAATCACATTAGCCTACGTTAGTTCAACCGTCCCGCGGGGTGGACACTGATCCCGTAGAGGTTTTAATGTAGAAAGGTAATGTTCAAATTATGAATAACTCAATGAAGATTATAACCTACAGTGCCTTCAGAAAGTATTCACACCCCTTGACTTTTTCCACATTTTGTTGTGTTGCAGCCTGAACTTAAAATGGATTGAAGAGTTTTTTTTCTTCACTGGCCTACAGACATTACCCCATAATGTCAAAGTGGAAAAGTGTTTTTCGAAATGTTTACAAATTAATAAAAATTAAAAGCTGAAATGTCTTGAAACGTAAGTGTTCAAGCCCTTTGTTATGGCAAGACTAAAAAAGTTAAAGAGTAAACATTTGCTTAACAAGTCACATAATAAGTTGCATGGGCTCACTCTTTGGATGGTGTGTTAATACACCCAGTCACTACAAAGATACAGGCCTCCTTCCTAACTCAGTTGCCGGAGAGGAAGGAAACCGCTCAAGGATTTCACAATGAGGCCACGTGACTTTAAAACAGTTACAGAGTTTATTGGCTGTGATAGAATAAAACTGAGGATGGATCAACAATATTGTAGTTATTTCACAATACTAACCTAAATAGCAAAGTGAAAAGAAGGAAGCCTGTATAGAATACAAATATTCAAAAACATTCATCCTGTTTGCAATAAGGCACTAACGTAATACTGCAAAAAATGTGGCAAAACAGTACACTTTGTTTGTCCTGAATACAACGTGCTATGTTTGGGACAAATACTTACATTAATTAGATATTTCTGTATTTAATTTTAAATCAATTTGCGAACATTTCTAAAAACATGTTTTCACTTTATTATGTTACTAAAACGTCAACTTTATCCATTTGGAATTCAGTCTGTAACACAACAAATTGTGGAATAAGTCAAGAGGTATGAATATTTTCTGAAGGAACTGTATGTCCTGTCAATTTTAATACATTCTTTATAATTACTTTGGATATCTGCATGCTCCAATTTAGTGCTTACATCCACTAGCATCCCAAGACATTGCATTTATCAGGAGTTGAGTGTACATATCTACTGTGCAGTGATCACTATACAATTTACAGTAACCAGAGATAATAAGGAGGGCTAACAGAACACCAATTGGGAAAAGTCAATTAGTACAAAGTACACTGATCATACTGTTTTCACACTTTTGAAAGAACAACATAGCTGTTTGTTTTTGAACTCATGGTCGAGATAATAAAACAAGGGTTGCAAAGTTCAGTTATTTAGTTATATATGCTGTTGTGCCTCTTGGCCTTGGCTTTTCATTGCTGAAATCGTGCAGAACAGATGTGGACCTTGACACACCTCTTTAGCCTGTCTGGTACATGCACAGCTAGAGTATTGTGATGATAAGACCAGGTGGGCCCGTGATGTGATGCTGCTGCATTATACAGTCAGTATCACATTACTGGACAACAAATTGAAGTTCCAGAAAGCCATAAAACCTTTAGTGCGTCAAAGGTCACAGTGCCTTACAGTAATCCCTTGTTGAATGACAAACATCTACTATGCCTCTCTTTTATATTCATTGTCTTCTGGTTATGTGCGTAAGCAAATGTCCCTTTGCAAAAATGATGCCAATGAACTTTCTAGAGTGTTTTCTGTTTCTCAAGGGATGATCAGATGCCCCATCCTTAACAGTGTCTGCAGTGGAGAACATGAAGCTTCCAGAATTCCTTCGCAAGAGCAATATTGGTCAAATCATCAAATTAAATAAAATGTTATTTGTCACATGCTTCGTAAACAACAGGTTTAAACTAACAGTGAAATGCTTACTTACGGGTCCTTTTCCAACAATGCTGAGCTAAAGATAAAGAAATATAAAATAAAATAGAAATAGTGACACAGGGAATAAATATACAGTGAATAACGAATAACAATAAGGAGTAAAAATAACATGGATATATAGGGAGTAGCAGTACTGAGTCGATGTGCAGGGGTACAAGGTAATTGAGGTAGCTATGTATACGTAGGTAGGGGTAAAGTGACTCGGCAACAGGATAGGTAATAGACTGAGCTGTAGCAGCAGCATACAGTATGTGGAGCAGTAGCAGCAGTGTATGTGGTGAGTGGGAAAGAGTGGGAGTGGCGCCAGTATGCCTGTGTGCACATGTTAAGTTTGTGTGGGCGTAGGGGCTCCAGAGTGGAGCAGCGGTCTAAGACACTGCATCGCAGTGCTACAGGTGTCACTACAGCCCCGGTTTGATCCCGAGCTGTATCACAACCGGCCGTGATCGAGAGTCCCATAGGGCGGCGCACAAATGGCCCAGCGACGTCCGGGTTAGGGGAGGGTTTGGCCGGGGGGATTTACTTGGTTTACCGCTCTCTAGCGACTCCTTGTGGCGGGCTGGGTGTCTGCAGGCTGACATCAGTGATCAATTGAACAGTGTTTCCTTTGACACATTGGTGCGGCTGGCTTCCTGGTTAAGCTGGCTGGTGTTAAGAAGTGCGGTTTGGCGGGTCATGTTTCGGACATTACATGACTCGACATTCGTCTCCCGAGCCCGTTGGGGAGTTATAGCGATGAGACAAGATTGAAATTGGAGATACATTTTTCTAAAAACTTTTTGTGTGGACGTATGTAGTATGTATGTGTGTGTGTGTGTGTGTGTGTGTGTGTGTGTGTGTGTGTGTGTGTGTGTGTGTGTGTGTGTGTGTGTGTGTGTGTGTGTGTGTGTGTGTGTGTGTGTGTGTGTGTGTGTGTGAGTTGGGTTGTCAGTGTAAGTATGTGTGAGTGTGTGTGCATAGAGTCAGTGCAAGAGAGTTTGTTAAAAAAAGGGTCAATGCAGGTAGCCCGGGTAGCCATTTGGTTGGCTATTTAGCAGTCTTATGGCTTGGCTTGGGAGTAAAAGCTGTTCAGGGTGTTGTTGGTTCCAGACTTGGTGCACTGGTACAACTTGTTATACGGTAGCACTGGCTTTGGTGGCTGGAGTGTTTGACAATTTCTTGGGCTTTCCTCTGAAATCCTCTGGTGACATCAACATCAAATTGCCAAGCTTCTCTTTGCTTACAATTAAGTTGATCTTATGTTAACATTGACATGATATGCAATATGTGAACAAAGCAGCCCATGAAAATTCAGACAGAAAAGTTGTTACTGGGAATGGAACATTCTTTTGACATATTGTCACGCCCTGACCATAGTTTGCTTTGTATGTTTCTATGTTTTGTTTGGTCAGGGTGTGATCTGAGTGGGCATTCTATGTTGTTTGTCTAGTTTGTCTATTTCTATGTGATTGGCCTGAAATGGTTCTCAATCAGAGGCAGGTGTTTGTCGTTGTCTCTGATTGGGAGCCATATTTAGGTAGCCTGTTTTGTATTGTGGGTTGTGGGTGATTGTTCCTGTTTCTGTACCATACGGGACTGTTTCGTGCTCGTTAGGTTATTCGTTATTTTGTTTTGTTTGTTTCAAGTATTCTAATAAATATGAATACTCACCACGCTGCATCTTGGACCGACATTTCTTACTCCTCGTCAGAGGAGGACGAAGAATATCGTTACACATATTTTATCATGATTGGTGAAAAGTAATTTACAATGCAGCATTGATGTTGTTAAACACACGTTTTCATACAGCATGGGTGTAATTGTAATCAACTGAAGCTTAGCTTTGCCCGACCCACATTTGGGGCTACAGCAGGTCTAATGGATGTCCTACAGTTGTATTAAAGGCTATTTGTCATTGAGCTCCTGGCAGGCTAAGGGCAACAGCCAAAGTCATTTACTGCAAATGGTCATTAGAAACATAGCAATTTGACGCAATGACCACATTTTGGTCCAGTCTGTTACCCAAACAAGGGCAATCAGTGCTGTAGTCAGTGGCTGTGCAGTCATCTTACTGATAGTGGCATTTCTCAATAGTTTGGAAGTACATTTAACCCCTAGGGAACAGAGCATCAAACTTTGACAGCATTGTTCCTGTCCACATCTATCTGAGGGGGACCGCCTTCACTCCCAGTGTCAAAGGTCTGCAAATGGTGTGAGTTGGCACCTATGAAGATATGAAGTATGATACATTTCATGATACATGATAAAGTTTTTACTTTTGCTTACTCTATTAATGGTGTGTGAGTATGTGTGTATGTATGTGATTGTGAAACTCTATAGCTAACTTTAAGAGTTGTTATTCAGCAACACTTTGATGTGTGTACAGGTTTTTTTTAAAGTCATTACATATAATAGACAAAATATTAACCATTATCCTCAGACCTTTGAATGTATACAGCTGAGTGCTACATTGAAAGAGATGATGTCATAGCTCATCATTAGCACATCATTTAGTGCTGCAGTGCCTTTTCACCCAGTCAGGTCCCTGTTGCTATTGAAGATAATACGGAATTTGAACGTCAGAACTTACATCTTTCATACAGATTTCCCTTGACAACAAGCAGTAAAGAGTAACATTGTAGAAAATATTCCCCTCTCCTTCTATGTACTAATACACTGTTTCAGGGTGGGGAGGGAGGAGGGCAATAGAGTGTTCACGTTTTATCCAGCTTTGACATCATTTGGCCTAAGTGTAACGGATGTGAAATGGCTAGCTAGTTAGCGGGTACGCGCTAGTAGCGTTTCAATCAGTTACGTCACTTGTTCTGAAACCTAGAAGTAGTGTTGCACCTTGCTCTGCAAGGGCCGCGGCTTTTGTGGAGCGATGGGTAACGACGCTTCGTGGGTGACTGTTGTTGATGTGTGCAGAAGGTCCCTGGTTCGCGCCCGTGTCGGGGCGAGGGGACGGTTTAAAGTTATACTGTTACATTGGTGCCGTGACCCGGATCACTGATTGCTGCGGAAAAGGAGGAGGTTGAAAGGGGGGTGAGTGTAACGGATGTGAAATGGCTAGCTAGTTAGCGGGTACGTGCTAGTAGCGTAATCATTACGTCACTTGCTCTGAAACCTAGAAGTAGTGTTGCACCTTGCTCTGCAAGGGCCGTGGCTTTTGTGGAGCGATGGGTAACGACGCTTCGTGGGTGACTGTTGTTGATGTGTGCAGAAGGTCCCTGGTTCGCGCCCGTGTCGGGGCGAGGGGACGGTTTAAAGTTATACTGTTACATAAGGTTACACAGAATTATAGGCATTTACGTAACTTGAGAAACCGTTTCCATGATCTGAAAGCCCATACCTTATGACCAGGTCAAATCCCCTCCCAAAAGAAAATATGTTAAAGGTTTATTTTGAAAGGTAAATATCTAATCTCATGTAGCACTGATACTGTACATATCTTCCCACCATATCTTCGTATCAAATCAAAGTTTATTAAAAATTGAATACAGAAATATCTCATTTGCATAAGTATTCACACCCCTGAGTCAATACATATTAGAATCACCTTTGGCAGCAATTACAACCTTGAGTCTTTCTGGGTAAGAGTTTTGCACACCTGGACAGTGCAATATTTGCCAATTATTCTTTTTAGAATTCTTAAAGCTGTCACGACTTCTGCCGAAGTTGGTCCCTCTCCTTGTTCGGGCGGTGTTCAGCGGTCGACGTCACGTATACGTATTCAATGTCTGCTTTTATTTTTTTTACCCATCTACCTTGAGTTGCCCTTTGCGAGGCACTTGAAAACCTCCCTGGTCTTTGTGGTTGAAACTGTGTTTGAAATTCACTGCTCGACTGAGGGACCTTACAGATAATTGTATGTGTGGGGTACAGAGATGAGGTGGTCATTAAAAGGTCATGTTAAATGCTATTCTTGCACACAGTGAGTCCATTCAACTTATTATGTTACTTGTTAAGCACATTTTTACTCCTGAACTTACTCATGACTGCCATAACAAATGGATTGAATACTTATTGATTTGAGACAATTCAGCTTTTCATTTTTTATTAATTTGTAAAAATGTGTAAAAACGTAATTCCACTTTGACATTATAGAGTATTGTGTTTAGGCCAGTGACACAAAATCTCAATTTAATCCATTTTAAAATCAGGCTGTAACACAACATTTTTAAAAAGTCAAGGGGTGTGAATACTTTCTGAAGGCACTATACATATAATATATATAAATATGTATATACAAATAATGGAGTGTACAGACAGTATATGAACAGAAAAGGTGTGTACATCAGTAGTTATATAGGATTAGCGGAGTGACAAGTCCATGAAGATCTTCCCGGTCTTTCTGTGATACAAAGATAGATATGGGTATCTATCTTTAAAGATATCAAAGGTCGAGAGAGTGGATAGATTAAATGTGCAGAGTCACACAGGAAAGAATTCTCATAAAACAATCAACCTTCTGTAAGCGTTTTCCGATGTACCACACTCCAACGCTCTTGCCTGCGTTCACACCCCTTACGGAAAAAACACCTGATTTCACATATGGAAAATCACATGTTTCATGTGACATTTCAACATGTTTTGCACATGTGAAATCATGTGAAACCATGTGTTTTTGGAACACTTCACGTGATCATATTTTAGCTAAACAGCGATAATACATTTATTGCACGTTTGTGTTTCAAAAACACGCAGTCACATGTGAAGTGTTCCAAAAACACGTTTTCACATGTTCTTGTAATTTTATAGTAAGTTACCGGCTACCGGGTTGGGGTCAACATAGTGAAAATAACTTTTAATGTATTTCTACAGCTGAACTGTATTTTGTCAGTAAATATACAACATCATACTGTAGTCAGGATAATTAGGAATTAGGTTTCTTTTTCAAATTAACTGTACCTGAAATTTCCTCAACATTGGTTAGCACACTTAGATGACATCAACCTGAATGTCCTGCTTTGTTACCAGGGCTGTGTATTTATGTATTTTATAATAATGTATTTATTCTCCCCCTTGGATCGCACTTCCGAAGCTTGAAAACAAGTAAGTACCCCTGAAGATACACTTCACTTTAACCAGCTAAATCCTGTGTAACAACTAGTATTTACATTGTACTTAGGCAAACATTATATGTACTATGCTTTACAATGGTGTCTTATCTCTCAGACACCCAGCACATTCACAAGGGATCCCAACCTTTGTCACAGTTGTTAATGAATTGGATGCAGCTGAGAAGAAGCAAAACAATATGTTGGTGAATTTAGTGGAAACTTGCCCATTCGTCACAAGCGTGGTAACAAGAATTTGTTGTTACACAGAATTACTACCAGGTACATCTTGTTATTGCATTGTAACTATGAGTTGATACAGATAACTACAATACTGTTGAAAATCATTTAAGAAAATAATGTGGATTTCTATCAGTCTTATCGAGGTGTAGATTACATATCACATGACAGTGTTCCAACTTTTAAACCAGGCTGCATTGGATTTCTCTTAATGCAGCTTCGTGCAGCTAATGGCATTTTCCGCTTCAGGTATAATGTTGGGAGACACTTGTAGATTTGACTGCTCTAATGCAGTTCTACCTCTGAAACAACCACTACAGAGGTGTCCGCTAGCGCAGATATGATAGAATCAAGCCCTAAGTGTTCATAAATGTTCTCAGGATTTAAACTTGCGAGATTTTGGTCTGGAGTGCATTAATGGCTTAGCAGTGCCTCCAGATGTTATATATTTATTTTTTTACCAAGAACATATATCCAAATACTTTTAAAAATAAGAGTATGGTTATCGTACAGTGTCGTTCCTTGGTATGTAAAAAAGGTCTAAGATATGTCACGAGATGGATTGGTAGATAGATCAGTGGATAAGTGGGTGGCGGAGCTGGTGTGATCAAATGTACCTTCAGGGAGTTAGCTAATCACACAGGTAGCTGGGGATTGGCTGTCATTTCCTTCAAAAGCCCCGTTCTGTGTTGTTTGTCTGCTGGGACTTGAGCAGAGAATGTCTCTCCGTTGGGATTGGACCCCTATATAAGTTGCCATGTCTTGGGTGTGATTGTACTGGACCATTATCTGCAGGATGAGAAGTCTTACTGACGAATTTGAGTGAGGAAGTGGGCGGCTGGGCTGACGGCGAACTGGGGCTGCGGAGCTGAGTGCTGATCCGAGAGCAGAGGACCGAGAGGGGCATTGGTACAATGCACATCTAGTAGCTTTAGCTCCGCCAAGTAAGGGACGTCATTCTTCCTGTGTTCCCCTTACACTACTCTGTCTCTCGGCCATTTTGCCATGCCACTGAAAGCCACTAATGTCGGCAGGTTTCCCTGGCGTCTGTCTCCCACTCATTCAGCACCGGAGGCGGGGCCATCGGTGACGCCGCCGAGCAGAGTCTCAGACAGGGCACGTTCCAGGACAGGGAGCTGTGTGGATCTGGATATCTCCAGACAAAGACATGTATTTTATTTTTGTGGGGATATGGTTCTCGTTGGGCCCTAGAAATCAATAACTAGGGGCCTCCCGGGTGGTGCAGTGGTCTAAGGCTGCTGAGCCACCAGAGACTTTGGCTTCGAGCCCAGGCTCTGTCGCAGCCGGCCGCGACCGGGAGGCCCATGGGGTGGCGCACAATTGGCCCAGCGTTGTCCTGGTTAGGGAGGGTTTGGCCGGCAGCGATATCCTTGTATTGTCGCGCACTAGCGACTCCTGTGGCGGGCCGGGCGCAGTGCACGCTGACCAGGTCGCCAGGTGTACGGTGTTTCCTCCATCACAGTGGTGCGGCTGGCTTCCGGGTTGGATGTGCATTGTGTCAAGAAGCAGTGCGGCTTGGTTGGGTTGTGTTTCGGAGGACGCATGGCTCTCGACCTTCGCCTCTCCCGAGTCCGAAAGGGAGTTGCAGCGATGAGACAAGACTGTAACTACTACCAATTGGATACCACAAAATTGGGAGGAAAAAAGGGGTAAAAAAAAGAAGAAATCAATAACCTATCCCCAGCCTCTTTACATGTTGTCGGTCTTTCTCCCTGCCTGTTTTGTCCCATAGCAGTAGAGGGTCCTTTAGAGGGGTTAGCGGAGTAGAGAACGGCCAAGGGTTGGTCCCATATTGTGTGCAGCACTAGAGTGAAATTGTAGTGCCTTTCACATTATTGTTTGCAGTGCTACTATCAGAATAGCAAAAAGGTTTGCTGTGTCTGTCAGCGTAGTGTCCAGAGCATGGAGGCGCTACCAGGAGACAGGCCAGTACATCAGGAGACGCGGAGGAGGCCGTAGGAGGGCAACAACCCAGCAGCAGGACCGCTACCTCCGCCTTTGTGCAAGGAGGAGCACTGCTAGAGCCCTGCAAAATGACCTCCAGCAGGCCACAAATGTGCATGACATGGTCTCACAAGGAGTCTGAGGATCTCATCTCGGTACCTAATGGCAGTCAGGCTACCTCTGGCGAACACATGGAGGGCTGTGCGTCCTCCAGCATGACCACCCCCAAACCGGTCATGCTGGAGGATGTTGCAGGCAGCAGAACGTTCTCCACGGTGTCTCCAGACTCTGTCACGTCTGTTACATGTGCTCAGTGTGAACCTGCTTTCATCTGTGAAGAGCACAGGGCGCCAGTGGCGAATTTGCCAATCTTGGTGTTCTCTGGCAAATGCCAAACGTCCTGCACGGTGTTGGGCTGTAAGCACAACCCCCACCTGTGGACGTCGGGCCCTCATACCACCCTCATGGAGTCTGTTTCTGACCGTTTGAGCAGACACATGCATATTTGTGGCCTGCTGGAGGTCATTTTGCAGGGCGCTGGCAGTGTACCTCCTTGCACAAAGGCGGAGGTAGCGGTCCTGCTGCTGGGTTGTTGCCCTCCTACGGCCTCCTCCACGTCTCCTGATGTACTGGCCTGTCTCCTGGTAGCGCCTCCATGCTCTGGACGCTACGCTGACAGACACAGCAAACCTTTTTGCCACAGCTCGCATTGATGTGTCATCCTGGATGAACTGCACTACCCGAGCCACTTGTGTGGGTTGTAGACTCCGTCTCATGCTACCACTAGAGTGAGAGCACCGCCAGCATTCAAAAGTGACCAAAACATCAGCCAGGAAGCATAGGAACTGAGAAGTGGTCTGTGATCACCACCTGCAGAATCACTCCTTTTTTGGGGGTGTCTTGCTAATTGCCTATAATTTCCACCTGTTGTCTATTCCATTTGCACAACAGCATGTGAAATTTATTGTCAATCAGTGTTGCTTCCTAAGTGGACTGTTTGATTTCACAGAAGTGTGATTGACTTGGAGTTACATTGTGTTGTTTAAGTGCTCCCTTTATTTTTTTGAGCAGTGTATATAAAGCTGCGTTCGTAACAATATGGGAAATTACCAGTTGAAGTGATAAATACTTGTTGGATGCATTCACGTCCTCTGAAATCGTTGGGAATTGGCCAACAAGCTGCGTCAAACATACTAAAAGTACAGATATCATGCATGTAAACCAATTAAAGAGTTAAGAAAAACATGACTTTTTACAAATGTTTTGTTACATTTAACTTCCTAAACTGCTGTTGAGGTTAGGTTAGCATGTGGGAGAAGTCAGGGATGATACATTTCCCACTAGTAATTACCAGTTGGAGAGCCGTTCAAGTGGCGTTTTCCCAGTTGTAAGTGGTAAATTCCCACTTCGCACATGGTTGACTGCAGCATTAGATACAATCATTATATCGTTCCTTTTATAACCTGTGAAATCAAGTTCTTTTTACATTTAGCTCATTAAATTACTTCATGTGGATTTTCCGTAAGGGACAGGCAGCCCAATTCTGATCTTTTTACCCCCAATTGTTTTTTTTGACCAATCACATCAGATCTTTTCACATCAGCTCTTTTTCAGAGCTGATCTGATTGGTCAGAATTGGGCTTCCTGTCTAAACGTGTTTCCTGGAAAATTAGATCTCTTTGTATTTTGAAATTCCCTTTATCAAATTAATGCTGAGATGGGTAACACTCAAGGTAGATATTAAACGATACCCAAGGTGAGGTTTTATGGTCTCTGGAATAACCTGGCTTTAATATCTGAAACTATTGTGAGATAAGGCACCATAGAATGCATCATAAAGATGTGTTGTACAGATTGTCCTTGAGCTGGTTTGATTGCATGGTGTTTCATTTGTTCTAATACTTTTATCTTATGAGAAAACAAAGGCCTGTATAGTGCTTATGAGCCTTGATTGCACAGTTGAACAAATTAAACAAGTTAAACACATACACATCACTAGTAGTAGCTAGTCTCCTCTAGTTCTATCGAGGTCTGAGACTTGGCTAAGCTTTTCCGCTCTTTAACTAATCAACTCACTGCATATGACGTTCTGTAATGATTATGTGAAAACTTGGCGAACAAGGGCTGTTATGACATTTGTCGGAGGCCTTCCACGTGAGGATAATTCTATTACTAACAATACAAGATAATACTTGTGCATGTAACGAATAACAAGTTATCCTTTAACAGTTTTATCATGTATTCTGGCTTCATACCAATCAAATGTAGTTTTACTGAAGCTGTGGTAAAGATTTTACCTGGTGAGGTAATATAGCTTGATTGTGCAAAGAAACTACATTTTACATTTACATTTAAGTCACATAGCAGACGCTCTTATCCAGAGCGACTTATAAAAATTGGAAAGTTCATACATATTCATCCTGGTCCCCCCGTGGGAATTGAACCCTGGTCTCCCCATGGGAATTGAACCCACAACCCTGGCGTTGCAAGCGCCATGCTCTACCAACTGAGCCACACAGGACCACTACCACCACCAAACTACCACCAAACATGTCTAAAGACACCTAATACCCACAACAACGTGCTTTCAACATCTAAAAGACTGCATTTCTATGTATGATGAATTGGATTAAGTGGTTTATTTACAATGTGTAATATTTTGTTAGACCGTATTAAATGGTGTTGCTATTACATGAATAGTGTACTGTCTCAAAATTTGCCTTCAATTCTCTTTTTCCACCTTTTTTTAAGACCTCCTGTCAAGAAGTGGCAATTGTTACTAAGAGGACAATCCTGGTTAAATAAATAAAATGAACCTAGATCTGTGACCCCTAGAAGTAACTGTGTGTCTCTGCCCACCAGAGCTATGTCGTGTTAATGGTTGAGCCATTAGTCCTGGTGGGAGGAGAGTCCACTGGTGTACCGCTATATAAATAACTGCACAGACACCACATCATCTCTTTTGCTGTGTAGTTTTACGCCAGTTGGACATGGGGGGAGGCTTCTATATCAGTAAGTTTGTTGGGGTGGTGGGCATTGTGTTTGGTGCAGGGGCAGTGGCCACCATCATTGCGTTGGCAGTCGTTTATTCTCAAGAGGTAGCCAAAAACGAGGCTGTCAGTCCGACTAATGGAGGTTCCACTGTCAAGCCACCGGTCACCACACCTGGAGGGTCAACTGTCAAGCCACAGGTCACCACACCTGTCATACCCACAACTGCACCCTCAAATGAACCATGGGACAAATACCGTCTCCCAGACACCCTGAAGCCTGATCACTACAATCTAACCCTGTGGCCTCAACTCACCGTCAACGCACAAGGCCTCTACATCTTCACAGGGAAATCCTATGTGGTCTTCAAATGTGTGAAGGAGACAGACCTGATCCTCATACACTCCAACAAGCTGAACTACACCAAGTGGGATGATGGCCATCTGGCTAAACTGTCTGCTCTCGGTAGCACACCCGCACCAACCATAAAGAAATCCTGGCTTCAACCAACAACTCAGTTCCTGGTATTGGAACTGAATGGCAAGTTAGCTGTTGGAGAATCCTACCAGCTGGATACAGTGTTTGTTGGGGAGCTGGCTGATGACCTGGGAGGCTTTTATAGGAGTGTATATACAGAGGAAGGAGAGGAAAAGTAAGTTGTAATGAAGCTTAAACTCTGTAATGCTGATGTAGATTGACTTGATGTATTACACCTACATTTGACGAAACAATTCTGAACCATTGTACTGTTTGTCTCAGAGTTGTTGCAACAACTCAAATGCAGCCCACAGATGCCAGGAAAGCCTTCCCCTGTTTTGATGAGCCTGCAATGAAAGCCATCTTCCACATCACACTCCTCCACCCCCCGACGACAGTGGCCCTGTCCAACGGCATGGAGCATGGTCTGTACTGGGAATGTTTAAAGAACGCTTTGGTTCAGAAATGCTGCATTATGATTCTTATCAAAACATCTTATTGTCCGCTCTTGTTTTCCTAATTCTTGCTCAGCTCCTGTTGAAGTCAATGAGATGGGGCCCGAGGGGCCTGTGAGAGTTTGGAGGACATCTTTCGACGAAACAAAAAAAATGTCAACATACTTGTTGGCGTTTATTGTCAGTGACTACGACTATATTAACAGCACAAAAGACAATGTTCTGGTAATGTATTTGACCTATTCTTTAGAATAACTAAGTTCAGTCCCATATTGCCGTTTATCACATTCAAGGAAAAAGCTCATAATGTTCAAGTGTCATAAAGTCTATGTGAATATAAATGTGTTTGTGATATACAGTATGAAGTGCAATGCTGCTAAATTGTTTTCAGATCCGGATCTATGCCCGCAAAAAAGCTATCGCTGATGGACAAGGCGAGTACGCCCTCAACAAAACAGGACCCATCCTGAAATTCTTCGAGAAATATTACAATGCCACCTACCCTCTGCCAAAGTCAGGTAAGGGTTTTATAGAAGTTGAATTTCTTACATCTTGATAAGGTTTTAGATGATAGATTTCTTTATAGGTTTCAGACACTTCTTTATGGGAAGCCGTATGCTGTCAATTATTTACTGTTAAAACGTAATAACTATTTTGTTCTTAACTCTTATATGGCATCTGTTAACTCTTTATTCATGGAGTTATTGTAGCTCTATAGTACCGTATATGGCTGAGAATGTGTCATCCTTTTTGTTTGCTGATTCTTTCTTCCAGACCAGATTGCTTTGCCTGACTTTAATGCTGGAGCAATGGAGAACTGGGGACTCATTACATACAGAGAAACAGCCCTCTTGTACGACCCTAAGATGTCCTCCAATTCAAACAAAGAAAGGATCGCCACCATTATTGCTCATGAACTGGCCCACATGGTATGTGAACTACATACAGTATTGTACATACAATATACTGTACCTCCCTGTGTTTTCATAAAACAATTAACTGGGTCATGTACTTTGGCTAACTTGATTAGACATTTGTAAGTAAATGCAGTTACTGTATGTTTTTTCGCAATTCATAACCTACTGTATATTATCTTAATGTCTTATGTTGCTGATTACTTTGGATTGAAGTCAACCTGTTTTATTTTGAATGGTCTTGTAAGTAACATGAAACTCTTCTGTTCAGTGGTTTGGGAACCTTGTGACACTGAGGTGGTGGAATGATCTGTGGCTAAACGAGGGCTTTGCGTCTTACGTAGAATATCTTGGGGCAAATGAAGCAGAGCCTGACTGGAACATTGTAAGTGTTTCAACTATTTTTCTATTCATCTCAGACCTTCATTTGGACAGCTTTCTGTCATTAATATTATTTTCTTTGGCTGAACAAATTATGAAGACAATGCATATCAATTGTCCACATGGAGTGGACTGGAGAGGTCTCCCTCATTGTATAGTCATGTATTTTCCCTCCACAGAAAGACCTGATAGTTCTGGGTGATGTGCACAGGGTGTTTGCAGTAGACGCTCTTGCCTCATCTCACCCCCTGTCCTCCAAAGAGGAGGACATCCAGAAGCCTGAGCAAATCAGTGAACTGTTTGATGCCATCTCTTACAGCAAGGTACACTCAAGTATTTTCTCTGCCATGATCTTTGAAGAACAAATAACATTGATATCAACATAAATAAAATCATATGTGACTAATTGTTGTAGATATTAAATATCTATCCATGATTAATATATATGTTTTAGCTGTAGCTATATCATGTATCGTCATTTGAATTCTGTGGCGTTCCACAGGGAGCATCAGTGTTGAGAATGCTCTCTGATTTCCTGTCTGAAGTCGTCTTCTCCAAAGGACTCGGAGTATGTACAGTATATTATCATATTATTAATATAATCCTGAGTAACACTGTACTGCAGGTGGTAGAACAAAAATGGTTGTCTCTGGCTGTCATAAGAGAAGAGTAAGTACAGGGTAGATGTAGTAAAATGTGTCAATGCATCTATAAGCTCAAAGCAATTATGTATGTTTATTGTGTTGCTGAATAACCTTTCTGTATATTCTTTCCCCTATTCTCCCACAGACATACCTGAACACATTTGCCTATAATAACACAGTGTATACTGACCTCTGGGATCACCTCCAAATGGTACGTTCTCTCTATTATTACATAATCAAACGCTGAAACAGTAGTGATAACTTGATGAAACTCCTATCAACAATAATACACATACATATATATACAGTACCAGTCAAAAGTTTGGACACACCTACTCATTCAAGGGTTTTTCTTTAGTTTTACTATTTTCTACATTGTATAATAATAGTGAAGACATCACAAATATGAAATAACACATATGGAATCATGTAGTAAAATGAAAAAGTGTTAACCAAATCAAATTATATTTTAAATTCTTCAAAGTAGCCACCCTTCATCATTGATGACAGCTTGGCACACGCTTGGCATTCTCTCAACCAGCTTCACCTGGAAGGATTTTCCAACAGTCTTGAAGGAGTGCCCACATATGCTGATCACTTGTTGGCTGCTTATCTTTCACTCTGAGGTCCAACTCATCCCAAACCATCTCAATTGGATTGAGGTCAGGTGATTGTGGAGGCCAGGTCATCTGATGCAGCACTCCATCACTCTCCTTCTTGGACAAATAGACCTTACACAGCCTGGAGGTGTGTTGGGTCATTGTCCTGTTAAAAAACAAATGAGTCAAACTGAGCGTAAACCAGATGGGATGGCGTATCGCTGCGGTAGCCATGCTGGTTAAGTGTGCCTTGAATTCTAAATAAATCACTGACAGTGTCACCAGGAAAGCACCCCCACACCTCCTCCATGCTTCACGGTGGGAACCACACATATGGAGATCATCCGTTTACCTACTCTGCATCTCACAAAGACATGGCTCTTGGAACCAAAAATCGCACATTTTGACTCCTCAGACCAAAGGACATATTTCCACCGGTCTAATATCCATTGCTTGTGTTTCTTGGCCCAAGCAAATCTCTTATTTGTGTCCTTTAGCTGTGGTTTCTTTGCAGCAATTCAACCATGAAGGCTTGATTCACACAGTCTCCTCTGACCAGTTGATGTTGAGATGCATTTGTTACTTGAACTCTGTGAAGCATTTATTTGGGCTGCAATCTGAGGTGCAATTAACTTTAATGAACTTATCCTCTGCAGCAGAGGTAACTCTGGGTCTTCCTTCCCTGTGGCAAACATCATAAGAGCCAGTTTCATCATAGTCCTTTTTGGTTTTTACAACTGCACTTAAATAAACTTTCAAAGTTCTTGAAATTTTCCAAATTGACTGACCTTCATGTCTTAAAGTAATGATGAACTGTCATTTCTTTTTGCTTATTTGAGCTGTTCTTGCCATATGGACTTTGTCTTTTACCAAATAGGGCCATCTTCTGTATACCACCCCGACCTTGTCACAAAACAACTGATTGGCTCAAACGCATTAAGGAAATACATTTGACAAATTAACTTTTAACAAGGCACACTTGTTAATGTAAATGCATTCCAGGTGACTACCTCATGAAGCTGGTTGAGAGAATGCCAAGAGTGTACAAAGCTGTCATCAAGGCAAAGGGTGGCTACTTTAAAGAATCTCAAATATATTATATTTTAAATTGGTTAACACTTTTTTGGTTAATACATGATTCCATGTGTTAATTCATCGTTTTGATGTCTTCACTATTATTCTACAATATAGAAAATAGTAAAAATAGAGAAAATCCTTGGAATGAGTAGGTGTGTCCACACTTGACTGGTACTGTATGTAATTTTTTTAACCTTAACGTTTCTTTCCTTCGTCTCTAGGCAGTAAATTCCACTGGCACGTCACTTCCCACAGGCCAAACTGTGCACAGCATCATGAACCGCTGGGTCCTTCAGATGGGCTTCCCAGTGGTCACCATTAACACAGCCAATGGACTGATCACCCAGCAGCACTTCCTTCTGGACCCTGCCACTGCAGGGAGTGTACCACCATCTGACTTCAAGTACGTCTGAATGAAAATTATGAATAATTGCAAACTAAGTTGAGGATTAAACAAAAGGTAGCACTTTACTATAGGGGGGTATACATAACACCTTTCTGAACCAGTCATAACACCTTTATGAGTGTCACAGTATCATTCATAACCTTAATCAATACTAATAGAAAAACTGTATAGCGCACAATAACCTAATGATAATGTCTTTCCCCAGTTATATGTGGATAGTACCAATCAGGTGGATGAACACAGGAGTTGTACATCAACAGACATGGCTAGAGGACAAAACTGGTATGCATTACAACCACTGCCGATGTGGGAACCTGTCAAATGTATTGTGGTATATTTAAAGCAATAAACAGTTAATGGATGGAGATGAGCAAAAGCTAGGGATTACAGTACAGCCAAGAGAATCTTATCAAAGAGCATTATTTAGAAATAATATGATGATTTGGAAACTGACATGTTGCTTTTGTCCCTAAATATGAAGCTTATAAGCCTGAAATGAAAGTCACTGAGAACAACTGGATACTGGCCAACCTTAACGTCTCTGGATATTATAGGGTTAATTATGATGACGCCAACTGGGAACGTCTCCTCGTTGTACTGAGCAGCCATCATGAGGTCAGCCATTGATGAAAGCTATCTATTCTCCAAATAAACATCAAATTACACAAAATCAGAAACAGTCATTCATGCTAATGTTGATGGTAATGTTTTTGCATAGGCTATTCCAGTTATCAACAGAGCTCAATTGGTGGATGATGCTTTTAACCTTGCAAGGTGAGTACATAGTTTACTGTATGCGGGGTTTAAATAGTAATACTTGGCATTTGATTCATAAATAGTAGGCCTAGAAGGATTCTCAATTCATTTGTATATTTTCTCTGTCAAGGGCAAAATATATCGACACAACATTAGCGTTGCGAACAACGAAGTATCTCAGAAGTGAAAGGGAATATATGCCGTGGGAGTCAGCTCTTGACAACTTGGACTTTTTCTACCTCATGTTTGATCGGAGTGAAATCTATGGGGATATGCAGGTTGGTTTATTATCTAGAAAAGCAATGCTAAAAAATAAAAAGCATGTTACAAATAATATTATGGGCAGTATACTAAACAAAAAAATATTGGAAATTACACTTTTTCTCATGTTTGTTTTGATCATTTAGACTTACCTAAAATATCAAATAGAACCACTTTTTAAGCACTTTGGGAATATCACTGGAAACTGGACAGAAGTACCCACTGGACATATGGACCAGTGAGTAGATCAATAGCCTTACATTTCTTGATTATAATATGACATTTTATTTTTGCTTTTACCCAGCCATGTCCAAACAAAAGTATCCTTTTCACAATATCACTATGGCTTACCTAACTATATGAAGGCCAAGACAATCCCCTTACTCTACTCTCCCTTTACTTGTATTTTTCCACCCTCAGGTACAACCAGGTGAATGCCATCAGGGTGGCCTGCAGCACTGGTATGGAAGAGTGCCAGACTCTGACTAAAGGCTGGTACAGTCAGTGGATGAAAGACTCTGCAAACAATCCGTGAGTTATTTCTGAATACCCTTACAGATGTAGGATCTTAATCTGAGCCAGTTTTCTACAGTAGGAAAATGATCCTGCAGCAACAGGAAATGTAAATTATGTGGATTATAATTTTTGTAGGGGTTGATACATTTTTCCTAAGGGAAAATGATGTCTGAAATTTCAAAATGGAAATGACAAACTTCAGAAGCATTTAGTGTTTTAAATGTGTAAATTAGTAAATGTTTTAATTATACATGTTTTTCCTTCATTACAAATTAAGATCCTACACCTGTAACAGTAAATATCAAAAATGTTGAATACCACACAGCATGATAGATGCTGAAATATTTAGATATTTTCATTCCTATTAGGATACACCCCAACTTGAGGACGACAGTGTACTGCAGTGCTATTGCTGCAGGGGGGGCTGCGGAGTGGGAATTTGGTTGGGATCAGTTCAAGGCTGCCACCATCGCTATTGAGGCAGACAAGCTTCGATCTGCCCTGGCCTGTACCAAGCAGCCATGGCTACTCAACAAGTGAGTTCAAGTTTTCCAGGCCAGACTAAATATAGTAATGTTAACCTAAAATTGCAATCTGTTATTAGCCCTCCTGTAAGTGTCAGAGAGTATTCAATAAGCAGCAAATCCTTGATTCTCTGTCTGGCGTCAAAAGGAGAAATATTAAAACAATGCTTGAAAGAGACTTGTGTTTGACATGAATATGAAGTGCTTCAATGCCTCATGGTTTTGTACCTCCATGCCACATTTTAGGTACCTGGAATACACCCTGGATGCAACCAAAATTCGCAAGCAGGATGCTACCTCTACCATTGTTTACATTGCAAGCAACGTGGTGGGCCAGTCTCTGGCCTGGGACTTTATGAGAGACCAATGGAATTACATCTTTACTCAGTGAGTTTGAGTTTTTAAAACACATATTGTTTTGATTGTTTCATTTTCAAAGTAATTATTTGTCACATTGATATTTGATTTAACCCTTCACTAGATGTTGATCTTTAGCTTCACCTCTTATTGTCATAGGTACGGTGGTGGATCTTTCTCCTTCTCCAACCTCATCAATGGTGTGACCAAGAGGTTCTCAACAGAATTTGAGCTCAAACAGGTAAAATTAAAGTTTAGGGGATTTTTCAGCACGTACTGCTCAAAATATTTGTATTGGGACACTATGTCGACCCTGAATATTGAGGTTTCTATACAATACAAGTTCATGTTTCTCTTCGCTGCCACAGCTCAAGCAATTCCAGGCGGACAACTCTGAGGTTGGCTTTGGCTCAGGTACCTTGGCAGTTTCACAGTCCATTGAGAGGACAACAGCTAACATCAAATGGGTGGCGGAGAACAAGGACTCAGTGCAGGCATGGTTTAAAACAGAGGTTCCTAAAGAGTAAGGGTCACATGGAGAAACAAACACCTATCCAAAAGCTATGTTCAATGTTTTTACCAGAGTTTTATATCTCTTTAACAGTTGAGGACCATTTTGATTCTACAGCTATCCTGCCGTTTAATCAGAAATACTATGTATGAATTGAAATGTTATTTTTCTAGCAAAGACTAAAGACATTTTGATACATGCCTGCATAACTTTTTGGGGAAGTTTATTTTTATCATAGTATATTTTGCTTAAGTCAATACTGTTAATATTTGAAGACAGTAACTATCTACAATGCTGATTTGTTATAAAACACTGGTTTATTGTTGTGGAAATAATATACTTGTTTTACACTGCATCTTATGTAATTTTGCGTTACTGGAAATAAACGGTTCTCCTATTACAAGGAAATAGTAATAGAAAGTGTGTAAAAAAAAATCAATGAGTTGCCTAGAAGTATTTTTGCACTTTTCCTACAAAACTATTGTGCGTGTCACGCTGGTATGAAGGATCGAGAGACAGGTGCAGGAATGCGTAATAGTATTTTATTTTTTATTCCCAAATTACATCGTGCCATGTAAAGGCACGGGGACGAAGACCAAACAAACACGTAGACAAAACACAGGGTTGAACCCCAAACAAAAGAGCGAGGAGTACCTCGAATAAATAACACCAGCGCACAATGATACCACACGGGACGAGACCTGTAATCATCTGCACAATACAAGCAGCACGAAAGTCAAAACAACAAGGCACAGGTACTCACACGACCAACGGACATTGGAACACTAATCGACAGCCCAATGGTGAACCAAAGGGCATATTTATACAATTACAATCAGGGAAATGGGGACCAGGTGTGCGTAAGGACACAGTTCCGTAGGGATCTGTGACAGTATGTCTGTGAGTGTGCAAAGCTGTCATCAAGGCAAAGGGTGGCTACTTTGAAGAATCTCAAATATAAAATATATTTTAAATTGGTTAACACTTTTTTGGTTACTACATAATTTCATGTGTTATTTCATCATTTTGTGTCTTCACTATTATTCTACATTGTAGAAAATAGTAAAAAGTAAGAAAAACCCTTGAATGTGTAGGTGTGTCCAATCTTTTGAATGGTACTGTACATAGCGCATTGATATAAATCACACTGCTACTCTCTGATTTAGCTATTTGCGCCTGTGGTTGGATTGTGATTGTTGTGGATGGCGGTTCACAAATCAAAATGTGTTTTTGAACCCAATAATGGTTGAATTCAAGAAGCTTAAGCTGCCTATCAATCATTGGTTTTGAAACCAGTGGAGAGCAAAAAATGAGCTCTTGCAACAGCTGCATAGTGCGGATCCCAGCCTTTGGAATAAATGTAGGGTTTTTGTTACTCAATCTAATTCATGCTGATAAAAAAATACATCCATAGGCCTAATGGACAAATGCTCAAACTCACACACTTTTGATAGACTAAAAGGGGCAATCTGTAGTTGCTACATCCATTTTTGGACTTATAAATTATACATATATTAATGTAAAGATATCATTTAATGTAGTAGAAAGCTATGGTTTAGAAGAAGCCCTCATAACCAACCCATAAAGTAAAATGTAACATTCATATATGGCCAGCTATGTAAACTTTAACATTGATTTATCCTGCAATAGATGTCGTTCAATTGGTAACATACATTTTTATCTTCTTCTAGTGCCTCTTAAAGGGAAAGTAATCTAAAAGTAACTGAGTGTAATCAGATTACATTAGAGTTTTGGTAATCCAAAGGTTACGTTACTGATTACAGTTTTGGACAGGTAACTAGTAACAGATTACATTTAGAAAATAACCTACCAAACCCTGGTCATCCCTGAAATGGTGATCGATGAATGTGTAAAAATGCCAGTTGCTTATGGAACAACACAATAAAAAGTTATTACCGCCCATTTTTCTCTCTTATCATCTTCTTTCAGCAACTCCCCACCCACAAAAGCTACTACTAAATAGATCATCCATTCATTTTGAAGGGAAGCACTGGTATCAGCTCAGCCCTCTCACTGAGTGCGTGCTGAGACTCCTCTAGGACATGGAGAAATCCTGCAAAATCAGCAAGTTCTTTATTCTCTGCGTTGTGCTGGGAGTCCTCTCTGTGGCAACCATCGTTACATTGTGGGCTATTGCACTGACAGATAGCGTAGAGGTCGTCGCTCCATGGGACAAGTACCGTCTCCCAGACACCCTGAAGCCTGACCACTACAACCTAACCCTGTGGCCTCGACTCACCGTCAACGCACAAGGCCTCTACATCTTCACAGGGAAATCCTATGTGGTCTTCCAATGTGTGAAGGAGACAGACCTGATCCTCATACACTCCAACAAGCTGAACTACACCAAGTGGGGGGATGACCATCTGGCTAAACTGTCTGCTCTCGGTAGCACACCCGCACCAACCATAAAGAAATCCTGGCTACAGCCAACAACTCAGTTCCTGGTATTGGAACTGAATGGCAAGTTAGCTGTTGGAGAATCCTACCAGCTGGACACAGTGTTTGTTGGGGAGCTGGCTGATGACCTAGCAGGTTTCTATAGGAGTGAATATGAAGAAGATGGAGTTAAAAAGTGAGTCAATTGAATCTTCATTATGATAATAGCAGCAGGTAGCCTAGTGGTTCAGTGTTGGGCCAGTAACCGAAAGGTCACTGGTTTCTAATCCCGGGGCCAACTAGATGAAATGTATGCCGATGTGCTCTTGAGCAAGACACTTAAACCCCTAAGGTTGATGTCTGCGCCTGCATGAAAATCTCATTAGCATAATACAACAATCAACATAAAAATCTGTCAGTTTAAGCTATAGAAATTTTGCTTTTTTGTCTCAATCGACCGCATCCATCTATGTCGCACTTCTGCATCTTCTGCATTGGGGCGGCAGGTAGGCTAGTGGTTAGAGCGTTGGACTAGTAACCAAAAGGTTGCTGAATTGAATCCCAGAGTTGACAAGTTAAAAATCTGTCGTTCTGCCCCTGAACAAGGCAGTTAACTCACTGTTCCTAGGCCGTCATTGAAAATAAGAATGTGTTCTTAACTGACTTGCCTAGTTAAATACAGGTAAAATAAATAAAAAACATGTGGTGAAAGGTGACAGAGTTAGAATGGTGCTTGTCAGATCATGAGACATCCCGGAAATCGGTCTTCTCACAAAATTGTCTGTAGCGTCTGGTTTGGCCTACAAACTATTATGACCCATCTATGGAAAGCCGAGACTCTCTCGAACACGATGGTGTTCTCTGTTTTGCTCTACGACCTCCACAAGTATCAGGAGTCGGTACAACCGGTCTGCCAACTTCTGTCTGTAGCGTCCAAACCGTTTGGGCTACACATTAATATGACCCCTCTGTGCAAAGGTGACATGTCAGTTGTTTTGCTCTAGGTTGCCCACAGGCCCCACAAGACTCATCTGAAGGTCTGAAAAAATTAATGGAAGTACAGTGCCTTCGAAAAGTATTCAGACCCCTTGACTTTTTCCACATTATGTTGCGTTACAGCCTTATTCTAAAATTGATTAAATTGTTTTTTACACACACAATAAACACACAATACTCCATAATGACAAAGCAAAAACAGGTTTTTATACATTTTTGCGAAAGTATTAAAAAAACATGCTTCACTGTAGGGATGGTGCCAGGTTTCCTCCAGATGTGACACTTGGCATTCAGGCCAAATAATTCCATCTTGGTTTCATCAGACCAAAGAATCTTGTTTCTCATGGTCTGAGAGTCTTAAGGTGACTTGGCAAACTCCAAGTGGGCCTTTTACTGAGGAGTGGCTTCCGTCTTGCCAATCTACCATAAAGGCCTGATTGGTGGAGTGCTGTAGAGATGGTTGTCCTTCTGGAAGGTTCTCCCATCTCCAGAGCGGAACTCTAGAGCTCTGTCAGAGTGACCATCAGGTTCTTGGTCACCTCCCTGACCAAGGTCCTTCTCCCCCGATTGCTCAATTTGGCCGGGCTGCCAGCTCTAGGAAGAGTCTTGGTGGTTCTAAACTTCTTCCCTTTAAGAATGATGGAGGCCACTGTGTTCTTGGAGACATTCAATGCAGCAGACATTGTTTGGTACCCTTCTCCAGATATGTGCCTCGACACAATCCTGTCTTGGAGCAGGATTGAGCAGGACAATTCCTTTGACCCCATGGCTTGGTTTTTGCTCTGACATGAACTGTCAACTGTGGGACCTTGTATAGACAGGTGTGTGCCTTTCCAAATCATGTCCAATCAGGTTGTAGAAACATCTCATAGATGATCAATGGAAACCAGATGCACCTGAGCTCAATTTCAAGTCTCATAGCAAACGGTCTGAATACTTATGTAAATAAGGTTTATCTGTTTTTATTTTTTAAACATTTGTTAACAGTTGTAAAAAACAGTTTTTCACTTTATCATTATGGGGTGTTGTGTGTAGATTGCTGAGTATTTAAAAAAAAAAGAATTATTATTATTATTTGAAATAAGGCTGTAAAATGTGGAAAAAGTCAAAGGGTCTGAGTACTTTCCGAAGGCACTGTATATTGAGACTGTTTAATGCCAAAAATATGGGGTTAAATACATGTAAAAAACAAACAAATGTTTCCTGATCTATCTCACGTCTCTCAGATATAGGAGAGACACTTCAGAACAAACTTCCTTTTGATATTTTTTGGGACTGTTATCTGTTATTCAATGTGTTTCTATGGGCTAATAGCAGTAAGGCCAAAAATAAATTGATACTTCAAGGGGTCTTAACATTCATAATCAAATAGCTAAATGATCCTTGGTATGACTTTCTTAAAACAATTCCATATAGCTTAGTAACCCCCCCTCCCCTCCCCTCCTGTAAGTCACTCTGGATAAGAGCATCTGCTACATGACTTAAATGTTTAATATTTTCTTCCATTTCTCACAAAACTTTTCAGCACTGAGTGTCATACTGCATTGAAAACTCTAATAGGTTAAATAAACTCAATCATATCTAATCATTTACATTCAGCAAAATTGTGTATCGTAAATATGTACAAATCAAGAGGTGGGTTTCCACTGAAAAACAGGAACCTGAAGTTTTTCTCCCACAGTCAAACAGGAAGTAGCTTTAGAGGAGTGAGTGATTAGTCTTCCCTTTAAAATGTCCCAGACGCTGTTTGTTTACCAACCTTTGAACAACAATACACAGATACTCAGCTACGTAATATTATGCATATCATGAATCTTGTCTTCAATACGAATGTATGTCTAAATGGTATAACCTCAATGGTGGTACACCTTATACTCTTGATTTTTCCATGCACAGACTCAGTAATAATCAAACTATGCTTGTCCTTCACAGGGTTGTAGCTACCTCTCAGATGCACCCTACTCACACCAGGAAAACTTTCCCCTGTTTTGATGAGCCTGCGAGGAAAGCCGTCTTCCACATCACACTCCTCCATCCCCGTGGGACTGTGGCCCTGTCAAACGGCAAGGAGCAAGGTTAGTTGAAACGGCTATATGCATCCAAACATAGCCCTAGTTTCCAGGAATCAAAGTATTTAAAGCTGCAAAATGTAACTTTTTGGGCGACCTGACCAAATTCACATAGAAATATAAGTTATGAAAGCAGGTCTAAAAAGCTGTAGATATGTTCTATGCGTGCTGTTTCTATGCTTCCAATCTGAAATTTCATTTTTTCGTCTTTTACTTTCGGTTTTGTACACCAGCTTCAAACAGCTGAAAATCAAATATTTTTGGTTAATGAAAATATATTTCACAGCGGTTTAGATGGTGCAATGATTCTCTACACCATGCATTGCTTGTTCGTCACATAAACTAAAATTCGGCAAACTATTCAAATTTTAGCAACCAGGAAATGGCGGAGTGATTTCTTCATATTGCACCTTTAAACTAAATACTGTATTATGTTACTGTTTATACTGAAACCATTTGACAGCCCTTCTTTCAAGGGATCATATTGTCCTGACAATCTGTTTCTGATCTTCTTTAAAAATAGTTAACACCACCATATACACAGAGGCTGTCACACAGACCAGATTTGAGCCAACCAAGAGCATGTCAACCTACCTACTGGCCCTGATTGTCTGTGACTATTCATTTATCAGCGCTCAGGAGGGAGATATTCTGGTAATGAAATCAACTCAATTTTTGCATAATTTCTACTGCAGTAACAACAATCATACAAGGTACGCTCTTGTTGAGTCTGTGGATGTATTGTGTACTTTCTCAACAGTAATCTAACCAGTGATGGTTCTTGTCCATGTTGGGTGGGTGTTTGCAGTACAAAGTGTACTGTAAGTGTTTACATCAGTAAGTTGTGAATGGAATAAATCTCCTGGCCTGTCCGCGCAGATTCGGATCTGGGCTCGTAGAAAAGCCATCAGTGAAGGACATGGAGAATATGCGCTCAATCTAACAGGACCAATCCTGTCCTTTTTTGAGGTTTATTACAATACCACCTACCCTCTCTCCAAATCAGGTAAGATTTTAAATTGACCACATGATTTGCAAATGATATCATCATGATTTGTTTTGGAAAATAAAATAATTATTGAATTTCTTTTCAAACATCCCTGTATAGACCAGATTGCCCTTCCTGACTTCTATTTTGGGGCCATGGAGAATTGGGGACTAGTTACCTACAGGGAAACAAATCTGCTTTACGATCCTTTAACATCCTCCAATGGAAACAAGGAGAGAACAGCCACCATCATTGCACATGAACTTGCACACATGGTAGGATACAGTCCAAGGAATCAGACTATCATTGCTCGTTCTTAAAAAGATGAATTCAAACATTAATTTCATTTTTATCTGTCATGGTCTTTCTTTTTGTCAGTGGTTTGGAAATCTAGTGACTCTGAGATGGTGGAATGAAGTCTGGCTGAATGAGGGCTTTGCATCCTACGTGTCATATCTTGGGGCTGATTACGCTGAATCCACTTGGAACGTGGTAAGGTTTCCCATTAAGACAAGACACACATCCATCCCCTCCCGTTAGCATTTGATAAAAAGGTGATAGTGGTGCCAAATGTGACTAGTAATCTACCTTTCTGTGTACAAGCAGTCACTGAAAGTCACAACATGTACAGTATACTACAGCCCTATCTTTCTCCTCCACAGAAAGATCTCATAGTTCTTGATGATGTGCACAGGGTGTTTGCAGTGGATGCCCTGGCTTCCTCTCACCCCCTGTCCTCCAAAGACGATGACATCCAGAAGCCTGAGCAAATCAGTGAACAGTTTGATGTCATCTCTTACAGCAAGGTAAACATAAGACAATACGAACTCAGTCAAAACATTCATGTACAGTGCCCTCAGAAAAGTGTTCATACCACTTTACTTAATCCACATTTTGTGTTTGAGCCTGAATTCAAAATGAATTACATTAAAATCTCTACAAAAAACTCTCACCCATCTACACACAATACCCCATAATGACAAAGTGAAAATCCGAGATTACAGCTGTGAGTCTTTCTTGGTTAGTCTCTAAGAGTTTCCACACCTGGATTGTGCAACATTTGCACATCATTCTTTCCAAATTTCTTCAAGCTCTGTCACATTGGCTGTTGGAAATTGCTAGATAACCATCTTTCCATAGATTTTCAAGTAGATTTAAGTCAAAACTGTATCTCTGCCACTCAGGAACATTCCCTGTCTTATTGGTAAGCAACTCCAGTGTAGATTTGGCCTTGTGTTTTAGATTATTGTCCTGATGAAATGTTTATTCATATCCCAGTTTCTGGTGGAAAGCAGACGAAACCAGGTTTTCCTCTAGGATTTTGCCTGTGTTTAGCTCCATTACGTTTCTTTTTTATCCTGAAAATCCTATCAGTCATTAACGATTACAAGCATACCCTTAGCATGATGCAGCCACCAGTATGCTTGAAAATATGAAGAGTGGTAGTCAGTAATGTGTGGTATTGGATTTGCCCCAAACACAGCACGTTCTAATCAGGACAAAATGTGAAATGCCTTGTCACATTTTTTGCAGTATTACTTTAATGCCTTGTTGCAAACAGGATGCATGTTTTGGAATATTTGTATTCTGTACAGGCTTCCTTCTTTTCACTTTGTTATTTAGGTTAGTATTGTGGAGTAACTACAATGTTATTGATCCATTCGCAGTTTTCTCCTATCACAGCCATTAAACGCTGAAACTGTTTTAACGTCACCATTGGCCAACTGAGTTAGGAAGGACACCTGTATCTTTGTAGTGACTGGGGGTATTGATACACCATCCAAAGTGTAATTAATAACTTCACCATGCTCATGGGAATATTCAATGTCTGCTATTTTTTACCTATCTACCAATATGTGCCCTTCTTTGCAAGGTATTGGAAAACCTCCCTGGTCTTTGTGGTTGAACCTGTGTTTGAAATTCACTGCTCAACTGAGGGACCTTACAGATACAGTGCAATCGGAAAGTATTCAGACCCCTACCCTTTTTCCACATTTTGTTACGCTACAGCCTTATTCTATAATGGATTTTTTTTTACTTTTAAAAAAACTAAGAGAAAACAGGTTTTTAGAATGTTTGCAAATGTATAAAAAACAGAAATACCTTATTTACATAAGTATTCAGACCTTTCGTTATGAGACTCAAAATTGAGCTCAGGTGCATCCTGTTTCCATTGATCATCCTTGAGATGTTTCTAGAATTTGATTGGAGTCCACCTGTGGTAAATTCAATTGATTGGACATGATTTGGAAAGGTTAACATGTCTATATAAGATCCCACAGTTGTCAGAGCAAATAACAAGCCATGAGGTCAAAGGAATTGTCCGTAGAACTCCGAGACAGGATTGTGTCGAGGCACAGATCTGGGGAAAGGTACCAAAAAATGTCTGCAGTATTTAAGATCCCCAAGAACACAGTGGCCTCCATCATTCTTAAAGGGAAGAAGTTTGTAACCACCAAGACACTTCCTAGAGCTGGCCGCCTGGCCAAACTGACCAATCGGGGTAGAAGGGCCTTGGTCAGGGAGGTGACTAAGAACCCGATAGTCACTCTGACAGAGCTCCAGAGCTCCTCTGTGAAGATGGGAGAACCTTCCAGAAGGACAACCATCTCTGCAGCACTCCACCAATCAGGCTGTTATGGTAGAGTGGCCAGACGGAAGCCACTCCTCAGTAACAGGCACATGACAGCCCGCTTGGAATTTGCCAAAAGGCACCTAAAGGACTCTCAGACCATGAGAAACAAGATTCTCTGGTCTGATGAAACTAAGATTGAACTCCTTGGCCTGAATGCCAAGCGTCACATCTGGAGGAAATCTGGCACCATCCCTACGGTGAAGCATGGTGGTGGCAGCATCATGCTGTGGGGATGTTTTTCAGAGGCAGGGACTGGGAGACTAGTCAGGATCGAGGGAAAGATGAACGGAGCAAAGTTGAGAGATCCTTGATGAAAACGTGCTCCAGAGCACTCAGGACCTCAGACTGGGGCGAAGGTTCACCTTCCAACAGGACAATGACCCTAAGCACACAGACAAAACAACACAGGAGTGGCTTCGGGACAAGTCTCTGAATGTCCTTGAGTGGCACAGCCAGAACCCGATCGAACATCTCTGGAGAGACCTGAAAATAGATGTGCAGCAACGCTACCATCCAACCTGACAGAGCTTGAGAGGATCTGCAGAGAACAATGGGAGAAACTCCCCCAAATACAGGTGTGCCAAGCTTGTAGCATCATACCCAAGAAGACTCGAGGCTATAATCACTGCCATAGGTGCTTCAACAAAGTACTGAGTAAAGAGTCTGAATAATTATGTAAATGTGATATTTCTGTTTTTTATTTTTAATACATTTGCTAAAATTTCTAAAACCTGTTTTGCTTTGTCCTTATGGGGTATTGTGTGTAGATTGAGGAGAATTATTATTTTTAAAATCCATTTTAGAATAAGGCTGTAATGTAACAAAATGTGGAAAAAGTCCAGGCGTCTGAATACTTTCTGAATGCACGATATTTGCATGTGTGGGGTACAGAGTTGAGGTAGTCATTCAAAAATCATGTTAAACACTATTACCACACACAGAGTGAGTGGATGCAACTTATTATGTGACTTGTTAAGCACATTTTTACTCCTGAACTTATTTAGGCTTACCATGACAAAGGGGTTGAATTATTATTTACTCAAGACATTTCAGCTTTTCATTTTTAATTGAATTGAAAATATTCTGAAAACATAATTCCACTTTGACATTGTGGATTTATGCAGTAGATGCCAGTGGCATGGAACTTCCTGGTACAGTGCATGACATCATGAACCACTGGGTCCTTCAGATGGGCTTCCCAGTGGTCACCATAAACACACACACACACAAGCATTTCCTACTGGACTCTGAATATGTGGGGAGTGTACCACCATCTGACTTTTGCCAGTCACAAAAAAATCACACAAAAAATAATTCAGGCTATAACACAACAAATGTAGAAAAATTAAAGTGGTGCGAATACATTTTTTTAAATAAAGGTTAAATAAAATAAATGTGTTAATGTAGTGTTGTGAATGATAGTGTTCTACAACCTATACTCTTCAATTTCTGTTTACTTATTTCTGTTTTGAAAGCATTTTAGTTTTCAGCCATTTGTACTCTCTCTACAGGGGGCATCAGTGTTGAGAATGCTGTCAGATTTTCTAACTGAACCCGTCTTCGTCCAAGGACTAAGTGTATGTATTTCTTACTGTCCCAGGGCACTGCTACAGCCCAGGATCTTCTCTTGATATGATACACATTTATCATAGTTATGTTAAGCATTAAGGAATGCTGTTTGTGTAGTGTGTGAGAGGAAAACAAGTGAGTAGATCCCTTGGAAGTCAATTTCTCATTATTAACTGTAGAATATATTGCCTATGATTAATGGTTCTAAGTGCAGAATACATATTTTTCTCTAGAGCTACCTGAATCACTATGCCTATAACAACACAGTGGGGACAGACCTTTGGGATCATCTACAACGAGTAAGTCCCTTAGAAACAATCAATAGCGTGCATTGGCTAGTCCTATTTTCAGCTAGTTACTTTGTACTGTTGGAATTAATGATTCACCTGTGGCAGTACTACACATTCCGTCAGAATGTGGAGAATATGTATTTATTTATTTAACAAGGCAAGTCAGTTAAGAACAAATTCTTATTTACAATGATGGCCTACCCCGGCCAAACCCGGCGACGCTGGGCCAATTGTGCGCCACACTACGGGATTCCCAGTCACGGCCAGATGTGATACAGCCTGGATATTATGTGTGCCTTTACAGCAGCAAATGATACTGACCGAGCTCACATTCTATTTACAGTCATATCAATGAGAATGTGGACTTCTGAATTGTAGTTTTATGAAAATGCTGCCCTCCTATGGTTCAGGGAACATAATACTATCTCTAATCGTTCTCCTGTGTGTCTCCCTCTCTAGGCAGTAGATGCCAGTGACATGGAACTTCCTGGTACAGTGCATGACATCATGAACCGCTGGGTCCTTCAGATGGGCTTTCCAGTGGTCACCATAAACACAGCCACTGGACTGATCACCCAGCAGCACTTCTTACTGGACCCTGATTCCGTGGGGAGTGTACCACCATCTGACTTCAAGTACGTCTGACTGGTCTGGAGAGACATGCAGTGCCTTCAGAAAGTATTCAGACCACTTGACTTTTTCCATAGTTTGTTATGTTACAGCTTTATTCTAAAAATGGATGAAATAAAACAATTTCCTCAGAAATCTACACACAATACCCCATAATAACAAAGGAAAAACAGGTTTTTAGAAATGTTGGTTAAATGTATAGAACACTAAAAAAAGAAATAACTTATTTACATAAGTATTCAGACCCTTTGCTATGAGACTCAAAATTGAGCTCAGGTGCATCCTGCTTCCATTGATCATCCTTGAGCTGTTTCTACAACTTAATTGGAGTCCACCTGTGGTAAACTCAACTGATTAGACATTATTTGGAAAGGTACACACCTGTCTATATAAGGTCTCACAGTTGACAGTGCATGTCAGAGCAAAAACCAAGCCATGAGGTCGAATGAATTGTCCATAGAGCTACGAGACAGGATTGTGTTAAGGCACAGGTCTGGGAAAGGGAACCAAAACATTTATGCAGCATTGAAGGTCCCCAAGAACACAGTAGCATCTATCGTTCTTAAATGGAATAAGTTTGGAACCACCAAGACTCTTTCTAGAGCTGGCAACACGGCCAAATTGAGCAAGCGGGGTTGATGGGCCTTGGTCAGGGAGGTAACCAAGAAGCCGATGGTCACTCTGACAAAGCTTTAGAGTTCCTCTGTGGAGATGTGAAAACCTTCCAGAAGGACAACCATCCCTGCAGCACTCCACCAATCAGGCCTTTATGGTAGAGTGGCCAGACAGAAGCCACTCCTCAGTAAAAGGCACATGACAGCCCACGTGGAGTTTGCCAAAAGGCACCTAAAGACTCTCAGACCATGAGAAACAAGATTCTCTGGTCTGATGAAACCTGAATGTCAAGCGTCACGTCTGGAGGAAACCTGGCACCATCCCTACGGTGAAGCATGGTGGTGGCAGCATCATGCCGTGGGGATGTTTTTCAGCGGCAGGGACTGGGAGACTAGTCAGGATTGAGGCAAAGATGAACGGATTAAAGTAAAGAGAGATTCTTGATGAAAACCTGCTCCAGAGCGCTCAGGACCTCAGACTGGGGCAAAGGTTCACCTTCCAACAGGACGACCCTAAGCACACAGCCAAGACAACGCAGGAGTGGCTTCAGGACAAGTCTCTGAATGTCCTTGAGTGGCCCAGCCATAGCTCAGACTTGAACCCGATCGAACATCTTTGGGGAGACCTGGAAATAGCTGTGCAGCAACGCTCCCCATCCAACTTGACAGAGTTTTAGAGGATCTGTGCAGAAAAATGGGAGAATCTCCCCAAATACCAGTGTGCCAAGCTTGTAGCATCATACCCAAGAAGACTTGAGGCTGTAATCGCTGCCAAAGGTTCTTCAACAAAGTACTGAGTAAAGGGTCTGAATACTTCTGTAAATATGATATTTCATTTTTGCTTCATCATTATGATATATTGTGTGTAGATTGATGAGGGAGAAAAACACATTTTAGAATAAGGCTGTAACCTAAAAAAAAGTCAAGGGGTTTGAATACTTTCCGAAAGCACTGTATATGTAATGATTGGTCATTGCATTTTTATGTATTACATATGAAGAATATTATATATAATATAATAAAAATGTTCATTTTTCATTTTGGTGCCTAGGTACGAGTGGATAGTACCAATCAAATGGATGGAAGCAGGAGTGCTTCAGAAAGAGATATGGCTGCTTGAGAAAGAGGGTACGGATACAGAAAACCTCTTAACTAGTGCCGTCTGTAGAAAACTGTGGACGAATATGAACACATAAAATAGTCCTATGAAATAACATGCAGATTTGATGTACTCTCCGTAGCTTCACTGTCATAAATTCATTTCCTCCCCCAGCACTAAACAATAAATTGAAAAGTGGTCACTGGGTACTAGCAAACATCAATGTGACTGGATACTACAGGGTTAACTATGACCGTGGCAACTGGCAACGTCTCATCTTCCAACTGAGCACCAATCACCAGGTAAAATGAAAAACTGACTCATCACATGTTACTGTTATTTTGCTTCAATAAAACATTGATAAGAGTCTGATTTATTTTCTTACAGGTCATACCAGTTATCAACAGGGCACAACTTGTGGATGATGCTTTTAATCTAGCAAGGTTGGGGTTTCGACGTTTTTGAACCACCACAATGTCACAAAGTGTTGTGTGCATCATATTTTGGTGATTGTATTTCTAAACCTTATTTCCTACACAGGGCAAAGTTCATTACCACAACATTAGCTCTGAAAACGACAAAATACCTCTCCAAAGAAATTGAATATATACCGTGGGAGTCGGCTCTGAACAACTTGGATTATTTTTACCTCATGTTTGATCGCACTGAGGTCTATGGGACTATGCAGGTAGAATGTCATTTAATTGGTGACAATTACACATGAGATATTTCGAGACTTACATAGATATACTGATCTCACTTTAATACATACGTAGCATCTTATTCTCTGTCCGTGTCATAGCATTATGTGAGGAATCTAGTGACACCCCTTTTTCAACACTTCAAGACTATTACTGCAGACTGGAGTAAAGTTCCTGATGGGCATAATGAGCAGTGAGTGGAATGACCCAGAGCATTGATATGGTGTATTTGATGTGGTCTGAAAGGAGTATAAGGCTTTATAATAACATGGAATACCTTTCACTTCCAGGTACAACCAGGTGAATGCCATTAGGATTGCCTGTAGCAGTGGACTGGTTGAGTGTCAGAATCTGACTAAAAGCTGGTTCAGTCAATGGATGGCTGACCCTGACAACAATCTGTGAGTTCATATTGGTTATCCATTAATTTATAAACTATAGGAAGTGTCTGGTATCAATAATTTAGCCTATACTACCGTATATCTGGAATTTTTGTGTGGTTTTCTACAACAAAGAATACTACCCTGTAACAACAATGTAAAACATTTGATATCAGGATTCATCCTAATTTGAGGATGACAGTGTACTGCAGTGCCATTGCAGCAGGCGGGGCTGCAGAGTGGGATTTTGGTTGGAACATGTTCAAGACTGCCACTATTGCCAGCAATGCAGACAAACTGATGTCATCTCTGGCATGTACTAAGGACCATGAACTTCTGAATAAGTAGGTTACATCTGGTTATTTTGTGAGGATACTATTAGACATACGGTGCATTCGGAAAGTATTCAGACCACTTAATTCTTTCAACATTTTGTTACGTTACATCCTTATTCTAAAATTGATTAAATGTTTATTTCCCCTCATCAATCAACACACAAAACCCTACAATGACAAAGCCAAAATTGTTTTTTTTAGAAATGTTTGCAAATGTATTCAAAATAAAAATATCACATTTACATAAGTATTCAGATGCTTTACTCAGTACTTTTTTGAAGCACTTTTGGCAGCGATTACAGCCTCGAGTCTTCTTGGGTATAACACTACAAGCTTGGCACACCTGTATTTGGGGAGTTTCTCCCATTCTTCTCTGCAGATCCTCTCAAGCTCTGTCAGGTTGGATGGGGAGCGTCACTGCACAGCTATTTTCAGGTCTCTTCAGAGATGTTCGATCGGGTTCAAGTCTGGGTTCTGGTTAGACCTCATGGCTTGGTTTTTGCTCTGACATGCACTGTGAACTGTGAGATGTTATATAGACAGATGTGTGCGCCTTTCCTAATCATGTCAAATCAATTGACTTTACCAGAGGTGGACTCCAATCAAGTTGTAAAAAATTTTTTTTTTTCGCCTTGTCATTATGGGCTATTGTGTGTAGATTGCTGAGGAATTTTATTTATTTAATCAATTTTAGAATAAGGCTGTATTGTAACAACATTTGGAAAAAGTCAAGGGGTCTGAATACTTTCCGAATGCACTGTATCATATTGAACTGTTGTTTTTGCTTTCCGTTGTCTTCATATTAACAAATACAGTCAATTATAACAATCTGTCTAAACGTATCAATACTCTATGGACTCAATTCAGGTACCTGAGATACACTTTGGATTCAGACAAAATCCGTAAGCAGGATGCAACGTCTGTCATCGTGTACATTTCCAGTAATGTTGAAGGCCAAACATTGGCTTGGGACTTTGTGACACAGAACTGGGAGTACATGTTCACACAGTAAGTTGTACCCCCAAAAGGCACTTATATCAGTAAATCAAATACAGGGTGTATACAAAACATTAGGAACACCTTCCTAATATTGAGTTGCACCTTCTTTTGACCTCAGAACAGCCTCATTTCGTCTGGGTATGGACTCTACAAGGTGTCCAAAGCGTTCCACAGGGATGCTGGCCCATGTTGACTCCAATGCGTCCCAGTTGTTTGAAGTTGGCTGGATGCCCTTGGGTGGTGGACCATTCTTGATACACACACGAAACTGTTGAGCGTGAAAAACCCAGCAGTGTTGCAGTTCTTGACACAAACCGGTGCACCTGGCACCTACTAACAAACCCCGTTCAAAGGCACTTACATATTTTGTCTTGCCCATTCACCTTCTGAATGGCACACATACACAACCCATGTCTCAGTTGTCTGGTCTTAAAAATCCTTCTATAACCTGTCTCCTCCCCTTCATCTACACTGATTGAAGTGGATTTAACAAGTGACATCAATAAGGGATTATAGTTTTCACCTCGTCAGTCTATGTCATGGAAAGAGCAGGTGTTCTTAATGTTTTGTACACTCAGTGTATACTTGGTTTGTGTATGGACATTATTAACTTGTAATTGTCATATTTCCTAGGTATGGTGTTGGATCCTTCTCATTTGCCAATCTTATAAGTGGTGTGACAATGAGATTCTCAACTAAAGCTGAACTTGAGCAGGTAATGTTTTAATTGAAGTGTTTCAATGACTGGGTATACAGTACTTTCTTTAGCTGTACTGTTAATAAATAGCTTACTTTATTAAGAATTATACTGACTACATTTGTATTTATTTAATTCAACCCTTATTTTAACAGGTAAGTTGATTGAGAACACATTCTCATTCATACCAATGACCTGGGGAATAGTTACTAAGACTAAAATGTAACTTTGTTTTTCATGATGTCAGCTCCAGAAATTCAAGGAGGACAACTCTAAGATTGGTTTTGGCTCAGGGACCTTGGCTTTGGAGCAGGCCATTGAGAGAACTACAGCCAATATCAAATGGGTGGATGAGAACAAGAAGAACGTGTGGGACTGGTTTTTGAGTGAGATTGCCTAAAAACTCCTCAATGCTTTGGTTGTCCAACAGACTTAAATATGTTATTTTACTATGGCAGACAAAGTGCTTGGATTATTTGCTGGGTTTTAATTGTATGTTAAACATCTAATGCAGTAGTTTTTTATCTAAATAACAAATCATTTCTGGGTCACAATTAAGTACGTTGCTGTGATTGTTTTCAATTAAAATGGTCAAAAATAAGAGCAATTTCCCAAGCAAGAATTTTGCTAGGACTGACAGAGTGCTCGGAGTGGTGATGGGAATATTGAAAACTAGCTGTTGGCAGGGAGGTTTGGAACTCTCTAATTGGTCTGTTAACTAATGTACCGCCTCCCACCAAAACAGGCAGAAGTTTCAGGCGGTCTTTTTATTAAACAGCTCTTACACTAAAAGGGCATTGTCATAATTTTCACAATTTCACAGAATTATTCCAACCTCATAGTGTGGAAAGATATATAAAACACAGGGAAATCACGTTTTTGACTGCACTGGGCTTTTAAAATCAGAAATGTTGGGGTAAGGTCAGCAACTTCCTGGTGATTACATTTAGTCAATATACCATCATTTTCTCTGTGGACCATACTGCAATTTCGCAGAGCACAATAATGTTATGAGTGTCTATGAACTTCTATTATTTTAGAGTTTTAGAGAAATTATTTCTATTGTATGCTATTTTGTTGAAAAACAATCAACCTGTCCATTACAAAACGGTTGTCAAGCTGTCATGTTAATGGCCTTCAAAGTGTTGGCAAGAGCAAGTAGATGGGAAAGAGACAGATGCAGAGTGTGACATTCTGCCACTGACTGTCTGGGAATCAGGACACATGGACAGCAGGGGGACTAGCTGTCACCTTGACTCACCCACAGCACATGCAGGGATTTAAGCTTCACCTGCCTAGTCTGACCACCCACCCCTTCTTTAAGGTTTACTCTACAAGCAATTTACAGTATATAATGGCTGTGCACAGAAAAACATACCTCATAACTGCCATCTTGATATTGGATTAATGTAGGCTACTGTAGATCAGTCTTGTGGAATCTGAAACGAAGATATTTCACCCAGAAAAAGCTACTCGTTTGAGTAAACATGGTGCTGTCTGTACCCGAATGAATAACAAAAGAGGGCTTTTGCTGGGCTTATAGGTCTCATTTGTTTACTCAGGCCAGGAAGAAATTAAGTTTATTGTCAATTAGCTCAACTTCGAGCCCCTGATAATCCTCTGAAACCCTTACAAGTCCAATGATGGTTCAATTAACACCCCTGTGTAAGGAAGATTGAATATGTGTTTGATCTACCATCCAGTACACAAAGTTATTAGTTAGGCCTTTTAACATTTTACATATACATACTAAAAAAGGTTGTGAGGGGAGTGATAGAATAATATAGCAAATTTGACTTTTGTACCATGACTAGATACTATTGTATATATTTTGTATAGCTATTGATGTTAGGTTGTATCACATCCGGCCGTGATGGGGAGTGCCATAATGCGGCGCACAATTGGCCCAGCGTTGCCTGGGTTTGGCCAGGGTAGGCCGTCATTGTAAATAAGAATTTGTTCTTAACTGACATGCCTAGTTAAATAAAGGTTAAAAATAAAAATAAAGTTTTTGTCATGGGATGTTTATACCGTTTCCTCTCCAACGGCTAGTGATACGTCAGCTTCGTTCCGTCTTCAACGCTTGAGGAAGAAACGCAGTTACAATTAGTTTCCAACAACCGGATGTATTCGTTTTTCAGGGATACAGCTAATTCAACCTAGGTTCCTTTTCCGCTGAAAACCAAAAACTAGGGTCAGGCGTTTTCTTTTGCGACTGCTACGTTAGGTTTATGCGACCTGCTGTAGCCTAAAATGCAGATCTGTTAATAGTTAACTCAAGTTTATTTTCATCTTACCCGGGCGCCTTTTTTTTGTTGTTGGATACAATAGGAATATGGCCTACTGTATAAAAAAAGCATCCCTCATTTAAAAAATGATTTAACCTTTAAATAACTAGGCAAGTCAGTTAAGAACACATTGTTATTTACAATGACCGCCAAACCCGGATGAGGTTGGGCCAATTGTGCACCTCCCAATCACGACCGGATGTGATGCAGCTTGGGCTTGAACCAGCTACTGTAATGACTCATTGCACTGAGATGCAGTGCCTTAGACCGCTGCATCACATGGGATCCCAGCTGGCAAAGATCTCATCTCTGGTTTGCAATGAAAATCATATATGTCCTAAATAAAACAATCTATTGAGAAAGCAGGATGAAGGCAAAGCATTTTCATAGAATATTTGGCTACAGTAATGTTTATTTAAAAAAAAAATAGATTGGGCAAGGCTGAGGTGAGCTGAGCGCGAAGGTTGTTTGGCGATGCAGGATGATTCAGGGATACTATACGATTACAAATGGCATAATATTTGTGCAGAATTAGCCTAGTCCTTGCACGGGATTGGTGGCCTAATGTGTTAGAGTTAACTTTATCAGATGTTTTATCCTCATCATCAAGTATTTGCATCAAGGTTCAAGGTATATCACTCGTTTACAAAGTTGAAACAAACAATGTTGTAGGCCTGTTTACTAATCTCACTAAGGTAGCCACATTTGAACTATTCATCATATTCATCAGTCAATGGATATATTTCATAAATTGTAATTAGGCTTACTGAAGGCCAAAACATGTTCGAGTTTGTTTAGTTATTCAATTAATAAAATACACAGCAATATTATTGTCTGTTTTTATTAAAAATATGATCCAAGACACACATAAATTAGATTTAGAAAAATATAATCTCATAAATAGCTACATACATATCATCACTTTCATTGAAACAATCAACAATTGTCAGTATCACAGTTTATAAATAGATATTTTGGTAAATGTTTTTGTCCATAATGTCTCTGATCTAAGCACTGTATCTTCAGATGTGTTCACCTCTTCACTCATTATTGGTAGTAGGCCATATCAATTGACTTGATTTCACTTTGGAACACCTGGTTGTACATCTGTAGAAGAGAGTACATTCTTATTAGTTTCAGACAAAATGTAGAATTCAAAGAGGACATGGGATACAAACTATCTGCTTTATAAATTGCTCTTTCTCAACAGAAGCAATTGGATAATATCAATTAGAAGATTACAGCCACTATTATAGAGGTGATATAGAGGCATATTTACCGGATATAAGGTCATGTCCTGATAGGAGACTGCTGACGTCAGGTAGTCTGGTTGTGGCTCTGTGTTGTTGGTACATGATGTGACCAGTGGCAGACAGTATTGATCATTGCTCTGGATGTTCCCCTGTAGTCTCTCCTGATACCATTGTCCAGACATGGAGCTTCCCTGAGGGCATTGTGGCATATACTGGCGTGGTGTGGTTTCCATCTCTCTTTTCAGGCATGGCTCCTTCTCGCTGAGCTCTAGCTGGGCTGAAAGGTGGGAGATGTACCTGATGGTGAGGCGCAGGGTCTCGATCTTGGTCAGAGTCTGTCCAGCCGGAGCCACAGAGGGGGGCAGGTAGGTCCTGAGGTGGTTGAGGGCTTTGGTCAGGTCTCTCATCCTCAGCTTCTCCCTCTCGCTGGCGCTCTCCCGCTTCTTCCCAGGGAACTTGGACCTAGACCTCTTCTCCTGAGCTGCGTCAAAACAGAACACTCAAAACATGAGCACAATGGCAGCTCTTCCTTTAAAGACCTCCAGGCCTCAAGAGGGCAGATAACCCAAAAAACACGGGTGGAACTAAAAAATTGAGCCAGGATTTCTGGAGGGACTACTTTTACATGCGCACCTGTCAGATAAGCATGGGTATAAAATGTTTGGTCCTCAACACATACACAGCTCATTGTTCAACCCTAAAGACGCAACTGGTATGTAATGTTTGGAATTATTTATTATGTTGCATCCAGTGCTTAGCAATTTACATGTTTAACTCTGGTAGGAATTTTGACTTTTGTTGTGGATATTTTCTGACTGCAGAAGTAATTGCTAGGGTGCTAGATTAAATTGTTTAAACGTTTACTTTATTCAAAGCCATGCTTTGTTGCTGTGTCATGCATTGTTTAGTGTAAAATAATGCATGTTTATTCTCTGTTTGTTTAAGGTTATCAACCTATTCCTATTCCTAGTGCTATTCCTAGTGCTAGTGCTATTCCTATTCCTAGTGCTATTCCTAGTGCTAGTGCTATTCCTATTGCTAGTGCTATTCCTATTCCCTATTCCTCTGTGATTCAACTACTCTATTCAACAAATCAACTATTTCAACATATTCAACAAATGGCATCAAAACCATAATAAAACACTGGAAAGGAATTGAGTTGTCCCTTTGCATCCTTCACGGGTTGAGCAAGCCGTTTTCAAGTTTGGGCAGAGCTGAAAATAATTATAACACCTAGACAACTTGACAGTTGATAACCAACGTGGCAGTGAAGACAAAAGGATTAACGGCCTGAAGTCAGGAAAGCTGTCGTCGCAGAGAGGAGTATTGGCTTACATCTCAAAATGGCGGAGGAAGCTCTTGGGAAAACAGTGAAGGAGCTGAAGCAAGAAAGAACTTTGGCTAAGAGTGCTTTTACCAAGCAAGCAAACTTCCTTAGCAGAGGTGCAAAACACATGACTAAGAGCGAACTGCGAGAGGAGTTCAAGAAGCTCACGTCGGAGGCAAGGAAGGTCAGTGAGACAAATGATGAATACAGGGCTGGACTTCTGGCAGGCATTGAAGCTGAAACCGATGAGGGTGAAGAAGCTGACCTGAGCAAGCAGCAGCAGACTGAACTTGAGAAGACATTCCAAGAATGCGAAGTACGATTGGATGAGGTCAGGGGGATGATCCAGTCCAACCTATGGCCTAGATACGGGGAGGACGAGGTGAAGTCTGCAATCAAAGAAGCTGAGACCGCCTGTGATGGAGTTGCTCAAATACCTGTTATTGCTGTAAATAGAGATGGCTTCGAGCTACGGTGGGATGGTGCGAAGGCACAAGTCCAAGATGCAATCACAAGCCTAGCAGAGTGGGAGATGTGGATTCCAGTAGCAGAAAAAGAACGGCTGGAAGCCAGAATAAAGAATCTGAAAGCATTCAGAAACAACCTTGAAGCAAGGAGGGCAGAATTTCTCACAGCGCAAAGAATTGCGGATGAGGATAAAGACAGAGGGAGAGTGCTGCAGATGCCCATGCCAGCTCCACATCCGACACTGAGAATAAAACCAACCTGTTTACCCAGGTTCAGTGGGTATAAAAGGAATTTCCATCGATGGAGGAGAGACTGGGAGAGTCTACAGAAGCAGGGGGAACCAACAGGCTCAGTCGAAGTAAAGAAAATCCAACTCATTGACAGTGTAGATGAGAGAATGTGCAGAGACCTCCGTTTGTCTACTTACAATACTGCTGAGGACATGTTCAGGGTGCTTGAGAACAGGTATGGAAACAAGTCTACAATTGCCTTGGAGATAATTGAGGATCTGGAGAAAGTTCCTGCTTTAAGAGCAAATCAGCCAGGGAAAGTTATCGACATGATCCAAACTATAGAGAAGGCACTGGATGATCTCACAGAGCTTGGAGGCACAGGGGCCATCAACAACCCTCTAGTGATCAGATCCATAGAAAGCAAGTTACCTGACAACATCAAGCGGGATTGGCTTGTCTTCATGGTTAACCCGAGGAATAATGTCACGCCGGACAATCACTTTGAAAACCTTCTTAAATTCCTGAAAACACAGGAGGAAATTCTTGAAAAATTAGAGCAGCTGGGAGGGAGTGAAAAGCCAGAGAAGAAATATGCTTGTGTGGAGAGGAGATATGCGTCCACACGTTCCACAAGGAAAGGCGGCTGTGTTGTCTGTGGAGATGAAAAGCATAGAGAAAAGATCTTCTTTTGCAAGCGTTTCAAAGAACTGAAGCCGGTGGAAAAGTTGGATGCTGTAGAAAAGCTGGGGGCCTGCAAGAGGTGCTTGGTCTGTCATGGAGAAGATGATGAATGCAAAGACACTTACCTGTGCAGGAAAAGAGACTGTAAGAAAGACCATCATTTCTTTCTTTGTCTGAAGGGAGATTTCAAGAGAAGTGACTCAGACAGAAGACAATCCAATGTGAGAAGGTATACGCTTACAGAGGAGCAGGAGGAATTGGTATCTAAGCTCTCCCCAGAGATGGCAGAGAAATTCAAGAAAGCATTCACCAACGCCACTGCGAAAACAAACTGTGTCAAAAATAATCAGCTGGGAGTGACTGAGTCAAGTGCAGTAGAAGAATTGCCAGTTATTCTAATGCTGCTCAAGGTAACTGCCAATGCAGGACAAAGAATTGGAACCCTGATCGACTTGGCATCGGACACAAACTACATCACTCACAGAGCTGCCAGAAGATTAAATCTTCGAAGTGAAAACATCACTTTAGTCGTTCATGGAGTCGGAGGAATGGCCATGAAGGTTAGAACCAGAAGATATCTCCTCAGAGTGAGGGTCAAAACGCCCATAGGCACGGAAAGAGCTCATGAGCTTATCTGCTATGGTTTGAATGAAATTGCCAACGTCCACAGAGTCATCAAACCTGAGCAACTCAAGAAGTTCTTCCCAGAAGTCAATCTAGGAGATCTGAGTAGACCGGAGAGTATTGAGCTACTGATAAGCCACCGCGAAGGAAGACTTGCTCCGCAAAGAGTGAAGGTGATTGGAGACCTTGTCTTGTGGGAAGGTCCGCTAGGAAAGACTGTTGGTGGAGCACATCCAGATCTGTTTGAAGAAGTGGATATAGCCGCACACAGGTCTGAAACACACTTTGCTCGATCCATGAAAGCAACTGCTGTCAAATATCAAGAGATAGCTAAGCTGTTCACAGCTGAAACCAAAGGAACAGTTGCTCACAGAGAGTTCTTGGATTGGTGGAAGTGGGACAGCATTGGAGCAGCTTGCGACCCAAAGTGTGGAGGATGCCGGTGCGGCAACTGTCAACCAGGAGGCAAAGAAATGACTCTGAGTGAGGAAAGAGAGCTGGAGATCATAAGGAAAGGCCTCACCTACATCAAAGCAGATGCTCACAGTGATGAACCCCACTGGGACACAAAATACCCCTGGATTCAAGATCCAAGTTCCCTTCCTGACAACAGGATTGGGGTGGAAGCCACCTTCTTGAGAACAGAAAAGCAACTCAAAAAAGAGCCAGAGTGGAGAATAGCATACACAGCTCAAGTCCATGAAATGGTCGAGAGAAGAGCAGCGAAGAAACTCACCAAAGAGCTCATTGCCAGCTGGAAGGGGCCAGTATGGTATGTCAGCCACTTGGTGGCAGCAAACCCGCACTCTCTCACAACACCTGTGAGACTGGTATGGAACAGCAGCCAGAAGTTTAGAGGGGTCAGCATGAATGACCTTCTGCTGAAAGGGCCTGATGTCCTCAATCCCATCCGAGCAGTACTACTCAGGTTCAGGAGAGGCGTCAATGCTGCCCTCGGCGACATTAAGAAAATGTACAATTCTGTGTGGTTGGAAGACCTGGAGATGCACCTCCACAGATTTCTCTGGAGAGACACTGAGGAGGAAGAGATTGAAGAGTATGCGATCACCAGAGTCAATATTGGCGATCGACCAGCAGGGTGCATTGCGCAATTGGCTATGAGAGAGACAAGCAAACTGCCCATGTTTGCTCACCTGGAGGAGGAACGTAGGATCCTTGAAGAGGATACCTATGTCGATGACATCCTGACTTCCCATAATGACTTGCAAAAGCTGGACCAGAACACCAAAAGTGTTGAAGAGATCCTGAAGGCAGGCGGCTTCGTCCTCAAGCCCTGGGTCCGGTCAGATCAAAGTGGGAGGCAGGAGATCGTACCAGAAGAACAAGGAGCGCAGTCAAGCACAGCACTCATTCTCCCAAACCAAATAAGGGAAGGATACAATAAAGCCCTTGGAGTTGGATACCTTGTTGAGGAGGATAGACTGTACCTCATGACTTCAATCAATTTCTCAAAGAGGAAAGGGAAAATGAGAGTCGGCCAAAATCTCCTTGATGAAGAGGTGAGAGGGAAAACTCCAAACCCACTGACGAGAAGAGAACTGCTGAGCCAGGTAGCTAGCCTGTATGACCCAATAGGCCTCGTCACACCTGCCAAACAAAAGGGCGCCATTCTTGTCAGAAAGGCGTTTCAGGAAGCTGGAGGCAAAACTCTGAACCGAGACACTTGGGAAAAACCTTTGTCTGAAAATTTGAGGGAAGAAGCCATCCAATTCTTTGAGGAATACACACGTCTTGGCCAAATCACCTTTCACAGAAGCCTCACACCAGCCAACTGGATTGGAAAACCATGGGGAATAACATTCTCTGATGGAAGTGACAAGAGCTATGGAGCCGTAGTGTACTTAAGATGGGAGACCCAGCAAGGCATCAAAGTCAGACTGGTTGAATCCAAAGCAAAGCTCACACCATTGGACCAAAAGGGAGAACCAGTAAAAGCTGAAATCTGCGGTGCTGTCTATGCAGCACGACTTCGGAAGTACGTTGAAAAGCACAGTCGAATAGAAATTGAACGATGGCTCCATCTACTGGACAGTCAAACTGTGTTGGGAGCAATCCAGAGAGACAGCTATGGATATCAAACTTTCTTTGCAAATAGAGTTGGAGAGATCCAGAAATCCACATCCATAGAAGACTGGTGGTGGATCCCAGGAAGCCTGAACAGTGCTGACATCATAACAAGAGGGGCAGCCCCAGAAGACCTCCAGGAAGATTCCATGTGGCAGGATGGACCAGCATTCCTGAGGAAACCTGTGAAAGAGTGGCCACATAAGTCAGCCAAAGAAATCGCTGCGTATGCCAAGGAAGGTATAAACAAACTTCGAAGGAAAGCTTTCTCAGCAGCACTGACCAGAGCGCAGGTCAAGAGAAACCAGAGTGATGCACAGCAAAATAACCCAGATGAACCCAAGACTCGGATCCGAAGATCACCAGCCGGCTCTGCGGTAACAAAACTGATTGACATCAGGAAATTCAGCAATCTGACCAGGCTGATCCGAGTCATTGCCTGGGTTTGGAGAGCCGCAACGAGATGGAAAGAAATGTTAACCAAGAATTCAGCCTCAGATAAACCAAAGTGGGAGGACGCTCTTTCAACAAACTGGAGGTACAGAGCCAAACAAGCTGTACTCACTGTCGGGGAGTGTGAGGATGCACTAAGAGACTTGTTCCTTGCAGCTCAAGAAGGTATAACCTTTCAAGATACCACTCTCAACAGACTCGCTGTTTACAGAGATAAAGAGACTGGGCTCTTAGTTTGTGGAGGAAGGTTCCAGATCTTTGATGAGGAGGAAACTGCCGTACCAATTCTACCATATGAGGCATGGATATCCACTCTCCTAGCTCAAGAGGCCCATGGTGCAAATCATGAAGAAATAGCAGGCACACTCCTCCGGATGAGGAAGAAAGCCTGGGTGATAAAAGGCCGGAAGCTGGCTAAAAAGAGAGTTGACAATTGTGTGGTGTGCAGAAAGGCCAGGGCCAGAAAATGCCAACAGATCATGAGTGACCTTCCATCCGAGCGGATAACACCAGCCAGACCATTTGAGTACACAACAGTGGACTTATTTGGACCGTATGAAGTCAAGGACGAGGTGAAAAAGAAAACCAAGCTCAAGGTGTGGGGTATTGTCTTCTGTTGCATGGTATCCAGAGCTATACACACAGATGTTGTCAGTGACCAGTCGACGGAAGGCTTCCTACTGGCTTACCAAAGATTCACGGCACTGAGAGGGCACCCAAAGAAATTGTGGTCAGATCCTGGAAAGAACTTTGTGGGTGCCAGACCTGCCCTCAAAGAACTCTACATCTTCTTGGATCAACTAGGTAAATCTGAGCTTGAAAATGAAGCTTCCAAGCATGGGACAGAATGGAGCTGGAAAATCCACCCAGCAGACTCCCCTCGCAGGAATGGAGCTGCAGAAGCAGCTGTTCGTACTGTGAAGCGGGCTTTGCACAACCTGGGAGGAGAAGGACTCTTCACATGGAGTGAGTTTCAAACATTTCTCTACACGGCTGCTAACCTTGCCAATGAGAGGCCCATAGATGCAAGAACTCAAAGCCGGGAGGACTGCATAGAATACATCAGCCCAAATTCCCTTCTGCTTGGACGGATTGGACCCAGAGGAGATCTTGGATGCTTTGATTTTGAAAGCTACCCATACAAAAGATTGAGAGCGATCCAAACAGAAGTTGACCGGTTCTGGAGGAAGTGGAGTCAGTTAGCTGGGCCCAATCTATTCGTGAGGAGTAAATGGCACACAACACATAGGAATGTGGCTGTTGGAGATGTTGTCTGGCTGGCTGACCAAAATGCCTGGAGGGGTCACTACAAACTAGCCAGAGTCATCAGTGTCAACATTGACAAGAAGGGCATCGTCAGAGATGTGCATGTCAGAACTTTTCCCAGCTACCCAGTCCCAACTGTGAAGCCTGCTCAAGAGAAGTCAAAGAAACTCTCAACTAAAATACCTGCTACGGTTCTTCATAGGGATGTCAGACGCATCATTGTTTTACTTCCTGTTGAAGAAGGAAGAGCCTGATAGCTGAAATCGAACATGCCCAACACAGAGGTTCGTGTGACCTCCTTCGGTTCAAGAACCAGGAGGTCAAGTGGGAGGTGTTGCGTCAAAACAGAACACTCAAAACATGAGCACAATGGCAGCTCTTCCTTTAAAGACCTCCAGGCCTCAAGAGGGCAGATAACCCAAAAAACACGGGTGGAACTAAAAAATTGAGCCAGGATTTCTGGAGGGACTACTTTTACATGCGCACCTGTCAGATAAGCATGGGTATAAAATGTTTGGTCCTCAACATACACACAGCTCATTGTTCAACCCTAAAGACGCAACTGGTATGTAATGTTTGGAATTATTTATTATGTTGCATCCAGTGCTTAGCAATTTACATGTTTAACTCTGGTAGGAATTTTGACTTTTGTTGTGGATATTTTCTGACTGCAGAAGTAATTGCTAGAAGTGCTAGATTAAATTGTTTAAACGTTTACTTTATTCAAAGCCATGCTTTGTTGCTGTGTCATGCATTGTTTAGTGTAAAATAATGCATGTTTATTCTCTGTTTAAGGTTATCAACCTATTCCTAGTGCTATTCCTAGTGCTAGTGCTATTCCTATTGCTAGTGCTATTCCTATTCCCTATTCCTCTGTGATTCAACTACTCTATTCAACAAATCAACTATTTCAACATATTCAACAAATGGCATCAAAACCATAATAAAACACTGGAAAGGAATTGAGTTGTCCCTTTGCATCCTTCACGGGTTGAGCAAGCCGTTTTCAAGTTTGGGCAGAGCTGAAAATAATTATAACACCTAGACAACTTGACAATTGACTTGATTTCACTTTGGAACACCTGGTTGTACATCTGTAGAAGAGAGTACATTCTTATTAGTTTCAGACAAAATGTAGAATTCAAAGAGGACATGGGATACAAACTATCTGCTTTATAAATTGCTCTTTCTCAACAGAAGCAATTGGATAATATCAATTAGAAGATTACAGCCACTATTATAGAGGTGATATAGAGGCATATTTACCGGATATAAGGTCATGTCCTGATAGGAGACTGCTGACGTCAGGTAGTCTGGTTGTGGCTCTGTGTTGTTGGTACATGATGTGACCAGTGGCAGACAGTATTGATCATTGCTCTGGATGTTCCCCTGTAGTCTCTCCTGATACCATTGTCCAGACATGGAGCTTCCCTGAGGGCATTGTGGCATATACTGGCGTGGTGTGGTTTCCATCTCTCTTTTCAGGCATGGCTCCTTCTCGCTGAGCTCTAGCTGGGCTGAAAGGTGGGAGATGTACCTGATGGTGAGGCGCAGGGTCTCGATCTTGGTCAGAGTCTGTCCAGCCGGAGCCACAGAGGGGGGCAGGTAGGTCCTGAGGTGGTTGAGGGCTTTGGTCAGGTCTCTCATCCTCAGCTTCTCCCTCTCGCTGGCGCTCTCCCGCTTCTTCCCAGGGAACTTGGACCTAGACCTCTTCTCCTGAGCTGGGAGTTTTTCTATCCTCTTTCTTTTGGCAACATGGCTGATGCAGCCTGAAGCGTTGGAATCGTCTTTCTCCTGACCACCTCCCCACTGTAAACAAGGGGGAGAGAGGCAGAAGGAGTCAATGGAGGAGGCAGGTGACAGGCTACTACAGGCACTGTAATAACCAGAGTCGGAGCTGGGACAGCTCGGCTTCAGAAAGCCATCACTGTCCAGCAGATGCTCTCCAGCCTGGAGAAACAAGAGTTTAGAGAAATCAACGGAATCCATTACTGCAGTGTTTTCTGACCTATGAATATCTTCAGTCTGTCTGTCCTTGGAGAGGTTGTGAGGAGTACTGGAAGACCCCAGAGCTGCTCCCCAATTTATCCTACAGGCAGGTGTGATATGGCACCTTCAGGGTGCCTGGACTTCAAAGTGCCCAAGTACAGATCACACTAGACTTACGGGGTCCCTGGGAAACACCATCCTAGAGCCAGGTGTTAGGTGGCAGGCAGATTAGAATGAAATCTGCATCAAGTTCAAGAATTCATGGTGGGAGAGATTATTGTTTTGAACAATTCATTAAATTGGGCAGTATCGGATAGGATTGTATTGATTATTACAATTTTGGGCAGCTTTTGAATATGCACAGAGGCCAAAAACTGGTTGACTGAAGGTTGTTTCCACACCATAAAGAAAAGCAATGTGATGACGCTGAATCAATGTGGAAAACTGATTGGATTTGCAAAAAATATTTTTTTTTTCAACCAACTTACATTTTTTTTGTTGATTTCACAGTGAAACGCAACCAAATGTAAATCAAAACTAGACGTTGAACTGACGTCTGTGCCCAGTGGGTGGGGACTGTTAAAAACAGTTATAATTATTATATTTGTGTTTTGGAATGGAGATTATGCAAATATATATAAAAACCCAAATACTGTCCTATATCTACACAACACATTGCCGGCCTTCAGCAGAATCTTATCATTCTCAATGACCAATAGTCCCATGGCTCTCAGCAGCCCTCACTGGTTAAAGAAGTGTGCCAGCTGTAATGTGTGAAGTTCACACCTCTCCTCTGTTTAGACAGGCAGACAACTCTTACACTGCCTTGGGAAACAGAGGGAATATAGCTGTTTTGACTATTATTTGCCAACCATATTGTTGTTTTTTCTCCCTTCATGCTGAGTACATTAAATGTCGTATCACAATTTATGGTGAGTCGTTGTTCTGAAGAGATTGGCTCTGCCAAGATCAAGGTGATGGGTGACTTTCTATGCAGCAATTGAATTAGTCACTGAATGCAAAAATAAATAATTGTCTGGGGATGTCTCAATGTGATATCACACATGTGGGTGAAAACTAGTCGATAGTAATTGTCTGTATACAAAACATGAAACTGGGCTCTAATGATAACTTTTGGAAAGAGTAATTTTATCATAAACAACCTCTAACTCCTTTTCCATATTCATAAACCCTGTGCACAGAAATAACATTGTGTTTCTGGGCCTGAGGTGCTATTTGGCACCTCTACCTTTCCCACCCCGGGAGTGTGGATTGCAGTGGTTGTGGAACTGGTCATAAGAGAATGTTCCCACAGAAGAGAGTCACATTTATCCCCTTCCCTCATAGGTGTAGAGCTGTGATGATGAGACCTAAAACATGGCCAGAATACACACACACACACACACACACACACACACACACACACACACACACACACACACACACACACACACACACACACACACACACACACACACACACACACATAACGTGTCTCACAGCAACACAACCAATGGTTCTTATTAATTTCTACAGTGAGTATAATATATATAATATAACATAATGCCCGCATTCCACAGTAGAGCCACATTTGGTAATAAAAAAAGGAGAATGGGTAGAATTAAAACTACTCGAGTAGTTGACTCTCTACTGACTGATTTCATTCTGTTTTTGAAAGGAAGCATGGTGATTTAGGAGACACCTCTGTGGCACTGACAGAACTGACAGATGCACTGAAGAACAGGTCAGAAGGTAACATTCCCGTCTCATCTCATAACCTCAGCATAAACTCTAAATCTGACCCTTCTGAATGTATTGCAATTGTAATATTATGAGTGTTTAGCTACTGGCTAGTTCATTGAGGTTAGTGAAGCCAAAATATGAGACATAGTTCTTTGCCATGATTTTGTATCGTAATAGTATTTTGTCGGTGTTACATTTTCTAACACTCATAACTTTTTGTATTATCAATTTTGAATGATGAAATATTAAGGAGTGACACGTAATAATAATATCTCTGCTTTGTATATTCTTGTATATTTTCTTTTCTTTTCTTGTATATGCTTCTCAACTCTAAAGGAGATTTCTAACATGTGATGATGGCCCCTTTAACCAGAATAAGGGATAAGCATAAGAAAATCTTGCCACCTTTAAGATCTTAGGTTGATTAGCAAATCAACGTGAACTAGTTTTATTTCCAGCTTGCATGGGGAATTGTATATTTCAGGTAAACAACATAAGTCTAATTATTTTCCTTTGTTGGTGTGTTTGGCTGGTGTAAGCTTTCTATTAACATATCAAATGCCCTTGGCAAGCTGATGAAACAGGCGCTTCATGTTAATTCCTCAGATATCCAACACCTCACCTCTCCAGTGATATGCATATCCTAGCTCATCCTCTCTCACATTAGGGTTGTTAAGATAAGGGATCATACTCTCTCTCCAGACTGAGAGGTGCCAAAGCGGTGTCTCTATTGACCTGAGGATCAGTTTGTCTCTCTGCGGCTTGATACATAACTGATACATAGCTGATGCATAGATTATAGCTAAATATCTAATGCATGGCAGATACATAGCTGTTGATACCTAGCTGTTACATAGTTTATATTTAACTAGGAAAGTCAGTTAAGAAAAAAATCTTATTTACAATGTCGTCCTACCCCGGCCAAACCTGGGCCAATTGTGCGCCGCCCGAAGGTACTCCCAATCATAGCCGGATGTGATACAGCCTGGAACTGAACCAGGGAATATAGTGAAGCCTCTTGCACTGAGATGTAGTGCCTTAGACCGCTGCGCCACTCAGAAGTTGATACTGAAACATAGCTGTTGATACCTAGCTGTTTCATAGTTGATACATAGTTGATACATAGTTGATACATTGTTGATACATAGTTGATACTGTTACATAGTTGATGCATAGTTGATACATAGTTTATACTATTACATAGTTGATACATAGTTGATATTGTTACATAGTTGATACATAGTTGATACATAGTTGATACTGTTACATAGTTGATATTGTTACATAGTTGATACATAGTTGATACATAGTTGATACTGTTACATAGTTGATACATAGTTGATACATAGTTGATACTGTTACATAGTTGATGCATAGTTGATATTGTTACATAGTTTATACATAGTTGATACATAGTTGCTACTGTTACATAGGGGATACATAGTTGATACATAGTTGATACATAGTTGATACATAGTTGATACTGTTACAAAGCTGTTACATAGTTGATACTGTTACATACAGTTGTAGTCGGAAGTTTACATACACTTAGGTTGGAGTCATTCGAACTCGTTTTTCAACCACCTCACAAATGTCTTGTTAACAAACTATAGTTTGGCAAGTCAGTTAGGAAATCTACTTTGCGCAGGACACAAGTAATTTTTCCATCAATTGTTTACAGACAAATTATTTCACTTATAATTCACTGTATCACAATTCCAGTGGGTCAGAAGTTTACATACACTAAATTGACTGTGCCTTAAAACACCCTGGGAAATTCCAGAAAATTATGTCATGGCTTCAGAAGCTTCTGATAGGCTAATTGCCATCATTTGAGTCAATTGGAGGTGTACCTGTGGATGTATTTCAAGGCCGACCTTCACACTCAGTGCCTCTTTGCTTGACGTCATGGGAAAATCAAAAGAAATCAGCCAAGACCTCAGAAAAGATTGTAAACCTCCACAAGTCTGGTTCATCCCTGGGAGCAATTTCCAAACGCCTGAAGGTACCACGTTCATCTGTACAAACAATAGTATGCAAGTATCCCCATGGGACCAAGCAGCTGTCATACCGCTCAGGAAGGAGACACGTTCTGTCTCCTAGAGATGAATGTACTTTGGTGCGAAAAGCGCAAATCAATCCAAGAACAACAGCAAAGGCCCTTGAGAAGATGCTGGAGGAAACAGGTACAAAAGTATCTATATCCACAGTAAAACAAGTCCTATATCGATTTAACCTGAAAGGCTGCTCAGCAAGGAAGGAGCTACCGCTCCAAAACCGCCATAAAAAAGCCAGACTACGGTTTGCAACTGCACATGGGGACAAAGATCTTACTTATTGGAGAAATGTCCTCTGAACTGATGAAACAAATATAGAACTGTTTGGCCATAATGACCATCGTTATGTTTGGAGGAAAAAAGGGTGAGGCTTGGAAGCCAAAGAACACCATCCCAACGGTGAAACACGGGGGTGGCAGCATCATGTTGTGGGGGTGCTTTGCTGCAGGAGGGACTGGTGTACTGGTGTACAGGAGGGACAAAATAGATGCATAATGAGGAAGAAAAAATGATGTGGATATATTGAAACATCTCAAGACATCAGTCAGGAAGTTAAAGCCTCAAACCTACTGCCTCAATCCTATAGAATATTTGTGGGCAGAACTGAAAAAGCATGTGCGAGCAAGGAGGCCTACAAACCTGACTCAGTTACACCAGCTCTGTCAGGAGGAATGGGCCAAAATTCACCCAAATTATTGTGGGAAGCTTGTGGAAGGCTACCCAAAACGTTTGACCTAAGTTAAACAATTTAAAGGCAATGCTACCAAATACTAATTGAGTGTATGTAAACTTCTAACCCACTGGGAATGTGATGAAAGAAACAAAAGCTGAAATAAATAATTCTCTCTACTATTATTCTGACATTTCACATTCTTAAAATAAAGTGGTGATCCTAACTGACCTAAGAATTTTTACTAGGTTTAAATGTCAGGAATTTTGAAAATCTAAGTTTAAATGTATTTGGCTAAGGCGTATGTAAACTTCCGACTTCAACTGTAGTTGATACTGTTACATAGTTGATACATAGTTGATACATAGTTGATACATAGTTGACAAATAGTTGATACTGTTACATAGTTGATACATAGTTGATACTGTTACAAAACGGATACATAGTTGAGACTTAGTTGATACATAGTTGATACATAGTTGATACTGTTACTTAGCTGATACATAGTTGATACTGTTACATAGTTGATACATAGTTGATACTGTTAAATAGTTGTTACATAGTTGATACTGTTACATAGTTGATACATAGTTGATACATAGTTGATACTGTTACATAGTTGATGTCACGTTCTGACCTTAGTTCCTTTTTTATGTCTTTATTTTAGTTTGTCAGGGCGTGAGTTGGGGTGGGCATTCTATGTTGTTTTTCTATGTTTTGTTCTGTTGTTATATTTCTATGTGTTTGGCCTAGTATGGTTCTCAATCAGAGGCAGGTGTCAGTCGTTGTCTCTGATTGGGAGCCATATTTCGGTAGCCTGTTTTCTATTGTGTTTTGTGGGTGGATGTTTCCTGTGTTAATGTTTGCACCATACGGGACTGTTTCGGTTGTTTGTTTGTACTTTTGTTATTTTGTTCAGTGTTCTGTTGAGTTATTAAATATCTCATTATGGACACTTACCACTCTGCACATTGGTCCGATCCTTGCTACTCCTCCTCAGACGAAGAGGAAATCCGTTACAGTTGATACATAGTTGATACTGTTACATAGTTGATACATAGTTGATACTGTTACACAGTTGATACATAGTTGATACATAGTTGATACATAGTTGATACATAGTTGATACATAGTTGATACTGTTACATAGTTGATACTGTTACATAGTTGATACATAGTTGATACTGTTACACAGTTGATACATAATTGATACTGTTACACAGTTGATACATAGTTGATACATAGTTGATACTGTTACATAGTTGATACATAGTTGATACATAGTTGATACTGTTACATAGTTGATACATAATTGATACTGTTACACAGTTGATACATAGTTGATACATAGTTGATACTGTTACATAGTTGATACATAGTTGATACATAGTTGATACTGTTACATAGTTGATACATAATTGATACTGTTACACAGTTGATACATAGTTGATACATAGTTGATACTGTTACATAGTTGATACTGTTACATAGTTGATACATAGTTGATACATAGTTGATACTGTTACATAGTTGATACATAGTTAATACTGTTACATAGTTGATACTGTTACATAGTTGATACATAGTTGATATATGGTTGATAAATAGTTGATACTGTTACATAGTTGATACTGTTGCATAGTTGATACTGTTACATAGTTGATACATAGTTGATACATAGTTGATACTGTTACGTAGTTGATACATAGTTGATGATGTTACATAGTAGATACTGTTACACAGTTGACACATAATTGATACTGTTACATAGTTGATACATAGTTGATACTGTTACATAGTTGATACATAGTTGATACTGTTACATAGTTGATACATAGTTGATACTGTTACATAGTTGATGCATAGTTGATACATGGTTGATACTGTCAGGATTCACCTAGGGGTCATGATTTGGGGCTGTACAAATGTTTGATGTATTAGAATAATTGATTATGCTTATGTTATAACCCCTCCCCTTATATAAATATAAGCCCCTCCCTCCTTACATTTATAGGGTCCTAGACTACAGATTAACAATATATAGTTTTAGAATTGTTCCACAGTTTGCTCTTTCTTTCTCTCTCTCTCTCTTATAATGTGTTACTGAGACAGAACTCTGCAGGGGAGTGTGGGAGATAAGAGACTACTCAGACATTCCACAATAAATCAACTTTGGGGAGGGGACATTTATTGCCTAGCTTTTAGATAAACACTGAAACTCTATGTTTGTATAGCCATGGATGCCGGGTTTTGGTCTCAGGAGTAAAAAGGTAATGACGTAGTCAGTGACATCACTAAGCCGGGACTTCGGTTTGATACAACAACTTGAGACCTTTTGTTTGATGCAGAACTTACTCAGAAACATGCGTGCTATGTTCCTGTTTATCAACTTCTGTCTGCAATTACATTAATAAAGGTATTTGAATGATTTAATTAAAGATATTGTCATAATGCTAACTACACCAATGAGCCAATGATGATTGACAAGGAGGAAAGGAACAAACCTAACAATACATAGTTGATACATAGTTGATACTCTTACATAGTTGATACTGTTACAATAAAGATACATAGTTGATACATAGTTGATACATAGTTGATACTCTTACATAGTTGATACTGTTACATAGTTGATACATAGTTGAATCATAGTTGATACATAGTTGATACTGTTACATAGTTTATACATAGTTGATACTGTTACATAGTTTATACTGTTACATAGTTGATACATAGTTGATACTGTTACATAGTCTATACATAGTTGATACTGTTACATAGTTGATACATAGTTGATACTGTTACATAGTTGATACATAGTTGATACTGATACATAGTTGATGCATAGTTGATATATGGTTGATACATAGTTGATACATAGTTTATACTGTTACATAGTTGATACTGTTACATAGTTGATGCTCTTACATAGTTGATACTGTTACATAGTTGATACATAGTTGATACATAGTTGATGCATAGTTGATACATAGTTGATACTGTTACATAGTTGATACATAGTTGATACTGTTACATAGTTGATACATAGTTGATACATAGTTGATACTGTTATATAGTTGACACATAGTTGATACTGTTACATAGTTGAAACATAGTTGATACATAGTTGATACTGTTACATAGTTGATACGTAGTTGATACCGTTACATAGTTGACACATAGTTGATACTGTTACAAAGCTGATACATAGTTGTTACTGTTACATAGTTGATACAGTTCCTTAGTTGATACTGTTACATAGTTGATACAGTTCCTTAGTTGATACTGTTACATAGTTGATACATAGTTGATACATGGTTGATACATAGTTAATACTGTTACATAGTTGATACATAGTTGATACTATTGCATAGTTGATACATAGTTGATACATGGTTGATACATAGTTAATACTGTTACATAGTTGATACATAGTTGATACTGTTACATAGTGTCATGGTTGTCGTAAGAACGGGACCAAGGCGCAGCGGATGTCGAGTTCCACATATTAATGAGAAACTTTAATGAGAAACTAAAACAAAACAAAATGTATCAATGAACTTACAACTAAACGTGACTACGTGGTGCACATGCACAAACACAAAACAATATCCCACAAACACAGGTGGGAAAAATAGCTACTTAAATATGATCCCCAATTAGAGACTACGATTACCAGCTGCCTCTAATTGGGAATCATACAAACACCAACATAGATAATATAAACTTGAACACAACATAGAAATTATAAACTAGAATACCCCCTAGTAAGGCCCTGACCAACTACACCATAGAGAAGCAAGGGCTCTCTATGGTCAGGGCGTGACACATAGTTGATACAGTTACAAAGTTGATACATAGTTGATACTGTTATATAGTTGATACATAGTTGATACATAGTTGATACTGTGACAAAGCTGATACATAGTTGATACTGTTACAAGGTTGATACATAGTTGATACTGTTACATAGTTGATACATAGTTGATACATAGTTGATGCATAGTTGATACATAGTTGATACTGTTAAATAGTTGATACATAGTTGATACTGTTCCATAGTTGATACTGTTACATAGTTGATACTGTTAAATAGTTAATACATAATTGATACATAGTTGATACTGTTACATAGTTGATACTGTTAAATAGTTAATACATAGTTGATACATAGTTGATACTGTTCCATAGTTGATACTGTTACATAGTTGATACTGTTAAATAGTTAATACATAGTTGATACATAGTTGATACTGTTACAAGGTTGATACATAGTTGATACTGTTACATAGTTGATACATAGTTGATGCATAGTTGATACATAGTTGATACTGTTAAATAGTTGATAGATAGTTGATACTGTTCCATAGTTGATACTGTTACATAGTTGATACTGTTATATAGTTAATACATAGTTGATACATAGTTGATACTGTTACATAGTTGATACATAGTTGATACTGTTACATAGTTGATGCATAGTTGATACACAGTTGATACATAGTTGATTCTGTTACATAGTTGATACATAGTTGATACTGTTACATAGTTGATACATAGTTGATACATAGTTGATACTGTTACATAGTTGATACATAGTTGATACATAGTTGATACTGTTACATAGTTGATACATAGTTGATACTGTTACATGGTTGATGCATAGTTGATACATAGTTGATACTGTTACATAGTTGATGCATAGTTGATACATAGTTGATACATAGTTGATACTGTTACATAGTTGATACATAGTTGATACATAGTTGATACTGTTACATAGTTGATACATAGTTGATACTGTTACATGGTTGATGCATAGTTGATACATAGTTGATACTGTTACATAGTTGATACATAGTTGATACAGTTACATAGTTGATACATAGTTGATACATAGTTGATACTCTTTGTCACGTTCGTCATACGAAGGAGACCAAGTTGCAGCGTGGTATGCGTACATTCTTCTTTATTAGATAGAATGAACACTGAACTAACTACTGTTACATAGTTGATACATGGTTGATACTGTTACATAGTTGATGCATAGTTGATACATAGTTGATGCATAGTTGATACTGATACATAGTTGATACATGGTTGATACATAGTTGATGCTGTTACATGGTTGATACTGATACATAGTTGATACAGAGTTGATACATAGTTGATACTGTTACATAGTTGATACTGTTACATAGTTGATACATAGTTGAAACATAGTTGATACTGTTACATAGTTGATACATAGTTGATACTGATACATAGTTGATACTGTTACATAGTTGATACATAGTTGATACTGTTACACAGTTGATACATAGTTGATACTGATACATAGTTGATACAAAGTTGATGCATAGTTGATACATAGTTGATACATAGTTGATACTGATACATAGTTGATACTGTTACATAGTTGATACATAGTTGATACTGTTACATAGTTGATACATAGTTGATACATAGTTGATACTGTTACATAGTTGATACTGTTACATAGTTGATACATAGTTGATACTGATACATAGTTGATACATAGTTGATACTGATACATAGTTGATACATAGTTGATACATAGTTGATACATAGTTGATACTGATACATAGTTGATACTGTTACATAGTTGATACATAGTTGATACTGATACATAGTTGATACATAGTTGATACTGATACATAGTTGATACATAGTTGATACATAGTTGATACTGATACATAGTTGATACTGTTACATAGTTGATACATAGTTGATACTGTTACATAGTTGATACATAGTTGATATTGATACATAGTTGATACATAGTTGATACTGATACATAGTTGATACTGTTACATAGTTGATACATAGTTGATACTGTTACATAGTTGATGCATAGTTGATACTGATACATAGTTGATACATAGTTGATACATAGTTGATACTCTTTGTCACGTTCGTCATACGAAGGAGACCAAGGTGCAGCGTGGTATGCGTACATTCTTCTTTATTAAATAGAATGAACACTGAACTAACTCCTGTTACATAGTTGATACATAGTTGATACTGTTACATAGTTGATGCATAGTTGATATATAGTTGATACTGATACATAGTTGATACATAGTTGATACTGTTACATAGTTGATACGTGGTTGATACATAGTTGATGCTGTTACATAGTTGATACTGTTACATAGTTGATACATAGTTGATACATAGTTGATACATAGTTGATACTGTTACATAGTTGATACATAGTTGATACTGATACATAGTTGATACTGTTACATAGTTGATACATAGTTGATACTGTTACATAGTTGATACATAGTTGATACATAGTTGATACATAGTTGATACTGTTACACAGTTGATACATAGTTGATACTGATACATAGTTGATACATAGTTGATGCATAGTTGATACATAGTTGATACATAGTTGATACTGATACATAGTTGATACTGTTACATAGTTGATACATAGTTGATGCTGTTACATAGTTGATACATAGTTGATACTGATACATAGTTGATACATAGTTGATACATAGTTGATACTGATACATAGTTGATACTGTTACATAGTTGATACATAGTTGATACTGTTACATAGTTGATACATAGTTGATACATAGTTGATACTGATACATAGTTGATACATAGTTGATACTGTTACATAGTAGCTACTGTTACATATTTGATACATGGTTGATACTGTTACATAGTTGATACATAGTTGATACATAGTTGATACTGTTACATAGTTGATACTGTTTCATAGTTGATACTGTTACATATTTGAAACATAGTTGATACTGTTACATAGTTGATACATAGTTGATACATAGTTGATACTGATACATAGTTGATACTGTTACATAGTTGATACATAGTTGATACTGTTACATAAATGATACTGTTTCATAGTTGATACATAGTTGATACTGTTAAATAGTTAATACTGTTTCATAGTTGATACATAGTTGATACTGTTACATAGTTAATACTGTTTCATAGTTGATACATAGTTGATACTGTTACATAGTTGATACATAGTTGATAAATAGTTGATACTGTTTCATAGTTGATACTGTTACATAGTTGATACTGTTACATATTTGAAACATATTTGATACTGTTACATAGTTGATACATAGTTGATACATAGTTGATACAGTTACATAGTTGATACTGTTACATAGTTGATACATAGTTGATACTGATACATAGTTGATACATAGTTGATACATAGTTGATACTGATACATAGTTGATACATAGTTGATACATAGTTGATACTGATACATAGTTGATACTGTTACATAGTTGATACATAGTTGATACTGTTACATAAATTATTATCCAAGATGGCTTAGCAGTTCAGACGTCATTTCTGTTTCGTATTGTCGTGTCCTGTATATATATATATTTACACCTTTCTTCGCATATCTTTTATATATTTTATTATCCAAGAACTCAACTACAAAAGCTCTCCTGCAAAAGCTTTCCTGCAACCCGCTTCACCAATTACAAAAAAGTATTATTTACCTCAAATCTGAAAATCCAACGTGGAAGCTTGCCAGGGGCTAATTCAGAAGCTAGCCAGAAAGCTAACCAGAAGCTATCCGATAGCTAGCTAGAAGCTAATCTGTAGCTGCCCAGAAATTAGCCGGTCTGCTGGCTAGTGTTGGTGTTTCAGCTGCCCACGTTTTGTGGTCATCAGCTATTCCTTTAGCTCGATAATCTACCGGCACTTTTGTGCAACGCGACTCGGACCGGAGCATTCCGGGACTTTTTTTTTTCTCTCAGTTTCCCCGGATTTCAGCCGCAGGCTCTGGACATTTGCAGCTAGCTAGCTGCAAACCGTGTGACTATTGGCTTACGTCGATCCCGGAGCAAACTCAAATCATTCCGGAGCTAGCCAGCTGAGGAGTTCCATCAGCCATTCCTGGGCTACAGTCACCTATCCGGACCCGTTTTTTTTTTGTTTTTGTTTTTGTTTTGTTGTTGCTGCAGATACGGAGCCCCACCGGGCCTTCACGACTGACTGCCGACGTTATCTGCCCGAGGGAGTTATCCAACTGGCACCTCCGTCCCGACGTTACCTGAACGCTCATCTGGGGCCCGCTAACCGTTAGCTGTCTTATCGGCTGCTATCTGAATAAGTATATCGGAAAATTATTATTATTATTTATTTACTTTATTTTTTTCTTGGGTCACTATATCTATTTTGCCAATTTGGATTGATCCCCTCTACCACACGGAACCCCACTAACCTACCGACGGAAACGCACGAGGTATCTACAAATAGACTTCCATACTATGCTATCTTGCTACCGATAGCCATCTACCCGGCCAGCTGTCTGGATCGCTGTGACCCCAACCAACCTCTACTCACTGGACCCCTATTGATCACTCGATTAAGCATGCCTCTCCTTAATGTAAATATGCCTTGTCCATTGCTGTTCTGGTAAGTGTTTATTGGCTTATTTCACTGTAGAGCCTCTAGCCCTGCTCACTATACCATATCCAACCTCACAGTTCCACCACCCACATATGCGATGACATCACCTGGTTTCAATGATGTTTCTAGAGACAATATCTCTCTCATCATCACTCAATACCTAGGTTTACCTCCACTGTATTCACATCCTACCATACCTTTGTCTGTACATTATTCCTTTAAGCTATTTTATCGCCCCCAGAAACTTCCTTTTACTCTCTGCTCTAGAAGTTCTAGACGACCAACTCTCATAGCTTTTAGCCGTACCCTTATCCTACTCCTCCTCTGTTCCTCTGGTGATGTAGAGGTGAATCCAGGCCCTGCAGTACCTAGCTCCACTCCTATTCCCCAGGCGCTCTCTTTTGATGACTTCTGTAACCGTAATAGCCTTGGCTTCATGCATGTTAACATTAGAAGCCTCCTCCCTAAGTTTGTTTTGTTCACTGCTTTAGCACACTCTGCCAACCCGGATGTTTTAGCCGTGTCTGAATCCTGGCTTAGAAAGACCACCAAAAATTCTGACATTTTCATCCCCAACTACAAGATTTTCAGACAAGATAGAACGGCCAAAGGGGGCGGTGTTGCAATCTATTGCAAAGATTGCCTGCAGAGTTCTGTTTTACTATCCAGGTCTGTTCCCAAACAATTTGAACTTCTACTTTTAAAAATCCACCTCTCTAAAAACAAGTCTCTCACCGTTGCCGCCTGCTATAGACCACCCTCTGCCCCCAGCTGTGCTCTGGACACTATATGTGAACTGATTGCCCCCCATCTATCTTCAGAGCTCGTGCTGCTAGGCGACCTAAATTTTAACATGCTTAACACCCCAGCCACCCTACAATCTAAGTTTGATGCCCTCAATCTCACACAAATTATCAATGAACCTACCAGGTACCACCCCAATTCCGTAAACACGGGTACCCTCATAGATATCATCCTAACAAACTTGCCCTCCAAATACACCTCTGCTGTTTTCAACCAAGATCTCAGAGATCACTGCCTCATTGCCTGCAACCGTAATGGGTCAGCGGTCAAACGACCTCCACTCATCACTGTCAAACGCTCCCTGAAACACTTCAGCGAGCAGGCCTTTCTAATCGACCTGGCCGAGGTATCCTGGAAGGATATTGATCTCATCCCGTCAGTAGAGGATGCCTGGACATTTTTTAAAAATGCCTTCCTCACCATCTTGAATAAGCATGCCCCATTCAAGAAATTTAGAACCAGGAACAGATATAGCCCTTGGTTCTCTCCTGACCTGACTGCCCTTAACCAACAGAAAAACATCCTATGGCGTTCTGCATTAGCATCGAACAGCCCCCGTGATATGCAACTTTTCAGGGAAGCTAGAAACCAGTATACACAGGCAGTTAGAAAAGCCAAGGCTAGCTTTTTCAAGCAGAAATTTGCTTCCTGCAACACAAATTCAAAAAAGTTCTGGGACACTGTAAAGTCCATGGAGAATAAGAACACCTCCTCCCAGCTTCCAACTGCTCTGAAGATAGGAAACACTGTCACCTCCGACAAATCCACTATAATTGAGAATTTCAATAAGCATTTTTCTACGGCTGGCCATGCTTTCCACCTGGCTACCCCTACCCCGGACAACAGCACTGCCCTCCCCTCTGCTACTCGCCCAAGCCTTCCCCATTTCTCTTTCTCCCAAATACAGTCAGCTGATGTTCTAAAAGAGCTGCAAAATCTGGACCCTTACAAATCAGCCGGGCTAGATAATCTGGACCCTTTCTTTCTAAAACTATCTGCTGAAATTGTTGCCACCCCTATTACTAGCCTTTTCAACCTCTCTTTCGTGTCGTCTGAGATTCCCAAAGATTGGAAAGCAGCTGCGGTTATCCCCCTCTTCAAAGGGGGGGACACTCTTGACCCTAACAGCTACAGACCTATATCTATCCTACCCTGCCTTTCTAAGGTCTTCGAAAGCCAAGTCAACAAACAGATTACCGACCATTTCGAATCCCACCATACCTTCTCCGCTATGCAATCTGGTTTCAGAGCTGGTCATGGGTGCACCTCAGCCACGCTCAAGGTCATAAACGATATCTTAACCGCCATCGATAGGAAACAATACTGTGCAGCCGTATTCATTGACCTGGCCAAGGCTTTCGACTCTGTCAATCACCACATCCTCATCGGCAGACTCGACAGCCTTGGTTTCTCTAATGATTGCCTCGCCTGGTTCACCAACTACTTCTCTGATCGAGTTCAGTGTGTCAAATCGGAGGGTCTGTTGTCCGGGCCTCTGGCAGTCTCCATGGGGGTGCCACAGGGTTCAATTCTTGGACCGACTCTCTTCTCTGTATACATCAATGATGTCGCTCTTGCTGCTGGTGATTCTCTGATCCACCTCTACGCAGACGACACTATTCTGTATACTTCTGGCCCTTCTTTTGACACTGTGTTAACAACCCTCCAGGCGAGCTTCAATGCCATACAACTCTCCTTCCGTGGCCTCCAATTGCTCTTAAATACAAGTAAAACTAAATGCATGCTCTTCAACCGATCGCTGCCTGCACCTGCCCGCCTGTCCAACATCACTACTCTGGACGGCTCTGACTTAGAATATGTGGACAACTACAAATACCTAGGTGTCTGGATAGACTGTAAACTCTCCTTCCAGACTCACATCAAACACCTCCAATCCAAAGTTAAATCTAGAATTGGCTTCCTATTCCGCAAAAAAGCATCCTTCACTCATGCTGCCAAACATACCCTTGTAAAACTGACCATCCTACCAATCCTCGACTTCGGTGATGTCATTTACAAAATAGCCTCCAAAACCCTACTCAATAAATTGGATGCAGTCTATCACAGTGCCATCCGTTTTGTCACCAAAGCCCCATATACTACCCACCACTGCGACCTGTACACTCTCGTTGGCTGGCCCTCGCTTCATACTCGTCGCCAAACCCACTGGTTCCAGGTCATCTACAAGACCCTGCTAGGTAAAGTCCCCCCTTATCTCAGCTCGCTGGTCACCATAGCAACACCTACCTGTAGCACGCGCTCCAGCAAGTTTATCTCTCTGGTCACCTCCAAAACCAATTCTTCCTTTGGCCGCCTCTCCTTCCAGTTCTCTGGTGCCAATGACTGGAACGAACTACAAAAATCTCTGAAACTGGAAACACTTATCTCCCTCACTAGCTTTAAGCACCAGCTGTCAGAGCAGCTCATAGATTACTGCACCTGTACATAGCCCATCTATAATTTAGCCCAAACAACTACCTCTTTACTTACTGTATTTATTTATTTATTTTGCTCCTTTGCACCCCATTATTTCTGTCTCTACTTTGCGCTTTCTTCCACTGCAAACCAACCATTCCAGTGTTTTTAGTTTTTATTTTACTTGCTGTGTTGTATTTACTTCGCCACCATGGCCTTTTTATATTTTTATTTATTTATACATATATTTGTTTGCCTTCACCTCCCTTATCTCACCTCACTTGCTCACATTGTATATAGACTTATTTTTTTTTCACTGTATCATTGACTATATGTTTGTTTTACTCCATGTGTAACTATGTGTTGTTGTATGTGTCGAACTGCTTTGCTTTATCTTGGCCAGGTCGCAATTGTAAATGAGAACGTGTTCTCAATTTGCCTACCTGGTTAAATAAAGGTTAAATAAAATAAATTTAAAAAAATAAAAATAAATGATACTGTTACATAGTTGATACATAGTTGATACTGTTACATAGTTAATACTGTTACATAGTTGATACATAGTTGATACTGTTACATAGTTGATACATAGTTGATACTGTTACATAGTTGATACATAGTTGATACATAGTTGATACTGTTACGTAGTTGATACTTTTACATATTTGAAACATAGTTGATACTGTTACATAGTTGATACATAGTTGATACATAGTTGATACTGTTACATAGTTGATACTGTTACATAGTTGATACATAGTTGATACATAGTTGATACATAGTTGATACATAGTTGAAACATAGTTGATACATGGTTGATACTGATACATAGTTGATACTGTTACATAGTTGATACATAGTTGATACTGTTACATAAATTATACTGTTACATAGTTGCTACATAGTTGATACTGTTACATAGTTAATACTGTTACATAGCTGATACATAGTTGATACTGTTACATAGTTGATACATAGTTGATACATAGTTGATACTGTTTCATAGTTGATACTGTTACATATTTGAAACATAGTTGATACTGTTACATAGTTGATACATAGTTGATACTGATACATAGTTGATACTGTTACATAGTTGATACATAGTTGATACTGTTACATAAATGATACTGTTACATAGTTGATACATAGTTGATACTGTTACATAGTTAATACTGTTTCATAGTTGATACATAGTTGATACTGTTACATAGTTAATACTGTTTCATAGTTGATACATAGTTGATACTGTTACATAGTTAATACTGTTACATATTTGAAACATAGTTGATACTGTTACATAGTTGATACATAGTTGATACATAGTTGATACATAGTTGATACTGTTACATAGTTGATACTGTTACATAGTTGATACATAGTTGATACTGTTACATAGTTGATACATAGTTGATACTGTTACATAAATGATACTGTTACATAGTTGATACATAGTTGATACTGTTACATAGTTAATACTGTTACATAGTTGATACATAGTTGATACTGTTACATAGTTGATACTGTTACATAGTTGATACATAGTTGATACTGTTACATAGTTAATACTGTTACATAGTTGATACATAGTTGATACTGTTACATAGTTAATACTGTTACATAGTTGATACATAGTTGATACTGTTACATAGTTGATACTGTTACATAGTTGATACATAGTTGATACTGTTACATAGTTGATACTTTTACATATTTGAAACATAGTTGATACTGTTACATAGTTGATACATAGTTGATACTGTTACATAGTTGATACTGTTACATAGTTGATACTGTTACATAGTTGATACTTTTACATATTTGAAACATAGTTGATACTGTTACATAGTTGATACATAGTTGATACTGTTACATAGTTGATACATAGTTGATACTGTTACATAGTTAATACTGTTACATAGTTGATACATAGTTGATACTGTTACATAGTTAATACTGTTACATAGTTGATACATAGTTGATACTGTTACATAGTTGATACTGTTACATAGTTGATACATAGTTGATACTGTTACATATAGTTGATACTTTTACATATTTGAAACATAGTTGATACTGTTACATAGTTGATACATAGTTGATACTGTTACATAGTTGATACTGTTACATAGTTGATACTGTTACATAGTTGATACTTTTACATATTTGAAACATAGTTGATACTGTTACATAGTTGATACATAGTTGATACTGTTACATAGTTGATACTGTTACATAGTTGATACTGTTACATAGTTGATACATAGTTGATACTGTTACATAAATTATACTGTTACATAGTTGATACATAGTTGATACTGTTACATAGTTAATACTGTTACATAGTTGATATATAGTTGATACTGTTACATAGTTTATTCATAGTTGATACATAGTTGATACTGTTAAATAGTTGATACATAGTTGATAAATAGTTGATACTGTTTCATAGTTGATACTGTTACATAGTTGATACTGTTACATAGTTGATACATAGTTGATACTGTTACATAGTTGATGCATAGTTGATACATAGTTGATACATAGTTTATTCTGTTACATACTTGACACATAGCTGATACTGTTACATAGTTGATACATAGTTGATACATAGTTGATGCAAAGTTGATACATAGTTGATACTGTTACATAGTTGATACATAGTTGACACATAGTTGATGCAAAGTTGATACATAGTTGATACTGTTACATAGTTGATACATAGTTGAAAATGTTACATAGTTGATACATAGTTGATACATAGTTGATACTGTTAAATAGTTGATACTGTTTCATAGGTGATACATAGTTGATAAATAGTTGATACATAGTTGATACTGTTACATAGTTGATACGTAGTTGATACTGTTACATGATTGATACTGTTACATAGTTGATACTGTTACATAGTTGATACGTAGTTGATACATAGTTGATACATAGTTGATACTGTTACAAAGCTGAATCAAAGTTGATATATGGTTGATACATAGTTGATACATAGTTGCTACTGTCACGATCGTTATGAGACGAATGAGTGGACCAAGGCGCAGCGTGGAAAAAAATACATCTTCTTTTAATGAAGAAAAACAAACACTTACTAAACGGGATCTGTGAAATGTGTATAGGTGCGGAGCTATTGTGAAATAGCACAGTTACAAGTGGAAATCAAACTGGATGGACAACAGAAATAGAGGAAGGACTAAGAACAAACAAGAGAGAACTATTATAAAGTAGACTGTGTCTGTAAAATGTGTATAAGATGTATAAATTGAAGGTAAAAACAGAAATGTTTATCAGTTTACTCCAATTGGGGGGATCGGTGGTAGGGTTTGCGGGGAATAATAATAAAGGTATACTCTTTTAAAAAAGTATGTATGTCTATGTAGGTATGTGTATGTATATATGTGTATATGTATGCATACGTGAATGGATATATATATGTACCCCAAAAAATATGGGGGATTGGAAATGATGCAGACAATTACATTGGACGCAACATTCTTTCCGCAATATTAAGCTGATCCACCCCCCCCCCAAAAAAAAAAAAAAAAAAAAATACACTTACTAAACGAACAAAAAACAAACGATCGTGAAGCTAAAACGAACTAAGTGCACACATGCAACATAGAACATAGACAATTACCCACAAACACCTAAAGCCTATGGCTGCCTTAAATATGGCTCCCAATCAGAGACAACAATAAACAGCTGTCTCTGATTGAGAACCAAACCAGGCAACCATAGACTTTCCTAAACACCTACACTGAACACAACCCCATACATTCTACAAAACCCCCTAAACAATACACACACCCTAAACTAGACAAAACACACAAACATCCCCCATGTCACACCCTGACCTAACTAAACTAATAAAGAAAATCAATATAACAAAGTCCAGGGTGTGACAGCTACTTTAACATAGCTGATACATAGTTGATACTGATACATTGCCGAAACATAGCTGATATTGTGACACGTGTGTGGAATGCCAGCACTTCCAGTCTCTGCCACATAGTGGCATACTGACCATGACATGGCACTTGATCCAAGCTTGATCTACCTGTATATCGCTACAATATAGTCAGTTCTACCAACAGGTTACCAGCAAACATGGTTTCAGTCAAAGTTAAAGATTCTAGATAAGTGAAGGAGTTCATTAATTATCCTCCATGCATCTGATTTATGATCCAGGGCAAAAATAGCTTATTGTTTACTATTGCCCACCAGGGCTCTAACCAGTACTCTCTCATCCTTGTATTAGCATGGGAGTGCTAAGCTCTTTATCTGGACTAGGATAAGAGGGGTCATTAGAATGCTAATGTCAGAGAGGAGTGTGGGTCCTGACTAATAGCTTCTCTGTGAAAGATAAACAGTGTTCCGAAGTTAAGGAGATTGTGTGGAAGCATACTGATACATTGCTGAAACCAACGATTGAAGCTTTGGTATGTACAGATGTAGGATCTTAATTTGATCACTCCTTTGTCGCTGAGAGTTTTCCTGCTGAGCAGGAAATGCAAACTTGTAGTGTATTTGAGTTTTAAAAAGTATTCTAACATTTGTCATTTCCACTTTCAGATGTGATTTGCCCTAACGAAGAATTGATCAACCCCTACAAAAATGTCCATTAATTATAATCCACATAATGATTCACATTTCCTGTTGTTGCAGGATTATTTTCCTGCTGTAGCTCAAATTAAGATCCTACATCTGCATAGTAACTATTTAATGGAGTCAAAAGTTTAGTGAACTTATTGATGGCCTGTGTTTCATAGTCATTCTCGATGATGTTATTCTTTCCTCAGTGTGTGTACTGATGTGGAAGGTATAGGCTACTAATGCATTTAAAATATTGGTTTGAAAATGACGTTTTTGACCGACAGAGCGCTCGCTTTCATTCAATTGGTGCTGTGGTAATGTTAGGTGGCAGCCGGACTGTTTGAGTTTATTTCTATCAAAGCAGTTATAATGCTGGCAAGTATGCCATGCTGTGTTCCATAATCACAAAATGCATTCCGTGTCATATGCCGCTGTAAATGTCTGGTGGTGTGGGCTGAATTATATGGAGGAAGTAAAACTGTCTAGACAGAAAAAGTACAGAATATTCCATTAATATTTAAATACTGTTACTTACATTTTAAAATGCTAATTTACTTACAAACGTACTACTTTACTTACAAAACCCTTAATAATCAAATACAGGAATAGCCAATGACACAGTAGTTAGTTATTAGTTCATATTTTATTATACATTTTAAAATACGTTCTGTATTTACAATGATTGTTGTATAAAATCTAGAATTTGAAAGTAAAATTAACTAGCTATATTAACATATAAATACTCTGTAGATTGAAATGTCTATGACTGGACAGTAGATTCTCTTAAAAGTACAGAATATTCCATTAATATTTCAATACTGTTACTTACAAATTAAAATGCTTCTTTACTAACAAACTTACTAATTTACTTACAAAACCCTTACTTTTAAATACAGGAATAGCCAAAGACACATGAGTTAGTTAATAGTTAATATTTTATTATCCATTTTTTTAAAGTTTTGTATTTACAATGATCGTTGTATAAAATCTAGAATTTGGAAGTAATAGAAACGAGTTATATTAACATATAAATACTATGTAGATCAAAGTAAACGCCTATGACTGGACAGTAGATTCTCTTGATGAGGACTTCTGTTACATCCAGAAGTCTTGAGGAATGTTCTGATAGTGGACATCTTTTCTGTATATCTGAAGGAGAAAAAAAATATTTAGTATTTAATATTTAATATTTATAATAGTTCAAACAGATTTTCTAATTTCCTTAAAACCATCAAACTGAAAAATTGCAGTGAGTGATACCAATTATTGTGAGTAAACTAAATTAACAGCAGTAAAACTTGTCATTGACCATATAAATTAACAAATATTTGAACATCTAAACACTGTACATTGAATCTGTACATACCTGACATGACTGTGCAGCCTCTGCATACTCTGGCGATTCCAACAGCGAATCCATACTGGAATTGAAGCTGTTGTCGTAAGCACACGTGTCCATCTCACTGCTGAGTGGGTGTCTCTCCATTCCAGTGTTGTGGAGCGGGTACGTGGGCGTAGCTGTGTGTAGGATCTGTTCCTGCCCTGCACGTCTCCCCACCTCTGCCTCCTCACCCCAGCAGTACCCTGAGGAGGAGGTGTTGAACTGGCACAGGCCCACAGAGTCTTGTTGAGGTGATACGTGGTGTCCCGACACGTTGAGGTTCAGCTCCTTCCTCTGACACACAGCCTCCTCGCTGAGCTCTAGCTGGGCCGACAGGTGGGAGATGTAGCCGATGGTGAGGCGCAGGGTCTCGATCTTGGTCAGAGTCTGTCCAGCCGGAGCCACAGAGGGGGGCAGGTAGGTCCTGAGGTGGTTGAGGGCTTTGGTCAGGTCTCTCATCCTCAGCTTCTCCTTCTCGCTGGCACTCTGTCTCTGCTTGCTGGGGTTCTTGGAGCGGTTCTTTCTAATCCTCCCTCCGGAGAGTCCTCCCTCGTCGCTGGAGGATGGTGAAGCGGATGCCTTGGCTCCTCCAGAGTGTGTGGACCTGTGAGGTTCTGTGGCGGTCCCCCGAGGCAGGCAGGAGGATGAGAAGTCCATATAGGCAGAAGGGGAGAGGATGCAGGTCTCTGGAGAGGAGACGTTATAGAACTCAGAGTCCGAACTGGGATAACTCCAGTGGTACTGAACACCAACACCATAGTTGCTGAGAAGAGGGGCAGAGATATCCATGCTGTCTGTCTGTGTCCTGTCCTGCGTGTTGAGCGGTAGGACTGAACTGAAGAGCTTGGCCTGTGGGCTGGTGAAGAGGAGAGCCCTGGTTTTATGCAGGAGTTGGAGGTGTGAAGTGACACCTCTGCAGGCCCTCTCAGGCCATCAACATGGCTTCCCAGAGCTTCTCAGAGCTTCCCAGAGCTCAGCCCTACTGGACAGAGAGAGGCGCCACCATGCAGTCCTCTGCTGGGAAATAATACAACTACTGCTGCTCAGAGATAGACGTGTCAAATTTGACCCCTGACCAAAACAATAAACATTTTTGCTCTCATAATGTTTTTGCCATTGTGGCCTCAAGTCATCTGGTTTTGTAATCATTTCCATCATGAGATACATCAGCCAATGATTTGAAAAAGGCCACTGTTCATAAGTTATTAATTTAGACCATAGTGGTTCAGAGGCTGAATTTTCAGATTCATTGACTGCCTTAATTTTTCATGAGGTGGGAAATGTTTGCTCCAATCACAATGACTGAAACAAATGTTTATGGATATAGAGCCATTATTACACATTAAATGAAATATTATTTCATATTTATAATAATTGTCAATCAATCCATCACTTGATCATTAATCATTGATATAACATAGGGGAAATTTGAAAAACTGCTGCATAATATCATTTTTAACAATAAAAGTCAGTTATAGCATACCATCTCCTGGGCATGGCATTATGTGTACATTTGGGTCATCACAGCCCACTATGAAAGGTCTTAATTATGTTTGATTATCTCTTTAGTCCCAGTTACACGTGTGGTGTGACTTTCCATTACTGGTTCACACAGTGGTTGTGTCTTTAGCTGAGCTCATTAGAGGTGCCAAGTGACGCCTTGGCTGTGAGAGAGTCACTCCTGACTCTTCTCTGAACCTCTAAACTGACCATCGGTGTACTCTGTGACCGGTTGACCTGTCATGTTGTGGTTTTAGGTTGCCATAGTAGATGTGTACATTCACCCTGAATGACACATCTGTACCCCTCCCATACCAACACACACTCTTATACATTGACATTAATTCAAATATGAGCCAAAGAGAATGTTATTGATAGTTACGCAACCACTAGTAGCACCATAAGCAATGGATGAGTTGCCCACCTGATGCACTGGGACTGAAGCCTGGTTTTGTTAACTCGTGAACATCTCCATGGGAAACAGTGCAGGATTAGGAATTACATGACCCATTTTGACCCTTGGTGAACAGGTCAAGATCACTGAATTTCCCTCTGTAGATAGATCAAGTATATAACTGTGAATAGAATGTCTAGATCTGGACATTGTGGGAAAAAAATGACTTACAGCACTGTGCTGTACACACAACTTTGCATTTCCTTATGTGACTAAACATTGAATCCACAAAAGAAAATGTGTTAATTTCATTTGAGAGTTGAGCTACCGGATACTTGAACATGCTTGCCAATCATTCTCAGTCACATTTCTAAGTGGAGCCAGTAGTGTATCTGTATTGCAGTGTTCCATTATTGTACACATTGTACAACGGTTGGCATCCATCCCCATCCCCAGCTGCCCTGGCCCTGAGTGACCCTAGGCTCACCCTGGTCAGGGTAAGAGGGGCCAGTGGGTCTGAGGGGGTGAGGCCAGTGGGCCTGTGGTGGCCTTTGGCACCTCAGAGTTACAGCTAGAGACAGAGCTGGCACCTGTCCTGTCCGCCCCCCACGCAACCAGAAACCTCAGCCTGCCTGACATGGTCCAAGCCTTCCCAGGTGCGCACACTCAGCACTCCACAGTTGTTTAAAGCAGTGAGTCTAGTTTTTGCCTTAGAATCCAGTTTGTGGTTTTAGAGAAGAGCTGTGATGGATTTTCACCAGATTCATATTTGTATAGCAGTTAACCTCTATTATGTCCTGTATAATTGTTTGCAATTCCTCATACAATATGCAGACCAAGGAATATGATTGATTCACTGTTAGTATTCTGTCCTGCCCTACCTATAAATATCCACAGCTCCCATTTTTACTCTTGTATTGGACCTGGTGTCCTGATGTTGTCCATGGGGAAGTGAGTTGTTTCACACCTCTGGTAGAGTAAACATCACCACCCACAAATCTACCCCCCCCTTCAATGCTCTCTGTTGAGGACCATCCCCCACGCCTCCAATGTCCCCCCACTCAAAACAGGTGAAATGACGGGAAGCCCTGAATGGGTTCTATGTCTGACTCAAAACATCTCAACCAAGCGTAAAGAGAGCATGTTTGCAACTCAGAATGAATGCCTTATGAGAGTTGTGTAGTTCCTCATGCTCGTGTTTTACACCTTTCATATCACTGGAGAAACCTGAACCAACCAGGTCTGTCTATCACCGAGTGGTGTATTACAGCCCTAATGCCAAGTAGAAACCAGACATCGCTCACAGTACACTGATAGATTGATTTTATTTTTTTTCACAGTCACAAAACGAAACATGTATGTGAAATGAATGTCTTTTACCGTGACAGACAGTATTTTGAGATCAAAATAGAAAAATCAAAGAACAAAGCATGGCTTTTTCTGTTTTACAATGACGGACACAGAAACTAACTCAGAAAAACAAACCGCCTAAGAACTGTATTCATAAGCCGATCCCTTGATAACGGTAGTGAAGCAGTTCAAACATATGCTGGAGAAAGAAACAAGGTTTTATTGAAAACACTGTGTACCTTACGGCTCGACAGAACCATTGCATTCAGGTAAGGCGGATAACTTCCTGCAGCTCAGTTGATAACAGATCAGTGTATGTTTTCAAGAGAGGTATAACAGGTATTAATTACTACATAATGTATCGGCAATAATGTGATTGTGTCTACCTACGGAGGATGGTACAAGTGCTCGATAGACTAGCTAAAGGAAACCAAAGCTACACTTTGAAGAAGGATAATTCAATATCACCTTCATTCTTGCTTTGTAACTTTCTCTATTTAAAATGTCTTACGTTATTGTGTGAATATAGTGTAGATACAATAACGATAGTCAAATGTAAAATAGTGTTTCAACAGCAAAGCGTGTAACTGTTTGATTGTTAGTATGACAGAAATAATTGGAAAAAGTCTTGTTTTGTATTGGAAAAGAAATGCAATTGGCTCCTCAATACTTGACAAGAATCAGCTTATGAATGCTTAAACTAACTAAAGTGATTGTTAATTCAAGCCGGTACAAGCTACAATCCAGTCAGTTATTTACATTGACACAGACAGCAAACATCATTCAGACTACTTGCTTTTTGAACAACACATGAAAAAGACACAGAAACATTACCTGGTAGGTAGATAACACACATACACACACACACACACACATGCAACTCAGTCGACAGTTATCAGTAACAGCACTGTGTGCTTCAGTGAATCCCCCATCCCCAATACAATAAGAGCATTTCCCCCACATATTGTAAAACACATTTTCCTTCATAATTCTATGTGGTACCACTTAAACAGAAAAACTAAAGATGTCGTCACATAGACAACACAAATAAAGCACAGCCAAGAGCATCATGTGCAGTAACATGGAGGCTGAAACTGATAACATTTACAAGCAAGCACACAAACACACTCTAGGACCAACCAGTTTGCTAAATGAAGTTGCTAGTTAGATTCAATTGTGAAGTTGGACCACAAAAATCGACAAATAAATTGATTTATTGTGGTTTCCAAGGGCAAATACTGCAGTAAATTGCAGTTCTATGTTGTTTCTCTTGTGGCGTCCTACTGATGTACTATAACTTCTTAACACTCAACTAAAGTTAGAAATTCAAAATTACAGTACAGATGTGGTGAAGGATATTTGCTGTTCTCCCACTCCATAATGTAGGTTGATTGTAACACAAGACAAGAACAGGGAGGGAGTGCTACAGTCTACAGAGAGTTTACATTTTGGCGAGAAGGTAGAGGGTGTGAGTTGAGAACTATTCATTGAGGCAGGGCCAAGATAAAAAAAACGTAATTCTGGCAGAACAAAACAACAGTACGTGAATTCAAAATGGCACTGGGGAAAGATTTCCATGACCAGAAATCTGTTTCTGGTTACCAAAGTCTCCGTCGAGGTTTATACATTTTCAGATTTTTAATCTCGTCTCAGATGTACAGTATCATACATTAGTAGGGCAAATTAGGATTCATAGACTGATACATAAAAGATTGAATTTGAGAAAATGTCCATTTGGTCCCAAGAATAATTTATATACGGAGTAGATTTTAAAGCATTTCACTCCAAACACGTCATAACTGGGGAGACAGAACAGACAATGAAGCACACTGTTAGTTAGCATGTTATTAAAGGTTCTCAATATGTTGCTGGAACAAACTCCTGTCAATTCCTGTTGGTTAAAGCCAATCTTGCGTAATGCCTGTGTGTCTCTCAGAGTAACTCCGCCTGTAAAGGTTGCTCCTGGCACCTTTGACCTTTTGGCCAGTATGACCACCTCACTGGAGGATCTTCTCCCGGGTCTCGGGTAGCTTGAGGGCCACCAGGCCTCCGCACACCAGAGCAGCACAGGAGAGGAGAATGGGGACGACTTTGGTGACCCCCACAAAGGAGGCAAAGATGGAGCTACCCAGGATAGCAGCCAGTTTACACAGGGCATTCAACACCCCAAACGCTGTGGCTCTGTGGGAGGAGGTTAGGGACACAGGATAAGTACCCACAGGAAACTAACTTTATAACTTTCTAATAATGGGTTGACATATTTCAAAGAGTATAAAAATCAATCATACGATATAGTATAATCTAGCTATTTCCAATACGCCTAATCTAAGAAATTGCTGTACTGTACCTTTTGGAGGCTGGGTAGAGTTCCACTGTGATGACCTCGATGCCGTTCCATGCTGCCACGCTGACCCCACAGAACAGACACTGCCAGGCTATGATGGCCGCCTGACTGAAGCTTAGGAACAGGAAGAAGGTGCACCCAGCTGAGATTAGCATGGAGAGGCCTGCAGAGAGAGGAGCAGAGCGGGCTCACGGTAGAATGTCGCTTAGCTCAGTGGCACGTCGTATGCAGAAAGTGATGTAGCCGTGAGGTGTGCTGTACGATTAATTCACACTTCAATGTTCTTTGATCATATTTCAAGGCTCACACCCATAGATTTAACTCCATAACACCTTTCTCATCTGACAATTGCAGAGCAGAATCCCAGGAGGGCAATAGCTGAGCTGCTGCTCTACACAGTATCTGCACTTGTCCTACCTGTCCATTGTAAGAGCTAATACAGCTAAAATGAAAGGAAGCTTTTACCATTGTACTTTGTCCAATGCAGACCTACTCACCTATGATTTTGACCCTGCCTATCTTCTCCATGAACAGAGCTGATATAATGTTGCCGGGTAGAACAGCCAGGGACCCCAGGAAGCTGACCAGGTAGATAAGCACGTCGTTCTCCTCGTCGATGTCCAGGTGACAGCCCCTCTTGTTGTGGAGGAACGTGGTGTTCTCCAGCTTACAGTCTATGAACTTCTCCTCATACAGGTCTGGAGAAACCGTGACAATGGCATTGATAACATAAATAGTATACATGGAGCAACATGCATGACTTTGCAATTCTTAGTCCATTGGTCAATATGTACTGTCTTTTTACAGTGAAACATAGCAATAGTAATTGATGATGCTGGCATGCATTAGATACTGTAAGGTCACAATGTTTCATTCATATTGAGCAGGACTTGATTATTGCAAAAGTTTAATCTCCGTTTAACCTTTTTTTCTTTTGGAAACTTTCCAAAGGGTTAAACTTGTTAACAATGTGATGCATTGGTTGGCCTACTGTAACACCTCCAGTGGCCCCCACCTGTGTTATAGAAGACGGTGGATCTGATGGTGCAGTTCTCAAACATTGTTTCAGTGGACTTGATGTCCTCAAAGTAACAATCTTCAAACAGTGAATCCTCAAACTTTACAGACTTCATCTCCATGCTGATGAACCTAAAGGGATGGAACACAAAAGCATGATTCCTGACTTTTTGACCAAGTGGCACACAGCTAACTAATGGTTACATGCTAGAATGGCAGACAGCACTATCCCTCTTCAAAATTGTCTGTCGAATTTTGAAAGAAATGATACGTTCCATCAGGGGCACAACTTTCACTGGGGATGGGGCCCCACATTCTGAAATAGCTTTTTTGCCCCCCCCCCCCCCCAGTTGTATCATTGGACTGTGATACAAATCGAGGCAAATGTGTGCTTTAGGACCATGCGGATGCCTCCGAGCGGTCGGGTAGTGTTTATCTGACTGGATAAAAAAAAATTATTATTATTATAATTATGTCCACCCGACGTCTAGAACCAAAGTTGCGCCCCTGGGCGCCATACTTACATAGAATGATATGTTACATTGTCATATTAAAGAGACATGATAATGAAATGACTGTTGTAATATTACTACCCGTGGTACTGTGGTGTAGTAGTGAGAATGGCCAGAAGGGGACGATAGAGGTGACATACTTGTCATTGATGTATTCTCCCTCTCTGTGGATCTGATTCTCCAGGGAGAAGTTGAAGTGGAAGCGTTCTACTCTCTCTCTATGGAACACCTTGACTTTGGATTCATACTCCTCTTGCTGCAGGTATTTGATCATGTCAGGGAACCACACACCCAGTCCATAGTAACTGAAACACAACGGTAACAAGAGTTATTGGACCAATGTAAAAAGGAACATTGACAACCAACGTTAGAATACACATACAGTATTTTTGCATCCTGATTGGATACCATTTGTGATGCAGTCTTGATACATTTACAATCAGCTTCACACACTATATATACACTCTTACCTCTTTGGCATCACATATATTGTACATATATTTACCTGAAGGCCATGGTGAACCAGATGATGGCCATGAACAGTGTACTCAGTCTCAGCTCAGGTCCCAAGAGAGAAGCAACGTTCTTCAGCATCTGCAATGAAAACATGGCATAGTGACACGTCACCTACTAATAGCCTGTTACTGTTAATGTTGGTCTCATTAGGTAACACGTTTGTTTTCAGGACATTTTGGGGCCTACCAGTTTGCACAGAGTGAGGGTTCGAACGGCCCATCGCTGTATAGCCGTCCCTGTGGCACTCTGGATCTCAATGAACTCATCCTCATTGGTCTTAGGAGCCTTGATGTGGGTCACCTGACGGGAATGAAATGATGTTCACTCCTCTAGTTAGGTTTCATTATATTCTGTGATGCTGAGAAACGGCAAAGCAGCCCTTCAAGAGCGTGTTATTTATTGTCAAACTGTTGTCGTGTCTCCACTCACCTGGAAGACCTTCTCAGGCTGGCCCTTAGCCCTCCAGTTGGTGTCATGAACATTCTTCAAGATCATCCAGGCCTCGTCATGTTTGGCATTCTGACAAAGACAATCACATACTCTGAGTGAAACCTTAGGATAGTAGTCCACACACTTTTTATCGATCAGTTTTGTTTTATCTAACAAACTCGGTGTTGATTTATGAACGGAAAAAAATTATCGACACAATATGTTAAACCCAGAGTATAAAGTTCCTGAACTGTTCATCTGTGAACAATCTTTAATTGGAGAAAACAGATCTTACTTCCAGGAGGAACCTGGGGCTCTCAGGCATGAACATGAGTCCCACAAGGGAGGTGATGGCAGGCAGGGCACAGACCAGCACAAACACCCTCCAGCTGTGGAACTGGAACTCTGTCCCCATGCTGAAGCCCCAGCCTGGAACACAATACAGCCACAACACAATCCTTATTCATTCTCTACATCTAGACTCAAGAGCCTGGAATACAATACAGCCAAAATCTCTCAATGTGTCTAGAAAACAATCACAGTAAGATATACTAAAAGGGCATTATGATCATTTTCACAATTTCACAGTATTATTCCAACCTCATAGTGTTGAAATATAAAACACAGCAAAATCACATTTTGGACTGCACTGAGATGTATTTCAATGCAAACCTAGAGTAAATGACCGGTACTGAAATATATTTTACTGTGCGTTTACAGACTAATATCTTTAAAAGATCTATCAGCCAAGTAATGAACTCAATACATATGCTATAATTTGGTTACATTTACACAACATCCAGTACACAGACCACTGTAGCTAAACTTGCTTATGTCAGCAAGATAATATTGATCCCAGGTCATAGTAAGAGTTTCCTGTTGAGTGTTTAGTGTGTACTATACCGTAGCGAGGGATGATGCCCCAGGCAGTGAATGAGGCGTAGATGCCCCCCACCATCCAGAACATACACAGCCAGCTCAGGTGCTCCCCTCTCTTATCCATCTGCAGGAACTCTGAGAAGTAGGAGTAGACTATGGGGACAGAGCCTCCGATGCTGAAGGGAGAAACACAGGATTAGTATAGGAACTCACCGAGATTGTAGACTACACAACAGATGTGTAATCTTGCAAGTATTATCTTTATTTAATGGTCCAATGCAGCGTTTTTTTGGGTAACAATGAATTACCTTACTGTGATTGTTTTCAATTAAAATGGTCAAAAAGAAAGAGAAATAGCTTCTTAGCAAAGAGCAATTTCTCAAGCAAGAATTTTGCTAGGACTATATGTGAGTGTCTGAGTGGGAGGGGACAACTGAAAACTGGCGCTTATTGTCAGAGAGGTTTGGAACACTCTTTCTTATTGGTCTATTAAGTAATTGACTGCCTGGTGATGTCACAAGGCAGGCCAGAACTCCATCCCACCATAACAGGCTGAAATTTCAAACAGCTCTTACACTAAAAGGGCATTATCATAATTTTCACAATTTCACAGTATTATTCCAACCTCATAGTGTGGAAATATAAAACACAGCAAAATCACATTTTGGACTGCACTGAGATGTATTTCAATGCAAACCTAGAGAGAAAATTACTGGTACTGAAATATCTTTTTGGAGCAGGAGACATAAAGGAAAATAGTATTTTTTTGCAGATTTTTGTCAGTAGTTTGAGCTTCCACAAATATCCAAACATACATGGATACACATGGAACTAATACACCATGCTCTTGCAGCTGAGCTTTTCTTTTTACACAACACAATGTTTTTGCATACTGTAGCTTTGACCTGATTCTGGAGTCAGTAAGCATAAGCTTACATCCCTGTGGAACAACGCTATTCTGAGACAGCACAGTGCTGCGTTGTTGTAGGAGGAGGAAGGCTCTGAATGTGTTGTCCTGCAGTAACTATTTCTTCTTTGTTGTAGTTCTTTAGAAGCTGTGTAAGCGTCACGTCGTGCGACACATACGTAACATTGTGCAGCACACATTTTATCAGGTGGAGAGGATCATGTTCAGGTTAAGCCCCAATCCCAGTGACAACCCAAATTCCTTCGAGTAGCAATTCATCCCTTGTTTCCACTTTCTCTATAGACGGGGGTCTTTCTTACCCGATGCCAGAGAAGAGCCTAAAGAAGAGGAAGAAGCCGTATCCCTGGGCGAAGGAGGAGAGGAAGGCGAAGACACAGTTGACGGTGAGGGCCCAGATCAGACACTTCCGGCGGCCCAGTTTGTCTGCCATTCCACCCCAGATGAACGCCCCAAACATCATGCCCAGGAACACTATCAAACCTGCAGGGGAGAGGCAAGACACAGTCAGAGGCCAGCACAGCTACAGTTCACTAGCAGACATGTATCTAGTGATTTGAACTCTGTGAATAAAGTGAAAGGCAGATTCCACTCAACACACTGTTGAGATGACCATACGTTCTGGTTGTGACCATACATTCTGGTTGTGACCATACGTTCTGGTTGTGACCATACGTTCTGGTTGTGACCATACGTTCTGGTTGTGACCATACGTTCTGGTTGTGACCATACGTTCTGGTTGTGACCATACGTTCTGGTTGTGACCATACGTTCTGGTTGTGACCATACGTTCTGGTTGTGACCATACGTTCTGTTTGTGACCATACAATCTGTTTGTGACCATACGTCTGGTTGTGACCATACGTCTGGTTGTGACCATACGTTCTGGTTGTGACCATACGTTCTGTTTGTGACCATACATTCTGTTTGTGACCATACGTTCTGGTTGTGACCATACGTTCTGGTTGTGACCATACATTCTGGTTGTGACCATACATTCTGGTTGTGACCATACGTTCTGGTTGTGACCATACGTTCTGGTTGTGACCATACGTTCTGGTTGTGACCATACATTCTGGTTGTGACCATACGTTCTGGTTGTGACCATACGTTCTGGTTGTGACCATACGTTCTGGTTGTGACCATACGTTCTGGTTGTGACCATACGTTCTGTTTGTGACCATACAATCTGTTTGTGACCATACGTTCTGGTTGTGACCATACGTCTGGTTGTGACCATACGTTCTGGTTGTGACCATACGTTCTGTTTGTGACCATACATTCTGTTTGTGACCATACGTTCTGGTTGTGACCATACGTTCTGGTTGTGACCATACATTCTGGTTGTGACCATACGTTCTGGTTGTGACCATACGTTCTGGTTGTGACCATACGTTCTGTTTGTGACCATACATTCTGGTTGTGACCATACGTTCTGGTTGTGACCATACATTCTGGTTGTGACCATACGTTCTGGTTGTGACCATACATTCTGGTTGTGACCATACGTTCTGTTTGTGACCATACCTTCTGTTTGTGACCATACGTTCTGGTTGTGACCATACGTTCTGGTTGTGACCATACATTCTGTTTGTGACCATACGTTCTGGTTGTGACCATACGTTCTGGTTGTGACCATACGTTCTGGTTGTGACCATACATTCTGTTTGTGACCATACGTTCTGTTTGTGACCATACGTTCTGGTTGTGACCATACGTTCTGGTTGTGACCATACATTCTGGATGTGTTTTTATGGATCCCAGCATTGTATTTTAGGGAACATATAATTTACAGAGTTGTTCTTGAATTGCTCAACTACTAAAAGAGCCCAGTAGCCCCAGCACATCGTGATAGCTGGGCATTGGTGACATTTTGATGTTGTCCACCGTGGGGCAGGCTTGTCCATCTCTCCTGAGAGATGACGGCCTAACCCGGACAAAATGCAGGACAATGTCCTATGGACAGTATTGAGAAATCTCTCATTAATGAAATAATTTGTGTAATAAAAAACATGTTTAGTTGGACACACTCAACGACAAACTGTTAGGTGAGAATTATCTGTTAATTGAATGATTAGAATATTCCGCCCTGAAACATATAATTGTATGGAAGTGATTAGAATGTATAAAATCATAATCAATAAATGTGTAGTCCTAGTCAGAATTAGTGTAAAGACAATATGTCTTTATGGTATTATAAACACAGACTGTCTGAGCTTGGTGCCGACCTGGCTAGAGATTTGGGAGGGAACAGGGAGTACGTGTCAAGAACAAGGTCACTAATCTCTGTCGCCTGGGTAGCAGGACATGTGTGTGCGTCTGTTTGTATGTATGTGTGTATGTATGTGTGTATGTGTATGTGTGTGCGTATGGTTGTGTGAATGTGTGGGCGTGAGAAGTCAGTATAAAATGAATTGTTTTGTATTCTTGATTGGAGAACGTTCCCGTGAATAAACCTTTTTGACTATTTAGCTGGGCCTCCATCTGTTTCATTCGACCAGGATCTTACAAATTCTGGTTCGCAGACTGAGTAATATAATTAAATTGGGTTATGAACCTGGAGAACAAAATTCTCTTATCCCAAACATTTATTGGAATAATTGTACATGTTTATACCCATTTTTTGTACTCTGCATTCTTACTCTCTCAAGTGCTAGGTCAGAGAGGTAAAATCGTGTTTCTAAGGTAACAACAGACTAAGTGTTTTTGGTCAAATTAATAGCCTTGAGTGGTCTTTTGTAAAGCCTTAACAATGGTAACAGGTATGCTATTTAGATGTCATAATGATTTTTTTGTGTTTTTACTTCTCAGTGGGGTGTCTCTTTTTAGAACATACCGTTTAATGTGTACCTTTGTCCATCTTGCAAAGCTTGGCTGGAACAAGTATTTTTAGCATATAATGAAAGCCTGCGTCAAGTATAATTTTCTTTTAGTTCAAGTAAATGCTGACATTTGATAGAATCCTGTAGTTGGCTGTGTTTGTGCCTCAGCAAGCAAGTACAGTATTTTCAGATAAAGACTATTTAAGCCCCAGATAAGTACCTATAACGTATGTGACCCTTCCAGTACTTTTCTGTGACACTTTTCTATGCACTGTACTGTATATGTACGCCTAAAGCTTCCCTCAGCTTACATGTAGCCTATCAACCATACCCATCTATCACTGGGGAAGAATCTTCCCAAAATAACTAAATGTATCAATATGTCTAGCACCAAAGCCTGGTATCACGCTCTGGGCCACGATGTCACTGCAGATGGCACTGCCATGGGGGGTGTGGGTGATGACTGGTGTGAGAGCGAAGGCCCGCCCATCACCGGATAAGGAGAAGACAACCAATCCCCCACCCTCCTCTCCCTGAAGGTTAGTGACACTGCTGCCACTCTGCCTTCTGATTGGACAGCTTTCACCCATTGAGTCAGAATGTATGCTGTGGTGATCACAGTGAAAGTGTGGATTAGAGACAGCTCATATTTCAGTCCCATTGAAGCTGATTGCTTATAGTTAAGGAGTGAACATATCAACCCTTGAGGAAAAACCAGAGTGCATTCTGTAAATTTGGACTAAAATATGTAGATGAAATTACTGTAAAGAGCAGCATTCATGCCACACCAAAACATAACATCTGCTAACTTATTCCTTTTAAAAGGAGATGCTACATGAGATGTTTCACTGTGATCAAGCATACCCTGCTTCCTTCGAGTACCTAAAAGTACCCTGAAACCACCATACCTATTCAATTTAATTCAATTCAAAACATTATTTATACTCGAAGTGCCATTACTTTGGGCATGTCAGTCAGTCTGAGATGTGAGGACTGCAGAATGTACAGTACAGTGAATAAAAGTTGATTGTGATTGTGATTGTGATTGCTGCAGCATAAGTTAGCCGAAGGAAAGTGAAGCAGCAGGCGAACAGTACGTATCCTAGACGCAAGGTCAGTAGAGTAGCTATCGATCTCCTCTCCTCAGCTACCTGCTGACTCAGTACTATCAGTACAGCCTGCTTGTGGTCGCTGGGAGGAGGCTGTTGGCTGGAGAGAGGGGAAAAAAAGCCCTCTCATCCCAGATATTTGTCTCCTTGGACAGCTTCCACCCACAGGCTTCAAAGTGAAGGACTTGTCTTGTATTGTTAACTCTGAATTACTAATTCACCACTGCACTAGAACAATATGTCCCACTCTTCAAAGATGTCGTATTCTTAACCAAATTTTCCCATGTCCAGTTTGATTTATCTCCGTCAGTTATTTTAGATAGGCCAGTTCTTTTATCAAGCCTTTGGGTAGAAAACCTTGAACATTTGAATGCCCTGTTATGTGTTCAAATATCCTATGTCAGTCTCTGAGAAGAACCGTTCAGAAATGTTGTGAACTCGTCTGATGTGCTTATTTAGCTAGCTGCTGTTGTTAAGGTGGAATGGAAAGAGGACCCATTTCCCTCAGACGTGAACCTGCAAAATGCTGCATGGTCTCAATCAGTGTGATTGGTGGCGTGCCTCAGACCCGTTCCGGTTGCCAAAAATAATGTGTTATTGGCTGTGGGGATACAGATCATAAATTTCCCACCTGCTTCACTGAGCAGGAATATATTGACGTTCAGTAGAGCATGACTAGCAAACAGATTAATCTTGAAATCGACTGTGCCATTAGCTAATTTGAGAGCATTTCTAATTCACGGAGTACTTAAGTACCTGCTGGCTAGTATTGATTGCCAGGCTGCTATTGGCTCGAATCAGTTGATCCAGACATTGTAAATGTGTTAGTATGGGCTGTATGTCTTCTAACAAGTAATGGCATTTATCCATGACTCACCTAGCATGCCTTTCTCTCCATTGGATAAGCACATGTCCTTCTCCGCACTGGGCAGCACGAACCCCACCACAAAACACTCCACCCCGTCAGCCATGAGGGCCAGGCCCAGCACTATAAACAGGGTCCACTGGAACCGTCCATGTCCACAGTCCTCCATGATGTCCTCATACTGCTCAGCCAGCTCCTCCAGCTCCGTAGCCCCTGCCTGAGCCTGCCTGGCCTTGGCCCTCGCTGCCCTCTGGGCCGCCTTCACCTCGTCAGGGTGGGGGATCCCCTGGTACTCCCCCTCGTACATCTGGTCCTCGTCATCATGGCCCTCCGTGGCATCGCTGGCTGCGTCCTCCTCCTGAGGGTAGGACTCGCCCTGGTAACCGTAGCCCCCCTGGCCTCCTCCCTCTCCGTAGGTGCCGTAGGGGTCACCTCCTCCTTGGTGGTACACGTTGTTCTGGTAAGGGTCAGCCATGATGCCGCTGAGACGCTACAGCCAAGTCAGCACTGTTGCAGTGAAATCCTTCAGATGATTCTAAACTAGACTGGCATACTCCCGGACACCTTGTTCCGGTGCTTTGCTCCGTGTGTGTTCTTGTATTCCAGATGCAGTTGTTTCTTGTTCCTGTTCTGAGGAGGTTGTTGTTCAACTACTCTTTTTAGCAGTACCTGTATTGGAACAATAGTGTTGTTTGTCGAGTAGCTACTTTCGCCTGTTCAGTTCTTCACAAGGCCTCATGCTGAACCTGAAAGAGAAAGTGTATTCGGTTATGCTATTCATATTTCTTATGATTGATAACAAAACCAATACTCTGTTAATTTACTCAGAACACTTGGGAATGTTTCATCCGTTTTGTATAGATTTGACTGGGAGCTGAAACTAGACATATTGTAGATCATTGGGATCTACTGCATCTATCTACTGTAGGGCCTTTTTCCAGTTCTAATGGACTCAGTACTGAAACAGCTGGATGCAGTTTCAGATTGCATGAAAATGTCACCGGAGGTTCACTGGCATGATAAATGAATTCCTTGAAATGATCCATTTTAATAGGTTCCTTAGAGAATTCCTACCGCTACCTAAACATGTCTGTAGTAATATGCTACCTTAGGCCATAGCCTTGATGTATAATGTCATACCCTCTCAGATCATTCAGCTCACACTACAACACAAATGGAATATAGTAGACAACAATATTAACACACACCACACCCAATGAGACGTATAATTGTGCAATTATTGAGCGTATAAAAACATATTTTTCTTATTTCTTGGATACGAATCACTACTCGTGGTGCAGATTGAAATCTAGATTCTAGTTTAAACCTCTAAACCTATAGATCACATCTTGGTAATTCTGTATCAACTCTTTGCCGAGCAAACAATATAATTTGAAGGGTAATTATTTTATTTTTTATTTTGTCTTCTTTTTTCTATTGTTCCATTTCAGATGAAGCAGTTTCACATCTTTGACAACTCTGATAATGACATAACCAGTCGAACAAATCTCCCCCACTAATCCACCCCATAACAGTTCTCTTTACATCTCTACAGCCTGAGCGTGGTAAAGGAGGGAAGCCACGCTGTCACATTCACAAGTAAGCCTTTTCTTCAGCCCTCTCACACACCAAAGAGCCTGGTAATGCTGAAAATGAGATTTGTCTCGCCCGGGTTAATGCTGCCTGGCTGTCACTAGTCTCTACTGGCTCTCTGGACCCCCCCCCCCCACCCCCCACCCCCCCACTCTCTCTATCACTTACTACCATTGTGTCACTACACTGAGAGGACACTGTGGCTGCTGTCGAGGAAGTGGAGTTACATGGGTATCATAGTTTAATCATTCATCCATTAGAAATCAGCCAAACGTGTCTCACTGAGAATAATCAAAATGTTTAGTTATTCCTTATTCCTCTAAATATTCTATATCAGCCAACCTTTGAGGATGTAATAGCCTACATTCTGTAGTGTAGTAGTATTCATTTGGTATTCCTTTGTAGGGATATGATCACACTTAATTTGAGCCAGTTTTTTACAGCAGGAAAATAGTCTTGTAGCAACAGGCAATGTGAACTATTATGTGGGTTATAATGTGGGTTATAATAACATTTTTGTTAGGGCAAATCAAGTCTGACATTTTAAAGTGGAAATGAATAACTTTAGAAGCCTTTTTAAACCTTGAATACACTACAAGTTTGCATTTCCTGTTGTGCAGGAAAATTCTCAGCAACAAAAGAGTGATCAAATTAAGATTTTACATCTGTATACGAGGGACTAAACTTTAATTAACATTCTAATTTGAATCATGGTGTAAAGAGAGACACTGTGAGGGACATTAGCATGTTCTTGGATTCGTTAAACAAATAAGGAGACCCAGGAGGTATGCAGCCAAGCCAGGTGCTAGTGTGTGCATGTGTGTGTGTAACTCTCCAGGATCTCTGTCCTCCTCTCTGGCATCTCATTAACGCCTCCCAACCTCCTTCACACTCAGCCTGCCTGCCTTCAGCCATACGTCTTCCCAAGACTCCTCCACAGCATACCACAGTCTTCCCTCGCCAAGTACACTACTTCTGTTCTACACACAGCTCTTACCAAGGGCCTTTTCACTACAAAGATGAAATTCATGGTAATTTGGATGAGAACAGGCTGGAAGGTTGTCTTGTGTGACACAATCATCCTGAGTGAATAGATCAGGGGGTCAGGGGAAGAAGACTGTGAATATGCCACAAGGTATGGTATCATTAGTAATGCACGGCTCCTCAAGGCATTGGTCCCACTGCAATCTAGTTTGAAGATGGTTGTCTGAGTAAAATCAATTTGTAATACATTTCAAAGCAGCTGTTCCCCCTGCCTAATTCCATAGCTCTCGGAATTATGTTTGTCCGTCCATGTTAAGATTAAAGAATGCAACACAATCAGCTAGAGTTGTTGAGATGGATTCACAATGGTACAGTACACATCTTCTTTTCTTTCATATTGCAGAGGCAGGACTATTAAAAGCATACGATATGGGCCGTGAAGTTCTGCAGCTATGCTGGTTTTCCTCCTGTCCCGCTAGGTTCTTAAGGGACAGATACAGCGGTCCTGCATGGCTCAGTTGGTATAGCATGGTGCTTGCACCGCCAGGGTTGTGGGTACGATTCCTGGGGCCAACCATACGTAAAATCGATGCACGCATGACTGTAAGTCCCTTTGGATAAAAGCGTCTGCTAAATAAACTATATTTTACCATTGGATGATACTGTACTCTACAGTATGTCTATCAGGTAGAACTGAAACCCAGCAGCTCTGCAGACCTTAAGACCTGCATTTCAATAACCCTGACATCATCTGTTTCCCTTCATAAAGTGTGAAAATCCAGCATTTTTGTCCTGAAAGCCGTGACCATGCCTGAAAACTGCTGAACCTGCTCCAGTGCCACTTTTTATATGTTGACTAAGACAAGTGAAGGTCACAGATAGCGTCCATAAAGACTTGGCTCAGGGAGGGAATCACTTTCAGCATGTTTACCAACTCAACCTGATACCCTGTACTGAGAACCCACAGACACAATGAGCTCCTTACTGAGACAGAACAGAGTGGGACAGAGAGAGCGAGAAGAAAGTCAGAGAGAAGTATTAACCTATGCTCTGTTTTCCAATTCACTGCTGACCAGTACAACGAGGTGAAAATGGTGGAATTCACTACTGTATAAAGACTGTAGGCTGTGTTTTGCAACATAGTACAGTCAAAACTTTAAGTAATCACAAATGCATGGCATGTTAAACATACAAATATCAAGGCACAAGGCGAGACCCAGATGCAGACACAGGAGGCAGATGGTTGGAGTCTTACAATGTTCATTAATACAAAGGGGTAGGCAAGAGAATGGTCGTGGACAGGCTAAAAGGTCAGAACCAGATCAGAGTCCAGGAGGTACAGAGTGGCAGACAGGCTCGTGGTCAAGGCAGGCAGAACTGTCAGGCAGGCGGCTACAAAGTCCAGAAACAGGCAAGGGTCAAAACCAGGAGGACTAGAAAAAGAGAATAGAAAAAGGAGTACGGGAAAAACACACTGGTTGACTTGACTAAACATACAAGACGAACTGGCACAGAGAGACAGGAAACACAGGGATAAATACACTGGGGAAAATAAGCGACACCTGGGGGGGGGTGGAGACAATCACAGGAATAGGTGAAACAGATCAGGGCGTGACAACAAAAGGCATATAAGGAATTTGATCAGGCATTTCACTCGTGGTTAGAGTATTGGGCCAGTAAGTGAAAGTTTGCTGGATCAAATCCCTGAGCTGACAAGGTAAAAATCTGTCATTCTGCCACTGAACAAGGCAGTTAACCCACTGTTCCTTGGTAGGCCGTCATTGTAAAAAAGAATTTGTGCTTAGCTGACTTGCCTGGTTAAATAAAGGTTACATTTAAAAAATATATATATATATATATATGTATGTGTGAGAAAGTTGTGGAGGGTCCAGTACTCTAGGTACTGGCCCTTTCCTGTTTTTGTTTGGAGCACCATGCAAAGAAAACTTACATTTCAGGCTTGCCGGAATCTTACCACATAACTACATTCAATCTTAATGAATTCTTCTTTGTTCTAATATTAGAGTGATGCCGTGATAAAAGGAAGGAACTCTGAAACACCAGGAGAGGATACAGCCCTGGAGGGGTTCCACTAGCAGCACCAAGAGAGGATACAGCCCTGGAGGGGTTCCACTAGCAGCACCAGGAGAGGATACAGCCCTGGAGGGGTTCCACTAGCAGCACCAGGAGAGGATACAGCCCTGGAGGGGTTCCACTAGCAGCACCAGGAGAGGATACAGCCCTGGAGGGGTTCCACTAGCAGCACCAGGAGAGGATACAGCCCTGGAGGGGTTCGGCTAGCAGCACCAGGAGAGGACACAATAGTGTCATAATGTGACAAATTAAGCTTTACACAGGAGGCTGTCCATGGGAATCGAATCGTTCCTTGAACGAGGTAGAACATTTTGCAGGTAGCATAGATATGTGCTACTCAAACAGGGATTCCTTTTCACTAACGATACAAAATAAATATGCGTTATGTTGGAAGCAGGAACATTATATACATTTACAGAAGGCAGACTAGTAACCACAGTGATGATCAAAACACAGAGAGGTGTATTATTCATTACTGTCCTGTAATTGACCCTGAATGGAGATTTGTTTTTAAGCATATAGACACTATTAAAGAAAAAAGTACATCATGGTACTGTGAGTTACAGTTCACGTGGTCTGCAGTTTCTCCTGCCAGGTCACCAGTGGGTATCAGGATTCAGGTTTCAACAGTGGGAGTTGTGTAGCGACATCGTAACAATGTGTTCTTCCTTTCCCCTGAAATCATTCCTACTCAACCCTATCTGTCTTCTCTTCTTGCCGTCTCCTTGTCGGAGAGTGGATGATAATAATACATAGCTTCTTGAATCTTTCATGGTCCACAGCAATAAATTGCAATAAAGATGTGATGAGCAGTGAGCCCATCCAGTCCTGCGCTATTTAGTTGAACGGATGTTTATCAAACTGATCTCACTACCATTTGCTTTCAAAACATCCGAAGCTCGTTATTTTGAGGAGAGCATGACACGAGAAGTTTCTTTACACAGACATAATTTCACGCATATTAGGCCTCCTTCCAGAAACAGAAGGAAAATGTCTTTCTATAGTGAAGGAGAGTATGGTGGAAAATAAAGGGCCATTGCTGATGACCTTGATGCTGATTACTGTGTACAGTGGGATTGGAAGTCTGGTTCTGCTTCATTAACAGCAACTCAGGAAAGGTGTGTGTGTGGGCGAGTATTCATGTGTGTGTGTGCGGCTGTGTGTGTGTGCATGTGTAGACAGCAGAGAAGAGAATAAGGAGATCGCTTAGATCATAGGGGAATATCCAGCTAAATGTATTTTCATTTCAGCTTCATGAGTTCTATGCTCATCCATATGAATTCATATAACTCGGTCAGGAGAATTCGAGCGTGAAATGTGAGGTTTATTATATATTGTGGTGTCTTCTGACAGAGTAATTCAACGGAGTGAGAGAGGCAGACACTCTCAAGGCTACAGACTAAATATGTATTACTTTTCCTTTTCAGTAAAATCTCAATATTTAACACACATAGGCATAGATTTACTACATTTGACGAAGCTGGCGTAAACAAACAGACAGGGTAAACTCATATAGCCTCCTACAGTATTTCTCCACCAGACATTGTTGTGAAGGCAATTCGATCGAACTGAACTGGACCCGATTACCACTAGATTGATGCTTGCCTTGCAACACCATTTTTTTCTGTCTGTTGTCTGTGAGTGTATGCCAGACCCCCCTGTGTATCCTCATCAGTGAGCACAGCCTCTGTTTCCTGGCACAGTGTGTGGCGTACCATGACAACACCAGGTAGAGATATCCTGAGGATGGCATTCTGGGCACGAGTCACGACCTGATCTTCAGATCTCTGAGTAACAACGGCGATGCCAATAGTCTCTGCGGCAAGAGCTCCATTTTGTTTGGGCTCTATAACATCGTAACACTGTAATGTTATCAGCTATACTAGATGAGTCACCAGGTTACGCCTGGGCAGCGATTTTGATCAGCTGGCATCTTGACAAAATGAAAGATGTGTTCTGCCCTCAATCAATCATGTAATGAGATGATGTAGCGATTTCAGCCTGCATCAGATGCATCTGTAACCATTAGGTTTAACCTTTCTCTACATGTGTAGGGGGGCTGGCTTCTTCATACCAACGTACCTAGGCTATGGACCGTCACTCCCTTGGCATCCGCTTCGCGTAAACTACATCTAAGGGAAACTGCAGATGGTTTTGCAGGCATAAATCTGGGTCAACCTGGTAGAAGTGGTCTTTGTTTCTGTAGTCAGGTTTCTCTCGGTTTCGCCTGGATCTGTACATCCGGCCAGCGGTTCGTTTTCAGTGCCTTGCTTCTGATTGCCTCCCTTAATATAGCTGGTTCTGTGTTTCTAAGGAGTGTATGGTGATGAGGTGGTTATTTCTGAGACGGTAGTACATCATGACTACTTCAGTGATCAAAGGAACAGAGACTGGCATAATGCAGGGGATCAGGTAGAAAGACACAGGAGAACCATTAGGGAGCTAGAGTACGGCGAAGAGCACCTGGGTGCTGCATTAGGCCTGCGGTACACTTACGTAATTGCTGAACCTGTAATAATAGCAACCTCTGTAACAACCCTTCGGTCTGACCTTGACCTGCCACGCTGTTATTCGAGGAAAAGTTTAGGCAGCTAACATAAACCGTGGAAAGCCTAATGTCATACATGACATATTCATGAACAGGGAGAAAGGCGTCACATTTCATGATAGAATTCTCAGTTTGTAATTATAACGAGCTTCAAAAAGTTAATTTGAGAGGTCAGTTGCTAATTGACAGGCCCAACAGACCCCTATTCAATCAAACAAGGAAGACATGAGAGGCTGTGAGTCATGGTGATTATTGGCATTGCTTGATGGAATACATGTTGAGCAATGAGATCGGCGGTTGGCCGGAACTAAATGACATGCAGTACGTGCTGTGCAGTGTTCAAACACAATGAACAATCTGTAATCCCCTTGCACTGAGGTTAAACCTCAACCAGCCCCTCGGCTGATCTGATCTGTGTTCAGGCTGGTCAACAGCCCCTCTCCATCTCCATCTCACTCTCTCTATCTCTCTGTATCTCTCTCTCTCTCTCTCCACAGGGAAGGGCCACACCCTTACACTAATGCAGAGAGGGAGAGCGAGTGAGTAAGAGAGAGAGAAATCAGCCATTGAGATCGACTGTCATCATGACAGATGCAAGCCGCAATTTAATCCTGCTTCAGACTGCAGAAATTGCATTCCGTCCAGAGCTGTTCCAAAAGCTTTAGATTACTTTGTCAGCGGCAGAGAAAAAGGGCCAAATATAAACAATTCCGTACTCCATCCTCCCTTGCCCTGTTATAGTACAACCCTCACTGTGGCATGCAGGACACAGCACTGATAAAGTCAGGATTGAAGGATAGCAGGAAGAGACCTGGCTTTTATTGATGTGTACGAGAAGGAAATGAATGTCTGGCTGAATGAAGAAACCCTCCTCCATTTCCTTGGTTTGCTTTTCTCCCTGTGAGTGAGGAGGCTGCTTTTATGAGACAATGTTGACATCTCTGCTTCTTGACTGGATCTAATCTAGGCATTAGTTGTCTGGAAAGGAGGATAACACAGTATAAATGTAACCTGGGAAATGTGAAAGCTTTCCCTGAAAGGTGACATAGGAGGCCATTCGTAACTTATCTCTAACCAGGTGGTCAACTTTGAAAATGTTTCATTGTATATCTCTGAAAACATACAATTGAAACAATGTCTCATATGAACATCCCTCTCGCTCTGGTCAGAGGGCAGCACTTCTCCCATGATCCTGAGGGTTTCAGGTCACTGCCCCGCCCATCCTGCGTGGTTCTCTCTCTCTCTCGCTCTCTGATGATGTCATGCCCAGCTAGGTGTTACATAACGCCAGCCTGTACTTCTCACATTTGGTAAGCGGTCTTTCTCAAGCCATATATATCTATATCTATATCTATGGCTCTGACTCTATCTATTACTAGACCATAGAAAAATACTGAGGACACTACACATACTCTACTATTATGACTATGAAGTTTGTTTGGTTCGAAGAGATGCAGTACTTTAATGCTTCCGAAGTTCATTTGAAACGTCTCGCTCAACTGTTAATGACGTCTTGTTATTTTTCACAAGTTGAAAGAGTTCTCTTCACGTCAGAGAGTAACTGGCTGTCTTGTCCTGTCATCTCTTCTCATCCCCTTCTCACTAATTGGGGTCTCACTGTGCTCTCCATTAGAGATACGTATCTCTTTATTTTGGTCTTAATTAGGGCTAAATCAAACATCTGGTGTGTCAGGTTGAGATCTGATGCTCAAGTAATTCTTATTACAAAGGGAAGATTACCTGCTTTTCAGTGTTGTTACATCATTGTGGGCTTCTTGCGAATAAAGGCAATGACTAATACTCTAGTTAAAAACAGAACTCAAGCCAAAACCAAGTCATTTAACATCTGTTCAAGACACCGAACAGTACAGTGTAGTCTCAGCAAGTGAAATTGGCCCACATGTGTACTGCTTTGTCAATATTGTTTTCAGCTATCACTACATTGCAATGTACAGGTAACTGCCAAAATAAAGGGAACAACGTATTTTGAAAGCAGGTGCTTCCACACAGGTGTGGTTCCTGAGTTAATTAAGCAATTAATATCCCATCATGCTTTTGGTTATGTATAAAAATACCCAGTTGCCCATTATTTTGGCTATCATGGCTAGAGCGGGCGGTAGGTAGCCTAGTGTGTCGGGCCAGTAACCGAAAGGTTGCTAGATCGAATCCCCGAGCTGACAAGATAAAAATCTGTTGTTCTGATCCTGAACAAGGCAGTTAATCCACTGTTCCTAGGCTGTCATTGTAAATAAGAATTTGTTCTTTTTTAATTCCTCCCCAATTGGTAGTAGTTACAGTCTTGTCTCATCGCTGCAACTCCCGTACAGACTCAGGAGAGGTGAAGGTCGAGAGCCATGCGTCCTCCGAAACACAACCCAACCAAGCCGCACTGCTTCTTGACACAACGCACATCCAACCCGGAAGCCAGCCACACCAATGTGTCAGAGGAAACACCGTACACCTCAAATCAAATCAAATTTTATTAGTCACATACACATGGTTAGCAGATGTTAATGCGAGTGTAGCGAAATGCTTGTGCTTCTAGTTCCGACAATGCAGTAATAACAACAAGTAATCTAACCTAACAATTCCGCAACTACTACCTTATACACGCAAGTGTAAAGGGATAAAGAATATGTACATAGAGATATATGAATGAGTGATGGTACAGAACGGCATAGGCAATGGTGCAGTACATGGTATAGAGTACGGTATATACCTATGAGATGAGTACTGTAGGGTATGTAAACATAAAGTGGCATAGTTTAAAGTGGCTAGTGGTCCATGTCTTACATAAGATGGCAAGATGCAGTAGATGATATAGAGTACAGTATATACATATACATAAGAGATGTGTAATGTAGGGTATGTAAACATTATATTAGGTGGCATTGTTTAAAGTGGCTGGTGGTACATTTTTACATAATTTCCATCAATTCCCATTTTTAAAGTGGCTGGAGTTGAGTCAGTATGTTGGCAGCGGCCGCTAAATGTTAGTGGTGGCTGTTTAACAGTCTGATGGCCTTGAGATAGAAGCTGTTTTTCAGTCTCTCGGTCCCTGCTTGGATGCACCTGTACTGACCTCGCCTTCTGGATGATAGCGGGGTGAACAGGCAGTGGCTTGGGTGGTTGTTGTCCTTGATGATCTTTATGGCCTTCCTGTGACATCGGGTGGTGTAGGTGTCCTGGAGGGCAGGTAGTTTGCCCCGGGTGATGCGTTCTGCCGACCTCACTACCCTCTGGAGAGCCTTACGGTTGTGTGCGGAGCAGTTGCCGTACCAGGCGGTGATACAGCCCGACAGGATGCTCTCGATTGTGCATCTGTAGAAGTTTGTGAGTGCTTTTGGTGACAAGCCGAATTTCTTCAGCCTCCTGAGGTTGAAGAGGCGCTGCTGCGCCTTCTTCACAACGCTGTCTGTGTGGGTGGACCAATTCAGTTTGTCCGTGATGTGTACACCGAGGAACTTAAAACTTTCCACCTTCTCCACTACTGACCCGTCGATGTGGATAGGGGGGTGCTCCCTCTGCTGTTTCCTGAAGTCCACAATCATCTCCTTTGTTTTGTTGACGTTGAGTGTGAGGTTATTTTCCTGACACCACACTCCGAGGGCCCTCACCTCCTCCCTGTAGGCCGTCTCGTCGTTGTTGGTAATCAAGCCTACCACTGTAGTGTCGTTCGCAAACTTGATGATTGAGTTGGAGGCGTGCATGGCCACGCAGTCGTGGGTGAACAGGGAGTACAGGAGAGGGCTCAGAACGCACCCTTGTGGGGCCCCAGTGTTGAGGATCAGCGGGGTGGAGATGTTGTTACCTACCCTCACCTGGCGACCTGGTCAGTGTGTACTGCGCCCGGCCCGCCACAGGAGTTGCTAGTGCGCGATGAGACAAGGATATCTATGCCGGCAAAACCCTCCCTAACCCGGACTACGCTGGGCCAATTGTGCACTGCTCCATGGGCCTCCCGGTCGCGGCCAGCTGCGACAGAGCCTAGGCTCGAACCCAGAATCTCTGGTGGCACAGCTGCCTTAGACCACTGCGCCACCCGGGAGGCCCAGAATTTGTTCTTAAATAAAAAATAATAAAAGAAGAGATCTCTGACTTTGAAAGAGGCGTCTCAAAGGAACATAGGGGGTTTAAAAGGTTTCTGTGTCTCAGTCACTAAATCTCAACCCAAATGAAAATTTCTGGGAGATTCTAGAGCGGATCCTGAAACAGCGTTTTCCACCACCATCAACAAAACACCAAATGAAGGAATTTCTCATGGAATAATGGTGTCGCATCCATCCCTAGAGTTGCAGACACTTGTAGATTCTATGCCAATGTGCATTGAAGCCGTTCTGTTTATGTTGGCGTTTCCTTTATTTTGGCAGTTACTTGTATTTCATCAACATCTCACATACAAGTAAGATACAGACACATTCTGATACGTCCCTTGAAGATGTCACTGTTTAGGTGGTATAGTAAATATCAGAGATACACTACACGACCAAAAGTGCTCGTCAAACATCTCATTCCAAAATCATGGGCATTAATATGGAGTTGGTCCCCCCTTTAATGCTGTAACACTCTTCTGGGAAGGCTTTCCACTAGATGTTGGAACATTGCTGCAGGGACTTGATTCCATTCAGCCACAAGAGCATTAGTGAGGTTGGGCGATTAGGCCTGTATCGCAGTCGGCGTTCCAAATCATCCCAAAGGTGTTCGATGGAGTTGAGGTCATAGCTCTGTGCAGGCCAGTCAAGTTCTTCCACACCGATCTCGACAAACCATTTCTGTTTGGACCTTGCTTTGTGCACGGGGGCATTGTCATGCTGAAACAGGAAAGGGCCTTCCCCAAACTGTTGCCACAAAGTTGGAAACAGAATTGTCTAGAATGTCATTGTATGCTATAGTGCTAAGATTTACCTTCACTGGAACTTAGGGGCCCAAACCATGAAAAACAGCCCCAGACTATTATTCCTCCTCCACCAAACTTTACAGTTGGCACCATGCACTCAGGCAGGTAGCGTTCTCCTGGCATCTGCCAAACCCAGATTTGTCTGTCCATCTGCCAGATGGTGAAGCGTGATTCATCACTCCAGAGAACACATTTCCACTGCTCCAGAGTCCAACCGCGGCAAGCTTTCCACAACTCCAGCCGACGCTTGGCATTGCGCATGGTGATCTTAGGCTTGTGTGCGGCTGCTCGGCCATGAAAACCCAATTCATGAAGTTCACTACGAACAGTTCTGGTACTGATGTTGCTTCCAGAGGCCGTTTGGAACTCGGTATTGAGTGTTGCAACTGAGGACAGAGGATTTTTACGCTCTACATCCTTCAGCACTCAGCGGTCCTGTTCTGTGAGCTTGTGTGGCCTACCACTTCGCGGCTGAGCCGTTGTTACTCACTTCACAATAACAGCACTTACAGTTGACCGGGTCTAGCAGGGCATACATTTGACGAACTGACTTGTTGGAAACCTGGCATCCTATGATGGTGCAATGTTGAAAGTCACTTAGCTCTCCAGTGTGGGCCATTCTACTGCCAATGTTTGTCTATGGAGATTGCATGGCTGTGTGCTCAATTTTATACACCTGTCATCAACGAGTGTGGTTTAAAAAGTCGAATCCACTAATTTGAGGTGGTTTCCACATATTTTTGTATATATGGTATATAAACCAAGCCATCCCTACAGATTTAGGTTATTTGTTTGTTTAGTTATGGAAACTTGTAGTGTGTTCAAGGTTTCACTTAAAAAATGTCAGACTTGATTTGCCCTGATGTAAAATGCATCAACCCCTACGAAAAAGTACATTAACTATAATCTACAAAATAATTCACATTATCCTTATAGCTGCAGGATTATTTTCCTGCTGTAGCAAACTCGCTCAAATTAAGATCCTACATCTGTAGGTAGGAGAATATAGCATCTCTTTAAAGGCCTGTCGTGCCAGTCAGGGGCCAGACTGAGGGATGACAGTGTGCTGGCAAATAGAGAGGGATAAATACAAATGAGAGGTCCATTAAATGGAGAGGGGGAGGCCAACATCTAGCACTTGGCCCTGCAGTGAGTACAGCATTGCTTCAAGGCACATAAAGCAGATCACACATTAGCTTCAAGAATGTTTTGTTATCGATTCCCTCTCTGGCCCCTAGTTATAGCCTGTTGCTCATTGAAACCACTGTTCATTTCCGGGCAGTCTCATCAGTCTCATTCAACAAGTCTCCCAATGACATTGCTGTGTGAACAATGCTTCAGCACAGGAGATAGGATATGCAGTACATTTAACAATGTAGCCAACCAGTCACTTTTTATGTATAAACCCACCTCAACCACTCCAGTACCCCTGCACATTGAACAAGGTAGTGGCACTGCCCTGTATATACTCGCAGTATCGTGTTTCTTTAACTCACATCATAGTTCCTGTGTGGTTTTTATTTTTACTTTTATTTTATATTGCACATTTTGTTTGGTTATAGCCTCAATTCAAAATAGATTAAATCGTTTTTTCTCTCACCCATCTATACACAATAACCCATAATGACAAACTGAAAACATGGTTTTAGAATTTTTTACAAATTAAATACAGAAATATCTCATTTGAATGCAGGCTGTAACACAACAAAATGTGTAATAAGTCAAATGAATTATTATTACTCTCGTATTATTACAATCTGAGATAATAGCCTATAACTGTAAGTCGCCGTGACTATTAATATGTTGTCCCACAGCAACGGCTGTAGGGAGAGATTAATCACTGTGTGCATGTTCAGGCACACAGAGGACATGTCTCCTATGACCAATATGCCTTGGCAGCTAACATTCAAATTGTCGACAATTAAAATCCAACGAATCATTTGGGAAGCCTGAGCTGCGAGACATGTGTTATGAGAAATATGATGGCATGGAACAGCCTTTGTGACCTGAGGAGGGAGAGCAGAGGGTCTGCTGGAAGAGGTTCAGTGATGCCAGCCGAGCCGTCGGTTTACGATGAAGTTGGAGATCTACTGTGTCGTTAGGAGAAGTGCCGCTGTGCTTCTGTAACTCCTGGTTAAATATTAAAGCACCCACTGGCATCTGACTTCACATTCTATTTACTGCGTCCCATAACCATCCATCCTAGAGCAAGAGACACTTTCTCTGAGATGGGTCTCAGGAAGCACATTGTTATGTTATTTTTGTTACTGGTATTGTTCTGGAAGACCATTTTGTTGTAATTATGAAAATGTACTTAAATTATGAGAAACATTGGGAATGGTGTCAACAGATAAAATGTAACAACAAAGCCTCAAAACACACCTTGAGGTGTTCGATGAGACTACGGAGAGAGAAAGGGGCATGAAAGGGAAGAGAAAACGTGGGAGAGTGCCAGAGCAGGGGAGAGAAAGAGAGAGAGAGAGAGATGCTTTAAAGTGCAGCATATTAAAGATTCATACCTAGGGACAGTCTGTACAAGAGTATTTTCAGCCGCCAAACCTCTCGGCCGTACAACTAAATAGCATCAATAGACTCTTAAGCAATTAGCATTCGAGTACAGTTTCAACCATTTTGAAATGTTTTGATTTAGAGGATAGAGCTCTAATGTATACCATCATTAGTGTATCTTTTTTTTAGTTGTCCGCTTTTCATTGAAAATGGATATTGACCGACTTGCACTTCTTTTCTTGTTACACATGCAATCTTCTGTGTAGATTGCAGGAAGGGATTTTGTATGTGTACAAGCATTAGCATAACATATCAGTCAATTTACTCCCTCTATCAGACACTTACTGTGGGAGGGCCCACTTTAAAAACAAACTACTGGTCCTGGCTCTCAACCCCCAGTATATTGAACTAACCACATAATGCCCCTGGTACATTCAAAAAGCATTGTGTAAGTATTTGGCTTTTAATTCAGCTATTTGTTTATGAACAATCAACAAAATAGATTGACCTGAAATTACCTCTATGAATATTTCATTTTCATCTATTTAGTTCTATTTGTTTGTGGTTTTTACTTTATGCCTGAAGTATTCATACCTGATTTTACCATAGTCCTGGTATTTTCACTTTTTAGAATCTACATATTGTCCCTGTATAGACCAACAGTGAAGAAATCGTCAGAGTGAAAGTAGACCTTGGATTGTGTGATTTCCCTTGGGCATCTAAGTTAACTACAGAACTTGTAGCAGCAAAGCATTGATGATTTGTCCTATTGCTCAGTCTGGAGTCTCCAATCAAACTGTCTATTTTGATCCAACATACATTCCCCCGGCCAGACTATGTACTGTATTGGTACAAACCATATAAGCCCTATCTCAAAGCACACCAACCATCCTAGAGATATATTCATCTAAGTGACCCTGTCAACATCTAAAATATGGAGCTATTGCTCTGGAGGATTTCATGTAGCTGTTACACACATACCATCTTCTGTCTGATCGTGATCAAGATTCATGTGGAATAGAGACAAAACCTGACTGAATTACCTAAGGACCACTGGGCCCACTGGCCTCTGTGACCTGGCATGGAGAGTCCTTATAATGGGTGTCCCATTCCACTCCCATCTGTCAACACTCTCCTCATGACAGCAGGATAAGATAGAATGGAAGTGGGATCTCTGGCTGTTGTCTCGTTAGGAGGGGGATGACGTGCTAACAGGCCGGTTCTGGCTGTGGGATCTAAAGACAGTAACTCACCGCCACGCTTGGCTTTTGGCTTGCGTAGGCAAGGCATTTATTATGGATAAGTACTACATGTTCCTTTCCAGTGCAGCAAGAACCCTGCCCCCTCACACACACTTTCATGCACACTCTCTCACACATACTCTCTAAGTACAGCCCAGCTAAGTAGAGCAGCCGAATCTACACTCATTTAGACGCAGCATCAAATCACTTCTGTATGTAGCATAGAACACATCAACAAACTACTGGTACATTATTTGACTGTAACATCAAAATGCTCTCATCCATAGCTATTTTAAATGCACACTACAGTGAAAATGAATCGTGCTGGAATCTATGGCAATCCATCTTTCAGGGGTATCTTTGTGAAACTACAGTACAAAAAAGGTCAATGGATGTATCTCCCTTTAGACTTTGTTTTCCCATTCTTGCTATTCTGGTCATAATTTCTTACCCTTACAGTGGTATCAAATACATTTTCATCGGCAATGCTACATTGATGCATCAATACATTTCAGGGCAAAGTGTATCTGAAATGTATCTATTGATTGTGTAATATCACCCGTAATCTATCTTGATGAAATTGGAGTTTCATGCTCGCGTGTTAAAAATGCATGGTCCTCCTCATTCATTTACATTTATATACACTGTTAATTGCATTTGCTTATCTTTTAAGGTTTCTCAAAAACACCCCTGGGATGATTTCTGTTTTGAGATATAAAAAGTTTGCTGAAACGCGCAGGGCTCTTTGAGATAGCATCTTCAGCCTTTTCCTCTGTTTTTTAACGGATGAAAACATCATGAATTATTTTTGTCAGAATCTATTTTAAAATCAAGAGATTAGAATGCAGAAATCTGTTATCTTACCAGAGTTGCCATCAAAACAGTTATTCCTCCTTTTGATAAAGACCAAAGCAACCCATGAAAGGGGTCAAACCCAGGACCGGGGCCTACGGTAGTTAAGTAACACAGAGGATGCCTTCCTCTAGCTCCAGTATACAGCTCAGGAACAGATTAGGGTCTGTGCCTGTTATCCGCCCCGCTCATCAAAGGAGGAGCTCCCTATCCCTGATCACGCCCACCCCATCACATTCACAATGGTATGGTAGCATCCACCCAGCCTCTCTGCAACAACAAGCTCCACCCCCCGGCAGGAGGAAGAGACACACCGCTGCGCTGATCTGCGTGTTTGTGTGTGCATGATGGAGTGAGAGTGAAAATGAGGCGAGAGCAGAGAGCAGAGATGGGGAGGAAGGATAGAGGCTGGCAGATGGGGGACTTGTGGGGAAGAAGGGTGGGTGGTGGGTAGCCCGCCTCTATCTCAGATGCATTGATTTAGGTCAAAGTGGAAGTGGATGTTGCTGCTGTACTTCTACAATAGACAGCGGGAGGAGAGGCAGCTCAGAGGTGCTGCTGGTCTTTTGACACTTTGAGATGGGTTTTCAGGAGCAGGGGCTCTACAGTGTCACACAGGACAGGTGAGTTACTGCAGACTGTCTATGCTGCTCCAGCTCCTCTCAAAGATGGAGTGATTTTACACACAGAAGGATGCAACAGGCAGTGTACTGTCAAATACAACTGTAGGCTTCCCCACTCCACTGTACCTTGAATGTTTCACAATAGCACCTAAAAACACTGTAATCTTTAAGCTGTTTGTATGATAAAATGACAGGTAATTGAAGCAACCCTGTCATACTCCTCGTTCATCTTAATTGATGAGAGTTCCTTGGGTGGAATTGTTGAGTGATAAATAACCTGCTATTATAATGGGATGAAAGTTTGCTGTCAGAATTAGATTGAACAGCCTCGCTCTCCCAAAGATTTCTGTCCAGAACTGTTTACCTTCCCCAAATCAGCAGTGAAGACATGGTTCAACGGCCCTCTATTATCTGCTGTATGTCTTCCTGAGTGTCTGTTTGTGTGTGTGTTTTATTTTGTATTTTATTTAAACTTGATTTAACTAGGCATGTCAGTTAAGAACACATTCTGAATGACGGCCTACCCCGGCCAAACCCTAACGACACTGGGCCAATTGTGCGTCGCCCTACGGGACTCCCAATCACAGCCGGATGTGATACAGCCTGTGTGTGTGTGTGGACGTGTTTATCTATACTTGTGGGGACTTCTGGTCCCCACAATAATAGTAAACAAACAAAAATCTGACCAACTGGGGACATTTTGTTGGTCTCCACAAGGTCAAATGCTATTTCTACGGGGTTTAGGGTTAAGGTTAGAATTACTATTAGGGTTATTATTAGGTTTAGGGTTAAGGTTAAGGTAAGAGTTAGGGTTAGGGGTTAAGGAACATAGTATTTTGAATCGGACTGAATTGTAGGTTGGCTGCGCAAGACTGTGTGTGTGTGTGTGCTGGTGCGTGTGTGTGTGTGTGTGGATAAAACACCAAGGGCAGTCCATAAGGAGCACCACCTACTGTGCTCATTAAAAGGCTGGGCACAGGGGGACCCTGGACTTTCACAGACAGATGCTGTGGCTGTTGTTTACTCTGCCAGAGGCACTGTACTGAAAAAGGTGGTTGTCTTTAAGTTTACTTAATGATATACACTGCTCAAAAAAATAAAGGGAACACTAAAATAACACATCCTAGATCTGAATGAATGAAATATTCTTATTAAATACTTTTTTCTTTACATAGTTGAATGTGCTGACAACAAAATCACACAAAAATGATCAATGGAAATCAAATTTATCAACCCATGGAGGTCTGGATTTGGAGTCACACTCAAAATTAAAGTGGAAAACCACACTACAGGCTGATCCAACTTTGATGTAATGTCCTTAAAACAAGTCAAAATGAGGCTCAGTAGTGTGTGTGGCCTCCACGTGCCTGTAGGACCTCCCTACAACGCCTGGGCATGCTCCTGATGAGGTGGCGGATGGCCTCCTGAGGGATCTCCTCCCAGACCTGGACTAAAGCATCCGCCAACTCCTGGACAGTCTGTGGTGCAACGTGGCGTTGGTGGATGGAGCGATACATGTTGTCCCAGATGTGCTCAATTGGATTCAGGTCTGGGGAACGGGCGGGCCAGTCCATAGCATCAATGCCTTCCTCTTGCAGGAACTGCTGACACACTCCAGCCACATGAGGTCTAGCATTGTCTTGCATTAGGAGGAACCCAGGGCCAACAGCACCAGCATATGGTCTCACAAGGGATCTGAGGATCTCATCTCGGTACCTAATGGCAGTCAGGCTACCTCTGGCGAGCACATGGAGGGCTGTGCGGCCCCCCAAAGAAATGCCACCCCACACCATGACTGACCCACCGCCAAACCGATCATGCTGGAGGATGTTGCAGGCAGCAGAACGTTCTCCACGGCGTCTCCAGACTCTGCCACGTCTGTCACATGTGCTCAATGTGAACCTGCTTTCATCTGTGAAGAGCACAGGGCGCCAGTGGCGAATTTGCTGTTCTCTGGCAAATGCCAAACGTCCTGCACGGTGTTCGGCTGTAAGCACAACCCCCACCTGTGGACGTCGGGCCCTCATACCACCCTCATGGAGTCTGTTTCTGACCATTTGAGCAGACACATGCACATTTGTGGTCTGCTGGAGGTCATTTTGCAGGGCTCTGGCAGTGCTCCTCCTTGCACAAAGGCGGAGGTAGCGGTCCTGCTGCTGGGTTGTTGCCCTCCTACGGCCTCCTCCACGTCTCCTGATGTACTGGCCTGTCTCCTGGTAGCGCCTCCATGCTCTGGACACTACGCTGACAGACACAGCAAACCTTCTTGCCACAGCTCGCATTGATGTGCCATCCTGGATGAGCTGCACTACCTGAGCCACTTGTGTGGGTTGTAGACTCCGTCTCATGCTACCACTAGAGTGAAAGCACCGCCAGCATTCAAAAGTGACCAAAACATCAGCCAGGAAGCATAGGAACTGAGAAGTGGTCTGTGGTCACCACCTGCAGAACCACTCCTTTATTGGGGGTGTCTTGCTAATTGCCTATAATTTCCACCTGTTGTCTATTCCATTTGCACAACAGCATGTGAAATTTATTGTCAATCAGCGTTGCTTCCTAAGTGGACAGTTTGATTTCACAGAAGTGTGATTGACTTGGAGTTACATTGTGCTGTTTAAGTGTTCCCTTTATTTTTTTTAGCAGTGTAGTTTTTCATAGGATTGTCAGTCAGAATGCCAAGTGTTCCAGCAAATTTAGATTACATGATGTACTTTGTTCAATATGAATGGTTTTAGGATGAAATGGCTGTAGTGGCCTTCATCTGTGAGATGAACTGGCCAGTATGTCAGTGCTCACTATCTGTTTCCTATTGCCAGTGACATTCAACTGAACATTTGCCAAAATGATCAAATGGATAGAATGACATTCTCTCTCTAATGAGCCATGAAAAGCGCAGAATTAGGATGAAACTTCTGGTACTTCCTGTCCTCAGACTATCCTCAGATTGCGCATCAATAATTCAAACATCAGTGTTAAAAACCCTCTCTCCTTAACCCTCTCTCTGGCCTTGGGCCCATATATTTATATGTACATATTCTTATTCCATCCCTTTAGATTTGTGTGTACTGGTAGTTGTTGTGGTATTGTTAGATTACTTGTTAGATATTACTGCACTGTCGGAACTAGAAGCACAAGCATTTCGCTACACTCGCGTTAACATCTGCTAACCATGTATACGTGGCCAATAAAATTGGATTTGATTTGATTTGGAAAGACACAAACTTTGGTGCCTTTTACTGCTGAGGTTGGCTACCATCCCCTGCCTCATCAGACCCTATTGTTCAGTGGCATAGGGCACTTCACACCTAAATGTTTGGGACTAGTTTGCTAGGGAACTCAGTCAGCTGACCAAGGCCAGCCAATCACAGGCTCTACCTGCTGGGGGGTAACAGACCACCATTCCTACTTGTGCTTTCGTTGTTTTCAGGAGGGCAGGTTGAGAAGGTCTCTGTAAACTCCTGTCCTTCATTACAACTCATTACTGGACCTTTCCTGAATAGACAAGCCTTCCTTGGACTTCCCCAACTGTGTGTTAGTGCGTCACTGAACATGTAAGGGGACTTTTTTAGGGGTTAGTGTGCATTTGATCCGTATATATGTTATCAAATCAAATTTTATTGGTCATATACAAATGGTTAGCAGATGTTATTGCGAGTGTAGCGAAATGCTTGTGCTTCTAGTTCCGACAGTGCAGCAATATCGAACAAGTAATATCTAACAATTGCACAACAGATACCTAATACACACAAATCTAAGTAAAGGAATGGAATAAGAATATATAAATATAAATATATGGATGAGCAATGACAGAGCGGCATAGGCTAAGATTCTGATGGCCTTGAGATAGAAGCTGTTTTTCACTCTCGGTCCCAGCTTCGATGCACCTGTGCTGACCTCGCCTTCTGGATGGTAACGGGGTGAACAGGCAGTCGCCTGGGTGGTTGTTGTGCTTGATGATCTTTTTGGACTTCCTGTGACATCGGGTGCTGTAGGTTTCCTGGAGGGCAGGTAGTTTGCCCCCGGTGATGCGTTGTGCAGACCGCACCACCCTCTGGAGAGCCTTGCGGTTGTGGGCGGTGCAGTTGCCGTAACAGGCGGTGATACAGCCCGACAGGATGCCCTCAATTGTGCATCTGTAAAAGTTTGTGAGGGTTTTAGGTGACACGCCAAATTTCTTCAGCCTCCTGAAGTTGAAGAGGCTCTGCTGTGCCTTCTTCACCACACTGTCTGTGAGGGTGGACTATTTCAGTTTGTCCATGATGTGTACACAGAGGAACTTAAGACGTTCCACCTTCTCCACTGCTGTCCCATCAATGTGAATAAGGGGGTGCTCCCCCTGCTGTTTCCTGAAGTCCACGATCATCTCCCTTGTTTTGTTGACGTTAAGTGAGGGGTTATTTTCCTGACACCACACTCCGAGAGCCCTCACCTCTTCCCTGTAGGCTGTCTCGTCGTTGTTGGTAATCAAGCCTACTACTGTTGTGTCGTCTGCAAACTTGATGATTGAGTTGAAGGCATGCATTGCCACGCAGTCATGGGTGAACAGGGAGTACAGGAGGGGGCTGAGCACACACCCTTGTGGGGCCCCAGTGTTGAGGATCAGTGAAGTGGAGATGTCGTTTTCTACCTTCCCCACCTGGGGACGGCCAGTCAGGAAGTCCAGGACCCAATTGCACAGGGCGGGGTTGAGACCCAGGGTCTCAAATTTAATGATGAGCTTGAAGGGTACTATGGTGTTGAATGCTGAGCTGTAGTCAATGAACAGCATTCTTACATAGGTATTCCTCTTGTCAAGATGGGATAGGGCAGTGTGCAGTGTGATGGGGATTGCATCGTCTGTGGACCTATTGGGGCGGCAAATTGAAGTAGATCTAGGGTGAAAGGTAAGGTGGAGGTGATGTGATCCTTGACTAGTCTCTCAAAGCACTTCATGATGACAGAAGTGAGTTCTATGGGGCGATTGTCAACCTTTGCGTTCTTGGGTACAGGAACAATTGTGGCATTGTTCCTTCTATTGTTTTGTTAGTATGCTTATATACTTATATACTGTATGCTTCCTTAAGATGTGTATATGACAGGATTGCCTCCTTCTGTAATCCCATGTTACATACTTCACACAGTTTTCCCTTTAGCTTAGGTCTGTGTACCTTTATTTTCAGCCATTAGGGAAAATCTCAGCCCATTGCTTTCTATGAACCAAGATGGCTGCCAGTCATGTCATTGTAGATCCTCACCTAAAATGGCCGACCAGTGACATCATCATGGCCCAGTCACTTCCTGATATGGTCATAGCCACATCCAACATGGCCGCTTGTTAGCATGTTTGCATCCTAACCTTTATAGCCGTCAACACTGATCCTAACTTGCCCTGATGCTAACCTACAGCCTTTGGCCTACTAGCTCTTGGCCTGCTAGTTTAGCATGCTAGCTCCCCCTGTATGTATTGTATACTGTGCTAGTCACTAATTGCAACCTGGTTATACTGCCTATGCTATTCTATCCCTTACTACAGTATGCTATCATTTGTGCTATGTGGCTTGTTGCCCTGCATTACTACTCTAGCAGTTTAGCCTCCTAGGCTCTGTGTATTACTGTATATTTATTACCAGCCAATAGTATTACCATACTAGCACCGCTAACGCTACTATAGCCATTACTATTGTGTGTGTGTCTGTCTTGAATGTGGCAATAAACGTGTGTTCTGTGCACCGGCCTCCTACTGGTCATTTCTGTCTTCTTACTGGGAAGTCAGAAGTTTACATACACCTTAGCCAAATACATGTCACGATCGTGTTGACATGAATGAGAGGACCAAGGCGCAACATGATATGAATACATCTTCTTTAATTTATAACGACGAAGATGAACACGAAACACTTAAACCACACTAACAAAAACAACAAACGATCGTGAAACTTCAAACGCAAGTGCACACACAAACTACTTACGTCGACATATACATATACAATGAGCCACAAACAGCTAAAGCCTATGGCAGCCTTAAATATGGTTCCCAATTAGAGACAACCGAAACCAGCTGTCTCTAATTGAGAACCCATTCAGGCAACCATAGACTTTCCTAGAAAACTACACACCCATAGACACAGCTAGATACATACACTCAACACAAACCCATACACTACCACCAACACCACCTCTACCATATAAATACCCCCAAACACACACATACCCCATGTCACACCCTAACCTAACTAAAATAATAAAGAAAACAAATAATACTAAGGCCAGGGCGTGACAATACATTTAAACTCAGTTTTTCACAATTCCTGACATTTAATCCGAGTAAAAATTCCCTGTCTTAGGATCACCACTTTATCACCACTTTATTTTAAGAATGTGAAATGTTGGAATAATAGTAGAGAGAATGATTTATTTCAGCTTTTATTTCTTTCATCACATTCCCAGTGGGTCAGAAGTTTACATACACTCAATTAGTATTTGGTAGCATTGCCTTTAAATTGTTTAACTTGGGTCAAACGTTTCAGGTAGCCTTCCACAAGCTTCCCACAATAAGTTGGGTGAATTTTGGCCCATTCCTCCTGACAGAGCTGGTGTAACTGAGTCAGGTTTGTAGGCCTCCTTGCTCGCACATGCTTTTTCAGTTTTGCCCACAAATCTTCTATAGGATTGAGGTCAGGGCTTTGTTGTCCTTAATAAGCCATTTTGCCACAACTTTGGGAGTATGCTTGGGGTCATTGTCCATTTGGAAGACCCATTTGCGACCAAGCTTTAACTTCCTGACTGATGTCTTGAGATGTTGCTTCAATATATCCACATACTTTTCCTTCTATGTCATCTATTTTGTGAAGTGCACCAGTCCCTCCTGCAGCAAAGCACCCCCACAACATGATGCTGGCACCTCCGTGCTCCATGGTTGGGATGGTGTTCTTCGGCTTGCAAGCCTCCCCCTTTTTCCTCCAAACATAACAATGGTCATTATGGCCAAACAGTTCTATTTTTGTTTCATCAGACCAGAGGACATTTATCCAAAAAGTCCGATCTTTGTCCCCATGTGCATTTGCAAACCGTAGTCTGGCTTTTTTTTTTTTTTTTTCTTCCTTGCTGACTGGCCTTTCAGGTTATGTCGATATAGGACTCGTTTTACTGTGGATATAGATACTTTGTACCTGTTTCCTCCAGCATCTTCACAAGGTCCGTTGCTGTTGTTCTGGGATTGATTTTCACTTTTCACACCAAAGTATGTTCATCTCTTGGAGACAGAACGCGTCTCCTTCCTGAGCGGTATGACGGCTGCTTGGTCCCATGGTGTTTATACTTGCGTACTATTGTTTGTACAGATGAACGTGGTACCTTCAGGCATTTAGAAATTTCTCCCTAGGATGAACCAGACTTGTGGATGTCTACAATTTGTTTTCTGAGGTCTTGGCTGATTTCTTTTGATTTTCCCATGATGTCAAGCAGAGGCACTGAGTTTGAAGGTAGGCCTTGAAATACATCCACAGGTACACCTCCAACTGACTCAAATGATGGCAATTAGCCATCAGAAGCTTCTAAAGCCATGACATGATTTTCTGGAATTTTCCAAGCTGTTTAAAGGCACAGTCAACTTCATGAACATAAACTTCTGACCCACTGGAATTGTGATACAGTGAATTAATAGTGAAATAATTTGTCTGTAAACAATTGTTGGAAAAATTACTTGTGTCATGCACAAAGTAGATGTCCTAACCGACTTGCCAAAACTATAGTTTGTTTAACAAGACATTTGTGGAGTGGTTGAAAAACGAGTTTAAATGACTTCATCCTAAGTGTATGTAAACTTCCGACTTCAACTGTTTCTAAACCGTTTACGATGTATCTAAACTGTTTACGATGAAATATGTATATGCTTCTCAAATGGTGTAGTAGGATTTCTGCTATAGTCCTAAAATGGAGTTCTGCCCTAACTGCACAGCTGTGACGTGGGTGATTCCCCCTAAGCCCCTCCCTGTGGTCAGGCAGGAGGGCCCACCCCTGGAGAGGGCCAGTTGGTCTGTCCTGCTGCTGTCTGCTAGAACATTTTGGAGAGTAGATGACCCACACAGAACAGTGGGGAAAGATCCCTAATCCCCATGCCATATAATTCTGCTCAAAAGAGGATTACTCCCACAAATAGTCAGTCAGGCAGAAGAACCATCATCAACTAAATATAGGTCAAAGACTATCTGTCTTCATCATCACTGACCATTACTATAGTACCACTTATCCTCCTCCATTCACCAATCCCATTCATATCTGTCTGTTTAAGACTTAAATTAACACACACACCCTTAGAATCCTTGCACTGTGAAGGTTTGGTGACATCAGTAGGCATAACTGAAGCATCCAGTTGTTGGAACCGTCAACACAGGATCGATCAGCTTTGATTCCAACTGACCCAGTGTGTGTGTTTGTGGTTCAGGGAGGAGGCTCTCTGAAGTAGATAGAGCTAGGGGTTCCACTAGGCTCGTGGAATAAAGCTGTGTTTTATTATTGTCTGTGATGTAATTTTGTTGAGTTCAAATCATAAGCCCTGGCTGGTTTATATTTCTCCAGTGGCCATCCAACCTCCTTTGTATGCATAACCACTTTGATTATATCAGTGCGGCTGCATTTCATTAAAGGGCAGCTGAACTGAAACAGCGAATTCTCTGGTTGAAAACGGCAAATGTTTCATCGATAGTCAGAAACATTGATTCTAGTGTAAAAATGGACTACAATGTGTAAATAGACACATTTTGGCCATAAAGTCAGTATCATCCTAAATTGATACTTGCGGGATTTGTGGAAGCTGTTACATTCCTAAAGCTATTGGACATTTGAGGGTTGGGTTTTGGTTACGATCATGCCCACTAACATGGAATGTTAACACCTATGTGAGAAACAGCTGCACTGATTGTGTTCTATTCCAATTGTATGGCAGAACCTACAGACAGTGAGACAGACCAGCCCTTTATGGAGTGGCCACTTGATGATGTGTTTGATAGGGATCACACCAGTCTGCCAATGTTTTGGGCAAAATACAATTTTTGAAAATGCACACTTGTACCCCAAATGCCACCAAAATTCAAAACCCATTGGCGAGCATCTTGTGTCCCACCACAACCTGCTTTGTGACATGATTAACATGAAACACTGCCAGACAGACACACACCAGTAAAAGATGGTGAGAAAGTTGTAAAAAATAAAAACAACACTGAAGCACTTTATCACTTTGCTAGTGACTTAAAAAACTGATTTAGCTAACATGGCCGGCCTGCTCAATGTGCCTGCTAGCTACATTGTCAAACACAGAGATGGAGCTTACCAAGCTAGGTCTTTTTGTTACTGATAAGCAGTGTATAGCTTCTGCTTTATTTATCATATTTTGACAGCTTGCTGATGAAGTTGTAGACGTGTTCTCAGAAATCAGTCCTGCGCAGCAGCAGCTGACACGATACTGTCTGCAGTGAACTACCCGTTTTCATGCACATTTCTTTACTTGAGAAATACTGGGGGGAAAACACCTTACCTAAATCGAAAATTGCGCAACTAAGACCTATCCATTAAAGATTTCTTGATGTATCTTCATTAATTAACTTGATTCGTTCGGACTATTTTGAGGGCGAGATGTTGCTACCGTGGCTCAAGGGGGGCAAACAACAATAACTGCCTGTGTAAGATATAGTGAACATAACACACCCACATCGAACCATGATGCAAATATTGTTCTTCTTAATGAGCTGCAGAAAAACACGTGGAATCGTTGAGTTCGATCTTTAAACCTTATATAGATTGCTCTACCCACCACCTCAGGATTTTCTGCCATAGAACAGGGAGTGAATTTCCCATGCGTTTATATGCAGATGAGAAAATGCTGCATTGCTTGAGTGATGGTACCTCTCAGCTCCCTCTATCAGTGACTGGTTGTGCACTGTAAGGGAGGGCCCTGGAAGAATGGGATGAATGGGCCCTCTGGCTCTCTCTTTCCCTCCCTTTCTCTCTCATAAATCAGCCTGGACCCAGAGGAGTGTCTCTCTCCATTTTTCTGCATAGCCTGTCATCTCTCCTGGATCAACCGTCGCTAAACAGGGATAATGTATGCTTTACTACTGTGGGCTGTAGAACACACTCACACAGTGGCACTGTACCGCCTTCCCAACATATGATAATTACCTACAAACAGATGGCAGTTACCAGACAACACAGGCTCATTTGGCATCAACCCCTGAACACAGGATAATTAACACCCACCACAGTATTTATCATTAATTAACACAAGTTCATTAATATCCACGAATAAACGATGACCACTAAACGCAGTACAGCCAATTTAGATTACATATCCTACACTATACTAATAGTGTTTCTCTGTTAGAACACAATTAATTACCTTACCTAACTTTGAATAAATTTCCTGGTTCACAACCCTCTCTGCACACCACAAAAATAATTATCAGGGCTTGTGTCTGCCTCCCCTTGATCTAGCCCAGGGAATAGAGGGGGATGCTTAAAAACCCTAAAGGAGAACAAAGGATAACAGAGAGCTGGGTCATTCCACGAAATGAGTCCCTCTTTGCGTCCCTTTAATATTTTAAACAGAAATTGTGCACCAATATGCATTTTACAACCCTGTTATATTCAATTGAGTGCCCTTTAATATAGATCACATAGCGAATTCAATAAACACAGATTTTTTAGATGAATAAAGACTTGCTAAAGAGCCAAAATTCAGCATTTTGACATTTCCCTCCGTACACCCACTGTGACTTCCAGGAAAATGTAATTGTAAAGCTCTAGTTATGTTGTAGCTTTGACAAAGTAATTTCTGAAGATTATTATTTATTTAATTTGATTAGTGATTAATTTACTGTCTCTCATTCAGGTAAAGGTAAAAAAGGTAAAAAAGAAAACGATGTCCCTAACCTCTACAGGATCGATCCCCCACCCACGGGACGGTGGCTAATATAATATATGATTCAAATATAACAATTAGGCATATTTGGGCAGTCTTGATACAATATTTTGAACAGATATGAAATGGTTCATTGGATCAGTCTAAAACTTTGCACATACACTGCTGCCATCTAGTGGTCAACGTCTAAATTGCGCCCGGGCTGGAATAATACTTTCTCTTGCATTTCAAAGATGATAGTACAAAAAAAATCTTGTTTTTTTCTTTGTATTATCTTTTACCAGATCTAATGTGTTATATTCTCCTACATTCATTTCACATTTTCACAAACTTCAAAGTGTTTCCTTTCAAATGGTATCAAGAATATGCATATCCTGGTCCTGATCTACAGGCAGTTGGATTTGGGTATATAATTTTAGGCGAAAATTGAAAAAAAGGGGCATATCCTTAAGGTCAACCCTGTTACGATAACTGAGCTCTCATTTTAATATGGTGAAAATATTCCTTTAAACATATTTTTGCGGTTGTTATGGTCAACCCTGTTACTTTATTTGGCACTTAATAGGCACTTACTATAGTCGTTTGTTTATTTAACCTCTTGAGATGGGAAAGCATGTTTTTATTATGTTAAACGTGCTCTTTATGGCGGAATGTTAAAATTAGGTGAAGCGAAAAGTTTTTTTTCCACCAAGTTACACATTTCAAAAGGCACCGAATTGGTGGAACAACCCAGCTACCTGTCTGGCAACCATGATGGAAGCCAGGTGTCGAGGTGTGGGGGCGGGGTGTCTATTCTCCTGCTCTTTACACAGTTGAAAGGCACTGTGGCAGTCAAATGTATGACATCACCCACTGCATTCACTGCAATGGCTACACAGTAAGGGACACCCGCAGTCATTTACCTTCAACCACTACATGTTTAAGTAATGTATAAGTAATCTTTGATAACAATGGCAGCTCTTCCTAATACATTTTATGTCATGCTTGTCAAATACTACTAGTACAGTACCAAACGTACTTCTGAAACATGTTAGGAGAAACAGGGAGCACTCTCACAGGCCCTTCATTCTTATATCAAAACCACTTCAAAAACCTATTTTGAATCGTGCCCATGTCACTAGGATCTTGTTATAGCGTTACTCTGATATACATTGAGCTTACCAAACATTAGAACAAAACATCAAAGCTGGGACCGAGAGACTGAAAAACAGCTTCTATCTCAAGGCCATCAGACTGTTAAACAGCCATCACTAACACAGAGCGCCTGCTGCCTACATACAGACCTGAAATCATTGGCCACTTTAATAAATTGATCACTAGTCACTTTAATAATGCCACTTTAATAATGTTTACATATCTTGCATTACTCATCCCATATGTATATACTGTATTTTATACCATCTATTGCATCTTGCCTATGCCGCTCGGTCATTGCTTATCCATATATTTATATGTATATATTCTTATTCCATTCCTTTACTTAGATTTGTGTGTACTAGGTAGTTGTTGTGGAATTATTAGATTACTTGTTAGATATTGCTGTACTGTCGGAACTAGAAGCACAAGCATTTCGCTACACTCACATTAACTTCTGCTAACCATGTGTACGTGACCAATAACATTTGATTTGATTTGAACCCCTTACTAATATTGAATTGCACTCCCCTACACCCTTTTGCCTTCAGAACAGCCTCAATTCGTCAGGACATGGACTCTACAAAGTATCGAAAGCGTTCCACAGGGATGCTGGCCCATGTTGACTCCAATGCCTCCCACAGTTGTGTCAAGTTGGCTGGATGTTCTTTGGATGGTGGACCATTCTTGATACACACGGGAACTGTTGAGCGTGAAAAACCCAGCAGCATTGCAGTTCTTGACACCTGCTACCATACCCAGGTAGCCTAGTGGTTAGAGTGTAGTTGTTAGAGAGTAGTGGTTAGAGCGTGGTGGTTAGAGCGTTGGGCCAGTCACCGAAAGGTTGCTGAATCGAATCCCCGAGCTGACAAGTTAAAATCTGTCATTCTGCCCCTGAACAAGGCAGTTAACCCACTGTTCCTCGGTAGGCCGTCATTGTAAATAAGAATTTGTTCTTAACTGCCTTGCCTAGTTAAATAAAGGTTAAATGTAAAAAATCGAAATATCCCGTTCAAAGGCACTTACATATTTTGTCTTGCCCATTCACCCTCTGAATGGCAGACATACACAATCCATGTCTCAATTGTCTCAAGGCATAAAAATCCTTCTTTAACCTGTTTCCTCCCCTTCATCTACATTGATTGAAGTAGATTTAACAAGTGACATCAATAAGGGATCATAGCTTTCACCTTGATTCACCTGGTCAGTCCATGTCATGGAAAGAGCATGTTTTGTACACTTGGTGTATTCACTGCGCTAAGCATCCTGAGAGCATAACCCTTCATCACTAATGGGATGTAAGGATTGACCACCAGTGCCTGCAGCTCTTGCCCTGTTCTTGATTGGTAATCCCTATAATTATACAAGGCCATATCCCTGGTGATGTTATGGGGCGTGTGTGAGTAATGAAAGCTATGATAATGATGTGCTGCGTATCTGTGAGTCGTGTTAGCTCCCCTGTAGTGTCAGTGCCTTCTGTGTCCCCGTCTTAGCCTTCAGCCCTCATTACTCTGATTAATTACCTTGTACTGACTGACCTAGACCATGGGTAATGGCATAATAGTTACACCTGGGCCAACGTCTGCAGAGAACAGGGAGGGAGGGCGGGCTGGAACTCAATAGACAGTTCTCCCAATTAACTCTAGAAAAACAACTTGGGAACAAATGAATTGTATATTTGTATTATTTGTATATTTGTACAAATATATTTGTATATTTGTATTAGTTTTGTACATCCAAGTGGCTATCATCAATCCATGTCCACACCCTTTGTCAGAATAGTTGGCTGTGGATGGAATGTTTTCTTCTGAAAAATGGATATGGTTCATTAATTTTCCTTTGAATAAATGGGAAATTGTGGACGCGCTGAGGAAATGAAGGCTCTAATCACAAATGTCATTATAATCTCAAGGTTACAACACTTCTTTCAATAAATATTATTTTCAGACACCTCTGTAATGTTTAGAGAAAGTGACAAAGAAACTTCACACTGTTTTAATCTAAGTATTTCCACAATCATGAGATGGTAATGTTATAATGTGAAAATCAACAAACAAAAAAATGATCAAGATTCGTGAAATGCTGAAATACTGCAACCCCAACTCTACTGCATCAGAGCACAACCAACATCACAACTAGATGGAGAGCTTTGCAAGACTGAAAAAAAGGACTATTCAAAAATAGAATTAGAATACGAACAGAGAATAGTAACAAATCAAAAGTTGCAATAAGCTACAGGTGCAGCCCCACCGTAGGATGGTCTAAGTAGGAAATTGCTCATCTCATGACCAACTGTAACAGCACCGTCTTTATGTATCATAAAGTCTCCTTTTCGTTAAAAACTAACAATACATTAACATATGTATATAAATACCTGTTCACCTATCAATTTATCACATTATCTTTCTGGGGAGTCAGTGTTAAGTCATTCAGTGATGCTAATAGACTAACAGGACAAGAGGGAAATCTTCAAAGACACTGTATTATGCTGTAGCATGTTTTCCATATAAGTACACTGATATTCCCACAGCAGTTGTGTCATGGGGATCCTCTGTAAAATCAGCATGCAGAACTTAGTGTACACCCAGTGAGACCAACAAGTATTGATTTGCTTTTTAAAAACCCCTACAATAATCTCTGAGTTCAGCCAAGTTGTAAAAGCAAGGAAGATGGAATTTTGTTTACCTTCATCCTGGAGACCGGAGGACCCCTGCACGGCATTCCCTTTGTATTGGAGGGTCCTCCCAGTCCAGCAGAATGATGCAGAGAGAGAGAGAGAGAGAGAGAGAGAGAGAGAGAGAGAGAGAGAGAGAGAGAGAGAGAGAGAGAGAGAGAGAGAGAGAGAGAGAAAGAGAAAGAGCGCAAGAGAGCGGAAGAGCAAGAGAGAACAAGAGAGAGAGGGAGCAAGACAGAGAGAGAGCGGGCGAGAGAGTGAGTGAGAAAGAGGTGTAAGGGAGGGAGTGTGGTGTGGTGTGTGGAGCAGCGGAGTTTCTTGATGCAGTCTGGGTACTAGCTGAATGCTAATCAGATAGTGGAGGCCTTTCCCCAGGAGTGGAGGAGTGCAGAGCAGACTCCCTCCATATATCTTGTCAGGCTCCCTGCAACACCCACTCACAGCCAGGAACCAGCACAATCAGCACTATCCACTAGCTGGATCAGACTATAGACCCACCGCCAGCCTGCCTCTAACTCATGACTGGAGGGGCTGAATGTATCGTATGTTAGGTAGCCAGGCAACCTGCCCCAACAGAGCAAATCCTGCTGTATGGGAACAGACAGGATCCAACCAAAACCATTCACACTTCCATCAGCACACTTATATTTTCAACTAATCTGAAAATGGTATTGTGCAAATGAAAAATAAATACATCTACAGTATATTATCTAACTGATGTTCTAGCGGACAAACCCATGTTTTGTTGTATTACCACCTCCAGAAACCCATTGTCTCTGACTGCATGCAGTTCACAGCTAAATAATCTACCAATATCGACGTGACATTACACACTGGCTGCTGCCTGTCTAGGCTGGCGTCTGTCATGCATTATTGCAGAGCGCAGCTTGCAGCAGTCCTTTCATATTTTATGCAGCATGGGCAGACATTCCACCCCACACACCACCACCATACTAAAGAATGTAAATATGTGGAAATGTTTGTGGCACACCCCTTATCTTGTAATTTTTTATTATGATTCTTGGGCCAATTTCAACTGTTTTCCTGTTTATTACCATGTTATAGCCACTCTTCTGTAATGCAAAGTGTTATCAAAATAAGTTACATAGTGTAGTCTCTGAAAGAAAGACTGTTGTTTGAGAACAGATTCACTTCATTAACTTAAGGTGTATGCTGCCTTTTACACAAAAGATGAAATGTGTGCAGTCTTGTGTAGGCCCTTTTACAGTATTGCAGCAACAAACTATATTAGATTAATTGATCATGGGTTGACCACTTGAATAGAAGCAATATAAAATGTAATGTGGCAAGCCAAAAGATGTACATTGTGGTTTTTAAATTGCCCTTTGTTCATTCAGCCAAAACATCCATTGTAAATGTGTTTTAATTACTATGCCAACAGTGCCCTCTACTTGACAAATGAAGCAGTATTCTTTCACTGGTAATGGCCCCACCATCTGGATAAACAAAGTTTCATTTTATTTTACATATATCTACTTTGCAATGTCCAAAACTTGACGTATTTATATTGCTTAGAAATACCTCATATGCATTTGGCTTGAGAGGATTACCACTTCCAGGTCATGCAAAGTCCTAGCAATCGATCAAGTGTGGTCAAAGTAATGCTGATGCTAAAAGATTCCAGGGGAAAGAATCTCATTGTTGTTAGGGTCAGCATATTGTGAATGAACCCACATTAGAGATCCTGCAGGATTAGAGCAGCTACATTTAGATGTTTTATGACCTCTGTCTGTCAACCTCAGTCGTTACTGCCTATTGGTCTTGGCAGCAATCTCTGTAACACATATCACGGGAGTGCCTTCCCTGTAGGTCTGCTGCCTGGTGGGTCTTTGAAGGTGATATGCAATGGATTTCAGTAAGATGTTTTTCTTAAGTATCTGTTGAAAGTACACATTATTGCCTTTGTATAAGTACCATACTATAAAATGTATGATTGAAAAAACTACAATGCAATTTTATACACATGTACTCCGTATCAAGATGTAATCTAATCTAAAATCACTGGTGCAGTAACACAGAATCGACTTGTCGCTTATTTGTGTCCTAACGGGTCAGTGGCCCCCTGTGTCTCTCTCTATCCATCCATCCTCCCAGCCAGCCTACAGTAGCAGCGTCCAACAGCACCGCTGTTGTGATTCCCTCCACGCTCCTCCAACCCCAGCATCATGCCGGATGCAGCCCTGGACAAATGTGTTTCAAGCAGCCCAGCGTGACAGAAACCCGAGCTGCACCTCCTCACGCCCAGCCTCCATATTTATCTAACCTCTGGGTTTCTCACTGAAGAAGCAGGCGAGAGAGGAAAAGAGACAGCAGAGCATTCTCAGCCTAGAAAAACATTAGAGTTCTTCAAAGCCCACTGACACGTGGTAGCTATGGAACCAGAATGGACTCCAGGGACCCTGCTCTTATTTTGGGGGGAACGGTGGAGGAGAAGAGGGCGGAGGAGCAGGAAAAGGGGGAGGGAGAAAGGGAAGAAAATGGCAGAAAGAGCAGACACATTCACCAAAATAATATGACATATTGCATCATACTACAGCACACTAACCTGAGACTCTAAACTCTAAGACAAAAAGGTGCTATCTAGAACCTTAAAGGATTCTTTGGCTGTCCCCATTGGAGGACCTTTTGAAGAACCCTACACAGCGGGTTCTACATGGAACCAAAAAGAGTTCTACCTGGAACCAAAAAGGGTTCTCATACGGGGACAATCGAAGAACCCATTTGGAACACCTTTTTCTAAGAGCGTAGACTTTAATTCATGACCTTTTAAAAAGTATGCTATAACAGCAGCATCCAACATAGTGCTGCAGTCTTCAAAAGACAGACCTGCTTTCAAGCGGACACCCTGGATGAATAGACAATGGCTAGGAGGTACACTGTACACTGATGTTAGTGTAGTGCACTTTATATGAACTCAGAGGCCCCAAATCTATTAATCTAACCCTGTTCCTCCTCTCACACTCTCTCCTTCATCCCTAGTGTGCAAGACCAGTGTTCAAAGTTCATCACTCCATATAAAACCTAACCCTGTCTCTAAATTATGAAAACCTCAAATATGAACAATGTGCAGTACCCTACCTATACTGAGAGCCTCACTCCCATCTACATGCAGTGACCACACAGCACAGGTCAGGTCCACACAGATAACAATATTTCTTATCTGCTAAACCATTGAGGATGGGTGATCCACTTCCACTTTGTATTCTCAGAGTGACCACCAAGCATTCACACCATCTCTCCGCCAACGGGATGAATGACGTGTGTCACTGTGCACAAGTGGACATCAGTGAATGGTAGTGTGTGTGTGTGTGTGTGTGTGTGTGTGTGTGTGTGTGTGTGTGTGTGTGTGTGTGTGTGTGTGTGTGTGTGTGTGTGTGTGTGTGTGTGTGTGTGTGTGTGTGTGTGTGTGTGTGAACGGTGTTGTTTTAGCTTGGGAGCAGCTAAGCCTCTGTTTGCCCTCCTCTCCGGTTCCAAGAAAAGGACCAACGTGCTACTGGGTAGCTTGCACGCGGGCTGCTAAAGACCTCATTCTAGGACCTGCTGCTAGATCTACTGGTCATGCAGAGCAATGCATGGTTGCCATATCAATCACAGTGCTGCTGAGCCTATGTATTAATAGGTTATAGATATTAGTAAACCATGTCCCTTCGCATAGCCACTAGAGGTCCACCTTACCCACATGAAGTAACCTACATTATTGCCTAATAAAATGCAATGTGTTTTCCCTTAACACATAATGCTCTTTGGTTGCAAAGCATATTCTACTACAGTCTTATGCATTGATGCTGCCAAAAGGGTTTATGTGAAAATGACCAAGTTGACAACTTTATATACAGTTGTTTCATCACCTGTAATGTCTGCATGTCAAAATATGGCTTGCATAGACAGACACCCGTTACAATTCCGACGCCCACCCCATTATCTCAGGGGAAAAACGTCAACACAAACAGAACGTAATATTGTAGGGATGGCTGAATGACAGCTTGTTGGACCGGTGAGAGAAGACAATGGAACATAGTTCCAACTAAACCTCGTCTCCCAAGTGACGGTATAGCCCGCCCTCTGATGCATGCTTCGTGGACTGATTCGGAAGAATAGAGAGTTGTTGTCGTGAGCAACAAGTGGGTGCTCTGCGAACTATTTAGTAGGCCTACTGTATTGAGTACTAGCGGCCATTCATTACGCTGAGAAGAACGGGACTTTATATGAAGATTAGATGCTCAAGTGATCTTCTGGACTTCTCTCTGCAGATCAATTAGTACAGATAGGTGCGGTTTGTGTCCCGATAACTTGTGTTAGACTGAACAGGGGAATGCTTCGGAAAGAGGAAAGCACGCATTAAACACCACAAAGTTCGAGGTAAGATACATTGTAGGCAATAGCACGAGCTGAGTAAAAGGACAGTGTGGTTTTGAAACAACTCTCTTTGGTCTATTTTGTACAAGATACAACATTACATGTTTCAGATTAGCTATGGCACATTATAGCCGTTTTGAATGATCATCTACGGGTCTGCCCTCATGATAGTAACAATGTAACACATGTTGTAGTGACACGGAGGTGGCCTTGCTGGTTAGAATCCAAAGAATCAAAGCTTATTCCGTGGTAAATAATGCGGCACACCTCGGTAGTGGGCTACCCTGTCCCAGGCACCCCTCTAACTTCGGATCGGATTTAAATCCTAGCGGCCATCAAAAAAACATGGGGGATTGCACACCACTGTTGTGCCACTAAAAATGTGACCGGAATGAATAGAATGACCTCCTAAAAGTCATCCCCAGACCCCTGCCATATTAATAACATGGTTGCTTTGATGTAATTACATGTAACTGTGATGTTAGTTCATGTGGTTATTATTACTTTGGTTCAATAGCTATAAATTACCAAAGTACAGTAGCTATTATTGTTAGGACTAATGGTGCGCTGATTGTGGTCTGAAACAAACAGCCACATTGAATCAACTGTGACGTAATGTAACATGTATTAGTTCATTGCATTAGGGTTGTGATAATAACACATGTTTCTGAACAACATATTGTTCATTATAAGCCATCTGGGTGTTTAGAAAAATACGTTTATACCCAATGTGCAGTTGTAGCAGCAGTTATTAACATGCATACCTAGGCCAAGATATTGCTTTTTGCATGCCGCATCTAAATGGGTGTGGCCAGCGCTACCGACTCCTGTGCGACTTCTCTAAAGGGCTTGTGATTGGTAAAACATGCCAAGGCCTGGGAGCCAGCCTCCGGTACATGTTAACGGGGACTCATGGATTTCCTGTCTTGAGTTTGTTATTGTTTTGAATTTTTCTTTACTTTTAACCTCCCTCTGATTTCATACAGCCTTGAGTTTGTTGTTGTTAAGACTAGGAGCAGTGGAATTCCCAACGTATGCTGGGTGTTGGGTCTCCGTTTCCCACTGTAGCACCACCATGCATTAGAGATCACACACAGTTGGACTGGCTGTCTGGCACACATGCATGTTTTGTGTTTCCCCCTCAAGGCTCTATATCTGACTCATTTGCGCTAAGGTCTTGTCCTAAGGGTTTGGCCAATTGTCTGCAAGCTATGATGACTGTATTCATATAGGACTCAGGTATAGTGGTTCATAAAGACTGATACAGTACTTTGATAAAAGTCCTAAAATCAATCGCTGCACTGCATTCTGTAAATAGTGTGTCTTGTGTATGAAGCTCAAAGCAAAGCAGCCATTCTTGTGAAAAACTAAATCAGGGTCACACAGAGTGTTTCTTGGTTTTGAAACAAAAGTCTACACCTCACACACATGGTTATGAGCTTAAAAAAAGAAGACGCATGTACCATGTCAGATATGGAGTTTAAATATATTTTTGAGTTTGCATCCCAGTATTACACTTGATATACATCACAGAAGACTGAAATATAACAAAACTATTTGCCATAGAAACACCAGATTTTTGTCTGTTACATTTTTTTAAATGTTGATTAATTATGAAACTATGCAAGATATGAATAACGTTCCACCCATGAGGCCACTAGTCATTTGACTGCAGGACAGGGCTACATGTGTTTTGCAGCTCTGGAAATAGAACTGTCAAACAGGAGAAAGTGGTAGCTAACATTCCTTACAGTGGAATACTCTGTTTAATGAAACTTAAGTGGGTCCATCTGCCACTTACTGCCTGGGTTGGAATTTCAAATCCTTATGAGAGTGGTTCCTCACAGACCACAGGGCCTGCACAGATTGACCTGAAAGTTATTTCGTTGGGGTAACATTGGGGTATAGGGAATTATCCTGTCTGAGTTTTAGCAATATGTCTTGTTTTCTCGCCGATTTTATCACTCGCTGATCAAAATATGACCTTTTTCTCATTGAAGTGTGATTTTAAGGACTGAGCTGCTAAAGGAAATGGCGTCCTGTCATCTTGTCAGCAGCAGTAGAATAGTAGGTGTCCCCGGGCTGTCTAGAGGACATACAGCATACAAATCAAATCCATGGGAGGTCTTGGCATGTAATGGATGATTGGAGAATGCGCTCACTGCCTGAGTTTCCTCCATTTTCAATGTGGTAAGGCAACATTAAGGACCTCTATGAACATAGTAGTGGGCCCCACAGGCCTTTCTGACTAAACACCCATGACGTACCAACTGGGTAACCTGGTAGAGAGTGGACCAATGACACAGAGGGAGACCATACCATGCTTCTGAATCATCAACACCTCTGGGGATAGTTTTTTATATTTCAGTTTTTCAATCTTAATAAACTTTCATCTGTTCCTGTGGCTGTTGGGCTGTTTCACAGGGAAGTGATCTTTTGAGCGCAGAGCTCAGTGGCCTATGCTGTCTTCCCTGCCCAGTGATTTGTTTTGTCTTCACTCCCCTTATATGCCTGTGGTTTTGCTGCTTTGTAAGCATGGTCACAATTCCAATCATTCCTGCTTTTCCGGTTTTAAGCTTCTCTCCGACTTCAGAAGTGGTTTTCCAGTGCCCAACTGTCTCGGTGTGATACGCGGCATGCCTGTCTTAGTGCTAACTGCCCCTCGTGAAAGGTTGCACACAGAACTGTTGTCGCGCCCTCAATCGCAGCGCACATTTCTTCCAACAAAGGGCAGGACAATAGAAGGACAGTACTTCAGATGGAAGCTGTGTTGGAAAATGTTGAAAACATGATGGCAACAGATCTATTCATAGCACTGAGTCAAGTATGGATTTAGCTAACCAAATTAGGCTTTTTTTGTGTTGAGTCATAGTGTCTCACTTGGACTGTACAATGTGTTCTAGTGGAGGACATTGATTGCAAACAGATAGGTCTACCTCGGACATTTTGCTGCGTCGAATTAAACTCTGCACTTCCGGGATCTGCTTGATTACTACAGTATCATCATAATAAACATGAATAACTCTGTCCAGATCCTCTTTATCAATCTTTAATTTCTAGCATTCTAACTACAGCTGGGTTTACAGAAGTGCCCTCAACTGTTCAGAAGGGAGCAGGTGTTAACCAAGCCAAGTCTGCTCCAGAGAAGGCAACCAACAGCACATGTCCCAGACACTCCAGTGCTGTTGACACACCTGCCTGTGGCTGGCCTGCTCTCCCCCTCTCCCCTGTGACATCACAGCATTTATCTCCCCCTCATCACCATCGACATATTTATCCCTTCTGTAAACAGAGTATAGTGCGGCCTGGTCGGCCAAACACTCACACAGGTTCCTCTGGAGTCAGCGCCTGCTTCAAACACTGCCTGGCTTCACTGCCTGGTTCCTTTTTTTGTTTGCTTGTTTAATGGGGAAGTTAAGTCTGCATTCGATATGTGTATTTCAAATACAGTAATTTCCGTTGAGGTTTTTGTGTAAATGGATGGAAAACAAGTCATGAAAATCACTCACTCAGACCTGCCAGTGGCCAGAGTTTTAAAGTGCAAAGATACTGTCAAAGCAGAACCTTGCCATGAACTTTAGTGACCTTTAGTAACCCCTGAGAGGAAAGGCTCTTCGTCCTCCTTTCCGACTTGTCATCCCTTGTATGAGTTTATCCCACATCTGCACTTATAATGACGATGTGCCTGCGTGTGAGGAGAGCAGCAGTGTGCTAGCTGGGCCTGTCCTATCCAGGTCCACATCATTACTGTAGCCTTCACCTCCATCTGCTCAGCCTCTATCCACCTTTGTCATGCACTGCGGCGGTGGGGAGGGGAGGGGGGGATCTCTGTAGCTAACATGAAACTACTTAGTCCTAATGTAATCATAGGTCATGATATATTTGAGAGAAAATAAAGTCGTGTTGAAAGGGGTTGTTGCTATTAGTTAACAGTGTCCCTTTTGTAGCCAGTGTGCAGTGAACCCCGTAGACATGCCCATGTCTGTTGTGTTATCAGTAATAACACTCATGTTTCTACTTTTCTTAAAGGTTAGGTCAGTAAAGAGCAGTTTCTTTGTTGTCTTTTTGATTTGGTATGATATGAATTCACTACACCCACTTTGTTATTTAATCTGCAGCAACACAATTTCATATTTTTACAGTATAAATATTTTTATTGATTTTGGTGTCTTTTTGGGTATGTCCATTAGAACAGAGGCCATATTTAGCGTTTGGGCGTGGGCATGGGCTTAGTAAGAGATTTCAGATTACTCTCCTCACAGGAAATGGCTATGTGTTGATAATTACTTTTAATTAGCACTATTTCATGGTCCACTGTGCATCATAGTCTCATATCAGGAGTTTGGAGTGTTTAGTCATGTCCTTCTGGGAAGTCAAATCATTCATCCAAATGACCTTTGTACATCCTGTGAACAACATTGGAGTTAACTACTGATGTGGACAATAAATGGATGTTTAAGCCTTGGTTAACTAGTAATGAAGATACAGTGTAAATACCGTGGCAGGTTTGTACAATAGGCCTTTTCAGGGCCTGATAGGCTGGTTTGATAAGATGAACCAGCAGCAGGTGATAAAACATCCTCTCCTCTCGTTAAAGATGTAAGACTGCCCTCTACTCCAGCCTTCAGGTATTATGGTCTCAGTCAGGACCCGTAATAGAAGATTGACCTGTAATAGAACATCTTTCTTTCTTTAGCCTCTCTTTCCCACATCTCATTAAGCCACATTAAGAAGGCAGACAGACAGGCAGACAGACAGGCAGACAGACAGGCAGCCAGGACTCAGTTTGGGGCACCATGTTATGGCTGGCTGACACTTGTATCAGTTACTAGAAGCTTTTAAATTCTGATACCAATGTTTTATTTTTGACCTCAGACTGATGACAGTCAGTGTAGAGAGGTGGATGGGGATTGTCAATCCGGCCCCCTGCCTGCATGTCTGTGCTTCTCTGTCTATCTGTGAATGAGTTGCAGCTCTCTGTCTTTCTGCCAGAGTGTTGCCTATGGAGCGGCCTAGCTGCCCGGGACTGACTGGGAGGAGTGTCATTGTGTTATCAGGCTGGGTTTGTTTACAGACAATACTGCACTAAGCCCTGTCTCTAAAACCTCACTCCTCACACTCCGGGTCGGCCCGCTGTGCACATTGATTTGGTTCCCTATATCTGGTTGTTGTGCTGCAGTGTGATGGTGTTACTGTCATAGTTGTGGTGGATGGAGCTGAAGGACCCTTTCTCCTGCTAGAACCAGTGGTTATACACATCCTGGTGGGGAGCTGCCGTTCCTGGGAAATGATCTAGCAAAATGTCATTCCTGTGTAGAAGGTGATAATGAAGTTATGACGTTTACCGCTCTTTGACCGGACAGGTACTTTTTAAAAATGCATTTGAGATTTTACAACTAGGCTAAATGCAAATGAAGAGCTTTGTTTTTCACAAACAACAGGCCATATTCTGATTTAGTTCACTACTTCTTTTCAATAGGCCAGTCTTCCTGCTTGGCTAAATGTATCGCTCTTGGGACAGGGTTTTCCTCTGTGTTTATCGGAGCAGAATGGTTGCTAAGAGCAAGGCTCAAGTTAAAGCCTGGAAGTTTAGTTTCAGGGAAAAATGTGTCTCTCCCTCGTGTCCTAAATTTTCTCATCCACAAATGTTTGATTTCCTGCTGTGGAGGGAGTCTCCTGATGGGGGGGTTGTTTTGTGCAGACTGCAGAGAAAGGCTGTGTCAGCTTCACATAACTGCTCATTAAAACAAGTTGTGGAAACCTGGACCCCCCCCCCCTGGGTCTGTGAGTTGTTCCGGCTCTGCTTGTCGGTCACAGCTGTATCTGTGGAGGTAAAATGTTGTGGTATATATCCTGATATATATTAAAGGAGGGCACAGGCAGGCTGATCCTCTCATCCAATAGCAACCCTCTATTGCTCCTCGGTCCTGCCTTGAGGAAAACCGCTGAGTGTTACAGCAGGAGAGCTATGTTTTGGATTGTTTTAACTGCAGTTTAAATCAGGGGCTGATTCTTGTCTTAGTTCCCCCACCTCCTCTAGCTTCCCCAGAGTCTCGCTTTCTTTAGTGCTCCTCACATGCATGAAAACCTCTCAACAGGCTCTTAGCAATCTCTGTATTTGGGCACCGCCATCTTCAGGGCCAAGCTGTTATCAGGCCCCTTAAATGCTCTGTCTGCTCTGAGTGTTCTCCATCCTTGGTATGCATTCCACCAGAACCTTTCACTGGTTCAGAGCAGCCACTCAAATGCCAAACCTTTTTAAGAAGGTTTACTTCAAAAGATGTCTCAGTTTATTTTTACAGCACGTTATAAACTAAAATTGTTTTTTATTTTTTACACTGAATGCCCGCCATATAAACATGAATCTTTAGAGATGAGGTGAGCCGTTGAGGGGAGCATTAACCGGGCCTCTGGTTAAACTTCCACTCGATCATACCACCCTCCTGACCTGAACACATGCCTGTACCCCACCCCCATCAGAACACACACAGTCACACACAGTCCCTCACCCCAAACTGAGAAGGCTTGTTTAGACAGATTTAAACACAGCGAGCGTGGGGCTATTTCTGCTCGACTCTTATCTCCGTGGTAACTGGCTGTTTCGTGTTTTTATGGGGCTATTGATGTGAGGACTGATTAGACACTATTGTTTTACAAAACGCACACACAGCGCAGCGAGATGAATTACCAGTTGTTGGGTAATTTTGAAGACATTTAATGTATCTGAAACCACTCTTGGCCTTTTTACATCATAATACCAACCCAGCTGTAGCCATAATATATTCCCTTCTGATTTGCCAGCAGTTCAGTTCCCTAACCCTCGGAATGACTTGGGCTCCAATTAGAAATCCCGGGGATTGACTTGCAGCAGGGATCTCCAAACAGTCAGTTATAATGTCCGAGCTGTTTTTGTTTGTCTGTCGGCATGGAGACTTCAACAATGAGACAGCTGATTGGTTGAGCTCCATGATAAGTGAAGTGCAATGTTCCCTCTAAGCTGCAGACTGCCACACAGAAGAAATATCAACCCGTGCAGAGAAGCAATTTTCAAGAGTTTTCCCCTTTAGTTAACACCATCAACGTTTCGCTCAACTGTGGGAATTGTGCTCGAATTAACGCAATATTAGCCACTTTCAATTAAACATTCTGAAACAAAATTAATTATTCAAGATTTAGTATGCAAAGCTAACTGTGCGTGATATTTTCTTGTAGGCAAAGCGCATTGGAGTAGGATTCTTTGCATTGACAGGCAGGACTGCTGCAGATTAGAGCTGCAGTAGGCCTTTATGCTAATAGCCGTTGCCATATATGGATCTATGCCATTCACTTTGAACTGGACTGTGTTTATAGCGGAGTATGTGAGCAGAGTTGAGTGATCAGAAATCCCGCTCAAGCGGTGTTTGCCCAAATGCTCAGGCCAACTGCTCCACTAAAAACCACTCCACGCTCACAGGGGAAAAAACTGCCGCTCAAAATGGAGATTAAAATGAATTAAAATCACAATTTAACTAACACCCATCTATTTTTGTGACTACCTGGACCTACCATTTGGTTTTTGAAGTATTGAAACCAAACCATATGATTTGAATTGAAAGTATTTGAATAAACTTGAAAAGGTGAATGTAAGAAGGGCTCATCATTTCAAATAGGATACATGTTATATTAAACAGCATATTAACAATCTAAATAGACAGGGAGCCTAAGAAGGAACTACAATATTTTAGGCTATATTATTTCAATTATTTCAATGCTATAGCCTACAAAGAAATGCATTGTGAAATACATTGGCGAGTGCAACACACTAGGCTGGTAGGGAGTCAGGGACATTAAGCGCTCAGCATTTCAACAACATTTTGTTGTATTAAATCATTATAGTCTATAACTTGCGCACATAGGTTGTGACTTACTTAAGCAGTAAGGCACGAGGGGGCGTAGTATATGTCCAATATACCACGTCTAAGGGTTATTCTTATGCACGATGCGAAGCGGAGTGCCCAGCCCTTAGCTGTGGTATGTTGGCCATATACCACAAACCCCCAAGGTGCCTTATTGCTACAATAAACTGGTTACCAACGTGATTAGAGCTGTACAAATAAATGTTTTGTCATACCTGTGGTATACGGTCTGATATACCATGGCTATCAGCCAATCAGCATTCAGGGCTCGAACCACCCAGTTTATAATTAGAATTAAATACAAATTAAACAAAAACATCCTTATTAGGTTCAGTATACAGTGCCTTTGAATACTTAAAAAAAAAAAAGTGTTTTGCCAGAGTCTGTAGCTTCAGGTAAATGCGATGGTGCCTGGAGAGCAGGCCAGCAGCAGAGAATATCCTCTGCGCACCTGCAGAGCCACTGGGGATGCTAAACACCCTTTTGGTCACTCTTGCCAGGCTGGGCAGGGATGCAGAGTTGTTATTTCTTCTATACGTAGGCCTCAAGGTTTTTAGGCAAAATAACCCATTCAAAACGGAAAGCTCCTTGAAAGTTGGAAAAGCCAGGCCTATTGGGCCAAAATCAATTATGGCTTATTGTATGGATAATATAACAAACATGAAGGAAACTTTTAAGAGATCAAATTTTTTGTTTATAAAAACTTTGCAACAATGACACACTTATAAAAACTTTGCAACAATGACACACTACCCACCTCGTTCCTTTCTTTTAGCATGTGCATGCAGTAAGTACACCATCATGCTTTGGGGATAGGTGTTTTTTCAGATTCCACAATGATTCTTTAGTTGTGGACTCTACATTACTGCACTCCCTCTCTTGCTCTTGGTCCTCCTCATCTTTGTAAGTCACCTTGATTTTGCAGCTGTGTGTTCTATCAGTTTCTCTCTGAAAATATTTATATTGGAGTGGGCGAGGAGGCCGACGCATCAGCCTTCGGGAATCTCACTCCAGCTCCGATCCTTGTCACATACTCTGATTTTTAAGCATTAGTGGTCTCAAATAGATGCGCATGTTTTGATATCAAAGCCAGAGCTGCATCTACCCACCTGTGCACATTTGTTCATATTCTTTGCTAGTTAGTGAGTTATTAGCCCAGTTATAGGTCGTTTCTAGTCAACAATTAGGGAGTGGTTGCTTCCTGCAAGAGCGCAAAATGTGTGTATTTCTAGTCATCTTTGAAAAGCGAGTCAGGTAAAGAGCTTTTTTTTAATGTCTTATGGAATGTAGGCCTACATTGAACAACACACATTTGCTGCCTCTGACAGAACAGCTATTTGTTAAAATGTTATGGGATTCATTTATCTCCATAGTTTTTTTTATTTTAGTCCACTCTGGTAGTCCTACATGATGATCAAATAGTCACAGCAGCCTACTTGGCCACTGTTAACCTCTACAGGATCCCCCCCCCCCCCCACCACCACTGCGCGGGATGGTTAAGCTAACGTAGGCTAATGTGATTAGCATGAGATTGTTAGTAACAAGAACATTTCCCAGGACATAGACAAATCTGATATGGGCAGAAAGTTTAAATTCTTGTTAATCTAACTGCACTGTCCAATTTTCAGTAGCTATTACAGTGAAAGAATACCATGCTATTGTTTGAGGAGAGCGCACAGTTATGAACTTGAAAATGTATTAACAAACCAATTAGGCACATTTGGGCAGTCTTGATACAACATTTTGACCAGAAATGCAATGGTTCATTGAATCAGTTTAAAACTTTGCACATACACTGCTGCCATCTAGTGGACAAAATCCAAATTGCACCTAACCTGGAATATTACATTTTGACCTTTCTCTTCCATTTCCAAGATGATAAAAAAAATGGAGATGTTTTTTTCTTTGTATTATCTTTTACCAGATCTAATGTGTTATATTCTCCTACATTAATTTCACATTTCCACAAACTTCAAAGTGTTTCCTTTCAAGTGGAATCAAGAATATGCATATTCTTGCTTCAGGTCCTGAGCTACATACAGGCAGTTAGATTTGGGTATGTCATTTTAGGTGAAAAAAAAAGGGTTAGATCCTCAGGAGGTGTATAAAACTGTAACTTAAAATGGGTACAGCCTCAGTGTTCACAGTAAACACATTTTCACAATAATCAAGTTTGTGCTCGGCAAACCTGAAATTTGCTCAGTGCTCCAAAAGATTTGCTCAGTGCTCCAAAAGATTTGAGGAAACTTTGGTGACATGCAGTCTCTGTCCTGTCTGTCCCCCCCCCCCCCCCCGAAAAAAGATATATAAATGTTAAATTGTTTTTTCCTCAATGATTCTGGTGGTCGGTATGCTCAAAATCCCCATATTTGCTAAAACTGCATCAAAACCTCAGGAGGGCAACAGGCAACATTGCCGATTGCCGTATGCAGTGCCTACCTTCCCCTTCATTGAAATGCATAAAAATAGTTGGTGCACATGCGCATTCCTGACTCCTACATTCATTTAATTGAGCGATTTCATATTTTGCGCATGCGTGTAGCCTTAAAAAGGTTGGTCGTCAGAGATACTCGGCTCTTCCTCTCAGTGGTCATGGGCGTCTCTACATAGTTTGACGCTGGCATCCCCTGAGTGTCAACTAACATTAACGAAGCTAGCTTCCCACTGGTTGCACCAACGTTGTTTCCACGTAATTTCAACAACAAAAAAAAAATTGATCAAATGACTTTGAATCAACGTGGAAAACGGATTGGATTTGCAAAAAGTCATCAATGTAAAGGATTTTTATTTTTTTTTGACGCGACTTTGAACATAAATCCAATAACATGGTGAAATGTTTTGTTGATTTCACGTTGAATTCACGTTAGCTGAACCAAATGTAAATCAAAACTAGAGGTTGAAATGACGTCTGTGCCCAGTGTGTAGTTAGCATAAACAATAACCTGACAAAATGGATATTTGCACCTCAAACAATTTCCCCTTCATCCAGAAAAGTAGAAGAATGGATTTAATTTACATTTGCAATTAGCAGGTCACAGGTGAATGAACATGAGAATAACTGGTTTATTACAAATGTGTAAAACATATGTAACTTGCTCTATCATTAACAGGACCACAAAATACACATTTAAGCTCTGTATACTGTAGAAAAGAGAAGAAGCTTCGTAACGATATCCAAACTCTCTGATCAGTTGTTAAGAGAGAATCACAGAAGTTTGCCGTCATTTTTCAGCCCGGCGCCGTTTGATTCTGCTTGCAGCAACGCAAGTGCCACTGTAGAATACATTGTATGTCTGTCTGTTATTTGGTGCGTGTGTGTGTTAGAAAGACGACCTTGCTATTACCTGGGTCACAGTGGTGCCAGTGGTATCAGGTAAGGCTAGGGAGTCTACTTTCCGAACAGGAAAGTTTACATGAACTGTTAGCTGCTTCAATATCTCTTTGAGTGACAGACAGACGCTAGTATAGCATTAAGTAGACTGTGAATCCCACAGTCTATGGTAAACAAGTGTAATAGATAAAAAAGTTATTGAATGCATGAAACATTATTTGCCAAAATTGGAAACTTGTCATGGTAGAGTATATAAGCTGGAGAGCTATGAAGGTGTTCAGTAGAGCTGGTATTTCCCTAGTGAATGGTTCCTTAATGTAACCATTACGTAACTTAATGGTGTGTTCCTACCGCATGACTGCTTGTTCATAGAGACACATCCAGGCTTTGATTAAGAAAAACACAAATAGCCCATATCCTTTGTCATGCCTGTTTTCCTGCATATTGGTATAAGCTACGTAACCAGTTGTGTAATGCTGCTATCTATCTGCCTTCAGGGGATGACCTTAGCTGCACATGACCCCTGACCTCTCAGAGGGCCTGACTGGCCAGTACAAAGGCTTTCTCATGTTCCAGGGGGAAGTCCCTTAGAGACTGTCCCACATGCTACATCCTGTTGGTGCCACAAGGGGTGTGTGTGTGTGTGTACGTGCACCAGCCCTCCATGTACTGTTATCCCTCTGAGTCAGCTCTGTAGCCACACACACACACGCACGCACGCACGCACGCACGCACACACACACACACACACACACACACACACACACACACACACACACACACACACACACACACACACACACACACACACACACACACACACACACACACACACACACACACACACACACACACACACACACACTCACAGAGCAGCTCATAGATTACTGCACCTGTACATAGCCCATCTATAATTTAGCCCAAACAACTACCTCTTTACCTACTGTATTTATTTATTTTGCTCCTTTGCACCCCATTATTTCTATCTCTACTTTGCACCTTCTTCCACTGCAAACCAACCATTCCAGTGTTATTTTTTACTTGCTATATTGTATTTACTTCGCCACCATGGCCTTTTTATATTTTTATTTATTTATATATATATTTTGTTTGCCTTCACCTCCCTTATCTCACCTCACTTGCTCATATTGTATATAGACTTATTTTTCACTGTATTATTGACTGTATGTTTGTTTTACTCCATGTGTAACTATGTGTTGTTGTATGTGTCGAACTGCTTTGCTTTATTTTGGCCAGGTCGCAATTGTAAATGAGAACGTGTTCTCAATTTGCCTACCTGGTTAAATAAAGGTGAAATAAAAAAAAATAAAAAAACACACACACACACACACACACACACCGAGTTCAAAACCACCGGGAAGGGGACATTGACATCCAAACTATTTCTGCAGGCCCTTGTGAATGAGCATCAGCCCCTGTAGCTCAGATTGTTCACGCATTCCTCCACCGTGACGGAGGCATGCACATATAACAGCATGAGAGTCTCCACCAGGGCTCCAGCCTTGCTCTGACACCAGGATACCTCATAGCTGCCATGCTTTTCATATAATTACTACGTGTGCAGATGACGGAGGGTTAAAGCTAATCAAATGTAATGTAATGAATGGGTTAGCATTAGCCAGCTAATCCGTAATCACCTTATCCTATTTCAGGCTTCATGTCATTCATGGTGCAGTCTTAGCATCATCCACATCCACACAATAATATCCTTCCCTGGTAATTGTGTGGTGCAACAGGGAATTGGCTTACCTAGGCTGGAACTACACTACATTAATGCTGTCTCTTCTCTCTAGACTTACTATTAGGGTCCTCCCTCGCCTTTGATTAGCGGTATGTTAGTTGTGAGCCAGAACTGTTGTGCTTGATGATTTTATTAAGAGGAGACAGTTTAAGTGCAGTTAATTCCCCCCTAACAGAGACCAGAGAGCCGAGGTAGAGCTGAAGAGTGTGTTTTGACGAATTTACTCAGACTAAGCAAATGGGTGTTTGGCTCTGGCCTTAGCTGCTGAACTCACAGTTCTCCACACATTCTGGGATTGACCATAGTTCTCCATTTTTGTTTAGTGGAACACTCTACTTCTAGGTTTCTAACCTGACAGACTTTGCAACCTGCCCAAACAATCCGTGTTGCTGCTTTGTATTTCAGCAGATAGCGAAAGGAAGTTAAACTCACTGACCTAGTTCTTGTTGCGGACCAGCTATTCTTTCTACCACACTGAGGTATGTGTCCTCTGTTTACTGATTACCCATCCAGTTCACCACCACCACCACAGTCCATCAAACTAAAGTTCTTATGAGGCCATTGAGGCTGTGGTTGCAGAGCAAATCAACTCCACACACACGCCTCTCATCCACACAGACTGAGACAACAACCCGAGGATGTACACAAACACAGAGTTAATATGTTAGTTGTGTCGGGGTTTGTCAGACTGCCCGCTCCTTGTCGTCATTATCACCAATAAGCACTCTCTAGCCCTTTGCTAAAATGTTTTCGAGCGCAGAACGAGTCACTGGTCCTTTTTTAATGCCGTCGCTAATTTTTGGGATGAGAGACTGCAAAACCAAAAGTACAAGCATAATTGTTGTGTTGACAAAAGCATTGCTTGCATAACTGTAGCAGCCATTTTGATTGAAAACAGTACTGGTTTGCTTGGGCTAAAGGCTTCTGTGTTCTGTGGTCTATTGCGCAAAAACTGCAGCCCGTTGCCCAGCCAGGCCCTCTCCCCTCTCTCCCTTTGAAGATCAGAGGATGTTGTTGCTTAATAATGGGTCTTTTTCTAGATATGTAGAATGATCCCCAGGCAGTGCTCCGTCATGCACCATAGGTACCCTGGCCTGTTTTTAAGGATTAATCAGGGGACATACGACTAATGTGAAACATGTTACAGTGTTTCTTGATACAGTGGAAATCGTGCTGCTATTGTACGCTATCATCACACTCTTGTTCTAGCTATACTGTATGTGCTATTTTGACGTAGTTTTAACTTCAGGATTTTTGAACAAAAAGATTCTGCATGGTACACTCTTAGAAAAAAAAAGGTGCCATCTAGAACCTAAAATGGTTCTTCGGCTGTCCTCATAGGAGAACCATTTGAATAACCTTTTTTGGTTCCAGATAGAACTCTTTTGCATTCCATGAAGAACCCCTTTCTCAGAGGGTTCTTCATGGAACCCTTTTCTCAGAGGGTTCTTCATGGAACCCAAAAGGGTTCTACCTGGAACCAAAAAGTGTTCTCCTATGGGGACAGCCAAAGAACACTTTTGGAATCCTTTTTTCTAAGCATGTAGAGTGTGAAATTCTGAAAGACACGCTTGGCTAGCATCTCCTTTCCTCACAGCTTTTTGACAGCCAGGGGATGTCCAGATGCTTTATAGGTCAGAGTTCAAGCTCTTTGTGGGAGTCAGTCAGTCGGTATATAGGGCTGTGTGTGTCCGTCCCTCTGTCTGGCTGTGAGGACTTAGAGCGTCAGGGTGAGATCAGTGGGTATAATTAGAGGCAGTTGATTATCCCTCTCCCGTCTGTATGTCTTACTCCAACAGTAGCCCATTTACTGAGGAAATAACTAGAAACTGATCCAGGAATAGAGAGCATGACCTGCCCCATGATGGATGCCCCCTTACTCCTCCTGATTTATTCATGATGCTGAGCTGACTCTGAGCTTCCTGTTGTCCATACCCCCTATTTGGACCCCCACTTCCTGTTCTGTCCTGTCCTCTCCCCAATTAGAATAGTGTTTTTTGTGGGGGTTTTGGAGCCGACCAAATGTACAGGTCGAGTTTCAGCGGTACCAGAGAGCTAGCCAAGGCACACAAATCCCCCCCCCCCCTTTTTTGTGAATGCCTTAAGAAATTGATATGGTGTGGAAAACCTCAACCGTAATGCTGATTCTGCAGTTCGCTGCTACAGTCGCTCTCCTGGCCCATCCTAGAGGGGGTTTTGTCTCTTTTTGCTGTTTCTTTTCCTTCGTCATTCTCAATCTCCCCTCTGTAGCCATGTTCAGCAGTACACTGTTCACCACTCTGCCTTCCTTCCACCCTCTGTCCCTGCCTGGTCCTGGCTGCTGGTAGAGATGCTCCTCGCTGATGGAGATCACTTCACTGCTCAGTAGGTGGAGAAGATGATGATGTATTTGGACCAAGTTACATGTTAAACCAGCACCTGCTTAGTGTGAGGCCAGCAGCAGCAGGCCAGGCTGTCTGGTTTCTGTCTGGGGCTGAGGGCTGGCCTGGCGCTGAGGCTGGGGATGAAGTTGGAGCCTAGACCTGGGGATAGAGCTGGGGCTGGGGATAGAGCTGGGCTTGAGGCTGGGGCTAGAGCTGGGGCTGGGGATAGAGCTGGGCTTGAGGCTGGGGCTAGAGCTGGGGCTGGGGATAGAGCTGGGGCTAGAGCTGGGCTTGAGGCTGGGGCTAGAGCTGGGGCTGGGGATAGAGCTGGGGCTAGAGCTGGGCTTGAGGCTAGGGCTGGGGCTAGAGCTGGGCTTGAGGCTGGGGCTAGAGCTGGGGCTGGGGATAGAGCTGGGGCTAGAGCTGGGCTTGAGGCTGGGGCTGAGGCAGAGCCTGGGACTCAGGGTGGTTGGGGTTAAGCTAGGACTGGGATGTGAGCTTTGACGAGAGCAGGGGTAGAGTGGGGCTGGGGCTTGAGCTGCAGAAGTGGCTTATAGAGTGGGGGTTGGGCAGAGTTATGGTCTGTGTAGTTGTGCTGGTGGTTGTTGAAGGGAATTATAGCTGGAACTTTGACTTCACAGTGCAGGATTAGCGAGCCCCTCTATGTGACTGACCGGCACCTGCAAGACTGCAATTCAGTTTAAAGTCTGTTTAAATCCGTTTTTCATTTTGTTGGTGGACATGGGTACACCGTGTGACTTGAGACTCAATAATCAGATTGCCTCTTTAAACTTCCCCCTGCAGAATGTGACTTGAAGCTGATTTCTAAACAATAGTGGGGGTGGATTATCATCTTAAGCAGACAGAAGGTGGACAAGATAACAATAAGTAGGATGGGTTTTCTATTTACTCAGCTCTAGGCTCCCATTGAGCGGTTGCTTCACAGATGAAATGGACGCTGTAATGTATTGACAAGGGCGGACATTTTCCCCAATGACACAATAAAGAGGTTAGTTGTGACTAGTTCATTGTTGTTGTTGGAGTCTGAGTAAGGCCTAGTGTGTGGTGCCGGGATGTTTTAATGGCCGGGTAGAGCTGGTTAGACCCCAACGCCCTGTTACAGGTGGGTATCATGGTCGGCAGCTCTCGGGAGATTCTCCAGCATGGCAAGGGCGAGCGTTGGGCCAGAGCGTTGAGCCAGAGCTTTGGGCCAGAGCGTTGGGCCAGAGCGTTGGGCCAGAGCGTTGGGCCAGTAAACGAAAGGTTGCTGGTTTGAATACCCGAGCCGATAAGGTTAAAAATTGGTCGAATGGCCATTGAGTAAGGCACGTAACCCTCATTTGCTCCATGGGCACCATACTACTGTGGCTTAGCCTGTAAAACACATTTCACTGCACCTACCTGGTGTATGTGACAATAAAACAAATAGGACACTGTCTCAGACCTGCTCTGTTCTCTCAAAACATAAACCTGTGGTGAGGCGTGTTTCTGCACAAAAGCAGGCAGCCTCAAGCGTGTTTGTGTGGTTTTATGCATTGATCAAAGATAAAATAATAACTGGTCCAAGTTCAAAGTGAGTTCACAGTACATGATGAAATAAAGTTAAAGAGGAAGTAAGTATTGCAGTTGGAAAAGTAATGTGACTGTCTCCTTAGAACATATTCATTGCTCACTGTAGCAACATTGTCTGTTGTGCTCAGTGTCCCTGCACAGTTGCTCTGCCTGTCTTCCTGTTCATATCTATGGGACTCTACTTGTAATGCAAAGTGACGTGTTTGGGATGAATGGCAGGGCTCATGCCAGCCAGGACTGTTAGGCCTTTCTGTTCACTTCTCAGTGGAGACACTTCCTGTTGCTGCTTTGAACAGAGCCACATCACACAGACCAGCTGACTTTGGATCAGGGTATTACATGATTAACGGTGATGATTTTGTTATCATTTTACACTTCAGTCAGGCCCATAATTATTTGCACCAATGATAACGATGAGCAAAAAAAGATTAAAATAAATAATACAAATACTGAGCAATATTATATGATTGAAAAAGTATATTTTATATTTTTGATCACATTTTTGTAGCATACAGTATAGATCAGTAGTTGTATAATTTATTTAATAGTCTTTTTTGGTCATCTTTATCAAGGGTGCCAATCATTTTGGATCTGAGATTTTACAAGAAACTTAGGCAAAGGAATCGGCTGCTCAAAGGAGTGAAGTTCCACCACATCTACACAGACATTTTTTAAACCTCCAGTCCATGAAAACAGTAGCCTGACGACTCACACTAAATTCTTCCGCTGCTCTGTTGTTCGCTACATTCACTACATGACCAAAAATATGTTGACACCTGCTCGTCAAACATCTCAGTCCAAAATCATGAGCATTAATATGGAGTTGGTCCCCCCTTCACTGCTATAACAGCCTCCACTCTTTTGGGAAGGCTTTTCACTAGATGTTGGAACATTGCTGCGGGGACTTGTATCCATTCAGCCACAAGAGTATTAGTGAGGTCGGGCACTGCTGTTGGGCGAAAAATGCCTGGCTCGCAGTCGGTGTTCCAATTCATCCCAAAGGTGCTTGATGGGGTTGAGATCAGGGCTTTGAGCAGGCTAGTCAAGTTCTTCCACAACGATCTCGAGAAACCATTTCTGTATGGATCTCGCTTTGTGCACGGAGGAATTGTCTTGCTGAAACAGCAAAGGGCCTTCCCCAAACTCTTCTCACAGAGTTGGAAGCACAAAATTGTCTAGAATGTCATTGTATGCTGTAGCATTAAGATGTCCCTTCACTGGAACTAAGGGGCCTAGCCCAAACCATGAAAAACAGCCCCAGACCATTATTCCTCCTCCACCAAACTTTACAGTTGGCACTATGCAGTCAGGCAGGTAGTGTTCTCCTGGCATCTGCCAATCCCAGATTTGTACATCGGACTGCCAGATGGTGAAGCGTGATTCATCACTCCAGAGACCACGTTTCCACTACTCCAGAGTCCAATGGTGGTGAGCTTAACACCACTCCAGCCGACACTTGGCATTGCACATGGTGATTTTAGGCTTGTGTGCGGCTGCTCGGCCATGGAAACCCATTTCCTGAAGTTCCCGATGAACAGTTCTTGTGCTGACGTTGCTTCCAGAGGCAGTTTGGAACTCACTGGTGAGTGTTGCTACAGAGGACAGACTATTTTTACGCGTTTCAGCACTCTGCAGTCCCGTTCTGTGAGCTTGTGTGGCCTACCAATTCCACTTCACAATAACAGCACTTACAGTTGACTGGGGCAGCTCTAGCAGGGCAGAAATGTGACAAACTGACTTGTTGGAAAGTTGTTATCCTATGACGCTGCAACACTGAAAGTCACTCAGCTCTTCTGTAAGGCCAATCTACTGCCAATGTTTGTCTATGGAGATTGCATGGCGGTGTGCTCGATTTTATACACCTGTCAGCAATGGGTGTGGTCCACTAATTTGAAGGGGTGTCCACATACTTTTGTATATATAGTGTACTTTAGTCTGAGAGTGCCAGCCTTGAAGTTGTGTGTGCTGACGAGGGGCGTTGTAGAAAACAAAGTCATCATCGATTGGATCATTTCTAACCTATCAAAGCCATTGACACATTTTCAAACCACTGCTTTACCCTTGTGTGTTTTGCTCTGGCCCAACCCATCGTTTTCTGGACCAATCAGATGGCCCAGAATGTGTTCACATTCGTGAAGGGTCTGGAGGTACTCAGATCCAGACTTATTGCCGGAGAAGAAACTAACGTCCGTGGGCGCGGTGTAGTGTTTGGCCGGAGCAAGGAGTCTGGATAGCCAGGCAATAAAAACAGCACAGAAAATACTAAACTATTTAGACCGTATTCATCAACAACAAAAGCCCATACCTCAGGAGTTGTCTCTCTCTCAGTCTGCAGCGTTCTACACAGAGAAAGAAAGCAGGGTCGTTCCATATGATTTCATTTACTTTCTGACTGCACCCCTTTTGATTTGAATGAAACCTTTCATACGTTTGCTCAGTGGTAGAAGTGGTCAGGAAGGGACTTTTTTGACCTGAATGCCAAAACATTCAGGAGATGGAGAGCCTCAAAATGGACCCATTTTGCATAAAACCCACCCCACATATGACGTCCATGTTACGTCGTCTGAGGTGTTTGTGTTGTGACCGTCAGCGGTTGAGACGCAGCATATTCTTGAATTCAAGGTGTCATTTCAGTCTTAGAAATGTAAATCTTAGAATGGCCCTATCCCTTCAGACCACTGCAATTTTGCTGGTACACCATTGAAATATAAATTGAATTGAAACTTTTACTTCCAATTACTACCGGAAAGATGGCCGCTGGTCCATCCACCATCAAATGCCAAATTGAATGGAAATGTCTATTCTATTATCTATATTTCTGTGATTTCAATACGGTTCCTGTGGAGGAGGGACGGTTTGATTTAGAAACAATGGATATTCACACTTGAGTCAACATTCTCTGATGTGTGGACCTCCAACCATCTTTGTGGTACCATTTGAAAGTTGAAACGTTTATTCACATTTTAGTGCATTTATCAGCCAATACATGACACCCACCTTGTATTCAAGAGTATGCTGTGTCTCAACCGATGGAAGGCACAACACAAACACCTCAGATTATGTAAAATAGGGTCTTAGCCACAACATGCTAATTATGAATCATTTTATTTATTTTTAGATAATTTACGTTAAAACTTTAAAAAATTACAAAATTTTCATTAAAACAATTTATTTTTCAATAAATCATCAAATAGTTTGACAACCCTGTTTGTAAGCTTTCAAATTGATATCAGACTCAACCGTCTTATCTTTTTCTGTGGTGAAGACATGGATGTCTAATGGTGGGGTGGGTTTTATGCAACATGGCCTAACTTTGAGCACCCCAATCTCCTGAATGTTTTAGCAGTTAGGTTCAAAAAGTAACTTTCTGACCACTTCTACCATGGTCAAACATGTATGGATGGTTTCGTTTCGAATCAAAAGGGGTGCAGTCAGAAAGTGATTGAAATCATATGAAACGACCCACCAGCTAGATGCCTTAGTTTAGAGAAAAGGGAAAAAGGAGAAACAGGGTGGCCATTAAAGGCCCAGGCAACTAAGTTACTGTAATGTGCTCTTAATTATGGTTATTAGGCCTGATTTTTGTCTGTTAAATGCCTCGTCTGATCCCAAGCCTGGTGTTGCTGCAGGCCAAACCGCTATCCGTGGTCTGACTCAGGCTGTTGGCCTGTTGTGTGGACTGATACAGAGAAGTGGTAGTGTGAGGCTGTATAATGGCTGCTTACCTCACGCTGCCCTCTGCTTCTGGGTTTACAACTGTATTTATTAACGCTGATGCTCTCTCTCCTCTCTCCACAGTGTCCAGTGTCATGAAACTAAATCCACAGCAAGCTCCGGTATATGTAAGTACTCCACTTTAATCCCAAATCTGTCTGGTGCATCTGAGGAAATGGATTCAAAGCATCAAAACATATTATGGCTATTTTCCATTGCTAATTAAAAGTTATATTTTGGTGACATGTAAATTATATAGTGTTGTTGAAATATTTGGATGAAAGGAACCAAAGAATAAAAGACAGAATTGCATTCATTATATAGATAGATAGTACATCGGATGTATGTGTACATAACATTGGGTTGAGTGAGTGATAGATAGAGGCCTGTCTGTTCTCTGTGATGGTGAGGGTGGGTTGTAGGGCTGTGCTGGATAATTGCATGTTGGTGCTTTGTTTGGGTTCGAGCATGTTTCATTCGATTTACACAGGGTATGAGGCGCCCACGTGTCACAAGGGTGGCTGGGCTGGAGACATAACACTGTTACTAGATTATGTGGCAAACCTGTTAGACACTGTTTAAACATAAAGGCGGTACCTCCCGGTAAAGCTGGTTGTCCATGTTCACCCTGTGTGTTAAACTAGACCATCTGGTTTATCTGAACATGGATATATAATGGCCATGTGTGTCTGTGCTGGTGGCGAGGTCCTCGCCCTATCGTCTTAGTGATACCAAGTCTGCTTTGTAAACATAGTTTAGTATTGCTGCTCATATCCTAGAACTGAATGTGTGGGTTAAATAAGTTAAAGATTTGCTTTGACTTTGTTAAATTGCGCTTTTTATTTTTTTTAAATGACAAAACATGTTGATGCATCCAGGCAGGGAGTGAAATGTGACATGTGAACCGTCTCTGTAAAGTAACCAGTGCTTGACTTGGACTGAAATAGGTGCCGGTACTCATTTTGGGTGCTGTTTATATTTAGGTGCAGGAACCCCACAATACGTTTGAGCTATTATTCTATAAGAGGTGCAGGAACTCAAGAAGTAGAACATTTGAGGTGCCAGTACTCAGTTCCCGGTAAGCTCCTGCCCAAGTCAGGCACTGAAAGTAATTCCTAAGTGGGCCTTAAAACTGTAACCGAAACACTTTGTGACCCTTTGACTTGGCAGTGCAACAACATTTTTAGGGTGCCAGTGAATGTTTTTAGCTGGTCATGTTCGTTTTTGCTTGACAATTAGCTTTTTGAAAGTGTATTATTATCGAGGTTTATTCAAAACAATGGGTATGCAACAATGGTGTGGTGTGCAAACCAGGTATTCAGAAAGTTGGTTGAATATTTGCGATGCGCAATTTAGTCATCATACTCTGTTTGAAAGAACGTTTCTGAAGGCTTTCCCAGAAAACCTTCCCAATGAAATGTTGACCAAAAAGTAGGACTAACCAACACAATGATATCATGATGATTTGAACCAATCGCGGGAGGCATTTGTTTCGCAAACTCTGCCATCATATGTAACCTACGCTGTACATTGTACAGTACAGCTAGCCAAACACAACAGTCTCTTACTAGGTGAGCAATTGAGTGTAAAGGGCAACTACACCCTCCAATTTCTTATGATGATTGTTCGCAGACCTCAAAAGGGGTCTTCTGATGTGGTCGTTGTGGATTTTTTTTCTTCTCCCTCCTAACAATCAAAGTAAATATGATATTGTTAAGTTAATTCAAATGTAATTATTTGTATATGGAGGGTAGGCCATTATAGGCTGTAGGCTACTTGCTCATTCCGCAAATGAAAGATAACGTTTAAATGTTGCGGACATCATCCATTTCCCGGGCATGCTAATTTAAAAGACGGCTAGTCATAAATTAGCCTGGTTCTGTATGGAATGCGGGTACGTTCTGGGACACAGGTCAGGTCATTATTGCTGCGCAGCGCCGGGAAAAATTGGTGCCACCAAATCCTGCTGGTGCCATCAACTGAAAAAGTTGGTCTAGAACCCTGCTCATAAGTGGAGTCAATGGACAATGTTATCTGTGTGACAATCTGGGTGATGCGAATGGGAGGCTTGCGTGAGTTAGGGATATCTTAACCATCTCCGTGGCCTATTGTTAGTGTGTAGCATGAGTTAGCTCTAGAGGCCTGTAACTGGGTGTGTGGGAGTGGCTTTGGATGGGGCCTGGCTTCAAGTTGTCATTGGATCCCTGAGCTGAGCTTTCAGCTCGGCCTGTGGAGCGGAAGCGGGTAGACTAAAGAGACGGGGAAGGAGGGGGTTGTTGCTGTGTGATGTGTGGCCCGGCAGCGTCTGATTTCAGCGAGCAGCCGCATGAAGAAGGGGATCAGCTGGGCTCAGTGCACACAGCTAGGTCTGGGCTCTCCTCTCCTCCCGGCAGAGCCTTCTGAGCATGCTCAGTACACAAACAGGAAACCCAGGGCCATCAGACATATAGTAGGAGCAGGCTCCAGTCTTCCTCTGACAGCCAGGGGTTTTAATTGGGCAGAGGCAGGAGACGTCTGTGTCAAATCAGCACTCTAGATGAGGTTTAGGAAGGAGACGCCGTTTATACAATATGTGCTGATTCATCCTCATTAACAGGGAGGAAGGCAGCACCTGATCACTCTGAGGATCCGATCCCAGCCCTCCTCTCCGCCACAGATATTCTGCTCTCAGACACAAGATCAGCTATTACGACTCTGATCTAATACATTCACACAGTCCTTAGCTAGCCTCAGATCTATGGCCTGCTGTATTACCAGGGCTGGAAAGAGTACTGAAGTATTGTTACTTTAATTACATTTTATTCAAGTAGAAGTAAAATTACTGGAGTAAAAAAATTACTAAAGTAAAAGTAAAAAGTAGCATTTAAAAAGTACTCAGGGTAAAAGTAATTGAGTTACTTTTAAAATAAAAACAAAAACATCAGCACTTGCTTTAAAACTCTACTTGGCTGATTTACTGACGTCAATCAAGACTGACGTGTATCTCGTGACTAAAACAGTGTTCTCTGGAAGCATGCGACCTATCCCTTTTTGTGCCTGTTGTGGTGGGCCATGCTAACTAGAGGATTCTGTCAGGAGAGGGGAACTCTTAACATATTGTCTAGGAGTACCTCTCCTACACTCAGCCAGGTGTTGTCTTACCTTCCTCAGAACCAGAAAGCTGCAGATCAACGTGACTGAGATGTGCTGCGGTCTGTGATCACGTTTTTTGCTACCTTCCTGCCTGTGTGTCTGCTGTTTCCTGTGCATTACGTGACGCCTGCCACCTTTCTGTTCTAAATATTGAACAGGGAACATCAAAAAAACAAGTAGCAACTGAACTCAAGTAACCTCTTGTTCTAAAAGAACACATTATACATTAAGTGGTTTGAGAGCAGTTGATACGCTTTGAAACACATGGCTGGTTAGGCCCTGGGGGTTGCAGAACGAGAGAGGGAGTGACTAACTACACACATGGAGAAGTTCATTCCTTTTCCTCTGTTGGTCTCACTCTCTCTTTCTCCATCTGTTCCTGTCTCCTCACCTTAGACAATGAGACGGTGAGCTCAGAGTTTGCCCCCTGGCCCTATGGTCCCCTCGCGCTGGGTGTGGTGTGAGTAGAGAGTCAGGAATGTAACAGGGCTGGGGCAAACCTCAGCATGTCGGCCACTCGTGACAGTGACTCATTCACATGTGCGAGGTGCGCTAGTGTGGCTGGGTTGTGTCTGTACAGGGACCCATTTCAGCAAGGGATCCTGCACATACAAGCTCAAGAAAAAGCTGTTTTGTTCACCTGATAAGTGTGTTGTAACTTGTTTCATTTGAAGGCTCTGATTTTCAGCCGTCAGGGACAACTCTGGTCATGGCCTTGGTTAAGTACTAAATAAGCAGGGGAGCAGTGTGGCTAATTCAATCAGATGCCCTGCCCTCCGTGGATTTGATGTAATTGTTCCTGCCAAGAGAACAAATGTTGGAATACAGAGTCTGTGTCCTGCCCTTCTAGAAAGCCTGGGTGTGTGCTGTCGGGATACTTTATGCCCTTGGAGTAATACAGCTGTCTCTGAAGAGGAGGAAACACACTCACTCACGCACGCACACACACACACACACACACACACACTGGGTCCGAGAGCCACCCAGTCTTTTTTGGTGCGAGTGGTGTCAAGGTCAGTCTGTCATTAGAGTACCTCAGTAGCAGGCAGCCAGGCAAGATGAGCTCCTCCTTGGACTGTCTCTCCCTGGGGTTATTTCCAGTCAGGAGCTCCTCCCTGGACTGTCTCTCTCTGGGGTTATTTCCAGTCAGGAGCTCCTCCTTGGACTGTCTCTCTGGGGTTATTTCCAGTCAGGAGCTCCTCCTTGGACTGTCTCTCTGGGGTTATTTCCAGTCAGGAGCTCCTCCTTGGACTGTCTCTCTGGGGTTATTTCCAGTCAGGAGCTCCTCCTTGGACTGTCTTTCTCTGGGGTTATTTCCAGTCAGGAGCTCCTCCCTGGACTGTCTCTCTCTGGGGTTATTTCCAGTCAGGAGCTCCTCCTTGGACTGTCTCTCTGGGGTTATTTCCAGTCAGGAGCTCCTCCTTGGACTGTCTCTCTCTGGGGTTATTTCCAGTCAGGAGCTCCTCCCTTGGACTCTCTCTCTGGGGTTATTTCCAGTCAGGAGCTCCTCCCCTGGACTGTCTCTCTCTGGGGTTATTTCCAGTCAGGAGCTCCTCCTTGGACTGTCTCTCTCTGGGGTTATTTCCAGTCAGGAGCTCCTCCCCGGACTGTCTCTCTCTGGGGTTATTTCCAGTCAGGAGCTCCTCCTTGGACTCTCTCTCTGGGGTTATTTCCAGTCAGGTTCTCCTCCTTGGACTCTCTCTCTGGCGTTATTTCCAGTCAGGTTATCCTCCTTGGACTCTCTCTCTGGGGTTATTTCCAGTCAGGAGCTCCTCCTTGGACTGTCTCTCTCTGGGGTTATTTCCAGTCAGGAGCTCCTCCCTGGACTGTCTCTCTCTGGGGTTATTTCCAATCAGGAGCTCCTCCCTGGATTGTCTCTCTCTGGGGTTATTTCCAATCAGGAGCTCCTCCCTGGATTGTCTCTCTGGGGTTATTTCCAGTCAGGTTCTCCTCCTTGGACTGTCTCTCTCTGGGGTTATTTCCAGTCAGGTTCTCCTCCTTGGACTCTCTCTCTGGGGTTATTTCCAGTCAGGTTCTCCTCCTTGGACTGTCTCTCTCTCTGGGGTTATTTCCAGTCAGGTTCTCCTCCTTGGACTCTCTCTGAGGTTATTTCCAGTCAGCATTTAGAACTACCTCTGATGTAGATCTCTGGAACAGCATCACAAACAACCCAAGAATGCCTAAGAACATTTTAGACTAGAGGCAAACCACTCCAGACCCAAGAGCAGTGGAACCGTTGGAATCTTAATGGAATGGTTGGAACATTTGCTCTGTGAACTTATCTTTCAAACTTCTGGTATGCATGTAGCTTACATAATTTGGAACTCATAATCACGTTTTCAAATACATCAAAGTATATAAAAAGGAGGAAGGGAAGCTCTGCTAAGGTACACAATAGTAGATTTTGGTAGACACAAGGTGCTCTTTGGTTAACAAAGTTTAAAAACACCTACGGGTTTCGCCTGCATGGAGTACGCCCTGACGAAGGCCATGCAACCGAAACGCGTCAGAGTTTTAAACTTTGTTTCCATTCCATACAAATAAAGGCCTTTTAATGAAGAGTGCCTTGGTCCTCCTTTCTTTTTGATACATAAAAAGTATATTTCACAAACCCCTGCAGGGTGGTCTGTTGGCAAATGTTTTGGTTTAGTTCTCTTTTTGCTCTTGCTCGCTTTCTTTCGGCTTCAACACCTGTTGTCTATATTGGGCTTTTACAGTAGAAGTGGCCCAAGGCCCAGTTTACCATTAGTGTGCATGCTTTTGCTCCTGAACAGCACTGCATTTTACTCTCATCTTGTGATTCATTATTTTTTTCCAACTAGTCTTTTTGTTGTCTTCAGCCTTTTGTCATTGTTGAGAAGCACTTCATGGTTTCACTTTGTATTGCTTGGATTTGTTTTAGACTGTGACCTTTTGTACTTTTGATTGCTTGAAATAAAATATTTGTCCTCAGAGGCCTTCCGATTGCCTTTATATTGCTGATGACAGTCCTAAAGCCTTTTCCAAACAAGTCATACTGGCTGCTCAAATGATTTAATAGCTTTGTGTCACAGGATTTTGTCATTCGACCTCGGTCTAAAACCTGTCTAACTCCCTAGCCACTTTTACATAATGGAAAAACCTTTTGACTGTTCTAAATGAGAAAAATGAAAATGAAGTCTGCTTCTTTCTCCCTCATCACGCCCAACTAGCATCTCCAAATAGAAGCATCTGTTCAGAGTACAGGCTCCAGTAACCCAATCAGCAAGCCACATCTGCCACCCTAGGGCCATGTCAACACCACGGAGTAGGACACATCATTAAGGAGGTGTGTCCTCCACATCAATCAGAGCCGAGTCGAACACAAGACAGTAGCAGGGAGGGAGGGAGCTGCAGACAGACATGCTAGCTCCCCTCCTCTTTTTGTGTTGCCGTCGGCTACTCATGTAGAAAATGGCTGCTGCAGTTACAGTAGAAAGATACCATTACTAATCTCTTACTGTAAAACAAGGGTCTTTCTTTCAGATGATCTGCTCTACCACATAGACAGAAACAGACTTTTAAGATACATACATGAAGGTAAAGAGCTCCAGGCCAAATACGTTTTGCACCTACACTATATATTCAAAAGTATGTGGACACTCCTTCAAATTAGTGGATTCGGCTATTTCAGCAACACCCTTTGCTGACAGGTGTATAACATCGAGCACACAGCCATGCAATCTCCATAGACAAACATTGGCAGTAGAATGGCCACCTTTCCAACAAGTCTGTTCATAAAATGTCTGCCCTTCTAGAGCTGCCCCTGTCAACTGTAAGTGCTGTTATTGTGAAGTGGAATTGGTAGGCCACACAAGCTCACAGAACGGGACCGCCGTGCTAAAGCGTGTAGCGAGTAAAAAATTGTCTGTCCTTGGTTGCAACACACACTACCGAGTTCCAAACTGCCTCTGGAAGCAATTTCAGCACAAGAACTGTTAGTCGGGAGTTTCATGAAATAGGTTTCCATGGCCGAGTAGCCGCACACAAGCCTAAGATCACCACGCACAATGCCAAGCGTTGGCTGGAGTAGTGTAACGCTCACTGCCATTGGACTCAGGAGCAGTGGAAACTTCTCTGGAGGGATGAATCACGCTGCACCATCTGGCAGTCCAATGGACGAATCTGGGTTTGGCGGATGCCAGGAGAACGCTACCTGCCCCAATGCATAGTGCTAATTGTAAAGTTTGGTGGCGGAGGAATAGTGGTCTGGGGCTTATTTTCATGGTTTGGGCCCCTTAGTTCCAGTGAAGGGAAATCTTCATGCTACACCATACAATGACATTCTAGATTATTCTGTGCTTCCAACTTTGTGGCAACAGTTTGGGGAAGGCCCTTTCCTGTTTCAGCATGACAATGCCCCAGTGCTCAAAGCGCGATCCATTCAGAAAGAGTTTGTCGAGATTGGTGTGGAAGAACTTGATTGACCTGCTCAGAGACCTGACCTCAACCCCATCGAACACCTTTGGGATTAATTGAAACTGACTGGGAGCCAGGCCTAATCGCCCAACATCAGTGTCGACCTCACTAATGCTCTTGTGGCTGAATGGAAGCAAGTCCCCGCAACAATGTTCCAACATCTAGTGGAAAGCCGTCCCAGAAAAGTGGAGGCTGTTATAGCAGCAAAGGGGGACCAACTCCATATTAATATGGAATATGGAATGAGGAATGAGATGAGATGTTCTACAAACAGGTGTCCACATACATTTGGTCGTGTGGTGTATAGAAGATGAACCATAGGATGGCTGGGGGGGTTTCTGTCCTCAAGCAGTTGGTTCTAAGCACAGCTGTATGTTAAACAGTGCTAGCACACACGGTGCAAGAGCTTTCCCGTTGATTCTAAGCATAGCTTTATGTTAAAGTAAGTGCTGCAGTGTTAGCCTATATGGTGAGAGAGCCTCCTCTAACCGCTTGTCATCAGCCACAGACAGACCAGCTGACTGGCATTCAGCACTGAAGGATGTGGCTTTTACAGTCTTTCCAAAGTCAACAGTCGTGTCCACATACGCCCACTGTACGTCATTGAACACCCACTATACTAAGCTAGCTAGCTAGCCGCCCCAAAGGCTACAATTGGTAGCTCCGGACACGTTGCGTGTATTTGGGAATAGTTTTTTTGCGTGTGACTGAGTAAGCTATGCATTCTTCTTACCCATGACATCTATGTTTCCCACATGCATTTTCTATCTTCAGTGTTTATTTCTGTATGAAAAAAATCCTGCCACTGAAGGAGAGAGATGGGTTATTTGGACTAGTCAGTACCTTTCTGTCCCCCTATCTGTTATTCATGCTGCATGTGATAAGGTGGATATGATGTGGACCTGTGAGGAAAACAACAGAGGGCAGACAGCTCCAGCAGTCCGGTGCTTTGTACCGGCACACGGGTAACCTAGAATTAAGGAAACAGGAAACACAGTCGTCCTCCAATCTTACCTTCTTCCTCTCAGGCTGAGGGTCTTGCTATGTGCAGCTGTCTGTCACACTGGACCATGCGCTGGGTGAAGCAGAATGACAGGTAGTCATGTGTTTACACTGGGTCCCTCAATATAACAGACCTGTCAGAGAACTGCAAACAGCCTGGTTGTAACCCCAGGCCGGGGGCTCTATCAATTTGAAGAGTTCTTAGTATAAAGAGGTCTCTAAAATAATTATCATTCATTATAACACACACCGATGCAAGAAGGCACACACACACACACACACACACACACACACACACACACACACACACACACACACACACACACACACACACACACACACACACACACACACACACACACACTTGTGCAATACACTGTAATTAAATAAGGCGGGGTAATTATTGTTTTAGCAGGGTTTGTTTTTATGTATTCAGTTGAGTATTCCACCCTACATTATGGGTTGATAGTGCTATAATAAAACACAGCCTCTTCCTACCGTGATAGACAGGTGTTGATACCTGCCCGTGGGTCTTTTTGTTCTCCTATATTTCTGTGTTGGTTTTTCCTCTGGTTTAGAATAAGAATGGGGGCGAATCAATACAGTAGAGCAGTGTTTCCACTGGAAAATGTGTTAGCTGTGGGGGACAGTTAGTGGTAGCGGGGTCCTCCCACCCCCCCCAAAACAAAATATGTATAAATACTGAAAGCTTGGTTCTTGTGACTTTTTAAAATGAAAAACTCAAATAAACCATCTAAAATATAATTTCCACCCCCAGAAATGAGCTCAATAACATATCAGTAAAATTATTATAGTATACAGTCTGCAATTTAAGGTTGAGTGTTAGCTATAGTGTCAGCTATCTAAAGAAACACAACAGAGACCTTTCTGAAATAATAAAGTTTATCTTGACAAAATTAACAGAGGAACATTTGACTGAACATGAATTAGAGCCCACTAATTCATGTTCATCACAAAAGGAGAGCGTTGGAAATGTCTTTTCAATTTCTGACAAAAGCCTTTGTCAGAGCACTTTATTCTTCTGGGCTTTTGGAAAAAGATTTCCAACGCCCTCCTGTAATTGAGCTCCTTGATGGAGGGGGGGGGGGGGGGGGGTTGTTGATGGAGAGCCGGCTGGATGCTCTCCCTGCAGTCTGTTCCTCAAGTCTGTTTTGACCTGCAATAACAAAAAGTAAAATAAGAGAAGGGAGAGGGACAAAGAAAATCGATCAACTTTCACATTTAAATGTTCTTACTCCTTTCATTGCAGAGAAGTCCCTCTCAAAATTAACAGAATACACTGATATAGTCAGGGGTAGACTGCTCCCACTCATCAAACTGCAAGGCCAGCTTTATCATTGCCGTCAGCATGTTCCAACCCCTAAAATACAGGTGTTTATCCTCTCACTAGAGAACGCAGCCTGAGGTCCCAACACCCCCCCCCCCGAATCTCCAGGGGTTGAAACCTCCGGTCTAGGCTGTCCTGGAGCCCAACAAGATATGGATCCATGACCTAATTAGTTTATCCAACACACATGATGTAACATTGGTTTCATCACAGCATTTGAAAACACACCTCCTCTCTGAACCAAGCCCAGAACTGCTCCCTGGTCTTGATCGTCTCTACCTGGCCTCTCTCTCTCCTCCGCCTCCTTGATGTTGAATGCGCCCAGACCCATTGGGTCGAGGTCCTGGTGGAGTTAGCTCAGAAATAAACACATAATGCTGTAGACTAGTACAGACTAAATATGCACCATTGTTTTTTAGCCCTTAGCCCCTAGCTAGCTAACATTAGTCAAACAAACAAGCTAACGTACCTTTCTTGCAATTTCTCACGCAGGAGCACTCTGAGGTGATTCAAGTGAATTGTGTTTCGCGCCGCAGAGCGTCTGTATCGAGCACTGGTCACTCACGCAACTGGTCACAGGCGCGCTGTGTTTCTTGAGTTGCAGGCTGCCTGCCACAGCTCACAGAGCTAAATAACCTTCAGAACTGTGTTGAACCCAGAATGGATGATCTATTTACTAAGAAAAGAGAATGTGCTTTACAGAACTTTATTGAAACTATGTTTGGTAGAAATATATTATGGTTTCTTTTGGTGTAGCAGGAATGATTCTGCCGTGGTGCAGCGCCACACTTAAATGAACGCAGAGGAAACACTGCAGTAGAGTATCGCAATATAATCTTTGCCGATTTTATATCGATACTGTGACTCCCAAGTATCGATATGTGAAATCCCAAAAATAAAAACCATACTTTGTTTTAGCTAGCGTTAGCTAGCGCTAGTCAGTTATAACTATAGGTTATCCTCCATCTTATTTTTAAATGTTTTAAAGAGTGTGCCAACATGTTTTGAGCACTTTTATCCCCAAAACTGATTTCCTCACACTCTCTCGTCTTTCTGCCGCAGACACATACAGAGCAATATGTTTGGAACATCGAATCACAATCAAATCGCAGTACTGAATTGCAATACATATAGAATCGCAATACATATCGTATCAGCACCTATGTATCGTGATAATATTGTGTCATGAGGTCCCTGGCATTTCCCAGCCCTAGTTTAGAGAGGTCATGTTCTTTGCCATTCTGCTGCGAGCTCTGACAATGTAAAAGTTCAACCTATGTCAATCAAACTATGTGGCTCAAATGTATAGTATAACTGTATTTCCATTTGTCTGTCTTTTTCCAGGGTGAGTGTCTTCTGACGGTGCAGCTTGGTGATGAAGATAATTTGGAGGATGAGGAGGATGTAGAGTTCTACCTGCTGTTTGCTGGCACCAACCAGAGGCACCTGACCAGCACCTTGAGGATCAGCCATGTCACCCTGCAGGCCGTGTGCCCAGGTAAGTCCCACAATGCACCACAGGGCGTAAAGGTCCCAAACATTCCATTGAGCTGGCCAATGGAAAGTACAGTAGTACTGCCACACTGCAGGCCGTCTGTCTTCACAATACTTAGAGTAGTATTGTATCCGTTGCCACACTGTACACCACACATGGCTACTCAAGCTCACGCAATCCCACACACCCGCAGCCCAATGACTTACCATACCACCAGGAGTCCTGGGAATATGACCGGCATTTCTCAAAGTGTTCCAGATTGAAACTAGACTAATAATTCACTCTGAGACAGTCAAACACACACTGCACTTATGGCTAGAGACCTCTAATTGCTGTTGATGTTCAGAGACATTCCATCTTAATGTAACGGATGTCGGAAGTGGAGGAAAACCTGACAAGGCTTTAGAGAAGTAAACACAGATATATTCAGCTCCTGAAAGCCTTGCCCCGAGCGTGCGTGCATATTGACCCTAGGTACTTGTATAAGGACATGTATTTCCACTCCTTTCCCTTAGTATTAAACAGAATGGAATAACTCAATCCTAATCTCTAAAATCCCTTTTACCAAAGTAGTAAACACACCATAGCCTAATAAATACCTCCACAAGCCTTGCTATCATCAGTCAGCCTTACAGTGTGTGTCCGCGTGCCAATCCAGTAAGCCATTTTCCCCCAATGTCGGGATACCTTATCTAGCCGATCTACAGTACGGTTCATCCCTGCTGTCGCAGCGCTAAATTAGGTGGAACTGGATGTGCTGCAGACTGTTTTTAAAGTATTCCCTCTGTGTGGTTTGGTGGCTATGATGTCATCTACATAATATAAAATGACCTCACAGCGTAGCTACGGTACATTTCTTCGTTCCTGTGGAAATAGCCACAGCAACAGCAATCGTGTCGTTGACTTGTTGATATACACACAACTCCACGGCTCAGTGCGGTGCCAGACAATTAGGGAAGACACGGCGTGAAAGTGAAATGAACGTCTGTGCGTTCTGACAGATGGACGGCTAGTTGACGGAGAGGGTCCTAATGAGGCCGGAGGAGGGGAACAGAGCGGGGTGGAAGATTCCAGTGGAATGGCTCCATGTGCGTCCCAAATGGCACCTTATTCTCTATTTACAGTGGTGCACTACTTTGGACCACGGTCCACAGTATAGGCAGTATGGTGCTGTTTGGGACAATCTGACTGTAACACATGCCACTGTGCAGCAGCAGCTCCTTGGCACGGCCTGTGTAATCATTCCAGTGTAGAACACTTAAAGGATTTTGGCCAGTGCATCAAGACCTTCAAATGAAGAAGAGCTTCAGAAAGCTCTGTCATCCTCCTCAGGTGCACTTCTGTCTCCCTCACAGAGCTCTGCCGCCGCCGGTGGTCCCGGCTCTTGTTTTAGTGAAACTGATGGTTGCTAGGACGTTTTTATCAACAGGAATGAAACATTGACTTTTTTTTTTACCCCACGGGACAGTCAGACGAGAGATTGGGTTTTAAACAACATTCTGGTGCTGGACGGTGGTACTGGTTGTGTGTTTGTCCGTTTGTCTGTGTGGCAGATCCGTTTGGATAAACCAAGTCTTTTATAGTTACACGAACGCACGCACACACATACACGCGTACGCACACACCACTCTTCATGGGCAAATAGAGACATTGTACATGGATTTTCAGCTAATGATGTTTGCTTTTTGCTTCCACTGAAATGGGACAAGCCTCTTGGCAGCTGACACAGGAATGTTGCCTTTGTTTATGACTGCTTCTCTGCTACATGTACACCACTCTCCCAGTCTTTGGAAATACATTGTCACAATGTGAGAACTTTGCTCCATAATTATATCTGTCTCAGTCTGGTCATTGGTAGTAAACCATGTTTTCATCCACCGGGTGTTTATGTCTAGGCAGCCTTACCAGAAGATGTCCTAGAGATAAATCCAAAATATATTTTTGTCTGACAGAAAAGTAGTTTTTATATTTAACCGCGGCTTCAGTTATCATCCTGATCACCATGCATGGTCCGTGTAAAAACATGGCTGACATGTGGCATATTGATGATGGCGTGATGGCTAACCCCAGCTCAGATGTATCTGTGTTTGTGTTGTGTGTATGGACGTCAGCAGAGCCATGAATAGGAGTGGGTGGGCCTCCTGAATGTTTGCGTGCTGTCCCCCCTGTCCCCTCAGTCCTGTGGCATGACTAATATGAGCTGTCAATAAAATATGGCTCTCACGTGGCCTTTTGCTGTGGAGTCCATTCATTTTCAGAGCAGGGAGGGACATAGTAAAGGAACAGAACAGTACATCATGTCACTAGGCCATGTCTTAACCCTTTACACTCGTGGGAATTGGCCTATACGTATAGGGCTACATGGAAATGTTTCCTACAGAAGAAATAGGAAAAGCATAGCCATGATAGCAATTGAACGTTTGGGAAAATGATTAGACCAAAGTTGAGGACACAGCAGTTCACCTGACTCAAGACTGAATCCAAACATTACACTGTTGATTTTACATTTACTGTACTTTTCGCCACATTCTGAAAATACTCTGTATACATACAGTTACATGATACGACTATTCCTGGAAAATGTGGGGTCAGTTAAACATAAGACCAAGAAATGCTAAGGGTTTGAGTGAGAGGACTAACTGGTGTCACCACGTGGCTACACAGGCGCACACCTCTCCAAAGTGTGCACAGTTCCAAAGTCATTTAAATGCACTTTTGTGACTCAACATAGAGTCTTCAACAACAGTATAAGGTGCCTATTTTTTTATCTCCTAGCTGTGCCGTTGAGGAACTAGAGCAAGCACACTTGCCACTGTTTTGATTGGAACACAGCCCTGCATCACACACTCACTGTTGTTTACACAGTCCAGAAAATGGCCCATTATAAATGTTCTATTGCCAACATGACCAGCTAAGTTGTAAAATACGATATTACGGTGTTAGGCCTTCACAGGGCAATTCAGAGAAACAGATCGTACTGTTGGTGCGCATGGAAAGGAGTGGTGTACATTCAGGTGGTTGTCTTCTTCACAGTAGACAACCAGGCTCATTCTGTTCAGGACAACCCGGGGTATGACGCCATGTCATCTTGTAACTGTTCATCAAACAGTGATCATAAACGTCGACACTGTAAATGACATGAGTTTTATGATATGGAAATGTGAAGTGTTTGGCTTGCTCGATGACATCAAAGCAGTATTTATTATAATCCTCACCGTCTCATCTTTCAGAATACATCGAGTCCTCTTAATTTACAGCATTTCCCTCACTCAGACAACAAAACATTTGCAAAAGTTGCACTATTACCAGGAGGGATTTTCAAGCCGTATACGGGTACGAGTGTAAAGGGCTAGACACTTTTCATAGATGCTAACAGGTTTTAATGGTTATTACCCCTGTTTGCGACACCTGTAGCTAATGGATATTCCTCTGATTGTGAGAATAGCATATTTACCTGTTGGTTCACAGGCTTCTTCAATAATACACCTTTAAATATAATTAGAATTGTCTGTTGAAAGGTCCACTGGGAGGGAGGGTAGATTCATGTTAGTCCACTCTGAAACCTGTTGACACCAGCCAAGTTATTTGGGCAAGCTAAGTGGTATTTTGCCTGCTCTGTCACTTCTACCCGTATTAGCTGACGAGAGACTTAAACGCTGAATGTTTCCTTTTCATTCCTCTGGGGTTTTTAAAACTATTCATTGTCAAAGAGGGTTTCATGTTTGGACCTTGAGCATCTTAGCAACCAGAGAGGTCACAGAAATCTCACGCCTGCATTGCAGCGGGACAGTGGAGCTTATGCCTCTATTTTTCTGTTCTTTTTTCTAGGCTCAACTGAACTGTATAGGCCGATACACGCTGTAAACTCACCCTGTAAACTCACACTGTAAAGTATTTTTGCATGTCTGAAGCATGTGTATGTACAGTAACAAACTGGTCCCTCAGCCCATGCTTGTATGTAAAAAGTAAACTAACCCCTTCTCCTTCCTAGCCCATGACTGCTCTGAGTCGGTGCAGGTCACGCTGTGCTCGGCGCGGCCCGGCGGCTCCGTGGATCCCGTGGCTGAGGAGCGCTTCCAGTTCGTCCAGGACCTGGCCTTTGACATGGCCCAGTTCCTGGTGAGCGCTGCGGGGCAGGCCGACGGTCTGGAGGGGGCGCTGCTGCTGGACGAGTGCCAGATCCCGCTGCAGGAGTGTGAGCGGCTGGACGACAGCCTCTCCCTGGCCCTTAGACACCTGGCCCTGCCCCAGGGGTGGAGCGTCCTGGGTACCAACATGGGCACACCACCAGGTACCAACCTGGACAACAGCATAGGTGAGTTAGGGATAGGGTCTCCGCTTTGTGCGTCACTGTGGACCTATTTTTGAGTGCTTCTCACGGTGTGGTCTGCTTTATTCCCTCTTAATGTGCCTGTATATTTCATACAGTATGTGCTGCTGTGTTCGGTGCACGCCTCAGTGAGGTAATTAAGTAGACTGAGAAACATTTGTTCCTTTCCTCCCGAGCTGAGAGATGATTTGGCCGGGTTCCCGTTCTACTGAATGAGTAGTGGAGCGCGCCCACCGGGTGGTTCACTAACGATACTCCAGCTCCGCCTCCCGGGCATAAAATCTGCTCCAGCCACTCATGGCCTCCGGAGAAAGAGCCGGTCGTGGTAACGACCAATCAGAGGTCACTTTGTTGCCTTGTGTTTTTTTTGGGGGGGGGTGCTCTGACATTTCAATCCCACTGCAGTGATTCTGTTAATTGGCACACAGGAATCCTGACAGTGAGAGGAGTGAGAGTCTGACCAGAGAGGTCTGCACTAGTGAGGAGAGGAAGGGCTCTATCTGAGAGAGGGAGGTTGCGTAGCCATGATAGCAATTGAACGTTTGGGGAAATGATTAGACCAAAGTTGAGGACACAGCAGTTCACCTGACTCAAGACCTTCACAGGGCAATTCAGAGAAACAGATCGTACTGTTGGTGCGCATGGAAAGGAGTGGTGTACATTCAGGTGGTAGTCTTCTTCACAGTAGACAACCATAGGCTCATTCTGTTCAGGACAACCCGGTGAGAGGTGTGAGAGTCTGACCAGAGAGGTCTGCCTAGTGAGGAGAGGAAGGGCTCTATCTGAGAGAGGGAGGTTGCCATCATGCCCCAGTGTCCCCTGGGATAGCTCCAGTCCTCCCTCCTGATGTTCTTGGCTGGACTCTCCGGCTGAGTTTAGATCCACTTTATTTCCTCCTGTGTGTTTCTGTTTTCTGCTCCTATTGGGTCGTCATAAGTCAGGAACGCAATGTCAGATATGCTAAAAACAAACATTCCCACCCAATGAAGAAGTGGGCAGTAACCAACAGTGTTTATTTGGTCTATTAACCAGAGCCTGGGACTTGTTCTGGAGCTCAAAGGGGATTGTTGGGATACATGTCGGGGGCTCTGGTCACAGCTGACTGATGCTTGTTACATTTGGAGCCTGTACGCCTGTTCTTGTCAGTAGAGTGTTAGTGTGCTCCCACCCCCCCCCCCTCTCTTACTTTCTCTCTCTCACACTTTCTCTCTCTCTCTCACACTCTCTCTCTGCACCGGGAATTAAAGACTGTATGAATTAAGTTTCATACAGTCACAGTAGAGGTCATGAACCCACTTGAGGCAGACCAGACAGACAGACAGCATATTCAGCCACTTGAAAGATCGGTTGGAATGTATGGCCCTATAGAGCCATTTAATAGTACAGGACCCATAGGTCATCATGAAAACTATAGGCTCCTGCAGGTCATTTGGAACACCAAATTGAAGGAAACAGATTTGAACAGGACATTTCTGTTTTCCTTGAGGCATTGTTTTCACTAGACCATTCCGTTTACCACTGCTTACCAATTCTAACCCATCGTCTATAGTTGATTAAGAATGTAAACGCTGGGCTGATTTGATAGTTACAGAAATACTAAATCAGGCCATATGCAGGACTGTTCAGTCATCTTTGCCTCAGGTCCCCTTTGAGTAGTCTGTTGTTGAAACATACGGTCTCATTCCAACTCACTGAAATCTAGAACCCACATGCTTTTTATGCATGTCTGCGTCTAGGCGTCTACTGTCTTTGTATTTTGCTTTGACTGATGACAGATTGTCATACTAACAGAATGTGTTTAATGCTTTAATGTTAGTTACACATTGTGCATGCTGTCAGAATGTGGAGGATGGAGGCCACGCTGAGCCACTGACGGCTGTTATGGCTAGCAGATGTCCTGTTGTGATGTTACCATGTGCCTCTGTCAGGCATAGATAAGAGGAACACAAAAAATGCTGAGCTTAAAGACTGAGAGTGCCCCTCCCCCAGCCTTTTTTAAAATTTTAAATCCTATCAGCCTCTTTAAAGGACTACTTGATCTTGGCCTCTCAGTGAACGATATATCCTATTAAACCTTTTGGGATCTTTAGTATCTCAATGACGTCTGTCCCTTTTTTCTCAGGGATTGAGCTTGTAAGAGCTCAGTGATTTGGCAGAGATATCTGCCCAGCACCAATGTACAGAACTAGCCAACAATGTATGGCGAGCTAGAAACACCTGTCAGATTGACTGGTTTATATGTTTCAAGTGGTTCTAGGCCTGACGTGCACTCAGATGAAAGCATTGCAGTCCTTTATGAGGTGGGACATGTGACTCTGCCTATTTCCTCTGTGCTTCGAAATCTCCTCCGGTTCCACTGTTACCTGAGGCCCCTGATAATATTTGATTCCAAAACTCTCTGATGTTTGAAAAAAGGGGGGGGGGGGTCTGTTAGAATAGATGATCCTGCAGCCAGGTTAAATTCCTCCCCCCAACGGTTGAGTGGGCCAGCTGTGTAATGGCTTCTCCAGCCCTGGCATTTCCTGAAGCTGGTCCCGGGTACCTGGACGACAGGCGGTGAGCCCTGGAACTAGCGGGCCTTAGGTCCAGAGGCTCTCTCTCTCTACTGGCTCTGCTGGCACTGCCCGGCCCCAGTGCCCAGCCCCAGCCAACAACTCATTCTGGTTGAAATAAAGCACAGAGGGCCATTATTATCATGAAAAAATGCAGTAAAACTCCTAAAGGCATATTTTATCCCTTGTCACATCGACTGCCAACACTCTAAATGCCAACAGAGGATCTGCTAGCATTCCAGCGCTTCGCGTAGCAGTTATACTGAGGGTTTGTGGGAAAGAGGCAGCCATGAGAATCCAGCGCTGGTGGAAAATCTGATTTGTTAGGGTCTCTCCCTACTCCTGTAAGTGGCTGTTGGAGTGAATACGCTGAGTCCTACCATAGAATGTGGCTGACAGAGAGGAAATGGCGGCCCATGCTCATATTGTCTCCGTGTTTCTACAAATCAGATGCACTGAACTGAGTCTAGTAGAGGTCAGGACAAGGGTTGATTTTCCTTTTCACATTGGATAGTTTCCCATCAATGTTACAAACCAGCTAACCTGCCATTGTATGCACGTTTTGTATTGTATTGAGTATGTCTGTCAGTGTGATGCAATATAGTACGTGTTTCTTCTTTTAGTTCCTTTTTCTCTGACAGCATTTCACAGGAAAATGAGACAAGAAAACCTTCTACTCTGGTCTGCTCTGATGTGCAGCAGTCATTCAAATGATCTGCTTCAAACATAGACTCCTGGTGTCAGACCTGGTGCAAACGGTGTTAAATTAGCACCCTCAGCTCCGCTACGACTTAATCCCCAACTCCTCAGTACCGGATTACGTTTCTAGTAGGACTCATTTTTGTGCAACACCTCTTTTTATGGGGGCTCCAAATTGGTTTGTTGAATTCCCAGTGGGCCGTTGAAACCAGGGCAGTCTCTTTCCCAGCCTCTCATTAACCAAAGTAGAACAATCCTCCCACTGTGTGTCCTCGTACTGCTGGGATAGTAATGGCGACCGCCCGGTCGACAAGGCTCTCTGCTCTCAGAATAGAGCCTTCTGTAACATTGCAGATAATCTCCTAATACACCATTGTGAGTTGTCTTGCGTTGGGAGAAAGTCTCCATACGACTTAATTACCCACACTGAAATGGGACTGTAGCTGTATGGTTTGTAGTAAAAGACACACCTCCATGTCAGGCCTTCCTGCTGGTTCAGTGTGTATTGAAGCAGAGGATCAGCAGTCTGACCAGTGGGAGGGGTGAGAGGGAAATAGGGGGCGGGGTTATTAGACACATGACTCAGACAGGACGGTGGGTCACACAGGTTAGGAGGGCGGGACTCTGACAGGGCAATCACTTCAGGCTTATAGCAAAGGTGGGAGGAGTTAGGGAGAGGGGAGAGAGGGAGGCGCTCGGCCCGTGCATGCCTGAAAATGCACTTAGGGATTTACACGTGAACATACTGCACTGCCAAACAGGTTACTGATCACAGAGTGGCAGAGTAAACACGTCGGCTATTAAGCAGAAGCTGGAGTGTTGTTGGATGCCTGCTGGCAGCACATCGTTGCATGTGTGCCGTGTTCTAGTGAGAGGACTGGAACTGTTGACCGTCGCTGAGCCCAGTGTAAACCTCCCTCCCTCCCTCCCTGTCGTGTCCAGCTGAGCCCAGTCCACACGAGACCCTCCTGCACTTTGCAGCTCGGCGTGGGCTGCGGAAGGTGGCCTTGTTCCTGCTCCAGCAGCCAGGAGGTAGAGAGGCTCTCAGACTGCCCAACAAGCAGGGCTCTACACCAGTCAGCGTGGCAGAGAAGAGGGGCCACGACCAGCTACAGCAGCTCTTCACTGGGTAAGTACTCACCTGAGTCCCATCCTATATACTTCACACAGGGCCTACATATGAACAACCTTTACTACAGTAGTGATAACCTTCAGATACACGATTATTATGCTTCTATAGGAGTAAGCTAGCTAGCCAGTCATTTCTACTACCTCGGGGACGTGTGAAAGAAAAGCAGAAACCGTGTCTTCATAATATATTCTGCTGTTTTCAGAATGTTATCTGTGAATGAAATGCACAACCCTCTCCACAGCATTTAATTGCTCTCAACATGGTCACGTCGTTAGGTAGCTCTTCGCCGCCCTTTTCGTTAACACATACCCTTGCATTCCTACAGATGAATAGGCAAGAATTTCAAGCGAGCTCATTAGGATTTGGGATCCAAACCAGCGAGAGGTGTCTTTATGTAACCGTGGGAATGGGAACAGCTCTGGTTAGTTAGGAGCTGGGGATGTTGAAATGTGTTTGGAGTGTTTGGGGAACACAGAGACAAGCAGACAGACCAAGGATGACCTCTGCAGCTTCGCTCCGAACTGCTGCTGTCAGCACAGAGTCCAACGCTATATGCACTTTGTTAAGTACGTCAAGCCAGACCAGTATGGCTCGTCTTCCTGGGACAAAAATCACAAAATGTACCAAGCTGGCGCCTCACGATGGCATACATTTGACGTCCGTTTAAAAAAAAAAATGTACTGTTTTAGAATCAGGAGGGACAGCTCGTATGCTACTCTGTGTTCTCACAGGCTGTACCAGCTGTATGGGATTGGTTACCAGTGCTCTCAAACATCTGAGCTATAAAATAACACAAGAAAAAAAATTACCCAGCCAACATTTTGGTTTCAAAACTAGACCAATGTTAACTCAGCAGCCCCAGTAGGTTACTTCTCCCAAACACAGATGACAGATTTACCACTGAAAAAGTCGTAGTGAAGATGGTGGGAAACAGTTGTTTCATGGAACTACTATACAAACTGCATTTCCAGTTTATCTAATAGAGATAATTTGCTCCCAGCCACAGCCTCAACTAGCACCTCACCAAACGAGTTTGCTTACCTGCTTACCATCAGTGTCGTCCGTGACACAGTGGTGATTTGTTCTCCATCTGAGCGCATACGGTTGACCTCATTACAGAGTTCACCAGAGGTCACTTATCACTCTCTATGACATTGAGGTTCAGATGTCACCCAGTCCCCGACAGGGACCTGCGTGGAACAGTTGTGACCGGGTCATAGGGACACTCTCAGGCACCAACACTGCATGGTGTCTCTCTGTCTGCGTCACACAGACTGCTTTGCTGTCCCCTGGGTCAACGGTCTCTGTCGGGTCTCTTTCGGCCTGGTTTGGTGGCTTTGACACCCGATCACCGTCAGAGCGAGAGAGCAGCACTGGCGGGAGCTCCTCAGAGGCACTGTGTGTGTTACAGAGGAGAACAAAGCAACTGTTTTCACTAGACTAGACCAGGGATTTCTCCTTACCCACTCTTCCTCGTCTGAATGTAGCAGTTAGACCAGTCACATAGACACCAACCCATGTTCATCTCTCTAATGTTGCTTGGTGTAGTTGGGGAGGCTGTTGTTCGGTGTAGTTTTCGGGAGTGTATTTAAAGATTCCTGAAATGAGTTAAGCTGGGAGTGGAGAGATTGAGTCACCTGGCTTCTGACGTTAAATGCTCTGAGACAGGATTAGTTCAGGTCAGGGACAGCCGGCGGTTTATTTGGCACAGGAGAACAGTTAGGTGTCATGGCTGAATCCCAACAGCATAGTTGTGTACATTCCACCCGCTGGCTGTAGAAATAAGCTGGTTAGGTCATATACCATTAATAAAGGAATAAAAAAATACAAAATTATAGTACAGTTATCTTCATGGCAACTGTGTGTTGTTAAAAGCTCTCTCCCCTGGCTCCTGAGATTGAGGCTGGGTCCTGGCTGCATTCAGGTTCCCTACTCAGGTCCCACAACGTGGCTCTGTTCTGTTCTTCCCCCGTGCCGTGTCCTGCCTTTCATTCCCCAGTGAATGATGTTAGGGGGTTGCCATGGAGACCCATTCAGCCCTGTGCTGGCACCGAGCGCCAAGAGGCAGGTGAGAACAGCCTCTGATCTCATCGCTCCTGCAGACCAAGGCTCAAATACTATTTCCAACCATTGAGTATTTGCTCTAGCCTGCTTGGAGTGGGATATGGAGCAGGGTTTTGGAACTATTCTATTGGTCCGTTAAGCCAGGCAAGCTCAATCAAGCACGGCATAAAGTATTGGAAATGATTTCAAATGGTATTTGAACCCAGGTCTGCACTCCTGTCCCAGGGGCTGCATGGGGCTAGAGGGGTACGATCTTACTCATCCCATCCATTTACTGCATGACTCCCTCATGCCCTTTGTTTCCATCAGATTGTTTTGGATTTGTGTCCTTCTCACCGGAGCTTACCAATGGTGACATCATCACCCCTGAGTCGATTAGAGTCAGTTCCACTCATTGTGAGTAGAACAGATGACTCAACCCAGGCAGAGAGAGACTCACACCCAGAGCCAGCTCAACAGGACAGTACACTACTAAAGTCCCTCCCAGGATGTTGCCATTACAAGAGGCGTTTAGAATAGGTTCATGCAGAAAACGTCATTTTAGCACGGCTATGATTGATCTCTTTGTTTTTTGTTCCTCTTTGTAACTCAGTAGAACTGGTTTCACTGGTGGAGGAGATTAGAAAGGGAGAAGTGGTGTTTACTTTTTCAATTCCACCGATATCATAGAACAATTCATTAAATACCAGTTCTCTGATTGAGATAGAAGTAGCAATGAAGCTGACCAGCTTGGTGGTGAGGTCGGCGGTGGAATGGTGAAAGGTTGGTCTCCGGTGCCTACCCTGGGAATAAACCTGTGGGTCACAATAGTTGATATAATATGGGCGTAGGTAGTGCTGCTGAATGCTGAGTCAATGCTGAGTGCTTTGGCTACCTCCGCTCTGACCAGGTGTGTTCTGTTTGTGTTGAGCAGGGTTGACACCTCGCCGGACACCCGGATAAAGGCAGAGGAGAGGCAGTGTTACCCAGGAGGCCGAGCGCTGCAGCACCACCCTAGACTGAACACCTACACCCTGACGGTGGACACGGAGCCAGGGAAAACTCCGCCCAGCCTGCAGGGAGAGGTGGAGGAGCTACAGAAACTCATCCGCTCACACAGAGACAACAAGGTGAGCTATAGAAGTCTGCATTTAACTCCGTCTGCTTTCAACTCTGTCTGCTGTCTCACTTTGTTGCTTTGAACTATGACTTACTTGCCGTATTCTCATACACTAAGTCATCTCAGAACCCAGAATCAAATCTTCTGGCCAGCTAGCTAGCCTATTGTAAGTTACCTGTGGGTTTTGTTTGCTCTGAACTTTTTGTGCATGTCTTATCTTGACATGAAGTGTCAATTATTCAATTATTCACCCTGCATTTCTGTTTGTACTGTAGGGAGATCATGTGTTCCAGCAGCAGTCACCAGACGAGCTAAACAGTACAGCAGGATCCAGCGACATCAGCAACACGTCAGCGCACATAGCTTTACACCCCCAACACAGCCATGCCCACCTCGCGGGAGGGGCGTGGCCTTGTCCGAACGGCCAGCCAGAGGAAGGGGAGGCGGGCCCTGCTCAGGCAGCAGTAACGGACTCTGTGAAGGCGTTAGATAAAAGAAGTGAAGCTGCAGCACAGCGGCGGAAGAGGGAGGGTGAGACTCAAGCTTTCAGCACACCGTCCTGTGGAAACCAGCAGGAGGAAGCTGATAGAGAGAGGACAGGCGTAATCACTGCCAGGCAGAGCAGCAAGGCAGGGCGCCGTAAAAGGAACAAGGAAGAGAGAGAGAAGAGGAGAGCAGAGACTGAGACGGGCGATAAGGCTGCTGCTTTTCCGACGACGGTTACGCCAGCCATGGGCCACGCACAGTCCCAGGAACACCCGGAACACCCGGAAGCCAAGCATTGGCCCCTGGAGACTGGGGAGAGGAGTACAGGCAACAGCAGTAGCAGCTGTGGGGACACGAGGGCTCAAAAGACTATGGAAAGGCAGGGGGAGCCTAACAACATCGAGGAGATGGATTGTAGAGCACCCTGGGCTCAGATAGTGGCTGGGGCTCCTGTGGAGAACGGGCAGCACGGCAGACATGGCGGCGAGCTGGAGGTGGAGTACGCGGAAGCCGCCTCTGAATGTACTCTGCAGACAATGACAGGAGCTGTGAGCCGCCATCAGGCACAGGCTGCACAGTCACAAGACCCCGAACAAAGACAGGAAATCACCACAGCGCTGACGAGTTATTCTGAGGAGCAGGATTTGGCCAATAACAGGAGCCAGACCCGGGGGTCTGAGACTGAAAGAGGTGGTGATTGTAGCGGTACACACGAGAGAAAGAGAGAGGCAGGAAACCCCGGCCAACAGACTAACTGTAGCACTGAGTCAGCCAACAGCCGAAGTGGAGAGACTGACACAAACAGCATGAAGCAGAGCCCCAGTATGACAGAGGGAGAAAGCGAGAGCAGCCGTTCACACGGACCCAGTAGCGTTACAGCACCAGAGCCCAGTGAGCAGGTCCTGGATCAGACGGCGGAGGGCACAGTGGAGGTAGTGGTACCACCACCACAGCATAACCAGAACGGTGCCCACAGCCAGGGCCACGAGGCTGGGCAGGAATGGGAGGAACAGGCGTCCACCGACCCAGCCAGAAGGACAGCTGAGGTTGTAGAGAGGCCGAGCGTAGAGAAGTGGACCATGGGGCCACAACACTCTGATGATGTCACAGACCTCACACCCTCTTGTGAGGAGGAGGAACTCGTCCAGTCGGATAGTTGCTCCGCAGACAAACTGTCTGAAGAGGGGACAGTCACAGGAGAGGAGACCCCTGCAAAGAAGAAGGTGTCTGTACAGTGGGCATCGTTAGAAGAGGCAGACTCTCTGCTGTGTAGGGAGGAGATAGCAGCTACAGCTGTAGCAGTGGTGGCCATAGCAGTAGCAGCTGCTGTAGCAAACATAGAACAAGGCAACTCCAACTCAATGCTGGAGGCAAGCCGTGTACCGGAGGCTGTTGACAGCCAGAGTGAGCATCAGACTGGACCCAAAGACACTGCACCAAGGTCAGCGGTCACTGTGTCTGAGGCCACTGAGACCCTTACCTTGGACGGGGGTCCTATTGTCTCACCTGGAGAGTTACAGGGGGATGTGATGGACAAGAACCCCTCAAAGGGAGAGGATGAGCCTCATCTTCTACAAGGAGAGGAGAGCAGTGACGTATCCGAAGCCAGACCTGGGAATGAGAATGAAGTTGAGGCCAGACTAGCAGGCCTGAGTCTGACCCAGGGAGAGAGTGTAGAAGCCAGCAGAGAGTGTGGAGACTCCCACCCTCAGACAGACATGTTGTTACATGATGAAAGGGCTGTGGACAGACACAGCGATGAGGTCATCACATCCTCCTCCACTATCTCCCCAGAGAGATCCTCAGAGCTGACACATCAGGAGGCTATTCCAGAGAGAGCGGCCACACCTGCAGATTTACATACAGCCAGTGACTCTGACAGTGGTACGGGCCAGAGTCCAGAGCTGACTTCCCTCTCGGAGCTAGACAGTAAAACAGGCCCGGGTGAGGAGAAGCACAGCTTCTCAGTGGAAGTAGACAGTGGATTGTCCTTGGGCCTGCAGTCCCCAGACACACTGGCCAGCCTGGATGGAGTGAGTGAGAGAATGCTGGATACTAAAGTGGAGTGTTCTGAAGCTTTGAGACCACTTGACAATTCTGTGAAAGGTAAGGCCACACAATGATAAAACAATGGTAACTGCCCATGGCCCTTTTATAGCTTGATGTTGCTATGCTTTTGCTTTGCTCAGGATTCATAAGTAGGCATTTCACAGTAAGGTCTATAGACCTGTTGTATTCGGCACATGTGACAAATACACTTTGATTTGATGAGTTAGTAGAGTTGGGACGAAAAAATGAAAGTTGCAGACATCGACACTGCCTTCTTCCTACCGAAGCATTTCGCTTATGTCGGGGATTTCGCTACACAACGCTCCTGTGGATTGTTCTAAAACCATTATTTGGTCAACGGTAATAGCCTATGCATTATGTCGACTCATGTTCTGAAAGTATCTGTCCAAGTTCAGCTGTCGGAGGAGGGGAGAAGCTCAGGCATATGACCGTTACTCAAAATGCAATTGCGGGAAAAATACCGTTTTCAAAAGCAGCTACTGTTGTTCCTCCCACAAGGAAACTGGTTAGGGGATTGTGGATCTGTTTCCGTCCGTTAGTACGTTAGCCACAGACAACATCTCAGACAACACAGGGCCGATTTTGTTAAAATTTAGGTGAATGACGTGTCGTGCCATAGAGAGCCGGCATTTACAAAATGATACTGCTTGGCCGGGGGGGGGCTGCATCATTCGTGGGAGATAACATGTTTACTGTTGTTGATTTATCATTATCGCCAAAGAATTTTCAATTTAGCCATTTTTTTGGTTCATATCATCCAGCTGCACTAGTTAGTACAAGCTCAAATTCAAGTAGATTTGGGTCATGAGGAAAATCTGAAGCTCACTTTTCATGTACATAAACCCGTTACTATATATCCTCTACTTTATATCCCAGCTGCTAAATTCAGGCCTGGTGTGCATTTTTGGCGTCTTTCTTAACTGCACCGTCTTTTCTGTGTGAGCACACTGTCGTATGATTCTGAGCATGTGACCATTAGTTCAGCTATGCCTGAGCTTTTACTGTTGCTAAAAGGGGATAGGCTGTCATTTGTCATGGCATTCTGTGGAGGTTGAACCACAGAATATTTACCTCAAAACAGAATGTAGATTATATTGAAATGTAACTTTTAACACATTTTGTCAGCTATACCATGTAAATTATAGAAGCTTGATTTTCAGGAGTAACATTATATGAGACTCTCTGGCTAGGCTTGGGCAGTATCCTGATTGTCATACCTTCATACAGACCTTGTGCCATACCGGGATATTCCGTAATACCAGCACTGAACAAAAGGGGCTTTATTTTCAAACAACACTTAGGCGTCTGTATTCTGAAGGTTAGCAATGCTAACAAGTACATGTAAAAGTACATAGAGGATGCTAACTAAATGCTAACGAGCGCAATGTGAACATTTTATACAGTCTCTGACCTAAACTATTTGCAGGACAGACATCCCAACGCATAAAGTTTTACAATGAGATCAGAAATGCTACTCGCAGTTTACTCCAAGCACAAAACAAATATTAGACAGCAAGGCTCTTGATCCAGGAGGGGATTTTCTGCTGTTAGGATTTTGGAAGAAGCTAACCAACCACTTAGCTAGATAGCTAACTAGATACTAAATTAGCGAACAAAATGCACAACTGCAGAGCATTTAGCACATTTTAGCCCGTTACCTTAATAGTTATAAGATATCTAGCTGGCAAACATTTAGTTGTGAATTCCATACGTAAGTAGTTCGCCTGACGCGTGCTGCACAACAGTGAGAGACTCACAAGGCTCCGGTCTTTCGTCGTTGTGTGCTTATAAAGAAACACCACATGACTGGGGATTACCGGTAAACTTCATAATGAAAGATTATGTGGCAGATGTACATTAAGATTGCGATCTTCTTTATCTCCTAACCTATATAACAAGTTGACTGCAGGGATTTACTTTAAGTACAGTAGCTTTAAATATGAGAATTTATTCAAAAACTTCAGAGAAATTGTTTAAATGGTATTGAAAAAACATCCTGTGGCTATTTCCAAATACCCCGGTATATATGGTATACAATACCCCGGTATATATGGTATACCACCCAAGCCTATCTCTGGCCTCTCATCCCTGAGTCAGTCTGAAAAGGTCAAAGGCTCCATGTCAGTCATCTAGAGAGCTGTGTGATTGTGAATGGGGTTGTGTGTGTATTTACGTATCCAAGCAGCAGTACAATGATCTCACCAGACCTTACAGTAGGCTCTGAAAATAAAGGTATCCTTCCACTCAGAGCCTTCCCTGTCTTGGCAGTCTGTGAGCACATGGCTACACCCAGGCCTTTTCCTGTCTGGATGGGAATATGGAGCAGAATAGATCCTCTGATTCTACACTGATGTAGTATAAATAGAGATCATTGTCCTCTCTTCATACATGACAGCTTGTTTATTGTTGCTTTTCTAACGGTTGTCAAGGCATATGCTGTTTATACATTAGATACTACTGGTATGATTCATTATTTTGAGTTCATATTTTGAACTTTAGTTGAAATGAAGTTTTCATTTACGGAGAGGATTCTGTGTTAGTTTGTTCATAGGGTCAAAGGGTTAGGTTCCGTATTTGTCTGTGTCATACCTGTGTCATACTGTATCACTCCCCAGACAAAGACACGGTCTGTCCAGCCCAGGGAGAAGAGAAGGGAAAGAAGGAATCTCTCGAATACACGGAAGACTCTACACTGGTGAGTTAACGTTTCAAGTGTCAAAGTTTATTCTCCACGTGCACACGTGGAAAACAGTACAGGGAAGTTGATACTTTGAGAGCTTTTGTCAACAATGCAGTGATAGTAATAATAGTATAGACAATAATAGAAAAAATAGAAAACATATAAAAATTAAGACATAAATTAACAGACGCCTCACAAGTCCTCAATTGGCAGCTTCATTAAATAGTACCCACAAAACACCAGTCTCAAAGGTTAACAGTGAAGAGGTGACTCCGGGACGCTGGCGTTTTAGGCAGAGTTGCAAAGAAAAAGACATATCTCAGACTGGCCAATAAAAAGAAAAGATTAAGATGGGCAAAAGAACACAGACACTGGACAGAGGAACTCTGCCTAGAAGGCCAGTATCCCGGAGTCGCCTCTTCACTGTTGACGTTGGTGTTTTGCGGGTACTTTTTAATGAAGCTGCCAGTTTAGGACTTGTGAGGCGTCTGTTCCTCAAACTAGACACTCTAATGTACTTGTCCTCTTGCTCAGTTGTGCACCGAGGCCTCCCACTCCTTTTTCTATTCTGGTTAGAGTCAGTTTGCGCTGTTCTGTGAAGGGAGTAGTACACAACGTTGTACGATATCTTCAGTTTCTTGGCAGTTTCTCACATGGAATAGCCTTCATTTCTCAGAACAAGAACAGACTGACGAGTTTCAGAAGAAAGTTCTTTGTTTCTGGCCATTTTGAACCTGTAATCGAACCCACAAGTGCTGATGCTCCAGATACTCAACTAGTCTAAAAAAGGCCAGTTTTGTTGCTTCTTTAATCAGCATTACAGTTTTCAGCTGTGCTAACGTAATTGCAAAATGGTTTCCTAATGATCAATTAGCCTTTTAAAATGATAAACTTGGATTAGCTAACACAACGTGCCGTTGGAACACAGGAGTGATGGTTGCTGATAATGGGCCTCTGTACGCCTATGTAGATATTCCATTCAAAATCAGCCGTTTCCAGCCTAAATAGTCATTTACAACATCAACAATGTATTTCTGATCAATTTGATGTTATTTTAATGGACAAAAAATTAGCTTTTCTTTCAAAAACAAGGACATTTCTAAGTGACCCCAAACTTTTGAACGGTGGTGTAGATGTAAACAGGAGTAGTAGTGACCAGTAGCAGAATAAATACATATATACTAAATGTAAAAGCAATCCATAATCAATGAACAGCAGCGTAATGGTAGTAATACACCTAGTCAATAATCATTATTATCATTATATCACGTTCATGTTTTTATCAATTTACAGATCGAAAAACTCTTGGTACTCTAATGATTTGGAACAGAAGTAAAACTCTGACTCCTGTCCCCACAAATCAGTTGAAGTCACATATAGTCTGATTAATGTAACATTTTTCATGACTGGGAGATCATTTGTTTCTGGGAAGCGATTATCTTATCGCTGTTCCATGCCAAGCATTCCCACCTGACCTCACTAAATAAACCCTTTTTTTTTCATGTTGTTAGCGTTCACTTTTGGGAAAGTCCGTACAAACATGACGCACTTCTCGGCCTGACAAGCTGAACTCTGCCTTCTAAAGGTCAGGTGGGCAGATATGGGAAATCTGTGGCCACGTGTGTGTGTGTGTGTGTGTGTGTGTGTGTGTGTGTGTGTGTGTGTGTGTGTGTGTGTGTGTGTGTGTGTGTGTGTGTGTGTGTGTGTGTGTGTGTGTGTGTGTGTGTGCCCTACCTTGTTTAACCAGGAGGAGAGAGAAATAAAAGATGACCTCACCGTCTCTTCTCTCCCCTGAGAGGAGTGATATGAGGGGTGAGAAACAAGCCGTAGAGAGGGAGGCAGAGATAACAGAGTCCCACTGACAGTAGCTGCAGCAGCAGTGTGAAGACAGGGAGGAAGGAAGGAAGTGTCTGATTAGCAGTAGGAGACATCCACACCAGCAGGTCAGGGCACTGCTCTCCCACGCAGCTCTAGAAGCCCACCTTTTCCTATGGGAAGCCATATTGTTTCCTACCGTTGTCATTCTCTGTTTCTGACTACCTGGTTCTGAAAGGTGACCTTCTATTGTATAGTAGGTCTTGTGTTATGGTGAGGGACTGACCGTGCAGTTGTGGGCAGGCATCCTCTGTGATTTTCTTTGTAAATCTCTATAATTTTCTTGGGTTGTTTTGTGTGGTGCGGAATTGTCAGCATAGTCCACAGGGCCTATGTGACTGAGATGATGTCATAGTGTATGCTTCAGCCATGTCATATCTCTGTTGCGATCACGCCGCAATCTGCAGGCAACTTTCTTCTGGTATGATAATTGTCTTCATGCAAGAAGGATTAGGTGTATTGTTCAGCGGTGATTTAGTTCTGCAATTCACCCCCCTCTTGTGAATGTGGCTAAGCTGTGCTGCTTATCTGTAGAGTGGCATGTAGACAGGGCCACTGTAACCGCTCTCTCTTGGCCAGACTCCCTCTGTACTTCATTGTTAGCCTTTGAGAGGAATTACACTGTAACTCTGGAGGACTGTCTTATAAGAAGCTCACCAGGTAAAACACAACAGCCAGCCAGACAGCCAGAAGTCTGTGGCACGTAAACCACATACGTCTCAGAGGAGAAGAATGTTTCAAAACTCTTTTATGAAGATCTTTTTCAGCGTACTAGGTCTAGTTTCAGTTAGAGAATTAAGAGGCAATGTAGTGTACTCTTTGAATGTCTATCAGAGTCAGACACTGGATGGAACCAAGGCTGTGGGTACCACAACACTTAGTACGAGGATCAGGGTACATCTGATTTTTAATGTCAGTTAGAAAATAGAAACAGAGTTTGTAGACATGATGTATACAGTAACTGACTGATTGGCTCTGAAAAGCCAACTGACATTTACTCCTGAGGTGCTGCCCTGTTGCACCCTCAACAACCACTGTGATTATTATTATCTGACCCTGCTGGTCATCTGAACGTTTGAACATCTTGGCCATGTTCTGTTATAATCTCCACTTGGCACAGCCAGAAGAGGACTGGCCACCCCTCAGAGCCTGGTTCCTCTCTAGGTTTCTTCCTAGGTTCTGGCCTTTCATGGGAGTTTGTCCTAGCCACTGTGATTCTACATCTGCATTGCTTGCTGTTTGGGGTTTTAGGCTGGGTTTCTGTACAGCACTTTGTGACATCGGCTGATGTGAAAAAGGGCTTTAGAAATAAATGCGATTGATTGATTGACTATGAGACAGCTGAAGATTGGGTGCAGTGCAGGACTCATTCATGTCTTCCTATTAGCAGCTGTTGAAGGTCCATGCCGGGGCCTGCTCCGCTCAGTGTTCTTCCACCTGAAACAAATATCTGCCAGTGCCAGCCAGTGAGAGTGAAAGCAGATGCCATTTCTCAGATCCTTTCAGTCTAATTCAGTTTGCTCCAGCAGTGTTCCTCATTGTTCTGTTGATGGAATCACGTCATTGATGTCCGCCTCGCTGATTATGACAGCCTGTCAGAGAGACAACCTGTGAGCTGTTACAGAGTGGAGGAGCTGCATGGAATAATAATTTGGTGCTAACGTTAGTCGCCAGGAGAGGGCAGTCTAACATCAACTGGAGCCGCATTTTGGTTGACGGACTCCGCACCAGAGGTCTGTTTGAACGTGTTTGATGGCCAAAGTTTTCAACGATAAATAGAGAATGTATACAAAACAACGTAGAGCACTACAGTTCAGAATTAGCCTCGACATTACATTGCTATAAAGTGTGATGCAGAATGTTTGGTTAATTGATTTGGATGAATGCAACACAGCTTTTAGTGTCAATGAGTTTGTGTGAGGTACAGTTGAGTAATCTTCGTAAAACAACTGCGAGTACTGCAGAGAGCAGCCAGGAAAGGAGGAAGTCCTGACAGACTGTGCTGCTGCTGCCTGCCAAAACCATAATGAATGTTCCTGCCAGCTCTGTGTCCTCAGGCACCCTCTAGTGTTGTGTTCTGGTATAACTACCTCCCGATGTGTACTGCATTTCAAACGGTTAACAAGAAAAATACAGATTACATAAAAAATATATTTTTGCCAGAAAGTTTGGTTCAGTAATATATTGCCTGTCTTAATCTTGCAGAGGCATGCTTAACAGCCTGCATTCTAGTCAGGAATTGTGATGGTTTATGATTTTTGAGTTTTCACAGGTTACCAAACCAAGCATGATGAGACTGTTATAAATCTGCCACTCCTACCTACTGCAGTGGAATGGGCTGCCTGGGCACTGTAGGTCCTGAGGCTGCTCGGTGCATAAAATGAAGGATATTCTCCTCCATATTGTTTGGTTTGGGGGAAAGCAGGGGGTAGCTAGTTGCGGTGAATTCTTCAGTGAGTCTGTTCATCGCTCACTGAATCTGACTAGGGTGGGTCTGGCTGTCTGTGTGTCTCTTTACCTACGTCCCTATTCCTTCCCATTCATCCTCCTCTCTGGTATCTCTTCCCCTCCCTCTGTAGTTGTACAGCAGGATATGAGGACACACGCAACTGTGCAGTTTGTTCCTCTCTCTCTCTCTACCTAGGTGCTGTTGACTACAGGTCCGATACCAGTCCAGAACTCCATAGGTGCCCAGTCTCAGACCCTCTGTGTATGAGAATAGAAGCCAGTTCTTTGTTAGCACAAAGAGAGGCTGGAAGAAATCATGAAGTATTGATCAAATCCCCCCCCGTAGTGGTTTTAACCAATGAGAATTGCCATTCTAGAAAAGTCCCCTAAACATGATTAGCATGTCACGTATCTGGGTCTGTTGTTTTCCTCCCATAATGTTACAAGCCGTGCCCTGGGGAATAGTAGGAATTGGGGCAAGTTGCTCTTGTTTCCAGGGGTTGTGTTTCGTTCCACTCAGCTGCCCAGACGTGTTAAGACCGAAGGAGCCCCAACCCTCTCTTTCTCTCTCTCTCTCTCTCTCTCTCTCTCTCTCTCTCTCTCTCTCTCTCTCTCTCTCTCTCTCTCTCTCTCTCTCTCTCTCTCTCTCTCTCTCTCTCTCTCTCTCTCTCTCTCTCTCTCTCTCTCTCTCTCTCTCTCTCTCTCTCTCTCTCTCTCTCTCTCTCTCTCTCTTTCTCTCTCCGTCTCTCGCTCCCCCCTCTCTCTGTCTCTCTCTCTCTCTCTGTCTCTCGCTCCCCCCCCTCTCTCTCTCTCTCCCTCCTCTCTCTCTCTGTGTGTGTGTGTGCGCGTCATGTGGACAGTTTGTAATGGTTGCCATGGTTCTAACTGTTTGTCCGTTCCATTGATGACTGTCTGCAGATGTGTAGTTTTTTTCCCCTGCTCAAGTGTTTCACACAGAGGACACTTCTGCTTTCTCCTCAGCTTCGGCACCCAGGGTTTGAGAACATGTTACACGCATTGAGATTCCAATTCTAAGTGATACGCTTGGGGTGTTTTTGATCATGAGGACCATGTTTATACTTGAATAAAGATAGAAAACATATGATTTTAATTCCTAAAGATATTGTCCTTATTAGCAGTGTTATTACATCAAACCTATGGGACAAGCTACAGCAGTTGACTATGTCTCTAGTTATAGTTTATCTTATCTGTTCCTCCTCACTGCACAGTGTGTAGGAGAGCATCCCTCTTCTGGAGCCAGCCAGTATGCAGGTCATGCATCACAGTGGCTTCTCTCGTGGCTGGCTGTCTGCCTTATCAGTCTGTTTCCATAGACACTCTCTACCTGCCGCTCAGCATCACAGCACCCACTGGGTACAGCTGTTCAGCTCGTCGCCACACGGAGAAACGGGGGGGAGAGGAAATAGATGCAGATTGACGAGAGGATAAGAGGAGTTGAAATTTAAGAATTGGAAAATGGAAAAGAGATGAATAGGGGAAAGGCGAGAGAAAAAAACGGCCGTGAAAGAGAGGAGAGGAGGGAGGAGTGTGTGTGAGAGAGGGAGAAGGAAAAGAAGGGAGGGTCAGACTGAGGGGCTGGTTCTGCGAGCAGATGTGGGAAGAGTTGCTCATTTCCCCCAAACTTCACAAAGGACTCCACAAGCCTGAGCTTCATGTTGGAATCTAGCGCCTTTCTGTTAATAACCACTACTTTTCACTGCCTGGAAAGATGTACGAGCGACACAAGCGGAGGTATAGTCTGCGTGGAAAGGGGGAGAGAACAGTGGATGTCGTTTTGATAAAGGTACGAATGGACAGAGAATCTTTTTACTTGCCACATGTGTGAGAGAGCGCTCTACGCCTGTGGATGTGGTCATGGAAGAGAGAAAAAATACAGGCTGTAGGTTTTCTTAGCAAGTTTTCATCTAGCCTTTCTTCTCTGCTGTATCCGCATGGTAACAACTAAGATTTCACATCTACACTGGGAAGATGACTGTCACCTTTCGTGTCACGGGAGAGTAATTTACTCTCTCTGTGTGTGTTAGTATTTGTCCGGATGTGTCTAATTTTTAGCCGTTCTTCAGTGTGTGCTCAAGAGGTGTGGAGTGTTTGTGAGCCGTTATTAGGTGGGCTCACTGACAGCCTTGAGGAGTGTGCTCTCAGGGTGGACTTTGTCTTTGGATGGAGAATGAAGGCCTGCTGGCCAGATCTCAGGAAGTGGTCCATGCTCTTTTCTCTCTCTTTCTCTTTCTTTCTTTCTTTCTTTCTCTCTCTCCCTCTATCTTTCTCTCGCTCTTTATTTCTCTTTCTCCCTCTCCCTTTCTTTCTCTGTCTCCTCTCGCTCCCTCCTCCTCTCAATCTCTTTCTCTCTGTTTACTTTGGATGACACTTCGTCTGTGTGCAAAGTGTGAGTCACGGCATACAATGCTAGGATTCTGAATGTGATGCATATTCTGCTGTCTGTGCGTGTCGGGATTGTATATAATTTATGTAAACTTTGTGTAAATTCTTCTGTCTGTGTTCTGTCTCCAAATGTTGTCTATTACTAGTGGCACCATATCTGATTTTGATCGGTTTTGCCTCAAGTATCACGTCAAAGCCTGCCTCATCTAGCTCAACAGATTCATTCGATCAAATCGTGTTTTTCCACAGAGACACACAGCTACAAGCTCCGAACTCAGGAAAACCCTGAATTTGTGTTCTGCGAAACACAATGGCACGGCGGTGCTTTCAGCATAAGGCAAGGGAGGTGTTTCAGTGACGTGACAAATCAGTGCTCCACCAAACCGCTCAGGTTTAAGTCATATTTTCAGCATCTCTTCACCACCACTTTGAGCATCTCTCTGTACTTTAGCTTGGTGGGACTGGGAACAGCGCTGTAATTCCAGTGGAATGTGGCATGTGGGCTCTGGGTTGGTGAATATATATACACTGCTCAAAAAAATAAAGGGAACACTTAAACAACACAATGTAACTCCAAGTCAATCACACTTCTGTGAAATCGAACTGTCCACTTAGGAAGCAACACTGATTGACAATAAATTTCACATGCTGTTGTGCAAATGGAATAGACAAAAGGTGGAAATTATAGGCAATTAACAAGACACCCCCAAAAAAGGAGTGATTCTGCAGGTGGTGACCACAGACCACTTCTCAGTTCCTATGCTTACTGGCTGATGTTTTGGTCACTTTTGAATGCTGGTGGTGCTCTCACTCTAGTGGTAGCATGAGACGGAGTCTACAACCCACACAAGTGGCTCAGGTAGTGCAGTTCATCCAGGATGGCACATCAATGTGAGCTGTGGCAAAAAGGTTTGCTGTGTCTGTCAGCGTAGTGTCCAGAGCATGGAGGCGCTACCAGGAGACAGGCCAGTACATCAGGAGACGTGGAGGAGGCCGTAGGAGGGCAACAACCCAGCAGCAGGACCGCTACCTCCGCCTTTGTGCAAGGAGGTGCACTGCCAGCGCCCTGCAAAATGACCTCCAGCAGGCCACAAATGTGCATGTGTCTGCTCAAACGGTCAGAAACAGACTCCATGAGGGTGGTATGAGGGCCCGACGTCCACAGGTGGGGGTTGTGCTTACAGCCCAACACCGTGCAGGACGTTTGGCATTTGCCAGAGAACACCAAGATTGGCAAAATCGCCACTGGCGCCCTGTGCTCTTCACAGATGAAAGCAGGTTCACACTGAGCACATGAGCACATGTGACAGACGTGACAGAGTCTGGAGACGCCGTGGAGAACGTTCTGCTGCCTGCAACATCCTCCAGCATGACCGGTTTGGCGATGGGTCAGTCATGGTGTGGGGTGGCATTTCTTTGTGGGGCCGCACAGCCCTCCATGTGCTAGCCAGAGGTAGCCTGACTGCCATTAGGTACCGAGATGAGATCCTCAGACTCCTTGTGAGACCATATGCTGACACATGCACATTTGTGGCCTGCTGGAGGTCATTTTGCAGGGCTTTAGCAGTGCTCCTCCTTGCACAAAGGCGGAGGTAGCGGTCCTGCTGCTGGGTTGTTGCCCTCCTACGGCCTCCTCCACGTCTCCTGATGTACTGGCCTGTCTCCTGGTAGCGCCTCCATGCTCTGGACACTACGCTGACAGACACAGCAAACCTTTTTGCCACAGCTCGCATTGATGTGCCATCCTGGATGAACTGCACTACCTGAGCCACTTGTGTGGGTTGTAGACTCCGTCTCATGCTACCACTAGAGTGAGAGCACCGCCAGCATTCAAAAGTGACCAAAACATCAGCCAGTAAGCATAGGAACTGAGAAGTGGTCTGTGGTCACCACCTGCAGAATCACTCCTTTTTTGGGGGTGTCTTGTTAATTGCCTATAATTTTCACCTTTTGTCTATTCCATTTGCACAACAGCATGTGAAATTTATTGTCAATCAGTGTTGCTTCCTAAGTAGACAGTTTGATTTCACAGAAGTGTGATTGACTTGGAGTTACATTGTGTTGTTTAAGTGTTCCCTTTATTTTTTTGAGCAGTGTATATATATTTATTTACTGGTAAGGAAGGACACTGTATCTATCTGAGAGAGCCCAGACCAAAGCAGAGCATGTTGGAGCGCTTGGACAGAGTAGAGTGGCCTGTGGATTTGAGGTTTGTGATAAGAGGCCAGGCTGCGTCTCTGGGGCCAGGCGTCAGGCTCTATCTTTGGGCATGGGACCTGGGAATTCTCCCCTCTGCTCTCCATCATCTCTGGGTGTCAGAACCCAGGCCAGACTAGTTTTGGACAGGCATGAGGCTGGACTAGATTCGGATGGCTTCAATACAGAGGGGAAGAGATCTGCTTAGGAGATGACTTCTTCCTAAAGGATGTCATTATGCACAGGTTTGTTATATATATTCAAAGGGAATAGACAAGATGGTCCATACTAGATGGCTCTATTGCAATTCCACCCCAAAAATGAAGATGAATTGTGGTCAGATCAAAGCTCCCCTTCCTTAGCCTTGGTCCTCCCTCTCAGGCTGTGTGTTGTGTTCCCTGAAGGGCGAGGAGGGCAGAGTGAACTTGGTGACAGATAGACCAGGGTAGAGCGTCTTTCGAGTCCAACTCCTGGGAGAAAACATGTCTGAAATGTTTTTCACCAGTTATGTCTCTGCTTCAGAATAACTCCACCTATTCCAAGGGTGTGTATTGATTGTTTGGGCCTAAATTAAGCTTGGCAGTGTTGTTGTTTCTGTCTGCACTGTAAGTACTGTAGCAAAGCACTTAAATGTAGCTCTCTCCAAGGACATTCCTCTCCCTTGCTGTGCCTCTGAGTCATGCCAGACATTGGCTGTCACTGTGGAAAGTGCAAGTCTGAAGTCTGCCATTCGTTATATTGGGTTTATTTTCACCAGGGACTTCCTTCTCAACCCACATGTATCCATTTATAGCTGATCATCTCCTTTTCCCAGGCAGCGCAGGAGACTGATCTACTAGGCAGCGCAGGAGACTGATCTACTAGGCAGCGCAGGAGACTGATCTACTAGGCAGCGCAGGAGACTGATCTACTAGGCAGCGCAGGAGACTGATCTACTAGGCAGCGCAGGAGACTGATCTACTAGGCAGCGCAGGAGACTGATCTACTAGGCAGCGCAGGAGACTGATCCACTAGGCAGCGCAGGAGACTGATCTACTAGGCAGTGCAGGAGACTGATCTACTAGGCAGCGCAGGAGACTGATCTACTAGGCAGCGCAGGAGACTGATCTACTAGGCAGCGCAGGAGACTGATCTACTAGGCAGCGCAGGAGACTGATCTACTAGGCAGCGCAGGAGACTGATCTACTAGGCAGCGCAGGAGACTGATCTACTAGGTAGCGCAGGAGACTAATCTACTAGGTAGCGCAGGAGACTGATCTACTAGGCAGCGCAGGAGACTGATCTACTAGGCAGCGCAGGAGACTGGAGACTGATCTACTAGGCAGCGCAGGAGACTGATCTACTAGGCAGCGCAGGAGACTGAACTACTAGGCAGCGCAGGAGACTGGAGACTGATCTACTAGGCTGCGCAGGAGACTGGAGACTGATCTACTAGGCAGCGCAGGAGACTGAACTACTAGGCAGCGCAGGAGACTGGAGACTGATCTACTAGGCAGCGCAGGAGACTGATCTACTAGGCAGCGCAGGAGACTTGAGACTGATCTACTAGGCAGCGCAGGAGACTGGAGACTGATCTACTAGGCAGTGCAGGAGACGGATCTACTAGGCAGCGCAGGAGACTGGAGACTGATCTACTAGGCAGCGCAGGAGACTGATCTACTAGGCAGCGCAGGAGACTGGAGACTGATCTACTAGGCAGCGCAGGAGACTGGAGACTGATATACTAGGCTGCGCAGGAGACTGGAGAGATCTACTAGGCTGCGCAGGAGACCGGAGACTGATCTACTAGGCAGCGCAGGAGACTGATCTACTAGGCAGCGCAGGAGACTGGAGACTGATCTACTAGGCAGCGCAGGAGACTGGAGACTGATCTACTAGGCAGCGCAGGAGACTGGAGACTGATCTACTAGGCAGTGCAGGAGACTGGAGACTGATCTACTAGGCTGCGCAGGAGACTGGAGACTGATCTACTAGGCAGCGCAGGAGACTGGAGACTGATCTACTAGGCAGCGCAGGAGACTGGAGACTGATCTACTAGGCAGCGCTAGAGACAGATCTAGTAGGCAGCGCAGGAGACAGGAGACTGATCTACTAGGCTGCGCAGGAGACTGGAGACTGATCTACTAGGCAGCGCAGGAGACTGATCTACTAGGCAGCGCAGGAGACTGGAGACTGATCTACTAGGCAGCGCAGGAGACTGATCTACTAGGCAGCGCAGGAGACTGATCCACTAGGCAGCGCAGGAGACTGATCTACTAGGCAGTGCAGGAGACTGATCTACTAGGCAGTGCAGGAGACTGATCTACTAGGCAGCGCAGGAGACTGATCTACTAGGCAGCGCAGGAGACTGATCTACTAGGCAGCGCAGGAGACTGATCTACTAGGCAGCGCAGGAGACTGATCTACTAGGCAGCGCAGGAGACTGATCTACTAGGCAGCGCAGGAGACTGATCTACTAGGTAGCGCAGGAGACTAATCTACTAGGTAGCGCAGGAGACTGATCTACTAGGCAGCGCAGGAGACTGATCTACTAGGCAGCGCAGGAGACTGGAGACTGATCTACTAGGCAGCGCAGGAGACTGATCTACTAGGCAGCGCAGGAGACTGAACTACTAGGCAGCGCAGGAGACTGGAGACTGATCTACTAGGCTGCGCAGGAGACTGGAGACTGATCTACTAGGCAGCGCAGGAGACTGGAGACTGATCTACTAGGCAGCGCAGGAGACTGATCTACTAGGCAGCGCAGGAGACTGGAGACTGATCTACTAGGCTGCGCAGGAGACTGGAGACTGATCTACTAGGCAGCGCAGGAGACTGATCTACTAGGCAGCGCAGGAGACTTGAGACTGATCTACTAGGCAGCGCAGGAGACTGGAGACTGATCTACTAGGCAGTGCAGGAGACGGATCTACTAGGCAGCGCAGGAGACTGGAGACTGATCTACTAGGCAGCGCAGGAGACTGATCTACTAGGCAGCGCAGGAGACTGGAGACTGATCTACTAGGCAGCGCAGGAGACTGGAGACTGATATACTAGGCTGCGCAGGAGACTGGAGACTGATCTACTAGGCTGCGCAGGAGACTGGAGACTGATCTACTAGGCAGCGCAGGAGACTGATCTACTAGGCAGCGCAGGAGACTGGAGACTGATCTACTAGGCAGCGCAGGAGACTGGAGACTGATCTACTAGGCAGCGCAGGAGACTGGAGACTGATCTACTAGGCTGCGCAGGAGACTGGAGACTGGTCTACTAGGCTGCGCAGGAGACTGATCTACTAGGCAGCGCAGGAGACTGGAGACTGATCTACTAGGCAGCGCAGGAGACTGGAGACTGATCTACTAGGCAGCGCTGGAGACTGATCTACTAGGCAGCGCAGGAGACAGGAGACTGATCTACTAGGCTGCGCAGGAGACTGGAGACTGATCTACTAGGCAGCGCAGGAGACTGATCTACTAGGCAGCGCAGGAGACTGGAGACTGATCTACTAGACAGCGCAGGAGACAGGAGACTGATCTACTAGGCAGCGCAGGAGACAGGAGACTGATCTACTAGGCAGCGCAGGAGACTGATCTACAATATAAATGCATGCGCTCATCTACGTTTGTACCAGTGACAATTGTAGAATAGAATAAAATAGATTGGAACTAAAACAAACTATTATCCATTGTTGGATAAGAAGGGAAATGTGTCCATACCTGAACATGTTGTGTACGATATGTACACGTGTTCTATATTGTACGTTACATGTGTTTGTCTGGTGTGTGTGTCTGCTGGGCTTCTGGAGGATAAGAGTGTAGTGTTCTCCCTCCGCCCAGCGCTGCAGGGCACACAGAGGCTGCTCAGTGCTGCACTGGGCTGTAGGCAGGCCCATCAATGAGGCCTTGTGCATTGTCCACTAGCCACTTTAAGACTGTACAGAACCCTGGTAAAGAAGCCCCCTGCCCCCACATTCTACTAGTGGGGGAAAGACAATTAACCACAAGCCTGGGGAAATCCACATGTTTTCACATTCCCTACAGAGGAGAAACATGTACACATAGACTTTGTTCTCTCACCCACTCCTTCTCTTTCCCACTCCTCCCTCTCTCTCTCTCTCACGCACACAGAACAAAAATGCGTATAGTCTTTAATGAGTTTAATGCTTTTAAATATAATGAACTTTTACAAGACTCAATCAGTTCTGCCATCAAGTCAGTTGTCACTAATAATGAACGTCAGTGCACTTGTCTTTATTGCTCAAGAAAGCAGTGGAATTACTCCATAACTTAATCGTCAAGTCATAAATCAAAGTAACCAATGGATCCTTTGTTCAGGGTTTCTTAATAGTTCCATTGTACTGTCTGTTTTATTCTCCGGCCACTCTGTCTGCTAAACCGTTTAGTCCAGACAGATAACTGACTGACTGATATATTTCCACTATAACAAAAATATCCCAACCTGAGCTTTCCTTTCTTGGTGGTGGAAACCAAATAGACAATGAACTAGAATTTTCTACTTCATCATGTTTGACCCCGTAACCTACAAGTCTGTCCTTTTTGAGAATGTATGGTGTCTGTTTGAGCCTTCGGAGCGGAGATATACTGATCTACCTCTGAGGTTTATGTGTTGTGTATTCGCTATCTCTTGATTACCGTCACTCTGAAAATTAGCACAAACTAATTGCAAAATCACATGTACGCTGTTAGCTAAATGCTAACGAGATTAAAAACAAACATAACCTAATTGCAAAGACAGGCAAATCCTCATAAAGCTATATATAAGCGTAGCTTGTAGCTACCGAATGTAACTTTCGGTGAGTGGGGAGATTTACAAGCTAAAGTGAAATTGTGCAAAGTTGTGATGTATGCTTTTCTGAAGGACAAAAACACGAAGAAAGCACAGGGGAAAAATGGCAACTGTAGAGAGAACTGATCCAGAGGTCTTTGACTTCTGGCAGAAAGCCATTATAAGACATCTGATGGCAGACATTTAGTTGTGAATTGCATACAGCACAATTGTAACTTCATCACCTTCTGCGCTCTGCACAAGAGACTCGCCAATAGATATAGAAAGCTATGGACGGTCTCCCGTTGTGCTAACGCTTTCTCCCGTTGTGCTAACGCTAACGCTTTCTCCCGTTGTGCTAATGCTTTCTCCCGTTGTGCTAACGCTTTCTCCCGTTGTGCTAACGCTAACGCTTTCTCCCGTTGTGCTAATGCTTTCTCCCGTTGTGCTAACGCTTTCTCCCGTTGTGCTAACGCTAACGCTTTCTCCCGTTGTGCTAATGCTTTCTCCCGTTGTGCAAACGCTTTCTCCCGTTGTGCTAACGTGTTCTCCAGTTGTGCTAATAATAATGCTTTCTCCCGTTGTGCTATTTACAAACAAACACGTGACTGGCTCAACTGGGGAACCACAGTAAGCTTCATAATATTTGTGACAGGTGAAATTAAGAATGAAATCTGCTTTATCTCCTAAGAAATTGCACAAGTTGACTGCTGGTAGTAACTTAAAAAGTAGCTACAAATATTCAAATGTATTTAAAAACTTAAAATAAATAGTTTTGACGCTATTTACATTTTTCCAAATAACCCGGTATACCGTATATACAGTATACCTCCCCAAGCCTAGTCAACACTAAGGCCATCTATAGGTGATAAAGGAATGGTAAAGGCCTTAAAGTATCCTCTGTTTTGTGATAAACTATGCTTATGTCCTGACGTGGGTAATCTGTAAGTGATAAAAACATGTTAAGGAGAATACAAGATCTGACTGTAGGCCATCTGTAAGTGATAAAAACATGTTGAGATGTGACCGTGGGGGGTCTGTCTATCTGACCATGGGTTGTGTATTGTGATAAAGCCATTCTGTGGTCTGAGAGGACAGTATCTCTAGGTCACTTGTCCGCATTGTCCCCCTGGTCTGGTTCTGAGCAGCAGCAGCTGTGTGATTGGACGGACACAGAGAGGGGCGACGCCCACACAACCTTGTGTCACGACACTGAGACCCTGTCCCTCTGAGCAGGGGCGGAACAATAAGGCCCTGTATCAGCAGCCGTGTGTGTGTGAGGGGAGAATTCCCTGGATACACACACAAACACCTCACACACACACACACACACACACACACACGCACACACACACACACACACACACACACACACACACACACACACACACACACATACAGTCACACTTGCATGCACGAGTACATTCGCATATGCACTCATGTAAACACACTCGCACACACACACGCAAGCAGGCACACACACACTTATTACAAACACACGTACATGAACACATGTACAAGGCGTGGGAGGATTGGCTCTGTAGTTGGCGACCTGATCACATGATGAGTGGTCTGCCAATGGGTGTGATGTCTGGGGCTGATGATGGATGATGAGGAACAGACGGTGAGCTGTATGAATCTACTCTCTGTCTTCATGGAAGTCTCCATGGCCAAGTTCTCAATAAACCCCTCCCTGGAGAAGTGTAAATGTTGTTGTTAGAGAAGTGTCGTTGTTGTAGTTAGAGAAGTGTCATTGTAGTTAGAGAAGTGTAGTTGTTGTAGTTAGAGAAGTGTAAATGTTGTTAGAGAAGTGTCGTTGTTGGAGTTGGAGAAGTGTCATTGTTGTAATTAGAGAAGTGTAGTTGTCGTAGTTAGAGAAGTGTAAATGTTGTTGTTAGAGAAGTGTCGTTGTTGTAGTTAGAGAAGTGTTGTTGTTGTAGTTGGAGAAGTGTCGTTGTTGTAATAACAGAAGTGTAGTTGTTGTAGTTAGAGAAGTGTCGTTGTTGTAGTTGGAGAAGTGTCGTTGTTGTAATTAGAGAAGTGTAGTTGTTGTAGTTGGAGAAGTGTAGTTGTTGTAGTTGGAGAAGTGTTGTTGTTGTAGTTATAAGTGTCGTTGTTGTAGTTAGAGAAGTGTAAATGTTGTTGTTAGAGAAGTGTCGTTGTTGTAGTTGGAGAAGTGTCGTTGTTGTAATTAGAGAAGTGTAGTTGTTGTAGTTGGAGAAGTGTAGTTGTTGTAGTGGGAGAAGTGTTGTTGTTGTAGTTAGAAGTGTCGTTGTTGTAGTTAGAGAAGTGTAAATGTTGTTGTTAGAGAAGTGTCATTGTTGTACTTAGAGAAGTGTCGTTGTTGTAGTTGGAGAAGTGTCGTTGTTGTACTTAGAGAAGTGTAGTTGTTGTAGTTGGAGAAGTGTAGTTGTTGTAGTTGGATAAGTGTCGTTGTTGTACTTAGAGAAGTGTAGTTGTTATAGTTGGAGAAGTGTCGTTGTTGTAGTTAGAGAAGTGTAGTTGTTGTAGTTGGAGAAGTGTCGTTGTTGTAGTTGGAGAAGTGTCGTTGTTGTAGTTGGAGAAGTGTCGTTGTTGTAGTTGGAGAAGTGTAGTTGTTGTAGTTAGAGAAGTGTGGTTGTTGTAGTTAGAGAAGTGCAGTTGTTGTTGTTAGAGAGGTGCAGTTGTTGTTGTTAGAGAGAGGTAGTTTTTGTAGTTAGAGAGGTGTAGTTGTTGTAGTTAGAGAGGTGTAGTTGTTGTAGTTACCATATTGTAACTCTTGAAATCTTCAACTAATGTATTTTGGTTTTAATAAGGGCATCTACTAGAAAAAGTAATAGTTCTTCTCTGTTCACTCTCTTTGTTTTAATCTGAGGGTTGGTTGGTGTTCTTCCTCCTCCATTCTGTTCTTACTGCCATCTGAACAGTGAACACTGATCATGAGGCGGCAGGTAGCCCAGCGGTCAGAGAGGCGAGCCAGCAACCTGAGGGTTGCCAGTTTGAATCCTGGGTCCGCCTAGATGCCATTGCCTGCTGTTGTACCCTTGAGCAAGGCACTTAAGCCCCCACAACAACCGCTGCCTGGGTGCCCAGTGTGGCCTAGAGCCTCAGACTGCTAGCAGCTGTCAGCTGAATGTCAATCAGGCCTGATGTTTACATGTGGGTAGAATTCCTCTCCGACTCCCGGTCCAAATTCCCAGCAGCAGCACGTATGGTAAGCAGCAGCTAGAGCTCAACACAGCCAGTTCCAGACACAGAGAGAGAGAGAGCCTACTGAAGGCTGACTGTAGCTGGGCCCAGGGGATAGGCCAGATGTGGGCCTATTGAGTCAGATCGAGGCACAGTCCCAATGTTTATGGTCTTTCATTCACTTGATTAGATTCTCTCTACCTGTAGGAATGTATTTTCTTCTCCTATGCAAAGCTGTGTTCTGTGGTAGGTCTTCTGTGTTCTGTGGTAGGTCTTCTGTGTTCTGTGGTAGGTTTGCTGTGTTCTGTGGTAGGTCTGTTGTGTTCTGTGGTAGGTCTGCTGTGTTCTGTGGTAGGTCTGCTGTGTTCTGTGGTAGGTCTTCTGTGTTCTGTGGTAGGTCTTGTATGGTAGGTCTTCTGTGTTCTGTGGTAGGTTTGGGTCTTCCAAAGTAGAGGCCATCAATATTAATGTCCTGAGACTAATACTGTTGTATATCTGTCTGACTGTTCTATAACACCAACCTGCCAAGACAGCATGGTTGAGAATACTAGGAATTCTTCTCGGATTCTTAGGTTTTTGGAGATAAAAAAATACTGTGTATATTCAATAGTAATTTTGTTTCTCCATCCCAAAAATATGCTTACCGCTACTTTACTAAAGACATCTGTTGTATAAGTTCGGTCTTGTTGATCCAAAATGTATTTTTGTTTCTAGATCCACAGAGAGAAGGAGACATTCTACCCTGTCCAGCCCTGCACTGATCCTACATTACAGGTGAAAACCACCATAACAGAATCCACAGGTAAGTCAAAATATGATGATGAAAAAAGGTGCTATCTAGAACCTAAAAGGGTTCTTCGGCTTTCTCAATAGGAGCACCCTTTGAAGAACCATTTTCTGTTCTGTACCCTTGTGGTTCCAGGTAGAACCCTTTTGGGTTCCATTTGAACCCTTTCCACAGAGTATTCTACATGGAACCCAAAAGGGTTCAATCTGGAACCAAAAAGGGTTCTCCTATGGGGACAGCAGAGTAAAATAACTATTCAGAATAATTTGCATTGACCAATACCAGGCATGGCAGGCATGGCATGGCCAATGCTGAGTTTATTTCTGCCAGGCAGTCAGTTATCATACAGGTTATATGAGATAGAGAAGAGCAGAAGTGAAGATTAGGAGGGTTGTCAGGGGTATGGAGGTCCTTGCTTAGATCATGGAAGAGCACTTGTCAGAATATATTTTGATTTCTGGAAGATCTCAGTTGGAATGACCAGGTTGTAACTTAATTTCAGAGGATTGAGATGTACTGTAGAGAAGAGAGCAGCGCTCTGTAAGAGTAGTGAAAGGCTTAAAATGGTAAGGTCATTGATTCAGATAAGATGGGGGTGGCATGGACCTGCTTTCATCTGAACTTCTATCCCTACTGTACCATGTGTCCCCATAGTATCAATCAATGTATCTCGTACATGTAGACTAGGTTAGCATGTTGTGCAACCTACCACCTTTGATGTCTGAAGAAGATAGTGTTCACATCTGTGCAGAGATCAGTTTGAAGAAAATACCTTATGTCATAGGAATTAGACTAGTGTTCACATCTGTGCAGAGATCAGTTGCCATCATAGCTTAAAAAGGTATCCATATGTATCCATATCACTGCATTGTCCTTAGCATCTCTGTATCTTTGTCCCCTCCCTTTGAGACGCTTCCAGTCCCACCGTTCTGGTTGCTAGGCCAAACAATGACAAAACAGCAACCCACTCATAAACAATAAAATCCTTCTTGTCAAAATAAAAAAAGAGCTTATAATTTTTTCTGCATATGACATCATCAACATCATACCCAAGAGGATCGCAACTATCAATGCAACACAGCTTTGCAGCACGTTTTTCTTCCTGATCATGTGAAAGGAAGACAGGGAAAAATGTTGGACTCCAGCCACCCAAGCCATAGACTGTTCTCTCTGCTGCCGCACAGCAAGCAGTACCGGTGCATCAAGTCTGACACCAACAGCCCCCTGAACAGCTTCTATCCCTAACTTAACAGCTAACAAAATGGCTACACGGACAATTTGAGTTGACCCTATTTTTCACTGTCTTTATGCAGTCAAACTCCATGTGACCGTTTAGTCATGGTAATAAGGCTTCTCCAAGCTCTGATGCTGCATTAGTAGCCTACCAAACTTGCTAACTGCCTGGTACTCAGCACTCTATTGTCCCTCTAATCACTCTGATATCAATGCAGAAGTAATCAGAAAATCTAATCAAACACTTCATGAGAGCCCATGAGCTCATGTTGCGCAAGGTTTCTGTCGGCTGTGCAATTGCGTGAGAAAACAGTGATGGCCTCTACTAAAAAGAGGAAAATCCCATCAGCTTTCTATAGGCTAGATGTATTTCTCAACTTTCCTAATATTAAGCACATTGCTTCATTTTTCAACAGGAGTGTAGCCTACCTGGCTGGCATGAAAATGAACCACAGGAAAAGCGTCCTCCATTCGCTATTTAAGTGCATAGATTACATTTATGTTTCCGCTGCTCCTGTTTCGATACAGGTGAATGATAATGGTCCATTCTAAAAAATAAAGAAATGTCACACATATATTATTTAGTATATGTAAAGACAAGATTAAATCAAGAATAGTTTGATGGGTGACAATATTAGCCTATCAATTGTGAATTATATATTATCAATCAATTTTATTTTATATAGCCCTTCGTACATCAGATAATATCTCGAAGTGCTGTACAGAAACCCAGCCTAAAACCCCAAACAGCTAGAATGCAGGTGTAGAAGCACGGTGGCTAGGAAAAACTCCCTAGAAAGGCCAAAACCTAGGAAGAAACCTAGAGAGGAACCAGGCTATGAGGGGTGGCCAGTCCTCTTCTGGCTGTGCCGGGTGGAGATTATAACAGAACTATGCCAAGATGTTCAAAAATGTTCATAAGTGACAAGCATGGTCAAATAATAATCATGAATAATTTTCAGTTGGCTTTTCATAGCTGATCATTAAGAGTTGAAAAACAACAGGTCTGGGACAGGTGGCGGTTCCATAACCGCAGGCAGAACAGCTGAAACTGGAATAGCAGCAAGGCCAGGCGGACTGGGGACAGCAAGGAGTCACCACGGGCGGCAGTCCCGATGCATGGTCCTAGGGCCCAGGTCCTCCGAGAGAAAGAAAGAGAGAAGGAGAAAATTAGAGAGGGCCAAGATTTTCAAAATGTTCATAAATGACAAGCATGGTCAAATAATAATCAGGAATAAATCTCAGTTGGCTTTTCATAGCCGATCATTAAGAGTTGAAAACAGCAGGTCTGGGACAGGTAGGGGTTCCATAACCGCAGGCAGAAGAGTTGAAACTGGAATAGCAGCAAGGCCAGGCGGACTGGGGGCAGCAAGGAGTCACCACGGCCGGTAGTCCCGACGTATGGCCCTAGGGCTCAGGTCCTCCGAGAGAAAGAGAGAAGGAGAAAATTAGAGAGAGCCAAGATTTTCAAAATGTTCATAAATGACAAGCATGGTCAAATAATAATCAGGAATAAATCTCAGTTGGCTTTTCATAGCCGATCATTAAGAGTTGAAAACAGCAGGTCTGGGACAGGTAGGGGTTTCGTAACCGCAGGCAGAAACAGTTGAAACTGGAATAACAGCAAGGCCGGGCGGACTGGGGACAGCAAGGTGTCAGCATGCCCGGTAGTCCTGACGTATGGTCCTAGGGCTCAGGTTCTCAGAGAGAAAGAGAGAACGAGAGAATTAGAGAGAGCATACTTAAATTCACACAGGACACTGGATAAGACAGGAGAAGTATTCCAGGTATAACCAACTGACCCTAGCCCCCCGACACATAAACTACTGCAGCATAAATACTGGAGGCTGAGACAGGAGCGGTCAGGAGACACTTATCACTTATGAATGATGCCCAGGATAAGAAACAATGCCTTTTTTTGCGACTTTTTCTAATTTTTCTACCTCATGTAGCCTAGCCCATAGGCCTATACGTTTTGATGAGGTTTGTATCTAAAGTAACTAGAGTGGCCAAATAACTTCTTAAAATGAAGCCTAAAAGAGCCTAACTGGCATTTATAAGCAGCGCATGAGTTAAGTTTGGGGAAGATCATTTTCACCATTAAAATGCACCTTTTATAATAAAAGCATTACAAGAATAATCGCATTTGCGGTCACTTTTGATAATGGTGTTTTCCTGCTAATGGAACATTCGTGCTTACAGCCTACTGCCATGTTCACATTGCTGCACTTATAATGTGAAGAAATAATCTAATAGTTTATCAACATTTTAAGCTTAACGTTCTGATATGTTGCGTCAGCCTCATTGCGTAAAAAATATGTTTGGGATGCTCGTGGTTGTATTAATTTGGGATCTATCGCATCCCATAACTGTCCCAGACTATGTTTTTAATATTTATTTCTCTCAGAGAACAGAATAGGTTGATGTTTGTGCTATGGGGGATAGTAGATTGACATAGGCTAGTGATTTTGCTGTTCGTTAGGCCTACTCATCTTGTTGGCTGACGAAAGTAAATGTGGACAGTTCTTCCAATTTCTTCAATATGCACCGCAGAATTGGATTAGGATGCGCTCAGTTGCGTAACCGATGTGTCTGTCTTCACTTGTAGCCTGTGAGAAAGACATGATCACGTGACGGAGAGCCATGTGAGTGAGAGGTGATTCGGAGGGCACAACGGGCGCAAAAGGCATAGAGTTTTTTTAGGGCACATTATGGCCACACACAGGGGATGCCGGCGTGAAATTGTAGGCATCATCAAGTGCTTGTCAAATTGTGAATGAGTGACTGATGTAGTGTGTACAGCCTGTGAAAAAACAAAGCAGAGCTCATGCCTTTCAAGCGACATTTTTCGAATCATCATTGGAGTCTCATCATGCAGCCTTAGAATGTATTAAAAATCAAAACATATAGCCCACCATTTGTAGAACAACTAAAGTTGCATTAATAACTCTAAATTAAGTATATAGGAGTACCTATTTTCTATTAACCGCTCAACACAGGATAGCCACATTCCCTCAAATCATTTGGAGAAAATATCCTTTCTATTTTATTCAGCTTTGTTCAGTTGTATTCTTCATAATATAAAATAATGCCACGGAACTCTAAGCAAATCTTGTCTGCTTCATGAACTAGTGTAGCCCACAGCCATATGGCATAGCAAGATCAGGGCCTAACATAAGGACAACTCATAGTATGCTATTCTGTTCTTCTGAAATAGACTACATTTTCTTCATATCATGTTTCTTTAGAACTGTCTAAAATAAATCATGGATTCATTGTGATGGTGTAGGCTATATTACATGGATTTATTATACTTTTTAATATGTAGATGTTCCAAAGGTCTGCATCAGTGGCTTGTAGGCTGTGCGTTGAAGCCAGGAGATGCTAAACGTGTTTATGCTAATTAACGGTAATTTCCCATGAGACAGACAGTTATTTGCTTGACAATCACCAGCTGATTAATTTTTAGTGACCGCCACAGCCCTACACACAAACACACACACTGACACTCCAACACACACACAAACAAGGCAAGGCCATGGTGAATATCTGACACTCATCTTGATACCCCTTTTCTCTCACAGAAATCCCTGTGTCCCCGTGCTCTGAGAGCTCTGAGAGTGTTGGAGGCTCTTTGTCGACCACTGGTGCCCTGAGAGACTCAATCAGTGATGTGGACAGTCTGGGAGAGGACAGTGTCTTCAGAAAGGTGAGCACAGCACACTGGACTGGACCCAGACACTCGCTTTTAGTTACAATACCATGGAAGAACAGGAGTAGGTGTCTTCATCGGCTATGACATGATAGCATATGAGTACATTATAAGTCAGTTCTAGAAAACAAGCAACACGGTCTATGTCTTCCCTGTTGTATGTTTTTGGTGATGTAGTTCCATTGATTTCCCAGCTAGTCTGTTTGTTAATGCATATTCAGACCACAGCAGACTGGTTAGCTTCCTCTACCATGTGACATCAGCAGGCTCCCATGAGCCCTCCTTCCTGGGCCAGCAAACCCCATTATGACCTCATCCCCCTCGTTTTCTCCTTTACCGCCCTTCCTTCCCTGCCCTGTCCCCCACCCTTCTTTCATAGTGTACACTCAGTGGAGGGCGGTTGAGGCATAACGGCACTCCAAAGCTGTTTTTCCACTACAGCCTTGGTCCTCATTTCTTTGGTTTCAACAGGCTATGGTTTCTCTGCCCTCATGAGGTCCTTTCCTCTCCGGGCATCTACTTAGCACTCAACCACACATGCACACTCTAACTTTAACTCAGTCTGTAGGCTACATGGTTTATTTCATTAGGTTTTCATGTTGGTATGTAAAAAAAAAAAAAAAGAGTAAGTTAATGAGTCAAATGTAAGAAACGTTAACAAATGTTTTCTTCCTGAGAAGTTACACAAGTCCCCTCTAACTGCTCCTCCGCCTCCCTTCTTGAGGTTTGTCATTACGCAACAGGTTTTGAAACTTCGGGTGACCTCACCACTTTGGACAGAGACAGGCAGGCAGTGACCAAAAAAGGACCTGAGTAACATGACTCAATTCTACTAGTCTTTTCATTCCTCGAAGGCTCTTTTAAAACGATCCTATCCTATCCTATCCAAGTCCAATTTTCTCTAGAGCATATTTTCGAAATGTGCGTTTGTGTGTGTGCGTGACTGCGTCACTGCGTGTGATTAGTGTAGGTGTGTGTTTGTGGAGAGAGTGTTAGCTGGCTGACTGCTTCCCTGCTGCGTGATCTCAGGCAGGCTGAGTCATTTGTTCTGGAAGTTAATTTTCCATAGCCTTCTCATAAAGAGGCCTGTATGGTTATTATGCTCCGAGCCACTGCGGCCGACCGTTAGCTTAACACCCGCCCAGCGCTGGCACTGCTGGAGAATGTGAAAACTAATGATACACTCCCAATGAAGATCATCTGCAGCCTGCCTCCCTAAAGGGTGTGTGTTTCAGTTGTTATGTAACCTTTATAGGGCTGGAAAAAACTCTCTCTCCCATCAGCATGTCTCTCTCCCTGCCTTGCCCTTTCCTCTCGCCAGTCTGAAGCCTGCAGTAAGCTCAGACTAATGGCAGCTCTGACCAGTCATCATCAGGCCTAACCTCCCAGGCCTGGCATGTGTGAGAAACAGCCTGAGAGACAATGAGACAGGACATTTTTGTTTTGACATTTAGGGACACATTTGGCATCATGCTTACCATACATGTTAGATTAGGTTATAATTTGCAATTCCAGCTAAAATAAGTATGTTCCAGCAAAAAAGTCCCCTACAGACTTTCCCAACCTTAATATATAATATATTGTGCACACTGAAGAAGATCTGTGAGTCGTGACATGTTGGTCCGTTTTATTTTTGAATTGCAATATCCTCTAAAATAAAGTTACCTTGGATGGTTTTGAAGTATGATGTTTTCACACAGCTACTACTTAATTGTGTCACTAAGTCATACCCCGTTCTCCCATGACCACCTCTCTTTGTCTTCATACTTGATGCAAAAGAAGCTCTCCCTCTTTTTTGCACCCAAATATAATGCCTTTGAGTTGTGTTGACTCCAGTGGTTAACAGGGTCTCTCTGGGTCCTCTCTGTCCCCAGGCTGTGGATGGGCCAAGGGATAGCACCAGCGGGGTGTCAGTGTCCTTCTCCTCCATAGACGACGTGGCCAGTGTGGGTCCCCTCAGTGCCAGCTCTCAGGGCAGTGTAGGTCCCCTAAGTGTCTCCTCCCTGGGCAGCGTGGGCCCTCCTTGGGCCGGGGCGGGGGCGGTGGGAACTCGGACCAGCTGGAGCTCTGGAGACACCTGGCAGACGACAGGGAAGGGAGGAGAGGAGGAGGAGAGGAAAGACAAGCTGACAGAGGTGCCTGTATGCTCTGCCGTTATGCGCCCGTGTATCCGTTCGCTCTCTCCGTTCCGCCGGCACAGCTGGGGCCCGGGGAAGAATCCTGAAGGAGAAACGGATGTGAACCAACGCAGGTGAGTCCTCTTAGACCCAGACACTGACCTCTTACATGTACCCCACACACACTCACATAAACATACAGTACTCCCCAGGAAGGATAGCTATGGTGGTAAAACGTCATCATCTGTGTGAACCATACACCGCCAACTCCTACAGTATTCTGACTAGTCCTCAGTATGATTATATCTATTGTGGAGTCACTTGAGACTCTGGTAGCCTGGGAAGTACAGTGTACAGGGATGAGACTAGGACAGAGACTGGCTCCCAGAGGAGTGGTCCTCATACGCCCGTGTGTGTGTGTGTGTGTGTGTGTGTGTGTGTGTGTGTGTGTGTGTGTGTGTGTGTGTGTGTGTGTGTGTGTGTGTGTGTGTGTGTGTGTGTGTGTGTGTGTGTGTGTGTGTGTGTGTGTGTGTGTGTGTGTGTGTGTTGATGTTTATGTCTTTGTGATCTGTGCTTGTCCCTCAGAGGGCCTGTCTACAGTATAGTCAGCCTGGAGGCTCCTCTGTGTAAGTGGACTTTGTGGGAAAGACCTGGTCCCAGTCAAAGGTTAAACACTGACCTCTGACCTCTTTCAACAGCTGCGCGAGCTGTTTGCGAAGTTCTGTTCCATCACTCCTCTGACATCATCACTCATTCTGCTCAATGTTTCAGTCTGCGAGACACTATCCAGAGGCTTGCCTTGAATAGCCTTTGTTTTTATTGCTACCAATTCCTTCTTACTCATTTCCACCCATTTGGTCATGTATTGTACTGTCAGTGCTCCCATCACTCTCTGTCCGTCCCACCTTTCATGTCTTCTGATCATCTCTCCATTCATCTTCTCAGTTCGTTGCGAAGTCAAGGGGAGGGGAAGCCTCGAAAGCCAACGTTTCATAGGAGAAGGTACCACACAGTTATTTCTCAATGTTTCCATTCTGACTCTCCCCGGTGTGTTGCAATTACGGCAAGAAAATGCTAAACCTACTTTTACCTTTATCACACGTATGCTATGGAAAAGTCATTTCTAAAACAGTATGAGAGTACTGTCAAATTATGTCTGGAGAGAGTGGAAACCAAGCAAAATAGTCTTTTCCTCCAATAAAATACTTTATCAAACCACCTCAATGGGGGGGGGGGGGAGCCTACATTTTACTGCAGTGGGCTAAATCATTGTCATTGTAAATAAGAATTTGTTCTTAACTGACTTGCCTAGTTAAATAAAGGTTAAATAAAATAAAACATTTAATTAACCAGGGTCACAGAGTTTTTCTTGGTAGTCTTAAACAAATCTACTTTGAAACAAAAGAGTACACCTCATACACATGGTTGTGGGCTTAAAAAGAAGACACCTCTACCATGTCATATAGAGTTGAAATGTATTCCATTTAGAGTTTGCATCCCAATATTACACTTTATATACATCACAGGAGACTGAGCAAAAACAAAACCGTTTGCCATAGAAGAAACATCAGATTTTTGGTGTAAAAAAAAAAAAGAATGTTTATTAATAATGAACAATATTAATAACATCCGACTGCAGGATTAATCGTTAACCCACCACTTTCACCTTTGACCCCCTTCACCCTGTAATAACGTCACCCTGTTTCTCCTCCCTTTGTGTCCACCCATCTCTCCTGTCCCTCTCCATCCCTCTCCCTGGCATCTCCCTGTCAGTATGAGCTGGTGTCCCTCCAACATCCCCCCTCCTCACCCGGAACAGATTGATAGCAGAAGGTATGCCATCACTGTTTGTCAACTAACTGCCTAGGGAGAGAAATAAAGGTGGAAAGAATGCACTGAGAGTATAGGAGGATTAACAAGATGAGAAATAAAAAAGAGAGAGGAGCCCCTGCATGTTCTGTGCTCTGTGCGGGATGTACTGTATCTGGCTTGGTGTGCGCTTTGTCACTGCTGCTTTCACTGTGGTCTCTTTGTCTTTGTCACTTTGTTGGTCGGTCGTGGTCGACGGTCGACCTCAGGGATGCAGTCACTTCTCTTCTGCCTCTCTCTCTCTCTCTCTCTCTCTCTCTCTCTCTCTCTCTCTCTCTCTCTGAGACAAGGAAGCTAGAATTTAGAAAGGAAGCATCAAGCATCTTTAGAACAATCATATTTTACTGCTACACTGCTGGTTAACTATGGCAAAGCTTAAAACAACCAATATAAGCATCGTCATCAGTGAGTCATACATGTGAGTTATGGTTTTACTTCAGTTACCTCGCTTGGCAGCTTCAGTGAGAGGACCGATCAATACACAGCCGGGAACGAGGTGCAAGTTATTTTGTACACCAATACTGAATGCTGATTTCTTATACATTCATGATCTCAAGTGTGTTATTTGATAGTTGTTATTTAACATGAATTGTTCTGTTGTCTTAAATGTTCTACATCTTTTTAATCAACTAAACTTTAGGTTGCCAACCTGAAATTGAAGCGTTGGGGGGGGGGAATATTTATTATACTTCAGTTATTTCCCCTTTATATTATGTTTAGGTTTGCATGTATGTGCTCCTTCCTGTTTGTGCTGGTGTTCATTTATTCCTCTTTGGCTATACATGCTTTCCTTCCTTCCTCCCATCATCTCCTCACTGCCGTCCTGCAGGGATCTTAAAAATGTAAAAATCTAGTTCAGTGTCTACATGTGCATGTACTTGTGCGCTACATGTGTCTGGTTTCAGTTTTGAGCCAGCTGATTGATCATCTGCCTGGAGCATGAGGATCTGCTGGGTGTGAGTTCACTGCCTGCCTCTGGTTTAAACATCTCTCGGGGCGTTAGTATCTATTGTCCCGAAGCAAAATGCTTTCAGTAACTCACACAGTTTTGTTGTGTTGTGGCTGCAGTTACAGTTTGGAGGGCCTGGCTGGAGAGGAGGATGCTGGGAAGGCTTCCGCCAACGTGGGGAGCGCTGGACGTGTGACCCGCCTGGACAGTGAGGAGAGAGGCTCGCTTCTGTCCCTGACAGAGGAGCAGGAGTCAGACCTTGGCGACTACTGCAGCAGCCTCGACAGCCAGGTATGTGTCCAGGCTTATCTTTACCATATGGGTCCTGTGTCTTGCTTGCGCAAAGGCTTGCGCAATCGCCGAATCTTTGTAACTTCCCGTGTAGAGTGACTCTCTGTATGCACAGTAGTTGAGTGATTCGTGTTTTATTTGATTGCAGACAGCTCACTGATCACACTCTCTCTCCTCTATTTCAGTTATCAGGGAGAGTTATGCCTGTGAGACGTCCCCTCATACCTCACCAAGTGCTCACCAAGTCGGTGTCCATGCTGGCCATCAGTCACAGAGACCTGGACGGTGAGGCTCACTCTAACACGTTAACACTTTCTCTGGGTTCCCCTCTACAGCACACGTGTCAAACTCATTCCACGGAGGGCCGGGTGTATGCGAGTTTTTCGCTCCACCCTTGTACTTAAGGTCACTGATTAGTAAGGAACTCCCCTCACCTTGTACTGCAGTGGGCTACATCAGTGTCACGCCCAGTGTTTCTTGGTAGTCTTAAAGAAATCTACTTAACTTCTCTGGGATAAGTGGGACGGTAGCGTCCCACTTGGCCAAAATCCAGAAAAAATGTAGCGCTATACTATAAAAATCAATCTTTCATGAAATCACACATGAAAGACACCAAATTAAAGCTACACATGTTCTGATTTCAAAAAGGATTTACCTGGAAAGCACACCAAGCAATTATGTTAGCTAAGTACATAGCCATAGAAAAACACAGCCATTTTCCCAGCAAAAGATAGTAGTCACAAAAACAGAAATAGAGATAAAATTAATCACTAACCTTTGATGATCTTCATCAGACGACACTCATAGGACATCATGTTACACAATACATTTATGTTTTGTTCGATAATGTGCATATTTATATCCACAAATCTCGGTTTACATTGGCGCCATGTCAAATAACAGAAATACTCATCATAAACTTTGATGAAAGATACATGTTTTACACAGAATTAAAGATACACTTGTTCTTAATGCAACCGCTGTCAGATTTAAAAAAAAACTTTACGTAAAAAGCACACCATGCAATAATCTGAGATGGCGCTCAGATTTAACAACATTTCTCCGCCATGTTGGAGTCAACAGAAAAACTAAATTACATCATAAATATTCCCTTACCTTTTGATTATGTTCATCAGAATGCACTCCCAGGAGTCCTAGTTCCACAATAAATCGTTGTTTTGTTCGATAATGTCCATTACTTATGTCCAAGTAGCTACTTTTGCTTGCATGTGTAGTACACGTGTCCAAACGCTCGCGCAGGTGCAGGCAAACGTCGGTCGAAAACTTCAGAAAGTTATATTACAAGTCGAATAAACTGGTCAAACTAAGTAGAGAATCAATCTTCAGGATGTTGTTATAATATATATCCAATAACGTTCCAACCGGAGAATTCCTTAATGTCTGTATAAATAATGGAACGCAAGGCGATATCATGAGGAAAGCGCGTGAGCAAGAACTGGCAATCTGCCAGACCAATGACTGAAACACCTCCCATCCGGCCCCACATCACACTAGAGGCTTCATTCAGCGTTCTACAGACTGTTGACATCTAGTGGAAGGCGTAGGAAGTGCAAACAGATCCATATATTACAGGGAATTGAATAGGCGATGACTTTAACATCGACCAGTCTCAGAATTCTCACTTCCTGTTTGGATTTTTTCTCAGGTTTTTGCCTGCCATATGAGTTCTGTTATACTCACAGACATCATTCAAACAGTTTTAGAAACTTCAGAGTGTTTTCTATCCAATAGTAATAATAATATGCATATATTAGCATCTGGGACAGAGTAGGAGGCAGTTCACTGTGGGCACGCAATTCATCCAAAAGTGAAAATGCTGCCCCCTATATCAAAGAAGTTAAAAACAAAAGTATACACCACACACACATGGTTATGGGCTTAAAATAAGATGTTGAAATGTATTCAATTTTGAGTTTGAATCGCAATATTACACTTTATATACATCACAGAAGACTGAAATATGACAAAACCTTTTGACTTAGAAACACAGGATTTTCAGTGTTAAAAAAAACAAAGTTGATTAGTTATACAATTATGAAAGATATTAATAACGTTCCACTCATGAGGCCAATAGAGGGCGATTTGGTCATTTGACTGCAGGAAAGGGAAACATTTTTAAACCTGCAGACCCTGCCCTCCGTGGAATGAGTTTGACCCCCCTGCACTACAGCCCTCTCTCTGTCTGTGGTGGCATGGTGGCACAAAAGGCCAGGCCTCTATCTTTCCAACAATCAAGTCTCCTGTCATCTGCTGTTTCCAACCTCGTCCTTCAGGTCCATTTTCCCTCTGTACCTCTGCTGTGCATTTTCCAGACAGTTGACAGGAACAGCATCCAATCAGGTGGTTAGTTCACCCCTCTCAATCCCAATCTCCTCTGGGGCTAACAGAGGCTACTGTTACAGCTTCTCCTCACTATCACTGGGGCGGGGATTTCTCCCTTCTCTGGTTTCGCTGTCCCTTTGTGTGGGGTGTCACTCATTCAATCACTTGGAAGGGAATGAGGTCAAGTCTGTGTAGGGCTCACTTGATCACTCGGAAGGCATTGAGGTTCCGCCCAGGTTCTTGTTCTCATTTAACGCGTGATTTGATGTCTTTTGTACCCTTGAACTGGATAGCGAGCGGACGGACTCGACCAAAGAGACGCATCTCCTTCTCCTTCAGCATCCCCAAATCTAGAACATTCTTTTCTATTGGCTCTTCCTCCAGTGATGAGGAGGAGGTTGTGAGTAAGTACTGTACAGCTCCCAGAATGCCCTGAGTGCCCACCTAGCCCCTGGCTGCTTCCTGTGTAGTGTGCCTCTTCTTCTGCCCGTGTCACTAAACGGACGTCACATCCCGCTAAACTCTAAATCCAACCCTAATCTCTGTTTGGTCCCCTCCCCTTAACAGGGTCAATGTCTCTGAAGTTGTAGACAGGTCATTTGGTTTGAGAGAAATTCAACATGTACATAGCTTTGTTTTCAAACAAGTAGGTTCTCATCTGCAGTCACCAAAACTGAACAGGTGATCAAATATGCACTGGTAATGAAAGTCGATTTAGTGAAAATTCAAGCAAAGTGTTTATGAATAGAATAAGGCAATTGCTTCCACATAGACTATTAGTCTTGTAAATTGGGCGAGTCTGACCAGTGCACTAATTGTGTCTGTTGAGTTATTGTGCTCTATGTTATTTTCTGACTATGGCTTCATCTATTTTATGAAAGCAATGCCTACAGCTTAGTTCTGAAAATCTTGGTTACCATGACAAGAACTGAAGAAGAATGAAAGGATTATGCCAAACCATGTCCATGTTTTTCATTTCAGTCTAATTCAAAATAAATTTTAAAAATCCGCCAAGATGTTCACATATTTATTAAATGTTCATGAAACAGTCAAGGACAAGATTGACTCTTTTGTCCTTTTAAGAGCGTTGTATTTATGAACGATTTGTACATTGCTGAAAACCTAGCAACAGCAGCAGACTCAATGAGATCTTTTATAAGAATAAAAACTGCAGCTTCAGAGTAGAAAGCCCTCTGCAGTCCAGTCAGCCATCTGGAATCATCATCATCATTGATTCTGCCCTTATTGAATATCTGCAGGAGACGCCCATGACCCCAGAATCTATTTCCCACTATTGGTATCGAACTGAGACTAAAGAATCAGCTTTCTCCTAGCACAGATTTCCCCAGGTCCCCAAGTAGCCATTTTCCTATTGTATTTGACATGGCTGCCATGCATACTATGTCCCTCCTGTGAGTTTTCCACATATTTCTTCCCTTTTTCTTTCCATCACTTCTATTTATTCCCCCTAGCCTCCATTCTTTGAAATCCACATAAACACATTTCAAAGTGTTCCTTTTGGGCTTCACAGCTGCTAAAAAGGATTGAGTTTCCTTTAGGAAATTTCACTGCTGCTTTCACACTCCTTTGAGCCTCGTAAGAACGGCTTGTATATTATTTTGGGGGCGAACGATAGGAAGAAAATCCCTGGCCGTTACTGGGGGATGACGTTTCAGAGGGCTTTCGCTGCTCTAGCATTTCAGAGCTACATTAAGAGCTGTGAGAGATGTTGCATGGCAGTTTTTGAAAGTGTCTCTGTGTTTGTCACGTGATGTGTGCCTTATTGAGCTTTGCTGGAGGACTGTGTTTGGGCCCTAGTAACTTTCTTTATTACTGTCCGCCCATGACTACTACTGGAAATATATGATGTCTTATGTTCACATTCCTTAGTGTATGTATTTTTTATGTTAATTGGCTAAGTCCTTAACCATATTACCCAGTGTGCAATTCCACATGTAACCCGTCCTACCAAGTACCCACTGGTTCAGTTGGATGTTTGTACAAACGTGTTATGTGATATCACCTTTGCTTGGAAATGTCTTGTAATGATTATGTAATATGTCATTTATACATGTACTGAACCACAATTCTGATAAAAATATGACAAGCCTGTTTCATGGTTATATACTGTAAGTCTATGATTTTATACAGAGGAATTCCAGTCTGTAATTTCAACATGTTATTTTAACATGCTTCCATTGGTCCAGCTCATCACCCCCTCTCTCTATTTCTACCGTAGGATTGGGATCCTACTCCAGCACCTCTGGATCACTAGAGTACAGGTACGACAGAGACTTTCTTTTCAATGGGGCTGTTCTTACAATGTGTACTATGATTGCTATTTCACCAGCAGAACAAGTGTAAATGGCCGTATGTTCAGTGCATTTTTCCTTGTCTGGTTCAGCATCTCTGAGGAGGACCCGGGTCCCCTGCGGAGTTACACTGAGGGGAGACAAGGGACCAAGGTCAGCCGCACTTTCAGTTACCTCAAGAGCAAAATGAGTACTAAGAAGAACAAGGTGAGTCTGTCCATTCAGCATTTCCACCTCTCCTCCTCCTGCTTATCTTCCTTTCCTCCTCTCTTCCTCCTGCTTCTCTTCCTTTCTTCCTCCATTTCCTCCTCTCCTCCTCCTGCTTCTCTTCCTTTCTTCCTCCATTTCCTCCTCTCCTCCTGCTTCTCTTCCTTTCCTCCTCCATTTCCTCCTCTCCTGCTTCTCTTCCTTTCCTCCTCCATTTCCTCCTCTCCTCCTCCTCCTGCTTCTCTTCCTTTCTTCCTCCATTTCCTCCTCTCCTCCTCCTGCTTCTCTTCCTTTCCTCCTCAATTTCCTCCTCTCCTCCTCCTCCTTCTTCTCTTCCTTTCTTCCTCCATTTCCTCCTCTCCTCCTCCTGCTTCTCTTCCTTTCCTCCTCAATGTCCTCCTCTCCTCCTCCTCCTGCTTCTCTTCCTTTCTTCCTCCATTTCCTCCTCTCCTCCTGCTTCTCTTCCTTTCCTCCTCCTCCGACTTAATTTCCTCCTCTCCTCCTCCTGCTTCTCTTCCTTTCCTCCTCCATTTCCTCCTCTCCTCCTGCTTCTCTTCCTTTCCTCCTCCTCCTCCTCCATTTCCTCCTCTCCTCCACTTCCTGCACTAGCAGAGCACAGGGCCTGGCTCAGAATTGTATGTGAGAGGATAAATCAAGTTGTATTGGTTAATTGAATTGAAGAAGCCCCAGTAGTACATTTTCACTCTGACCCTAGCGCTATTGTTCCCTCTTGGTCTTTCTGACGTTAAATCAAATGGATTATTAGGTGTTCAAAGGCTTCTCAATTCATACAGTTCTATGGATACATTTATACAGAGTACATGTATTCAGAAGGGATTTAGAGTATCTTTCTGTTAGTTAAGTGTATCCGTCTGTGAGTTGTGAGTAGCAGAGCGAGGCGCCTGTTCTGCACGCAGTAGGGAAGTCAAACAGGAAACAGAGGCATGCTGTGGTCTTTCTCAAAAAGCCGTCTGTATGGCATCACTGCTTCTGCGAAAACAAACCACTCTCTTAGGTTTAATTCAACAAAACAAAAATCAAAATCAAATGTTTTTATATAGCCCTTCGTACATCAGCTGATATCTCAAAGTGCCGTACAGAAACCCAGCCTAAAACCCCAAACAGCAATCAATGCAGGTGTAGAAGCACGGTGGCTAGGAAAAACTCCCTAGAAAGGCCAAAACCTAGGAAGAAACCTTGAGAGGAACCAGACTATGAGGGGTGGCCAGTCCTCTTCTGGCTGTGCCGGGTGGAGATTATAACAGAACATGGCCAAGATGTTCAAATGTTCATAAATGACCAGCATGGTCAAATAATAAACATCACAGTAGTTGTTCTCCCATGTTTCCTGATAACATTACAGTAAAAAACAGTAACGCCCAGACCATGCATCAGCACAGTTCTCATGTGATTTTATTTCTCTGTGATTGTATCCCCAAAAATATATTTTATTTTCATTAAGACTTGTTCATACTTGAAGTATGTACATTGTACATACTGTAGAAAAATTTGCTGAGATTGCGAGCTAGAGGCCGGAAGCTGCAGTGGGGCGGGTGTGTAACAGAGACGGCAGACTACAGCAGTGCAGAGGCACAGCACAGATCCTCCCTCCACCACCCCCCTCATCCTACACATGGTATCTCACTTCCTCCTGTTGAGCTGATGGCTGGCGTCATGGGAACTCCAGTGTTCTGTCTGTAGAGGCTGTAGCGCCTGTTGTTCTAGACCAGCGAACAAACAGACTGTTACTGTAATGTTGTGTAGACGTCTCCTGGCACACGGTCGCTCCCTGAAGCTGAGGGCTGAGGCAGGACAGGATGAGGTAGGGGATATTGGTCATTTGGGAATTCTGGGAAGAAACTGGTAGTTGTTAGTCACCATAATGTACTTAGTCACTAACTACTGCATGTCGAAGGTGTGCCTCGCACTTTCCCAATGTAACTTTGTACTGTATTTGTTTATCATATCTACTAGTTTATTTCTATGACGTCGAACGGTGTGGAGTCTTCGTTGGCAGCCTGTGACTTGTGTTTTGATGAGAAGTGAAGAAGTGTCTCCAGCCTCGTTGTTTAGAGTTGACTAGTGCCTGGTTCACGGCACAGCGCTCAGACGGGAACACACCATGATACTCTTCTCACCACACATTCTTCCCTCTTTCAGGAGAATTGATTTTAGCATTGTATTTAGGTTGAGTCAGCATCGTAGGATATTGGTTGTTTCCTGTACCCATCAACAATTAGTGTCTCTGTACCATACACCTGATTGTGTGTTTTCTGTCAGCCCGGTGTATTGTCTGTGGTTACATTGATATACTGTAACCTTTTGTCTGAATTAAGTTTCTGTTTGTGAATTAAACTTCTAGATCGGAAATATTAGGAAGGGGTTTTTGACTAGTGGTCAATGATGTCGGCATACTTCCTCAGAATATCTTTGTGCAAGTGACTCATGCATCTTGTCTTTGGCTAACTATTATCCAAGCGTGAGATCTATTTGTAAGACCTTGATTGCTTAACTACCGAAAGCATCACTGTGCTTTGACTCAGATAATTGATGGCGGTTTTTCTTTGTGTCTCTAACCCCTTGCAGGAGAAAGACAAAGATAAGGGTCAGGGTAAGGAGAAAGACACCAAGGAGAAGAAGACCCTGAACGGCCATCTCTTCAGCTCTGTGAACCCAGCCCCCTCCACAACCTGCCACCAGTGCAACAAACCCATCAACACTAAAGAAGCGTTCCTCTGTACCAGTAAGACACCCCCTCCTCTTCTGTAAACCACTTCCTCCTCCTCCTCTTCTTCCTCCTCCTCTGTCACCCAGCCCACGTCAGGTGTTATGAGAGAGCAGATTCCACAGTACACAACTATTCATTTTTGTTCCAGGGTAGGAGACAGTGCTCTAGTTTTATTAACCCCTCAAAACCCCTATTTCTTTACATGGTGTTTATATAGGCCTATGATTGGTGCTGCTCTGGACAATTACTTTGGGTTTCTACCTGTAGGTTTTCAGGGGCCCAAGCTGTGTTTGCAGTCATTGTGTAATGTCTGGTGATGGAACGTCTTACTTTGGTTCGAAGCCATGTGACAAAATGGTGACTACTTACTATATTCAGTTCCCTGAAACGGCCTAGTCAGCTTGTCTAGTTGAGAAAGTCCATACTAAGCAAAACACAGGAAATCCTACATGGCGAGGGTCTGTCTGAGGAGAACTTAAGAGGATGTTGTTTATTTTGGGGCCAACAGAAGTGGACGTATAGAACCTCTCTGTCACGGCAGTATGTACATTCCTCCCACCATCTTTGTATGGACAGCAGCTTGCATTAGAACAGCAGAGTAGCCTACTCCCAAGCCTAGTTCTCAAACTCTTTTGTTTGTTGTCAGTCTGTCTGAAGCGTGATGGACTGGGTGGGTCTGTCCCAGTGAAGAGGGGGTGGGTGGTTAGATGGAACCAGGGACGGGACGGATGTGGCCCCCGGCCCAGCCAGTTCACTCAGTCCCCTCAGTCTTTCACTGAGTTGCATCACCCTGCCCCTGACACAGCTGGGAGACGTCAACTCTGCTCTTACAGCTCGGTTCTGTCTCTCTGCACTTTGTTGTGTGGAGACGAACATCCTGCCTCTCTCTCTCTGTCTGTCTGTCTCTCGGTCTGTCTGTCTGTCTGTCTCACACACACTAGCGGAGGATCTTGCACTGTAAGCCCTAAGTTAGGTTTCCGTGGCACATTTCTTAGAAGTGCCGTAGTTATAGACACGCAGTGTTTCACAGCATTGCGGCCCACATAGGGTTTGACGAGCACAGACCTAGATTTGAAACAAGCCCTTAGTTTTTACAATTGACCTAGTTATTCAGAGGTACCATGATCAGTGACTGATCCTTATCTCTATCTCCTAGCTAGAAAGTCAAATAGGGCTTTGTGGAGAGTGAGGGAGTTTTGTCTGAAATATAAACGAATAGCGTTTATTCTAATGGACACCTGCCTCCTCTCTCTGTTCTCTCAGCTTAACTTTGAGATTCAGTCTGTCAGGATCTGTGTTTGACACACAATCAAAACAACTCCCACAAGCTGGCCACGGAAAAATTGAAGGGCACACACCCTGTTGCACAACACAATCCCCTCTCCCTGTTTAAAACCTCCATCTGGGAGAGCGCAACAGCCTGTTCATTGTGGTCTTCCTTCCCTTCTGTTCCCTCCCTGAAGTGTTGTTGTGTTTGTTGGATGGGCTTGACTGGAGGTGCAGAGGAACTCTTTGAACTCAATGGCCTTTTCATACTCCACATTAATCCCTGATTCTTCTGTTAGTCATTGTGTTGCTTTTATGTGGTTAGATGAGCAGTTTTTTGATGGCGCCTGCATTTTCTCCGCGTTTTCAGATTAGAGTTTCCTGTTTCTATAGTTTAGGGTGGTTCAAAGAAGCAGTGTTGATTTGGTATGAGTCACGTGATGCAGGTGAACGAAGCTGTGTTGATTTGGTATGAGTCACGTGATGCAGGTGAACGAAGCTGTGTTGACTTGGTATGAGTCACGTGATGCAGGTGAACGAAGCTGTGTTGATTTGGTATGAGTCACGTGAAGCAGGTGAACGAAGCTGTGTTAACTTGGTATGAGTCACGTGATGCAGGTAAACGAAGCAGTGTTGATTAGGTATGAGTCACGTGATGCAGGTAAACGAAGCAGTGTTGATTTGGCATGAGTCACGTGATGCAGGTAAACGAAGCAGTGTTGATTTGGTATGAGTCACGTGATGCAGGTGAACGAAGCTGTGTTGATTTGGTATGAGTCACGTGATGCAGGTATAAGGTTGTATTTTTTCTACTTACATTAGAATCACAGTATTCTGTCCTGTGAGATGAGTGGAGGCTTTTTCTGCAGTGTTTGACCGATTGTTCGACCAACTCTTTGTCCTAATGTTGTTTTTCTTCTGATCGTTTCAGACTGCAATGCACAGGTCCATAAGGGCTGCAGAGACAGTCTTCCTGTGTGTGTCCAGGTCAAAATGAAGGTAACGTTTGGTTCTGCTCTGTCTGTCCGCTGTCTACAATGCATCTTCCCTCACATCTACAAAGCGTCTTCACACACAGGAACAGAATGTGCCTGTCCTGTTGGAGCTAGAAACACAAGCATTTCGCTACACCCGCAATAACATCTGCTAAACATGCGCATGTGACCGATACAATTTGATTTGATTTGATCAGTCTCTGTCTAAAGTCTGAATGAATGGGTAACAGGCTTGTTATTGGCATTGATTTAGCGTAATACGTGATACTGCATTCCCCTTGTGTTTTTCAGCAGCAGAAGCAGCAGACCGTGGTAGATTCTGCATCCGTGTCCGGAGTCATGTTGAGAAGTAAATGTAATACATACTTCTCTGTCCACTAATTCCATGTCTGTCATTCTGAGCAAACCTGTGTCTGTCTGTTTCTATCTATGCAAATGTGATCTGGCTGCTGAGGGGAGGACGGCTCACAATAATGGCCGGAATGCGGTTAATGGAATGGTATGAAACGTGTGGTTTTCATGTGTTTGATACCATTCCATTCAGTCCATTTCCCTTCAGCAGCCTCCACTGATTCTCAAGTACTGCATGTATGTATTCTCAAGTACTGCATGTATGTATTCTCAACTACTGCATGTATATTTGTAAGTACAGTACGTTTGTGTCCATGTGCAGTAGGCTGCCTGTGCATTTATGTGCACCCACACCTCTACGAAATATACTATATACTAATTTCTGTGTTTGTGATCAGCCACGTCGGCGGCGTCTCGGGAGCGTCCGTGGTCTGCCATCTCGCCCCCTGACGACCAGGCCATGGTCATGGTGGCGCCGGTGGTGCCTCGCAGGAATACCAGCATCCTCTCCAGCAACCTGTCCAAGAGCATCTCCATCAGCAACATCGCAGGGTGAGACACAACACCACTCAACCAGCAACCAGCTCACCATCACCCCCTTCACATACTCAGCTTGTACATTCTTATGCCGACGCGCTCATCAACACTACTGGACCTGTTGTATCACAAGTGTCGTGTCTAATGCATTGTACCGCAATTGTGCAGCCGGAGTGTGTACGGGACTTATGTTTTCACTCTAATAGCCCCTCCTTCACTAACTCTGTTTCTCTCTCACCCTGTCTGTCTGTCCGTGCAGGCCATTGATGGACGAGATGCCTCTGAAGGGCCTGAAGTACCTCTCCCAGTCCACAGACTCACTACACAAGATCTCCAAGGTCAACGAGTCCACTGAGTCTCTCACCGATGAAGGTGAGTTACCCTGAGAGACCTCAAGTCACAGAGCCTGTATTGTCTAATCATATTCCCCCATCATTGCCTGTATTGTCTAATCATATTCCCCCATCATTGCCTGCATTGTCTAATCATATTCCCCCATCATTGCCTGTATTGTCTAATCATGTTCCCCCATCATTGCCTGTATTGTCTAATCATGTTCCCCCATCATTGCCTGTATTGTCTAATCATGTTCCCCCATCATTGCCTGTATTGTCTAATCATGTTCCCCCATCATTGCCTGTATTGTCTAATCATGTTACCCCATCATTGCCTGTATTGTCTAATCATGTTCCCCCATCATTGCCTGTATTGTCTAATCATATTCCCCCATCATTGCCTGTATTGTCTAATCATGTTCCCCCATCATTGCCTGTATTGTCTAATCATGTTCCCCCATCATTGCCTGTATTGTCTAATCATATTCCCCCATCATTGCCTGTATTGTCTAATCATGTTCCCCCATCATTGCCTGTATTGTCTAATCATATTCCCCCATCATTGCCTGTATTGTCTAATCATGTTCCCCCATCATTGCCTGTATTGTCTAATCATGTTCCCCCATCATTGCCTGTATTGTCTAATCATGTTCCCCCATCATTGCCTGTATTGTCTAATCATGTTCCCCCATCATTGCCTGTATTGTCTAATCATGTTCCCCCATCATTGCCTGTATTGTCTAATCATGTTCCCCCATCATTGCCTGTATTGTCTAATCATGTTCCCCCATCATTGTAGGGCTTGCTTCAAATGAGTGAGCAAATGTAAAACACATTCAACATGTTCAGATTGCCTCCGATGTTTTCAGCTGTTTTATTTCAATGTTTTAATGTATTGTATTGATCCTCGCTCAATAATGAACAGTGTATGTGTAGGAGCGTGCTCGTCTGCTCACGGTGTATACGGTACAGCAAGCCCTCATGCTCCTGTCTGTTGCCGTAGGGACTGAAATGATGGACAGCCAGCTGATGGGGGAGTTTGAGGCGGAGTCTAAGGATCTGGAGGCGGACTCCTGGACCTTCACTGTGGACAAGAAGTATGTGAAGGGGCTCAAGAAGGAGGTGGTCAAGAGACAGGACGTTATCTATGGTAGGAGGACACTGTCGCGCTACCACTCATGTCATTACACTGGGATATACTTGGTTTCGTTCGAGCAATTTATTTGAGATGTTATCATATCATCAGTATTGCGGGTTAGGATATCGGTTACTCAGTACAAACACAATAGTAGGGTGCTGTTTAATGGGAATTCACTTTATAACCCCTCATCTGTAACCATATATCCTTTTTATAACACTATAACCATTCCCCATGCCTCTCTCCAGAGCTGGTCCAGACAGAGATGCACCACGTGCGAACGCTGAGGATCATGTCTGAGGTGTACAGTAAGGGCCTGCAGAAGGAGGTGCAGCTGGATACCCAGGTGGTGGAGCGAGTGTTCCCCATGCTGGACGAGCTCCTGGAACTACACACACACTTCTTCGCACACCTCCTGGAACTCAAGCGGAAATCCTCCATCGAGGGCCGGGACGACGGTAGCTTCCTCATCCGCAAGATAGGAGACGTGCTCGTCTCACAGGTCAGCATGGGGGAGACTCGGGGTTTAGAGAACGTTGTGGAAATGTTGTAGAAATGTTGATTATTAGGCAAATCGGTTTGTTGGTAGTAATCTCACGGGATTTTCTTGTGTGGTGTTCAGTTCTCAGGTCCCAATGCCGACCGCATGAAGAAAGTCTATGGGAAATTCTGCAGCCGCCACAACGAGGCGGTCAACTTCTATAAGGAGCTTCACACCAAAGACAAACGCTTCCAAGCCTTTATCAAGGTATGGTGTCAGCATGATGTTTGTTTACCCATCCTAGTCTCACCATTATAAAGTATGGAAAATAATCCCTCTCTCCACCAGGGGGTGCCAACACTCTGGTGTGATTTCTTTTGTTGTTGTCGCATTTAAACACACATTGACATCTGCTAAAGTCGTCATTAAGACATTGTATGAAGCACTATATGAGTATCTCTATTTTATTTGTTTTTCAGAAAAAGATGAGCAGCACAATCGTCCGAAGACTAGGCATCCCAGAGTGCATCTTGTTAGTGACACAGCGAATAACCAAGTACCCTGTGTTACTACAGAGGATACTGCAGCACACAAAAGGTGAGAGACACCTCCTGTGAGACTTATAACTGTACCTCTACTGAGTACTGTTATATAGTCTTATTCTGTATGCTTTGAATGGCACTTGGTAGCAGAAAGAACCGCGATGGAGATTGTTTGGAAGTCTTGACCTCTGTACAATATGTGTTGAAGTGACATGCTGATCTTTGACATGTGCAGAGAACGAGGAGGACCATGACGATATAACCCAGGCTCTGAGGCTGGTCAAGGAGATTCTAAATGCAGTGGACAGCAAGGTGAACGAACACGACAAGAAGAAACGGTTAAAAGAGGTGTATAGTCGTACGGACAGTAAGTCCATTCAGAGGATGAAGAGCGGCCAGATGTTTGCACGGGAGGACCTGGTGCGAGGCCGGCGGCTGCTGCATGATGGACCGCTGCAGCTCAAGAACTCTGCAGGCAGGCTAAAGGGTACGGCACCAGCCTCATTTATCACTGCCTCACTCTCTTTCTTGCTCTCTCCTGTCTATCCTCTCAATCTGTTTCTCCATCTCCTCTCATTCGCATCCTCTCCTCTCTCCCCCTTTATATTTCTATATTTTTCCTGCCCTTCTCTCCCTCTCTTTCTCTCTCTATTTCCCCTCCATCTCCCCCCTTCTCTCCTCCACTGATCCTGACTGTTATTTTCCACAGATGTCCAGGCCATGCTGCTGTCTGACGTGTTTGTGTTCCTCCAGGAGAAAGACCAGAAATATGTCTTTGCCTCACTGGTATGTTATGTTTTGTTATTCCCAGCACATTGTTCCCTATGATGCCACACTGTAGTATTCCTACCTCTAAGAATTCATTAAAAAAACATGTATTTTTTTTCAATACAGAGCTATCAAGTATTAGTTTACTGCAAGATTAGCTTGCTCTGCTGTTACAATACAGGTATATCTATGTTTTTCCACCTAAATTGTGTAAGGCTGTTGTATGGTAGATTTTCATTACAACATTACGTTTTAATGAACCAGTGGCATTGGCATAGTTACACTCTTGGCAGAATTTTGCTATCCTGCAGTTTTTTTAATCATTCAGTGGAGATTGGAGTTTTCATTCAGTTCCCTTTTCCTTGGGCTAAACATTGCATTTCCCCAAAGTATCTTCCATAGAAACCTCCCACTGGTCTATACATCCTTCAATAGAAATCTGGTCTAAACATCCTTTCACCTCCTTCCCGCCTCTCCCTCCATTCCTCCCTCTGTCTTTCCCCTCCACCCCTCTCTCTCTTCCCGCCTCTCCCTCCATTCCTCCCTCTGTCTTTCCCCTCCACCCCCTCTCTCTCTTCCCGCCTCTCCCTCCATTCCTCCCTCTGTCTTTCCCCTCCACCCCCTCTCTCTCTTCCCACCTCTCCCTCCATTCCTCCCTCTGTCTTTCCCCTCCACCCCCTCTCTCTCTTCCCACCTCTCCCTCCATTCCTCCCTCTGTCTTTCCCCTCCACCCCCTCTCTCTCTTCCCACCTCTCCCTCCATTCCTCCCTCTGTCTTTCCCCTCCACCCCCTCTCTCCCGTCCCTCAGGACCAGCGGTCCACGGTGATCTCCCTGCAGAAGCTGATTGTGCGGGAGGTGGCTAATGAGGAGAGGGGTCTCTTCCTGATCACAGCGGGGATAGAGAAGCCAGAGATGGTGGAGGTATTGGCCAGCACCAAGGAGGAACGCAACACCTGGATGCAGCTCATACAGGACGCCATGCACTCCATGTGAGTCAGTTAGACAGGAACACACATAGATATAGAAATACTTGAATGGGAGAAGCCCCTCAGACCACAGCAATTCTATTATTTTTGAATATGTCATTCTATGTATATGGGAACACACACATTGTATATTCACAGATACAGTATAGAGCATATTAGCTTGACATTACATTTACGTTGACATTTTAGTCATTTAGCAGATGCTCTTATCCAGAGTGAATTACAGTTAGTGCATTCATCTTAAGATAGCTAGGTGGCAGAACCACATATCACAGTCATTGTAAGTACATTTCTCCTCAATAAAGAAACTATCAGCAAAGTCAGTGCTAGTAGGGAAAAAAGTAAAGACGTGAGTGTTAGTTCACAAAAAATGAGTTTTTTTAAATCGTTTTTCCCCCATGCAGTGTAAATGGTTTGATTGATAACTGTGTATGTGAACAGAGAGAAGGATGACGATGAGGGAATCCCCAGTGAGACAGAGGAAGACAAGAGACTGCTGGAGACCAAAGCGCGGGAGATGAGAGGTAAAACCTGTTCTCTTTTGTTCTGCTAACCATTTGTCCCAAAGCGGTGGTCGGTGGTGTGAAAGATGGGTAATAACCACACAACACTCTCTGTCTGTTCCTCTCAGAGCTGCTGAGGAAGAAGGACGAGCAGATCGTGTGTCTGTTGGAGGAGAAGGTGAAGGTGTTCAGGGACATGTGTGAGGGAGGCAGCGGCTCGGCGGAGACCAGCCCAGCCCAGTCCATCAGGGCCAAGATGCTGTTCAGAGCCACCCCAGACTACGTCACCAAGGGAGAGCCCATCATGAAGGATGCCCTGAGGGAAGGTGAGTCAAGAGTGGACGGTCGGCGGCCCAGAGACCACACACACACAACACAGGTGACCCTTTATCCAATCATTGGTGACCTATTGAATTACTTGGTCACATGGCCCAACCAGTGATTTCCCCCTGAAGACACACAGAACCAATCAGAAGTAATCAGGGAATTACCTGAAAATCCCCTTTATATAATATAATGCCAGTAGCAGCTGAAAGACCAGGGCAGAGAGATTACAGAATACTGCTGAAAACACGTTTTTGACCTAAGTCAGAGTGATATATGGTTACTTGTCATAGTTATTTATATCCTTGTTTTTCCTCTGTAGACAGGGATGGAATCAATGCATAAGTGTAATCTGATTCAGCTGTGTAGAAAGAAAACAAATGGATTGCTTTAATGCTGCAGGTTGAGTAATGGGCCAGATATTGATATTTTCCTCCTTTTCTCCTCCCTTAGTAACCCAGTTTATGTAGGTCTGACCGGGTTGCTTCAGCTGATAGAGTAGTGTGTGTAGTAGTCTTTACTGAAATCGTACAGTACGATGTGTGTGCGTGTGTATGTGTGTGCTTACATGTAAACAGGCAATGGTCACGATGCCTGGCAAATAGCAATGATAAACAACACACAACTGTGAATGATTTTATGTCATGGCACTGCAAGAATACAGCACCAGAGTAGAGGTCTGCGCTGGACTGATTTCTTCATCCCGCACCCGCCGCACCCACAGCTTTTCATACCGCACCCGCCCGCTCCCTCCTGCTGGCTGTCCAACTCCCATCCGCTCCCGCAAGAACTTGTCGCACCAGATCTCGTGTACTGTACGGCTACTGAACTTGAAGCAGCAAGACTGATAAGGGCGGGACACTTGCGCTTTGTCTTGAGCTACGTTTTGCATATTTGGATATAGCCTACCGATTTGCAGACAAAGACAAATAAACGAGTAACCAATATTTATTGAAAAGGCTCAATGCTCAATTCACCATGGTAGCCCATATGCATGCTTTGCGCACAGCTCCTCCTGGGCAGTTCTTGTCTATTAATGTTCTGTATTAGTTCATGTTTTCTGTGAACCCCAGGAGGAGTAGCTACTGTTTTCGCAACAGCTAATGGTGATCCTAATAAAATACCAAAATACACTCAAGAAAAACTCAAATTGCTGAAATAAGTCAATGAAATCAATGATGAGAGAATAATCAGATGAACTGATTTCCTCATATTTCAGATGAACAACCTACTACTCACTTTAAAACCACCATACCATTACTTTACTTATAATGGTTTGACTCCTGACGACTGGTAAAACAAAGGTCTTGAGAACATCTTTCAAAAATCCTAACATGGTTCTCCCACTTGCAGACAAACCACATGAATTGGATGATCAAATGTTCTGACTGCAGCTCGACTCACTTTGGTTGAGCGCCGTCCACTTCTTTCCGTTATCAATATTTATTTACAAACACTGTAGTAAACTATAGCCTAATCATAGTTAAGTTCATATCCTTGGAAAGATAACCGCCACATGATTCTCAGCCCATGCATATGTAACAGTATAGCTTCCGTCCCTCTCCTCGAACCAGGGACCCTCTGCACACATCAACCACAGTCACTCACGAAGCATCGTTACCCATCGCGCCACAAAAGCCGCGGCCCTTGCAGGGCAAGGGGAACAACTACTTCTAGGTCTCAGAGCGAGTGATGTCACCGATTGAAACACTATTAGCGCGCACCACCTCTAACTAGCTAGCCATTTCACATCGGCCACACATAGGCAGCCTACTCTATTTCATTGAGACCACACATATACTAGGCACACTTGATCTCACATGCCACGCTAGGAGAGGAGAGGTAGGCTACTGAAGTTGAAGCAGCCAGTGTATGAATAATGTGAAAAATTGTATTTTAATACAATATGTAGGCTTAACGCATACAAGGCAGAAAGACTATCGTTTCCAAATATTCTGCACCAATTTTTTAAAATTAATCCCACAGTTGTCTGACCGCCTGCCCTCTCCCGCCCTCAGCATGAAAAATGCAAACCACGCCGCAATGATCTCTGTAGCCCTCTACACTAGAGCGCAGGACCTATCTTCACGGGTGTGGTTTGTTTGTTTCGTTTCAGTGGAGACTCTCCATGTGCTGGTGAATGGCAGTCTGGGCGGGGCCGTGGGGCAGCAGGTGTCCAGTACCCAGGATGCATCAGGGGGCAGTGTGGGGCCGGTGTGTCTGCCTCGTCGCGCTGAGACCTTCGGAGGCTTCGACAGCCACCAGATGAACATCTCCAAGAGTAAGAAGACCTCCCTCTCTCCCGATGTACCCTGACTGGCTGTCGTACTGCAGCTGACTGTCATTAACTCTAGCTGTGGGCTAAAGGTGTCCTCTTTTTCATTCCAGACGGAGAGAAAGAAGAGGGGGAGGACTCATTAGACCTTCGGAGGACTGAGTCAGACAGTGTGTTGAAGAAGGTAATTACAGTAACTAAGCTCAGAGATGTGTGTGTGTGAGCCACAGCAAAGGATGCACGCACGCACACACACACCCACCACAACGCACATGCACACACACCACACCATACACATATACACACACACACACACACACACACACACACACACACACACACACGCACACACACACACACCACACACACACACACCACGCACACACACAGTGCACTTTGTGCATGAACTTGACATTATTTTTAACTCTCCTAACCCATGCCATCAGGAGGGATTTAAACTGAGCTGTGTCTCAGTATGCCTGCTTCTGCCCATCACCACCACTGACATTAACAGACAGACATTAGCCCAGCCCTGGGCCCTGGACTGAGGTCTGAGCTAAGCTGAGGAAGTCCATATCGTTAAGGCTCCATTAGGCTAGGTGATGCCCCTGGGCCGGGCTGGGCTGTGTGGGAGCAGCCCTGTGCTTTGAACGCCTATAATCTCCTCTGCTCAGGCCCAGGCCTCTCCGGCAGGCAGGTGGGATCAAGCGCTTCCTCCAAGGAGGTGATTAACATGGCCCCTCGCCTCAGTAGCGCTGTTAATATCTCAGTAACTAACTGCAGCTGTGCTTGTCTTCATCCACAGGGGGGCAACAACAACCTACTGCTGCTGCTCAAGAGGAACAGTGAGGTAGGTCTGGCTCCCACGCTATGTTAGGCGTCCAGCATACTGTACATCCCTGACTGACTAACTGGCTGTGTGAGAGAGGCATCACTACTTGCTCCCACGCCTCTCTAGTCTCTGCTGGACAGTGCTATGCAGTAGGTTATTTCATAGGAAGTATTTTATTGTATATGTACCTACTGTGTAACCATATGCAGAAGTTAAGTGTTTTATCATCTCTCTTCCTGACTAATAGCAGGTCCTCCATAGTGTCACACATCTCCATGATCTCCTCAACACGCTGCAGGTACAGACACTCTTCCTCACATCTCCTCTCTGGTTAGAACACAAAGAGCTGCTAACCAAGCACACAGACACACATACGATCCATTAGTATAGGGGATAAAACTGTTTACATCCGTGTGTGCTCTGCAGGCAGTGGTGGTTCAGCAGGACACCTTCATCGAGGACCAGCGTCATGCTCTGGCTGAGCGGCCAGCCTCCCGCCACTCCTCCACCTCCTCCCTGTCCTCCTCCTCCTCGCGGCCCAACTCCCTGATCGAGCAGGAGAAGCAGCGCAGTCTGGAGAAGCAGAGGCAGGAGGTGGCCAACCTGCAGCGCCAGCAGGCAGCCCACGCCGACGAGAGGAGAAGGAGGGAGAGGGAGTGGGAGGTGAGGGAGTCGGGGCTGAGCGACAGGGAGGCGCAGGTGAAAGAGCAGGACGAGGAGACGTTGAGGAGGCGCGGGCAGCTGGAGGAGGAGAGGCAGGAGCTGCAGAAGAGGAAGGAGGAGTACCAGAAGGATCTGGAGAGGCTGAGGGACGCCCAGAGGAAGTTGGACAGAGACAGGGAGACGCTGCGGCGGGAGGCTGAGATGGTGGAGCAGATGAAAAAGGCTGAGGTGAGCTAGAACAGTTGGTTCTGCAATCCCACCGTGCTGCTCATTGTTCTCTGTCTGCTACCTTATGCTACTGCGCCCCAGAAAGGACGTAACTGCTATTATGTAACAGCGTTTTACCACAAATGACTACACATACATTATTTAGTGATGCCCTTAGAATGAATAACCCTTTTACTGCTTACCCTAACCTCCACCTGGGCTCAAGCCTGAGCTTCTAATCCTAAAGCAAACTATTTTTCTCGTTGCGTGTTTGATTTGATCGGTAGGCAGAGCAGGCACACAGGACCCAGCGGACGCCCTCCTCCACCTCAGAGGAGTCCATGAAGTTCCAGAGTTCCACCTCTCTGGATAAAGAGCCTGGAGGAGGGGAGGCAGAGCTGCCCTCCTCCTCCGCCACCAAAGACCCCTTCCTCAGGATGGGCTCCAAGAGGAAAGGGAAGAACCTGAACCCCTTCTCCTCTTCCTCCAACGCCAGCTCTAAGGCCCAGAGCAGCACAGAGGGCCAGAACCAAATCCCCAACCGCCTGATGCAGCTGGCCAAGACCAAGGACAAGAAGGAGAAGAAGAAGAAGAAGGGGAAGGGACAGCAATCACAGCCAGGTACAACTAGCAGCACACATCTTTGTAAGGAAAATAGAGCCATGGTAAAAGTCTACTTACCTGTGCTAGACACTGAGGGATGTTGTTACAGTGTAGTCTTAAACTCAATTATACCTCCATCTTTCTTCTCCACAGATCCCCAGAACACTGGGGTCACAGAGCTTCAGGCCGATGGAGAGATCTTCTTCTGCTGATTTCTTGGTCCTCCACTATCCCACAATGCCCCACACTCACAGCATCACAGTGACTGCATCAGCTGACTGCCCAGACGCTGTACTAGCGTGGGAAGATAGATATGCACCCCATTGACATCCTGTACCCTACCGAATGACCTGAAGGGGATGGGCATGGACAGGAAGTACGACAAGAGCATTTCCTGTGACCTTTATAGGGAAACATGCAGACACTTCCCAGTTGCAATTCTGAAGTGTCGAGGTGTGACTTTTGGATGAACAGAATTAGGATTCTGCAAGTCTGATGTGGCATGGATTGGCTTGCATGGGTTGGTTGCCTTGGCTTTGATAGTGTTCAGATATGATTTGGACAGTTTCAGGAGTTATACCATGGCTAGAGGAAGTTTTATCATTCATGAAGTATACAGTAGCTAACATTCATTTTCTATCTGAAGGGAAGACCTGCGGGTGCCGTGGGACCTGTTATAGAATGTTCTGCATTTTGCAAATTCAAGTATACCCTAATAGCCAAAATGACAAAAGAGAGCATACACACTATTTAACAACTCCAGTTGAGTGAGTCAAGCTTATACAATGGTGTTTCTTGTCATACTTGTCAAGGTATTGCTTAACACTGGGCCCCATAATGCTTCATTCCCGCCTGTAAGGAACTAGAGGCTAATTTCTCCCATCAACTCTACATCAGAAGTTCTGCAATGTAATCACTCAAATGGGTGGCAGGTAGCCTAGTGGTTAAGAGCATTGGGCCAGTAACCGAAAAGTTGCTGGTTTGAATCCCTGAGCTGCCTAGGTGAAAAATCTGTTCTTTTTGCCCTTGAGCAAGGCACTTAACCCTAATTGCTCCTGTAAGTTGCTCTGGATAAGGGCGTCTGCTAAATGACTAGAAGGTAACATTTTAGAAGTTCTAAAGAAAAGCGACTCAAGGTCAGGGCAGAGGAAACATGACTGACTCAGAGTTATGAGAGGGGGATGAATGAGTCTGGGAGAAATGGAAGACAAGCAAAGAGAAAGAATAGCTTGTAGCAGAGGAGAGAAAGATGAGCATGTCTCAGAGAGATAGAGAGAGCCAAATGAGGAAGAGAGTCTGTGTAAGGGAGATAATTGTCCACTTTGCAATTGAATGTAATGATGAAAACTGTTTGTTACGGTTCCAGCAGACTGAATGGGTAGAAGAAACATTTGCGGTACTTGTTGTATTCCTCCACTGCACACTTGAATTTGTGAACCATTTTATTTGTCAATCACTGCAATGCAATACTGGCACACACGGTTTGAAGGTGATGAGCACTTTAGATTATATTCACTCTGTTACAAGAGAAGAGACTTTCTCCTTGACATTGAGTGACAATCATTCAAATGACCCAGACTGAGTCGAAACTAAGGAATAGCTATCTTACAAGAATGGACCTAAATAATGATTTTCTTCCCCTAGTAATATTTGAATGCTGATATTGGAATATATTAATCTAGAGCTGACCAACCATTCCCTTTGTTAATCCCATTGGAATTACACTGATATATCAGCCTGCAGGACAGGCTGTTCTTTTATTAAAACCAAACCTTTACTCTGGACACAACCCCATATTTCCCCTGCAGTCTGCTCTTGTATTGATGGACTGTGGTGCCATAAACTCTCTTGTGCCTCTCAAATGGTCCAGAATAATTAATGTCCCTGGATTTTATTCATGGATTTTTCCCCATCTACGTTCCAGTTTCGGGTTTTGATTCGTATAACCAGAGCTGCATAAAGTCTAATATTTCAGCAGAGATATGTTCTTTCTCTTTTCTGCCGATGAGCAGAATTGAAAGCGAAAGCACAGCAAGACCATCCTCTCCTGACTGTAAAACTGAAATATGGTGCTGATCACTAACTCATAACTGTTCTGCTTACTTTTTTCTGCCTTGGCTAATCTTGCCTTTTTTTGACCATCACATAGAGCTTTGTCAATTTTCCCACCACTATTCACTCTGTGGCATTTGTCATCTTGATATCTCACAACAATGCCCCCTGGGCATATATATAAAACGTGAATCACCACGTTAACATGGTGTATTATGGCCTTGCTTAGTGATTTTAGAAAAGTGAAAGCATAGGAAGGGATCATTGGCATTTTGATTGATTGGTTCATTCACACACTGACTTGCATTAATAGACAGATTCCACTTTTGACAGGTGTGAACGCACCTACAGTAGATCCTACCCTACCACTTTATATTCCTCCAGGAATATATGCTAATTATCCCGTCAACATGAACTGTCATGGCCGTCTATGGTATAGAAGTTGAGCAGTGCTACAGTAGCTCTGAAATGTTGTACATGACGCATTGTGCACATGACGCAAATGCAAAGATATTATGCTCAAATTGAAATGCACTATTAACCAGCATCTGTGAGGGGTTGGAGTGTGTTTGACAGTGATACTGTAAACCAGTGCTTTTAAGGTAATATGTTGTTTGTACTAAAAAGGTACAATTTTTATTTTCTTGCTGAATTCCATGTAAAAAATAAAATTAAAAAAAGGGCAAAGCAACAATTATGTAAATATGTGTCATGTACAAATTAAACTTTTAAAGTATTGATTGTGGATTTTTGGATCAATTTAAGCTTTTTATAATGAGGCTTTATTTATCAGTGTCCTCCCTGTTTTGGAGGCATAAAATGTACATTCATTTTCCCCTTAATAAATAACTATTATTGTTTGTCAACTGAGATGTGTGTCTGTGTCTATTTTCTACCCTTGTCTTCGTGTGTTAATAGCTTGTACTAGAATAGAATGGCTTTGGTGTACCTCTGGACCACACATAATGGCCAGTCAGTCAGGACAGGATTGTGTTTCACAGTTATTGGGTGAATGTATGCCTTAATTGACTGACTGATGCCAACTGTACAGAGGGTATGTTTGATTTAGCCACCTGTTGTTACTCTCTCTCTCTCTCTGCCGTTTTTCTTTGCAGGGGACGTTGTCTGTCTTTGAGCTGGTGGGTTCCACTCCATTGACATGATAGAAATATGCTGTTTTTTTCTCACTGTAGCATGCTTCTTCATCCAGCTCACTGCTAGCTCTTTGGGCTGAGAGTTGCTTCAGCAGGGATTCTGTGGGAGAGGATGTGGCGGAGCCCACTTCTGGACGTGACTAGCTCTGCCTTTGTCCGTGACAAGTGACCCTGCCCAGCTGGCCTGCACCATACCGCACTGCGCAGAGGAGGAACACAGGACTTTAAGGTAAGAGGGGAAGAAGATAAGAAAATGGTTTGTAATCAGATCCAATCTTCATCTTATCCCAAGTCTTGACAGAAGAATGTGCACTAATTTTTCTCAAGTTTGTCATAAAAAGAACGGTTCATCCAAATATGTTTTTAAACTCATGAAAATACCAGTGGTATAACTAACCCATTAACCACCCTTAGTTTTTGTGTTACTGAATTTTATGTTGTCCAAATTAGTATCCATATTTGACTTTTAAAGTCAGATTGAAAATGGTATTTGGATAAGGATTACAGACCGCTGTCTTTGGCTGTAATGAGCATTCTCTGGCAGATTCTCTGAAATGTCACACACGGGTCCAGATCTATTTAATTCCGAAAGCCCCCCGAGCTCCAGCCTACAAGATGTCTGCCATTATAACTTCACCTAACCACATATTCATCTTTGCTAGTATGACCTTTTCAAAGTGTTTCCAAATCCCCTGGCCCTACCTCCCTCCCTCTCTCTCTCCCCCTCCACTGCAGTGGAAGAATGACTGGGCGACCTGTCACACCATTAGAATGTGAGCAGAGCAGATCAGCAAAGATTTGGCTTGTGAAGGATGATATTATCATGCATTGCTCACAGTCAGTAGTGACCTTTCTCCAGCTCCTGGTGAAAATTGGTGTGTAATGTGAAAGAGCAAAGCCATTTTGCTCCATCTGGGGGAAGAAAGGAAAGGGACAAACAATCAAAAGAAACCTGAGCCTTTGTTGTGTTGCGTGACGAAGGGCACATACATATTGTCCGTATGTTCGCTAGAACAATAGTGGCAGCCTGGTGATATGAGTCATTATTCTCCTTTTACATACAGTATTATAGGACAAACCTCAATGAGCTGCTCTGTGTGATAGTAAACATAGTGGAGAGCTGGAGTTAATTTTTTGCATTCAGCATCACTCCGTCAAGAGAAATATAGTATTATTTCTAATAAAGACATCTACATCTATTTCAGGATGTTGTATATCCCTGGAAATAATCAGCATTCATGTAAACATTACATTGCTTTACAACATTACAAACATAGCTTGTCCAAAAAAAGTGGTATTTTGGCACAACTTATCCACTTATCAACTTAAGGTATGGGGTAAGTTGAGCCATCTACAAATTTCTGTACTGAATGAAATATTATCACTACCTTTTTAACACCATGTCTAGTTCCCAAACACAATTCAACACAATCACAATCACTTTTTTGTCTTGCTTCACACACATGCTTCACACCTAACAAAAACGTAGTACTTTTTTAATTACACTTTTAACACAGTTGTTGCCTCATATCCCAGTGATATTGCCTTGCATTACACCTGGGAAGAAAACATGTCATTTTGCTCAACTTGCCATTGTCTCAACCATAGGCTCAACTTACCCCAAGGTAAACATTTTGACTGTACTAGCCCATACAGCTACAAGGATGCACTTTCATGCTAGGTTTCGAACCTCATATTGAAACTTATAGAGAACCCAACTGATGTATAAAACAATCTTAAAATTATCTACTTTGGTTTAGATACAAGCATCATGAAACCTCAAACAAAAATTAATTTGACTTTGTGAAAATCATTTTCTATGTGGTTTCTTTCTTCATGGACTCATGAAATGATGAACTGTTCCTTAATATTTGGTCAAATTATAAATTTTGTGTATGGTTCCCTAGAAACAAGGGTGGCTCAACTTACCCCACTCTCCCCTACAGTGTTTTATGATTTGCCTCAGTAGAGTATAGGCCTATAGCCTACATGACTTGGGAAACACCTTGATACCGGATAAAGCATGTCCTCCTCCTATTAGAAAATGTTGAAGCATCATCAATGAAAGACTATCAAATATTAAGATATATCATACGTAGACTGTAAGAGGCCAGCCTGTCTGGTATAGAGTCTGCTGATGACAACATTGATGAGACGGGCAGTCCTCAGATGGATGGCTGCCTGATGTCTGTTTTATGATGAAAGCTGTAGAACTGGCCAGCCTGGGTTTATACAAGCCTGTGCCGCTCACAGGTCTCACATTCTTTTTTTCATTGTGTATATTTCACCTTGGAAGCACCACAGTTCAGTGGCTCACACTACCTCCCTGCCTCTCCCCTCCCCCCCACGCACCACGCAGGCAGCACCCTGCCTATGGGTTAATATTGAACTCAGTCACTGTCTGATGGAAATGGCAGGCAGAAGGACTGAAGCCATTTCCATCAATCTCAGGACCTCCTCTCCCTGGGGGTGGGTATGATGAGGGGGCTGCGCTGTGGTTCATAATTTACCCCGTCAGTGGTTCCCATCATTGGCAAATCATATTTCACCTTGACTCTTAAAGGTTCAGAACTAGGCTGCTTCTGCTCTGCAGCACTCTCTCTCCTTCTCTTCTTGTTTTTCTCCCTCTTTTTCTCCCTTCCCCACCATTCCTCCCTCTGCTTTTTCAATCTCCATTTCTGCTAATTGATTCTCTATCCCTGATGTGCTGAATAGGCCATTTTTTCAAGCCTTTTACATTACTCGTAAATTATGGCATTAGGGCTGTATTGATCCCAGTAGAGGCAGAGACCCAGAAAACCTGAGTCTACTGCTTCACTATGGTGAATCAATAAAACAATACACTACGGAAAAAGAAGGAACAGCAGGTCAGAAATCAGCTCAATGGAATGGAAGAATCCATAGAATTGGAACACACTAAACAAACAACACGAAAAGTTATCTATCCAAAACGGAGATGTATGGATAAACCACTTCTCCAATCTTTTCTGGCTCTATAACAATGAACAAACAGCAAAAACATATACAGTACCAGTCAAAAGTTTGGACACACCTACTCATTCCAGGGTTTTTCTTTATTTTTACTATGTTTTACAATGTAGAATAATAGCGAAGACATCAAAACTATGAAATAACACATATGGAATAATGTAGTAAGCAAAAAAGTGTTAAATCAAAATATATTTTACATTTGAGATTCTTTAAAGTAGCCACCCTTTGCCTTGACAGGTTTGCGCACTCTTGGCATTCTCTCAACCAGCTTCATGAGGTAGTCATCTGGAATGCATTTCAATTAACAGGTATGCCTTGTTAAAAGTTAATTTGTGGAATTTCTTCCCTTCTTAATGCGTTTGAGCCAATCAGGTAAATTGTGACATGGTAGGGGTGGTATACAGAAGATAGCCCTATTTGGTAAAATACCAAGTCCATATTATGGCAAAAACAGCTCAAATAACGAAAGAGAAACAATAGTCCATCATTACTTCAAGACAAGAAGGACAGTCAATCCGTACATTTTCACAAACTTTCAAAGTTTCTTCAAGTGCAGTAGCAAAAACCATCAAGCTCTATGATGAAACTGGCTCTCATGAGGACCGCCACAGGAAAGGAAGATACAGAGTTACCTCTGCTGCAGATAAGTTCATTAGAGTTAACTGCACCTCAGATTGCAGCCCAAATAAATGCTTCACAGAGTTCAAGTAACAGGCACATTTCAACATCAACTGTTCAGAGGAGACTGCGTGAATCAGGCCTTCGTGGTCGAATTGCTGCAGAAAAATCACTACTAAAGGACACCAATAATAAGAAGAGACTTGCTTGGGCCAAGAAACACGAGCAATGGGCATTAGACTGGTGGAAATCTGTCCTTTGGTCTGATGAGTCCAAATTTGACATTTTTGGTTCCAACCGTGTCTTTGTGAGACGTGGAGTAGGTGAACGGATGATCTCTGCATGTGTGGCATGGAGGAGGTGTGATGGTGTGGGGGTGCTTTGCTGGTGACACTGTCTGTGATGTATTTACAATACAAGGCACACTTAACCAGCATGGCTACCACAGCATTCTGCAGCAATACGCCATCCCATCTGGTTTACGCTTAGTGGACCTATCATTTGTTTTTCAACAGGACAATGGCCAAACACTCCTCCAGGCTGTGTAAGGGCTATTTGACCAAGAAGGAGAGTGATGGAGTGCTGCGTCAGATGACCTGGCATCCACAATCACCCGACAACAACCCAATTGAGATGGTTTTGGGATGAGTTGGACCGCGGAGTGAAGAAAAGCATTCCTCATGAAGCTGGTTGAGAGAATGCCAAGAGTGTGCAAAGCCGTCATCAAGGCAAAGGGTGGCTACCTTTAAGACTCTCTATTATAAAATATATATACCTAAATCTCCTACACAGATAAATGTCAGACATGGGCCCTGACAGTAAATCTCAGTAAGACAAAAATAATATAATGGTGTTCCAAAAGAAGGTCCAGTCGCCAGGACCACAAATACAAGTTCAATCTAGACACCGTTTCCGTAGAGCACACAAAAAACTATACATATCTCAGCCTAAACATCAGCGCCACAGGTAACTTCCACGAAGCTGTGAACGATCTGAGAGACAAGGCAAGAAGGGGCTTCTATGCCATCAAAGGGAACATAAAATCAGTTATAAGGTGGGTGGGCGTATAACGTAAACGTCTAACAACCCAAAGGTTGTGTTTGAATCTCATCACGGACAACTTTAGTATTTTAGCTAATTAGCAACTTTTCAACTACTTAGCATGTTAGCTAAACCTTCCCGTAACCCTAACGCTAACCTTAACCCTTTTAGCTAACCATTTAACCTAACTTATCCCTAACTCCTAGCCTAACTAACGTTAGCCACCTAGCTAACGTTTGCAACAAAACATTTGAATTCGTATATCATATGTTTGCAAATTCATAACATATTGTACGTTTTTCAAATTCATATAGTGCATTACGAAAATATTCAGATCCCTTGACTTTTTCTATATTTTGTTAAGTTAAAGCCTTATTCTAAAATGGATTAAATCGTTTTTTTCCCCCTCATCAATCTACACACAATGTAGTAATGACAAAGCAAAACAGTTTAGAATTTTTTACAAATGTACATTTAAAAAAAACACTGAAATATCACATTTAGCTAAGTATTCAGACCCTTTACTAAGTACTTTGTTGAAGCACCTTTGGTAGAAATTAAAGCTTAGAGTCTTCTTGGGTATGACATTACAAGCTTGGCACACCTGTATTTGGGGAGTTTTTCACATTCTTCTCTGCAGATTCTCAAAACCTGTCAGGTTGGATGGGGAGCGTCACTGCACAGCTATTTTCAGGTCTCTCCAGAGATGTTCGATCGGGTTCATGTCCGGACTCTGGCTGGGCCACTCAAGGACATTGACTTGTCCCGAAGGCACTCATGCATTGTCTTAGCTGTGTGCTTAGGGTCCTGTTGGAAGGTGAACCTTCACCCCAGTCTGAGATCCTGAGGGCTCTGGAGCATGTTATCATCAAGGATCTGTCTGTACTTTGCACCATTCATCTTTCCCTCGATCCTGACTACTCCCAGTCCCTGCCGCTGAAAAACATACCCACAGCATGATATTGCCACCACCATGCTTCACCGTAGTGATGGTGCCAGGTTTCCACCAGACGTGACGCTTGTCATTCAGGCAAAAGAGTTCAATCTTGGTTTCATCAGACCAGAGAATCTTGTTTCTCATGGTCTCAGTGTCTTTAGGTTCCTTTTGGCAAACTCCAGGGCTGTCATGTGCCTTTTACTGAGGAGTGGCTTTCGTCTGGCCACTCTACCATAAAGGCCTGATTGGTGGAGTGCTGCAGAGATGGTTGTCCTTCTGGAATGTTCTCCCATCTCCACAGAGGAACTCTGGAGCTCTGTCAGCGTGACCATTGTGTTCTTGGTCACCTCCCGAACCAAGGCCCTTGCTCAGTTTGGCCAGGCGGCCAGCTCTAGGAAGAGTCTTGATGGTTCCAAACTTCCTTCCGTTTAAGAATGATGGAGGCCACTGTGTTCTTGGGGACCTTCAATGCTGCATACATTTTTTGGTACCCTTCCGCAGATCTGTGCCTCGACACATTGCTGTCTCGGAGCTCTAAATCAAATCAAATCAAATTGAGAGAATTCCTTCGACCTCATGGCTTGGTTTTTGCTCTGACATGCACTGTCAACTATGGGACCTTATGTAGATATATGTGTGCCTATCCAGATCATGTCCAATCAATTGAATTTACCACAGGTGGACTCCAATCAAGTTGTAGAAACATCTCAAGGTTGATCAATGGAAACAGGATGCACCAGAGCTCAATTTTGTGTCTCATAGCAAACGGTCTGAATACATACGTAAATAAGGAATTTCAGTTTTTTATTTGTAATAAATGTGCAAAGATTTTGAAAAACCTGTTTTCTCTTTGTCGTTATGGGGTTGTATGTGTAGATTGATGAGGATCCATTTTAGAATAAGGCTATAACGTAACAAAATGTGGAAAAAGTCAATGTGTCTAAATTCTTTCTGAATGCACTGTATCATACAAGTTCTAATTCGTAAACATATCATATGAAATGGATGATGTAAATCCTCAAATTGATACATACCATACGAAACGTAACATATAATATTAAATGGAGAACGTAACATATAATATTAAATGGAGTGTCAAATTTTTGTATAGAAAAGTACGAAATGCTCTGAGACTAGGTTGGGCAGGCATGCATTTGGGGGGTGCGGTCATCATCTTCTGTGCTCCAGTAAATGCTGCCCCTCACAGCATGCTCTGTCATTGTTATTTTCTCCACCACTGCCTTCTCCTCACCAGCCTACCACGACTAGGCTTGCACCTAATTTTCCTCCAACATCGCCTAGCTTTGAGGCGGCAACTACAAAGGGAGAGAGGGGGAACATGGTGGGGGAGGGGAGTGAAATTAAAAGAGCATCTTCTTCACCCTCCCCAAAATTGGAGGCTGGGAATATTACGCAAGATTCACAGACACAGGCCACTATAGGACCTATGGGTTGTAGCCGCAGCTGACGCAATTAAATCCTTTTTGCTCCATTATGGATGTCAACAAGTGTCTTTTAATGTGCCCGTCACTGGGAGCTCAGCGCTCACGCAGCCGTTGGCGCTGGACTAGTGGAAGGTTCTGGGCTGATTGTGTGTGCTTTCATTAGCACTAGCCTGACCAGGCCCAGCAGCCAGCTAGTGGTGAGCAGGCAGGAAATCGCTCTGGCAGAACAATAGATCAAAGGGTCCGCCAGGCCGGGTGAAAATGTGAGTCCAATGGGCTCATGCTTTACTTGCTCTGTGAGAGAGAGAGGATGACTTCATCGCATGCCGACCATCGGGCTTGGGGCTCCACCATGCTCTGCTCTGGACAGACCAAACGGACCGTTTATTGATCTGACTGGGCCTCCTGGGGTCGCTGCACCACACAGCCCACTGAGTGTCCTCTATCCAATTACTACAGCCCTCTGTGTCTGTCTGTATGTAAATATACAGTATTTTGAGGAAGTGCTCATGCCTGTTACAGTATAGTATGTTGTATCGGTTGGTAGGTGTTTCTGTGATATTAAAAGATTGTTGGTGCCATTGAAGCCAAACCAGAGTAGGGGAGAGTGGGGTATGTTGAGTTATTTTTTTTACATTCAGCATCACTACATCAAGGGAAATATAGTATTCTTTCTAACAAAGATATCCACATTCAGGATGGTGTGTATCCCTGGATCAGAATGCATGTGAACATAACAGTTTTGAAAACATAGCTTGTCCTAAAAAAGTGGTCTCTTGGCACAACTTAGCCAGGGTTAGGGTAAGTTGAGCATAGGGACAGGGTAAGTTGAGCCACCTTGGGGTAAGTGGGTGATGGTGCTGGTAGGTCAAAGTTTAATTCATGGAATGGGGGTGTGGTATATTTTACATCTTAAATGTATGCCTACATTCAGATCTAGACAACTCTGTTCAATATCACTTACCCTTCCATTTCTTGACCAGTTGACTGGGACAGGGATATTGTGTCAACGTGCCAATTCTTATTTATTTGCAGTTGAGACTACTAAGCCCATGAAACTGGTGTGCAAGATTGTTAATATGTTTAGCAAGCAAGATTGTTAATATGTTTAGCAAGCTAGATGTCATCAGATAAGACCTTGTGTGCCTCTGCTACTCTACCATAGCCTCTCTTTCGCACAGTTCCATTACATCTTTTGTCAATATACCTCTTCAGTGTCATTGTCTATTTGTTCATCCCTTGCTGCTGCTCTAATGGTTTCCTTCCCTTCTCTCACTTCCTTGGCTGCTCTTTCAAGAACCTCAAGGCTAGGCATAGCCAGAACCCTTTTTTTTTGATAGGCCTAGAAAAATTCAGATAGACATTTTTTCTACTTGTTTATTACATTTATTTTGCGATGTGCACAGTATATTATTTCATAATACAATTGTTTTATACTAGTGCATAGTACTTGGAGTAACCTCGTTACATATACAAATAATTACATATCCCAGCATATTAAAATAAGACAGTAACTTTAAACCAGTTGCCAACAACATAACACTCATCTTCAGGCGCATTTTAATCTCGATGGGCAAACAAGCCTATATTTGATGTTACCATGTACAGTTGAAGTCGGAAGTTTACATACACCTTAGCCAAATACATTTAAACTCAGTTTTTCACAATTCCTGACATTTAATCCGAGTAAAAATTCCCTGTGTTAGGTCAGTTAGGATCACCACTTTATTTTAAGAATGTGAAATGTCAGAATAATAGTAGAGAGAAATATTTATTTCAGCGTTTATTTCTTTCATCACATTCCCAGTGGGTCAGAAGTTTACATACACTCAATTAGTATTTGGTAGCATTGCCTTTAAATTGTTTAACTTGGGTCAAACGTTTCGGGTAGCCTTCCACAAGCTTCCCACAATAAGTTGGGTGAATTTTGGCCCATTCCTCCTGACAGAGCCGGTGTAACTGAGTCAGGTTTGTAGGACTCCTTGCTCGCACACACTTTTCCAGTTCTGCCTACAAATTTTCTGTATGATCTAGGTCAGGGCTTTGTGATGGCCACTCCAATACCTTGACTTTGTTGTCCTTAAGCCATTTTGCCACGACTTTGGAAGTATGCTTGGGGTCATTGTCCATTTGGAAGACCCATTTGCGACCAAGCTTTAACTTCCTGACTGGTGTCTTGAGATGTTGCTTCAATATATCCACATCATTTTCCTTCCTCATGATGCCATCTATTTTGTGAAGTGCACCAGTCCCTCCTGCAGCAAAGCACCCCCACAACATGATGCTGACACCCCCGTGCTTCACGGTTGGGATGGTGTTCCTCTGCTTGCAAGCGTCCCCCTTATTCCCCAAACATAAGGATGGTCATTATGGCCAAACAGTTCTATTTTTGTTTCATCAGACCAGAGGACATTTGTCCAAAAAGTACGATCTTTGTCCCCATGTGCAGTTGCAAACCGTAGTCTGGCTTTTTTATGGCGGTTTTGGAGCAGTGGCTTCTTCCTTGCTGAGGGGCCTTTCAAGTTATTTTGATATAGGACTCGTTTTACTGTGGATATAGATACTTTTGTACCTGTTTCCTTCAGCATGTTCACAAGGTCCTTTTCTGTTGTTCTGGGATCGATTTGCACTTTTCGCACCAAAGTACGTTCATCTCTTGGAGACAGAACGCGTCTCTTTCCTGAGCGGTATGACGGCTGCGTGGTCCCATGGTGTTTATACTTGCTTACTATTATTTGTACAGATGAACGTGGTACCTTCAGGTGTTTGGAAATTGCTCCCAAGGATGAACCAGACTTGTGGAGGTCTACAATTGTTTTTCCTGAGGTCTTGGCTGATTTCTTTTGATTTTCCCATGATGTCAAGCAAAGAGGCACTGAGTTTGAAGGTAGGCCTTGAAATATATCCACAGGTACACCTACAATTGACTCAAATTATGTCAATTAGCCTATCAGAAGGTTCTAAAGCCATGAAATCATTTTCTGGAATTGTCCAAGCTGTTTAAAGGCACAGTCAACTTAGTGTATGTAAACTTCTGACCCACTGGAATTGTGATACAGTGAATTAAGTGAAATAATCTGTAAATTGTCTGTAAACAATTGCTGGAAAAATGACTTGTGTCATGCACAAAGTAGATGTCTCACACCTTGGCCTTAGTTATCTTTGTTTTCATTATTATTTTAGTTAGGTCAGGGTGTGACATGGGGATGTATGTGTTTTGGTTTGTCTAGGGGTTTGTACGTTTCATGGGGCAGTGCCTTGTCTAGGTGTTTGTATGTCTATGTTTATGTTCTATGTTGCATGTGTGCACTTAGTTCAGTTTAGCTTCACGATCGTTTGTTTTGTTCATTTTGTAAGTGTTTGTTTTTTCCTTCATTAAAAGAAGATGTATTTTTCACGCGCTGCGCCTTGGTCCTCTCTCTCTTATTATTTATTATTATTATTATTTACCGTTATTTTACCAGGTAAGTTGACTGAGAACACGTTCTCATTTGCAGCAACGACCTGGGGAATAGTTACAGGGGAGAGGAGGGGGATGAATGAGCCAATTGTAAACTGGGGATTATTAGGTGACCATGATGGTTTGAGGCCAGATTGGGAATTTAGCCAGGACACCGGGGTTAACACCCCTACTCTTACGATAAGTGCCATGGGATCTTTAATGACCTCAGAGAGTCAGGACACCCGTTTTAACGTCCCATCCGAAAGACGGCACCCTACACAGGGCAGTGTCACTGCCCTGGGGCATTGGGATATTTTTTTTAGACCAGAGGAAAGAGTGCATCCTCCTGGCCCTCCAACACCACTTCCAGTAGCATCTGGTCTCCCATCCAGGGACTGACCAGGACCAACCCTGCTTAGCTTCAGAAGCAAGCAAGTAGTGGTATGCAGGGTGGTATGCTGCTTATCAAGACGATCGTGACAAGATGTCCTAACCGACTTTCCAAAACTATTGTTAGTTAACAAGAACTTTGTGGAGTGGTTGAAAAACAAGTTTTAATGACTCCAACTTAAGTGTATGTAAACTTCTGACTTCAACTGTATACCACGGTGGGCAGTAGTACTATAAAAAGGTAATTTACCTTTAGTAGACGTGTCATAAGGCGTGACCTACATCACATGGCGCAGACGGCGAGGCTTTGAGTTGAATATGGTGATGATTTCATCGTAATCCAATGTATCTGTCAGTTCACGCTCAAAAGACATCAAACTGAAGTGGTTCAGCCGGGCGCTTGTCATTGATGTGCGAAGACGATTTTTATCCTAGTTGTTGTTGAGAAAAGTCTCTCCACACTGCGTGATGTCATTGGAAGTGTGACAGTGATCCTTAACATAGTTTATATTAGGGAAAATATCATCAGGGCAGCTGTCAAGTACACTCATTATGGAGGAAAAGTCACTCTTTCCCATGTTCATTTTGCGACTCAACTGCTGAATAAAAACAGTGAATTCAGCATCCTCAATTGATATTGCATAATGATCGCATGTGGTCTTCAGCTACTCTTTAAGGCCACAGGTTTAGAATTCTTTGGAAAAGGAGGCTGCCACTTGCCTTATCCAATATGTGTCTTGTTGAAATCTTGAGTTTAACTCAGTAATCTGTCTGTCTAGAATATTGTTCCAAAGTTGCCTCAGGTCACAGTCACTCTTGATGCTGGATGTTTTCCCTAATGAAGTTGTGACGACACCGTCTGACAATTTTACAGGCAGTTTTCGCTGCCGTGATGTGCTCACATCCCAATTACTAATATCACGCTTAAGCATCATCTCTTCAGTTAGCTTGAGAACTTTATCAAAGTCTCCCCCTGAGTTCTCTGAACGTAGAAAAGCTGCTTTTGAGGATTTCAATTAAACCAATACAGTCCGTCACAGATAATGTAGAGCTTTGTAATCCCTTCGTAGAAAAATCACTAGTGTCAAACAATTTACTAAACGTGACTAACAGGAATAAAAACGTATTGTTCTGGATTTGTTGTAAGAGGGCATCAGCTTCTAATTTGGTTTGTCCACAAGCCTCTGAAAAATCTGCAAGAACCTCTAAAATGACATCTAGCAGTAACAGCCCTTTACTCATTGACCCTGATTTTTAACTCCAACGTACATCTGTGGATCTTTCTAGCTCGATACATGGTCTATCGGGATGCAACTCTTTCTGTACTTCTATGAATCCAGCATGTCTGTGGGATCCACTCATAAATGTGTGCAGCTGGTTTACTGTGTCAAAAAAAAGTACTGACGTCTCCCGATACTTTTGCCGCGATGCACAGAACCAAATTCAAACGGTGGGAGTTGCAATGCACATATACCGCTTGCTTAAACGTTTGCTTTAGTAGGACATGTACCCCTCCTCTGTTCCCTGACATGACTGAAGCGCCATCGAAACAAAAACCCACACAGAGTGGGATCCAACTCCAGGGGTTGCAACACTTTAAGTATTTCTCCAGAAATTCCGTGTGCAGACAAATCAGCAGTTTCCATAAACCCAACATCTATTTCTTTAATCATTTCAGCATGAATGTATCGGATGCACACAGCAATAAGTTCTCGTTAGATTGATCTTTATATTCATCTGCTAGTATGGAAAAATAAGTGGAAGGAGCAGAATGAACTTCATCTTTTATCCTGCACAGTAACAATGATGCTGCACACTCCAGCAACTCGTTCTGAATTTCAGGGCTCATAAGCGTGGCATTGTGAGGTAGCTCATTAAGCCTGTTTTGTATTTCTGAGTCATGCTTTGAGATTGAAGATTTCTAGTTAGCTAGCATGTAATTTGCTATTCTTGTGTTTGCAGCAAGCATTTCTTGTGAGTGTCCAGTTATTAAATCCATCTCGTACAAATCTGAATTCGACATTTGCCCCAAGAAAGGGCCTACAAAACTTACAATGAATTGCATCTTTTGCTTTTCTTGACCTCAATCCACACGAACTGGTCATACCACCTTGAAGAGAAGCAGCGTGATTTGCCATTTATCATACTTGAAGGGAACTTTGCTAGCTTTGGTTGACAGGCTGGTTCATCAATGGCAGAGAAATCTGTCGGTGGAACTACTGCAGGTTCACCCCCGCCCGCAGCATCAAGAACGAGAGGAGACGGTGGGGTAGGCAAACATGCCTGGCTCAACATGGTATTGGTGGTTGTGATGGCAATTGCGGTTGTTTCTATCCTGGCGCCACCTGTTAAATGTCTCATTCTGGAAGATATCGGTAGATTGATCCAAATAATTTTCTGGCACCCACTCTTTTTCCTCCAGACGTCTTTTTTGAAAAACCTAGCGATCGTCATTTGGTTTGCCATTGCTAGAACTACTAAATTCAGTGGCGTGCCGTGGGCCTGGGGCCTGGGCCTTCAGTGAGGTCCTACACAGTCCCACCCGAATTAATCCACCTCTTATTACCATCATTATGATGCCATGGCTCTAGACACTATACATTTAGACAGAAACGCAGTATAACCAGGCGTTGCGTCACCTTGAAATTGACAAAAATTAGAAATTTTGGGGTAAACAGTGTTTACCCAAAAACATGACACAATCAATGAGTCTTTTCAATATTTCCCTATTTTTCTTCACCTTTTCATTGTGCAGCTCCGTTGCCCTGCGCGCTTGTTCGTTGAGCTGTAGATCCACTTGGGTGTCCCCAAAAGTTTTCAAAAGCACCATTGCTTGTAAGTGCCCAGCCGTACTTTGGTGTCTCGTTGCTGCCTTGGTTAGACAACTCAAGTTTGCAAAGCCAGTGTGGCTCCAAACACCAAATCGATCACTTGCAAATAATAGGCATTCCCAGCAGTAAAGTTTGCAGTGCTTCTCGGAGCCTGTGAGCCATTGATAGCGCTCGTAGTTGGAACTTTGAAAGTGGCGAGCGAACAAACCCCTTTCCCGCCTGTAACAGGCTTTGTAGCGTCGGCGTCGAGCGACCTCTTCTTACAATGTCTAACTTTTCTTGAAAAGTTCGTCTTGAGAATGGCGTTATAATTATATCCTCGACCAAATCGATATCTTCTCCTCCTTCCGCCATTGTGGGTTGAAAAACAGTTTAGTAGTACGCGAATTAATTCGTTTATCAAATTCAGTTTCCTAGATCTGCATAGACCTGCCCATAGGACCTGCCTCTCAATATTGGTAATCCAATCAAAAGACGTGCACGCACTACGCCTGCTAGCTGGCTCCTGTGTAACACTGGAGCCAGCCAGCAGGCGTACAATAGCCAACTCTAAAGCTGATTGGTTGACACTAAATTTTCATTTCCATTCACTTTAAGCTACAAGCGCCCGCACTGTTGATTCTGAAGGCCTGAGGGCAGATTTTAGACCCCTGGCAACACATGATGGCTGAATATGATTGGATAAAAGATCTAACATAAAGACCAGCCCTCCAAATCTCAACCTGGGGCTGGAAGCAGTGCAACCAAGAGGAAAGCTATGAAATGAAGAGTATAACTCTTACTCTGGGGAATAATTTAATACATATTTGTGGGAAAATATATATATTTTTAAATTATATTCTGATGATGTTTAGGCCAGCAGAGAAGGCCTTGCTGGCCCTGACGGCCCACCACTGACTAAATTACCTTAGCTGGTGAGTCATTTCGAGTAAGCTAGCGTGGTAGAGCTTGCTAGCTTATGCGCTACAAAGTTTATCCACGTGACGTTGCCAGGTTGTTCAGGTAAACCACCGTATGATTTTTTTTTTTAAATGTAACCAATAATTGTAAGCCAACTTGATTGTCGTGGACTATTTCTTTATTACATTATATTGAAATTACCCATAGAAAATACATCTCACATGCATTTCTTTTAAAAATGTAATAAAATAAATACAAATAAAAATGTATATTGAATAATAACTTTGTATTATTACAGGCCTACCCGTGGGTATGCCGCTGCCTCAAGGGGGCTGGAACCCTGCTTGTTTTACATTTGTATACACTGGCATGATGGTGTCGGCTCTATAACAATAACAATTCAATATCTTGAGTTCATATGCATGACACATTGTAAAAATATTATGCATAAAACTGACAAAATGTAATAATCATTTGTATGGGGTATTGTGGCCATAGGCTCAACCTACCCCATTGCTATTAGCTCAACTTACCCCAAGGCAAGCGTTTTGACTATATTAGCCCACACAGCTACAAGGATGAACTTTCATTCTAGGTTTAGGACCTCATATTGTAGCTTATATAAAATGATCTACATTGGTTTAGATACAAGCATCATGAAACCTCTAACTTGCTTATCCATTTTCCCATGTGGTGTCTTCCTTCACAGACTCCATGAAATGATGACCTCTTTCTAAATATTTGGTCACATGATTCATTTTGTGTATGGTTTCCTAGAAACATACAAAAAAATACCACTTCCTTCAACTTACCCCACTCTACCCTAATAGTTGGTTTTTTGCTACTGTGCTGCACTGGCTTCAGTAATGGGTTTGTGGATTAATGCAGATGTATAGAAACCCCTAGAATGCTAAATATAGAGTAGCGAACGCCACAGTCCATGGACTGAGTACAAAAACAACTGTGCAGCAAACGCTGTAGTCAGCTTTTTCACCCCCACTCACAGGACATTGTTTGTAATCTAATTATGTGAAAGTATTTTTTTTCACCAGTTTGTTGATGTAGTTCTATGAAGAAACTCCTTCTCTGTCTAGACGTGTTATACTGAACAAAAATATAAACACAACATGTAATATCTTGGTCCCAGGTTTCATGAGCTGAAATAGAAGATCCCAGAAATGTTCCATAAACACAAAAAGCTTATTTCTCTCAAATGTTGTGCACACATTTGTTTACATACCTGTTCATGAGCATTTCTCCTTTGCCAAGATAATCCGTCCACCTGCCAGGTGTGGCATATCAAAAAGCTGATTAAACAGCATGATCATTACACAGGTGCACCTTGTGCTGGGGACAATAAAAGGCCACTCTAAAATGTGCATTTTCGTCACACAACACAATGCCACAGACATCTCAAGTTAAGGGACCATGCAATTGGCATGCTGACTGAAAGAATGCCCACCAGAGAAATGCCAGAGAAATGAATGCTAATTTCTCTACCATAAACTATCAAGCAGTTTTAGAGAATTTGGCATTACGTCCAACCGGCCTCACAACTGCAGACCACGTGTAACCACGCCAGCCCAGGACTTACACATCCGCATTCTTCACTTGCGGGATCGTCTGAGACCAGCCAACCAGGCAGCTCATGAAACTGTGGGTTTACACAACTGAAGAATTTCTGCACAAACTGTCAGAAATTATCTCAGGGAAGCTCATCTGCGTGCTCGTCATACTCACCAGGGTCTTGACCTGACTGCAGTTCGGCGTCATAACCAACTTCAGAGGGCAAATGTTCACCTTCGTTGGAGAAGTGTGCTCTTCGTGGATGAATCCTGGTTTCAGCTGTACCGGGCAGATAGCAGGCAGCGTGTGTGGCATTGTGTGCGAGCGGTTTGCTGATCAACATTGTGAATAGAGTGCCCCATGGTGGCAGTGGGGTTATGGTATGGGCAGGAAAAAGCTATGGACAACGAACACAACTGCATTTTATCGATGGCATTTTGAATCCACAGAGATACCGGGATGAGATCCTGGGCCCATTGTCATGCCATTCATCTGCCGCCATCATTTTATGTTTCAGCATGATAATGCACAGCCTCACGTCACAAAGATCTGTACACAATTCCTGGAAGCTGAAAATGTCCCAGTTCTTCCATGGCCTGCATACACAACAGACATGTCACCGATTGGGCATGTTTAGGATGTTCTGGATTGACGCGTACGACAGCGTGTTCCAGTTCCTGCCAATATCCATGAACTTTGCAGAGCCATTGAAGAGTAGGACAACATTCCACAGGCCACAATCAATGGCCTGTGATCAACTCTATGAGGAGATGTGTCGCGCTGCATAAGGCAAATGGTGGTCACACCAGATACTGACTGGTTTTCTGATCCACACCCCTACCTTTTTTAAAAGGTATTTGTGACCAACAGATGCACATCTGTTTTCCCAGTCATGTGAAATCCATAGATTAGGGTCTAATGAATTTACTTCAATTGACTGATTTCCTTACATGAACTGTAACTCAGTAAAATCTTTGAAAATGTTGCATGTTGCGTATATAATTTTTGTTCAGTGTAAGTAGGGTCTCTCTCTAAAACAAACATTTGTCGACCACAGCCAAAGTGGTGAATGTGAATATTATGTAGGCTGTGATTCAGATGCTTCCTATTGGGCATACCTCCATGGTTACAAGGCTGTCGACACACAACGGCCGACATCTCCTCAGTGACAGCTGCTTGGCAAATACCGCCCTGTAATGAGAAAGAGGAGGGAAAGAAGACATGTAGCTTGGGGGAATCTTGGCTGGAGGCCAGAGCCATAGTCAGGGTAGGGCACCTTGACTAGTCGGTTGGAATTTCATGGTCTGACCACTCGAGACAACTCATCATGAGGCATTCGACCAGAAAAAAGTGTTTAGCCTACTTTGAAAGGGGTAGACAAATTGTCTTCTGCACGTCAGAAGGTTACCACACACAAAAAAAAACTAGTGGGATTGTTCATTATATTAATTCTAACAGTATGTACAGTATACACTGGTAGTCTCCCCTTTCTCTTTCAAGAAATATATTTTCTCATGCTCAATAATTGCAGTTAGGATCCCCGACAAACTATCTTGAAATTCAAAGTGAAACCTGTTGATTAATGTGTGGGTACTATACAGTATGTAGTGACAGGTAGATGAAGTAATGCACAGAGAGGCCTTGGCCCCTGCTCTATATAATAGGGATGAATAAGGTTAGTGAGACTGACTGACAAAAGGCCCTTTTCAGCCACCCTCAAAGGCTGAGGCAGGAGAATAGTTTGGCTGTGAGAGAAACCTCTGCTTCTCACCACCCGGCAAAGTCCTCCTAGCTTTCCCCTCCTCGGCCCTAGCCTCCTCCAGCTCTTTCAAATGCTAATCTAGAGGAGAAAAACCCCCACTTGGCCCTGCTTTGAGAGCATCAGTTCTAGTGTGCTCCCTGACTGACTGGTAATCTTTCTGGGGCCCTTTCTGGGGGCAAAAAAATAGGGTTAAAAGCTGCTCTTGGTTCAAGCCAATCAGTGTCCACTTTGCTGAACTTCACAGTTGAATGCTTTGGAATGGAATGCAGGGAGGAGAGGAGTCACCTTCACTGGGGGAGCTGTGGGAGGAAGCTTGGGCTCTGATGTCTCAATGTGACGTCCCAACTCAGTCTATGCCAGAGTTACAGACAGGAACTTTAATGACCAGCTACCACCACTATGGACAGGGCTATCCATTGGGCTAGGAGTGTTTCTTTGATGTGAAAACTAACCAGAAAAAACTCTGTGACCTAGTTATAGCCTTAGATAATCATTCAAAACTAGCTGTAACATTTTACAGTGGGATAAATCAGGGCCACACAGAGTGTTTCTTGGTAGTCTTAAACAAAATCTACTTTGAAACAAAAGTACACACCTCACATACATGGTTATGGGCTTAAAAAGAAGACACCTGTACCATGTCAGATATATAGTTGAAATATATTCAATTTTGAGTTTGCATCCCAATATTATACTTTATATACATCATAGAAGACTGAGCTAAAACAAAACCGTTTGACATAGAAACACAGGATTATCTGCAGGTAAAAAAAAAAAAAAAAAGAAGCTTAAAATTATAAATGGCTTAAAAATATGAATAACATTCCACCCATAGGTAATTTGACTGCAGGAAAGGGCTACAAGTTTTCTGTTATGTAAGTCTCATAGTCATTAAAAACGGTCCCTATAAGGTACACTGCTCCTGCTATATCCCCCTCCTTTCAGTGAAACCTATGGCATGCAGAGCGCATATCTTGAAACAGTTTGATAAAGTAATCAGTCCCAGTGGGCTGCAGGGTTCTTGTGAGTTTTCAGACAGCTGAAGTGCTTGTGCTCAGAACGGACAACTCCTGGGTCTTGGCTGGCTGAAAATAGCTCCTCCGCTCCGTTCCTGCACCCATTCCACTTGACTGGAACTCTTGCGACTTAGCCTCACAGGAATGCTTTTAAAAACGAAGATGTGGTTTCTACTGTGAGTTTAGAAACTACATTATTAGTTACATCAGACATTTATAGACACAGCAACCTACAGACGAGATGGAGTCCTCATATATAATGTATAGGGCAATGATTATTTGGACTCCTGAAAGGGTTTGGTGAACTAATATTCTGCCCGAAGCTCCAAAAGTTCCCTCAGGCCTGTGTTTCAGAACTTGTGCCTGAGGCTGTAGATCTGTAGGTAATTGTCACATCTACTCCCGTTACCCCTCTCCGGCGCTCGCAGGTGTACTAACCACCAGTCCTGGTAACCCATCATTACGCACACCTGGCAACCTTCATTACGTACATCTGTGCCTCATCATTAGACACACCTGGACTTCATCACTTCCCTGATTACTCCCCCTTTGTCTAGCACTCCTTTGTTATCACCCATCGGAGAGTATTGTTTCTGTTCATATGCTACGCTTATGTGTATTCACGCTTATGGAACTCACTGTCTGCGTCTTTGTTACAGTAATACACTGAACAGAAATATAAATGCAACAATTTCAAAGATTTTACTTAGTTTCAGTTCATATAAGGAAATCAGTCAATTTAAATACATTAATTAGGCCCTAATCTATGGATTTCACATGACTGGGAATACAGATATACATCTGTTGGACACATACCTTTTTTAAAAAGGTAGGGGCGTGGATCAGAAAACCAGTCAGGATCTTGTGTGACCACCATTTGCCTCACGCAGTGCGACACATCTCCTTCGCGTATAGTTGATCAGGTTGTTGATGGTGGCCTGTGGAATGTTGTCCCACTCTTCTTCAATGGCTGTGCAAAGTTGCTGGATATTGGCGAGAACTGGAACACACTGTCATACAAGTTGATCCAGAGCATCCCAAACATGGTCATTTTTAAAAATGTATTTTACTAGGCAAGTCAGTTAAGAGCAAATTATTATTTTCAATGACAGCCTAGGAACAGTGGGTTAACTGCCTTGTTCAGGGGCAGAACAGATTTTTACCTTGTTAGCTCTGGGATTCAATCTTGCAACCTTTTGGTTACTAGTCCAACGCTCTAACCACTAGGCTACCTGCCACCCCAATGGGTGACATGTCTGAGTATGCAGGTCATAGAAGAACTGGGACATTTTCAGCTTCCAGGAATTGTGCGCAGATCTTTGCGACATGGGGCTGTGCATTATCATGCCGAAACATGAGGTAATAGCGGCAGATGAATGACATGACAACGAGCCTCAGGATCTTGTCACGGTATCTCTGTGCTTTCAAATTGCCATCAAGAAAATGCAATTGTGTTCATTGTACATAGCTTATGACTGCCCATACCATAACGCCATCACCACCATGGAGCACTCTGTTCACAACGTTGACATCAGCAAATTGCTCGCCCACACAACGCTGTCTGCCATCTGCCCAGTACAGGTGAAACATTTACATTTAAGTCATTTAGCAGACGCTCTTATCCAGAGCGACTTACAAATTGGAACCTGGATTCATCCGTGAAGAGCACACTTCTCCAACGTGCCAGTGGCCATCAAACATGACCATTGTTGCAGTCAGCATGTCAATTGCACGCGCCAAAACTTGAGACATCTATGTGACAAAAATGCACACAATAAAACAGCCTTTTATTTTCCCCAGCACAAGGTGCACCTTTGTAATGATCATGCTGTTTAATCAGCTTCTTGATATGCCACACTGTCAGGTGGATGGATTATCTTTGTAACGATTGTCGTCGGGAGAAGGAGAAGAGGACCAAGGTGCAGCGTGGTAAGTGTCCACTTTTAACTTTTAATAAATACTAACGCTTGAACAAAAAACAACAAAGCGACAAAGGAACAGTTCTGCAAGGTGCAATACACTAAACAGAAAACAACTACCCACCAAGCACAGGTGGGAATGAGGCTACCTAAGTATGGTTCTCAATCAGAGACAACGATAAACAGCTGCCTCTGATTGAGAACCACACCAGGCCAAACACCTAGAATTACAAAACATAGAACAAAACATAGAATGCCCACCCCAATTCACGCCCTGACCAAACCAAAATAGAGACATAAAAAAGGAATTAAGGGAATTCAGGGCGTGACAATCTTGGCAAAGGTGAAATGCTCATTAACATGGATGCAAACACATTTGTGCACAAAATTTGAGAGAAATAAGCTTTTTGTGCTTCACGAAAATGTTGGAGATCTTTTAATTCAACTCATGAAATACTTTATATGTTGCGTTCATATTTTTGTTCATTATAGATCTGTGGTGGAAACAGATGTATCTTTTGGCTATAGTGATCCAGACAGACACAGGCTATGAGGGTTCCAACCCTGCCCACTGTCCAGTCCAATACTATACCACAACTACTGACTGAAACCCTTATTGGTCTGAGGCCAGAGCTGGCTGTAATTACCAAACAGTAATACATGTACATGCTATAATGTGCTCTATATATAAGCTATGGTTCACCACAGAGGTGGAAGACAAGTCGTTATAGCTCCTGCAGCAGCTCAGAATCAAACGTTGTATTTGAGAGAGTTTATTATTAGTTGTATTTGAGAGAGTCCGTTGCATATACTGTAGTCATTTAAATGCATCTGACACCATATATCTAGAACGTGATCATCTACAACACATGCAAACCCCCATGATGCTCTACAGCACAACTAGGGAACGTGTGGAGATGCAACAGCTATATAGACATAAAATGTAGGAATGCACCTGGTTGATCAGTCTGGTCACACAGCCATTAAAGCCAGTCCTCTCCCATCCCAGGCCGTGTCCAGAGCGTGATGGATTACACCTGGGAGACAGGAGTAATTAAGCCAGTTAAAATGGTGTGACTATTGAAGAAGAGAGTTCATTCTGGAGAGCCTTTCACTACTAAACAATGGCATTCTCTTACTGCTTCACTTTTGTCTCTTCGTTTTGGGTGCCTTTGTGATTACGGATGTGTTTCCATTCCCTTAATTACTTCTTGGACTGTAAATCCAGATAGAGTGTGTCTCAGTACAAACATTGAACAGAACAGAGAACAGAGTATTGAAACGCTATGCTTAATTATGGTCAGCCTTTGATTTCCCCGAGTCCTTTTTTTTAATGCTGGATGTTGATAAAGATTAAACACTTTTCCCATGTCACAGTGGAAGGATTACTGTATTTCTTAGATTGTTGTTGTTCCTCCAAAATGATTGTACCATGCTCATCAACCCCTCTCTCTCTCCCCCAACCTGCTCTCCTTACAGTCCCTGGCACAGAAGGAAGTTGGCAGGTGAGTAATAGAAAGCAGGGTGTAATTACACTGAGCACTGGAGTGTGGAGAGGGGAACCTCAAAACATCAAATACGGGCCCAACATTTGCTGTCAGGTCATGTTTGTGTGTTCCAATCAGGCTGTCATGCTGCCAGGCAGTATCAAAATAACTCTTTAGATGTGCCATTGACCTTGTAAGAGTCAAGGCAGTGACTTATGACTGATGTGAGTGATACACAGCTGTGTGGTTGAATAGTTCAACCAGCTGTCCTCTTCCTGGCAGCTTTGGTTACCCCCACACCTGTTTTCAGGTCTCTCCGTTGGTTCTCTTTACCTCGTTAGGCTTAGGTAAATGCATTTCATTCATAAAAGAGGGTATACTTTCATTGCTTGTAGTTTAATTATGTTATTTGTCCATGTTCGTCTGAGAGAAGTGCTATTAACGTCTAATTCTTCTCTTAATAATTACATTGTACGTGAGGTTGCAGGCTAATCTGCTCTGCAGGAAATGTGACGAGATCGAATATATAGTAGGCCATAATCGTTCTGGTTCCACATACTGTCCAGGCTGCTGTAGGCTACAGTAAGTGCTTGAACATACTTATTTTCCTGTGGTTGTGTGAAGAATTCATCCTAATGGCAGCCACTCGGATAGATAGCGGGATCTGCTGTTTTTCACAGAACAGCAGATCCAGCTATCAACCTGATTTTGGACGGAATTACTTGGTATCACCTGGAACGCTTCCTACACCCAAGGATTATTATTCCCAAGCTATACAGCAAATGTTCTGGCAAACAAACAGAAACCTGAAAACACCATCCAACCTGGAATTTTTTACTTTCAAAAGCCAAGAAGATACATTACAATGATACATTTTACTTTATAAGGACTGAATGCTAAGGCTACCAAGCTTGCTAGGACAAAAATATACAACTTAAATTAGCATTGACGTGTGAAGCGAGAGGTGTCAAAGCCCTTGAGCCCAACAATGGCAGGAGAGCCCCAACCAAATGGAGAGGCCTTAGAAGCTGCCTCCCGCTGTTCAGAGGTAATTAACATACAGTACCCTCTGTATGTAAAGAATAATATGACACAAAAAGAATACAAAAATCAAGAGACACTTTTTGCTGACTATTATGAAAATGGGAACATAAGCAACCTTATCTTTCTTCCACACACACCATCCCCTGGCATGGCAGTGCTATATTAGCACACCAGCCCTCTAAGAGGGGGGGGGGGGGGGGGGGGGTGTTACCGATTGGTGGAAACTCAGGATACTAGACAACGAGGACTCTGAGTCAGCTAATATAAATCTCGATAAGTCTGGAACAGTATTGGTACAGGGCAACCCCAAACAGTTTCAGCTGGACTTTCCCCTAATCAAATAAATAGCTCAGCAGGAGAAGCTCTCCCTTGAGAAAGATACCCCCACCCCGAGCGGGTAAGACCAGACTTTTCATTATATAACCCCACAGACGAGCAACCCCAAGTGGAAAATCAACCTCCCAGCACAGGGTACTACTCCCTCATTGAAATGAATGATAAATTCACCCAGCTGGAGGTAAGGCGGGTGGAGCTGGAACAACAGGTGTTTACACTCCAGTCACCACAGACCCAGACAACAGTCCAGCACAACAACACCCCCTTAACTAGACCTGGAGAACTGGCGGTGGAAAGAGATATATCTGCACTCTGGACTGTAGTGAGACAACATCAACAAGAGAAAGAGCAGGAGAAGAACAGAGCACTAGAGGAGAGGATCAGAGTGCTGGAGGAGAGGGTGAGGGGACGTGTGACAGCGAACAACCCATTAGAGAGGTGGCCACCCCCGCAGAGAAGCCAGCAGAACAGCCCACCTCAGCTCCCGAAAAAAGTCTCGACACCACAGCAGAACAGTCCACCCCAGACCTTAACCAGACAAATGAAAAACCCCAAGCCCAGGGGATCCCACCCCCCCTGTCAGCCACCCTGATGGCCCTCCTGACAACCCCCCCACACCCACTGAGGACATACACAAGACACAGATTGTACTCCTTATGGACTCAAATGGGAAATACATACAAGAAAATAAACTTTTCCCCTAACACAGAGTGTCTAAACTCTGGTGTCCAAACACCCAGCGCGCCCTAGACCTTCTGTCTGAGGACCAACTAGGGTCACCCAGGCACATAATAATACACAGGCAAAAACGACCCGAGAACACAGCAGGAAAGGGTGGCCACAGCACTCAAGGGAGTGATTGAAAAATATTATTCTACTTTCCCCAACACACAAGTGGTTATCTCCACCCTGCTACCACGAACAGACTTACACCCTACTACCATACAGCAGGTAAACGCAAGTATTTCCCGTGACTGTGCCTCAAAACCAAATGTTTACCTGGCCCACCACTCCACCCTGGACTTGAACAGCCTTTATGACCAGGTCCACCTATACAAGGCAGCAGCGCCCACCTTTGCCCGGACTCTAAAGGATATCGCTCTTAAACGCAGCCCCAACACTTCACACGAGTGCAACAGATTAACAACCCCCCCCCCGCCCAGACCAGCAAGACACTCTCCCAGACCTGCGGGACCTCCCTCTGGACCTACACGTAGAGGACAAACGCCCAGAGGACCTGCATCCAGACCACAACACCACCAGTCACATCCATACCCCCACCCCAATCAATCAACACCCTCCTCCAAGTCAACCATGCCTACACCCCATGTAGGCCCTCTCAGATCAGACGTATGCTTCAGGCCAGTAAGAGTGAGCAGAGCCAGCTGAGCATCTGGTACATGCCATTGGCTTGGTCTAGTGTAAGAGTGGGGGCAACTCAAACATACGCCCAGTCCGTGAGCAGGCAAACAGGCCCAACCCCCACTCTTACACTAGACCAAGCCAATGGCATGTACCAGATGCTCAGCTGGCTCTGCTCACACTTACTGGCCTGAGGCCAAACCACACGAACAACAACATTGGACACTTTATGGAACACAAAGCCTCTCACTATCTCATCCTGGAATATCCAAGGACTGAAGTCATCTGCCTTTGGCCTAAAGAGCTGGAACCTGGACTTCACCAAATAAATCGGAAATACAGACATGGTCATCCTACAAGAAACCTGGTATAGAGGAGACAGACCCACTGGTTGCCCTCTAGGTTACAGAGAGATGGTAGTCCCATCCACCAAACTACCAGGTGTGAAACAGGGAAGGGACTCAGGGGGTATGCTAATTTGATATAGAGCAGCCCTAACTCACAAATTAATCAAAACAGGAACATTTTACATTTGGCTAGAAATTCAAAAGGAAATGATCTTAACAGAGAAAAATGTCCTCCTGTGTGCTACCTATATCCCCTCACTAGAATCCCCATACTTTGATGAAGACAGCTTCTCCATCCTGGAGGGGAAAATCAATAGTTTCCAGGCCCAGGGACATGTACTAATCTGTGACGCCCTAAATGCCAGAACCGGACAAGAACCTGACACATTCAGCACACAGGGGGGGACAAACACCTGCCTGGAGGTGACAGCATTCCCTCCCCCATATGCCCCACTAGGCACAACTATAACAACATAACCAACATTAAAGGGGTCACAAATCCTGCAGCTCTGTCGCACGCTGGGTATGTACATAGTCAATGGTAGGCTTCGAGGGGACTCCTATGGTAGGTACACCTATAGCTCATCTCTTGGCAGTACTACTGTAGTCTCTTAGGGGTGTCAGTGGGCTGACTGTGAACACTCTATCAGATCACAGTCTATTTGAACAGAGCAATACTCAATGAGGCATCAAAGCCAAAGGAACTCATTAATATTAAGAAATGCTACAGATGGAAGGAACGTAGTGTGGAAACTTACCAAAAAACAATTAGGCAATAACAAATTCAATCCCTTTTAGACAACTTCCTGGACAAAACGCTCCACTGTAAAAGTGAATGTGTAAACTTGGCAGTAGAAAATCTTAACAGTATATTTGACCTCTCAGCTTCCCAATCAAATCTAAAAATTTCAAACAGAAAACCGAAGAAAATTAACAACAATGACAAACGGTTTGATGAAGAATGCAAAAACCTAAGAAAGAAATTGAGAAACCTGTCCAACCGAAAACATAGAGACCCAGAAAACCTGAGTCTACGCCTTCACTATAGTGAATCACTAAAACAATACAGAAATACACCACGGAAAAAAGAAGGAACAGCACGTCAGAAATCAGCTCAATGTAATTGAAGAATCCATAGACTCTAACCACTTCTGGGAAAATTGGAAAACACTAAACAAACAACACGAAGAGTTATGTATCCAAAATGGAGATGCATGGGTAAACCACTTCTCCAATCTTTTTGTCTCTATAACAATGAACAAACAGCAAAAACATATACATGATCAAATAAAAATCTTAGAATCAACTATTAAAGACTACCAGAATCCACTGGATTCTCCAATTACCTTGAATGAACTACAGGACAAAATAAAAACCCTCCAACACAAAAAGGCCTGTGGTGTTGATAGTATCCCGAATGAAATGATAAAATATACAGACAACAAATTACAATTGACTAAACTCTTTAACATCATCCTTAGCTCTGGCATCTTCCCGAATATTTGGAACCAAGGACTGATCACCCCAATCCACAAATGTGGAGACAAATTTGACCCCAATAACTACCGTGGGATATGCGTCAACAGCAACCTTGGGAAAATCCTCTGCATTATCATTAACAGCAGACTTGTACATTTCCTCAGTGAAAATAGTATACTGAGCAAATGTCAAATTGGCTTTTTACCAAATTATTGTACGACAGACCACATATTGACCCTGCACACCCTAATTGACAAACAAACAAACCATAACAAAGGCAAAGTCTTCTCACGCTTTGTTGATTTCAAAAAAGCCTTTGACTCAATTTGGTATGAGGGTCTCCTATACAAATTGATGGAAAGTGGTGTTGGGGGAAAAACATACGACATTATAAAATCCATGTACACAAACAAAATTGGTTAAAATTGTAGTTAAAATTGGCAAAAAAACACATATTTTTTTCCACAGGGCTGTGGGGTGAGACTGGGATGAAGCTTAAGCCACACCCTCTTCAACAGATATATCAACGAATTGGCGAGGGCACTTGAACAGTTTGCAGCACCCGGTCTCACCCTACTAGAATCTGAAGTCAAATGTCTACTTTTTGCTGATGATCTGGTGCTTCTGTCACCAACCAAGGAGGGCCTACAGCAGCACCTAGATCTTCTGCACAGATTCTGCCAGATTCTGCCAGACCTGGCAGATTCTGCCGGACCTGGCAGTAAATCTCAGTAAGACAAAAATAATCGTGTTCCAAATAAGGTCCAGTCGCCAGGACCCCAAATACAAATTCCACCTAGACACTGTTGCCCTAGTGCACACAAAAAACTATACATACTTTGGCCTAAACATCAGCGCCACAGGTAACTTCCACAAAGCTGTGAACGATCTGAGAGACAAGGCAAGAAGCGCATTCTATGCCATCAAAAGGAACATAAAATTCGACATACCAATTAGGATCTGGCTAAAAATACTTGAATCAGCTATAGAACCCATTGCACTTTATGGTTGTGAGGTCTGGGGTCCGCTCACCAACCACGAATTCACAAAATGGGACAAATACCAAATTGAGACTCTACATGCAGAATTCTGCAAAAATATCCTCCATGTACAATGTAAAACACCAAATAATGCATGCAGAGCAGAATTAGGTCGATACCCGCTAATTATCAAAATCCAGAAAAGAGACGTTAAAGTCTACAACAACCTAAAAGGAAGCGATTCCCAAACTTTCCATAACAAAGCCATCACCTACAGGTAGATGAACCTGGAGAAAAGTCCCCTAAGCAAGCTGGTCCTGGGGCTTTGTTCACAAACACAAACAGACCCCACAGAGCCCCAGGACAGCAACACAATTAGACCCAAACAAATCATGGGAAAACAAAAAGATAATTACTTGACATATTGGAATGAATTCACAAAAAAACTGCGCAAACTAGAATGCTATTTGGCCCTAACAGAGAATACACAGTGGCAGAATACCTGATCACTGTGACTGACCCAAACTTAAGGAAAGCTTTGACTATGTACAGACTCAGTGAGCATAGCCTCGCTATTGAGTAAGGCTGCCGTAGGCAGACCTGGCTCTCAAGAGAAGACAGGCTATGTGCACACTGCCCACAAAATGAGGGGGAAACTGAGCTGGACTTCCTAATCTCCTGCCAAATGTATGACCATATTAGAGACACATATTTCCCTCAGATCACATAGATGCACAAAGAATTTGAAAACAAACCCAATTTTGATAAACTCCCATATCTACTGGGTGAAATACCAAGGTGTGCTATCACAGCAGCAAGATTTGTGACCTGTTGCCACAAGAAAAGGGCAACCAGTGAAGAACAAACAACTTTTGTACTTTAACCATTTGCACATTATTTTGGAGTGTAATGTTTACTGTTCATTTCTATTGTTTATTAACTACATCACTTGCTTTGGCAATGTAACATATGAGAGAGAGAGAGAGGACCCATATGGTGCCACCCCTTCTTCATTCTTTATCCATCTTTCTGATGGTCATTTATGACCTATTGGAGATCAGTAAGGATCACTGATAGGTTCAATGGTTGGGCTCAAGGCTAACCTGGCAGTCATTCTCAGTCTGTTGCATATGATATTATTGATTTGGTTTATAACAGTGATGGAACACTCACCACATAGAAACAGCCAAACCCAGCTATTCTGCTGGTGCTGTATATATCTGTATGTTTAGCATTATGTTTAGCTACCATGTTGTGCTGCTGCCATGTTGTGTTGCTACCATGCTGTGTTGCTGTCTTATTTCTCTCTTTATGTAGTGTTGTGGTTTCTCTCGTGTCGAGATGTGTGTTTTGTCCTATATTTTTATTTTTAATAACAGACCTAGTCCCCGCAGGAGGCCTTTTGCCTTCTGGTAGGCCATCATTGTTAATAAGAATTTGTTATTAACTGACTTGCCTAGTTAAATGAAGGTTAAATAAATACAACATAAAAGCATTGTCTTCCTTTTCAGACCCCTGCTCAAACAGTTTACATGTCACGTTGTCAATGTGATTGCATTACTGACGCAAATATGTTTTTGGTCATACGTTAACGACCATTTCAAATATACAGTAGGCTACACAACCACTCTTATACAGTCAGTCAGAGTGACACATTAAAGCGTGCTCTTTTCTGATTATAATTGCCGCACATGAATGTTCCATCCATCTTTCAGATCTGACTGCTTCTTAATGATACTGTCATGGTACTTTAGATTTCTGCTGGAATGGTAACAGCTGATGGATGGCACTGAATTAATGAAGAATTAGTGGTACTATGATAGAATGACAGTAATCTTTTATATCCATCATATATACTCTTCTGATCCCCATGGATAAAAGATGGTAAGCTTAGAGGGAGGACCGAATTTCATTGTGTTACATGACCTTTGAGTAACCTTTGAGGGAATCTAACATCCATGCCAGACCAGTAATACAGTATCTTTGATGTGTGTACAGGTTTATGGTGAATCCCTCACCTTGTTTCTCCCTCCCTGACAGTACAGCGTGTTCTCTCGCTCTCTGATTTAATCGGGAAGCTGTGAAATGGGATTTGTAACACCCTGTGCTGAAATCCTCAACACCTAACTTGTGAAACAACAGAAAGTCTCTACTAGAAAGTGTCCTCTTAGCGATCTTATTTTGTCACTCAATGTTTGCTTGTGCCTATCCTATGTTCTCTCCTTTTCTCATGAGAATTTGTCATATATTTAACCCAACACCTGCCCAAACACCTTCCTTTGCCCTTCATGGAAACCTAATATCTCAGCCTTGGCTGTGATTACTGTCATTGTCATTCACTAGCTTCTACGAGACCAAAATTACAGCTTGCACCACCTCAGGGGGATTACTCTCTCAGACATAAGTGATGGTTACCCCTCTAAACATTGGGTTTATACCCTTTTCCACCCCCACCTAGTCACAGTGTCCTAAGAGTGTCACACAAACATACAGCAACAAGGTGACTCCCAGGCAACAGGAGCATGTGGCGGAGCCCCCTCACTGACCGCCTGAGCCCATCCCACCCCCACCCTGTCACTCCCCTTGGCCCCAGCAGCTGGCCCTGCCAGCCCATATAACCTACTGCAGGAGGGAGGTAAGGAGCAGCTGTATTTACCCTGCACACCACAGGAGACAATGCGACAGGGTGGAAAGTTGAGCCAGAGTAATGTGTTCCACTGCAGTACTGTAAGGGGAAACCAGGGTTAGGTGTTCCACTGCAGTACTGTCAGGGGAAACCAGAGGCAGGTGTTCCAGTGCAGTACTGTCAGGGGAAACCAGGGTTAGGTGTTCCACTGCAGTACTGTCAGGGGAAACTAGGGTTAGGTGTTCCACTGCAGTACTGTCAGGGGAAACCAGGGTTAGGTGTTCCAGTGTAGTACTGTCAGGGGAAACCAGAGGCAGGTGTTCCACTGCAGTACTGTCAGGGGAAACCAGAGTAATGTGTTCCACTGCAGTACTGTCAGTGGAAACTAGGGTTAGGTGTTCCACTGCAGTACTGTCAGTGGAAACCAGGGTTAGGTGTTCCACTGCAGTACTGTCAGTGGAAACCAGAGTAATGTGTTCCACTGCAGTACTGTCAGTGGAAACCAGGGTTTAGGTGTTCCACTGCAGTACTGTCAGGGGAAACCAGGGTTAGATGTTCCACTGCAGTACTTTCAGGGGAAAGCAGGTTTATGTGTTCCACTGCAGTACTGTCAGGGGAAACCAGGGTTAGATGTTCAACTGCAGTCCTGTCAGGGGAAACCAGAGTAATGTGTTCCACTGCAGTACTATCAGGGAAAACCAGAGCAATGTGTTCCACTGCAGTACTATCAGGGGAAACCAGAGTAATGTGTTCCAATGCAGTACTGTCAGGGGAAGCCAGGGTTAGGTGTTCCACTGCAGTACAGTCAGGGAAAACCAGAGTAATGTGTTCCACTGCAGTACTCTCAGGGGAAAACAGAGTAATGTGTTTCACTGCAGTCCTGTCAGAGGAAACAAAGCTTAGGTGTTCCACTGCAGTACTGTCAGGGGAAACCAGGGTTAGGTGTTCCACTGCAGCACTGTCAGGGGAAACTAGGGTTAGGTATTCCACTGCAGTACTGTCAGGGTAAACCAGGGTTAGGTCTTTATTGCAGTACAGTCAGGGAGAACCAGAGTCATGTGTTCCACTGCTGTACTGTCAGGGGAAACCAGAGTAAAGTGTTCCACTGCAGTACTGTCAAGGGATACCACGGTTAGATGTTCCACTGCTGTACTGTCAGGGGAAACCAGAGTAAAGTGTTCCACTGCAGGACTGTCAGGGGAAACCAGAGTAAAGTGTTCCACTGCAGTACTGTCAGGGGAACCTAGAGTCATGTGTTCCACTGCAGTCCTGTCAGGGGAAACCAGAGTAATGTATCCCACTGCAGTACTGTCAGGGGAAACCAGGGTTAAGTGTTCCAGTGCAGTACTGTCAGGGGAAACCAGAGTAAAGTGTTCCACTGCAGTACTGTCAGAGGAAACCAGAGTCACGTGTTCCACTGTAGTACTGTCAGGGGAAGCCAGGATTAGCTGTCCCACTGCATTACTGTCAGGGGAAACCAGGGTTAGATGTTCCACTGCAGTAGTGTCAGGGAAAACCAGAGTAAAGTGTTCCACTGCAGTACTGTCAGGGGAAACCAGGGTTTAGGTGTTCCACTGCAGTACAGTCAGGGGAAACCAGGGTTAGGTGTTCCACTGCAGTACTGTCAGGGGAAACTAGGGTTAGGTGTTCCACTGCAGTACTGTCAGGGGAAACCAGGGTTAGGTGTTCCAGTGCAGTACTGTCAGGGGAAACCAGAGGCAGGTGTTCCACTGCAGTACTGTCAGGGGAAACCAGAGTAATGTGTTCCACTGCAGTACTGTCAGTGGAAACTAGGGTTAGGTGTTCCACTGCAGTACTGTCAGTGGAAACCAGGGTTAGGTGTTCCACTGCAGTACTGTCAGTGGAAACCAGAGTAATGTGTTCCACTGCAGTACTGTCAGTGGAAACCAGGGTTTAGGTGTTCCACTGCAGTACTGTCAGGGGAAACCAGGGTTAGATGTTCCACTGCAGTACTTTCAGGGGAAAGCAGGTTTATGTGTTCCACTGCAGTACTGTCAGGGGAAACCAGGGTTAGATGTTCAACTGCAGTCCTGTCAGGGGAAACCAGAGTAATGTGTTCCACTGCAGTACTATCAGGGAAAACCAGAGCAATGTGTTCCACTGCAGTACTATCAGGGGAAACCAGAGTAATGTGTTCCAATGCAGTACTGTCAGGGGAAGCCAGGGTTAGGTGTTCCACTGCAGTACAGTCAGGGAAAACCAGAGTAATGTGTTCCACTGCAGTACTGTCAGGGGAAACCAGGGTTAGGTGTTACACTGCAGTACTGTCAGTGGAAACCAGGGTTTCATGTTCCACTGCAGTACTGTCAGGGGAAACCAGGGTTAGGTGTTACACTGCAGTACTGTCAGTGGAAACCAGGGTTTCATGTTCCACTGCAGTACTGTCAGGGGAAACCATGGTTAAGTGTTCCACTGCAATACTGGCAGGGTAAACCAGAGTCATGTGTTCCACTGCAGTACTCTCAGGGGAAAACAGAGTAATGTGTTTCACTGCAGTACTGTCAGTGGAAACCAGGCTTAGGTCTTCCACTGCAGTACTGTCAGGGGAAACCAGAGTAATGTGTTCCACTGCAGTCCTGTCAGGGAAACCCAGAGTAAAGTGTTCCACTGCAGTCCTGTCAGAGGAAAACAAAGCTTAGGTGTTCCACTGCAGTACTGTCAGGGGAAACCAGGGTTAGGTGTTCCACTGCAGCACTGTCAGGGGAAACTAGGGTTAGGTATTCCACTGCAGTACTGTCAGGGTAAACCAGGGTTATGTGTTTATTGCAGTACAGTCAGGGGAAACCAGGGTTAGGTCTTTATTGCAGTACAGTCAGGGAGAACCAGAGTCATGTGTTCCACTGCAGTACTGTCAGGGGAAAACAGAGTAATGTGATCCACTGCAGTACTGTCAGGGAAAACCAGGGTTAGGTGTTCTACTGCAGTACTGCCAAGGGATACCACGGTTAGATGTTCCACTGCTGTACTGTCAGGGGAAACCAGAGTAAAGTGTTCCACTGCAGTACTGTCAAGGGAAACCAGAGTAAAGTGTTCCACTGCAGTACTGTCAGGGGAACCCAGAGTCATGTGTTCCACTGCAGTACTGTCAGGGGAACCCAGAGTCATGTGTTCCACTGCAGTCCTGTCAGGGGAAACCAGAGTAATGTATCCCACTGCAGTACTGTCAGGGGAAACCAGGGTTAGGTGTTCCAGTGCAGTACTGTCAGGGGAAACCAGAGTAAAGTGTTCCACTGCAGTACTGTCAGAGGAAACCAGAGTCACGTGTTCCACTGTAGTACTGTCAGGGGAAGCCAGGATTAGCTGTCCCACTGCATTACTGTCAGGGGAAACCAGGGTTAGATGTTCCACTGCAGTAGTGTCAGGGAAAACCAGAGTAAAGTGTTCCACTGCAGTACTGTCAGGGGAAACCAGGGTTTAGGTGTTCCACTGCAGTACAGTCAGGGGAAACCAGGGTTAGGTGTTCCACTGCAGTACTGTCAGGGGAAACCAGGATTAGGTGTTCCACTGCAGTACTTTCAGGGGAAAGCAGGTTTTGTGTTCCACTGCAGTACAGTCAGGGGAAACCAGGGTTAGGTGTTCCACTGCAGTCCTGTCAGGGGAAACCAGGGTTAGGTGTTCCACTGCATTACTGTCAGGGGAAACCAGGGTAGGTGTTCCACTGCATTACTGTCAGGGGAACTAGGGTTAGGTGTTCCACTGCATTACTGTCAGGGAAAACCAAAGTAAAGTGTCCCACTTCAGTCCTGTCAGGGTAAACCAGGGTTATGTGTTTATTGCAGTACAGTCATGGGAAACCAGGGTTTGTGTTCCACTGCAGTACTGTGAGGGGAAACCAGAGTAAAGTGTTCCACTGCAGTAGTGTCAGGGGAAACCAGGGTTAAGTGTTCCACTGCAGTACTGTCAGGGGAAACCAGAGTAATGTGATCCACTGCAGTACTGTCAGGGAAAACCAGGGTTAGGTGTTCTACTGCAGTACTGCCAAGGGATACCACGGTTAGATGTTCCACTGCTGTACTGTCAGGGGAAACCAGAGTAAAGTGTTCCACTGCAGTACTGTCAAGGGATACCACGGTTAGATGTTCCACTGCTGTACTGTCAGGGGAAACCAGAGTAAAGTGTTCCACTGCAGGACTGTCAGGGGAAACCAGAGTAAAGTGTTCCACTGCAGTCCTGTCAGGGGAAACCAGAGTAATGTATCCCACTGCAGTACTGTCAGGGGAAACCAGGGTTAGGTGTTCCAGTGCAGTACTGTCAGGGGAAACCAGAGTAAAGTGTTCCACTGCAGTACTGTCAGAGGAAACCAGAGTCACGTGTTCCACTGTAGTACTGTCAGGGAAAACCAAAGTAAAGTGTCCCACTGCAGTCCTGTCAGGGTAAACCAGGGTTATGTGTTTATTGCAGTACAGTCAGGGGAAACCAGGGTTTTGTGTTCCACTGCAGTACTGTGAGGGGAAACCAAAGTAAAGTGTTCCACTGCAGTACTGTCAGGGGAAACCAGAGTAAAGTGTTCCACTGCAGTACTGTGAGGGGAAACCAAAGTAAAGTGTTCCACTGCAGTAGTGTCAGGGGAAACCAGGGTTAAGTGCTCCACTGCAGTAGTGTCAGGGGAAACCAGAGTCATGTGCTCCACTGCAGTAATGTCAGGGTAAACCAGAGTAAAGTGTTCCACTGCAGTACTGTCAGGGGAAACCAGGGTTAGGTGTTCCACTGCAGTACTGTCAGGGGAAACCAGGGTTAGGTGTTCCACTGCAGTACTGTCAGGGTAAACCAGAGTAATATGTTCCACTGCAGTACTGTCAGGGTAAACCAGGCGTATGTGTTTCTTGCAGTACTGTCAGGGGAATCCAGGGAGAGAAGAGAGGCTACTCAGAGAAAAGGAGAGAGCAGGGGAGAGAAGACTAGACTAGAGAATAACAGCAGTTTTGCTGCTATGCTATCTGGGTATAATATCAGGGCAACTAGATTACTATGCACCAACCGTGACCTTTTATAATTGAAGAGTTTTGTTCGGAAACTCTACATATCCATTTTCATAAATGTTGGTAAATTAGCTTTTATTGTTTAAAGTACTTCTGAAAGAGATTGGTGTGCTTTTTCACCATCTCATCATGTTATGGGGTTATTCGATGACAGACATGTTGTTTGAAATCTGTCACTTGATGGTTTCATTTCAGAAAGTTTGTTGCAAAGAACTGTTTAAAATGTATTAAATCAATACAGTAATATGAGATCTGTATGTCAAATATTTGTAATTTAGCAGATAATCTTATCCAGAGCGACTTACAGTTAGTGCACTCATCTTAAGATACCTAGGTGACACAACCACATATCACAGTCAAATATACAGGATACAGGTGTTCCATTACAGCTAAACAATGGATATATAGTGTTTTGGAACATAATCCATTTTAAAACAGCAAAATTTACACACACATGAAGGTACCCATAAGCAATCATTTCTGATGAAAAAACACAAGTAAATTAGTGTTTTGGAACGAAAATCTAATATTATTGTCACAACAACTTACCATGTACTATATCTAGGAAATAACCATATAATATATTGTATCAAAGCTTGAAACTGAGGTCTCCTTTGCAGTGACTTGTAATATAACATAGTTAAAGAGCTTTTATTGTTACAGTATATTGTATTATGACCCGGTATCCTACTGTATTCTTGAGAGGCATGGTGCCTTTAATCCTCTGTGCAGCAGAGTGATTCAGCATATAGCAGGGTAGCAGGGTTGGGTTCTAAAGTGAAGAGTGATTCGATAAAGGACCGGAGTGCCAGGTAAGGTCCATTATACTGTACATCCTGTCTCTGACTCACACTGCCTGTGCTTTGACCCCATGGCTGCCTGCTATTGATTTCCAGAGAGGTAGAGCGACTCCTCTCAGAGAGGAGACAGGTAGATGCTCTTCTCCTCTCCTCTCTTCACTGCTCCGTACACCCGAGATCTCCCTCCAACAGGCCAGGACTCCAGCATCACACAGGCTGTTAATTGTACTGTTAAAAATGGATGAGCCCTGGGTGGGAGGAATCATCTGTCCAGGGGACCATACCTCTCTCCTCTCCTCCAATCTACTGTCTTGACCACATCTGTACATAGGGCCCCTGGGAGCCCCGGTGCTCTACCTGGTGCCTGCTCCCTGCACCGCACTGTACACTTGTACCTCTTGAGACTAACAACGGGCCCTGTCACACCAATGTCGCCAAGAATGGAAGCGGTGGGAGGCCTCTGACCTTCCATCCACCTTAGTGTATCTAGAGAAAATATTTCACAGTGATATATTTACTATGGAACAGCAAAGTAATACAATTGCATCAGTATAAAATGTGTTGGGGGAATCTATAGAACAAGATTACAGTATAAAAAGGAACAATACAAATAAATGATGACTGATGCCATGTTATCTGTATAGTATTCCTCTGGGGGGTAGAAAGACAGCAGGCTGTGCTGCTACAGGTTATACTCTCTCTGAGTATTAGGAGGACCCATAAAACCCCCCGCTGTGCCCCATTCACACGCCTGACATGATTGCCTCCAAAATAGCTTTCTTCCATGTGGCGTGAGGATAGAAACTACTCCCCACTCCAACCCTCCTCCCTCCTGCAATCTTTACATCCCCCCTCTCCCCGTCTTTCAACAGTGAACATAATTGCGTAATGTGCCTCTCACATCTGAGACAATGGAAGCAGCAACGCAAACAATGACAACAAACAAACAGAGTCCTACTTTGAAAGACAGTGCAGCAAAGTGGCTAAATACCTGTGCTCAGATTCATTCCTCTGTGTGCTGTAGACATGTGAACACTGCTCTCCCCTGGCGTGCTGCTTCCTCCACTCAGCTGCAGGAAATGTGCATTAGAAGATTATCTCTCAAGGATTGGCAAAGATTAAAGAGTTGTACAATGGCTTGCGAAAGTATTCACCCCCCTTGGCATTTTTCCTATTTTGTTGCCTTACAACCTGGAATTAAAATAGATTTTGGGGGGGTCTGTATCATTTGATTTACACAGCATGCATACCTTTGAAGACGCTAAATATTTTTTATTGTGACAACAAACAAGAAATAAGACAAAATACTGAAAACTTGAGCATGCATAACTATTCACCCCGCCAAAGTCAATACTTTGTAGAGCCACCTTTTGCAGCAATTACAGCTGCTCTTGGGGTATGTCTCTATAAGTTTGACATATCTAGCCACTGGGATTTTTGCCCATTCTGCTCCAGCTCCTTGAAGTTGGATGGGTTCCAGTTTAAGTCATACCACAGATTCTCAATTGGATTGAGTTCTGTACTTTCCAAGACATTTATCCATCATTCGTTCAATTCTGACCAGTTTCACAGTTCCGGCCGATGAAAAACATCCCCACAGCATGATGCTGCCACCACCATGCTTCACTGTGGGGATGGTATTCTTGGGGTGATGAGAGGTGTTGCGTTTGCGCCAGACATAGCGTTTTCCTTGATGGCCAAAAAGCTAAATTTTAGTCTCATCTGACCAGAGTACCTTCTTCCATGTGTTTGGGGAGTCTCCCACATGCCTTTTGGCAAACACCAAACAAATTGGCTTATTTTTTTCTTTAAGCAATGGCTTTTTTTTGGCCACTCTTCCGTAAAGCCCAGCCCTGTGGGGGATACGGCTTAAAGTGGTCCAATGGACAGATACTCCAATTTCCGCTGAGGAGCTTTGCAGCTCCTTCAGGGTTATCTTTGGTCTCTTTGTTGCCTCTCTGATTAATACCCTCCTTGCCTGGTCGTGAGTTTTGGTGGGCAGCCCTCTCTTGGTAGGTTTGTTGTGGTGCCATATTTTTTCAATTTTTTAATAATGGATTTGATGGTGCTCCATGGGATGTTCAAAGTTTCAGATATTTTTTTATAACCCAACCCTGATCTGTACTTCTCCACAATTTTGTCCCTGACCTGTTTGGAGAGCTCCTTGATCTTCATGGTGCCGCTTACTTGGTGGTACCCCTTACTTAGTGGTGTTGCAGACTCTGGGGCCTTTCAGAACATGTGTGTATATATACGGAGATCATGTGACACTTAGATTGCACACAAGTGGACTTTATTTAACTAATTATGTGACTTCTGAAGGTAATTGGTTGCACCAGATCTTATTTAGGGGCTTCATAGCAAAGGGGGTGAATACATATGCACGCACCACTTTTCCATTTTTTGAATTTTTTGAAACCATAATTTTTTTTCATTCACTTCACCAATGGACTATTTTATGTACGTCCATTACATGAAATACAAATAGAAATACATTTAAATTACAGGTTGTAACGCAACAAAATAGGAAAAATGCCAAGGGGGAAGAATACTTTTGCAAGGCACTGTATATTGTAGTTTGTGTGTGTGTGCATCTGTTCGTGCACGTGTGTGTATGTGCGGGATTGTGTGCATACGCGTGGCTTATGAGTGTGTGTGTGTGTGTGTGTCTGTGGCATCCAGCACAAGCTTTGTTGTCATTGCCAAGTTTTTCACTGCTGCTGCAGCTAACATGTTTCAGCACTGCTCTGGGAGGTCACCTCCGATTTTACAGTAGCCTTTTCACATAGTTCTTCCTACACTTGGCACATGTACTACCAGACAGACAGAAAGATGACATCACCCCAGAGTAATGCAGACAGAGCACCTGGGTTGGCGAGCCCTGGGCTTACCTGTACTGCAGCTCCAGACTCCTGTTATGTAAACTTAAAATCTTAAGGAGTCGGGCTTTCCATAGAACCTAGGTGGAGGGTCTCAGCTTGACCGGAAAGCACACACATTTCTGTAGAATTTAATATTCTCTCCTACATTCCCTTCTTTTTGGAATTAAACAGTACAGCATTAGTCAGTTGAGGATGTTCTCAGCAGGTTTACATAACATGATTCACATAACCGTAAATAATATGATAAAATGATTCGCTGAACAGGTGCAGGTGTAGGATCTTAATTTGACCACCCTGTTGTTGCAGGAGATTTCCTTTAAAAAGGATTCTAAAGTTTGTAATATCTACTTTAAAATGTCTGAGTTGATTTGCCCTAAATAAAAATGTATCAACCCCTACACAAATGTTCATTTATAGCTGGAATCTGCATTAAGTGAAAAAACACCACTGTTTGACCCAGCACATTTGTTATTGTTTTTGTTTTGTTTGAGGCGCATCCAGCACTGTGAGAAAATACATTCATAAAACATACTCTCCTGTTCTATCGCTCGTGCAGTGTGGGGCTTCACGGATGCCCATCGCTCTTCACTTGACATATCATAATTCCATTCTCAAGCTTGATTGGGTTGTTTTGAAGGTGATCTCAGTCATCCATCCACTAGACATTCCCCTCTCCATTCCTCTGCATGAATAGCTACTAGGATCAAAATTCCAATATCACATTCCTGATCCTAAATTTAATGAGACAATCATGAAAATTGGATATGTGAAAACCTGCAACTAGGAAGTAATGAATAAATTCAGCTTTTTGGAAAACTATGGACCTGGCTCAGCTCATCTCGCAAATTTGTCAGAATCTAGAATCTAAAACCATGGCTGCTATACATTATTTACAATATGGGGGGGGGGGGGGGGCAACAGTTGTGTCCTTACGGAAACTTTGACTGGGTTTATAATATTTAGTTCTGAATTCCAGCTCAGTTTAAAGTCCATGGATTGTTGAAAAAGATTGCACAATTGTATTTTCAAACGCTTTTCAACCTTATGCAGCCCACCTTTTTTTCTCAATCTTTTAATTTTTTATTTTACCCATTGGGAACTTGTTACCTGTAGGTTGAGGACATTTAAGATAAACTCTTATAATAGCTATATAATACACTATAATTGTAGAACTGTTCATAGTGGAGGTGTGTTGTAGTTCCTGTTTATCAGCTGTCTGTCCCAGTGGTGCAGTCAGGCCAGTCCAATCCTGCTGCTCTCTTCTCCACAATGACAGAAACACCAGCCACCCCTTACACACAATACGGCTGCAGCCAACCATCAGCTTGACCTCTGACCTCTCAACCCCCAGGAGAGTCTGTGTATCCAAGGCATTCAGAGAGAAGGTCGATAATACTTCCTGCAGAACAGAACTGCATGCTAAGCAATTGAGGTTAAGAGCAGCAGACCACTGTCAATCCCATCGATGGGGAGGGAGATGAGCTGCTCATGTTGTTGACCTATTTTGACACAGACTTACTGGGCTAATGGAACTTAATTTTTTCACGTCTGTTAATCAGCGGTAAATAAAAGATGAGCCGGTGGAGCATCAGACAGGCCCTGATCTATGATTGGCATTACAGCGTGAAGTGAGTGTGAATGACTCTCTCTGTGCTCTTAATGTGATGATTTTCTGACCATCATGCATTACTCCTCCACTCAACTGTACTGTGTCCATGACATCTCTGGGAAGCTGCCAGGTTATTAGCCTTCTATATGTACAGTATAGCTCACAGTATGGTGGTCACACAGTATACGCCAGATGCTTTTCCTTGTTCATTGAGAGATACTCCAAAGTTTACAGAAAGCAAAAGCCTTTTAAAACACCAAAACATTTCAGAAATTCAATAGCTCTAGTTGACAGTCAGAGTTCCAGAGTTGTGAACAGCTTCATGGAGCTTGCAGGGGTAAGGGATTGTTCATGTTCAAGCCTTATGAACAGCATCATTTCAGAAGAGATTTACTAGCTGTCAAATATCTCAAAGTGATGCACATGGCAACACTAAAGGAGAGACAAGAGAGAACTTATATGGATGAATGTTCCAACATAATTGGACATCGAGAGATATGTATTCATTGCTAGCTGGTTCTTTTATTGTTGGGGATGTACTGTCACATGTAGTGATTGTGTAAATGCAGAAAATGCAAGAAATGAGCTTGAAAAACGCCATTATTTATTCTTTATTCTCTTTTTGGGAACAGTAAAAAAAAGCTGTTGGCTAAAGGATATTTAGTTATTAAAAACAGTAGACAAAAAGACTTCAATGTATTATGTAATAGCCTTTCATGAAAATAGAATTGTTGCACTTTTAACTCCTGTGAAGTTTAGCGAGATTTAAGTATTGCTTGAGGGATGTTGTGAACTGGGAAGAGAGGAGTGGATTTGCTCAAATATACATGAGCAAGGATGCTCCAAGATTGCTCAATTATGAAGCAGCTAACGGAAAAAACCAGAACAACTCTGCTGCTGCATTTCAATGAGAGTCAGCTCCCTGTAAATGCTAGCATGCTATTAGGATCATACACAGACTATCCCATTAGGAGTTTGGAGGTGCTGCAGCCTGAAAGCAGTTAGGTGGAGTAGCTCATTATGTAGTACAGTGATACACCTCTGCCATAATCTTAGAATGGAAAACAGCATAGGCCTATACTGGCAAATTCTTTGTTTTCTCAGTGAAATAAGTATGGAAAAGCAACTCATATTTTGGGGAGAGGGGGATCAGTTCCATCCCAATTCAACACCTGGCTGTAGTTCCCATGCAGAACAAGCCCAGAAATCTACTAGGTCATTGAAAACATACAATCTTAACTGGTCATAATGAAAAAGGAGTGTGATGGTAGCAGTCCCTCGTAGAACCCTAAGGGCATTGTATGTGTGTTGTAAGGAGGGCGATCTTGGATGATATGTGATATCAGTGATGACAAAGGGCAGCAGGTGGTCTGTCCAGACGGCTGAGAGGCAGGTCGGATAGTCTCCTGGCAGAGGACTCACCTTCCACCTGCCCAGGGGGCTTGCTATGCTGCCTGGCGACACCTGCCTGTGCCCTTGGCTGCCTTTGGAAATCCTGCTAAAGCTTCTGGGCTGACAGCCACACAGGCTGATTAGAGGGGAGGGGGAAATATGTCTGTAATGGGCTATAAACAGCAACGCAACAACCTTGTGGCCATACTGTCACTGATTGGTGAATGGGTGGTTGACTAAATGACTTTGGGTGGTTGTTATTTGGACGAACATAAGGATGAGTGAACGTCTAAAGGAATATACCCTTTAAACTTTTTTTATGGCTGGAGCCTAGGGATTAGACTTGTTCCTTTCAGCTAAAAAAAAAAAGCTGAGAGAATCAAGTGTGTGTTTCTTTACCCTGAGGGGCCAGGAAGAGGCAGGAAACATCACTGATGTGGTCTGCGTTCACACCAGTCACTCCCATCCTAATGTGTCGTGCTAATAGCTTCTCACTGTAGCAGTGCAAACATTACAGGATAAGACCCTTGTATCCTGGGGAGGAGAGGATTGTTAGGCAAACTGAGTTATGAATAAAACCTTAAATCATTCATTTACGTAGACAATGTATTCAGCAGGCAGAGCCAGGCTAACTTACCGTTGCCTTCGCTAGGTTTGTCTCAGGGTCTTTATATTGGTGCTCATAAAGGAAGGATTGTATATACACGTGAAAATACAGGAGAAGTCATTTGAGGTTGCATACTGCAATAGTTAGTGTTTTCCTAAAGCAAAATAAAATATGGACTGAAGTGTGCTTCCAAAAAACCTTGCATTAAATAATTCATTATGAGAAACATTATTTGCATTGTTGAAGTGAGCTTACTACCATTTCTACCATTTGGCTAACTTAGGTCACTCAGAAGTGTTCCGCTAACATTCTCATCAGAGTAACCACATCAGAAAAGGGATGAAATTCTGGAATAAATCCCCACTGGTTTTAAGCCAACTCAAATTATTATCATAAGCTGATTTTCTCTACTTCAAAGCCCTCTGGAATGTCTGCATTAGAGTTGTCACACAAATCAAGACGACAAGCTGAGGCACTTATTTAAGCCGTTTCCCTGTACTTATGGAACAAGTCAACATGCATGAAATAGTCATTTATTCAAACACTTCAGAGTGAAATGACAAACCTTCCTGCCAGTATTAGGCACAAGGAATTCAGTTCACAAGGAGGCCTTATTACAGTCCTTGAAGGCACCCCTCACATGGAAAACTGCAGTTTAAAAGTGAGTCCTTATCATTAAAAATCATTAAAAGTTCCTGTTAAGTTCTCCTTCCCATCAGGGACTGCTGGAAAAAAAGGTTGTTGCTTCCGTGCGGCTGTCATCCCACAAACTAACTCCAGAAATAAACACAATTCACAGAAGAAAAAAGTCTTAGTATCAAAAGGTTAGTACCCTCATTGACCCATTATCAACCCACCGAGCAAAAACTGGTTGAATCAATGTTGTTTCCATGTAAAAAACAACAACTATTTCCTCTGAAAAGGTCAATGATGCAATGTGTTTCTTTGATATATCTCATTGTTTTATAAAGTTGACTTGCACTGTAGGCTATTTGTTGGATATGAGCGTTTGCCGAGTTCATAAATCCTGTGTGCTGAGAGCCTACAGCACCACCTATGATGGAACGGATAGTGTTCCTGCTTACTGTAGTTTATCAATTGTCATTTACAAAAACACATCAGCCCTTGAGGCTATTTCGCCCGGGTTGAGAGGTGGAATGATCTAGTAGTGGATTCCTCAAAAGAAGAACATGTTTCAAAAATAGCCTCAGTCAAAAATACTGAGCAATATACCCAAGTCAGTGGTCTGTCAATAAAGTGTCTCTCTCTCTCTCCATGGTCATGGATAAGACTGTTTGGAAGCATGGTGTGGATGTCTCGTTGTGCTATAAAGGAGCAGAGCCAGCTGATGACATCCCTCTTGGAGGACCTTGTGTTCAGATCGTCTGGAACGGGGGAGGTGGGTTTGGAGGAGCAGGAATGGGCGACGCTGGCGGAGCCACATCCGTCACCCGATGGACACACGTCACGCTGTGCTGCGGGCAGGCAAGCCCTAGCAAGCCTCTGCCAGTCACTACGGTCAGAAACATGTGACACCTGTGAACAGAAAGGGTGAAAAAAATAAATGTGAAACCCAAGACTCAGGAGGGAGAAAACGGCAACCGACAAAACAGATCCAATGAGAAATACAGACTCAAGCGATCTCAGTTCTGGATTGTGTGAGCGCAAGATGATTACTGTACATTCATGTCGTGCAAAATATTGATTCACAGTATGACTACTGTATAATCATGCAGTTCAACAGTTGTTTTTCAAGCAGATCCTCGTCGTGTAAATGCACCCCCCCCCCCCTCACAAACAATGTGTACGGAATTGACAGAGGCATGTCTTCTCTTGGGAAAAAGGGTGCACACAGTTTGTACATCTGCTGTTGTATTCCTCTGGTTTTGGCTTTGAGTCAACCTCTTTTCCTCTCTCCCCCCCTCCCAGTAACCAACCCCCTGTTGTCAGCATTCCATATATTGTGCAAATGATCCTGCACGTAGCATGATCAGAGTTGGAAGTACCTACAGCCCTGGAGCACAGGCAACAATGGGCCAGTGAGCTCCATAGCCACCGAGCCATACATGGCTTAGATCAAAATAACAAGGGAGGAGGACGGCTAACAGATTTAGGAAGCCTAGCACATAGAAAGCACCAAAGCAGCCATACCTCCTTTTCTTAAATGATATACACTACCGTTCAAAAGTTTGGGGTCACTTAGAAATGTCCTGGTTTCTGAAAGAAAAATCACATTTTTTGTTCATTAAAACAACATCAATTTGATCAGAAATACAGTGTAGACACTTAATGTTGTAAATTACTTTTGTTGCTGGAAACGGCAGATTTTTAAAATGGAATATCTACATAGGCGTACAGAGGCCAATTATCAGCAACCATCCCTCCTGTGTTCCAACGGCACGTTGTGTTAGCTAATCCAAGTTCATCATTTAAAAGGCTAATTGATCATTAGAAAACCATTTTGCAATTATGTTAGCACAGCTGAAAACTGTTGTTCTGATTAAAGAAACAATAAAAAACTGGCCGTCTTTAGACTAGTTGAGTATTTGGAGCATCAGCATGTGTGGTTTCGATTACAGGTTAAAAATGTCCAGAAAGAAATAACTTTCTTTTGGAACTCGTCAGTTTATTCTTGTTCTGAGAAATGAAGGCTATTCCACGCGAGAAATTGCCAAGAAACTGAAGATCTTGTACAACGCTGTGTACTACTCCCTTCACAGAACAGCACAAACTGGCCCTAACCAGAATAGAAAGAGGAGTGGGAGGCCCCGTTGCACAACTGAGCAAGAGGACAAGTACATTATAGTGTCAAGTTTGAGAAACAGAAGACTCACAAGTCCTCAACTGGCAGCTTCATTAAATAGTACCCACAAAACACCAGTCTCAACGTCAACAGGCGACTCAGGGATGCTGGCCTTCTAGGCAGAGTTCCTCTGTCCAGTGTCTGTGTTCTTTTGCCCATCTTAATCTTCTCTTTTTATTGGCCAGTCTGAGATATGTCTTTTTCTTTGCAACTCTGCCTAGAAGGCCAACATCCCAGAGTCGCCTCTTCACTGCTGATGTTGAGACTGGTGTTTGCGGGTATTATTTAATGAAGCTGCCAGTTGAGGACTCGAGGACATTTTGAGCCTGTAATCGAACCCACAAATGCTGATGCTCCAGATACTCAACTAGTCTAAAAAGAGGCCAGTTTTATTGCTTCTTTAAATCAGAACAACAGTTTTCAGCTGTGCTAACAATTGCAAAAGGGTTTTCTAATGATCAATTAGCCTTTTTAAATTATAAACTTGGATTAGCTAACACAACGTGCCATTGGAACACAGGAGTGATGGTTGCTGATAATGGACCTCTGTACGCCTATGTAGATATTCCATAAAAAAATCTGCTGTTTTCAGCTACAACATTAACAATGTCTACACTGCATTTCTGACCAATTTTATTTTAATGGACCAAAAATGTGCTTTACTTTCAAAAACAAGGACATTTCTAAGTGACCCCCAAATTTTTGAACAGCAACGTATATACCTTGGGGAGAACAAGTATTTCATACACTGCCGATTTTGCAGGTTTTCCTACTTACAAAGCATGTAGAGGTCTGTAATTTTGACATGACATAAGTATTTGATCACCTACCAACCAGTAAGAATTCCGGCTCTCACAGACCTGTTCACGTTTTTCTTTAAGAAGCCATCCTGTTCTCCACTCATTACCTGTATTAACTGCACCTGTTTGAACTCGTTACCTGTATAAAAGACACCTGTCCACACACTCAAACAGACTCCAACCTCTCCACAATGGCCAAGACCAGGGAGCTGTGTAAGGACATCAGGGATAAAATTGTAGACCTGCACAAGGCTGGGATGGGCTACAGGACAATAGGCAAGCAGCTTGGTGAGAAGGCAACAACTGAAGGCGCAATTATTAGAAAATGGAAGAAGTTCAAGATGATGGTCAATCACCCTCGGTCTGGGGCTCCATGCAAGATCTCACCTCGTGGGGCATCAATGATCACGAGGAAGGTGAGGGATCAGCCCAGAACTACACGGCAGGACCTGGTCAATGACCTGAAGAGAGCTGGGACCACAGTCTCAAAGAAAACCATTAGTAACACACTACGCCGTCATGGATTCAAATCCTGCAGCGCACGCAAGGTCCCCCTGCTCAAGCCAGCGCATGTCCAGGCCCGTCTGAAGTTTGCCAATGACCATCTGGATGATCCAGAGGAGGAATGGGAGAAGGTCATGTGGTCTGATTAGACCAAAAATCTCTATTTTTGTCTCAACTCCACTCGCCGTGTTTGGAGGAAGAAGGATGAGTACAACCCCAAGAACACCATCCCAACCGTGAAGCATGGAGGTGGAAACATCATTTTTTGGGGATGCTTTTCTACAAAGGGGACAGGACGACTGCACCGTATTGAGGGGAGGATGGATGGGGCCATGTATCACGAGATCTTGGCCAACAACCTCCTTCCCTCACTAAGAGCATTGAAGATGAGTCATGGCTGGGTCTTCCAGCATGACAACGACCCGAAACACACAGCCAGGGCAACTAAGGAGTGGCTCCGTAAGAAGCATCTCAAGGTCCTGGAGTGGCCTAGCCAGTCTCCAGACCTGAACCCAATAGAAAATCTTTGGAGGGAGCTGAAAGTCCATATTGCCCAGGGACAGCCCCGAAACCTGAAGGATCTGGAGAAGGTCTGTATGGAGGAGTGGGCCAAAATCCCTGCTGCAGTGTGTGCAAACCTGGTCAAGAACTACAAGAAACGTATGATCTCTGTAATTGCAAACAAAGGTTTATGTACCAAATATTAAGTTCTGCTTTTCTCATGTATCAAATACTTATGTTATGCAATAAAATGCAAATTAATTACTTAAAAATTATAATGTGATTTTCTGGATTTTTGTTTTAGATTCCGTCTCTCACAGTTGAAGTGTACCTATGATAAATTACAGACCTCTATATGCTTTGTAAGTAGGAAAACCTGCAAAATCAGCAGTGTATCCAATACTTGTTCTCCCCAATGTATATACACTGCTCAAAAAAATAAAGGGAACACTAAAATAGCACATCCTAGATCTGAATGAATTAAATATTCTTATTAAATACTTTTTTCTTTACATAGTTGAATGTGCTGACAACAAAATCACACAAAAATTATCAATGGAAATCAAATTTATCAACCCATGGAGGTCTGGATTTGGAGTCACACTCAAAATTAAAGTGGAAAACCACACTACAGGCTGATCCAACTTTGATGTAATGTCCTTAAAACAAGTCAAAATGAGGCTCAGTAGTGTGTGTGGCCTCCACGTGCCTGTATGACCTCCCTACAACGCCTGGGCATGCTCCTGATGAGGTGGCGGATGGTATCCTGAGGCATCTCCTCCCAGACCTGGACTAAAGCATCCGCCAACTCCTGGATAGTCTGTGGTGCAACGTGGCGTTGGTGGATGGAGCGAGACATTATGTCCCAGATGTGCTCAATTGGATTCAGGTCTGGGGAACGGGCGGGCCAGTCCATAGCATCAATGCCTTCCTCTTGCAGGAACTGCTGACACACTCCAGCCACATGAGGTCTAGCATTGTCTTGCATTAGGAGGAACCCAGGGCCAACCGCACCAGCATATGGTCTCACAAGGGGTCTGAGGATCTCATCTCGGTACCTAATGGCAGTCAGGCTACCTCTGGCGAGCACATGGAGGGCTGTGCGGCCCCCCAAAGAAATGCCACCCCACACCATGACTGACCCACCGCCAAACCGGTCATGCTGGAGGATGTGGCAGGCAGCAGAACGTTCTCCACGGCGTCTCCAGACTCTGTCACGTCTGTCACATGTGCGTGTGAACCTGCTTTCATCTGTGAAGAGCACAGGGCGCCAGTGGCGAATTTGCCAATCTTGGTGTTCTCTGGCAAATGCCAAACGTCCTGCACGGTGTTGGGCTGTAAGCACAACCCCCACCTGTGGACGTCGGGCCCTCATACCACCCTCATGGAGTCTGTTTCTGACCGTTTGAGCAGACACATGCACATTTGTTGCCTGCTGGAGGTCATTTTGCAGGGCTCTGGCAGTGCTCCTCCTGCTCCTCCTTGCACAAAGGCAGAGGTAGCGGTCCTGCTGCTGGGTTGTTGCCTTCCTACGGCCTCCTCTACGTCTCCTGATGTACTGGCCTGTCTCCTGGTAGCGCCTCCATGCTCTGGAGGCAGACACAGCAAACCTTCTTGCCACAGCTCGCATTGATGTGCCATCCTGGATGAGCTGCACTACCTGAGCCACTTGTGTCAGTTGTAGACTCCGTCTCATTCTACCACTAGAGTGAAAGCCCCGCCAGCATTCAAAAGTGACCAAAACATCAGCCAGGAAGCATAGGAACTGAGAAGTGGTCTGTGGTCACCACCTGCAGAACCACTACTTTATTGGGGGTGTCTTGCTAATTGCCTATAATTTCCACCTTTTGTCTATTCCATTTGCACAACAGCATGTGAAATTTATTGTCAATCAGTGTTGCTTCCTAAGTGGACAGTTTGATTTCACAGAAGTGTGATTGACTTGGAGTTACATTGTGTTGTTTAAGTGTTCCTTTTCTTTTTTTGAGCAGTGTATATATATATAAAAAATAAAAATATAATTACAAAAGGAGTTACTGCAGTTACTATAGTTCAGGTATCACATCCCTTTTCATGGGCAATGTCAACTCCCAGCGGTAGGATAAACCAAACGGGTGTGGAAACATGCTTACCGTGTTAACTGATGCATGACATGGTTTTACACGATTTACATTATGGAGACTCCTGAGGACAGGCAGCATGGCTGCTCAGTGCTTACATTAAACAGGTATTAGAACTAGGCCATGCGTACAGTTTCTAATTCAAGTTTGGCCTACACACTTCCGGCAAGGCTGAGAAATCCCACTAGAGAAGTAGAACTGGTTTCAAAATCCCCCAGCGATATTTTTTTATTTTTTTTTGCATTTAGAATTAGAATGCATCTGGATTAAATGAGATGGTGAGAGCCTTTCCTTTGAGCCTCTCTCTTTCTCCTGGTCCTATAGAGTGAGGCAGGGATTTGAAGTTAAGCTTTCTTTACGTTTCCCTTCCTCTGCGATCCGCTCTCGGCAGTAGCAGCCCGCCGCGAGCAGAGTGTTTACCCAGAGGATTTGGAGAAAAGAAACCCCTCGTCCCACCTCTGAGGCCCTCCAAGCTAAGCACCGTTAATCCTCTCCTCGTCACCTTGACATGTTTTCACTGCACTCCAATTTAATGCTAATCCTTTCCCTTTGAGAGTGCAGAGGCATTAAATAGCAGCAATCAAACAATTTCAGAACATACCGGTGTACTGGATATTATGGGCGCATCCAGGTAGCAAGGGAAAAGATACATTCACACAGTGCACTGCTGTGCTTCCACATCTCTTTGATCATCACTACAGAAGTCACTAAATCACATAGTATAGATAACATTTTAATGTAATTCACATCTGTTCACTGGGACTCATGAATAAAGCAATAAGGTTTCTTTCTCAGGTTTGCATATTTATTGGACAACAGCAGCATAACATGCTGCATGTTGCATGAAGCTTTAAAAGTGAGTTTTTATCATAAGAGTTCCCCCTCCTATCAGGGGCAGCTGGGGAAAAAAAGGTTTGAGCTTCTGTGCGGCATCCAACAAGCACACTCTAGAAATAAACCAAATTCAGAGAAAAAAAATACCGTTGTAGAAAATGTTATGATCCATGTGGAATGAAATGAAATTCCAGGAATCTTGGAAGTCGTTTTAATTACGTACAAAATTGCTGCTGCATTAAGAAGCTTAAAAAGGCAGCTAAAATTACAGTCTACGATGACAGTTTTTCTTCGCTGGGGTTAAAACACTTTAAACAGGGAATAATATTTATGAGTAATCCTGCAGTATCAACCTTCAAAGCCTGTAAAGGACTCTACTAACAAATGAGTAAAGGGAGAAGACAGACAATTAAGCCCAATTATATTTTAATTCCTTCTGCATCAGCCTACGATTGTGTCGCTTTTAGACAAGATGCAACAAGCCCTGGAAGTGGAGACCAACAAGGCTCCATTAAGTCTACCAAACCTTTGTGTTGGCAACATCTCTGCACATCCTGCTCTTACACACCATACAGTGTGTCTTAACCCTTTACACTCGTGGGAATTGGCCTATGGATAGGGCTACATTTCATTGTTTCTTACAGAAGAAATATGAAAAGCATAACCATGATAGCAATTGAAAGTTTGGGAAAATTATTAGACCAAAGTTGAGAACACAACAGTTCACCTGACAAGACTGAATCCAAACATTACACTGTTGATTTTACATTTACTGTACTTCTCGCCACATTTTGTTGATGATAAAATCTGAAAACACTCTGGACACATTCAGTAACATAAGATTATTCCTGGAAAATGTAGGGTCGGTGCAACATAAGAAAAAAACATTGCAAGGGTTTGAGTGAGACTTCTAACTGGTGTCTTAAAGTGGCACAAACCTATCCAGTGTGCACAGTACCTAAGCAATTTCAATGCACTTTTATGACTCAAAGAAGAGTCTTCCACTTTAAGGTACTTTTTGAGCTCTACTAGCTGGTCAGGAACTAGAGCAAGCACACTAATAGTTTAATTTGGAACACAACCCTGCATCCCTGCCAGCACACAATGACTGCCGTTGTTAATGCAATCCAAAAACGGTTCATTATAAAATCGCAATCTGGGTCAGGTGGGCATGACTCGAAAGCTTGTTCTATTGCAAACATGACTAGCTAAGTTATAAAATATGATTTTACAGTGTTGGCTTTCACAAGACTATTCAGAGAAACAGATTGTAATGGGGATATGAGTCATGATTGCATTCAGGTGTGTGTGTGCCCTGGTGAAATGTGAATCAAATCAAACTGTACAAACAATACTATACAAACTATACATACACAAAAGTATGTGGACACCACTTCAAAATAAGTGGATTCAGCTATTTCAGCCACACCCATTGCTGACGGGTGTATAAAAAAATTGAGCACACTGCAATGCAATCTCCATAGAAAAACATTGGCAGTAAAATGGCCTTACTGAAGAGCTCAGTGACTTTCAACGTGGCACCGTCATAGGTCATCATAGGATGCCACCTTTCCAACAAGTCAGTTCGTCAAATATCTGTCCTGATAGAGCTGCCTAGGTCAACTGTAAGTGCTGTTATTGTGAAGTGGAAATGTCTAGGAGCAACAACGGCTCAGCCGCGAAGTGGTAAGCCACACAAGCTCACAGAACGGGACCGCAGAGTGCTGAAGCGCGTAAAAATCATCTGTTCTCGGTTGCAACACTCACTACCGCTACTTTCTCTGGAAGCAACATAAGCACAACAACTGCTTGTCAGGAGCTTCATGAAATGGGTTTCCACGGCCGAGCAGCCACACACAAGCCTAAGATCACCATGCACAATGCAAAGCTTCAGTTGGAGTGGTGTAAATCTTGCCGCAGTTGGACTCTGGAGCAATGGAAATGCATTCTCTGGAGTGATGAATCACGCATTACCATCTGGCAGTCCGATGTACAAATCTGGGTTTGGAGGATGCCAGGAGAACGGTACCCGCCCGAATGCATATTGCCAACTGTAAAGTTTGGTGGAGGAGGAATAATGGTCTTTTCATGGATCGGGCTAGGCCCCTTAGCTCCAGTGAAGGGAAATCTTAATGCTACAGCATACAATGACATTCTAAACAATTCTGTGCTTCCAACTTTGTGGCAACAGTTTGGGAAGGCCATTTCCTGTTTCAGCATGACATTGCCCCCGTGCATAAAGCGAGGTCCATACAGAAATGGTTTATCGAGACTGGTGTGGAAGAACTTGACTGGCCTGAACAAAGCCTTGACCTCAACCCCATCAAACACCTTTTGGAATGAATTGGAATGCCGACTGCGAGCCAGGCCTAATCGCCCAACATCAGTGCCCGACATCACTAATGCTCTCGTGGCTGAATGTAAGCAAGTCCTCGCAGCAATGTTCCAACATCTAATGGAAAGCCTTCCCAGAAGAGTGTTATAGCAGCAAAGGGGGGGCCAACTCCATATCAATGCCTATGATTTTGGAATAAGATGTCCGACGAACAGGTGTCCATATACTTTTGGTCATGCAGTGTATATATAGCACATTTCATATATGGATGCAACGCAATGCTCTTCACAGGAGAAAACAAACAAAAACAATGAAAAACTAAATGAGTTACCACACAACAAAGAGGATAAAAAAATTAAAGAATAACAAAAACTGAAAGACCCCGAAGGTACCTTAAAAAGATCGGTTAAAGATTTCCACAGTTTCAGCCCCCCTCAAGTTCTCTGGCAGGCTATTCCAAAGGCTGGGGGTATAGTATTTAAAGGCTGCCTCTCCATGCCTCTTGGTCCTAGGCTTTGGGATAGTTAAAAAGGCCAGTGCCAGAGGACCTGAGGGACCTACTGTGTACATAACTAAAAAGCATGTCTGACAATGGTGTGCACAATCGTGGATTGTGAAGTGCACATTTGGACTCATGGGTGTTTGGCTTGCTTGTTTTACATCAAAGCGGCATTTATTCTAACCCTCAATATATCATCTTTCAAAATGCTTCCTCGAGTCCTCTTAAACTTACAGCAATTCCGAGGAAAATAACCAAAAATGGGCAAAAGTTTCCCAATTACTGGGAGGAATGTGGGCAACTACTTATCGCGTGCTGTGTTTATGTTCAGAGCGGTACGTATTGTGATTTTGGAGTTACGGTACAGCGGGAAAATTAAATGCCAACAGTTGCTGTAGTTACTATTTTTTATTGGGCAAAGGACGCTAAATTAATAATCACCCTACTTGTGGCCTAAGTCCAGCTTCTGTGACAACATTCACAATGTTCCTGGCACTGTCTGTTGTGACAAGGATTGTTATGTTGGGCCTTACGTAGAAGCCTTCACAGGTCCAAAAAATATGACCAGTTTCGTATAGACCTCGTCGGATCCAGCCCAGGTCCGATTCAAGTGAGGGAAGCAGTAGAAAATTCAAACTGTAAGCTACCTACTTTATTAACCAGAGTTGATAAAGTACAAGGGAGAAAGAGTGCTGCTTTGGGAGATCATGGCGGAAGTGGATGTCGAGAGTGAAACAAGAAGAGTGTCGAGTGGAGTTGGAGAAGAGGAATGGAGAACAGTAGTATCAAAGAATAGAATTCAAATTATAAAGTGTTGAAAACTGAAAGGGATGATAAGCAGATGTTCCTTGTTGGGATGGGATTTTTTTGATAAGGATGTGTATCTGGGAGATCCGTTTGGGGTCTCACTGCCTACTACTCAGGCCCAGAAGCTAGGATATGCATATTATTAGTAGATTTGGATAGAAAACACCCAGAAGTTTCTAAAACTGTTTGAATGATGTCTGTGAGTATAACAGAACTTATTTAGCAGGCGAAACCCCGAGGACAAACCATCCAGGAAAAAATGTTTGAGGTCACTCTTTTCAATGGGTTTCTATGTGGATCTAGATTTTTAAGGCACTTGCTTGCAGTTCCTATCGCTTCCACTGGATGTCAACAGTCTTTAAAAATTGGTTGATGTTTTTCCTTTGGGAAATGAAGTAGGGCTGTTCAGAACGAGGGTCGAATCTAGTGTATTGTTGTGGTTGGGGCGCACGACCTAAAAGCTCGCTCCACTTTGTTTTTAATCCGCTATTGAACGCTGTTTATCCTGTCTTAAATTTGATAGATTATTTACGTTAAAAAATAGCTAAAGTTGTATTAGGAAAGTTGTTTGAAATGTTTGGACAAGATTACAGGAAACTTATTAGATATCTTTTAGTCATATTGCGCGAGTTGGAACCAGTGTTTTTCTGGATCAAACGCGCCAAATAAAATGGACATTTTGGAGATAACGACGGAATTAATCGAACAAAAGGACCATTTGTGATGTTTATGGGACATATTGGAGTGCCAACAGAAGAAGCACTTCAAAAGGTAAGGCATGAATTATATCGTTATTTCTGAGTTTTGTGTCGCGCCTGGCGGGATGAAATATGATTGTCTGTGTTTGTTTGATGGGGTGCTGTTCTCAGAAAATCGCATGGTTTGCTTTCGCCGTAAAGCCCTTTTGAAATCTGACACCGTGGCTGGATTAACAAGAAGTTAAGCTTTATTTTGACATATTGCATGTGTATTTTCAAGAATGTTAAATATTTACAATTCTGTAGTTTGAATATGGCGCCCTGCACTTTCCCTGGATGTTGGTTAGGTGGGACGGTAGCGTCCCATCTAGCCTAGAGAGGTTAAGGCCCATCACCTGACACATCTAAAGTGTACACACACACAACTGTAAAGGATTTGGTCACGTTTCAAATGTGTGCAGACGGAAGGAGCATATGGAAGATCAGAGCGAAGAAAGGCCATGTTGGAATTGTGGGGGGGAATCATGTCCCAGAGTTTGTGGAGTATCCTGTCCGAGGTTGAGGTGGCTAAAGTTAGGGCGGTCCATCTGATCTCCTATACGGAGGCGATCAAAATAATTGATTTTGGATGCACCACAGTCCATGGTGAAGGTTTGTCAACTAAGAGAACCAGACATGCTGTATGTAAAGAAAGTGGATTTTGTGGCGTTCATTGCAACTGTGATAAACTGCACGGCTCAAGTAGCAATGAAGCCAAAGAAATTGGACATCATTGTGGCTGCGGTAGGAAAGTATCTGATGCTTCAGGAATTCACAGTGGAAGAGCTGCAAGGGTTATTGGTGACGGAAGATGTGCCACCGTCCCAGGCTCCTGAGCCTGTGTAGGAGTCAGACATGGACTATTGCTTTTAACAGTAGAAGAGCATGTTGAGTGACTTTCTGGTGGTCAGTATGAGTTAGGCATGGGTGACATATCGTATAGTTGGGTATTTCGAAATACCGTTATGATTTTCAATACCGCGGTGCTACACCACTGCTTATAACCATAACTAGAAATCTAAGATGTCTCAAATAAACTATATCCAGCTGAGCATTTGGTTTGCTAACTAGCTATGTGGCTAGATGTCAAGATCAAGCTTCTTGGTTCCAGCAGAGATCAAGATCCATGTTGCCCAAATTGTTTTGAGCGTCAAAATAAAATGTGCCGCGTGTGCACTTCCGGTAATACTGTATACCCCGGTATGGTACAGAAACGGTATGACAATCTGGATACCGCTCAACGCTAGTAGAAGCGCACGCAACGCGAGCGTTACAAAATACATTTCAAAATGTATGTTATTCAATTATTGCACCTACACTGCCAAGGGCTAAAATAGAACTCCTTTCTATTTGTGATGCAGATCGCGCTGCAAGTCCTGCCTCTCCTCAGTGGTTTATAGAATCACATACCCACGTGCCATCTCCTCATTGGTTATACGTACGTGGGTGATTGAAAGACTAACTGTGTTGCCGGTCGGTGTAGTAATACTATGAAAGTTTAGATGCCAATCACCATATAAGTTCAAAGATGAAAAAGCCTGGAAGGAGGAGAGATGACTAGAAACGACTCGGTTGACTGTTTTGTGTGTGGATTAATTGTCGGAGTAGAGGACCTTGTGTATTTCAGGTAAAATAACAACTCAATGTTTATATCCCAGGACAAATTAGCTAGCAAGTGCAAGCTAACTAGCTAAATTGCCATAAATGTTTAATGCTTTCGACTTGTTCCCAAATTAATGTAATTGGTTCAGTTTGTTTTGATATTTTAACCTGCATGTCGTGATCGCCTTTGGTGTAGGGGGACAAAATAAATGTATGCACGATGGCGCACGCACACAGCTGGTTTGGGTTCCGTGTTACTAGCTAGCTTGTCATAGCTAGATTATTTGTAATCAATATGATATCTGTAGTACTGGTCTTGACTGCATCAAATCGAGAGAAGCTAGTTAGCTAAGCTAGCTAATATAGCTAGGTAGGCTAGTTGAGGCTGCATGAGCTTTCTCCGTGTCCTACAGTTAAATAACAACTCCATTCAGATTATTAAGTAGCAGCCACCTGTTGGCTGTTAGTCGTTGTAGCCTATCCTTCCCATTTAACTTTTAAATCCATGATTTTAATTCTAAATCTCCTAACTTTTTTGCCACACACAAGGAGGCTCTATGACAACAAGCTACACGTTCCATTCTGCATAGGCTATTGTTGAGCAGTGGCGACATACTGTTAACATTTTATCCACAACTGCCTTGTCTGTCGGTTGTAATCTACTGTGAAGCCAAAATGTTCCCAAACTGGAGATTTAAGTGATAATCATCCAATTCTGGTTTATCGATTCCACCACTCGCTGTCGTACAGAACTAGTGACCGACTGCGCCTCACAAAAAAATATAGATTGTTTGAAATGAGCCAGTTAAGATTTTAATCATAAACGTGCGCATAAACTCTAGCTAGTTGTTAACGGAATAGCCTACAATGTTTTTTTTCAGCTAAAATTTACTCAGGAGGCAATGGCATACAACGCAGCGTAGGCATCTCCTATAGGCCTAGTGTTTTTATTAGGGATGTTAAATGGTTAACTGACTTGCCTAGTAAAAAAACAAAAAAAACAAAAAAAACTTTATTTAAGTTCAATAATAGGCTATATATTTTGACTAACACAATAGGCTTGCCATTGTTGTATGTTTCTATTAAGCTCTTAATGAAAAATGTCCGGTCCGTGTATGTATGCAGCGAGAGCTTTCACCCTCTCCAAAATCTGTCCAAACCAAGCCCAATGTGTTTCTATATCGCCTGCCTTCCAGCCTTGGGACGACTACCATTGTTAGGGACGAGAAATAAACTTCTCGTCATTATATACAGATCTCTGATAGTATTTTCTGTTGGCCACGTAATTTTACAGTTTTCTTTTAATGTTATAGCATTTGTTAACTGGTTAATGAGGGTCAGTTAGTCAGCAGCAATTTTTTAAATAGTTTTTGTAAATATATTTATGTATTAATTCGGATTCACAGTACGGACCGAAACGAGGTTCCCATACCGAATGGTTTGGTATGAATAAGTGTACCGTTACACCCCTAAGCCGTCAGTCAAAACCCATACAGCACTGTGAAGGCAGAGCCTGACGCCACGTATAGCATTTTACTGTTCAGCCACTACGTCCCAATTTAGGTGATTATGAGTGCCCCAATCTGATCTGCCATGTTCAACCCGTACAAGGGCATGAATGGAAAGGGCTGAAACTCGATTTCCGAGTGGAAAAGTAATAGCTAAGTGTGAAAGCCAAATTTATTTGCAGAAAAAACAAGAGGAGAAAGCACAATAGCATATCACCCTGCTCCTGGTAATTGTATGATAGAAGCCAGATTTTTTAATTACAGTGTGCTGTATAACAGCTCATGATATTCTTATCTACACGAGACACCAGTCTAGACTGGAGCAGAATGAACACAGCTTTGCGGCCTAATGCGATGATGATAAAGTTGGACATTTCAGGGCGGATAGAGATAGCAATGAGCCAGTGGATTCCAGGAAAGGGAAGTCCAGTGCAATGCTATGTCAGAATGTTGCTTAAATCCACTGCCAATTTACACAGGGCAGGCCGAACAAGCAAAGCTTAGCCCTACTATTCTGGGGAGAGGAAGCTGTGTGTTTATATGTAGTCTGTGTGAATATGTTTCTCTGTTGTGAGGGAGAAAGAGAGAGAGAGACTGCTCGATCTGTGATTCACTGTGTCTAGCTATCAGGTAAAAAGCACTGCTTTACAGTTGTCTCTCCAGTACATTGGGCCAAAACGCCATGTTTCCTGCGACAGTACCATGTACTGTGCCAAAAAGTGAGATCAGATTAATATCCACACAATCCGATTTAGTGCCTCTGCAACATTGACACAATTAGCTGGTTTAGTCTTTCTGGAAGCAGGGGGTGGTGGTTGGCATGGGGTCAGGACTGTTCCAACTGTTGGCAAATTACCTGGATTACCGAGGCACAGTCGAATGCAGCTGCTCAACACAACCCCTCTGGACTGGAGGCAAGAGAAGGAGTAACATCCAGTGTACCCAACTCAAAAACAATGTCATGTGTTGGGACACACACACACAAGCTGCAATTACTTTAACTGGCAAAGCTCTGCCAGTGCCATGAGTAAAATATCAGACAAATATATCATGATGGCTATTTATTACCAAAATGCCACACACCCAGACTCTTTATCTTCAGCCATAACATAGGCAAAGCTGAACGTAATACTTTTCAAAAGGCCATGATGAATTTTTAATGGATGCCTATGAAAACGTTCACAGTATTGTCAGAGTTTATTGACCAATTGATACTTGTCATTGTAGAGCTTGTAAAAGCAGAAGTCGCCCCAGTTCTAACATCTCCACAAATAAAATGAGAGGTCAGACCAACGAGAGGTCAAACCAACGATTGACGAGAGATCAAACCAACGAGGTCAAACCAGGGACAACGGCAGGGAATAATGCCATCCTTGTATGCACAGCAGAGTTAGTATCTAGTAAATCCAAATGTCGACCTAAGGAAATGTTTTCTTTCCCCACCTCTGAGGCGTTGCCCGTTGTGTAAAAATGATTCAAATTACATATGTCACCAGGGCTTGGAGGCTAAAGCAATGAGGTCTCATGGATTCAGTTGCCTGGATCGCGCTCCATCTAGATTAGGCTACATAGTCAACATTCGCTAGAGTGGTATAAAACAGCACAACATTGTTTCTCAGAGACCACCCATTGTATCTGATAAATGGTTACAGTAAAACACCCAGGCCGTTAGCATTAGGCCTACATTCCCTTCTAAAGCAGAGGAAATGGTCATGTCTAACATTCCCCATTTACTACACCCATTAAGGCTTGTCTACAGTGTTGCAGTTTCAGATGGAAAGTTCTGGTGAGCGAGCAGGCAGACTGTAGCCTGAGGTGTGTAGCAGCCTGGCAGGCTCCCTCTCTCTGGCCCATTGACTGTGGTGTAGCTCAGATGTTGTCTTTGATAGGAGACCCCTGGCACCCAGACAGTCACACATCTCTGCTGCCACTTGCCAAATTGCCCAGGGTATTGCTGAGTAGCTCACAGGCTCGTTCATTATAGAAAGACACCATTACTGTATTTCTGTTCAGAATGTTATGGTCAACCATCATTACATTGACGCCTCTGGGTCTGATGGGTTCATAAAAACATGGTATAAAATATAATAGCATAGGATGGGAGCAGAAGACCTTCAGTGCAGTGACTTGATTCATACTGAATCTAGGCTAACATTCGGTTTGCTGACAGAGCGAAAGATCATGATGTTACAGTAGTATGTTCTTATTTTCTGCTTGGGCATAATTCAATTAAACCTGAAGTCACTGTATAACAGAGCAGGAAAACTCCCCGTCTCCAAGCAAGCCAAGACACACATCTTTTCTCTTCATTGCCTGGACTCTTCCTCTCCTCTTCCTCCCACAACCAACCACTGTCCTACTTCATATTGTACAGGAGTCAGCTGTAAGCCACACTCAAGCCTATTATAAAATCATCGCAGCTCACGTCAGCCACTGCAAACAGTGTTGAGCGGAGCTGTGTGCTGCTGTAAGTAGGGTCTCATTAAGGCCTTGCAAAACAGTGAGGAGTGTGGGCAGGGGGAGAAGATGGCCAGCGGATATGGAAGGAAGGTCTCTCTCAAGGAGCAGTGAAGGGGCATTCCTCCTCTGACTGCATTCCTCCAGACCACAACAGCAGCTCGGACACAATGAATCGGCTCAATGTGGAGTTTTTACTGTGTCCTCTGACACTCCACCTATCCTGTTGACACAACACAGCCCCACGGCCAACAGGTTATTCCATAACAGAGCCTGAGCGGGAGAAAAGTCCCTGTGTGTGACTGTGTTGTCAACAAACAAATGTCAGGAGTGAGCAGAGTCACCCCTGGGACACAGCTGATTAGAGGCATGACGCTGTGCCAAGAGAGCTTTCCAATAGGCCGACACCTCCCTTTGGATATTCATTAAAGCCAAAGCGACAGCTTTGAGAGGGCAAAGCCTGTGAGACCAACATTGTAGAAACACTGTATAAAAACTGTCTGCCGTACTGATATGATTAATTTGTCCTGCTTGAATGTACATGTATACAATGGACCAGATGATTCTAAATGCAATGAATTATACTTCAGAAAACAGTCGTCGTACTGGATTGGATTAGCCTAATAAGCCTGACTATTCGACCACCCATATCCATCCACATTGTAACCCTAATCCTCCTCGTGGGCTGGCCAGGAGTCAGGGGAACAACGAGGTTAGATAAGGTTATTGCTAAGCCCCCATTAAATGTGTTAGCTTGTGTTTCACAAGCCCTGAGATGTGATAGGTGTATGAGGCTAATTCCCAGCTTTAGGCTAACGGCCAGAGGAGCTTGGGATGCCCTTTTAAAGTACTCAAATATGTCTCTGATAAGAGGAACCAGACTTTTTTTTATTACTCCATTGGAGTCTAAAATGATAAGGATACACATGCCTGACATAAAATGTACCGACTGACATGTGATCATTTGTCCACTGTTGACATAATAATAATTATATTTTTATCATATTAAATAATTATAATAATCCTATTATTATATTAAATAATTGTCTATGATAGTATTTAGTTATTGATGTATTGATGTGAATAGCAATGTGTACATTGATGTGTATACAAGGCTCATCTGTAAAAGAGACCTTGGTCTCAGCAGGACTCCCTGTCAAAAGAAAGGTTATACAAATATTTCCTGGGAGCTGTGGTAAAGTTCAGAGAGAGATCCTTGAAAAACTGGTTGAGTGTGGCAGGCTGCAGTCAGGTAGTCCCTCTCTCTCTTTCCCTTCCCTTCCCTTTCGCCTGCTGCAGTTGTTTAAAAATGTATGGGCTAAAACAGGATTCCCAGCCGCTGCATCCTCCAGCCGGGGAGGGAGGAAGGGCAGCCACCCTGGGGATCTAGCCTCTGTAGCCTGGCCCGCAGGAGCTAATTATGAAGCTGGGCCACCTGCTCCTCTGTGAAATGGAGCCCTGTGATGTTGGCTTTGAGGTGGGTGCTAATGATTACACACAGGAACAGTCATTAACCCTATCAGTCCCAAGACCCCACCAAAAATCGTCTTTTCATTTGTTCAGCCCTTATATTTAACCTCACAACGAAGTGTTTTACCATTTACTTTTCAGGACAACCAGAGCTACAAGTAGAACACAAAACTACTTGACAAACAGTTCATGAGTTTTATTGACAAATGTCAATAACAAAAAATGTCAGCCAAAGCAACAACAACAAAATAAATATGAATTTATATGAACGCTGGAAGTACAGAAATTGTTTGCATCACTAGTCGGTGACAACGGTGTGGAGTTTGGAGTTTGACAGGAACAATGTGAGAGTATAACAGTATTATAGACACTATGTCCTGGGATTTCCTATGATCTATGTATTAGAACGCCGTTATCTTCTAACAACTCTTGTCTAGCATGTGAGCATCATAGAACAAAACATGTTACGTGCTTGTTTGTAAGTCTCCGCTCTTCATTGATAACTATTCATAGTTTGTAGCTGAAACAATTCGGACTCAGACGTTTTTTGTAAAAAGACAAGGCCCCTTAGGGAATCCACCCTCATCTCACAAACACTGCTCTAGCTAAGCCCCCGTTAAATCACAGACTATTGTTTGGTCTGTAGCTCAAACACACAATGTTTAAAAAAGTCCAAAACGCACTAATTGGGTTAACCCTTCAGAGGAAGGGAGACTTTACCTCTGTGCTGTGATCTGAGGTTGTGTCTCTGAACTTATATATGTCTGCTACTCTCACCAGCCTAGTGGCTGATGCCTGGACACGGACTTGAGCCTCCCTGTTCCCCGCAGCAACATCTTCCAAGCAATACCCCAACCCCCTTTATAGTAGCTCAGCTCCAGCAAACACACTCTCAGATAAGATGACCATAGATTATAGGAAACCAAACGCTATGTTCAATAACATTGAACAATTGAGGCACAAGCATAACCTTAAAATGCCTGCATTGGGCTTATCTGGTCATTATTTATTCATGATAAAAACAGGACATGTCAACAGTTTAGGAAACCATTACAGTGTACTTTAGACTCTATATAAATGTAATGGGTAACGAACGGTACATTTGGGACCTCCTGGCTTTCACAACGCAACGGCACCCCGCCCCCCATTAGAGTAGCTCTCTGTGGTCTCTGTTCAGTCTCTGTGTAATTACACAGATTGAGCCCCAGTGTGTTCTCCAGCTTGTGTGCTAATAGCCAATTGACTGGAAAACCTCTGTAATGCAGAACACAAATCAATGTCTGAGTGGCTTACCACTGTACTGCACCACTGGGTGGGATGTGTCACTTTGATCCCGACAGAGACAGGGATTTCCCCCAGATAAACTTTACTGTAGCTACCACTCCCAGAAGCCACCATGAGAGGTCCTGCAGTGTTTGTGCTTTTCTTTGTTGCCACTTCTAGATGGTTTCTCCGGGTATTATTATTATTATTATTATTATTATTATTGAGTAGCCCCACCACACACACTTCAAACAGCAGGACCTAGACAAGATTAGCTGTCAGTTTTTACTTTGATACTGATACCAGGTTTAGTATTACGATACTCGATACCACCATGATTCTCAATTCCAAAACGATACCAAAGCAACAAAAAAAAGGCGTATTAGCCAAAGTCAGAGAATGGCACTTGACCCAGACAGATCTTTTGAGTTCCATATTATTACATTTATGTCCATTTTTCAGATGGCCATGTATAAATTAATGAATCTAATCATACTATAAATTTGACTTTGTTGATAAAATAATGGTAATCATTTATTTTTGCTTTGTTGGGGGGGGGGGGGGGGTTATTGGTACAGGTAGCAATCTCTTCTTTCATAAGTGTGCACTGTCTCTTTAAGACCTAATGACATCAAACACACACAGTGAGCACGGTTACATGCACACGATAATGCAATTGTGGATCGTCAGGTTAATATAATAGTTTGATTTAAAACGTTCACATGCTGTGCAAGAAGAGCGATTTCCCTAATAACCCTGTTTAAATGGACACATCTGAAATCAGGCTACTTGATGCAGAAAATCGACAATCACAATAAATGTTCTACCACAGCGACCATGTTATTTTTGGGTGCATATTTGATTTGGAGTTCGGACATAAAGTTTGCATGTGAAAACTACTTCTAAAACGCATACGTTCAGGTGTTCCGGACTCACTTCACTTGCGCTAAAGAGGGAGGCTGGCTCGGCTGGTGCTAGCACATACACAGATCGAATACACTGTTGGTACGCTGATGAAGGTGTTTACTTGTCCTAATAATAATATGAAACATTTCGCAGAAAAGCAAGTGTTTTAAATCGGCATATGTTACTTCAATTTTGACCTAACGCCGATTAAGATAAGCAGAGTAAGGTGTTCACGAGGGCTGTTGTCAAATTCCACGTGACTCACCGTGATCTCCTCTTATGCACTCTGGACATGGGTTGGAAGTGACTGTCAGGTCGCTAATGGCCTGGTACTCAGTTCTCCATTGTCTGGTATTGATGGACAGACCGGTTTGGGTTTTTACTTCACCTTCTATAACAGTATTTGAATGTTTGGTTTGTTAAATGTGATATGCTGTGTGTAACGTCCATTTTTATAGTTTACCTCGCTACTTGAGTCATCTTTCGCTGCTCTCTCTCCATGCTGCTTTCTACACAGACCTAGCTCCGCACCCTGTCACTCAAGGAGCGCATTTGTTGTTGCATGGTCAATGCAGCACATGCAACAATGTTGATGACAACAATGCCGTTTTCACTTTGCTTCTGTAAGAACCTGCTTCCTCTGGGTAGTCTCAGAGCCACTCCACTGCTGTCTTTCCAGGCAGCCCGGCCGCTGCATCTCCCAGCCGTGGAGGGAGGTAGGGCAGCCACCCTGGGGATCCAGCATCTGTAGCCTGATTTCTAAGATATTCTAAAAGGTGTGTATCATTCACTAAAGTTGCCAAATAACTCAAAATCTAGCTAGCCACTTCATATGCACACTCGCTCCGGAATGGGAAAAGTTAAATTATATTCTTCTTACTATAAAGTCATAATGTAAAATAATGGCATGGGACTTATCTTGTCTGCTAAATTAACTAGCCAAATAGCACACAGTAGACCAACTCATATTATGTTATACTGGAATACATTTTCTTCATATCATAATGTTTCTTTCTAGACCTGCCTAAAATAAATCATTGGTTTATTGGTTTATTGTGATGGTGTATATTAAATTGATTTAATAGACTTTTAAATGTAGATATTCCAAAAGGTGCGCATCAGTGGCTTGTATGCGTCGAGGCCTGGAGATGGTAAATGTGTTTGTCAATTACCATGAGACCGGCAGTCATTAGCATGACAATAACGAGCGGACAAATTGTCATGACCACCACAGCCCTATAGGGTAGTGAATTGATGTTAGCTTCAGCTGTAAGCTAGCAAGGAAAGTTAGCCTACAAAGCTGAAAGCTACCGGTATCTTCTTTCATTGTAAAGTGTTCTAGCCTCTAATGGACATTGTTTTGTGAACAGTAATTAACAGTTGCAACTTTTCCACATAACGTGTTCCATTATTCAAATGTGTGAGTGGGGGAGCTAACATGATGCAGCCCAGACTGAGTGAGTGCAGAGGTTCCTTAGTACAGGCTAGAGCTAGCATTGAGTAAGTGTAATTGAGTAAGTAAGCACGGTGCGTTCGCGCTATAAGGGGACATCGGCTGCGTTGATAGACTTGATGCTCTCTAATATCAGTAGACAACGCGAGTCACATTTGCCAGAAGTACCGAAAGTAACAACAATTATAGTACCAAACCGTTTTTTTATGTTCTAGTACCGAAAAAGTACAGAAGTTTCGGTACTGGGCAACAAGTCTGCTGAGTGTGCACGTCAAAAGCTATCAGACTTCTGAGGCTCTTTCACTTGAAAGCATTTGAGTGAGAAAAGAGTCAAGTGTTTGGGGAAATGTAGGACATGTTATGTAAAGTGCTCTATTAATATTGTCAAAGGATGTACACGGTGAACGTGCTTGCGTAGGAATTCTTACAAATATGACATTTCTTACCAACATCTATTACTAGGATAAAACAATATGCTTATTGCTCACCCAGTTCTGGAGACCTCTCCTTATTCTTGTAGAGAGGCAGCTATGCTGGTAGATGTTTCCAGGTGCTTACGAACGCAGTAGGAATTAGTGAGTAAGGCACTGTGGTTATACTGTTCCAGCTATCGGACGTGGGGTCATAACAGTCTAGCGTCTTGCAGCGCTGCGTCCCAAAGTAGCCCCCCACCACATACAGTTTGTTTCCAGAGGCCACAGCATGGCAGCTCATTCTTTTGGAAGTCATGTCCCCAACACGAGACCACTGGTTGGTCTCACAGTCAAAGCGGTAGGCAGAGGCGGCGGTGAACTCAGTGTCTCCACCCATGATGAAGATCTGACTGCCTAGAACAGCGGCGGCCGTGTATCTCCACGGCTGCGGACACTCTGCTGCGATGGCCCAACGGTTCCCTAGAGGGTCATAGCACTGCACCTTGGAGGCCTTGTCTCTGTGGATGGTGGTGCCGCCAAAGACAAACAGCTTCAGCTTGGCGCTGACCACGGCTGCATTGCTAACACCGTCTCTAAGCGGTGCCATCATGGTCCATTTGTTGGTAAGCGGGTCATACCGCTCTACCTGTTTGAGGGAGACTGAGGGGGAGGCAGGGAAGACGCCTGCTATGGCAGTGTGGCCGCCCACCACATACAGGCAGTTCTCCAGTTCAGCAGAGCCATGGCCGAAACGTGCTATCAACATGGGTGCTCCTTTAGACCACTCCTCGTGGACCGTGTCATAGATCCAAACATCCTTAGACACCCCGTTCTCAGAACCCCTCCCCCCAGTCACATACACCTTACAGCCGATGGCACAGGCACTGAACTCCTTCCTGGGGCTGGGCAGGTCTGACTTGGGGATGATCTCCTTGGCTTTGTGGTCCACCTGGTAGATCTTATCACACATGAAGGTCTGTCCTCCCAGGATGAGCAGCGTGTGGCCTGCCTTGCGGGGTCGTGCACAGGGGCTGGTGACCACCCCATCGTTCTGCAGAATTTTCTTCTTGCACTGCATGGCCTCCTCCACAATCTGCCGGCTCCTCTTGTCTGACATCACCAGCTCCTCGCAGGCCACCGCCTCGATCAAACACTCAGAGGGCAGCAGGGCCAGGCGGATGCCCCGCAGCAGCTCAGGGAGGTAGTCTCTGCGGCCATCCAGGTCGTATCGCACCCAGCGCATTACAGCGTTGAACACGATCTGCTCATCCTCGATCTCCAGCTCGTCACTGAGGATCAGGTCCAGCAGCTTGTCCTTGTTGAGGCCGTAGAAGTCCTCCGTGTCCCGCACCGCCTCAAAGTGCACCAGGCACATCCTCCAGGAGAGTTCATACAGCCGTTTGCACTGGTGTGCGTCGGACAGCAGCATCATGCCGAGGCAGTTGGACGAGTGGAGGTTCTTCTCCAGGAACTCTGCGGCAGCGTCTCGGATGTCGTGGAACTGCAGCATGTCTCCCGCCTCGAGTAACGACTCTGCGTTCTCCTCATTGATGATGACGCGGGATGAGTAGGCAAAGTCAAGCAGCAGCTCCAGCACCTCTGGATGCACACTGTCTCTGAAGTTCACCTCGTTGTCCAGGCTCTCCCTCAAGCCTCCGCTGAACATGGCCTCAAAGTAGCGGCTGCATGCAGCCAGTACGGCCCGATGGCAGGGGAATGAGCGTTCCCCCGCCCACAGTGTCACATCAGTGAACATGCATTGCTTTCGGAGGGTGTTGAGGTGGGTGAGCACACTGTCTGGATGCGAGGGCTTATGGAACAGAGAGATGTTCATGGAGCCCGTGCTGGTCCGGGACTTTCGGTTCTCGTGGACGCTGACTGACATGGTTTCAGAGATCTCCAGACCCAGGGAGTCGCTCGTCTCAATTTCTCCAACTAAAGAAAAAACAAAAACAGAAAAATAAATGAGATATGGAACTAACTGCTTGATGTTTTCCCCCAGATATATACTACCATTGAAAATGTTGTGGTCACTTTGAAATTTCCTTATTTTTTAAAGAAAAGCATTTTTTTTGTCCATTAAAATAACATCAAATTGATCAGAAATACAGTGTAGATACATTGTTAATGTTGTAAATAACTGTTGTAGCTGGAAACGGCAGATTTTTTTATGGAATATCTACATAGGCGTACAGAGGTCCATTATCAGCAACCATAACTCCTGTGTTCCAATGGCACGTTGTGTTAGCTAATCCAAGTTCATCATTTAAAAGGCTAATTGATCATTAGAAAACCCTTTTGCAATTACGTTAGAACAGCTGAAAACTGCTGTGCTCATTAAAGAAGCAATACAACTGGCCTTCTTTAGACTAGTTGAGTATCTGGAGCATCAGCATTTGTGGGTTCGATAAAATGGCTAGAAACAAATAACTTTCTTTTGGAACTTGTCAGTCTATTCTTGTTCTGAGAAATGAAGGCGATTCCATGCAAGAAATTGCCAAGAAACGCAAGATCTCGTACAACTCTGTGTACTACTTCCCTCACAGAACAGCACAAACTGGCCCTAACCAGAATAGAAAGAGGAGTGGGAGGCCCCGGTGCACAACTGAGCAAGAGGACAAGTACATCAGTGTCAAGTTTGAGAAACAGACGCCTCAAGTCCTCAACTGGCAGCTTCATTAAATAGTACCCGCAAAACACCAGTCTCAAGGTCAACAGTGAAGAGGCGACTCCGGGATGCTGGCCTTCTAGGCAGAGTTCCTCTGTCCAGTGTCGGTGTTTTTCTGCCCATCTTAATATTTTCTGTTTTTTTCTTTGCAACTGTGCCAGCATCCCGGAGTCGCCTCTTCACTGTTGATGTTGAGACTGGTATTTTGAGGGTATTATTTAATGAAGCTGCCAGTTGAGGACTTGTGAGGTGCCTGTTTCTCAAACTAGACACTAATGTACTTGTCCTCTTGCGTAGTTGTGTACCGTTTCCAACTACAATAGTCATTTACAACATTAACGATGTCTACACTGTATTTCTGATCAATTTGATGTTATTTTAAAAAGGACATTTTTTTTTATTCGAAAACAAGGACATTTCTAAGTGACCGCAAACTTTTGAATGGTATTGTATATATTTATTTCATAGCCAAAGTGGATGTCAATAGGGAATTATTGTTAATCAAAAGAAACAACTTTCAGCAGCCTTTTTACATCCGTTCATTCCTTCACAATTAAAAATGGGGACTTAAAATAACAAGCTGATAAAAAGCCTAAATTATAACTTGATACAGAATAATTTATATAAGTGAACCAAATGGGAAAACCCATTCTACAACTCCAATTATTTAGTAGGGCTGGGAATGGCCAGGGACTTCACGATACTATCACGATACTTAGCTGCCTATACGATAAGTATTGCGATGCTCACGATTCTATATTTATTGGGATTTGATAATGCAATTTTATTGCGATTTGATGACCCAAATATATTGCTCACTATATGTCTGCTGCAGAGACAAGAGAGAGCATGAGAAAGTTTGTTTGATCAGTCATGGAAATAGGTACTGTTGGCTCACCATTTAAAAAGATTGAGAACAAGCTAAAGCTACCTACCACCAAAAATATACTTTTTTACAAAAAAGTTGATATATATCATCCCAAACATAATTTTGCGATATTTAACTAATCGATCCCGCCCCCCCCCCATCACTTGTTTAGCAACATGCTCTAATCTAGAGTTCATGCTGCTTTTTGAAGGCAGTTCTTATAATCAGAATTGTATTACAACACCGCTCTTAGTCTATTTGTAGCAAACATATCCTAAAGAGCAGATAGGGCTCATTAATCAAACACGTCAACTAATAATATGCAAGTAGGCACTTGCAAAACCCGTTCTAAATCCATCCAATTACTGTGTTTTCAAATCTTATAAAATCAAAGTCAACACTATTTATCTCATTTCAATGAACAGTGCTTAGTAGGATCAACTTCAAGATGAGATGTATTGCTGATGTCTGCAAAATTATGCCTCAGGTCAGCAGTCTCAGCATTTTTTGATAAACAGAGCTGATATACTGCAGAAAAGGCTGGCCGGGGCCCACATAGTGATGCTGGCAGAAACTAGTGTTGCACGGTATACTGGTACCACGGTAATATCACGGTACCAAAACGTCATGATACCAACATTTTAGAATACAGGTAGTACAGTTTCATATCATACTACCGACTTCCGCCCTACCGATCTAAAGAACCTGCTGGCTATGTTAAGTCAGTTTTGTTTATAAATTCTGTTGAATTGAAGCAACAGTCACTAGTCTCTGGTATACTCATGTCCAATGTTCACTTTCATGCGCATATCACGTGTGGCAGCCAACTGCATCCTCTACCAGCCCTCACTCACCTGCTTCTCTCAGTCTGCTCTTCACGCATGTCTATTCCTGTCAGTTAAAAAAAAAAAAAAACATTTAACAGTGAAGGCGAGCAGGGATGCAGACCAAGACCCAGATGAGTTCTGTTAGATTTGTACATTTGTTACATTGCTCGCTTTGCACGCTGCTCCAATGTTGATACATTGTATAATTTCAATAATTTCATTGACTGTTATAACCAAGAGCACAGACCAGTCTGAGTAGACTTTGTAAATTCACTGTCATGTAGCCTCAGTGTCAGAGAGAGAAAATGCAGCACTGCGTCGCGACAGGCATGCTTGCAGCGTCACAGCAAAGAAAACGTCGTCTCTAGACTAAATTTTTTAAAAAAAATGGAAAAAAGACCCATATTACCAGAGGTGCTTTTTTTTGTTGCGCATTTTATATCATTTCACAAACCATGGGTGTTTCTCAAAATGCATACTACTGTCCTCCGAGCACTCAAATTGAAGCACAGGAAGGCCAGAGTATGAGTCCAAATCAAAGTATGCAAAACGGAGCACGGCGGGCACTTCCACTGCGTACTACGTTTGTACATATTTTGAAGCATGCATCGATGCATTTTCAACGGAAAGTATGCAAAGAAATATGACGCATCCATGTAAAAAAGGATGCACATTTTCAAGAAATCAATGGCAGACATTATTTGAGCTGAAGCAAGAGAAAATAAACTCCAACTTCAGACTAAAATGTTGCCTATTCACATCTCATGTTGCCTGTCTACAATATTTGATCTTGATGCATTCATCAATTTTTTAAAATTTTACCTTTATTTAACCAGGTAGGCCAGTTGAGAACAAGTTCTCATTTACAACTGCGACCTGGCTAAGATAAAGCACAGCGACACAAACAACAGAGTTACACATGGAATAAACAAACATAGTCAATAATACAATAGAAAAAGGGTGGCATGCCCATTGTAAGTCAATAGAGCTAACTACTACTGTTAGCTAGCTAGATAGCCACAAAGAATTGTTAGCTAGCTACCCATGAAGAATTTACATCTACTCTACCTTGCATTACATTAGTTTTAGGTCATTTTTGCCTGTTTATCGAGCTAGATTACAATGATTCACATATCTAGCTGATAATTATGAAGTAAAATGTTTGCTTTGTGTATATTTTGTTTCATCTCTATTGTTGCTATTGTCCTGGCTGGAGATGTAGCGTAAGGTCATACAGTAGGGGGAGTGCGAGTGCTTCTCAAATGTAATGTTTTATGCATTGTCCACACTCAAGAGAACGTCCTCAGAGAATGCACTTGGAGCATGAGAGTGGGGATCACGGTATTACAGTGCATTCGGAAAGAAGAAGAATTCAGACCCCTTTACTTTTCCCACTTTGTTACGTTACAGCCTTACTCTAAAATGGATTTTAAAAATCCTCAATCTACACACAATACGCCATAATGACAAAGCGAAAACAGGTTTAGAAATGTTTGCTAATTTATTACAAATAAAAAACAGAAATACCTTATTCACGTAAGTACTCAGACCCTTTGCTAGGAGACTCAAAATTGCATTCTGTTTCCATTGATCATCCTTGAGATGTTTCTACAACTTAATTGGAGTCCACCTGTGGTCAATTCAATTGATTGGACATGATTTGGAAAGACACACACCTGTCTATATAAGGTCCCACAGTTGACAGTGCATGTCAGAGCAAAGACCAAGCCATGAGGTAGAAGGAATTGTCCATAGATCTCCGATACATGATTGTGTCGAAGGAACAGATCTGGGGAAGGGTACCAAAAAAATGTTTGCTGCATTGAAAATCCAAGAACATTAGTCTTAAATCCTTAAATGGAAGTCTCCATCATTCTCTTGGAATCACCAAGACTATTCATAGAGCTGGCCGCCCAGCCAAACTGAGCAATCGGGGGAGTAGGGCCTTAGTCAGAGAGGTTACCAAGAACCCGATGGTTTCTCTGACAGAGCTCCTCTTTGAGATGGGAGAACCTTCCAGAAGGACAACTCTCTGCAGCACTCCACCAATCAGGCCTGTATGGAGTGGCCAGACGAAAGCCACTCACTCCTCAGTAAAAGGCACGACAGCACGCTTGGAGTTTGCCAAAAGGCACCTAAACGGACTCTCAGACCATGAGAAACAAGATTCTCTGGTCTGATGAAACCAAGATTGAACTATTTGGCATGAATGCCAAGCTTCAATGTCTGGAGGAAACCTGGCACCATCTCTACGGTGAAGTATGGTGGTGGAAGCATCATGATGTGGGGATATTTTTCAGAGGCAGGGACTGGGAGACTAGTCAAGATCGAGGGAAAGATGAACGGCGCAAAGTACAGAGCGACCCTTGATAAAAGCCTGCTCCAGAGTGCTCAGGACCTCAGAATGGGGCGAAGGTTCACCTTCCAACAGGACAACGACGCTAAGCACACAGCCAAGACAATGCAGAAGTGACTTCAGGACAAGTCTCTAAATGTCCTTCAAATCGAACATCTCTGGAGAGACCTGAAAATAGGTGTGCAGCGATGCTCTCCATCCAACCTGACAGAGCTTGAGAGGATCTGCAGAGAAGACAGGGAAAAACTCAAAATACAGGTGTGCCAAGCTTGTAGCGTCATACCCAAGAAGACTCGAGGCTGTAATCGCTGCCAAAGGTGCGTCAACAAAGTACTGAGTCGGAACATTTACGTAAATGTGATGTCATTTTTTTTTTTTAATATACATTGACTAAAATTTAAACAACTTTTGCTTTGTCATTTATGAGGTATTGTGTGTAGAATGATGAGGGAAAAACATTAATCAATTTTAGAATAACAAAATGTGGAAAAAGTGAAGGGGTCTGAATACTTTCCGAATGCACACAGATACAACCCATGTTGTGGGCCGTTTTAAAATAATCCAGGGTTGCTAATTGGTTTGATAACAAACAACTTTGTTCAGTCACATTACCTAGCTAACAACTTGACAGTAGGTTAAGGCAAATTTGATTGGCACAGGACTAAAGGGTCTGCTACTCATGAGATGTGCTTCAAAAAGGTAGGATTCATATAGGCCTAATGTAAGCTTAAAATTAGTGATGCACGATATATCGGTGAACATATCGGAATTGGCCGAAATTAGCTAAAAATGCCAACATCGGTATCGGCCCGATGTCTAGTTTAACGCCTATGTTAAAAACCGATGTCAAAGCTGACGTGCATACCTATATAAACGTAGGGACATGACGCAAAATTTTGCGCAACACAGCATTCCTAACCTAGCCCACAATGTTGACTGCTCGATCCACACAGCAGACAAGTCCAGCAGTCATTTGAAAGAGTAACATTTCAGCGAGGCAACTCAAAAGCGAAATACATTAAAGCCAAGTTAATGGGATTCATTGCCCTTGACAATCAACCGTTCTCTGTCGTGGGTGATGTTGGCTTTAGCCGACTGGTCAAGCACCAGTACACACTCTACCAAGTGCGCTATTTTTCAGATGTTGCTCTACTGGAGTTACACAGTAATAGTGTCACTGCTATTAGCTTCACGATATACATATTATGGAACGCCATTTGGGTCTTTGCATGTAAAAAAAAAAAATACAGTAGCACTGTCAAAGCTGTACAAAAGAAAAGTTTGCAAACAAGCATACACCGGGCCACGAGCGATGTGTTACAATACAGAGTTGATAATAAAGCATAATTTGTTCAACCGCAACTTCCGGGGTAGCTAGCTTTAGCTTGGTACCTAGCTATCACCAATACAACCAGCCTGAAAACAATGACCAGAATCCTTGAGTAAGTATTAGCAAACAATGACCAGAATCCTTGAGTAAGTATTAGCAATTACTGGAATCCTTGAGTAAGTATTAGCTAGGTTGCCACTTGTTGTTCAGTTCATGAAAATAAATAGCTAGCGAGCTATTTAACCCTGTTGCCCAAAGCTAACGTTATAAGCAGCCAGCTAGCTTCATCTGGCTAGCGATGCTCGACCAGACCAGGTTGTGTTGTGAAGCTAGCCACAATAAGGATTAGGCACAACAGTGGAATTTGCAGTTTGCCTTCAAAATAAGTGTGTCATTGACATTGACGCAAATTAATACAAATAGTAGAATTATGCCATACTTTATTTTGAAAGCTAACCGCAAAGTCCACTATTGTGCCTAATCCTTAGGTTGATTATGTCTGGATTCGAACCAGGGACTGTAGTGACGCCTCTTGCACCGAGATGCAGTGCCTTAGACCGCTGTGTCCATGTGTGTGTGTTAACTATTTAACTGTACTAGAATGCTTAAAAGGCCGCCCAAAAACTTTGAGGCAAAGAATATATCTGATATCGGTATCGGACAAAAATGTAAAATCGGTGCATCAACTAGTTAAAATCTATTTATTTCTGGTGCCCTTTAATTCTGTTTGGTGCCTAAAGTTTTAAAAGTTGGGAGCAGTGTGTTTGTGAGAGAGGGAGACAGAGTGTGTGAGGAAGGGAGGGAGAGTGTTAACTAAAGAGTGAAACAGGTTTCGTGCAGTGTTTTCCCCTTAACGACACAATGATATGCAGATCATTTTGCATGTATATCATAGGAGGGTGGTGGCACCTTAACTGGGGAGGATGGACTTGTGGTAATGGCTGGAGCGGAATTCAATGTGCTGTATTGAGTAGAAGTGTGAATTCAATGACAGGTTTTTGGAGAACGTTTAGAAAACGTGAACAAGCTTCCGGGGGACGGGGCGAACTGAATGCTAGGCCACTGAATTTTTCCACTGTGGTATCTCGATACTACTCAGTATTGTGATACTTGTCCTGGTAATGTATCGTTTGTAAAATGTTGGTATTGTGACAAGCCTAGCAGAAACTGATACTCAGCTATTCTGTGAATCAATCCACTTGATGAATCTCCTTCATAAAGCACAGCCTTGTTAAGACTTTGTGTGTGGGGGGGGGGGGGGGGGGTAGATAATGTAGTAGATACATTATCTAGCAAATTTAATGTCTCATCTATGGCCTCCAAGCATATTAAACTATATTTAGCTAACTCCTTGGCACTAGCTTCAGAGCATATCAGCAAACCTAGAGTTTTGAGACAGTTGATTAATGGTCAACAGTTAGCATCCCTTTTAAAACTGTGGTTCTCTCCCTTGCCCCCAACGTCCACCATGCAGTAGAACATTCATTCATACAAACCGGAGCTTTCAAACCATTATTATACCACAGAGCATTCAATTATTGAGGTCATTCTAATACGAGACAAGCAGATATTGCATTCAATATTCATTAGAATGGGTTGCTTTTCCTCCTGTAGCCTAACAGAGGGGAAATCTTGTGGGGTGCACACTGTTTTTCACTCTGTTAGTACTTCTACCTCATTGCAACGCTCAAATCCCCACAGGATCAAGTGTTATTTTAACTAAAGGCCCTGGAAACAAACATCAGACAACAAAGAGTATATAAAAGCCCCGTTTCAGCAACTGAATTTCATAGCAGCAGCGCAGTGTGTGTGTGTTACTGCTGGACAATTAATTGAATTCAGATAGAATGTGCAATATCCATATTGCAAGAGGCTGAGATTTTCTTCTTTAATACAACAAAAACTAGACTAAGGTACATCCACATAGAATGCTAACCAATCACAAGCAGGCACTTTCACTATCTGCATGGCATGCTGGTCAATCAGAATCGTCACTGCTTAGAGCATGCAGTTAGATGCTGGTGGAGAGATAAAGGGCTTCACACAGCATTGCCAACCCCTCCAGTGACTTATTGGTAAAAATGTAGCTACTTTTTTTTGCTACCCCAGCGACTTTTGGTTGATTTAGCGACTTCCATGGTTGTGTGTGTGCCTGCTCGGCTGAGCCTGGCTGTGCTGTTCTCTGCATTCTGCTCCCGGTCCACAGCTCCGCCTCCTTGCTTTGGACAATTTCTCATCGCATGAGAGACTGAAAGCTAGCATAAGTATAAAAATATATATTTGTTAATGCGCAAATTAACGTTATGACGTTCCTATGTCATGAAAGGGCTTCTAGCGACAAATGGAGCAACCAACAGCTACTTTACTTAAATGGTTGGCAACACTGGCTTCAGACTGAAACATGAGTGCTGCTAGTGCTAATGAGAACGTCGATTTGGTGACAAAGGGCGCAATTCCGGTGCTATGGCAGTATTTGGCTACAGGTAAAGAATAACTATCTTCAAAGTAATGACTCGGGATGTCGGGTATGATATGAAAGCTTCTTTTAGTAATAATACTTGTTCTCGTTACATTTAACAACTTTAGATTCTTTAGATTCTTTAGATTCTCCTGTCGCAAGGCATTCTGGAACTTGCAGTCAAACGTGTAATTCAATACTAACCAATACAATTACATATGTAAATAACTGTAAAGAAATATCTTTAGATCCAGCTCAATGAATTAACTTAAACATTAACTCTGTAACACATTAAAGTTACAACAGGCAGACCAATATGCAAAAAGTGCCTCAGTCATCGCAACAAGACACATTTATTGATTAATTTGATGAACCATCCACTACTTTACAACAATTGCATGGTGAAAATAAATAAAGCACCCAAAAGCATCAAAGACCGTCAGCCATAGCAGCCACCTATGTTAAGCAGGCATTGATTACCAATGCGTTTAAGTGCAAAAAACATCCCATAGACACAGATTGATTTCTATCAGGCTAAGACAACTTCAAGAAGATGATAAACAAGCTGTACTGTCCCAACACTGTATAACAAAATGAAGGGATTAGCTAAAACCGAACTCACACATGATTATTACGCGACTACAACAGACCTTTGGTCTAGTAGAACAACCGAGCCCTACATTCGTTTGAAAGTACACTTTATTGTTGAGAAGTTTCAACTGAAAGATCGATGCTTGCAACATCAACATCACTTCCCCTGGGATCAAAACGTGAGAAAACATTGCTCTGGGGTTGAGAGAAGCTTTAGCCGCCTGGAGCCTGAATGGCGCAAACGTGGAAAAGCTTCCTATTCCATCTGCAGCCTAAGGCTGCCTGAATAAATAATTAACTTAGGTTATTTAAGAACTCAAAAGGTGAGAAAGGAAATATGAACTCATGCTATGAATTAATTAAGTGTACCCATTAAGGCCACTTCCATCTTTGGATTCAAATAAAAAATATTTATGCTGTTTAACGTTTCAACTAATTCATCTGGTTATTATATCCATAACAGTTTTTATTCTAAGCCAATCAGATTTTTTATTATTAAGTTACACAACTGTCTAAGTTCCCACTAGTGACCAATTTCAAAGCTGCAAAAATAATTTCAGCCAGAAACTCAGATAAACACATTTTCCAGATATTTTTTGGACCTTCTCAGATAAGTAAAAATACTTTATTGTACTGATATATGGACATGCAAGCATATTTCATGGGCATTAATGACTATTTCTTGCAAATTAAAAAGGTGTTTTTCACACTAGCAGTTGTGCCTGCATGTCACAGTTAGGGCTGTGGCAGTCATGAAATTGTCAGCCGGTGATTGTCAAGCAAATAACTGCCTGTCTCATGGTAATTGACCGTTAATTAACAAACACGTTTAGCATCTCCTGGCTTCCACACACAGCCTACAAGCCACTGATGCAGACCTTTGGAACATCTACATTTTAAAAAGTCTAATAAATTCATGTAATATAGCCTACACCATCACAATGAATCCATGATTTCTTTTAGTCAGGTCTAAAGAAACATGATATGAAGAAAAGGAAAAGAAAAAGGAACAGAAAAGCATACTCTGCGTTGTCCTTATGTTAGGTCCTGATCTGGCTATGCCATATGGCTGTGGGCTACACTAGCTCATTTTGCAGACAAGATTTTCTTAGAATTCCGTGGCATTATTTTATAGTACGAGGAATACAATTGAACATAGTTGAAAAAATAGAAATTATATTTTCTCCAAACGATTTGGGGCAGTGTGCACATGCAGCAATTCTTTGTTGAGCGGTTAAGAAACAGCTACTCCTTAATGCTAAACTTGTCCTGAGTTATTTATCTAAAATTAGTTGTGATACAAATGTTGAGCTATATGTTTTGATTTTTAATACATTCTAAGGCTGCATGATGCGACTAATGATTACAAAGTCACATGAAAGGCATGAGCTCTGCTTTGTTTTTTTTGCACAGGCTGTACACACTTCAGTCTCTCACTCACAATTTGTCAAGCACTTGATAATGCCTCGAATTTCCCGGCTGCATCTCCTTTGTGAGGCCATAACCCACCTAAATAAAAAAGCACCTCTCACTCACATGGCTCTCAGTCACGTGATCAGGTCTAACAGGCTACAAGACACACATCCGGGACGAAACTACACGTATTCTTATCCATTTCCGAGGCGCATATTGAAGATATTGGAAGAACTGTCCACATTTACTTTATCAGCCAACAAGCTGAGTAGGCCTAACGAAATGCAAAAGCACTAGCCTATGTCAATCTACTATCCCCCATAGTACAAAAGTCAACCTATTCTATTCCGTGCAATAAATAAATATTCCAAACATAGTCTGGGACAGTTGTGGGATGCGATAGATGTCAAATTAATACAATCACTAGCATCAAAAAACCTGCTTTAAGCAATGCGCCTGATGCAACAGAGAACATTTAGCTTAAAATGTTGATAAACTATTAGACTATTTCTTCACATTATAAGCGCAGCAATGCGCACACGGCAGAAGGCTATAAGTGTGAATGTTCCATTAGCAGGAAAACACCCTTCTCAAAAGTGACCACAATTGGGATTTTGCTAGTACTGCTTTTATTATAAAAGGTGCATTTTTATTATGAAAATGATCTTCCCCAAACTTGAAACTGACTTGCTGTGAATGTATTAGAGGTCGACCGATTATGATTTTTCAACGCCGATACCGATTATTGGAGGACCAAAAAAAGCCTTTTTTTTTTTTGTTGCGTTTGTAATAATGACAATTACAACAATACTGAATGAACACTTATTTTAACTTAATATAATACATAAATAAAATCAATTTAGCCTCAAATAATGAAACATGTTCAATTTGGTTTAAATAATGCAAAAACAAGTGTTGGAGAAGAAAGTAAAAGTGCAATATGTACCATGTAAGAAAGCTAACGTTTAAGTTCCTTGCTCAGAACATGAGCATATGAAAGCTGGTGGTTCCTTTTAACATGAGTCTTCAATATTCCCAGGTAAGAAGTTTTAGTTTGTAGTTATTATAGGACTATTTCTCTCTGTACCATTTGTATTGTTAGCTAGCTAATTATATAGCTTGGTGTCATCATCTAAAATAACCCTAGTTTATAAGACAGTTCTTATTTGATTAATGTTGGTCGGACCCATCTATGTGAAGCTAGCCACAATAAGCATTTGCAACAATAGTGGACTTTGCGGTTAACCTTCAAAATAAAAGTATGGCATTGACAGATGCAAATGAATACAAATGGTAGAATTATGCCATACTTTTATTTTGAAGGCAAACCGCAAATTCCACTGTTGTGCTTAATCCTTATTGTGGCTAGCGTCACAACATAGCCTGGTCCGGTCGAGCATCACTAGCCAGATGAAGTTAGCTGGCTGCTTATAAGGTTAGCTTTGGGCAACAGGGTTAAGTAGCTGGCTAGCTATTTATTTTCATGAACTGAAGTTCAATAGGTGAACAACAAGTGGCAACCTAGCTAATACTTACAAGGATTCCTAAATCATTGCTAAGAATAATGAAAATGACTGCAGTTTCTACTGGTCAGGCTGGTTGTATTGGTGCTAGCTAGGTACCAAGCTAAAGCTAGCTACCCCAGAAGTTGTGGTCGAACAAATTATGCTTCATTATCAATGCGGTATTGTAAACATCTTTCGTGGCTGGTGTTCTCTTGTTTACAGACTTTTTTGAACAGCTTTGACAGCTTTGATTTTTGACACGCAAAATAGTAATTATATCGTGAAGCTAATAGCAGTGACACTATTACTGTGTAACTCCAGTAGAGCAACATCTGAAAAATAGCGCACTTAGTAAGTTAGTGTGTACCGGTGCTCGACCAGTCGGCGAAAGCCAACATCACCCACGACAGAGAATTATTGATTGTCAAGGGCAATGAATTCCATTATCTTGGCTTTAATGGTTTTCCCCTTTGAGTTGTCTCAGTGAAAATGTTGTTACTCTTTCAAATGACTTCTGGACTTGTTGACTGCTCGATCCACACAGCAGACATTGTGGGCTAGTTTAAGAATGTTGTGATGCACATATAGCGCAAATTTTACATGGTGTCATTAACCTACGTTATATAGATATGCACGTCAGCTTTGACATCGGTTTTGCACATCGGCATTAAACTAGACAGACATCGGGCCGATACCGATGTTGGCATTTTTAGCTAATATCGGCCGATTCCGATACGTTCACCAATATGCACTGCTCAAAAAAATAAAGGGAACACTTAAAAAACACAATGTAACTCCAAGTCAATCACACTTCTGTGAAATCAAACTGTCCACTTAGGAAGCAACACTGATTGACAATAAATTTCACATGCTGTTGTGCAAATGGAATAGACAAAAGGTGGAAATTATAGGCAATTAGCAAGACACCCCCCAAAATAGGAGTGATTCTGCAGGTGGTGACCACAGACCACTTCTCAGTTCCTATGCTTCCTGGCTGATGTTTTGGTCACTTTTGAATGCTGGCGGTGCTCTCGCTCTAGTGGTAGCATGAGACGGAGTCTACAACCCACACAAGTGGCTCAGGTAGTGCAGCTCATCCAGGATGGCACATCAATGCGAGCTGTGGCAAAAAGGTTTGCTGTGTCTGTCAGCGTAGTGTCCAGAGCATGGAGGCGCTACCAGGAGACAGGCCAGTACATCAGGAGACGTGGAGGAGGCCGTAGGAGGGCAAAAACCCAGCAGCAGGACCGCTACCTCCGACTTTGTGCAAGGAGGTGCACTGCCAGCGCCCTGCAAAATGACCTCCAGCAGGCCACAAATGTGCATGTGTCTGCTCAAACGGTCAGAAACAGACTCCATGAGGGTGGTATGAGGGCCCGACGTCCACAGGTGGGGGTTGTGCTTACAGCCCAACACCGTGCAGGACGTTTGGCATTTGCCAGAGAACATCAAGATTGGCAAATTCGCCACTGGCGCCCTGTGCTCTTCACAGATGAAAACAGGTTCACACTGAGCACATGTGACAGACGTGACAGAGTCTGGAGACGCAGTGGAGAACGTTCTGCTGCCTGCAACATCCTCCAGCATGACCGGTTTGGCGATGGGTCAGTCATGGTGTGGCATTTCTTTGTGGGGCCGCACAGCCCTCCATGTGCTCGCCAGAGGTAACCTGACTGCCATTAGGTACCGAGATGAGATCCTCAGACCCCTTGTGAGACCATATGCTGACACATGCACATTTGTGGCCTGCTGGAGGTCATTTTGCAGGGCTCTGGCAGTGCACCTCCTTGCACTAAGGCGGAGGTAGCGGTCCTGCTGCTGGGTTGTTGCCCTCCTACGGCCTCCTCCACGTCTCCTGATGTACTGGCCTGTCTCCTGGTAGCGCCTGCATGCTCTGGACACTACGCTGACAGACACAGCAAACCTTTTTGCCACAGTTCGCATTGATGTGCCATCCTGGATGAACTGCACTACCTGAGCCACTTGTGTGGGTTGTAGACTCCGTCTCATGCTACCACTAGAGTGAGAGCACCGCCAGCATTCAAAAGTGACCAAAACATCAGCCAGGAAGCATAGGAACTGAGAAGTGGTCTGTGGTCACCACCTGCAGAATCACTCCTTTTTTGGGGGTGTCTTGTTAATTGCCTATAATTTCCACCTTTTGTCTATTCCATTTGCACAACAGCATGTGAAATTTATTGTCAATCAGTGTTGCTTCCTAAGTAGACAGTTTGATTTCACAGAAGTGTGATTGACTTGGAGTTACATTGTGTTGTTTAAGTGTTCCCTTTATTTTTTTGAGCAGTGTATATCGTGCATCCCTACTTAACATATACATCTGAAATTTGTTTGGATTTAGAGTGGATCATTATCATGCACCCAACTCAAAACTGGGGCAGCGGGGAAAAATACATGTTATCTATGCACTTAAATAGCGAATGAAGGACGCTTTTCCTGTGGTTCATTTTCATGCCAGCCAGGTAGGCTATATTCCTGTTTTAAAGATAAGCAACGTGCTTAATATTAGGAAGGTTGAAAATAAATATAGTAGGCCTAGCCTATAGAAAGCTGATGGGATCCTCTTTTCAAGAGGCCATCACTCTGTTCTCACACAATTGCATAGCCCAGTGGTACTCAATCCTTTTAGGTTTTGCCCTACCACTACACACCTGATTCAAATCAACAACTCCTTCGGTGATTGAATCAGGTGTGTAGTGCTAGGGCAAAATCTAAAATGTGCACCCCTTTGGGTCCCCAGGACCAGGATTGAGAACCACTACACATCCTATAGAAATGTTGCGCAACATGAGCTCTCATTAAGTGTTTGATTAGATTTTTGATTACATTTCCATTGATGTCAGAGTGATTAGAGGGACTAAGTGCTGAGTACCAGGCAGTTAGCAAGTTTGGTAGGCTACTAATGCAACATCAGAGCTTGGAGAAGCCTAATTACTATTCAAATGGAATTTGACTGCCATCATGACTCCTGAGCGCCGTTGTGGCGGTAATATGGTCCCCGTAACACCCCTAGTCACAGTCACACAGTAGCATCATAACTTGGTGAACTACAACAAGATAATAGATTTCAGGCATTCATAGCTAACATTAAATATATTGTCTTATTTTACTGTTAAATGAACCTTGCATTGTTATATAGATTACATTTATTTCAGGTGGGCTTAAAGGGTACAGTAGCACAAAAACCACTTCCTCTATACTGAATGTAAATGACAATAAATAAACATTGTTCAATATGACCACAACTAACTGTGCATAATATTGTAGTCTGTAGTGTTTATGTATACCCCAAAACATTGTATCCCAAATACTTTAGGAGTAGACTTTGCTATTCACCACAGTCACTGTTGTTCCTATCAGGCCTAGTATGCTCCTATTAGGCCTAGTTTGTATTGAAACAAATTGGGAAAGTGTGTTGATATCCCTAATATTCAATGATCAAGAGCATCGTTTTGTTGTTCAGATTTATGTTGATTAAACACACAAACTACAGCGACACATTATGCATCTAGCCATGGTGCCATTACCAAGATAGAAACCTCTGTACTCTCTCCAAGACATTTGGGGTGGACAGGTAGTCCTTGATGCAGAGAGAGAAGAATAAGATCAGGGTTGAGGGATAGAAGACCTACAAGAGGTGGACAAAAATGCAAACAAATGAGGGACAAGAGGAGGACTATTGGGTGACTGCTCATTCACTTCTGGGTGGGGGCATTGTCATATTGTTGTCCTTTATTCATTCAGCTGATCCTGTTTTTTGGTCCACCAGCTGTCCATTTGTAATACAGTAGAGGGAGGTTTGAAATGGTCTTCAGATAGGCTTTAAGACAAGCTGTACTAATTAACAAGAATAGCAGTACCAATTAAGCCCAGTCCAAACTTTTTATATATTTAATATTATAAAGGTTAATTAAAGTAAAAAAACTGAGATTCATCTATTATTTTACCTAGAATTTATTTTATAGAGGGCAGTACATGTTAGAAATGTCTAAACTTAGATTTTGGTGGGCTTAATAGGTACACTGACCCAATACTTCCGTGTTCATGTTAAATATTAATGTTTGGTAATACACTACATAACAAAACATATGTAGACACCTGCTCACAAGAATCATGGGCATTAATATGGAGTTAGTCCTCCCTTTGCTGCTATAACAGCATCCACTCTTCTGGGAAGGCTTTCCACTAGATGTTGGAACATTGCTGCGGGGACTTGCTTCCATTCAGCTACAAGAGCATTAGTGAGGAAATTTGACGAACTGAGTTGTTGGAAAGGTGGCATACTATATGACAGTGTCACTTTGAAAACCACTGAGCTGTTCAGTAAGGCCATTCTACTGCCAATGTTTGTCTATGGTGATTGCATGGCTGTGTACTCGATTTTATACACCCATCAGCAAAAGCTGTGGCTGAAATAGACAAATCCATTCCCTGACGAAGGCCATGCAGCCTTTAAAAAAAAGAATGTTAAACTTTTTTTCCATTGAACATGCCATACAAATAAAGGCTTTTTAAAATGAATTAATTATATGAAGAGTGCCTTGGTCCTCCTTTTTGATGACCAATTTACCACTTTTACCAAAGAACACCTTGTGTCTACCAAGATCTACTATTGTGTACCTTAGCAGCGCTTCTCTTCCTCCTTTTTTTTTTCTACAAGCCAAATCCACTCATTTGAAGGGGTGTCCATATATATATATATATATATATATATATATATATATATATATATATACACACTGCTCAAAAAAAGAAAGGGAACACTTAAACAACACAATGTAACTCCAAGTCAATCACACCTCTGTGAAATCAAACTGTCCACTTAGGAAGCAACACTGATTGACAATAAATTTCACATGCTGTTGTGCAAATGGAATAGACAAAAGGTGGAAATTATAGGCAATTAGCAAGACACCCCCAATAAAGGAGTGATTCTGCAGGTGGTGACCACAGACCACTTCTCAGTTCCTATGCTTCCTGGCTGATGTTTTGGTCACTTGAATGCTGGCGGTGCTTTCACTCTAGTGGTAGCATGAGACGGAGTCTACAACCGACACAAGTGGCTCAGGTAGTGCAGCTCATCCAGGATGGCACATCAATGCGAACTGTGGCAAGAAGGTTTGCTGTGTCTGTCAGCGTAGTGTCCAGAGCATGGAGGCGCTACCAGGAGACAGGCCAGTACATCAGGAGACGTGGAGGAGGCCGTAGGAGGGCAACAACCCAGCTGCACAACAGCATGTGAAATGTATTGTCAATCAGTGTTGCTTCCTAAGTAAACAGTTTGATTTCACAGAAGTGTGATTGACTTGGAGTTACATTGTGTTGTTTAAGTGTTCCCTTTATTATATATATATATATATAAAAGAGTATGTAAGTAGGTGTAATAACCTTATCTGTCATCATATGTATAACAAAGTTGGAAAAAATGTTTAATTTGGTTTTGTATTCAGTTAGCACAGTATGTAGGCCTATTAATTCATATGATCTCATTTTAAGTGATGTACTCTACCCTGACATGTTTAAACCATGTCTGATGGAATTACCAAGTTTTCACCCAATTGTTTGAAAATGGCAATTCATAAAATCGTAACTGCAATATCTGAAAATAAATAAATAAATGCATCTAAATATTTTGTCCAAATCGTGCAGCCTTAGTGTGTGTGGCATGTCGATGTGCTGACATGCAGTTTGAATTCCGCAGCGGAGAGGGGTTTGGGGTCAGTTGTGGCAGGTTGGGGGGGGCGCAGGCAGGCATACATACATATATCAGCAGGGTGATTCACAATGTCAGGTTGACAGGAAACACAATGCATGGGTCAGTCACAAAAGATGGGGCACACAGAAAGCCGTGCAGATGCAGAGGGGAGGGAGGGGGCGCATGGAACAGTGGGGTGGACAGTTGGGGTTTGCCAAAATCAAGTGGGGCTGGAAGAGGGGGTCGTGCTGCCAATTGTCCTGTACCACTTACGCCGGCAAAAGTTGCTGACCCAGGTGCAGGCACTGACAGTGAGGATCTGAGGGGGGGTCTGCATCGGTCCCAAAAAGTGGTCCCTCTAGAGGCCGAGCTGATAGAGCTGCTGTGACGTCTGAGGGGTGATAAAAAAAAAAAAGATTTATAAAAAATAAAAACACTTGATTTCCATTGTGCTTTTCCTTTGTGGGGTTGCCTGACTGGCTTCTCGTCTGTCTATTCAACCTCAGAAAAGTTATTTTCTAACAGAAGGTAAAATAAATCAATATCACATTAAGGATAACTGCAATACAGGTGTATATTGGCAGATTTCAGCTTACTTCCAACACAGTGGCAGTTTCCTTGTGATATACATTTATGCCCATATCATCCAGTTGTAACATAGAGAGTAAACAAAGCATTTTAAGTCAAAGGAGAAAAAGCAATACAGCTTGTGTTCGGACATTACTTAGGCCGGGGAACCATAAAATGGCCAAAGGAGTTCTTTTGGTGGTTGATGTTATTGCCAATAGTAACTGTCAGTCAACCCCAGCGGGATGGGGACGGTGCTGAATCATTCACTGTGAGACTAGACCTAACCTCCAGGACATTCACACATGAATGGGACCTTTAAATTACATTGCCACTAGGCAACCTGGAAACAAAGGTCCCTATTTTCCATCTTGTTTCTTCCCTCCGTACACATCTCAGCCCTTCTGACTGAATGCCTTTCCAGGATCTTTTCACATAGAGTGTTGGTATTCCAGTGCTACTCCTCCATGTCAGACACAGGGAGGATGGAGGAGGACGGGGGGCTTTTTCAGGGCGAGTCAGAAGCTGGCAACTTGTCTCTGCGTTAGTAATGCTGAATGGATCACCAGCTGGCTTGCAGTCTGTCCTAATAACCAAGAGCTTCTATCAATCCGCAGGGACTCGACCAGGAACCAACGGCACATTGGGAAATGGCTGGTATCTGTGCAACTGAGGCCATGTGGGTTCAAACCCTCACGCTACTTTGACAGCCAGTGAGTGAGTCTAATGAAAATGTGTTTGAAATAATGGCTCCAGGGAGTCAGGGACATTCAAGCCAGCAGCTTTCAAAAATGAGATTCTCCTCTGAGTAGAATAGAGGTGATATTTGGGGGTGGGGGTATGAGGAGTTGGGAGGGACTTAATCCTTCAAGGCTGAGTAACAATCATTATAGAGGCCACTTTGCCCTCCTTGTTCCCAATGGACCAGAGAGAAAAGCCGAACACTAAAAGCAAAAAGAGACTAGAGCAGGATATTAGCGGCACTTACAATCTAAAACAGAAATAATTATATTCTGGACTGAATCTCCTATCTAAAGTGGTACCAACTTAATAATGGGTCTGCGATCTTGTGCGACTGGGAAAATCCCTGTCCCAAGTCATGTTGTCAATGCCATTGCAAATGAAACAATTTTCTTCAACTAATGAGGCTATTTAGTTTTACTGCAGCACTAATATTAGCTTTAGTTTCTGAGTCTCCAAGGTCCCAGTTCGCTCCAAGTCTATTATTCTGTAGCCCTGGAATTATGCAGTAGGGGGCCAAATAACATCTATTTTTCTTCTTAGAACAAGTTTTTTACGTAAATAAATGATTATTATTAAACAGAGACCTTAAATGACATCCCTATATGCTAGCCAGCAAGATGTAGCTAGGCTGATGAATCATCTTCAAAGCCTGGGTGGTTGGCAGCTAGCCTAACTTCCCATCCAAACATAGCTAGCAGATTGTAACGGGCTAATGTGATGCTCCATTAGACAGTACAGGTTAGCAATACAAAGATCTACACCCATGCAAAAACATGGTACAAAACACAGATTTAAAAGTAGAACTGACAGTATTTAACCAAACGAAATCTTAACTTGTTAATATACACTCCCGGGTAAAAAAAAAAAAAAAACATTTTCTGACAAGCGAGCACATAGATAAACTATAACTGCAAAAGTATGTGGACACCCCTTCAAAATGTGTGGATTTGGCCATTTCAGCCAAATCCGTTGCTGACAGGTCTATAAAAATCGAGCACACAGCCATGCAATTTCCATAGATAAACATTGGCAGTAGAATGTCCTTACTGAAGAGCTCAGTAACTTTCAATGTGGCACCATCATAGGATGCCACCTTTCCAACAAGTCAGTTTGTCAAATTTCTTCCCTGCTAGAGCTGCTCCGGTCAACTGTAAGTGATGTTATTGTGAAGTGGAAGCATCTAGGAGCAACAACAACTCAGCCACAAGCTTAAAGAAAAGGACCGCCGAGTGCCGAAGTTCGTAGTGAGTAAAAACTGTCTGTCCTCGGTTGCAACACTTACTACCGAGTTCCAAACTGCCTCTGGAAGCAATGTCAGCACAATAACTGTTTGTTGGGAGCTTTGTGAAATTGGTTTCCATGGCCGAGCAGCTGCACACAAGCCTAAGATCACCATGCGCAATGCTAAGCGTCGACTGGAATGGTGTAAAGCTCGCCACCATTGGACTCTGGAGCAGTGGAAATGTGTTCTCTGGAGCAACGAAGCACGCTTCACCATCTGGCAGTCCGACGGACAAATCTGGGTTTGGTGGATTCCAGGAGAACGCTACCTGCCCAAATGCATAGTGCCAACTGTAAAGTTTGGTGGAGGAGGAATAATGGTCTGGGGCTGTTTCTCATGGTACGGGCCTACCCTTAGTTCCAGTGGAGGGAAATCTTAACGCTACAGCATACAATGACATTCTAGACAATTCTGTGCTTCCAACTTTGTGGGTCCAACAGTTTGTGGAAGGTCCTTTCCTGTTTCAGCATGACAATGCCCCCATGCACAAAGTGATGTCCATACAGAAATTATTTGTCGAGATCGGCGTGGAAGAACTTGACTGGCCTGAACAGAGCCCTGACCTCAACCCCATCAAACACCTTTGGAATGAATTGGAACGCAGACTGAGTCAGGCATAATCACCCAACATCAGTGCCTGACCTCACTAATGCTCTTTTTAGCTGAATGGAAGCAAGTCCCCGCAGCAATGTTCCAACATCTAGCGGAAAGCCTTCCCAGAAGAGTGGCTGTAATAGCAGGACACTCTGGCCGAGGAGTAGGGTTGTTCCTCACTATTGGCAGTCAAGCACCCAAGCTAACTGGCTAGCTTGCTAGCTACTTCCAGACACGAGAGAGCACCTCACTCTGACCATTTTACTCGCCCTAGCCGAGCTGGTTAGGCTGTTTTCATGTTATGTAGAATGTTAGTGACTAACTGTGCTGCTGGCAACAATTGTATTACTTTCTTTGCTGACACCGGTCATTTTCAGCAGGTGTTGCATGTCCGTAAACTCATCAGTTAATCTGCACTCTGGTACACTCAGACGTTAGTGCTCTAATATCGGAGTAGATAGGCGGAGTGAATTTACAAACACAAGAGATATGCTAACTGTGGAGAACAGTTGTTCAAGTTCAGCATAGCTAGCTAGCAAAGCGATTCACATTTTTTGCTAGCTAACCAAATGATACCTGCATCTAGCTGTAGCCACCAAAAAAAGTTAGTCACTCAATCACTTACTCCTGCAATGACATGTCATCCTCCCAGCAGCTAGCTAGCTAACGTTAAGCTCTGTTTTTAACTTGTTAAATAAATAGCTACATAAATAGATACGCTAGCCTATTAGCCACATTATGACTGACTTGTGATCATTTCCTTTGCTAGTTTGATTGTATTGGCATTCCCTGCCTTAACTACATTTGTCCAAAATATTGAGTCATTTCAACTGAAACAGTGCATCCATTATGGGTGGAGGCAGCAAACAATGTACCAGACCAGCTGTGATTTACAACCTGACAGCAATATTTTTTTGACTACCAAGAAATGTATTGGTGAATTATATTAATCATGCATTGAACTGCATCCATCTATTCTACCATCAATGCCTTACTCTGTCATGGAATTTTGAATCAAATATAATCTATTTTTAAAACCTCTTATAAAAGTTGTTTTTGTAGAATAAACTGTGAATGTGATATGATTGTGTGTTTCATATCTGCAGATACTATCTCCAAAGACATCACAAGGAGCATCACATTAGCTCGTTACAATCTGTTAACTAACAAAACTAATTTCTGAGAAATAATTTGGTAACAAAGTATCACCTAAGCTACAACTGCTGTTGAAACAGCTCACCTTGCCCAAACCGACCAATCCTTCAGACTTCAATGGCTATTCAATTAGTCATATTCAATGATTCAATAATTACTAGTAACGTTAGATGCTAATGGTATTTCAGTTTTGTTATTGGGTAGAAAGCTTCCACATGCTATTTGACCGAACTGACAGAACTGTAGAGCCTGTAGTGCCAATGATTTCATTGAAACGATCAAACACAAGCCACACGTGACCATCAAAGCTGGGCATTCCTATACGTTACACTGAAGGCTAGCTTATGAACAGTCTGATTATGATTGCAAAAGCTCACATTTGTAAGGCAAGTTAACCAGGCTGCTGACACAGCCATAGCCACGGCCAAACATCGTTTTAATTTGAAAATATAAAAACTGTGGTCTGCGCTTTCACGATGGTTTTGTAAATGAGTAACGTTAGCCAGCTAGCTAACGTAATCTACCTAACCGCTTTGCTTTGCAAGCTAACTACAGTAGCCTGTTATATTAGCTAGCTAGTTCGTTAGGGGGGCTCTAGTCTAGAGTGACCACAAAGTGGCACCAAGGAAACAAGTGTAACCCTGTTTTAGCTGTCTACCTAGCTAGCTAGTTACTTATACTATGCAAATAAGTTATTCAACAGCCTAACCAGCCACTTCGCTAGGCTAACAGTTAGCAAGCTAGCAAACAACCAAACTTTAGCTAGCTAAATGTTACCCCTGTTCTGTCAAGACTTTAGTCAGACAAGCTAGCAAACATTATCCACATAAACGAACATTTGTAAAGTAATAACGCTTGACTGTATACTCACATAAATATGGTTGTTAAACGGGAACCCAAGAGGTGTACAGTTTCTGGTCAATTGCTAAAACCATTATTTAAATTTCACTCTAGTAGTTGAGGTCCTTTCAAGCCACTTTGTCTGGAACTGAGTTCTGTCTGAGGTGGGAAATCAGAAAAATTCATATCCAGTGGTCTCGCTTGCAAGTGATTGACGTCTCCTCACCCAATCGCGTTGACCTATTTCATGCAAATCAGAACAGCAGCCAATAAAAGTAGACCTTCTGGAAATGGGCGCGATTTTGATAACTAATACTCCAATCGAATTGAACGATGAAGTGGATTCCGCCCTCTTCCTCTTGACAGTAACAGCAAAACAATAGCACGCCCGTCGACAATTAATTACAGTACAGAGATACAGTAATTTGCAAGAACGCTCGCCACAACCTCTATAATTTGTGTTAAATTACTGTTTTTCTCATGTCTTCCCACAAAATGTTAGGGCACTCTCTCCCTAGCCATCATATTACTCGAAGAACAAGGCTTTTTACAAAATATGCCACATCAACTCAAAAATGAAAAGGAACAAGTTAAACCATCTAACAAGGAAAAATACAACATGTTACTTAATCTGGTAGGTATTTTTATTCGGTCCATGTTTTGCACTGCGACTTGATATAGCCTTTTTTTTGTCGTGTGGGTTCGTCTATCATTTTGCATTTATCTAGTGTAGAGTTCCCTCTAGTGGAACTAGGCCTACAACTGTACCCCGCTGCATACATTTTTGCATATAGTGTAAATAAAACGTCACTTTGTCCACAGAAAAGACATTTTCAAGGGAATTAATAAGTCACTTACAAAAGGAGGTATAAGCAAGCAAGGTACATTATGCAGTCCAATAGAGATAGGCATAGAGAATAAACTCTAATGCCGTTTTAGGAGGAACTAGTATAGAATTAAAATGAAACAGTATCTATTGAATGCAAGAGGGCAACAGAGAAGCATACCTAATACTGGTGCTTGCTAATTAAGTACACTTGAGATTTGTACTGCTGCAGGTACAGTGCCTTCATTTAATTGTCTTTTTTTGTCAACAATCAACACAAAATACTCTGTAATTTCAAAGTGTAAGAAAAATGCAAACATTTGTAAAAAATAAAAATAAAATGTAACACTAGTATATATCTTGATTATATAATTATTCAACCCTCGGAGTCAACACATGTTAGAATCACCTTTGGTAGCGATTACAGCTTTGAGTCTTTCTGGGTAAGTCTCTAAGACCTTTGCACACCTGGATTGTACAATATTTTAAAAAACATTTCAAGCTTAAATTAAACAATCATGTTAAACTACATTTGTACTCCTGAACTTTAAGCTTGCCATAACAAACGGTTTGAATATTTTTTGACTCAAGATATTTCAGATTTAAATTTTTTATTAATTTGTAAAAATGTCTAAAAACATTGACATTACAGGGTAAATTCAGGCTGTAACACAACAAAATGTGGAAAAACTCAAGGGTATGAATACTTTCTGAACTGTATATTGTTGAGATTCCTCATCTGAAAATACACTGCTCAAAAAAATAAAGGGAACACTTAAACAACACAATGTAACTCCAAGTCAATCACACTTCTGTGAAATCAAACTGTCCACTTAGGAAGCAACACTGACTGACAATAAATTTCACATGCTGTTGTGCAAATGGAATAGACAAAAGGTGGAAATTATAGGCAATTAGCAAGACACCCCCCAAAACAGGAGTGATTCTGCAGGTGGTGACCACAGACCACTTCTCAGTTCCTATGCTTCCTGGCTGATGTTTTGGTCACTTTTGAATGCTGGCGGTGCTCTCACTCTAGTGGTAGCATGAGACGGAGTCTACAACCCACACAAGCTGCTCAGGTAGTGCAGTTCATCCAGGATGGCACATCAATGCGAACTGTGGCAAAAAGGTTTGCTGTGTCTGTCAGCGTAGTGTCAAGAGCATGCAGGCGCTACCAGGAGACAGGCCAGTACATCAGGAGACGTGGAGGAGGCCGTAGGAGGGCAACAACCCAGCAGCAGGACCGCTACCTCCGCCTTAGTGCAAGGAGGTGCACTGCCAGAGCCCTGCAAAATGACCTCCAGCAGGCCACAAATGTGCATGTGTCAGCATATGGTCTCACAAGGGGTCTGAAGATCTCATCTCGGTACCTAATGGCAGTCAGGCTACCTCTGGCGAGCACATGGAGGGCTGTGCGGCCCCACAAAGAAATGCCATCCCACACCATGACTGACACATCGCCAAACCGGTTATGCTGGAGGATGTGGCAGGCAGCAGAACGTTCTCCACGGCGTCTCTAGACTCTGTCACGTCTGTCACATGTGCTCATGTGCTCAGTGTGAACCTGCTTTCATCTGTGAAGAGCACAGGGCGCCAGTGGCGAATTTGCCAATCTTGGTGTTCTCTGGCAAATGCCAAACGTCCTGCACGGTGTTGGGCTGTAAGCACAACCCCCACCTGTGGACGTCGGGCCCTCATACCACCCTCATGGAGTCTGTTTCTGACCGTTTGAGCAGACACATGCACATTTGTGGCCTGCTGGAGGTCCTTTTGCAGGGCGCTGGCAGTGCACCTCCTTGCACAAAGGCGGAGGTAGCGGTCCTGCTGCTGGGTTGTTGCCCTCCTACGGCCTCCTCCACGTCTCCTGATGTACTGGCCTGTCTCCTGGTAGCGCCTCCATGCTCTGGACACTACGCTGACAGACACAGCAAACCTTTTTGCCACAGTTCGCATTGATGTGCCATCCTGGATGAACTGCACTACCTGAGCCACTTGTGTGGGTTGTAGACTCTGTCTCATGCTACCACTAGAGTGAAAGCACCGCCAGCATTCAAAAGTGACCAAAACATCAGCCAGGAAGCATAGGAACTGAGAAGTGGTCTGTGGTCACCACCTGCAGAATCACTCCTGTTTTGGGGGGTGTCTTGCTAATTGCCTATAATTTCTACCTTTTGTCTATTCCATTTGCACAACAGCATGTGAAATTTATTGTCAATCAGTGTTGCTTCCTAAGTGGACAGTTTGATTTCACAGAAGTGTGATTGACTTGGAGTTACATTGTGTTGTTTAAGTGTTCCCTTTATTTTTTTGAGCAGTGTATATTGGTTTGTCAGCAGTTCTATAATGAAGCTCTTCAACATCAGTATTATTAGCTAGGGAAATATGAAAACTGAAAACTGACACATACAACCAAGCCATTTTCAAACATCAGTGGTTGTTTGGCCATTATAGCATGACAAAAACAAAGATTGAGGATACATTTGAGGACATCGAGACAAAGTATGTTAGCCAGTCCCAAATCAGACATTAGCCCATTCACTTGGCCCCAACTCTTTATTGTTGGCAGATCGGATGAAACTGCTAGAGGGAGGTGGGAGCAACAACACAAGACATGTTCTGAAGGATCAGACTGAGGTGTGCTCCCATACTGTATCAGGTTAGGTTAGATATGCTGAGTAGGCTGTCTCTCACAGTTGATAGTAAATTAGCAAATGTCAGGTCATTGAGCTCGTTGTGGTTTTGCAGCAGCCCCATATTTAGATGTCTGATAGCTATCAGTGAAACTGAATAATGTGTCGAGAACAGCCTGTGATCTGGCACCAGATGGATTATTAAAATACATCTATGGAAGTAGGCAGAGATTTGAACAGCTGGGAGTGGTATTTGCACCTTCAGTTGCTTGTTTGCCATATTATACAGCCGATTTGGCACCAACATTTTTTTTTGCAGAACAGAATGTTTATTGCGTAAAGGCTTCATGACACGGCTCATGGTTTGTGAGCAGATTAGTGAGCAGATTCTCATATGTGTGATTGACAATGGCGTTCTGGTTATCCATGATTATTCTGTACAATATGTTGACTCTGCCTTATCAACACATTTTGTTTAGCAGTATATTATTATTTTGGTTAAATACACACAGGGACAATATCCCTTTACCAATCTATTCAGTAGACTAGATGGTAGTTATCCCTGCAAACATACTTATCCCAGCAAACGTGCTCATCTTGATCGTCTCTTAAATAAGATATATACAGTATTGTGTAGTATTAAACAGTAACATGTAAATGTGACTGTATGTTTGAACTGCTTTATGATTTCATGTGGTTTACCTGGAATTCACGTGAAACGATTTGGTGATAACAGTCTAATTACATTATTATCACCTATGAAATTAAAAGTGTGGTGAAAGTAATCTATTGAAAGGCAGTGCATCTGATGTTAAATTATTGTACATTAACAACGTTGCTAGTGCTGAAAAGTCAGAAAGATGAGAAGCGCGGCTTTTTGGAGGTTTAAACACACCATTGGAGCAGTGGAATTTAAATTCAGACTGGTGGATTCTGTATCCATCTGGTGTTGTTTATGTTGCTCTGTATCCTGCTATCTGGTGTTGTCTATGTTGCTCTGTATCCTGCCATCTGGTGCTGTTTATGTTGCTCTGTATCCTGCCATCTGGTGTTGTTTATGTTGCTCTGTATCCTGCCATCTGGTGCTGTTTATGTTGCTCTGTATCCTGCCATCTGGCGCTATTTATGTTGCTCTATATCCTGCTATCTGGTGCTGTTTATGTTGCTCTGTATCCTGCCATCTGGTACTGTTTATATTTCTCTGTATCCTGCTATCTGGTGCTGTTTATGTTGCTCTGTATCCTGCCATCTGGCGCTATTTATGTTGCTCTGTATCCTGCCAACTGGCGCTATTTATGTTGCTCTGTATCCTGCCATCTGGTACTGTTTATGTTTCTCTGTATCCTGCTATCTGGTGTTGTTTATGTTGCTCTGTATCCTGCCATCTGGTGCTGTTTATATTTCTCTGTATCCTGCCATCTGGTACTGTTTATGTTTCTCTGTATCCTGCCATCTAGTGCTGTTTATGTTGCTCTGTATCATGCCATCTAGTACTGTTTATGTTGCTCTGTATCCTGCCATCTGGTACTGTTTATGTTGCTCTGTATCCTGCCATCTGGTGTTGTTTATGTTGCTCTGTATCCTGCCATCTGGTACTGTTTATGTTTCTCTGTATCCTGCCATCTGGTGTTGTTTATGTTGCTCTGTATCCTGCCATCTGGTGTTTTTTATGTTGCTCTGTATCCTGCCATCTGGTGCTGTTTATGTTGCTCTGTATCCTGCCATCTGGTGTTTTTTATGTTGCTCTGTATCCTGCCATCTGGTACTGTTTATGTTGCTCTGTATCCTGCCATCTGGTACTGTTTATGTTGCTCTGTATCCTGCCATCTGGTGCTGTTTATATTTCTCTATATCCTGCTATCTGGTGCTGTTTATGTTGCTCTGTATCCTGCCATCTGGTGCTGTTTATATTTCTCTGTATCCTGCTATCTGGTGCTGTTTATGTTGCTCTGTATCCTGCTATCTGGTGTTTTTTATGTTGCTCTGTATCCTGCCATCTGGTGCTGTTTATATTTCTCTGTATCCTGCCATCTGGTGCTGTTTATGTTGCTCTGTATCCTGCCATCTGGTGTTGTTTATGTTGCTCTGTATCCTGCCATCTGGTGCTGTTTATATTTCTCTGTATCCTGCCATCTGGTGTTGTTTATGTTGCTCTGTATCCTGCCATCTGATGTTTTTTATGTTGCTCTGTATCCTGCTATCTGGTGCTGTTTATGTTTCTCTGTATCCTGCCATCTGGTGTTGTTTATGTTGCTCTGTATCCTGCCATCTGGTGTTTTTTATGTTGCTCTGTATCCTGCTATCTGGTGCTGTTTATGTTTCTCTGTATCCTGCCATCTGGTACTGTTTATGTTGCTCTGTATCCTGCCATCTGGTACTGTTTATGTTTCTCTGTATCCTGCCATCTGGTGTTGTTTATGTTGCTCTGTATCCTGCCATCTGGTGTTGTTTATGTTGCTCTGTATCCTGCCATCCGGTGTTGTTTATGTTGCTCTGTCCCTTAAGAAAAGTAGAGAAAGGTTGGGGTAAAAGATGTGTGGCATTGAGACAGTTACTCTGAAAATGTGAAGAATCATCATAGATGACCACTGAACATGTGTCCAGCTGCATTGCACACCCTTGACCTTTTTCTAAGTACATCCTTTCCTTTAATGGTTGTATAACAAGGGTCACTTTCCCCCTTTGGATTTGGACCAAACTTCTTCCTACCAATGAGTAAGACATGAAGGTGGAAAAACAGTATACAGTATCAGTTGTTTATATTTGAGAAGTAGTATGAAGTAGTGGCTATAAGTAGTATGAAGCTGTGGCTTGTAGTATTGCTTCTCCATGCTATGTAATGTATTCCCTGTGAATCTGGAGATGTTTTTCCCCTGTTCAGAGAAATTAGTCACTGAAAAGTAGTATGAAAGTAATTGTCTGGTCATCCTCACAATTCAAGCCAATCCTCCATGAAAGCAATTAAATTTGTCCTTCTCTTAGCAACCTAATGCTTCAACCCAACTCTCCTTAAATAGTCCAACAAGTGGCAGCTCTCTGAGAGGGCTATCCATATGGTGCAATTCTCACATGAAGACTTTTACCACAAGCCCAAAACGTTGATGGAGAAATGGGCTTGGGACTAAAATGTTATGACAACTCTAATAGAACCCAATGTCATTACTATTGCAAAACACTATACAGTGTGTGTTTGGGACTTTTACCATTGAAGACCATTAGAGACCATAACATTGCAACCATTAGAACTACTGTAGCCTAATGGTTTGCTTGTTCACCAAGAATGGTCTAACAGTAACTAATCTAGACCCTTTTTTAAGGGAATAAACCACACACAAGGGGGATATTTCATGGACACAATGAAGAACTGGCTTGAATTGTGAGGATGACCACACAATGTATTTTCATCATGAGCCAAATCTATTGATTTTCTACCGCAAGTTGCAAATTAAATGTTGTGATTTATTTAATAAACACAAGAGACCAGCACAATTGTCACGTCTACTCCCGCTCTTCCCCTCTGGCGTTTGACGTCGCTGGTCTACTAACCATCTGTCACGCCCTGACCTTAGAGATCCTTATTTATTCTCTATGTTTGGTTAGGTCAGGGTGTGACTCGGGTGGGAGAATCTATGTTTTTTATTTCTTTGTTGTTTTTGCCTAGTGTGGTTCCCAATCAGAGGCAGCTGTCTATCGTTGTCTCTGATTGGGGATCATATAATAGTTGTCATTTTCCGTTTGGGTTTTGTGGGGTGTTGTTTTCTGTTTAGTATCTGTGCCTGACGGAACTGTTCGCTTTCGTTTTGTATCCGTTATTTTTGTTTGAGTGATTCTTGACAATAAAGATCATGAACACTTTCCACGCTGCGCTTTGGTCTCAATCCGACGACAGCCGTTACACCATCGGTCCTGGCAACCACCATTACGCACACCTGCATCCCGTCAGTCACACCTGGCCCTCATTACTCCTTGATTTAGCCTTCTCATAGCACTCTTCTGTTAGTAGTAGTTAGGCAGTATTGTTTGTGTTTCATGTCAGACACTTCTCTTCTTTTGTATCGTTCCATGTTCATTGTTTTTAAACTTACTAACTGCACCTGCTTTCTGACTCCCTGTGTCAATGTTACAAAAGTGGATTAAAAAATCAATGCTTATGTCATGACTTCCACCGAAGTCGTTTCCTCTCCTTGTTCAGCGGTCAGCGTCACCGGTCTTCTAGCCATCTTCGATCCACTTTTCATTTTCCATTCGTTTTTTCTTGTTTTCCTACACACCTGGTTTCCATTTCCCTCATTAAGTGTTGGGTATTTAACCCTCTGTTCCCCCCATGTCCTTGTGTGGAATTGTTTGTTTGTAAGTGCTTGTGCACGATGTCACTGGTGCACGTCGGGTTTTGTACCCATGTAGGCTCTTTTTTATTTGCAGTTGGTTTTTGAAATTAAACTGCTCCGGCTATTACCTATTTCTGCTCTCCTGCGTCTGACTTCACTGCCACCAGTTCCGCAACCCTTACAGCTTACTTACAAACCCTTAACCAACAATGCAGTTTTAGTATTTACTAAATAAACCGATGTAAACAAATAAAGAAAAATGAAGAAAATAGAAAAATAATTAAAGAGCAACAATAAAATAACAGTAATGAGGCTATATACAGGGGGTACCGGTACATAGTCAATGGGTGGGGGCACCGGTTAGTTGAGGTAATTGAGGTATGTACATGTAGGTAGAGATAAAGTGACTGAACAGAATAGTAGCAGTGTAAAAATGGGGGGGGGGGGGTCAATGCAAATAGTCCGGGTAGCGATTTGGTTAGCTGAGTCTTATGTCTTGGGGGTAGAAGCTGTTAAGAAGGCTTTTGGACCTAGACTTGGCGCTACGGCACTGATTGTTGTGCGGTAGCAGAGAGAGCAGTCTATGAATAGCGTGGATGGAGTCTTTGGCAATTTTTATGGACTTCCTCTGACATCGCCTGCTATAGAGGTCCTGGATGGCAGGAAGATTTGCCCCAGTGATGTACTGGGCTGTATGCATTACCCTCTGTAGTGCCTTGCAGTCGGAGGCAGAGCAGTTGCCATACCAGGCAGGGATGCAACCTGTAGGATCTGAGGACCCATGCCAAATCTTTTCAATCTCCTGAGGGGGAATAGGCATTGTCGTGCCCTCTTCACAACTGTCTTGGTGTGTTTGGACCATGACAGTTTATTGGTGATGTGGACACCAAGGAACTTGAAGCTCTCAGCCTACTCCACTGCAGCCCCGTCGATGAGAATGGGGGCGTGCTCGGCTCTCCTTTTCCTGTAGTCCATGATGATCTCCTTTGTCTTAATCACGTTGAGGGAGAGGTTATTATCCTGGCACCATACTGCCAGGTCTCTGACCTCCTCCCTATAGGCTGTCTCATCATTGTCAGTGATCAGGCCTACCATTGTTGTGTTGTCGGCAAACTTAATGATGTTGTTGGAGTCTTGCTTGGCCATGCAGTCATGGGTGAACAGTACAAGAGGGGTCTGAGCACTCAACCCTGGAGGCACCCGTGTTGAAGATCAGCGTGGCAGATGTGTTGCTACCTACCCTTACCAACTGTGGACGGCCCGTCAGGATCCAGTTGCAGAGGAAGGTGTTTAGTCCCAGCATCCTTAGCTTAGTGATGAGCTTTGAAGGCACTATGGTGTTGAACGCTGAGCTGTAGTCAATGAATAGCATTCTCACGTAGGTGTTCTTTTTTTCCAGGTGGGAAAGGGCAGTGTGGTGTGCAATAGAGATTGTGTCATCTGTGGATCTGTTGGGACAGTATAAAAATTGGAGTGGGTTTCGGGGATAATAGTGTTGATGTGAGCCATGACCAGCCTTTCAAAGCACTTCATGACTACAGGCGTGAGTTGTACAGGACGGTAGTCATTTAGGCACGTTACCTTGGTGTCCTTGGGCACAGGGACTATCGTGGTCTGCTTGAAACTTGTTGGTATTACAGACTCGGTCAGGGACAGGTTGAAAATATCAGTGAAGACACTTGCTAGTTCGTCAGGGCATGCTCGGAGTACACGTCCTGGTAATCCATCAGGTCCTGTAGCCTTGTGAATGATGACCTGTTTAAAGGTCTTACTCACATCGGCTACGGAGAGTGTGATTACACAGTCGTCCAGAACAGCTGGTGCGCTCATGCATGCTTCAGTGTTGCTTGCCTTGAAGTGCGCATAGAAGTCATTTAGCTCGTCTGATAGGCTTGTGTCACTGGGCAGGAAGGCTGTGCTTCCCTTTGCAGTCCGTAATAGTTTGCAAGCCCTGCCACATCCGATGAGCATCGGAGCCAGTGTAGTAGGATTCAATCTTAGTCCTGTATTGACGCTTTGCCTGTTTGATGGTTCGTCAGAGGGCATAGCGGGATTTCTTATAAGCGTCCGGGTTAGGGTCCCCTCCTTGAAAGCGGAAGCTGTGCCCTTTAGCTCAGTGCGGATAATGCCTGTAATCCATGGCTTCTGGTTGGGTATGTACGTACGGTCACTGTGGGGACGACGTCATCGATGCACTTATTGATGAAGCCAGTGACTGATGTGGTGTACTCCGCAATGCCATCGGAAGAATCCCGGAACATATTCCAGTCTGTGTTAGCAAAACAGCCTTGTGGCCTTGTAGCTGTCATCTGACCACTTCCGTATTGAGCGAGTCACTAGTGCTATCTGCTTTAGTATTTGCTTGTAAAGAGGGAATCAAGAGGATAGAGTTATGGTAAGATTTGCCAAATGGAGGGCGAGGGAGAGCTATGTTCGCGTCTCTGTGTGTGGAGTAAAGGTGGTCTAGAGTTTTTTTCCCCCTCTGGTTGCACATGTAACATGCTGGTAGAAATGAGGTAAAATGTATTTAAGTTTCCCTGTATTGAAGTCCCCGGCCATTAGGAGTGCCGCTTCTGGATGAGCCTTTTCTTTGCTTATGGCCCTATACAGCTTGTTGAATGTGGTCTTAGTGCCAGCATTGGTTTGTGGTGTTAAATAGGCAGCAACGAAAAATATAGATGAAAACTCTCTTGGTTAATATTGTGGTCTACAACTTATCATGAGATAATTTACCTCAGGCGAGTAAAACCTCGAGACTTCATTCATGTTAGATTTTGTACACCAGCTGTGTAGCGATGTAGAAAAGTGCAGCAATTTAGCAGGAAACCTGGCACTTCCACACTACTCTACAGTAAATAATGCAAGTGACTTCAATTATTAATTTCTTTGAACAGGGAAAATAACCACCCCCAGATTCACAGGGAATCTGTTTCTAACGACAGAAACTTCAGAACAATCTGAGATGGTGGGTTGCTGAAATGACATGGGGATCGACTTTTGTATTCAGCAGGAAATATATACAGCATTAGTTTCCCTTCTGCTGTGTTTAGTGTCGTGCAAATCCAATACGTGGTGCGTGTTTCTGACTTGAGCCAAGAGTTGTGATATGCCAGCCAAGCCATGCTATTCATGCACATCTGTGACTTTGAGACCCTGCATGTCTTAACGCTCTATAGCTGCAGAATCAGAGTAAATAATACCTGTAAAACACTTGATGACAGAAAAGCTGAAATTAAATCTTCATGAACTATTCTAATTGCTTGGTCAGTGTTCATTTAAAGAATGTGTCTCCAATATCCCAATAAATGAGTATCACTTTTATATGGTCTATTATTTCATGCCTTATGGTCTAGCACAGGGATGGGCAACTTTGATGGGGGTGGGGTCACAAAAAATCTGAACTCATCATGAGGGGCTGCAGTGGCTCAGGGGTTTGCGTACACACATCCCTACCCACACATGCAGTCAGATCTGGCCCTAGCCTTTAGGGGGCCCAAGTTAAATTTTGCCATAGGGTGGAGAAAACATTAAGAAAATGTTTAACTAACTTCATGCATTTCTACATATTTTGCCATAGGGTTGAGAGAAATTAATGCAGTTTTTAATATGATATCTTCTTGAGCGTGACTAACAAAATCAATGGTGCTCATAGTCGGTAATTTGACCATTATTACTACTAGTTTAGATAGCTGGCTAGACTGGGCTAATTGAGCGACTGACAGTCACTGACAAGAGAAAAACTGATGCACAACAAAATTTCAACAAAGGGCCGCCAGTTGCCCATCCCTTGAATAGATCATATGGTACATGTGATTTCGATTTGAAAACAATGGCTAACTAACCGATTTAGCTCATGTGAATGAAACCATTTCTAAATATTGCAACTGATATGACATCGATTTTCATCCTTCTATTTAACCTATTTGAATCCTGAGTGCTTATACTGTAGAATCTTGTGTATACCATTACATTGCTCTCAAATCATGCATTATTTAAAAAAAAAACGAGTTTAGAGTTCACGCTTTAAAAAATAAAGAAAGCAATTCCTGTTTAAATGTTATCAAATTATATCAAATGACATTACCAATGCTCTGGTATATCAGATTCCTCTAGGAACAGGTGTGCACCTATGATACTCTTCATAAAGTGGCCTGAGAGAGGGTGTCATTTCAGTGGCTCTGTGTGTTTTCAGTCCTCGCTGCACATGTTCCAAAGTTTGTGTGAGGTGGAGTATGTGTGTGTGTGTGTGTGTGAAATAGTTGTGGGTGTAGAGGGGTGGTGTGGGGGAAGATTGCAGGGGGGGAGGGAAGGGTGCAGTGCGCCAGAGGAGCATTTGGCCCAGCGCCTAGAGAGTGGTTGGATTTCATGGCCCTCTCTTCATGCCTTATGGAAAATGCTATTTCAGCCATCCTGAGCATGCCAAGTCCTCTGTTGGGCCGATTGCTCACGTTACAATCCCGAGTGATGAACAGCTCTGAACGTCAGAATACAGGGCTGCCTAAACCCCTCCACCCCTCCATAAATCTCCTCTCTCTTCCATGGAAAAAACAGAGCAGAGCCATTACCCCGACCATCACAAGCTCCGGTTACAAGGGTAATGAAACTGAAGGTACATAGACTATTCTGGGTGGCTGATGGGGGAAAAAGATGGCCCTAATTCTATAACCTCGTACAACCATCCGGACGTCTCGCGAGCTTACATTCTGTTATCGAGGCTACCAATTCGCCTAATGGTAACTTTAAATAATAAAACGTCCCATAACAGTTTGATAGAGAAGTGCTGTTGAGGCCCTTTGTCAACTAGGAGCTAAAAAGGAATACATCAAATCAAATCATTCCAAATGAAAACAGGAGTTTTTCTTACTGTCTCCAGTGCAAAGGGACAGTAGGCAGGAATGGACTTGAGATCAGATGGGCTGTCCTGCCCATCCTAGCACACACTGTCATTTTCACTTCATTATCAGCAACAGCAATGTTGTTCTAACACATTGGACTTAATTGGACTTTGGATTTATAAAATGAGTAAAGGAAGATGTGGCTTTTATTTCAGAAAGCCCTCCCAAACAAAAGCACTGAGAGCGGTTGAAATCCTTTAATCCAGCAGGTCATGCATTCACGGCATACCAAGGTTATCTTTCGCTAAGCTCAAGGGTTGACAAGTATGCCCTCTCAAGGATCTCAGTATCCTTTCTGTGCTATGGGGAAAGTGTCGTAAGTGTTGTGCTTCTACACCTGCATTGCTTGCTGTTTGGGGTTTTAGGCTGGGTTTCTGTACAGCACTTTGAGATATCAGCTGATTTAAAAAGGGCTATATAAATACATTTGATTTGATTGTAACACAGTATAAAAACAGGCCTCAAAATGTGAATTAACAACATTGTTATCCTCACCAGTTAACTTATTGATGAGCAACTGTGGTATTACCTCTAGTCACTGGTGTAATGTACTTAAACCTTGTGTTGTCTTAAGGGTAAAAAATGACCCACCCCTATGTTTAACAGCAGAGAAAATTTCAACTTGAAATTTCATGACTTTTCCTAGAGTGACCCCAACATTTGAAAAAGTGAAACATTGCCTTTGTTCATATTTCCATGAAAGCTGTACACCACCAGAGTACAACGATTGTCTTAGGGTCACTTTTGACCCGGCAGTTATAAAATCATTTACACACCACAAAAACTACAAAGACACACACACACACGCACACAATGAGAAATTGAGATTATGTGTGCTACTGATTGAACTCAGCCAGCAGCTCCTGAAGAGGAAGATCTCTATGGTTGGCACAGTTAGAAAGAACAAGCCTGAGCTCCCCCCTGCACTCCTCACAACAAGGGGGAGAGAAGCCTTCTCATCAAAGTTTGCCTTCACCCCCACCACCATTCTAGTTTCTTACCTCTCAAAGAGGAACAACAATGTGGTCCTCCTGAGCACACTGCACAAAACGGCTGAGATCAATGATCGTGAGGACAGGAAGCTAGCCATCATCCTGGACTACAACCACAACAAAGGAGGCGTGGACAACCTGGACAAGGTGATTGGAACTTACAGCTGCAGGAGGATAACTGCACGGTGGCCCCTGGTCATCTTCCATAACATCATTGATGTGTCCTAATACAATGCCTTCGTGATATTGAACAAGATCAACCCTACCTGGATGCCTGATAAGTGGAACAAGAGGAAGGTGTTCCTGGAGCAGCTGGGAAAGGCACTTGTAACCCCACACATTCAATGAAGGGAGCGCCTCTCCTGCACAGCAGCCTCTTCAGTGCTTGTGAAAGCTGTTCAGGGGGTGAATCTTGTCCTGATCCACCTGAGGCTGCAGCTGGGGCAAGCAAGAGGAGGAGATGCCAATTCTGTCCCCCACTCCCCCAAAGAAGAACTGTAAAATAAATACTATGTGCTGCACATGTGAGAAATACATCTGCAAAGTCCATGCACACACACTTGCATACTGTCCAAATTGTGCTAATTAGTGTTGATTGATTATGTTCATCACGTTTTTGTTTTGTATCTATTATTTTATTCTTATTTATTGTTGTTGTTTATACACCTTGTAGGTGGGGACAACGGTTTAAAAAATGGGAGAAGACTAGTATTTTGTAGTTGAATTCCTCATTGTGCAATATATAAGAATATATCACTATGTTGACAAAAAATTCAAGACTGTTATTGTTTCCCTTCAATAAAATACATTCAAAACTACTTTCTGCACATTTATGCTACTTTCTTGGGCTATACAAGTGCTATCTCTTGCTAAAAATTGTATGTAGTACCTTTAGCACTAATAATAATAATAAAAAAACTACTTTGGTAAAGAAAACAATTATGACAGGCGTGTTGTAATAAAAACGAGTGGTGTCCACTGATTAAATGCGGTCTTTCTGCATTGTGAAGAGAGAAAACCCAGATATTCACAAAGTTTGTGATGAATGACAGGTTGTTTCTTCATGCAAAATAGATTTAGGGTTTAAAATTCAATTCAGCTGCTTTATTTTAGGGGTTTAGTGAAGCCGGGTCATTTTTTACCTTTAGGACAAGGGGAGTATACAGAATGTTAAGACTACACAAGGGTTAAGTAAAAATACTTTAAAGTACTACTTAAGACGTTTTTACTGTACTTTACTATTTATATTTTTTCCAACTCTTACTTTTACTTCACTACATTCATAAAGAAAAGTATGTCATTTTTACTCCATACATTTTCCCTGACACCCAAAAGTACTCATTACATTTCAGACAGGAAAATTGTCCAATTCTCACACTTATCAAGAGAACATCCCTGGTCATCCCTACTGCCTCTGATCTGGCGGACTCACTAATCACAAATGCTTCATTTGAAAATTATGTGTTTGAGTGTGCCCCTGGCATTCCGTAATTTTCTTTTGAAACTTAAGTACATTTAAAACCAAATACTTTTAGACTTTTAATCAAGTAGTATTTTACTGGGTGACTTTCTCTTTTACTTTAGTCATTTTCTATTAAGGTATCTTTACTTTTACACAAGTATGACAATTGAGTACTTTTCCCACCATTGCCTCTAGTTTAGTTCTAGACAGAGAAATAAGCCCAGCCATTTATGTCTCCCCACATTCAGCCATTGCAATTAGCTTGTGAAGGCCTTTAAATACAAAGTTACAGTATGTTTGTCTGTCAGGATGTGGTTTGTCCATGAGGACACAGCAATACAAGTATTACTTTGATACAACGCTTGTCAAAGATTTCAAATGGTGTTTGAATGTCCTTGCATCGATTTACCATTCATTCGCTGCTGTTCCTGCTTACTGTTTGTATAACAGATGGAACTGGTCTCTGTTGTATTTTTAACCATAAAGCATTTCCCCTATAGGAGGTTGATGATTGTTATTTCTGTAGTTATGCTGCTACTGATTTATGAAAGTTAAAGCTGGATAATTCGTAGTGCAACATGAGAGTTGTGTATAGCCTTCCCACGACCTTGCACACTCACACATTGTATATGAAAAGTGCTGGTGCTTGGTATGAGGATTTAGCCTCTCAAGCCGGCCTGATCTCGCCAGCTTAGTACTGTAGAATATGAGTGTATTTGGCTATTTAACCTTATACTGAAGTGGGCTACATCAGGGTCACACAGAGTGTTTCTTGGTAGTCTTAAACAAATCTACTTTGAAACAAAAGTCTACACCTCACACACATGGTTGTGGGCTTAAAAAAAAAAGAAGACACCTGTACCATGTCAGATATAGTTGAATGTATAATATTCTGAATTTGCATCCCAATACTACAATTTATATACATCACAGAAGACTGAAATATAACAAAACCGTTTGAAATAGAAACGCCAGATTTTCAGAATAAAATAAAATAAAGTTTATTAATTATGAACTGATGAAAAAATATGAATGTCATTCCACCATGAGGCCAAATGCAGGAGGTACACAGTGTAACCAAACATCCATGGCTAGCTAGAAGTTTAATCTGTCTGGAAGGCTAGTAGCATTGGGTGTAAAAGGGATATCCTGGAGGACATGATTACACATGGGCATCCATCCATCGCTCTGCTCTGCCTCTCTGCAGCAGGGATTAAGCTGTTTACAGGTTCCCTACTGGCACCTGACTAGGGCCAGGAGCCTTATTAACCTTCATGGCTAAGGACAGCCTTACGTCCTAGCATACAGTATGTCATCTGAAAGGATAACTCAACCCTGTTTGCTACAGCGGAGGTCTGTAACATCATGGGTCATCAGCCTGACCTGCTGTATGGTACTACTTAATAACATTCAGTCTAGGAGGAAAACCTGCTCCAATTATACAGATCAAAGAATTTTGGGCTAATAAATGTAATGTGATTGAAATCGAGAGAGAGAGAATGATGTAAATAGCGAGAGAGATTTGGTTCCTTTCATGGCATCCATGTCAGTCAGTCCCAGTCATTCTAAGGATGTAAAGTGTTAATTAACAGGTTGAGAGACAGCCGGCCAGTCGTAAATCTGTGGTCCGAGGTCTCTCGGTAAAGATATACTGCTCAGCTCTCTGACTTCAGGACATGCAGTTGTTAGTAACACTTTGCCCATAGTTAAAGTAGCTAGAGCTGCAACGTTGTCCTGCTTTAGACCTCTCGGTCTTGGTATTCTCATTACATTTACTGAATGACTATTGTTTTTGCTCTGCGTTACATTCCCAGCATTGTTGTCAGTGGTTCCTGGCACCTAGTCTGACCGTAATGAAGGTTTGTGGTATGGCAGTGAGTTATGATCTATGTCTGTGTCTGTTTAGTCACTGAGGCAGCACTGGTTTAAAAATTCACTTCATTCACACTAAGGGCTGATTCCATCCTACACTCTTAGAAAAAAACGAGGCTATCTACAACCTAAAAGGGTTCTTCAACTCTCCCCATAGGAGAACCCTTTGAAGAACTACAGTATTGAATAGTTTTGCGTTCCGGGTAGAACCCGGAACCCAGGGCATATGGGACCAAAATGTAGAACCTTTTCCAAAGAGGGTTCTACATGGAACCAAAAAGATTCAAAAGGGTTCTCCTATGGGGACAGCCAAATAACCCTTTTGGAATCCTTTTTTCAAAGAGTGTAGATGTATTCTGAATGGAACAGGCCCATGGTCTTCTTCGATCGCCCTGCTGGTTTTGGAAAGTTCAGGACAAATAGATTGGTATATTAGTGTCGTGTTTGTTTTGATTGTTGTCATGGTTATATCCTTTGCAAGCTGCCACAATTCACTGGTATAGATAGACCTAATCAACAAACTGCATATGCATTGGATTGAATACGCTTACATGATGATTGATGGAAATTGTACAAATATTTACAACATCTATTCTAAACAGCTCGAGTTCAAAGGAAACATTTGTTGCCTGTCTACTCATATTGCATACGAGAAATAATAGAAATCTCACCAAACACACACACACACACACACACACACACACACACACACACACACACACACACACACACACACACACACACACACACACACACACACACACACACACACACACACACACACACACACACACACACACTGAGGCTCCGGACCCACAAGCTGATCTTGATGACAAGAGAGTGCTGGGGTGATTTACACTCTAGAGTTCACTTATCCATGTCACTGTTTGACGCACAAGAGGTCCAATGGGAGAGTTAACGGACAAGGGCGTTTTAAAACACAGCCAGGCACATTCCTCCAGTCAGAGCTCAACGGGTGGGCTGTCCCTGAGAAACACACTCAGGGGACAGACAGTAGTGAGAGGAAGGAGAGCTGACCGAGCCCCCCTTGTACATGTATCCTTTATTCCCCTTCTGGGTTAGACACAGCGCAAACCATGCACCACTACAGCAAACGCAGTAACTTTACCTGGAACGGAACCCTGAAAGAGCTGGGTAACTACTCCTGCTGTGGTAAGCAGGATATGCATCCTTGATACAGTATGCATCCTTGATATGTCTTGAATGTGCTTTTGAAATCCCTCACTTGGCGCAGGTCTCGAATCATTCATTGAGAAGTGGTGAGAGTCAGGGCTTGACTTACACATGCAAAGCTCTCGGTTTATGCAATAATATTGCATGCATATCCTTTTTGTTAACACTGTACAGTGTTACCTTATTTTTTTATGTCAGAGACATGATTATTTTTAGTATCAGTGCAAACATGGATCCCAGCATAGATTAGAATTTCACAATGTTATCTTGCGTGCTACTTTTTTAGAGGCTGTGATTCTAATTCATGCATGAGTTCAGTTTTATTACTCGGCATCCCATTGCCTCTCCCCCTTCTGTCTCCACAATGAAAAACCACCACTGGTCTTGCAAAAATATATTTACCTTACTGATATCTAGCCTAGTAGTTTCAATGAACATCTCGTCAATTAGAGTTGATTACCTAATTACTATTGTGTGTTGAAGTTAAAATACAAAAATGCTTCCTTCTTTCTGCCACATTACAAATGCTTCATCTGAATAATGGTGGTGCAGGCAGGCAGGATGATACAGGATCCTCCAAGCTAATACCAAGATATGTCCAATGCAGCAAAGTTGTGCTTCAACATCCTTTCTGTTACCTATAGGAACAGATATATACATTGCAGTATATATACGGTATGGTGTCGGCTATTAGGCCTACTTGGAAATATTTATTGTAACACCTTCTACTTGATTAACTGGGTGGAACCCAATAGGATAGCACAACAGCAGTATCATGGTGTGTTGCTATTAGGAGATACACTTGGGACTGTATACAGAATCTCCGTTTTGCTCGCTTCGGTGTACTGGATATGTATAGAAATGTATGTCATCTTGTCCGGTGTCTTTACAGGCCCATGCATTAAGGAGGCTTCTGTGAACTCATTTCACCGAGAACTCAGTTTTTAGATGCACCTGAGTAGCAAGCTGACAATGTCAAGCATTGCTATACAAATGCCCTTACTTCTCCTTTCCACCCAGTCATTTCTATGGCGCTATCCCTTTCATTATCAGATAATGTTATATTCGATGGTTATATCTGTTTCAATATTGTATGTTGTAAAGTCACAAATAGGTTATACTAGGTTATACGGTATGAGTCAAGTATATTAAAACAGTGTTTAGGAGCAGTTGAACATATTGTGTGGGGATCAAGAGAGAGAAAGATATCAGCAGAGAGAGAGGCGACTCAGCAGAGAAAGTGAGAAAGAGAGAGAGAGGGTGGGGGAGAGAGAGAGAGAGAGAGAGAGATGCCAAGAACTACATGTCCCACAGGTGAAGGTCATAACTCCTAGACCATGTATGTGTGTGGATTAGGGAGGGAATTTAGTTCTGTTGTGACAGGCAGTCACCTTGCTTAATTCGCTAGGCTGTAGGGATGAGAGCTATATAAAATGGTAGCAAGTTGTGCGTGTGTGTGTGTCTGTCAGTAAAACACCTTGAACTTAACACTGAATCTTCAACAACAGATCTTCATTTCATATTAGAAATACATCAATTGCATCTAGCCTTGACAGCAGACATGTTTTGAGATTTTAATTATCTCAGCAATTCAGTTTTAAATTCACATTCATTTTGGTGTTTTGCTTGAAGCTGCTACTACAAAAACCATATGAGAAGGGGAAAAATTGGTTTGATACCTTCTAGGTACGTATCTTTTCATGATTAGAGCATAGCACTGGTAGAGTGGTAATTTTAGCTCTGACTGAGTAGTGAGTCATTTGAATACATGACTGTTGTTCTTGTGCCACAGAGGGATTTAGGTAGCTTTAGTGTAAAAGCCAAAAGACAGTATGTGTCACCAACGCTGACCACCAGTGCTGGGGTAATTCAACTCCAGGGTGAAATTGTTTCTTATTAATAGCAACTTATTCACAGAGCCATAGTTATCCCTCTGTGTCGTTCTGAGAGGAATCTGTTTGATGAAAGATGCCTTCAGTCTCATCATCCTATCCCACTGCGAACGAGCCATTTGAGTCCTGGTTTACCCTGTGATGTGCTAATTAGCTAGGATTTAGGTTACCTCTAATTCATGCACCTTAACTGGACAAAGATGTCGCTCTGTTGTGGCTCTGCAGATTAGCAATGTGATAGCGCTTCTTTGCAACTGTGGACTAATAGGACTAATAGCCCTGGCTCGTGCTTCTGTGAGGAAAGATTTGTCTCCACAGACTGGAGGTGGTTTCTAATTTTCCTCTGAAGTTTAACATCAAATTTACCGTCTTCATCCTCCTTGATTTATTTTCAACAACGGACTAGTCACCTAAGGAAACAATGCTTTAAAGGGGCAAATTACTTTCTTGCTTCTGAAATATTAGTAAGGTTATCTTGGGGTGTTGATATTCTCTGATATTGGACCTGTCAGAGAGCCAGTGAAACTTAATGAAGGCTCGCATAATGCCACGGCATTCGTCCTCAGCTTTGTTTTATGACATACTAGGTTTCAATCTCCCACCTAAATATAGCTGCTGGAGCCAAAACAAGAAATGACCATCTGGTCACCTTGTCATCAGTTGACATTTTGACCTGAGGAACTGGATGTTTAACCCCTATTTTATAGTCATCCAATACTAAATATACAGGACATCGTTCAGCAATTTCTGAAGCAGTAAGCAGTCATTTGACGTTTACAGCCACAACCCCCCGCGCAAATTCTTACAAGATCTCAGCCACAGGTTGTAGGTTAGATTTAGGAGTGGACATCCTTTATGATTTGACACCTGTCTTTTTAGGGGTCTATTTTAACAAATCAAATTCTATGCACTGGCGGTAGTGCTATAGGTTTGTGGGTCTACTATTTTCACAACCAGAATTATGGCCGCAGTAGCTGGTGATAGCACGAAAGTGCTGGGTTTTGATGAAAAAACAATTTGAAAGTGTGTTGACCCCTCACTGGCCAATCAGAGTGTGCACCCTGGCTAAATATGTAGTTGCTTCAAGTTGTGTATTTATGGTCTTTTATGTATCACATTATCATCAACTCCAATTCAAATGTTACTCTGTTATAGCCTAGTTTGTTAAATAGCCTACAGTACCAAAATACCAAAATGTAAGCCTATCCTATATTTGTTAAATATGTTAAACTTGTTTTTGAACTCTAATTACATGGCTTCAATATATTGTTAACATAGCATTTGCACTGATATAGGCCTAGGCCTACTGTAAAATGTGTTATGTCTGAGCCATGGACAAGCCAAACATTGTCAATAAGCAAGATTAAATTCACTATTGATAAGGCCTAAAAAGATTCTAATAAAATAAACTTGTTTTAAATAGGCTATGTCTAAATACAGTTACAGGCACCATAATTGCTCCCTGTGGGCATATCATATTAGGCCTAAGACAACGTAGACTATGGAGGGTTTTACGCACATCCAAACATTCCACAGGAGCTGGAAAAATATCCAATATAATGAGAAAGGGGAATGTCCACTCACCATTACTGCTCCTAAATATATATAGCTATAGCCTACCATAGCCGTTGACATGGCCACTAGTGACTTTGCCACGTAAAAGGTGAACAAACAAACAGGCAAATATAGCCTACAAGTGGATTCAGCACCGTGGGCAGCCATCGGAATTCCTGTGATTTGACAGTTAGGTCCAACAGAGGTAAGTGGAAGATTCCTTTTTGAAAAAGTGATAAACGAAAAACAATAAGCAATCTTTAAAACAATTAAATGTTCCTTAGCAGGCTTCCTACAGTTACTGACACCTTTTATGCAATGGGTATTGTACATAATGAGTCCAAATGTTTCACAGAAGCTGGACAAAAATACTGTTCAATAGAAATAAAAAGGGGAATGAGTGGTTTGCTGCTTGTAATATTTTAATAATACATTGGCAATGTACACAAGGCTACTTCTACTAATACCATAACCAACTGCGATACAGCTAAGACCAGCTTTTGGACGGTCTTAAATATATATTTGTGCACATTGAAATTGGCATATTGGTGCAGGTCTTTAAGGAATTGCAAACAAAATTGCAAACTATCGGCGTTTGACACTTGCGCCTCCTTACCGCCACCCGAAAATAGAGCCCTTAGTGTGTTATGTCCATCGTTAAGAAACATTAGTGTGATTTAAGTCTTAGCTGGTATTGTAGAGTGTATACCGATGATGGTTGAAATGGGACATTTGGATGTAATGGCCACCAAGATGTGTTTCACAGCAAAAAGAGAGTAGCAAAGGAGATGGTGTAACCTTTCAGACCGTAACTTTTCAGATGACGAGACAACCTACACACCGGAAGGCAATGAGGGCAGAGGGACTATCTGAACGCTAGCATCCTAAAACGCTAACTACGACTATTACATGGCTCAAAATTATGCTAAATATTAGGCTTCATACTTTAGCTGGACAACATTATTTTATTGTGAGGCATGAATAAAGCTTTATAGGGACAACTTGGCTCTACAGTCTATTACATGTTTGAATTTTACAGCTCATCAGGGCCGTTTCTATACATAATCAACATAAGCGGTTGCTTAGGGCCCCACGGCCACTAGGCCAGATTTGAACGGCAATTTTCCTCATATTTTGTCAATCACTGCCATTCAGTCACTCAATTGATAGCTAAGTTAGCTAGCCAGCTATTTAAACCTTGTAATTGTTACAAGTTTTAGAAAGCTGGCTAGACTAACTTACCTCATGGCTAAATTACTTACTGGGCACTCAAGGCACATGCCAAGTGGCCCTGACCTCCAGGGGCCCCCATTAATTGATATCATATGAAGATGGCATAAGTCATTGCAAAATGTGTAGAAATGCAGGGAATTAGCCTTAAAACTGAAAAATCTTCCATCCATCCAATGGCAAAATGTGTAGAACTGCAGGGAATTAGCCTTAAAACTGAAAAATCTTCCATCCATCCAATGGCAAAATGTGTAGAACTGCAGGGAATTAGCCTTAAAACTGAAAAATCTTCCATCCATCCAATGGCAAAATGTGTAGAACTGCAGGGAATTAGCCTTAAAACTGAAAAATCTTCCATCCATCCAATGGCAAAATGTGTAGAACTGCAGGGAATTAGCCTTAAAACTGAAAAATCTTCCATCCATCCAATGGCAAAATGTGTAGAACTGCAGGGAATTAGCCTTAAAACTGAAAAATCTTCCATCCATCCAATGGCAAAATGTGTAGAACTGCAGGGAATTAGCCTTAAAACTGAAAAATCTTCCATCCATCCAATGGCAAAATGTGTAGAACTGCAGGGAATTAGCCTTAAAACTGAAAAATCTTCCATCCATCCAATGGCAAAATGTGTAGAACTGCAGGGAATTAGCCTTAAAACTGAAAAATCTTCCATCCATCCAATGGCAAACTGTGTAGAACTGCAGGGAATTAGCCTTAAAACTGAAAAATCTTCCATTTATCCAATGGTAAAATGTGTAGAACTGCAAGAAATGTGCTCACTTTTCTCTCACCCCCCCACCCCCCATTTTTTGTTTTTTGAATCGCAGAAAATGTGCTTTAAAACAGCAACATTTTCTCTACGCCCCATGGAAAAATGTGTAGATTTGCAGGACATTTACTTAAAAGCTGTACATTTTTCTCTCTGCTGCCAATTGCAGGTCCACTAAAACGTTTTGCCCACAAGGTGGGGGGGCCCCCAACCAAATCTTGCTTAGGGCCCCCAAAACGTCTATGCAACTCATGTAACCATTATATTGTATTGCCTGCATATACAGTACTTGATGACTGTATTCGATGTCCTTTAGTGTAAGGGGGATAAAGACGAATTTCATTCGCACATTTCACAGGCCAAACTGTAATCGGAGCACATCTTGATGTCTACATATAAAGTTCTCATGTTTTGTTGAAATGTTAGGGTCATCCATTTGGTGCATGACCACAAATTGGCTTCCCACTGTAGCAAAGAAAACTAATAATAATTGTCAGACTATAATATTTAATCTTAACACAACAAATCCTTTTGCACCTGTGTCAGTAACCGATAGAGCACTGGGGCAAAGGTACACTTTTTCCTCTCTTTCATAAACTACTATTCTGTTAGATAGTCTCCTACGCTGAATATTTTTTATTTTTTCAAACGTCTGAAGACTTGATGGCTAAATTATGCCCTTAGATTTAGAAGGCGTAAGAACACACTTCATGGATAAGAGCACACCACTTATTTACTGTACGTCCAATACCACTATCACAGCAGATTATCTTTTCGTTGAATCCCCCTGTTATCTCATGTCTATTTTTAATGTAATTGTCTCCCTTCGAATATCAGATGTAATTTGGCAAAGAATAGCTTCATTTCAATCTGCTTCCTCACTTTAATTATACAGTATGTTACCCCATAGGCTACACTGTGCAGCCTTCTCGTTACAGCCCCCCTCACGTTCATTGTCGGCTCATACAAGTTCATTGTAGATTTGGCCTCCTTGGTCCCCTTGACGGGAGAAAAAGTGTACCTGGTCCGTACTCTGAATGCTGCGGTGTAATAAGGTTATATCTGGTCCTAGCAGCTGGCTGCTCTCCTCTCTGGTTCCATCTCGGGCCAGTTTCATCTCCCTGCCAGCCTGGCCTGTGTTGTCAGGAAGAGGGTCAGGGTGAAACATGGTTGACTTCTCAACCCAACTCCATTCTGACGCCACCAACACGTACAGGAGGCCTATACATCAAGCACATATAGGCTATACACTTAAAACACCTGCACACACACACACACACACCTGCACACACACACACACACACACACACACACACACACACACACACACACACACACACACACACACACACACACACACACACACACACACACACACACACACACACACACACACACACACACACACGCACACACACATGCAAAACACCCTCTCTTTCTCTTGCTCTCTCCCACTCTCCCTCAGATCGACACATTCTGGAGCCGGTCTTTCTCTGGCTCATTTGGCGTTAGGCAGTGGCTCATTTATTTTCCATCTGTTTGCTTTCATTAAGTTATTTCTGATTTATTGCTGCATTTGCAAGTCAATGGCTAGCAAGGTTACGTCCCTGCACCTTTCACTATACAGCAGAAAGGAATATGAACTCTCTATTGCATGATTTGCTGTTGTGTTAACCGTTTATGTTTAAAAAAAGCTTACAGCTAGATAATTTTTCAAAAAATGTTATTTGGTTATTGAATATGCTATATTAAGATGAATGGATTCTATTTACAGTATAGGAAGTGTTTTATGTACAGTAGAGTTGTATCCAGACTGTATTGCCTGTGGGATCATAGCACTTTGACTAGACAACAACAGAGGAGAGAGAAAGTCTAAATACAGGGTGTTTCTTTTGGGGGGGGGGGGTTGAAATCAAGCCATGTGTCCTGTCCTTCAGCCAAACCCCTTGTGGTCTGTGGAGCCTTGGCTCTCCGCTGGTTCCCTTTGCCACCTTAATCCTCACTGTCACCCACCTGCCTTACTGCCAACTCTTTAGCCCATGAACTTCACAGTGCCCTTTGCATCCCCGTTAAATTCACAGTGGTAATCCCAAACTGACATCATTCAACCCATTCTGTTCTTCCCAAGGATTCCCCTCTGTCCGAGTTTGTCTGCTGAGCACCCTGCTACAGGTCCAACAGGCAGTTGGGATTGGTCTCTGAAGACCGTCAACACATGGACATGGCTTAGCATAGCGGAGAGAGTATTTTAGGTGTGTGAATAATGATCTCTGTCCCCTCAGCAGCAGGTCAACAGCATGTTGGATTTAGGGCGCTATCTTTGGTTGGATAGTTGAATGGTTCAAAAGAAGAAGGGGGGTGTTGTGGGGTATCCGTTGTCTTTGGGACGAGTGTAAAAGGGGGTTAATGCAGGAAGTGGTGGGGGAGCTGTATACCCAACCCAGCCGACCCCAGCAAGATCAGGCATGTCTCTGTATAGTCTGCAGGGAAGTCAATTCCCAACCATGGAATTACTTATCCTCACTAGGCTCAGTCAACTGTATTTTCACTAAACTTAATCGTATTAACACAGTCATTTGCCCTGTCTGTTTTATCAGAGCAAAATGCCTTTTACAGATAGTTTTATAATCTGTATAACTTTTATCAGCTCGGTAATGAGCCAGTCAGATTGACTATGACTTCATCAAATGTTAAATTGAAACTCTCTTACGATGACAGAAATACTCATACTTATTTAAGTGTCCAAATTGTGATGGCTTGTAAAATCTGTGTTGTTAACAATATAATCGCTGTAGTCCTGCAAACATTATTCCACAGATATTGCTATTAGCGCCCACTTTGAACAGAGCTCTCTGACAGGTGGTCCCTTAAAGTACACAATGTTTATTTTGGTGTACACACATGAACACACTTACAAAACAAATACATCCCAAGTTAGCCATGTTGGATAATGGTACACACTTTTTTTTGTAACAAAGTTGGTATAATCTGTACACAACACTTCTATAGCATTACCAGTTTATTACCCCCATGATTTGATTAAGCAAGGAAAGGTATACCCCCCTCTAGTGTTTAGATTGGGCTGTGTGCACCATATGCAATTTATATACTGAACAAAAATATAAACTCAACATGTAAAGTGTTGGTCCCATGTTTCATGAGCTGAAGTAAACAATCCCAGAAATGTTCCACACGCACAAAAAGCTTATTTCTCTCAAATGTTGTGCACAAATTTGTTTACATCCCTGATCGTGAGCATTTCTCCTTTGCCAAGTTAATCCATCCACCTGACAGCTGTGGCAAATCAATAAGCTGATTAAACAGCATGATCATTACACAGGTGCACCTTGTGCCGGGGACAATAAAAGGCCATGGTATGGGTTATGGTATGGGCAGGCATAAGCTATGGACAACGAACACAATTGCATTTTATCGATACCGTGACGAGATTCTGATGCCCATTGTCGTGCCATTCACCCACCGCAATCGCCTAATGTTTAAGCATGATAATGCATGGTCTCATATCGCAAGGATCTGTACACAATTCCTGGAAGCTGAAAATGTCCCAGACATGTCACCCATTGAGCATGTTTGGGATGCTCTGGATCAACACGTACAACAGCGTGTTCCAGTTCCAATATCCAACCAATATCCAACAACTTCGCACAGCCATTGAAGAGGAGTGGGACACCATTCCAGAGGCCACAATCAACAACCTGATCAACTCTATGTGAACTCTGTGAAAGAGACTTGACTGGTTTTCTGATCTATGCCTCTACTTTTTTTAGGTATCTGTGACCAACAGATGCATATCTGTTTTCCCAGACATGTGAAACCATTAGATTAGGGCCTAATTAATTGATTTCAATTGACTGATATCGTTATATGAACTGTTATTCAGTAACATCTTTGATATTGTTGCATGTTGCATTTATTTTTTTGTTCCGTGTACATTAGGGACCATATGGACAAGCCATACAAGCATTCCAAGCCCCCCACTGTGAAACTATGCAAAGTGTTCCCAAGACATGACATGTCTTTTAAATGGAAAATGGATATGAAAAGTTATACGCCTCCTGAAATACTATAAATACTACCTGTCCACAGTTTGATAATTTACATAATTTACATAAATTCGTATTCGTTTCCTAAGTTAAGCAGATAAAGTTCTGTATATATTATAGAAAAAAACGTAAACCCAAGAAGAGAAACTCTTCAGGACATTATCATAAGGCTTGACATGCTAACAACAGGTTTTTAGACTCTGATTTATTCTATTGATATCTAATGCCAATACAAAAAAGTAGCCCACCAAATTCAAAGTGGTCCATCAAAGACTATTAAACATTGACCATAATGACTGACATTATTGGTTCGAGTCTAATTTTAGCTCAATAACAAGCAACCTCTAAGGAAATGTACCCACTTATGAACAGCTGAAATCCATATGGCGTTATAGAACATCTTAGCCATTCGTCACTCATCTTTGGTGAGGATGGGTAAGCTAAGCCTCCCCGTTTTATCAGCCAGCGTCATACACATCCTCTAGCCTTGAGTTGGATCTCGGCCACCGCTATCAGAGTACACACCACCTTGTTTCCCTAGACGTCGGTCTGTCTGGATGATGTCTTCTAGGAGATCATGACTGTGCTGTGTACTGTAGTGGTTGTTACAGTAGCTCTGAAAAATCCTCAAGTCTGGACGTAGAGGTTGACCTTTAATGTTACAGTGGTCATAGAAAAACTATTCTAAAGCCAGTTAAACAACTGAGATAAAAGCAGTTGATTTAACAGTTGGTTCTTTGTGTGATTCCTATTTAGATTTGTCCATATTCATAAATGAATGTAAGAAAATTGTTAGTGAAAATACTACTCATGTTACAGAGCAAGCTTCATATGACACCAATACTTACTTTGTAGCACCTACAGTACATATGAAACATTATGAAGTCTTGAATGAAGCCTGGGTAATGCCAAAATATCAGACATATTCTAACTTCAATGAATTATTTCCCAATTATGATTTTAGATACACATGTCAAGTATATGTCAGCAATCCTTCCTCCACAGGACCATTCTATGGATTAAATCATGGTCCTTTTTAGTCCTGGTTTCGTGAAGAATCATCCTATGGGTTGTTAGATGCTCAAAGAATCAAAGGCCTTATACTCAATAAAGGCTAAATACTATGCTCTAAGACCTCTCTCAACACTCAATATGATGTGAAAACCGGGGCACTGAAAGGTGGAGAGAGAGTGGAGATGGTGACATGACAGTACGTTTGAAAGTTTACGTGCCGCTCGTTGTGTCACATTTCATAATTTACAGTCAGGGCTGGCTCTAAGATGATAAATCCTTGTGGGCAGTCAGACATTTTTTGTCTGTTTCAAGCTTGGTTACTGCAACATGACATTTTGGGTGGGCAATGCCCAACCCTGAACCCCCTAGAACCGGCCTTGTTTACGGTTCTGTTCTGTTCTGGTTGTGTTTGTGTCCTAGGACTGGTGAGTGGGTTTCCCTAAACTAACAGCAGATCAGTATTATCCTCAGTATTGCATATATTCCTTCAGAGCGAACACCATGTTCCATTCATCCGTTAGTGCCAGAAAGTTCCTCTTGACATACCCTGCTGTCATCGCTCATAATTTACAGCCTCTCCTGTCCATCCTTTCTCTAATCCACATGGTAAAAATAGCTCAGCTCATACATACTCATTCTGTTCTCCATAGCCATACACTGATGGGGTTTTGAGGAGGAATAGGACCCATTACAGTGTTGTCATATGATTTGATGAAACACCATCGTTATATGACATTTTAATGAGCTCTATAAAGATGATCCAGGGCTTGGGGAGGATGGCCAATGTCATAGGGAAAGAATTCTCTTCCTGTGGGCCTTTAAAGGGAGTTTTTTTAGAAGAAGGCGGTGTGTACAATTTGAGGTGATGATTTCTCTGTCAGCCCACCAACTGCGCTTGAGTTTGCCTTATTGGCTCCATTGTCGCTCCCCTCCCCTCGTTCTACCCAGACACTGCCCTCTTCACAAGGGCATGAGCCAAAGACGTGTCAATCCACTGTAAACGTAAGGGAAACCTAAAGAAGAAGAGTATCAGTTTTCAAAAGCAAGGACACTTCACCTTTGTATGATCTGTCTCATGAGAACGTGTCCAGCTTGGGCTTTCGTAACAGTATCTTCACTGAGGGCCCTGCTGGCCCACTTGTGGAACAGCATTTAGCACTGAATGTGTTGCTTGCAACATTTCTTAAAGCAGAAAGTTCTCAGTCTATTTCTGTATGTCACTGTATGTGTCCCTTTAACATTGACATAAATGATCATGGGAAAATATACATACTGTACTGTATGCGTCACGCACATTTCTGTTAAAGAGTTAGGTATGCAGAGACCTTGCATTATGTGGATAATCATAAATAGGTTGACACCAGCAGATCAAATTTGAATCAGGTAAAATTAATCTAACACAGCAATGGAAAACAATATTGAGGAATAATTTTCCTTCATTGTTGATTTCCCTTACCTAACAACTATCTCCAATTTAAGCAAATGATTTGTTTAATAAACTATCTGCTACTGTAATGTGTCCTTGTTGTTTGCTGTGGTTAGCTCGACCACTCTATTCCCATGACGCCATTCACACGACATAATATTTCCCAAACACAAATAATCCTACGCCAATCACACTTTGCCTGTGGAAGATTTTAAATGACACTATTCATGTGAGACATTTAGCCCCTGTACGTGTGAATAGACTAGGCATTAAAAGCAGTTAAATACCGTGTGGCGTTTGTATTTCCTATGAAACCTCAATGTGTTGGTTGTGTGCTGTTTTTTAAATAGTTGTTACCACTGGATGTGTGTGACCTATTGTTCATTAGTGTTGCAAAATGGAAAACAAAACTGAAGCTTTTACCATAGGTTCAAAGGGAAAGGGTAGGTGTAATGTCTTTCATGTTCTCATTGTGTCATTATTGTTCGCTTCAATAGAGCCCCACAGTGGAGTTGTCATAATACCCATAAAACCTAGCGGTCAAACAGGGAAATAAATCTCTCTCGGACAAAGTGACTTTTATCAATATATTCAGCTCATTGACTCTCAGATTTAAAAATACTAATTTGCATCAAAGTAGACATCATGAAAAACTACAATCCCTGCAAGCTCATGCACGTCATCTCTATCTGACAACTTTGCTAACAGGAATTGGGTCAATTTAAAACTTGCACAGGTCAGTTTACAGAATGGTCCATTTAATGAAATGTAGCTAATTTATACATTACTACATTTAGCTAACATTAGATAGTCAATTCAGAGATTCTTACCTTTGCCTCGATTCAGCAGTCTTGTCCAGATCATCATGGCATTCGTAGTTCTTTCTGATAGCCACATTAACAGCTAATTAGCATTTCGTTTTTTGCGGTGTCAATACAGCCGAATATGTTGATAAAAGTCACCTTGTACGAGAGAGATTTGCATGGTTATCAAATCATCATGCCTACACGAAACACAGCCTTTATTTGAAGTTTTTCTAAAATCCCTTATGGGAAATGTTTATGGTGGAAAAACGATTGGAACCATTTCCCTGTTAGACCGCCAGGTTTTATGGGTATTATGACTCTGTGATACTCTATAGTTATTAACCAACACCCTGAAAGTTTTTAAATGCATCTGATGAAACACTAACTACTAACATGGATGATAGTTTCCCATTTGTCCGGTCAAGCTCCCCCCTCCAGCCACCACAGACACCCCCCTCCACCCAAACATAATAACGACACACACACTCCTCTCTCTAGCCCCTGTGTGTTTTCCTAAACTAGGGCGGCCTCCTGTGGAATGCAGGGCTCCGTTTAATCCCTGAGTCTTGTCAGGCCCTTTTTATAGGAAACTCATCTCAACGTCCAGCAACAAATGGAGCACAGGGATTTATCCGTGGAGATAGAGTTTCAGCCTGCAGCTGAGCACCCTTCTCTCACAGCTCCACTAGGCTTCCTTGTTAAGTTAAGCCACAAGGAGACTGTGTATCGCTGCTGCTAGTCTCCTTGGCTGGGTCTGTGTGTGTGTGTGAGGTGGGCTTGATTCTAGCCTGATCTTCCTTTCTGTTTCCCCTGTGTACCTTCAGAGCGAGTACGGGCCAGCATGGCAGCCCCCGGCAGCTCCAGCGGACTAGAGGTTCTCCTGTCTACTCTGCAGGTAGGAACAAACTGGTTCTGGGACTGTGTATGTGTGTGCCTGTCACGGTGTGTGACTGTGTCTCTGTTTGCCCACGGTCGCTGACATGGCAGTCTAAAGTGGAACGCTCCAAATAAAGTGGGCAGGGGATCTGCTGACGGACGGGAAAGGGACGCTAGGCTAGCAACAGGCACTTTCTCCGTAGAGCTGAAAGAGGAAGATAAATGGAGAGCTTGGGACTATAAGGTTCTATCTGCATTTTTGTCAAAATGTAGTTATTGACATAGCCTTGTTCTGTTCAATGTTCTCTAACTACTGTATATAGTACTCTTCATGTTATTAAGTTCAAAAGAATACTAAATACAAATCACTGATACCATTCAAACCACTGAGGGTTCGGACCATTAAGGCCAATTATCTATCTCAGAATCCTATTTTTGCAGATAGAACCTTATAGTTCCAACGTCTCAGAATGGGGATCATAAGCATCAACACCCAGAAAATATTACCTGGAAACATGTTCACAACTTTCACTTGCCAAACAGCTACTGTTCCTACAAATTATCACAGGGCATAGTTCACTCTAGTATTACAGCTAATAATGTAGCTTACTGTGTAGCTTCTATAAATGTAAGTTTCAATTTAGGTTGTGTTCAAATAATTTTTATGAGATGGTAAACATATTGCCATTTAAATGTTAGTATATTGTATAGTAGTAGTATTTTAGTGTACTGTTAGTCAGTGTTGAGAATACTGTAATTTATACACTCCTAACTGAATTAAATAAATGGTGAAAAATATTTTCCAATATTGGTTTGTGCCCACTTTATTTAAAGTAGCTAAACTAGTTCATAAATCTGTTTGTGTAGTTTACATGACATTAACTTGTGTATGAAAAAGCTTGTGAAGTGAAATGCATGACCAGCTGTATGAAGGCCGGCAGAAGGCTGGCGGGCAGATGTCAGTGGGGATAGCTAGCTATACTGTAGCTGTTCTGGTGGGAGAGGAGCAGAGGATTACAATATAGAACGGATGGTGTGTGAGATATTATCTACAGCCCAGTGAATGCAGCTGATCCCTCAGTACTGCGGTTGTCAGGATCCACATTTAAAACCAGTTTCATAATGTTATGTTGTTGGTGCTGTTGATGCATTTGGTTCTGTTGAACCACAGTTGTCAAGCATGTTGGTAGACTATTCGTTTTTTTCACAAGTTTGTAAGTAATTACATTTTCGATTATGTCAAAGCTGTTATATGTTTTGGCCTTCATGGTTGTCGTGTATTTGCAATAAAAAAGTATGAAATTAGAAAATAGTATGAAAATAGAATTGCATTTATAACAAACTGAATTTCAAATGTAAACAACACATAAACAACATAAATATAAACAACTTTGTATTCTTATATAAAAATGGACAACTTTGTATTTTTTTAAATATAATTTTTTTTACCATGCTTGTTGGTAGAAACAGTATTTGAATTTTGTCCTGGGAGGGCATAGGCCCACCCACTGGGGAGCCAGGCCCAGCCAATCAGAATGAGTTTTTCCCTTCAAAAGGGCTTTATTACATACAGAAATACTCAGTTTCATCAGCTGGCAACAGCACTGGTGGACATTCCTGCAGTCAGCATGCGAATTGCACGCTCCCTCAAAACCTGAGACATCTGTGGCATTGTGTTGTGTGACAAAACTTCACATTTTTGAGTTGCCTTTTATTGTCCCCAGCACAAGGTGCACCTGTGTAATGATCATGCTGCTTAATCAGCTTCTTGATATGCCACACCTGTAAGGTGGATGGATTATCTTGGCAAAGGAGAAATTCTCACTAACAGGGATGTAAACAAATTTGTGCACAAAATATGAGAGAAATAAGCTTTTTGTGTGTACGGTATGAAACATTTCTGGGATATTTTATTTCAGCTCATGAAACATGGGACCAACACTTTACATGTTGTGTTTATATTCTTGTTCAGTAATAGTATCAAGGATCAAGGTAAGACCCAGATGCAGACTGTCAAAGTAGCACTGTTTATTGTAGCAAACAGGGGCAGACAAAGACAGGTCAAGGCAGGCAGGGGACGAAAATCCAGGGTAGGGCAAACGTACATGAAGGCAGGCGGACTCAGGGTCAGGGACAGGCAGGGTTCAGTAATCCAGAGGTGGAGCAAAGGTACAGGATGGCAGGCAGGCTCAGGGTCAGGCAGAGGGTCAGGACATGCAAAGGTCAAAACCGGGAGGAACAGCAAAGAAAGGCTGGGAAACAATAGGACCTGACAGGAAAATGCTGGTAAGCTTGAACGAACAAGAGAAACTGGCAACAAACAGACAGAGAACACAGGTATAAATACACAGGGGATAAAAGGGAAGATGGGCAACACCTGGAGGGGGGTGGAGACAAGCACAAGGACAGGTGAAACACTGCATCTCAATGCTAAAGTTGTCACTACAGACCCTTGTTTAATTCCAGTCTGAATCACAACCGGTGGTGATCGGGAGTCCCATAGGGTGGCTCAGTGTTGTCTGGGTTAGGGTTTGGCCAGGGTAGGCCATCATTGTAAATAAATCAAATCAAATCAATAATAAGAATTTGTTCTTAACTGACTTACCTAGTTAAATAAAGGTAAAACAAATGATTTTCTGATCTGATGTGATAGAGACATGGAGAGTAACAGTATGCCAATGTCAGTAGTTCTTAATGAAACCAATGGCCACCAACCATCAATTCTAATGTCTTCTGAAGTGCATGTGACAGAAAGACATGGCTCTGCACAGCTACACCTTATGTCAGCTCAGCTGTAATAGATCACCTCTGTTGGGTGTTGGGTCCTGTCTCTTATTCCCTCTGTGACAACACCTGTCATAGAGTATGCACACAGAAAGGCCAACAGAGAATCTATCTTCTGCACTGTTAAATGTCAAGGTCATTGTAGTAGTTTCCCTAGATCATTTCATATGTTCTGTTATTGTTTTCCCTTGTAGTTTTTCAGAAATGCTGTACTCACAGAGTGTTTATTTTCTGAGTATTTTACTTACGTTATTTGTTTTCATTTCTTTCGGGTTCTGTACTTTTAAAGATGTGCGTAAATACTGTACAATCCTTCAATAATGTCTCCCTTTGCATATCTCTCTCCCAGTGGTTTATTGGAGAACCAGCGTTTCAGCCTTCTTTACGGTTCTTAGATTTTTCCAGTTTACTGTGTGGTCCGTCAGTCTGCACCTCGTCAACTATTAAGCTTTGAGTCCGCAGATTCTACCTTATCTACCCTTTCCATATCTAAAATCATCCCAATCAAATAATAATACTGCCACCTGTCTAACAAAGTTAGCCCTTTTCAGCACATTCGGTACAGGCCGATGTTTTCCCTGCTTGTTATCATACAGGAATTCTCTCAGCTATAAATGTCAAAGTCCGGGCCTGGATCGTGTAGGTGATCCATTCGCACCTAATCACCATGTCTGTTTAGGTGCTGTCTGTCTACAGAGATACCAAATAGCACCTTATTCCCTATGTAGTGCACTACCAGGGCCCATAGTAGTGCACTATATAATGAAAGGGTAAGATTTGGGACTTCTCTCTGGGGATTAGTGCCCCCCGTACAGAAAGGCTGTCATCTGCTGCTGCTTTTAAACACAGCACCACAGCCCCTGCTGGGCCTGGAGCATTCGGTTTCCTGCACCTGGGCTTGCTGCAGTATTTGGGACCCATGCTGTGTTGTTGTGACCTAAGTTATCTCACCACCTAATTCATCCTCAAAATTAGACGTCCGAGTCAAAGCTCCCCAGCTGGGTCTTGGGAAATGCATTTGCGTTGCCAGTTGAGAGCATGGTCACATAGTTAAATATAACAACAATGCCAATGACAGTTCTCTCGTTCAAGTTGCCACTCTACAGCCAACACTACAGAAAACAACAGGATGAATCCAGGGTTCAGCAGCCTGGCTGAGGTTTTGACATAGTGTTGATCTCTTCTCCCCACAGAATGCAGGGGACATTGAGAGCACCCTCAATATCCTCAATGTGCTGGATGAGCTGCTTTCAGCTGGTGAGTCTCTGTTGTTGATTCAGATTCATAGTAATTCCATGCAGATAAAATGCTACGGTACGTCTACTCCGCCTAGAGAGCTACAGTCTACTACCCTTCTTTGGTTTAGTCGTCTGTGTGTGTGTGTGTGTGTGTGTGTGTGTGTGTGTGTGTGTGTGTGTGTGTGTGTGTGTGTGTGTGTGTGTGTGTGTGTGTGTGTGTGTGTGTGTGTGTGTGTGTGTGTGTGTGTGTGGTGTGTGTGTGTGTGTGTGTTTGTCTGTGTGTGTGTGTGTGTGTGTGTGTGTGTGTGTGTGTGTGTGTGTGTGTGTGTGTGTGTGTGTGTGTGTGTGTGTGTGTGTTCCAGGCACAGACAGACGGATCACCTACATGATCTCGAAGGGGGGTAGCGAGGCTCTCCTAAGCGCCCTGGTGACCACAGCCAGGACCTTCTCCCCCAACTTCACCATCCTCCTCCCCCTGCTGCACCTCCTGGCCAAGGTCGGACACAGAGGTGAGGCTCCAACTGACAGATCGGAGTGGAAATATAGTTTACAAGAACGTGAAGTGATACAATATTTGGAGATATCATAAAGTGTGTCATTATTTAGCGCTTGTCATGAAAGTCCATGGCTATTTGTCTCTGTTATACTGCATGTTGTCGTAAGAGGTTGTCAAACGGTCTGTAGATCTCAACCTTTCAACACAGTGGGTAGCTTGATGATTTTCTTAGTTACCATCTTAGAATGTCAACAGGAAGTGAGTCCACATCAAATAATGGAGATATCATGGCTTTCTCCTCCTTGGCCGAGGTGTCCGTCAGCTTTTAATAGAAAGGCCGACAGTTCCATCTGACTGTTATCCGTGTTATCCATTATGTGACAAAGCTTCACTGACATGGATGCATACCTTCATATCTTCACAAGTGGCATGTGGGCCACTTGTATGAGTAGGATAAGCTTTCTCCATTCATATACATTGCAATGTTTATTGTCACCCAAGCTAATGAAGGATTTATGGTAACCGGTATCAGCAGCATCAACTGGTTTCTAAAAACCCATTTTGGTCTCAAGCTATTTTGACAAGAATGAGAAGCAATGGTCAATTTATATGGTGCTATGCAATATAACTGATCAATGTGATTGTATTACTACTTGAATTAGATCCCACAACTCTTTACTTTCACATCTGTTTCATGATGTTATTGCTAAACAGCGCATCTAGTTGTATTGGTCTCATCTGCATTCCAGTAAAAGCAAAGCTTTGCCCTGTACTTCAGGGCCCGATGAGCCTTTTCTCTCTTCTCTACAGAACATAGTACAGTCAGTCATCTAATGGGTGCCTTTGACTGGACTCTTCACATTTAACGGGTGTCCTCCGATCACTAAAATGCCAGCTTTGAATACTGATGCCATATCCAATAAAGCCAGTGACGCGTTTGAACGTTGGTCTAAGTGGTTTTCCCACTGTAATCGCTGTAATATTGTATCATAAACTAGGATTTGTGTGCCTGGTTAAGCATTGTTGTGTGTCAGTGATTAGTAGAAAATCATACCAGATCTATTCCACTCCACAAACCGTCAGGCAATTCACACGTGTAAAAGCAGTGAGAAATCATTCAAGCAGATAGACAATCTAATAGCATATTTGGATTGCATATCATTCAGTAAAAATATTGTCCTCATGCGCCCAAGCAGCTTTTATTCATGAATTCATTTCATTATGGTGATTCTCAATGAGAAGTGTTTTCTTGTTTTTTTTAAGTGGCGGATAAAATAAGCAAACCACATAGGCCTGCAACTGTTTTAATTATACTAATCAAATCTTTATCTTCATTTCATCTGTTGTTCTACCTCATAGAATGTTTAATTTTCTCTGAAAAATAACTGTGCAAACATTTGCCCTGGTGTAAACAGTGTCAGTGGGTGGTCAGTTATCATTAGATCTGGGGGTTACTGATTGCTGTCTGTGGTGTTATGTGTGTCTCGATCAGACCGTCGTATTGGGATGAAGGCAGAGAAGGCGGAGGCTGTGCTGCCAACTCTGACTCTGCTGAAACAGAATGTAAAGCACACCAGGAGGAGGGCAGCCTGCCTTTGGGTCCTCCAGGTTTTCTGCTCCTCTGGTAGGTCAATAACCCAGTAAAGCTTCAATCACACTTCACTGCTTTGTCTGTTTTGTGATTTACTCTCAATGTCAACAGTATCCAGAATTAATACAAATATCTCTATGGGACTCTGTGAGTTCAGGGAGTATGGAGGAGATCTACATTCTGAAGAGGCGCCACACATTTGACTTGAGTGCAGATGTGCTGGTGCCCTTCATTTAGGATAGTAATTACGATTTAATGAAACCATACTGTATCTAAATATTGACCAGTGAAATGATTAAACAACATGGTCACAAGGTCTGATAATTTTTATGATGACTGTAAACTGTCAGTGAGTCGCTTATACAGTCGCTGGTGAAAGTTCAGACTCTCCACAATCTTCCAATTTTGCTGCCTTAAAATGAAATTATGAAAGGGATTCAATTAGATTTTTCCCCCTATCGATCTTCCCAGCCTAATCCAAAGTGAAAGAAAAATTATAGGACATTTTCCAAATTACTACAATATACAGAGGAGGATGTATTGATTCTGTGTGTCTTCACACCCCAGTGTTAACATTTGGTGGGAGCACCTTTGGCAGCCATTATAGCTGTGAGTCATTTTGAATTGGACTCTTGTTAGAATTGGACTCTTGTTAGAATTGGACTCTTAAGGCAACACATGTCTTTTTATTTCATCAAAATTGCTCAAGCTCAGTACATTTTGTTGGGAAGTTCATGATGGATATGTATTTTTTAAGTATTATGGTGGCAGCATCATGTTACGGGTATGCTTGTCATTGGCAGGGACTGGGGAGCTTGTCACGATCTAAATAAATATGGAAGGAGCAAAGCCCAGGAAAAGATAAAGGAAAACCAGCCTCAGTCTTCTGAAACCCTGGGATGGAGTTGTATTTTTCAGCAAGACAATTACACAAATGTCCATGCCAAAGACACACCAGAATGGCTTTCCAAGAGGTGTTGAGCTTTCCTGAGTGGTCTCATCTCAGTCCTGACTTAAATTTGCTTGAAAATCAGAGACAAGGTTTGCTGCCCATCGCTGATTCCCAACCAAATGTACAGAGCTTGAGCAATTTTACAAAACAATGGACATATGTTGCCCTAAGAGTCTCACTCAGGAGAGGCTGTAGTGTCTTCCTAGTACTGCTAAAGGGCATAGGCCTACAGAATGAATCCCAGCTGTAATGGCTGCCAAAGGTGCTACCACCAAGTATTAACTCTGGGCTGTGAAAACATGCATCCTCATTTTGTATTTTTTTATCATTTGGAAACATCATATAATGTTTCTTTCAGTTTGAAAATGTGGACTGGGTTGTGTAGATTGATAGGAAAAAACAAAACCATTTAATCTATTTTTTGATAACATTTTAAGGCAGCAAATGTGAACACCCCCTCGGCAAAAACTGGTTGAATTAACGTTGTTGGTAGATTCTGCAAGGGGTGTGTAGACAATGTGATTATGTTGAACCAGCTTGTAACCTAAATCCAATGGCGTGGTGACATTTTTGGTTGATTTCACTTTGAATTCACATTTGTCGACAACCAAATGTAAATCCAAACTGGACGATGAACTGACATCTGTGCCCAGTGGGAAGATTCTGCAAGGGGTGTGTAGACTTTCAATAGGCGCTGTAAATAGAAAAGTTTTGTCAGTAAGCAAACCTAAATTATGTGGTGGAAGTTAGAATTTTGGTTGAAGTTGAAGTCTCTTGAAATTCCCATGAAGCCAGTAGATTTCCACTCTGGACTCGTAAGGATTGGACAGGGAGAAACGTCATCAATTAGCACTAGCCATTGAATGCAATTATCAATGGCATTTCTATATCTTTCAGTCACCACTGCTACGCTGCTGGGACAAAACCGAGGCCTGGACGTTATATTCAGACTGATACCCCTTCACACTACGAGGCACAAACGCACCGTCAAGTGAGTATCGTATATCATGTCCACCTGTCATTGGCTGTGCCAGAGACATGCCACAGCTACAGCCAGAGCTCTACAGTATACCCACCGTTGCATTCTTTAAGCACTACACATATCACGGACGGATCAGATCGCACTGAAAATGAGACTAACCAAGTGCTGGGTGAATCAAATACTGCCTCTATATGATTTATAGCCCAAGATTTAAACATAAGTTCTGCTGAAGTGCTGTAAATTGTTCTCTGTGGTTAGGCAATATTTAACAATCTTAGTGTCCTTATCAATAGGCTTTGGCCTAATAAATGATTGTCGCACGAGAGGTGTAATGTTTATTGAAGATTTGCTGAAGGTAAAAGTTTATTAATAATATCATGAATTTGGCATTCTATTTATAGGGCTAATGGTAACTACTTCTAATCTTCCAAAGATCCAATCAACCATGGATGAATGACAGTAAATCAGATGTCAACGTAGCTTTCATAAATCCAACTTCATTCCAAATGTACTTTCACATGTAGATTGTTTAAGAAAAGTTATAGGAAGTACTTTAAATGATTCAATTTTATTTAGGTAGTATTTGAAAAATTGTATGGAAGCTAATCAATGTCTAAATGTGCTGACATGATAGCTCAGCTGAATCGAGCGCAGTTTGTTTCCAAAGCTGAGCATGGTACTTGCTTCAGGTCCTTAGAAAACTATGCAGTTATTTGTTTTTTTAATGTATTATGTCTTAAATTGTTAGCCCAGAAAATCTCAAGTGTTATTACATACAGCGATGTCAACTTACCATCATTACGACCAGGAATACGTTTTTCCTGAAGTGGATCCTTTGTTCGGACCTCCACCCTGGACATGCGATCTTATTCCAGATCCCAATCCAAAACAATGCGGTCGCTGCAGGAGACCTACTGGTCAGACTCAGAAGGCGAGCACACCATCCACCGATTCATAGCATATTACTGTCCAATCTCTAGATAACAAGATGCACGAAATTAGGGCACGAGTTGCCTTCCAGAGAGACATCAGAGATTGTAACATTCTCTGTTTCACGGAAACATGGCTCACTCTGTATATGTTGTCAGTACAGTCGGTACAGCCACCCGGTTTCTTCACAGATCGCATCGTCAGAAACAAACATCTCTCTGGTAAGAAGAAGGGAGGGGGAGTATGCCTTATGATTAACGACTCATGGTGTAATCACAACAACATACTGGAACTCAAGTCCTTTTGTTCACGCAACCTAGAATTCCTTACAATCAAATGCTGACCGCATTATCTTCCAAGAGAATTCTCTTTGATTATAGTCACAGCTGTGTATATCCCCCCCAAGCAGACCCCTCGTCGGCCCTGAAAGAACTTCACTATACTCTATGTAAACTGGAAACCATACATCCTGAGGCTGCATTATTGTAGCTGGGGATTTTAACAAAGCTAACCTAAGAACCATACTTCCTAAATTCTATCAGCATATCGAATGCGGGAGAAGGGCTGGTAGCTTTCTGGATCATTGCTACTCGAACTTCCGCGATGCATACAAAGCCCTCCCCCGCCCTGACTTCGGCAAATCTGACCATGACTGATTTTGTTGCTCCCAGCCTATAGACAGAAACTAAAACAGGAAACTCCCGTGCTCAGGTCAATACAACGCTGGTCTGACCAATCGGATTCCATGCTTCAAGATTTCTTCCGGATAGCCTAAGACACTAACATTGACGTATACGCTGACTTGGTGAGCGAGTTTATTAGCGAGTGCATCGGAGATGTCGTACCCTCTGTGACCATTAACCTGTCTAGGATCAGCGTGCCGCTAGCGGCACACCCCCCCCCCCCCCACTGAAAAACCAGTGCCGCGAAATTCAAAATGTTTTTTTTTTTTAAATATTTAACTTTCACACATTAAAGTCCAATACAGCTAATGAAAGACACAGATCTTGTGAATCCAGTCAACATGTCCGATTTTTAAAATGTTTTACAGGGAAGACACAATATGTAAAGATGTACATCTATTACCTAAAAACACATTAGCATAATCCACCATCTTTTATTTGTCCACCAACACCAGTAGCCATCACCAATTCGGCTAAACTAAGATATTTATAGCCCCTAACCAACAAAAAAACTCATTAGATGACAGTCTGATAACATATTTATGGTATGGGATAGGTTTTGTTAGAAAAAAGTGCATATTTCAGGTAGATGGCATAGGTTACAATTGCACCCACCGTCACAAATGGACTAGAAAAACTACATTGAGCAACGTGTTTACCTACTTACTAATCATCAAACATTTCGTAAAAATACACAGCATACACGAATCGAAAGACACAGATCCTGTGAATACAGACAATATTTCAGATTTTCTAAGTGTCTTACAGCGAAAACACAATAAATCGTTATATTAGCATAGCACATAGCACATAGCAGCCCAGCATTGATTCTAGCCAAAGTGGGCGATAACGTCAACATCGCCAAAAATATATTACTTTTTTCACTAACCTTCTCAGAATTCTTCAGATGACACTCCTGTAACATCATATTACACAATCCATATAGAGTTTGATCGAAAATGTTTATATTTAGCCACCAAAATCATGGTTAGACAATGTGAAATGTAGCTCAGCTGGTCAGAAAATGTCCTTGCGCCACTTAGACAGTGATCTACTCTTATACATAAATACTCATAAACGTGACTAAAAAATATAGGGTGGACAGGGATTGATAGACAACTTAATTCTTAATACAATTGCGGAATTACATTTTTTAATTTATCCTTACTTTTCAATACAGTTTGCGCCAAGCGAAGCTACGTCAAAAAACATGGCGTCCTAAGCCACTAAAATGTTTCGACAGAAACACGATTTATCATAATAAAAATGTCCTACTTTGAGCTGTTCTTCCATCAGTATCTTGGGCAAAGGATCCTTTCTTGGGAGTAATCGTCTTTTGGTGGAAAGCTGTCCTCTTGCCATGTGGAAATGCCAACTGCGTTCGGGATGAACTGAAAGCGTGCCCAGCTATTCACAGCGTTAAAGAAATAAATGTCCCAAAATCGCACTAAACGGATATAAATTGCTATAAAACGCTTTAAATTAACTACCTTATGATGTTTTTAACTCCCATAACGAGTAGAAACATGACCCGAGTAATATTACTCCCTCCACTAACGCTTGGAACAGGTGCGGGCCGGTGTCCTCTAGGCGCATGACGCAGCTCCAAAATAATGACTAGCCTCAGGGTTTTTTCATTTGTAGTGCCTGTGAACGCGCAATCGACCCCATTGAAATCGTCATCACGTAAAGGCATCCAGGGGAAGACGTAAGCAGTGTCCGTATAGTCATAGCAATAACAGTGCCCTTTTAACTGACTTCAGAACAGTGGCCAACATTTCTGAAATCTGACTCCATGTCAGGGAAATTGCTGTAGAATGGGCTCTGTTCCACTTAGAGACAAAATTTCAACTCCTATAGAAACTATAGACTGTTTTCTATCCAATAATAATAATAATATGCATATTGTACGATCAAGGATTTTGTGGGAAGCCGTTTCAAAAATTACCCGATTAGCATAAATAGTCTAAACAGCGCCCCCATCCTCAACCTTCCCTAACCAGAAACCGTGGATTGATGGCAGCATTCGTACAAAACTGAAAGTGCAAACTACCGCTTTTAATCATGGCAAGGCAACTGTAAACAGGACCGAATACAAACAGTGCAGCTATTCCCTCTGCAAGGCAATCAAACAAGCAAACCGTCAGTATAGAGACAAAGTAGAGCCGCAATTCAACGGCTAAAACACAACAAGTATGTGGCAGGGTCTACAGTCAATCACGGATTACAGAAAGAAAACCAGCCCCGTCGCGGACACTGACGTCTTGCTCCCAGACAAATTAAACAACTTCTTTGCTTGCTTTGAGGACAATACAGTGTCACTGACACGGCCCGCTACCAAAGCCTGTGGGCTCTCCTTCTCAGTGGCCAACGTGAGTAAAACATTTAAACGTGTTAACCCTCGCAAAGGCTGCCGGCCCAGACGACATACATAGCTGCATCCTCAGAACATACGTAGATCAGCTGGCTGGTGTGTTTACGGACATATTCAACCAAACCCTATCCCAGTCTGTTTTCCCCACATGTTTCAAGATTGCCACCATTGTTCCTGTACCCAAGAAAGCTAAGGTAACTGAACTAAATGACTATCGCCCCATTGCACTCACTTTTGTCATCATAAAGTGCTTTGAGAGACTAGTCAAGGACCATATCACCTCCACCCTACCTGATACCCTAGACCCAATCCAATTTGCTTACCGCCCCAATAGGTCCACAGACGACGCAATCGCCATCATACTGCACACTGCCCTATCCCATCTGGACAAGAGGAATACCTATGTAAGAATGCTGTTCATTGACTACAGCTCAGCATTTCTCACCATAGCACCCTCCAAACTCGTCATTTAGCTCGAGACCCTGGTTCTCAACCCCGCCCTGTGCAACTGGGTCCTGGATTTTCTGACGGGCCGCCCCCAGGTGGTGAAGGTAGGAAACAACATCTCCACCCCACTGATCCTCAACACTGGGGCCCCACAAGGGTGCGTTCTCAGCCCTCTCCTGTACTCCCTGTTCACCCATGACTGCGTGGCCATGCACGCTTCCAACTCAATCATCAAGTTTGCACACAACACTACAGTGGTAGGCCTGGTTACCAACAACAACGAGACAGCCTACAGGGAGGAGTTGAGGGCCCTCGGAGTGTGGTGTCATGAAAATAACCTCTCAACGTCAACAAAACAAAGGAGATGATCGTGGACTTCAGGAAACAGCAGAGGGAGCACCCCCCCCCCCCCCCCCCCCCCCATCCACATCGACGGGACAGCAGTAGAGAAGGTGGAACGCTTTAAGTTCCTCTGCGTACACATCACAGACAAAGTGAAATGGTCCACCCACACAGACAGTGTGGTGAAGAAGGTGCAACAGCACCGCTTCAACCTCAGGAGGCTGAAGAAATTTGGCTTGACACTTAAAACACTCACAAACTTTTACAGATGCACAATTGAGGGCATCCTGTCGGGCTGTATCACCACCTGGTATGGCAATTGCACTGCCCTCAACATCAAGGCTCTCCAGAGGGTAGAATGACTGCACAACACATCACCGGGGGCAAACTACCTACCCTCCAGGACACCTACAGCAACCGACTTCACAGGAAGTCCAAAAAGATCATCAAGGACAACAGCCACCCGAGCCACTGCCTGTTCATCCCGCTATCATCCAGAAGGCGAGGTCAGTACAGGTGCATCAAAGCTGGGACCGAGAGACTGAAAAACTGCTTCTATCTCAAGGCCATCAGACTGTTAAACAGCCATCACTAACATAGAGGCTGCTGCCAACATACAGACTCAAATCTCTGGCCACTTAATAAAGGTATCACTAGTCACTTTAAATAACACCACTTTAATATTGTTTGCATATCCTACATTACTCATCTCATATGAATATACTGTATTCTACACAATCTACTGCATCTTGCCTATGCAGCATGCCATCACTCATCAATATATTTATATGTACTTACTCTTATTCATCCCCTTACATTTGCGTGTATTTGTGTGTATAAGGTAGTTGTTGTGAATTTGTTAGATTACTTGTTAGATTTTACTGCATAGTCGGAACTAGAAGTGAAAGTATTTCGCTACACTCGCATTAACATCTGCTAACCATGTGTATGTGACCAATAACATTTGATTTGATTTGATACATAGAGGTAGGCATCTAGATGGTAGACTTGTTCTCACTGCAGTGTATTACCCTTCGTAAATCTTTTGTCTTGTCCATTCACCCTTTGATTGGCAAAGATACACAACCTACGTCTCAACTGTTTCAATGCCTAAAAATCCTTCTTTATCCTGTCTCCTCCCCTTCATCTACATCTACGGTACCGGAGCGCTAAGTCTAGGACCAAAAGGCTCCTTAACAAATCCAATGTATTTTCATCTTATCCAGAATGACTTAACAATCGTAATTAGGGTTAAGTGCCTTGTCCAAGGGGATATCTGCAGATATTTTACCTAGTCTGCTCAGGGATTCAAACCAGCAACCTTCCGCTTACTGGCCCAACACTCTTAACCACTAGCCTACCTGCCACCCCACGTCACAATATGTTGACAAATTACATTGAAACAACATTGATTAAACCAGTGTGTGCCCAGTGGGTTTAGTTTACAGATACTGCTATAAAATCACTCACTCTGTCATCACTCTGCATGATTGCAGACTATGGACCACCACTCAATTTCAACATGAACTTGAGTACTATACATACGTTTGAGTATAGTATACTTGGACAGTTCAATTCATAATTTATCTAAGCTAACTGTGTCTTATGAGTTAACAAAGTATAGACTCGCTCAGGAGAGGCTGTAGTGTCTTCCTAGTACTGCTAAAGTGCATGGGCCGGCTGTGGTGCCACCGTGAAGCCAAGAGCCCAAAACAGAAGGTGTGTTGTTGCTTATAGATTCCGACATTATTTTTGTCTTATATCAAAAATAGTTTTACCCTCTACGAGCAAGAGAGGTTTTACATTTTCTAAAACTGAATCCCTGAAAAAGCGAAACGTTTTTTGTGTCTGCACAAATTGAACAATTTGCATAAGTTTGCCTGGCTCAGGTTTGTAATTAAATGTGTGCCTTAAAGCGAGAGTCCGCCGGGCAGAGGAGGAACTTGCTGAACCTGCATTCATCAAAACTTTCCACAGCAGCTCATTTAAAGGGAAGTAGGTTACTCATGTTTAATGGAGTTGGATCACGGCAGGGAGCATATGTATTGGCAGTTTCTTTCTGTGCAAAGTAAAATGGAAAGTAAATTGTTACCGCCTTTGGCTGCAGGGGGGAGTTTGAACACCTGACGTTCTCACTCAATTTGACATAATGTTATAATACTTTGCAAACACTAACGCACACAATCAAACACATACACATGCAAGCGAACACACGCAGGCCAAGCACACACACAGGCACACAAGCGACAGTCACACACACCCAGACACACACACATTTGTTAGTAGTGCTTGATATCAACAGTCCAGCACCAGAGATCCCTGCTCCCAGCTTGGATTCTGATGGGAATTCTGACACATGTTATTATTTGTTCACATGTTGGAATAGGAAGAGGCTTATCAGTCAAGTATGTAGTGAACTGGGCCTTCATAGCCTTTCCCCAACATGGTATTGAAAATACATCCAGTACATCCAGATTTCCCTTTTTGTTGCCTATAGTGTTGACTGTGCACCATAAGCACTTATTGCCCATAGGGAGAGCCCCAGTGCTGTATGGCTGCATGGCAACCACATTACTGAGGGCTGACAATGTCACAGTCAGCTTGGTTTCAACTCAACAAGCTGTAGTCGATGAGAGGCGATCCGCAGGGCTAACCTTTGGCTATGAGCTAAGCCTTAATATGACCAAGAAGCTTTTCAAGGACATAATTAACAAGACTCTCTCCCCCTCTGAGGATCTCCTCTGTGTGTGAGAGTGTGTGTGTGATCATGGATCTGTCCAGAGGCATGTTGTATTCCCCGTAGAAACAACAACAGCCACAGCTGTGAGGAACAACTTTATTATGACCCCTGTTCAAACAGGCTGAAATTAGTCCCATTTTTCATGTGATTTCGAGGTAGAAGAAATCGTCCGGATAATTTGTTTTCACCGCTCCGATCAGATATCCCCATGGGCTCTTTTATATACAGCACTGCTAGGTGCCTGTGTTAAACTGTTTCAGTTTGAGTCTGAGACAGGGAGACGGTGTGGCGTATTAGGAAAACTGAGAGCATGGTAACTGATTCATTTAATAGGCTACATATGGTACACTGTGTGAATGGTATTGATGTGGACTCATCAGAGGGGAAGCACACACTGCTGATCCTTAATAATGGAACATGTCACAGGAGACGTGTCCTCTTAATATGGATCAAAGACAATCAACAGACAACAATTCACTGGCATGACATTTCCTGTGTTCCAGCGACTGCATGCAACACTGTTTTTTGTTTGGCTTGTTTATGCCCTTCACCTCAGCTCTAGATCAACAGAACACACTACTGCATCATCCTAATTCAGGATTCAGGATAGGATTTATGTGGATGTAGAGAGAACCACATTCATAATTAATCTATGTTCACACTGTTGTGGCAGAATATATGTCTGCAACCCTGAATCAGCAGTTATGTTGCTGGTAATAAATGCTTATGATTGCAGTGACAGGGATTTCGACATTACTAAAGCAGGTGCCTCTGTGCTTATGTAAACTATAAAATGCTGACTGGGACATTGGAGAGGTGCCCATCTTCTTGGTTTTATTCTGCAGAAGGAGAGCTCCTTAATCACTGTTGTATGTAAAATGACTTCTCTTTTCTTTCGCAGGGCAGCAATCGATGCACTGGCAGCACTTTTATGTTCAAGTAAGTATTCTTCAGCCCCTTTTACTCATACCTTTCCCCCTTTATAAACTCTTACCTTCCATACTAGCGGTCTGGAATAGTTTTATCCCAATCGACTGTGCCATTGGCTGTCTCAGATGATCTAGTTCAAGGCCATGAGAGTAATCAGGATCATAATGGGGAGGAATATTGAGTGGGATTTTGTGTTGGATAGCCTCGACTCCAGCCGGGTAATGTGTCAGATGGTCTGTGCCACAGGCTTTGTTTTGACCACACAATTAATCTATTCTCTCGATATCCTTCCCCTTAATTAACTGGTCAAACGTGGTCATTTTATCGAGTCTGTTGACGAGCCATTGTTGTTTTATAACTATTAATATTATGCAAGCATGGAAGCGTATACACAAAATATGGTTTAGTGATATAGGGAAGCCAGCTGTGAATTAGCTCAGTGCCATTTTGTACATAATTGTGATAATATTCCAGGCAATTTACTTTTTCAAATGAGCACACAGGAGACTGTTCTTCTGTAGTACCCTAGAAGTTGTTTTGTGAACGGGGCTTGAATATGGATATGAAATGTATAGTAATGCCAGTTTTAGCAATTCTGCTAGCAGAGGCATTGGTGAAATATGCATATATGACAAGCAATGCTATTGGGATTAAAATGAAGTCTTTTTCATTTTTACTTAGCTCACATCTTCTTGGGTGATAATAGTGCACATCTAATCTCCATGTCTGTGTTAGCCCTCAGAGTGATCATCTTCATGAAATGATTGAATTGATTTGTTGTCTTGCACCCCTTCCCAGTCGGATTCACTCAGTTGAAACACAATCACAGTCAGTATAACATGATTACACAGAGGTTCTCCACAACTTTACAGCTTGTCAGACAATGATTTAATATCACATCTCCCTCACTGGATATTTGCTCATAACTCAAGCTATATTAGCTATTGATATTATAGTAAATGTTAAAAATCACTTTAATATTACTCCCTGTGTGCTTTAACAGAACCGTTATTTCCTTTAATCATCGAGGGAAGCATTTTTTTCCTCCAACAAAATGAAGTTTCTGTTTTCTTCGGGCATTCAAAATGCGTAAAGGCATGAAAAACACACAAGCTCAGCTATTAATCTGCCAGGGAGAGGTTGCTCAGCTCTGAGCTGTTATAACAGCCAGGGAGAGGTGTTCTGGTCTACCTGTGGGTGGCAGTGTGACTCTGTGCCTTACTCAGCTCCTCAGCTCTCTCTTTGTGTATACAGGCTCTGCACCTGTTGATGCACTGCAGTTGCTGAACGATTCTACTTGTGAATGACATTAGGCTCCTGGTTCTCTCTGAAGCCTATTTTAAAGATGTGCGCCTAGGCGGGGATGGTGCAATTAATTCTCTTTCATTCAGCAGCAATTTCCAGTGCAGTCGCTGCTCTTTGTCTATGCAGTCCACAGGGAGCTTTATTACGCTTTGTGATGTTTTTTTGACTTTACTGGTTTCCTGTTCTCTCAAGGGGGATGTGACTCAGAGGTAGTCGATAACCATCGAACAATTCACCTCCTTCTTCCTTGTATGGTTTGACGATCAGTTAGTTGTGCATTTTAATTCAGTGCTACACATTTAGTTGTCGTAGGCTAGATGATGTTTCTGTATCAAGCTGCTCAGACGGCAGCTTCAAAAGATGGCTTGACATGTGAAAAGGAAGGTCCCAGATACATATTTTTTTTCAGCTTTATTTTCAATGTTTTACCATTTCAACTAGGCTTGAGCTGCTTCCACTCTTACGCATAGTCCATGTGTTGATGCAGTATTTCTGGGCAGCTGTTATGACACAGTATCTCAATCCAAATTATACTCTCCCCATAGGATTAGAAAACCAAACCTTTTATAAACCTTTCTAGGATAATGAGATAGGCCTACAGCAAGACGTATTGCTTGCATACATACCTGTCCCTGTGGCTGTGATTGAAGTTATGTGAATTAGCTTTGTAGTATGCAGTACCTACCTATCCGCTCCTATATATCTGCATGCATTTCACCTCAAGTTGATCTCTTGTCCGATGGGAGAGCAAAGAAAAACCATTTCAGAAAGCTGTGTTTGGCAGAGGGCTAGATCTAGGTGATAGGAGGGGGAGAGAGCTGGAAAGGGGATACCTAGTCAGTTGCACAACTGAAATGTGTCTTCCACATTTAACCCAACCCCTCAATCAGAGAGGTGTGAAGCCTGCCTTACTCTACATCATTTTCACCCAGGGAGCAGTTGTTGTTCAGGGTTAGCTGCCTTGCTCAAGGGCAGAACAGAATATTTGTCCACCTTTGCTGGCTTAGGGATTTGAACCCGAAACCTTTTGGTTACTTTCCCAAAGCTCTTAGCTGCTAGGCTACCTGCTAGCCAGAGTGAGATACAGAGAGAGGGAGAGGGGAGCACTTGAACTAGTGAGAATCCCCAGTCCTTTCTCATTTGTTTCCATACTCACGCTACACTCCATCTCCTGTGATCTACTGTCAGACACTGTAGTGGGGAGATGCACTTGAGCACTTCCCATGCTGCCCCAGTCCAGCATACGTCACAGTACCCATGTCAGGTTGACCTTCAACGCTAGCTCAGTCCTCTGTGGACTACTGCAGTTGCACCGTAGATTCTCTATCAGTGTAGCTCTGGCTCTGGCATTGGTATTGGCCAGGCCCCAGTTTCCTCATCAGATACAAGGATGCGTTCTGTTATAAGATCAGCAAGCTGTGTCAATGGGAGTATACACATTGTCCTCCCCTTCACTGAACAGTAGAAAGGCTCACGGCCATTGTGAATAGTAGATGTACTTACGCTTCTGTTTATACCATCCAGACTGAACACGCAGCTAGCTACAGTAACTAAACAAAGCCAGAGTATTGCTATATAGCTAGTGCCTTTAAACTTAGATTACTAATAAAATGTTCATTCCACAAGTGCTGGCTAGACTAACAGTCTTTCCTTCAATTATGTAGCCGTTGTAGCACTCACTAGACCTTAATTATCATACCAGTTGGACTTCTTACCATATTCTTCATCTTAACAAGTTGTTCTGCCCAGTGCTATCGTCATGGAGCCTACATGCATTGTAATACAAACTGCCCTCAACTCATTGAGTTTCTCATCTCATGCCTTTTGAAGCAGTCTTCCTGCATTTCACATCTATTCTCCAAAATATGCGTCATTATGATATCGAATGCCATGTGTTTTTATCTGACTTTGACACTTCAGTTCATTATAGTATTGTTTATTTGGCCTCTCAGTGCCAAGATTATGCATGCTCTTATTGTGTTATTTGAATGAAATGCACAGTGAAGCATGGCACGGAGGAAAAAAGCACCAGCCGGCATCAATTTGAATATGAATAGCTAATACAGCTGCTTGTAGTGAACATTTACCCAGACCCAGAGAGTAAACAGACAAGAGACGAATGGAAATGCAACACAGCTTTTTCTATAACACTAAGGTGGTGGCTAATACTTAAACTGATGCAAAGGTCACGTGCGAATAAATATTTGAAAAAGGTTTTCAAACTCCCTCAATACTTTGAATCCATTTAGCAGTCAAGCCTATCTGGAGGACATATGATGGATACTAAGTTTTGCCTTCTGTTAGGCCTTGCCAAATTATAACTGAAGAGAAGTAGAGGGGCTTCAGAGAGGTAGTTAAGTGATGCCAACAGGAGAAAGTGCTTCACGTTTCAAGTTTATTTCATTCCGTTGTGTTTCATTGTAATGAGGCTGGAAATGAGGACACTTGGGTGTTTCTACTGCTATTAAACCAGGTAGAAAAATGTTGCTGTCTCTAGAGAGCTGTGATAAAAGCTTACCCTGCAGATACTGAATGCAATAGTATGTATTTCTCCAACCATGACATCTCACGCTGTGTTTTATGCAGTATTCTACATCTTCCAAGAAAGACAGCTCTCTATGTCAAAGTAATAACACTCATTGACCATAGGAACAAGATCCTTGACATTACCGCTGTGGGCTTGATAAATAGGCCAAGAATGCATTGTTAAGCATAGTTGCTCAATAAATATATACTATAGTACAACTACAGTGCATTTGGAAAGTATTCAGACTTTTTCCACATTTTGTTACGTTACAGCATTATTCTGAAATTGATTAAATTGTCCCCCCCCCCATCAATCTACCTACAATACCCCATAATTACATTTTTGCAAATGTTTAAAATAAAAACCCAGAAATATCACATTTAAATAAGTATTCAGACCCTTTACCCAGAACTTTGTTGAAGCACCTTTGGCAGCGATTACAGCCTTGAGTCTTCTCGTGTATGACGCTACAAGCTTGGCACAACCATATTTGGGGAGTTTCTCCCATTCTTCTCTGCAGATTCTCTCAAGCTCTGTCAGGTTGGGGAGCGTTGCTGAACAGCTAGTTTCAGGTCTCTCCAGAGATGTTTGACCGGGTTCAAGTCCGAGCTCTGGCTGGGCCATTCAAGGACATTCAGAGACTTGTCCCGAAGTCACTCCTGCGTTGTCTTGTCTTTGTGCTTAGGGTCGTTGTCCTGTTGGAAGGTGAACTTTCGCCCCAGTCTGAGTTCCTGAGCACTCTGGATCAGGTTTTCATCAAGGATCTCTCTGTACTTTGTTCCGTTCATCTTTCCCTCGATCCTGACTAGTCTCCCAGTCCCTGCTTCTGAAAAACATCCTCACAGCATGATGCTGCCACCACCATGCTTCACCGTAGGAATGGTGCCAGATTTCAGGCCTGGCATTCAGCCCAAAGAGTTCAATCTTGGTTTCATCAGACCAGAGAATCTTGTTTCTCATGGTCTGAGAAAGTTTAGGTGCCTTTTGGCAAACTCCAAGCGGGCTGTCATGTGCCTTTTACTGAGGAGTGGCTTCAGTCTGGCCACTCTACCTTAAAGGCCTGATTGGTGGAGTGCTGCAGAGATGGTTATCCTTCTGGAAGGTTCTCCCATCTCCACAGAGGAACTCTGGAGCTCTGTCAGAGTGACCATTGTGTTCTTGGTCACCTCCCTGACCAAGGCCCTTCTCCCCCGATTGCTCAGTTTGGACGGGCGACCAGATCTAGGAAGAGTTTGGTGGTTCCAAACTTCTTGCATTTAATAATGATGGAGGCCACTGTGTTCGTGGGTACCGTCAATGTTGCAGATCTGTGCCTCGACACATTGCTGTCTCGGAGGTCTACTGACAATTCCTTCGACCTCATGGCTTGGTTTTTGTCTCTGACATGCACTGTCAACTGTAGGACCTTATATAGACAGGTGTGTGCCTTTCCAAATCATGTCCAATCAATTGAATTTACCACAGGTGGACTCCAATCAAGTTGTAGAAACACCTCAAGGATGATCAATGGAAACAGGATGCACCTGAGCTCAATTTCGAGTCTCATAGCAAAGGGTCTGAATACTTATGTAAACAAGATATTTCAGTTGTTGTTTTTTTATACATTTGCAAAAAATTCTACCAACCTGTTTTCGCTTTGTTATTATCTGGTATTGTGCATAGAATGATGAAGGAAAAAAATAATTTATCCATTTTAGAAAAAGGCTGTAACCTAATAAAATGTGGAAAAAGGGAAGGAGTCTGAATACTTTCCGAATGCACTGTATTTAAATAAATCAAATCAAATCAAAATGTATTGGTCGCGTACACAGATTTGCAGACGTCATCGCATGTCCAGCGAAATGCTTGTGTTTCTAGCTCCAACAGTACACTAATATCAAGCAATACAATAACAATACACACATAAGAAATATCAGAATGAGCAATGTCAGAGTCCGGAGTATACACTGCACAAAACATTAAGAACACCTTCTAATATTGAGTTGCACCCCTTCCTTTCGCCCTCAGAACAGTCTCAATTCATCAGGGCATGGACTCTACAAGGTGTCGAAAATTTTCCACATGGATGCTGGTCATGTTGACTCTAATACTTCCCACAGTTGTGTCAAGTTGTCTGGACGTCCTTTGGGTGGTGGACCATTCTTGATACACACGGGAAACTGTTGAGCGTGAAAAACCTAGCAGTGTTGCAGTTCTTGACACAAACCGGTGCGCCTGGCACTTACTACCATGCCCCGTTCAAAGGTAGTTCAATCTTTTGTCCTGCCCAGTCACCCTCTGAATGGCACACATACACAATCCATGTCTCAATTGTTTCAAGGCTTAAAAATCCTTCTTTAACTTGTCTCCTCTCCTTCATCTACACTGATCATAGTTTTAAATTTATTTATTTAACAGGTGACATCCGTAAGGCATCATAGCTTTCACCTGGATTCACCTGGTCAGTTTATGTCATGGAAAGATTTCTTGTGTGTGTGTGTGTGTGTGTGTGTGTGTGTGTGTGTGTGTGTGTGTGCGTGCGTGTGTGTGTGTGTGTGTGTGTGTGTGTGTGTGTGTGTGTGTGTGTGTGTGTGTGTGTGTGTGTGTGTGTGTGTTTGTGTATGTACAGTGGGGCAAAAAAGTATTTAGTCAGCCACCAATTGTGCAAGTTCTCCCACTTAAAAAGATGAGAGAGGTCTGTATTTTTCATCATAGGTACACTTCAACTATGACAGACAAAATGAGAAAGAAAAATCCAGAAAATCACATTGTAGGATTTTTAATGAATTTATTTGCAATTATGGTGGAAAATAAGTATTTGGTCAATAACAAAAGTTTATCTCAATACTTTGTTATATACCCTTTGTTGGCAATGACAGAGGTCAAACGTTTTCTGTAAGTCTTCACAAGGTTTTCACACACTGTTGCTGGTATTTTGGCCCATTCCTCCATGCAGATCTCCTCTAGAGCAGTGATGTTTTGGGACTGTTGCTGGCTATTCTTGTTGCTGACAGGTGTATAAAATATGAAAGGGCCTTCCCCAAACTGTTGCCATAAAGTTCGAAGCACAGAATCGTCCATAATGTCACTGTATGCTGTAGCATTAAGATGTCCCTTCACTGGAACTAAGGGGCCTAGCCTGAACCATGAAACAGCCCCAGACCATTATTCCTCCTCCACCAAACGTTACAGTTGGCACTATGCATTCAGGCAGGTAGTGTTCTCCTGACATCTGCTAAACCCAAATTAGTCTGTCAGATGGTCAGATGGTCAAGCATGATTCATCATTCCAGAGAACGCGTTTTCACTGCTCCAGAGTCCAATTCCGGCGAGCTTTACACCATTCCAGCCGACATTTCGCATTGCGCATGGGGATCTTAGGATTGTGTGAGGCTGGTTGGCCATGGAAACCCATTTCGGGAAGGTCCCGACTAACTGTTCTTGTGCTAATGTTGCTTCCAGAGGCAGTTTGGACCTCGGTAGTGAGTGTTGCACCCGAGGAACTCTGCCTAGAAGTCCCCTCTTCACCGTTGACTTGGAGACTGGCACTATTTAATGAAGCTGCCAGTTGAGGACTTGTGAGGCGTCTGTTTCTCAAACTAGACACTCTAATGTACTTGTCCTCTTGCTCAGTTGTGCACCGGGGCCTCCCACTCCTTTTTCTATTCTGGTTAGAGAGTTAGTTTGCGCTGTTCTGTGAAGGGAGTAGTGCACAGCGTTGTACGAGATCTTCAGTTTCTTGTCAATTTCTCGCATGGAATAGCCTTCATTTCTCAGAACAAGAATGGACTGACGAGTTTCACAAGAAAGTTATTTGTTTCTGGCCATTTTGAGCCTGTAATCAAACCCACAAATGCTGATGCTCCAGATACTCAACTAGTCTAAAGAAGGCCAGTTTTATTGCTTCTTTAATCAGGATAACAGTTTTCAGCTGTGCTAACATAATTGCAAAAGGGTTTTCTAATGATCAATTAGCCTTTAAAATGATAAACTTGGATTAGCTAACACAAAGTGACAATGGAAGACAGGAGTGATGGTTGCTGATCATGGGCCTCTGTACGCCTATGTAGATATTCCATAAAAAATCAGCCGTTTCCAGCTACAATAGTAATTTACAACATTAACAATGTCTACACTGTATTTCTGATCAATTTGATGTTATTTTAATGGGGGAAAAGTGTCCCCAAACTTTTAATGGTAGTGTATAGTGAATTCTTTTCAAATGTGCTTTCTCTTGGGCACCCCACTGGCCTGGGCCCAGGGGCTTTAGCCCCGGTAAGCTCCAACATTCATCCGGCCCTGGGTAGAGTACCTAGTGGTGATGACTATTTCAATGTCCACAAAGCAGTAGTTATATAGCAGGGCAGAGACATAACCCTTGGCCACAGCAGTGATCTCTAAGGAAAGGTAGGTCGAGCCACAGCCTGTTCAACCTGCTACCATCCAGAAGGCGAGGTCAGTACAGGTGCATCAACGCTGGGACCGAGAGACTAAAAAACTGCTTCTATCTCCAGGCCATCAGACTGTTAAACCATTTTCATATCTTTCTTTCAGAGGCCAATGTCAGGGCCGCTGTGGCCAAGGGTTACGTGTCTGCCCTGTTGAAGCTGTATGAGGACTGGCACAACAAGGACCCGGACCATGAGACCATCCCCATCCGCCTGGCCCTGCTCCATTGCCTGCACCAGACCACCCACTGCAGCGCTGGCCGGGTCGCTCTGGTGGCACAGGGGGGCATCAGCCTCCTCTACCACACCACACAGGTATACCCACACATAGCTTTACGTGCTACCAGTCACTGTTATAAGCAATAACTAATATCCCTTACTTTAATTGCTTTTTTTAACTCCTTTGTAATTTCTCAGATCTAATTGCTTTAATGATAATGGTTTTTTATAATTGGAGTTGGTATTGCCTGGCAATTCTGATTGCCCTCGCCAAGTTATTTGCGTATAATACAGAGCTTGATTGTAATGCTGGATAATGCATGCTAATGTGGGTAAAAAAACCTAAATACATGTAGGAGGTGGCTGTGTTTCTGTTTGTGTTGCTGTTTTGAAGACCTGCCTGGCCAGTAACGGTCTGGAATATCTGGTGGAGTATGCTGTCCAGCTGATGAGGAAGTGCTATCCTAAATGTCCCCTGCCTCTGACCTCGGATCAGAGTGTTTATACCTTCCCCCTGCCTGGGAGGCCTGCTGACACTGCTCCAGGACCCCAAGGTATTGTTTGCCAATCTCTATTTTCATCAGCCTCTCTCCCTCGTACACTTTCTCCCTTTCCTTCTCTCTCCCTCTCCCCCTCTCCCTCCCTTTCTCTCTCACTCTCTCTCTCTCTCTCTCCCTCTCTCTCTCTCCCTCTCTCTCTCTCTCTCTCTCTCTCTCTCTCTCGACGTCTGTCTTTCGCTCTTTCTCTCTTCGCTTCTGTTTCTCTCTCTGTCTCACACTCTCTCGGATACTATACTGGGAGGCGTGTGATGTTTAAAATGTTGATGTAACTGCGAGAATATGATGAGCGACATTATCCCACTGTGAACACACTGGCAGTGGTCGGCAGTGATAAAGTCTTCCTGCCATGTTTGTCATTCAGCGAGCATAGGCTTGGTTACCCTGGCAACCCTGGGTCTCTGAGGCAGACTCTTTAGATGCCCACCTCATTTCTCTTAGTGATGAGGCACACTTCATCTGATCTGCCTATAAGCAGGCGGCAGTGAAACTCTGTGAGAACAGGATGGAGCACAGGATGATCCATCCACAGGAAAGAATAGGTATGCGCCATGCATTAATGTATGATTGTACGTGTTGCTGAACTACAAACTGGCACGTGCTCTCACAACGTGAGAAAAATTCGGAAAAACCATTGAAGGTATATATAAACAGGGACCAACAGGGACGTATTTGACAGCTTTCGATACGTGATACTGTCTGCAGCGCCGCACATCAACATGATCAGCCTGCAACGTTGAAATGTAGTGTTTCTCTGGTGACACACCTCTAAAATCTGCTAGAGGGCAATGGTTCCTTTAAGACCCCTGCAGCTACCGATGCCACACGGCCCTCTCAGTAATGACCCTCCAAATTGAAATACCTTGATATGGCCGCCGTTGCTACGAGGCAGATTTCATTTTGCCATGTTCCTAGCTCATTCTGGTGCATTCTTTTCATCTGTCTGCTGAGATAGCCCTGACTTCACCTCTCTCATCTGCCAGTCGAGTTAGCAGACTAGAACATCAGGCTGACAGGTCTACAGAAACAAAAGAAGATCAAGTTTTGCGTTTTAAGTTCAGGCACATTGCTGTAAAATCCACATGAGACAGACGTGTTAGGACTTTGTAGGGTATAAAAGATACAGGAACGTATCGAAGCTGTCATGTTTTTTTGTTTTGATCCCTGCCACACGTCTGTACTGTGCATTTCACATTTTGCATATTAGTCATGCACACATACATCACATGTCAGACAGGAACAGATTTCTCACGGACCAGTTTGTTTTGATCCTACACAAATAGTGCAAAAGCCTTTGACATTTACGTCTTCGTGTCTTTTCTTTTCCCAAGATGTCAGCTTCGAAGATGATAGTGACGACGACATTGAAAATGAAGAGGCTGACTGCGGCAAGGAATATGTGAGTGATTTGTGATCCTCGCTCGGAGGCAACACACACATGCACACGGCAGTCATGGGCACACATACACACATGCAAACACTCACTCACTCAAGCACTCGCACCCAGTCACACTCGCACAGGCACAGACGCAATCTGACACATGCAATTTTCCTCTGTAATTTCTCCTAAATGAGTAAATGGGAGTGTATTTGGCTGATCCGTTACTTGTGAAAAGGAAGACGGTCTGTGCGTGCTGTGAGCTTGACGTGAAGTGCTTCCTGCCTTCACGTTACTTCAATAACAGGACCTCTGATGGAGGCAGAAATCAATGCCACCTCGCTGCTTTCGTTCAAACCCCCAGTGTCCGATCTGGAGCATGAAGTCCCGAGCTCTGCTCCTCGGCTAACTAGCGGATCTAAAATGTGTTAGATCCCCAAGGTAAATTATTTGAAAGTTCGCTTTGAAATAAATAGTGATCCATTCTGACTAATCCATTTGTCATCACACAGGACCACGTGCTGACACAGACCAATCACGGGCCGGCAGGCTACAAGGAGGCTCACGCCATTATGCACACTCTTTGCACTTGTCTCTCAGGCAGGATGAAAATGACTACATCGACCATGATCCTTTGGTAGTTATGGCCATTTTCACCGGGATTCTTAGCAATTTTTGGTGCCATTCAGCCCCATTCAGCAGTATGGCGTGCTTCAAATTCAAATACTTCCGGCTTAATGCGCCATTGGGAGTTGTCCATAGGAATACGTGGATACCATCAGCGCTGCCACTATCTACAGATTTTAACATATATGGTTCGAACACACTGAAGCCCCCATTATCCTCCTCCCTCCTAACATATCCATTTCATTGTATAGACCTAATCTGATGTGGCCAGAGGCTAGGCGCGGCTGTGGCTGTTTGTGAATAGCAACATTTGGCACGCTGCAAAATCAACTTGTTGTGGGTAGAGGGAGAGGAGGAAGGCAAAGCCAGGGTATCAGATCCATGCTGACAAACACCAGCAGCCACATCTATTATCTGACACATTTGTGTATGTAAAGCAGCAGGAGTGTTGTGTTCTACTGAGTTACTGCTGTTTTTAAGTCTGAGCGCTGTGTGCTGGTTAGTGGTTAGCATCCAGGCCCTGCTGCTGGACACTGTCAGAGATGGGGCTCTTTTGCAGATAGATACTGTCCTTAAATGACCTCACCCACGTAATCGGATATAGCCCAACTCTCTATCAAGTGAATGGGTTTATCATGCTGCTAGTGGACTGTTCAGTGCAGGACAGTATGTGTCTGAGGAGTTGTTGTTGTCTGTTGATGAGCCTGACGCCAGCCGTTTGTTTACCTGCCTCCTCCCTCTGGAGTCCCAGAGTCAAAGGTTTAGTGTATTCCTGATTAATGGATGTACGCACCAGGTGTGTCGGGGTTTAGAGTGCAGACAAATAGAACAGAGGTCATGTTGTCTGGGTGTGTGCAGTGCTGATGTGGCGGTAGAGCTGGGAGGATAACCCGAAAATGATAGAAATCGGTCACTTACCGTGAAGATTTAGCTAATTTTGCTCACGTTGTGAATTACGATAAATAACCTACTGAAGACTTGTGAAGTTTGAAATTAAATACATTTGCATTTATGGGTGATTGTTAATGGGACAATCGATAGCTACAACATTCAAAGTAGCAGTCGTAGTTTTAAGGGTAATATAAAAATAAAAACTGTTGTGCACATTAAAGAGGCAATCAGCTGTTGAAGCAATAACATAGTGTACTCCCCACCACTGTTTTGGTAGAAAGTGGTGGGGTTGGGACTGGAGAAATGTAACCAATCTCAAATTCAAAGACAGAGCTATGGATGCAAGGACTGACCGTCGATAGTTTTAACCATGTTGAGGCTATACAGTGGGGTACGTCAGTTCAACTACGCTCATGAGGCATGTATAAGTTATATTCTTCAAGAATCAATTGGTACATATCATTAATTTATAAGTAAGAAAAAGTATGCAGCAACTGCTGATTTCCCCTTTAATGTTATAAACGTTTAATTAAATTTGTCGTGATATGGATTTCTGTCCATATCACCCAGCTCTATGTGGTGTTACAGCTCTCTGTGTGTGTGTGTTCGTGCGTGTGTGCATGTGTGTGTATGCATGTGTGTGTATCGCCCCGGCAGGATGATGACCTGGAGTCAGACGTGAACAAGCTGCGGTCCCGGCCAGAACCTGACAGGCCCCTGGAGCAGCTGGGTCAGTACGTCAGACTGTGTCCTGAACTCCACCACGACTTCCAGGTAAACATTGTTCTCCTGTGCCCTATCCCTCCATCTCTCCCATAGGAGTCCTATTACAGTATCAGACATTGATGGTCTGCTCTAAATAATATGTTATCAATACCATATCATAGCAAATGCCTGACTGACTCTCAGCAGTAATATCCATAGCTACTAATTTATTGGTACATTGTGGAATGTGTTTAATCAATTGTTGATTCTAGCAAGGCTCCAAGAGCCTAGCCTGAGGTGGATAGATGTGTGGATACTAGATGAGTGTCCCATGTAGCTCAGTTGGTAGACCATGGCGCTTGCATTGCCAGGGTAGTAGGTTCGATTCCTACGGGGGAGAAGTATAAAATGTGTGGAATCACTACTCTAAGTCACGCTGGATAAGAGCATCTGCTAAAATGACTGTGCATTATGCCTATCCTAAAAGTCAATCTAAGTGCTGACCCCACTTCTCAGGTAAACGTTTTCTACTCAGCAAGACCCAGAGAGCCTGGGAAGTGGTCTGACTGTGAGAGGCTGATAGCTGGTAGCAGGGTATGACAGCCACTATTATCCTCTGATAAGCAAACCGTTCTCAGGGCAACACTCAAAATCATTAACCTCTATGGAACTTCTGGGTAACAGTGTTTCGGGAGCAGAAGGATTCTAGTGAACCACAACGGGATTTCATAATTTGCGTCAAATTTCCATAGATTTCCTTTCTTTACAATTTTCTGTAGGATTATCAGGGTAATACTAATAGGGTATCTAATTTCACAAGTGAGCTATTGGCATTTAAATTTCCCCTATAACTTGACTGACATGTGTCAGGCAGTGTGATACCCCATGACATTGTGGTAGACTTTAGACTGTTAAGGCAAATTGAAATGCCAACAAGCCTGTGAGAATGTACCTCCTCCCGCTGCATGTCTTCTCTCCTCCTGGCGCAACTCTCTTCATTTCAATGATATCACAAGATTAACTGCCTCTGCTGAAAAATACTTCTTCCCCAATTAATTTGCGGCTGTCTCTCTCTACTGATGTAGTAATTCAGCATGCCATGAAACAACAAGACAATTAGGTTAGTTACATTCCCAGAATGCCCTTCTTCGGAGAGGGGGCAGAGATTACACAGAAAGGTCGAATGCATTTCACATTCATTGTTCACACGAACTAGCGGTGCATTTTATTTTGGCTACTACAGTGTGTGTTCACGTTTGATTATAGTTTTAATTCTATGTAGAAATAGGACTCTGAACACACAGCACTGGAAGTTCATTTTCTCTGAGCATTGGTTGTGTTTCAAAAAGAGAAAACTATTGCAATGCTTAGACAGGCGACGTACAGTAGGCATAACTTATCCATTATTGAAGTTATACCTGACTGATTACATATAATGAGGTTGTCATATCTGCTGATCTCCATGATCAAACAAAACATAATAATAGGCGTACAGTACCTTGATACATCGTGTGACTACAAGGTATAATAACCATGGTTCATTTATAAATCCTCAATCTGTTTCCTTATATTTTTAATCTTGTCCAAGTCCAAGAGATATGCTTTCCCTGCCCTGGGGACTGTAGTATAGGCGTATGGGAGTGGAAGGCAGACGGGAGTTTTCTCCCCCTTACGGTCAGATGCCTGAGGAGACTGCGGCTTACTTTGATCAGAGCTGCTTGTATAACACCTCTCAATGAGACCCTGGTTGTCCATTCTCCACTTTTATCCCAGGATCTTCAAGACGTTCACTGCAGCACAACTCCCAGGTGTTCCTCTAATTATGGCTTTGATTATTATGAGTCACTAGAATGTGAGCGTCGATTTCCGTCCTGCACCTGCATCATATCTACGGTTTAATCAAGAGAGATTCTAATGATGATGTTCTGGAAATCGCAAACAGCACAATCATGTTTTCAACAGTCCTTTTTAATTTGCTGGATTCAGTAATCACATTGACACTAGAGATTCGATCTATAGTGTTTGTTTATGGGGCCTTTTTCATTAAGAATGAAAAGGATAAGTCACATTATTCCTGTGCAGCGAGAAAGCGAGCTGTTTAAATTTATATGCTATTTTGTTTAGTTTTGTTTCACATGGTACACATTGCTTTGTTGAGTGCATGAAGCCAAACATGCATTATTAAAGCCTAAGAAGAATGATGCCTTCAACTTTTCCCCCTGAAACCTGCTACCCTGCTTTGACTGCATAGTGCCTAGAGTGATTTTTTGAAACATTTTAGCAGATGCTCTTATCCAGAGCGACTTACAGAAGCAATTAGGGTTACGTGCCTTGCTCAAGGGCACATCGGCAGATTTTTCACCTAGTCGACACGGTGTTTCAAACCAGTAACCTTTCGGTTACTGGCCCAACACTCTTAACCACTTTCTTTTTCTATCCATCTTTCTTGCTCTGCTTCAATGATACCTACAGTTGGCATTTCTGCATTATACTGTACATATCCATTGGTATTCAGCTCTGATTTTAATGCTAATATGATGTGAAAGGAAGTGAATCAGCAAGTGCGCAGTGGAAACACTGAAAAAACTCCCAAACTCATAAGTTTAGCATAACTGCTGAGGGCTAGAGGTTATGAGATACAAAGAACACACAGTAAAAAATCTGGGTTTCCAGACATTCCCACATGCTTTACTTAACCTTTTACATGCTAATCAATGCCTGTCCCGTGAACACTAGCCGTTGACACACATCGACTTTCTTATAGCTTCACAAGCTTCAAGGAATTAGTCTCCTGACTCCTCTCTGTGGAATCATAGAACAATTATGCATAGGTTTTAAATTGATATTCAAGTTGCGAAATTGCAAGGATGGGGCCAATGATGCTTCATATTTTCTGCTTGTCAGCTGCTGTAATTGCTAGACCTCATCTGCTTTCAATATCAAAGGACTGAACACAGTTTTGATGTCACTGGGAATGGGACGTTAAATATATATTCTTGGGGGCACCATCAGAGGTGTTCTTTATGTTTTATTGACCTTAAGATGTATTTCTGTTTTTACTAATGAATGCATTTTAATGTTCCTTTTTTATTCGATAAGATCCCTTGAGTTTATTATTTGCATTGAGTTGTTACGACGACAGTACATTTAGCTAATCATGGCTGGTGTGCACTTTAAATGTAACCAGAGGCGAAGAGTGTAGCACATACCACCTGTAACCCCATTTAGGTTTACAGAGTACCATGTCTTTCAGGACTTGGACTCGGACTCTGAGGTAGATTCAAGCTCCGATGAGGAGGGTTTACTCAATGAGGACTTCAGGACTGATGGAAGATCCAGAGTAAATCTCAGAGATTCTCCATCCCATTCTCCCCTGGAGCACCCAGTCTCAACAGTAGAGGGAGACCAGGATGGCAAAGGAGAACCTCCAGAGAACCATCTGCAGGCCTGTGACTTCCACAGCCACTTCCTGTCTAGCTCCAGTGTGAAGCAGGACAGCCACCCTAGCATGGTAGACAGGCTGCTGGAGAAACACGGGGCCCGCATCCCCCACCATGACCCACGCATGTACACCGCAGCAGCAGCCCTCACCAAGTCCATCCCTGAGTATTCCATCTTAGCCTTCCCTGACTTCTGGGGACATCTCCCTCCACAGAGTAAAGAGCCAATGGCTGGAAGGAAACCCAATGTGCAAAGGTAGGTAGATGTCTCCATATGTCAACCAGTGGTTTTATATTTATGTAAGTTGAAGGAAAAATGCCATTTGAGGACAGAAGAAATAGCACTGCTGTGGCTCCCCCTAACTAAATTGCAGTGATTGATGAGTGTGGGAATGATCGAGCCATGTTGATGTATTCATCATGGCATGATGGGAGGTCTTGTCTCAGTGTGGTACTAACCCATTAGACCCATCCCATCACTTCATTTGCATAAATCCCATTTAAAGAAGGAGTTTATGGAGCGTGTTCGAAGCATGTCAGGAAGGAAGATGTCAAATATAAGCTTGGTCCTCCTACTTTCCCCACTGTCTTGATTCCTTTCTCTCTCTGTATTGTCGGCTGTTGCTCCTCTCTGTCACAGATGGCACAGCACAGATAGCATTCATCCTGTCAATTGTCTCGGATTGATTTCATTTTTGGTGTATGCCACCTTTGGAAAGTGGTTGATGGAAGCAGGTTTCTGGAAGTGATTGCCAGAAGAATTTTTGAGAAGAAACAGACATGCCGGCATGATTAAGAATCATGGCAAAATTTTCCCTGTCTTCTTGGATGGTCACCTCACTGTAGTGATTTAACAGTCTAACACCCTTCATTGAGACGAACACAGTGTTCAGCACTCTGGAAATGTTTGAGCGGGTTTGTTACTGGTGATGGGGGGGAAAATCGATACAGTTACATATCGGGATATTCTTTTTGACTATATTATCGTAATGTTTTAACAATATCGCAATATTCTTTTTGCGATAGTTGGCTGTGCCTCCACCAAAACTCCAGTATTTTTCCTTCATAGCTTGTCTTCATCTTCTTTTTAAATAGGGAGCCAATTTGTTTTCAGCCCTTTTATTTCCCTGACTGATCAAAACAAATTTTCTCATGCTCTTTCTTGTCTCTGCAGCAGACATATGATGGGGCAATATGTTAGGAACATCGAAACACAATAAAAATATTGAGTTGCAATACAAATAGAATCGTGAAATTCGCAATACATATCGTATTGGCACCTAAGTATTGTCATAACATCGTATCGTGAGGTCCCTGGCAATTCCCAGTCCTCTTCCTTTACTGTATACTCTTCCTGGTTGAATATTTTAGATCATACTATATTTCTACACCCTACTACAGAGTAGACAATATAGTTAGTCATTTAGAGGGGCCATACACAACAGTGGGAGATGTTTCTGGGCTTGAAACAAATCGTTTGCTGCTGCTTTCTGCAGAGTGAGTAATATAGGCTTACAGCATTGCAATGTTACGTTGATTGTAACTGGCAAATAATTCTGTAGCGTCTAAGTCAGGTTCAAGTGCTCTTTTTCAGTGTGAAATACCGGAAATATCGTAAACAATAGCATGTCATTGAAGCGGCATATTATATGCAGATTTCTTTTGACCTGTAGTGTTTCACACTTGAGCTGAGAACACAGTAGAAGACTTCTCAAACCTGTCAAAGGCATTATTCATGTCATTTCCTACACTAGAATATGCACAGAATGATAGGACTTAGCTAGTCTTGAAATGTTTTCCACATCTGATTTTAGCATTATTTACAAGCAATGTGTAGTGTATTTGTATTCTATTATGTATGTGTAGTGTATTTGTATTCTATTATGTATGTGTAGTGTATTTGTATTCTATTAAGTTTGTTTATCCTTTTAATGAAAATGCTTTGGTCATTTGTTTCTGAAGCTTTGGGATTATTTGTGAGTCTCAACAAATGCTTAAGTGTCATTGACATGTGTAATCCATAATGGATAGATACCCACCTTTCGCTTATCGTTATCTCAAGCAGCCAAGCTGTATAATTTGTCAGTGCACAGGATCTTTGTCAGTCCCTTTCGTTCTACTGCTCCCTACTGAAGTCAGTCAACCCAAATGCATCCCAAAGTGCCAACCTTTTATTAAACACTTATTCAGTAATCTAATTAGGCTATGTGGCGGCTGCCCAGACCAAAACTTGTTTTCTTGGAGAACTTTTCAAGGTGCAAATGGCAGATTGTGTGGAAAGGAAGTTTATTTCAGTCATTTCACAGTTCATTGTGCTCACCCTGGGAAGAGATAAGTCTATGTTAGCTCTATTTAGTGTCTTCTCTGCAAAAGCCATTTTTCGGGACTTAAAGTGATTGACAGTCTGTGACATTTAGGTTGCACAGATGCAATTTTGTCAGGCGCTTTACTTTTTGGGAGTCTGTGTTCACATTAAATAGTTCTAAATACTTTTAAATTCAGCTTTCACGAGAAGTGTATGTAAATTGAGATTTCCCTAATGTAAAACACATCTAAAGTTTATATTTTTAGGAAAAAACAAGTCGACTCATTTCATTTGAAGGGCATCCCGTCCGCTGGGCCCCGCTTTCTTGAGAAAGTGTTTTCAGCCTCTCTCTAACTCTTTCTAACTCAGTGGGATGGTTACTGGCTTTTCTGTCCCCTCAGGACCCGGTGGGATAGAGCCAGGGCAGTGGTCCTCACAGGCATGGCCTGATCAAACAATCACACCCTCAGGCTTCATGCGACCTGTGTCCCCCTAGCCTCCTGGTTATCTCCCAGCCTTTCTGATTGTCCTCTGGTGTATTTGTTTAGAGTGCTCTGAGTCAGAGCGCCCTGGATGGGGATGAAGGAGGGCTCTGTGGCTCCACTGGAGACTTTTCTCCTGCCTCGTCCTGTAATCCTATATTCAGAAAGAGGAGGAAAGGGATGGCGGTCTGATGCAGTGCTCCTCTGTGCCCCTCGCCTCTCCTCTTAATTTGGGGAGTGATAAGGGACCTTGGGGAGGTGGTGATGGGATAGTGAGAGGAGAGGAGAGAGTGAAGTGCACCACAGAGTCTCTCTCTAGCTACAGTGCTGAGAGAAAGGAAGTCCTGTATAGGGTACACCTGTTGCTGTGCTGACTCACCACTGAAACTAGGTCTGCATGGGGTTGGAGGCATTTCAGATTTAGTTTGGGGAAATATAGAAATGTCCAGTCGAATTGCCACATGCACTGAGCGTACAAAACATTACGTAGATTGACAAGGTGAATGCAGGTGAAAGCTATGGGATCCCTTGTTGATGTCACCTGTTAAATCACTTCAATCAGTGTAGATGAAGGAGAGGATAAATAATGTTTTTTTGGTGAGACATGGATTGTGTATGTGTGCCATTCAGAGGAGGAATGGGCAAGACAAAATATTGAAGTGCCTTTGAACGGGGAATGGTAGTAGGTGCCAGGCGCACTGCAACGCTGCTGGGTTTTTCACGCTCAACACTTTCCCGTGTGTATCAAGAATGGTCCACCACCCAAAGGACATCCAGCCGACTTGACACAACTGTAGGAAGCATCGTAGTTAACATGGCCCAGCATCCCTGTGGAACGCTTTCGACACCTTGTAGAGTCCACGCCCCAACAAATTGAGGCTATTCTGAGGGCAAAAGGGGGTGAAACTAATGTTCCTAATGTTTTGTACACAGTGTACATTTACAGTATATGCCCGCTTTAGGCTGACTTCCAGGGTTTATGAACTCTAATGTAATTGTTTAACTCAATGAGACTATCATAACATGCTTTAGATGTCAAAATGCTGTACTATTTGTACTATTCATTTTGGTAATAAATCAATATTTAGGCCAGTATCAGCAAATCTAAGAGAGTAGTTGACGCAAAATACTTTCCATGTCTTTAGGAACGTAATTACAGAACCGTAATTAATATGATTCTGTATTATCCTTGGTGAATATGTACTGTACTCTGTCTCTGACAGGAAGAAGGTGTTTGAGGACATCCAGCGTCTCCTCAACCCTGAGGACGTTATTGATGAAGTTGTGTTTGACCTGGAGGACCGCAGGTGAGTGTTAACAAATCAGCCACTCTCTCTAGGACTGAAGCCACTCCTCTCCACAGGCAGTTATCATATGTTCCTATCCTCTATGGACTGTTCATGGATGTCCGCCATAGTTGGTTGAGACGGGGACATTTCTGCTGAAATATCTTGCTTGTTATATAGAAAAATGTTGAAACAGCAGAGCACTTGAGTGCGTTGGTGGATGTCTAATGGAAAGAGGACATTGAGTAGAGATATTCCTGGGCTCTGCTGCTGCGGACTCACCTGTTTTGATTTGTCAGTTGACTGCAGAACTGCTTTGCCGTGGTAATGGAGGATGTCAGAGGTATAGCATGGATACTGTAAGAGCAGCTACGCCATCCTGGTTGGGGTTGTGTTCTTACGGCATACTTGATAATCAGAGCATCGCCAGGCACTCTCAGCTAGATTATGTGCATAATGAGAAGCCTCAGGTGCCATTTTCTGTTACTGGTCAGACTGATAATGGATGGGTCCGGTCACTGAAGTACAAAAGCTAATTCAAAATGACCATTACCCTCCTAGTAATTTTTGATGTAGTCAGGTACTCTGTATTAATGTACCCCCCCCCCCCCCCCCCCCCCTTCCATCCCCAGCTCCCAGGGCTCTCCTGATCACTCCGACTCCCTGAGCTTCTTCTCCAAGTTTGAGTGCGGGAACCTGCGCAAAGCCGTTCACGTCCGTAGGTACGCTTCTCCGCTTTGTTCCAGCTCCTTCCTGCTTCCTGGCAGAGACCTGACTACAAGTAGCACATTCCCCTCGGGGCTCATTTACGCTGTATTGAAAATCAAACAGAGTCTCTCAAACCTCTCCTTTTGGTTCTGTAAGGAAGGTGTCACGTTGACATATTTGAGATCAAATTAAAGGTTTAGTCTATACTTGGACTGGAATTTCTTTAAATAATACATTAAGTCTTTGTAAAACCGTTGCACTGTAGAACAGTTCGAATACAACATAGAGAGAAAGACTTCTTTCTTCATGATGTAGGATGTGTCCCCAATGGCACCCTATTCCCTTTATAGTGCACTATGTTTGACAGGTTCTGGTCAAAGGTAGTGCACTATACAGGGAATAAGGTGCCATTTGTGATTCATACTTAATCTCTGTCTTCAACCTCCTCCCTCTTCCTCAGTCACGAGTACGATCTGATCCTGAACGCGGACGCCAACTGCTCCCAGCACCACCAGTGGTTCTATTTCGAGGTCAGCGGTATGGCGGCAAACGTGCCCTATCGCTTCAACATCATCAACTGTGAGAAAGCCAACAGCCAGTTCAACTACGGTAAGCACAGATAGCCAGTATAATGACACCTCACTGGATAAGCACCGAGGTAGATGATTGTCAGTATGTATTTTAGGTATTTTAGGACCCCTGTGTTGTTGATCTGCCTACACGTTGGGGGGTTGGGGGATGGGTCCTCAATCCCCCTAAATGTGCCATTCCCAGTCCCCCACACTCAGGGCTCCTTCATTCTCATCCTCGTCCGTTCTAGAGCTCAGCAGTGGGCCTGGGCCACAATGGTACTCTCTAGAAATGTGTAATTGGAAAAAAGTACAATGGCATTTTAAAAGTCCTTTAGGGAGTTTACTTTCTATAGATTTAGTAAACTGTACTGTATGTTCTCCCTGTACTGTGTGCTCTCCCTGTACTGTGTGCTCCCGTCTAACGGTGCAACGTTCTGTGTGGTTTATGTTGCATTGTTATCAATCTGTTCATTAGTGTATCGATACCTAACAGATGCCTTACTGTCTGTCCCCAGGGATGCAGCCTGTACTGTACTCTGTCAGAGAGGCTCTGGAAGGACGACCCAACTGGGTCAGAACTGGAACTGAGGTCTGCTACTACAGGTGAGTGACAGGAAGACATTTACACAACAGTTATGCTACCATCACTCAAATAGGCTGCAGATACTTTTTTAACGATAGCTAGAAGAGTGAGATTTGCCATGTAATTTGGTGCATGAACACACCATTATATATTTACTGATATCCATTGCAAGCAGATTTTAATGGCTTGTTTGTTAGAGTTTGCTTTGTTCTGTAGGTAACAGTGCTGACACAATGTTACGGTCCCTGCAGTGGACTTCTCCAAATGGCATAACATTTTGTAACTTGAGTAATGCTGTTTTTGCAGAAACAGCTTCTGTCCGAGCCGAGGCCAAAAGAGCTCTTCCTTCTACACCCTGACCTTTACCGTGACCTTCAAACACAACGAAGACGTGTGCTACCTGGCCTATCACTACCCCTACACCTACTCTGCCCTCCAGGTACAGCACTCAACACCCTGCTGTGTGTGTGTGTGTGCGTGTGTGTGTACATACACCCACACCAGCCTTGAGTTAGTCTTGGCATTCTCCTTCCAGAGCATGTGTCTAGAGTGGTTATTTTGGATGTGTGTGTACGATCTATTTGTGTTAGCAATTATGCCCCATGCATCACGGCAGTTTATTTAACAGGCCAGTGGTTATCGCTGTGTTTCAGAGTCACCTGCAGGTGCTGCAGCGGTCAGTGGACCCTCGCAAGTTGTTTTTCCGCCAGCAGAGTCTGTGTAACACACTTGCTGGTAACCCCTGTCCCCTGGTCACTATCACTGCCTGCCCCTCCTCCAAAAGCTGGAAGGACTTGCATCAGCTGCGTGAGTCTACAAAACCATGTCCCACTGCACCTTTGCTGTGTGTGTTTGTGTTTGCGAGCATGCATGCGTGCGTGCGTGCGTGCGTGTGTGTGCGTGTGCGTGTGTGTGTGTGTGTGTGTGTGTGTGTGTGTGTGTGTGTGTGTGTGTGTGTGTGTGTGTGTGTGTGTGTGTGTGTGTGTGTGTGTGTGCACCCATCATATTTTGTCCTGTGAGAGAGATACATGCTCAGCATGGGCTCTTGATATATTTAAAAAAAAAATGCTTTTAGAATGAGATAAACACTCCAATCTAAAAATAATTCCAGACAAGAAGTGATGAACAACAACTCTATTCAATCAGAATCGAAAAAAAGTAACTTTGTGCCTCAGGTTAAGAAGTTTTGACTCTAGCTAGCTAGCTAGCTACACAACAAAAAACCTAGCCAGCAGACTAACAAGCTAGTCAGAAAGAATGAGCTAGAGCAAACCTAGCAAGGGGAGTTAATACAACTACATGAAACGACCAAACTGAGTGAGTAAACCAAAAAGGAGCACGGACTAACTTTAAAAATATCTTCAGTTTTTTTTGTGTGTAAAGATTTGTTACTCTTTTTGCTGTTTTTTTATTTGAATTTTTTAAATATTTTTTATAAAGCAAATATTATTTTTGCTGGTTTTTGAACTAAGTTAGAGCTATCAAGCAGCATACAAACAAACCGGTTGCCATGGCAACGGGGCAGCAGAACATAGCAGCAGCAGCTGTAGTAGCAGAGCCCACAGGCACTATGTCCCCACTCCCCCTCAGCACTGAATCCATTCTCTACCCTCCAGAGGGCAAAAATGACACAACGAGGAAAGCTTTTAAACAGAAACTACTAAAGGGGAGGCCAGAAACCCTTTTCGCAGACCTCTACAAAAACGGTGATGTGAGTAATCTCATCTTTCTCACTGACCAGCCAAATGCATGGCGCTCAGCAGTCTGCTCTCACTACCCATCCATAAAGAAAGAGGGAATCTGTAATGGGTGGAAGCTGAAAGTCAAAGAGACAGACGACCCTGACAGCACCACGATAACAATCAACCTCTACAAGACTGGGACTGTCATGGTGCAAGGTAATCTTAGGCTGTTTGAAACAGACTTTCAGACCATTAAGGAGAGAGCGGAGAGAGAGAAGGACACCACCAGTGACATGCCCTCCCACAAGACAAACTCCACCAGCACCACCCTCACCCCTACTATCCCCACCCAAAAAGGCACATCCGGCACCTCTCTTCCCACCATAGTGGAACACATGCCCCAGGAGGAGAGCAACCCCCTCAGAGCAAAGCAGGCTCAGGCCCTCCTCACCACCATGGCTGCCATGAGGGATGAGCACCAAACTGGAGCAAGCAGACAACCGCACCTTAGAAGAGCTCCTAACCAAGGTGCGGACAGAGCAGGACAGCAGCCTTGCAACACAGCTGAAAGAGGTTCAGCAAGAGAGAGACGGACCCAAGAGAGAGCTGGCTGATCTAACAAATGTGATAGAGGTGAGAACGTTCCGAAAAGACAGGCAGAGCAGTAATAACGATCTGACCACACTAAGAGAGGAGCTGCAGGAGAGAAAGAGAACAGAGGACAGACTGCAGGAGAGAAAGAGAACAGAGGACAGGCTGCAGGAGAGAAAGAGAACAGAGGACAGGCTGCAGGAGAGAAAGAGAACAGAGGACAGGCTGCAGGAGAGAAAGAGGACAGAGGACAGGCTGCAGGAGAGAAAGAGAACAGAGGACAGACTGCAGGAGAGAAAGAGAACAGAGGACAGGCTGCAGGAGAGAAAGAGAACAGAGGACAGGCTGCAGGAGAGAAAGAGAACAGAGGACAGGCTGCAGGAGAGAAAGAGAACAGAGGACAGGCTGCAGGAGAGAAAGAGAACAGAGGACAGGCTGCAGGAGAGAAAGAGGACAGAGGACAGGCTGCAGGAGAGAAAGAGAACAGAGGACAGGCTGCAGGAGAGAAAGAGAACAGAGGACAGACTGCAGGAGAGAAAGAGAACAGAGGACAGGCTGCAGGAGAGAAAGAGAACAGAGGACAGGCTGCAGGAGAGAAAGAGAACAGAGGACAGGCTGCAGGAGAGAAAGAGAACAGAGGACAGGCTGCAGGAGAGAAAGAGGACAGAGGACAGGCTGCAGGAGAGAAAGAGAACAGAGGACAGGCTGCAGGAGAGAAAGAGAACAGAGGACAGGCTGCAGGAGAGAAAGAGAACAGAGGACAGGCTGCAGGAGAGAAAGAGGACAGAGGACAGGCTGCAGGAGAGAAAGAGAACAGAGGACAGGCTGCAGGAGAGAAAGAGAACAGAGGACAGGCTGCAGGAGAGAAAGAGGACAGAGGACAGGCTGCAGGAGAGAAAGAGAACAGAGGACAGGCTGCAGGAGAGAAAGAGGACAGAGGACAGACTGCAGGAGAGAAAGAGAACAGAGGACAGGCTGCAGGAGCAGCTAGATCACCATGACCTGGCCTCACACAGCAGAGGAGCCCACCTCAACCAGGCAGGCGTCCCCAGCCCTGCCTGCTGCACACCTCCCCCCAGCCCACAGAACAGCCTCCCACTGACAGTGGCACCGGCACAGACCAGCCACAGCCCAGCTCCAACATCCACCAGCCCCGCTTCTACCCCTTTCCGTCCAGAAGAAACAGACCAGCCACACCCCAGCTCCAACACCTATCAGCCCCCCCTCTACCCCCTCCAGTCCAGAAGAAACACTGGCTGACATCATCCTGTTGATGGACTCAAATGGGAAGTTGGTTCAGGAGAATACACTTTTCCCTCGACACAAAATGAGAAAGGTGTGGTGCCCAACAACGCAGAGTGCCATGTAGCTGCTTGATAAGGCCCAGCTCTGGTCGCCAAGCCACATAATCATACACACCGGAAGCAATGACCCGTGTGCTCAGCAGGAGAGGGTGGAGACTTCACTACGGGGAGTGATTGAGAAGGCCTCCGCAATCTTCTCCAATTCAAGGATTGTGGTGTCAACCCTTCTACAGAGGAAGGACTTCCACCCTGCCACAATCCAAAGAATAAACGCCAGCCTATCCCGGGACTGTGCCCTGCGACCCAATGTACACCTGGCCCACCATCCCACCCTCGATCTGAACTGTCTCTATGACCATGTTCACCTGTACAGGGAGACAGTCCCCATCCTTGCTAAGACTCTCAAGGATGTTGCTTTAAACCGAAGCCCGACCTCTCCACCCAGGAACAGCGGAGCAATCTCCACGCTTCCGAGATCATCGAGACAACACCCCGGACCAGCACCTTGGACCCCCCAGCCACGACCACAGCACCGCCAACCTCAATGCCCACCACAGCCAGCGCAGCACAGACCACCCCAGCCCAGCTTCAGACCCATCCAGACGAGGCCTACCACCCCCCTCCTCCCCACCGCAGACCCACACCTGGAGTCGCAGGCAGAGCTACGCACAGAGGAGAGGAGCAACTGGCCCAGCCCCCACCAACCAAATGAGTGACATTAAACACATGCTGAGTCTAATATTCTAACATGTGATAGGCCGGGGGTCATGGTAAGATGAGCACAAGAACTCCACCATCCTCACACTACATCCACCCAAGTGGCATGACACAAATGCTATCTTAAATGATAAACAAATCACATTTGCATCATAAGAGTTTGCGTTAATTGAAAATTCCTATTTTCATAGTTCTTGTTGGATTGTGAGTGTTTGTCTCATTTTGAAGGTAAAGAAAAAACAGTTATGAAATCTTTTTACATTGCATGTTGGAATTTACAAGGATTGAAGTCCTCTGCTTTTGGGCTATAGAGCAGAAACGCGGACTTCCTGAAAGAAATTGATGATGTTGATTTTGTACTACTACAGGAAACATGGTGCAGAGCTAATGTTTTCACTGGCTGTCCACTAGGTTATAGGGAGAACATCCTACCATCCACCAAATTAAAAGGAATCACACAGGGCAGAGACTCAGTTGGAATGCTAATATGGTATAAATCTGAACTAATTAATTCAATCGAATTGATCAAAACAGGAGAATTATTTATCTGTTTAGAAATCAACAAGGAGGCTATCTTAGCAGATAAAAATATCTTCCTCTGTGCCACATACATTCCCCCGTCAGAGTCACCCTACTTCAATGAAGAGAGTTTCTCCATTCTAGTGGGAGAGATGAGTCACTTTCAGGCCCAAGGCAACGTGGAGACCTGAATGCTAGAACAACAGAAGAACCAGACACTGTTAACAGTCATGGGGATAAACACCTACCAGGAAGCAACAACCTTTCCCTCCCCACATACCCCACCCCAGAAACAACTATGACAAAGTGAAAAACTAGAATGGAGTACAGCTCCTGAAGCTCTGTCGAACACTGGGTCTGTACATAGTCAGTGGTAGGCTGAGAGGGGACTCTTTTGGTAGGTACACCTACAGCTCATCCCTTGGCAGCAGCACTGTAGACTACTTCCTCACTGACCTAAACCCAGAGTCACTCAGAGCCTTCACAGTCAGCCCACTAACACCTCTCTCAGACCACAGTAAAATCACAGTGTATCTGAGAACAGCGGAACCCAACCATGAAGCATCACGGCCCAATAAATTACGTGGTAATAAACAGCCCTATAGATGGAGTGAAAACAGTACAGACATCTACCAAAAGCAATTAGTAGCCAAAAAATACAATCTCTCCTGGACAACTTTTTAGCCTTAACATTCTCCTACAGCAATGAAGGTGTAAATTTGGCCATTTGGAACATAAACTTTATATTTAACAAATTAGCCTCCTTGGCAAATCAAATCAAATATAAGAGCAAACCAAAAATAATAGATAATGAAAAATGGTTTGATAATGATTGCAAAAATCTAAGAAAGTCATTGAGAAATATGTCTAATCAAAAACACAGAACAGACAACAAAAATGTACGCCTTCAATATGGGGAAACACTGAAGCAATACAAACACACCCTAAGAACAAAAAAGGAACAGCACATTAGAAATCAGCTGGATGTAATTGAGGAATCCGTAGGATCAAACCACTTCTGGGAGAATTGGAATACATTAAACAAACCTCCTCAGGAGGAATTGGCTATCCAAAATGGGGATATGTGGAGAAATCAATTTGCAAATCTTTACAGCAATTTAACAAAGAGCCCTGAACAAAAAGATATACAACAAAAATTACAAATCCTTGAATCAGCAGTCAAAGACTATCAGAGTCCTGTGGATACCCCAATTACAGAAGAAGAATTATTGGAAAAACGATGCACACTCCAACCCAAAAAGGCCTGTGGTGCTGATGGTATTTTAAATGAAATGATCAAATATACAGACCACAAATTCAAATTGGCTATACTCAAACTCTTCAACATTATCCTCACTGCAGCTATTTTCCCCAATATTTGGAACCAAGGATTGATCATACCAATCTATAAAAATTGAGACAAATTTGACCCAAATAAATACAGAGGAATTTACGTTAACAGCAACTTGGAGAAAATTCTCTGCAGTATCATAAATAGCAGACTACATCATTTCCTTTATGAACACAACGTCCTGAGCATTACATTTACATTTAAGTCATTTAGCAGACGCTCTTATCCAGAGCGACTTACAAATTGGAAAGTTCATACATATTCATCCTGGTCCCCCTGTGGGAATTGAACCCACAACCCTGGCGTTGCAAGCGCCATGCTCTACCAACTGAGCCACACGGGACCACTGAGCAGAAGCCAGATTGGATTTCTAAAAAATGATCGAATGAATTGGCAAAAACATTAGAAGAATCGGCAGCACCTGGTCTCACCCTACACAACACTGAAATCAAGTGTCTGCTGTACGTAGATGACCTGGTGCCGCTGTCTCCCACTAAGGAGGAGTTACAGCAGCACTTAGATCATCTGCACAGGTTCTGTCAGACCTGGGCTCTCACCGTTAATCTAAACAAATCTAAACAAATATAATGATATTCCACAATCAGATGATAAATAAAAATTATATTTGGACACAGTTCTATTAGAATACATCAAAAACTACACATATCTAGGACTAAATATCAGCAACACAGGTAGCTTTCACAGAGCTGTGATTGAGCTGAGAGAGAAAGCAAGAAGAGCATTCTATGCCATTAAAAGGAACATTAAAATCAAAATTCCAATTAGAATCTGGCTCAAAATTTTCCAATCAGTTATAGAAACAATTGCTCTATATGGTAGTGAAGTATGGGGTCCACTCTCTAACAGTGAATATACCAAATTGGACAAACATCCAATCGAAATACTGCATGCAGAGTTTTGCAAAACTGTATTGCAAGTGCAAAGAAAACTCCAAATAACGCATATAGGGCAGAATTGGGCCAAAACCCACTCCTCATTCGAATAGAAAAAAGAGCAATCAAATTTAACAACCATCAAAAAACAAGTGACCCCAAAACATTCCATCACACAGCTCTACAATGTCAAGAGATTAAATAAGAGAAGAGTCCCCTCAGCCAGCTGGTTCTGAGGCTCAGTTCACTAACCCAAACCAACCCCATAGAGCCTCAGGACAGCACTCGGAAATCTGGCCTAACCAAATCATCCCAAAGCAAAAATAAAAATATATCACCTATTGGAAAGACAACACAAAAAAATCTAAGTAAACTTCAATGTTATTTGGCTCTAAATAGAAAGTACATGGTGGCAGACTATCTGACCATTGTGACTGATAGAAAACTGAGGAAAACCTTGACAAGGTACAGACTCAGTGAGCACAGTCTGGTTAAAGAGACCGGTCGTCACAGGCAAACCTGGCTGCCCAGAGAGGACAGGCTGTGCTCACACTGCTCCAGGGGAGAGGTAGAGACAGAGCTGCATTTCCTATTACACTGTGACAAATACTCAGGCCTAAGAGAATAATTCAATACAAAGAATTTGAAACTATAAAAGATGAAGAAAAAAATCTAATATTTATTGGGTGAAAAGCCAAAATCCTGCCACAACCTGAGGAACAGCCAGTGAAAAGTGCAATATTTCCCGTTTTGTTTTGGCTTTCATGTCATGTGTCTTCTCAGTCATGTTGAGACTGGTCTACTACTATTGCTTTAATGTATTATTATTCTCATTAATATTGTTGTTGTAGTTGCTGTTAATGGTAATCCCATTTCCACTACTACTATTATTGCTGTTGGTCCCACCATTTATATATATATATATATATTTATTTATTTATTTGTATACTTTGACAATGTAAGTAATTTAACTTGCCATGTCAATAAATTCAATTGAGAGAGAGAGAGAGAGAGCAGTTGCTCAAAGAAACTCCTAGCAGCAGATATAACACAGACAGCTCCTGTCAGAGCTGGAGTTGTGATATGGAGAATGCAAGGTGATAGACTCACTGCCAGTACCAACTGTTGACTCACCACATGATACATGTACTGCTGGAGTCAGAGGAGAAAATAAATAACACTCATAGTTACATTGCTTTGAATCCAAGTCAAACAAATGGGCCAGATAGAAGGTGAGTGAGTGGGCTTTGAAGTGAGACATGTAATCCCTCTGAAGGACAGTGTGTTTATGTCTGGGCTTCGTCATGGCTTTCTGGGCATTCTTATTAAGTTTAGGCTGATTCCTTTACAGGCGATGATGATGCTGTATGAATGAGAGAGGGGCAGTCTGAGCTGTGTGTCTGGCTTGGCTTGAAAGAGGCAGAGCGAGATAGAGACAGACAGAGGCTGGGGGATGGTGATGGATGTGTGGGGTGGGGAGAGGGAGGGAGGGACAAGCTGACCTAGCTCTGGGACACAACCAGGGCCGTGAGCACTGTCTCCATCCTGCCCACACCCTCCCCAGCCTCCACCTGTCCCTCCACCTCCCCACCAGCCTCTCTCCACCCTCCCCAGCCTCCTCATCCCTCCACATCTCTCCCCACCAGCCTCTCCCCATCCTCCCCAGCCTCCCGACGGCTCCTGCTGATTAATATTTAGGGGAGCCCCCCCCACAGCCAGCCTGCTAGCATATGGCTGACTGTAGAGGCACAGGAATGCCTTCTCAGATCTGTACTATTAGTGATGATGGTGGAAACCTCGAAGGGAGAAAGATTGTGACCCTTGATTGGGTACCAGCTGCCTTCATGGTGATCAAAAGGAGGTTAGCGTTGCTACTTCTGTTTACTAGTAGCTGCAACTATAACAGTGTGAAAGGGTTGTTGTAGCTACTTAGCTATGTTTACTGCTACTTATAAAGATAACACCATAGTAAGCCACGAAAACAGCTGAATAATGGCTCCTGTCTACAATAGTGCTGATATTGTACCACCTAGAATATAGCATTACTATTATAGCGTTACTAAATGTTGCCCCCTAAAATAAAGCCCTTCCAAGTTTCCTGGTGTCAGGGGTTAATTAAGTGTAGATTGGAGATACACTACTCCTCTATACATTCTGTCAGCCTGAGACAAATAATAGAACTTCTCAGTTGTTCCTCAGTGCAGCATGACCATACCATGATATGTGGCCTCGCGGTTAATAAGTGTTGGGCCAGTAACCGAAAGGTCCCTGGTTTGAATCCCTGAGCTGGCAATGTGGAAAGACCTGCCATTCTGCCCTTGAGCAAGGCAGTTAACCCCCAAGAACTACTGCTCCCCGGGTGCTGATGACATGGGTGTTGACTAAGGCAGTCCCCCGCACCTCTCTGATTCACAGGGGTTGGGTTAAATTTGGAAGACAAATTTCAGTTGAATGGATTCAGTTGTACATCTGGCTAGGTATCCCCTTTCCCTAATGTAAGTCCTATATTATAGTAGGAATAATAATCAAAAATCCATGTTTACAACATGCATCTTCAGTTAGTTTGCCCTCCCCCTGCCACTCTACTAACACATCACTCTGCTGTGCGGTGCATTAATCCAGCCATGTTAGGGCGGGAAAGTCTGTAATCGGCTGATTCAGCAGCAACGCCATGGACTTATTCCCATTAGAGATATTAAGAGTGCTGTCATTCACTGTCTTTCAAACAGGGACCTGCCCTTTTGCATTTTAGTGATTTTAAGTTGTATTAAGGCCTATAGTACATTAAGTTACTGTTTTGTGGCACTGCCATGACAACCTTGTGCGGGGAGGAGGAGGGCATTTCAGCTGGTCGGTCATAACTCCTGTACACACGTTTATTTCTTTGTTATGTAACACATTTGCAAACTAGTGTTATAATTATGCCCCAATTAACACTATGCAAGTCAGTTGCACTGCAGATAGTAGTTGGCTATAACTTCAGCTGCATTTGGTGGTTTTATTTCATTAGGGCTGATATTAAATCAATGATACTCCACTGTCTCCCACACCCATCACAACAAGCAAATGAAAACTCATTTGTAATCTGATATAATCATTATCATATTTTGTGTAGGTCATGAATAATTGCTTGGCTTTAAATGTAATAAAGCTTTGTGTTTCCTCCTAAAACAGATTGATGACTGTCACGGTGAGAAAGGGTCATTTCATTTTGTGACATGTCAAGTGTGTGTGTGGGTATGGTTGTGTAAGGAGAGTCCGGCGATAAGAGTAGCTTGATAAGTATAAACAAATCAAATCAAATTGTATTGGTCGCATACACATATTTAGCAGATGCTATTGCAGGTGTAGTGAAATGCTTGTAAAAACGTTCTGGGCTAATAATGTGAGAAATAGCAGTAAGTGTCACGATCGTGTGGCGGATTGACGGACCAAAATGCAGCAGTTGGAAAATAAGCCATCTTCTTTTATTTTAAAAGATGACAAACAATAAACACAAAACACTTTAACAAAATAACAAAACGACCGTGAAGCTACAAACGTTGTGCACATACATACAGGCTACAAACGTTCTACATAGACAATTACTCACAACCAATGAGAGCCTATGGCTACCCTAAATAAGGCTCCCAATCAGAGACAACCGAAATCAGCTGTCTCTAATTGGGAACTCATTCAGGTAACCATAGACTCTCCTAGACAACTAAACATACATAGACAACGCTAGACATCTACACTCAACACAAACCCATATACTACACCCCATAACCCCTTTACCATATAAACACCCAAAACTAACAAAACATAAACATTCCCCATGTCACACCCTGACCTAACTAAAATAATCAAGAAAACAAAGAATACTAAGGCCAGGGCGTGACATAACCCCCCCCTTGAGGCGCGAACTCCGGGCGCACCATACACAGTCTAGGGGAGGGTCTGGGTGGGCTTCCCTCCACGGTGGCGGCTCCGGCTCTGGTCGTGGTCCCCACTTCACCACAGTCCCTAACCACCTCCTTAGCCTCTTCAAAATGACCCCTCTCCACATTAATCCCATTGCATTAAGGGACAGCTCCGGACTAAGGGCCAGTACCAGGGTAAGGGGCAGTACCAGGGTCAGGGGCAGTACCAGGGTAAGGGGCAGCACCAGGGTAAGGGACAGCACCAGGGTAAGGGGCAGCACCAGGGTAAGGGGCAGCTCCGGACTGAGGAATGGCAGCTCCGGACTGAGGAATGGCAGCTCCGGACTGAGGAATGGCAGCTCCGGACTGAGGAATGGCAGCTCCGGACTGAGGGACTGCAGCTCCGGACTGAGGGACTGCAGCTCCGGACTGAGGGACGGCCCATGGCTGGCTGACAGATCTGGCTGCTCATGGCTGGCTGACGGATCTGGCTGCTCATGGCTGGCTGACTGATCTGGCTGCTCATGGCTGGCTGACTGATCTGGCTGCTCATGGCTGGCTGACTGATCTGGCTGCTCATGGCTGGCTGACGGATCTGGCTGCTCATGGCTGGCTGACGGATCTGGCTGCTCATGGCTGGCTGACGGATCTGGCTGCTCATGGCTGGCTGACGGATCTGGCTGCTCATGGCTAGCTGACGGATCTGGCTGCTCATGGCTAGCTGACGGATCTGGCTGCTCATGGCTAGCTGACGGATCTGGCTGCTCATGGCTAGCTGACGGATCTGGCTGCTCATGGCTAGCTGACGGATCTGGCTGCTCATGGCTAGCTGACGGATCTGGCTGCTCATGGCTAGCTGGCGGATCTGGCTGCTCATGGCTAGCTGGCGGCTCTGGCAGATCCTGTCTGGTTGGCGGCTCTGGCAGATCCTGTCTGGTTGGCGGCTCTGGCAGATCCTGTCTGGTTGGCGGCTCTGGCAGATCCTGTCTGGTTGGCGGCTCTGGCAGATCCTGTCTGGTTGGCGGCTCTGGCAGATCCTGTCTGGTTGGCGGCTCTGGCAGATCCTGTCTGGTTGGCGGCTCTGGCAGATCCTGTCTGGTTGGCGGCTCTGGCAGATCCTGTCTGGTTGGCGGCTCTGGCAGATCCTGTCTGGTTGGCGGCTCTGGCAGATCCTGTCTGGTTGGCGGCTCTGGCAGATCCTGTCTGACGGACGGCTCTAGCGGCTCCTGTCTGGCTGGCGGCTCTAGCGGCTCCTGTCTGGCGGACGGCTCAGTGGGCTCATGGCAGACGGGCGGCTTTGCAGGCTCATGGCAGACGGGCGGCTTTGCAGGCTCATGGCAGACGGATGGCTCAGATGGCGCTGGGGAGACGGATGGCTCAGATGGCGCTGGGGAGACGGATGGCTCAGATGGCGCTGGGGAGACGAGCAGTTCAGTCAACGCTGTGCAGACGGCAGACTCCTGCCGGCTGAGGCGCACTGTAGGCCTGGTGCGTGGTGCCGGGACTGGTGGCACCGGACTGGGGACACGCATCTCAGGGCTAGTGCGGGGAGAAGGAACAGGGCATACTGGACCCTGGGAGCGCACATTAGGCCTAGTGCGTGGTGCCGGAACTGGTGGTACCGGGCTGGGGACACGCATCTCAGGGCTAGTGCGGGGAGCAGGAACAGGGCATACTGGACCCTGGGGACGCACATTAGGCCTAGTGCGTGGGGCCGGAACTGGTGGTACCGGACTGGGGACACGCATCTCAGGGCTAATGCGGGGAGCAGCAACAGGACGCACAGGACTCTGGGTACACACAGGAGGCTTGGTGCGTAATTTAGGCACTGGTGGTAAAGGGCTGGAGACACGCACCATAAGGCTAGTGCGTGGAGGAGGCACTGGTTGTACTGGGCTGGGGACCGTCACAGGAGAGTTAGTACATAGGGCTAATATAGGAGGTGCAGGACTAGGGAGGCGTACAGGAGGCCTGGTTCGTGGGACTGTCCTTTCCAGACGGTTAGCACGCACATCAGGACGAGCATGTAGAGCTGACTCAGGTAACCTCACATCCCGCACACGCTCTGTCGGGTGGATCTTGTGCCTCACGCACCAACACAGCAGCTCCCTCATTTCACTCTCTTCCAACCTCCCCAATAAATCCTTAACCGTCTCTGCATCATTCCCATTGCTCCCCTCCAATCTCAGCCCGACTGGCTCAGGTTCCCTCTTAGAGGAAGCACGGGAAGCACGGGAAGTTGACGCAGTTCTCCCATCAGGACTCGCCACATTCCTCATGAGCCCCTCCCCAAGAAATTTTTGGGTATTACTCACGGGTCTCCAGCCTTGCTTCCTTGCTGCCTCCTCATATCGCCTCCTCTCGGCTTTCGCTGCCTCCAGCTCTTCACGAGGGAGGCGATATTCTCCAGGTTGAGCCCAAGGTCCCTTTCCTTCCAATTCGTCCTCCCATCTCCAGAAATCCTGTGTAGGTAGGTCCTGTTGCCGCCTTCCATGCCGCTTGGTCCTATGGTGAGTAATTCTGTCACGATCGTGTGGGGGATTGACGGACCAAAATGCAGCAGTTGGAAAATAAGCCATCTTCTTTTATTTAACAACACGAAGATGAACACGACACAAAACTCTATACAAAATAACAAAACAACAAAACGACCGTGAAGCTACAAACGTTGTGCACATGCATACAGGCTACAAACGTTCTACATAGACAATTACTCACAACCAATGAGAGCCTATGGCTACCCTAAATAAGGCTCCCAATCAGAGACAACCGAAATCAGCTGTCTCTAATTGGGAACTCATTCAGGTAACCATAGACTCTCCTAGACAACTAAACATACATAGACAACGCTAGACATCTACACTCAACACAAACCCATATACTACACCCCATAACCCCTTTACCATATAAACACCCAAAACTAACAAAACATAAACATTCCCCATGTCACACCCTGACCTAACTAAAATAATCAAGAAAACAAAGAATACTAAGGCCAGGGCGTGACAGTAAGTTTAGAGTTGAAATGGTTTCTTATTTGTTTGCCAATCTGAAATAGCTTTAAAGACAGAGGATGTTGTTTCCATAGGAAAAATATGTTATTGTGTTCGTGTGGGTGGAAAGATCATAGAAATAGAATGAATAGAACGTGTTTGGAACGTCTGACCCTGGCAATTTTGACTGGTAAATGAATGGGTACACTCACAATGGCAGTCTGGTATTGTGATGCAATCATTTCCATGGTAATGTAAAATGTTCATTCAAATGATGCTAAGTGATGTGACTCATGCAATGGAATGTATTTTGTGTAATGTCAGATTGATGGGTACACTTCCTGTTTTTACTTCATGCTTTGCGCTTATTGGTACACTCGCAATGGCCACCAGTCCACCCATTATGCCATAATTGACTTGGATGGGGACACCCATTCTATTCGTTCTATATCTATGGGAAAGATACTGTAGGAGTGAGAATAGTTTGTCTTTGGTTACTACCGCCTCATTATGTATCTGATTTAAACTTAATTTCAATCTAATCGGGTTTAAAATGTGCACAATTATGAAACAAATGAAGGCATGTACTGGTAAATAAATACACAGTATTGTTGTTGAGCTTGGAATGTTAAATAGAAAATGTCTCCTCTGTTTGCAATACATTCTCTATACACTGTTATTTTCACTATCTGCTCTCTGATGCTCAGTATGTCTCCTGATATTTGACAAGTCCTTCATGACGCTCACATTTATCACACCCCATTGGTCAGATAGCCTGGTCGAGGTACATTAGGTGAAGATAATTACTTTGATATCACATGAATGATCCACTTGGCTCCCCCATCACCCTCAAAACACACTGTCACCACAGTCAGCAGTTGAGGAACTAACTTTGGTGCCGCGTTTTAGTAAATGCATTCTCTGAATGTACTATGCTTTAGGTGATTTTCAGTCCTAACGTCATTCTCAAGGTGTACACAATGGAGTGATACCATATGAACTCAATGACTGATGAACTCAATCAGAATGCTGCTTTCTAGAATGTCTGAAATGGGCTCAGATCTGAGCTTTGGGCGATGTTATAATAGCTCTTTGAATAGGTCAATTTATTCTCCCTTTTCTTGTCCTGTAGCTTGATTCAGACATGAATTGTGTCTTTCATACTGTATTGAACTCATACTGGTGATCGAACACGTTGGTATGAAGTACAATCTCAACTGATTTGGCTCTCGTTTAACCCTGATAAATAAACAATAACAGTTTGTCGAGTTCTGACTCCTGGAAGCTATTGGAGTGAAACTAGTCTGACTAATGACATTGGTACACAAGCCTCCCAGTCCCAACAACCAGGCACATTTCAGTTTCACACGGAGAGGAAAAAAATGAAAAAATTACCTCCCTTTAGATAGCTTTTAGCCACACTGTCATGGTAATTGAGATTATGTTTGATAATTAACAACCTCTGAAATGAGCCTGAGTGCAATTGCACTGGAACATTTTTAATTAATAAAATGGAAAATTAAAGCTGCATTTTCATAAGCTTTGCGGGGCAAATTCATCTTATGATTATAAATGGACAACCCTGATTTGTACTAATTAAACCTGATTTGCATATACAGGAAAGGATAACAGAGATTGGTTTTGATTGCTCAAGGCCCCCTTTGTACTTCTGCGTACATGTGTACGCGAGGCAGGCAGCCCCTCTCTGCCAATATCGTGTTTGTCTCACTAACTGCCATTTGATCAGGGACTACTTCAATTTAAAGTTTCAGCAACTTTCACTCACAGCGTGTTGCCTCCTCCTCAACTCAGGTGGTGCACAACACACCAGCTGGATGATTTGAGAGTACAGTTTCTGTATCCGACAGCTATCTGGAGATGATTTTATTTTGCTGAGGTTGAAACTGCGACAGTCGTATCAACGTAGGTTTGGTTATGTACGCACACACCACTGTAAGTCTCTCTGGATAGGAGCATCTGCTGAATCACTCAAACGTAAATGTTATTAATAACCAGGGGTTTTTCCTGCATAGGAAACCACCTGATCCAGGAAAAGGACCAGACGTTTAACTCTCTTGTAAGCTTCAGTCTTTCGTATTAGGATTTGTTTGATCTGTTATTGTGGACCCAAGTGATGGGGCATCATGTATGGAGTGGTTTGATATTAAAAGATCCTTATGAGAATAGGGAATGACAGAGCTTTGAATCACAACACAGGGGACCGTTGAACTAATGGAAAAACCCAGACAAGCTTTACACAGTGTATCAAAAGCATCTGAGTATAGCTGGTCTTCATCTCAGTAACAAGAAGTTCACACCAGGACACATATGGCATTTTTTGATGCTGTGTTTTGTTTTTAAAAGCAAGTGCTTCAGGGCCAGATTTATTACCTGGTAGAGTGGTTGGAGAGTCACCCAAAGGGACTAAAGTGTGTCACTTAATCATCAAGGTGCTCAGTGAGAAAGCCCTCGATGGAGCCTCCAACACCACTTACGCCTCATGGGAGATGACGGATGCACCTGTCCAAGTGGGTGAGTAGCAGAGAGCTCGATGCACCAACAACCACCACTACTCAGTACATAGAGAAAAGGAAAGGACCTGGGAATGAGTTGGCAACCAGACATTTAATGTCAACTTGTTACCTTCACATTTCCACAAACAAGCCACTTATTTCAGGCATGTTCAGTCTAATGTACAGTCAATTCATATTAATTCATCACCCTAGAGAAGTATGATAATTGTGCAGTTTGCGGTCAAGTGCATTATAATGGAAGGATAAGTGGCTGTGGTGAATGATAAGCTAATGTTAACTGAATCGAGGGGCTTTTACGGCGAATGTGGCTATTGTATTTTAAAAGTTGTTTTTTTTTGTGTGTGTTTCTGTTGCCTACACTACAGGACAATAGCTTACGGGGCAAAACATAATGAAATAAAATGCATAATCTATAGTGGTCCAGGCTTTAGAATCCTACTGCCATATGTGGATTTACTCTTAAAGGACAGTGTCAAAATGTACACCACAGAGCAGGGGTACTCAAGTACTAGGTCCGGTCACACACATTTCCTAGGTGGCAAAGGTCTGGATGGATAATGTAATTTATCAGCGTAGTAATAAACCCCCACCTCGCAACCCATGCGACCTCAAACTGTTCACACCCCTCTTGTTATCGGAGAGAAAATGTTGCTGTTTTAAAGCTAATTTCCCACAATTCTACACATTTTGCATGGGGCAGAGATTTTCTTTGCTGTTTTAAAGCTAATTTCTTGCAATTCTATGCATTCTTCCATGTCTTATGTGTGTTTATATGATACCAGGAGTCGAAGTAAAAATGTTTAATAAATAAACATTCGGGACCTCCGGTCTGTATTGACCGGATCCGGTCCACTGTCCGCCAGTTGAGTAGATATGCCATTGAGGAAACATTCTGTAGATTAACACCCATAGGAAAACACACAATCACACATGCACATACACAAACATTTGAAAAAGAAAAAACAGTAGTTTGAGGGTGTTTGCTCAAATAGCCAGTAGTGGATAGAGAGACAAAAACACACACATTTCCAACCGATTCTCTGTATGACAGCTTGGCTGATGATGCCTGTGTGCCCAACACAAGTCAATATCAATGAGAAGACTCACAACACACACAGCCTGGCTGTATGCCTCTCTCTACCTACTGCTGCGAGTGTAGGTAGCTTGGCCTGGCTTGCGTCCGATTGGCAAGGAGAACTGTTGACGACCGCTTGATGCCTTTCAGAACACGCCTACATCCCTCCAAGCTTTATACTTGACATGTGCCAAGTATTATTAGGCCCTGAATAGAGAGGATGAATGGAAATGGGATCAAGGTTACGGTTCTGGTAGTTCTGGAGAGGAATGTGTGAGAGCCTAACGTCGTTTTTGTGGTTCTCCAGTCAGGAGTTCATCCTAGTGTTGCTGCTTGTTTGATTAATTTATGCTGTTGTACCATCAGAAGATATCACAGTTCAGTAGCGTAGGTTTGACTTGGTGAGGAATAGGAAACACTCATACACTCAACACGGATTGGTTACACACACACACTACCTCACACAAAAGTGTGTGTATATGAAAGAGACATCACAAGGGAGTTGTGGAATCTTTTTCTTCTTCTTGAGTTGAAATTTAATTTATACATTTTTCCAGGCTCAAACTGGCTGCTCTTGCAGTGAATGGAGCCCCATGCTATTGGCTGATGTGATATTTATCACTCTAATTATATCTTCTGGACTCTTCCACAAGATGCCTGCATTCCCGCTCAGTCACCTTTGTACGTTCAATCTACTTCAGTTTGCAAAAGCCTCAAATAAATCGTATGCTTTGCAATGACATTTTCTCCCCTCCAATGTGTTTTTAAAAATATCATATAATTTCACTCTGCATTGTTATGCATTCGACTATTCACTCACAACGTATCATTGTTGTCTGAACTGGACAGCCTACAGACAAATTATGGCTGGTTAAATTAAGGCGAAAGTATGAGAATGCTGCTTTATCTCATTTTGTTTTACAAAACAAATTACTCACTGCTCAAACCTGATTGCTGATGCTCACATGGATTCAATTAAACATAGAAACGAAATGAAGCATAAAGAGGGTGTACACTTTACAGGCCTTGCAGAAACTCATTACTGTGTGATCAATGCAGGAGTCAGAGGAATTTGTCTCTTCCGTGGCTGTCTTTTGTGGAGTGGCAGCCCTGGCCGCAATTGCCAGGCTAAATTAAAATTGTATGTGCCTCTGAAAGCATATCCATCTCCTCCCTTTTTCAACATCTACATTTTCACACAACCTGCTGTGTAGATTCTGCCCTATAGAAGCGCATACGGAATATATCACAGGCTTCAGAAATATGATTATCTTTTTCAAAACAAGGGACCTGAATAGGACAGGCGATCATTTTGAGTAAACCTTAACAATACATGTGCATTAAGATGTGGATTTATGGTTTGTAGAGAGCCTTGTTCCAACATAATGTGGAAGAAGTGGTGGCTCGAGGATTTACTTATTTACTGTAACGAGTGTCACTAATCCTCTTCAATGTGGACATTGGTGGACAAGCATTCACTGTGTAACCCTGTCTCCCCACCCCCCCATCCCTCCCCCAGGTAACCGTCCGTGTGTAGTACTGACAGCACGGGTCCACCCTGGGGAGAGTAACGCCAGCTGGGTGATGAAGGGAACCCTGGAGTTTCTGTGTAGCAGTGACCCGGTGGCTGAGACACTGAGGGAGGCCTACATCTTTAAGATTATCCCCATGCTCAACCCTGACGGGGTCATCAACGGCACGTACGTACTCTGCGCTCTGACACCCACCCTAACCGTTGACCTCTATCCTCAGACCTATACCTGGCACCCTCCATGTTAACCAGTACACAGTCATTTAGCTAGGCAGTCCAGGAAGCTAACTTGTATGTCCAGGTTACCACAGGGTTATCTTACTGACACAATGAGTATGCAATGTCATGTGAGTCTGTGGCATCGACATACTGTCAATAGAGAAAGCAGAATTAACAGGAAGAGAGGGTTGGAGTCAAGTCCCAACTCAGAAAATACATTTTGACGTTTGGCCCCTTTTCATTACATTGTATCAAATGCATTTGTAAGTGCAAATCTGTTTAGTAGTACCAGTACTTAACAAAAGCTACAGCATCATTGTCACGATCGTTATAAGGAGTGGACCAAGATGCAGCATGGTATGTTTCCATCCTTTATTTTGGAAGAGAAACTAAAAGAACAAAAACAATACCGCGAACAAACGAAACGTGAAGCTCAGCGTAGTGCTCACAGGCAACTATACATAGACAAGATCCCACAAAGCACAATGGGGAAATGGCTACCTAAATATGATCCCCAATCAACCATACCAGGCCAACATAGAAATATAATTCACCTAGATAACCCACCCTTAATCACACCCCGACCTAACCAACATAGAGAATAAAAAGCTCTCTATGGTCAGGGCGTGACAGTCATATTGGTAGTCTTATTAATGGACTGGAGGGTGATCGATAAGCCTCTTCACCCCTCTGTACCAATCACTGACCTGAATCCTTACTGACGCCATGTAAGAACTAGACCCAGTCAAAGCTGCAGTCTTTTCATTATCACCAGGCTGGTGCTCAGTGAGCCTGAGCAGAACAATCATTGATCAGACTGTAGCCTATTACATACTGCTTGTTTGGGGCTTGAGAGAGATTAACTCAATATGGACAACAACTTGGTACTGTAGGTCATGTTGTCTGAAGCTATTCCCACTTCTCTACGGTGTCCAGGTTTTAGAGACTGCAATGAGAGCACAAGATTATGATTTTTAATGCAACAATAAACATTTAAGGTGTCTTCTAAAAACTTTATGCATAAATCCCCCAAACTCATATATATGTTACTACCGTTAGCATACATGTTGAAGTGCCATGACCCTTTGAAATGGAAATTGTGATTCGATATGTTGAAAGGTCACATTTTCTTATATCAGTTTCACCACAGATCTCAGGAAGACATAAATGCACTACACATAAAGCAGAGCTAATCTGAGATCAGAGCTGTCTGACTATGTTAAACCATCATTTAATTTCCTTTTTTGTTCATCGAGCCATGAAGACACAACATTTACTTTGGCTTGTACATTGGACTTGTTGAAATACGTCTTCCGCTTGCCTTTTTACAATCCATCTCCCTTGGCAACTGATTGCGGTGTCAAGTTGTTTGCCGTTCGTGGGAACACAAACACAAACTTGTTTCACTGTGCACTATCTTGACTCTCTGCTGCTATTTTCAGCTCACACATACAGCATGAATTATTGGGTCTTCAGATATGATAATTGCTACGAGTCTGAAAGCCCAATCTGCATCACACAGCTGGTCTGACCAGAGGGAGAGGGAGATGTAAACCGAGCTGACTTTTTGACTAACAGCCTTTTGCTTTGCTGTTATTTTCCTGATTGCAGAGAGAGAGGGTGATGACAGTATGCTAGCTGCTTGTATTTAGCAGGGAACCAAATGGTAAGAGGTGAGAACAGAGTAGTGTGTGTCAGTAGGGAATCCACTAGTGTAAAACCAGGAATAGCACATGCACAACCACATCCCTATGTCTGACTGTGACACTCACTGTCTGACAGCTTTCATGTGAAATCCCCGGTGCTCTGCGCAGCAGCAGCCTGCCCAGCCGTGCATGTCAGCGCAAGCAGCTATTTACTTAGACATTGGTGTGAAATCAGAGAAGACGGGGAAACCAAGTGTATCTTTTCATACCTTCAGTGACAGGTTTTGCAAATGCATTTAGAGCGCCCTGAAATTGGGCATTTGAGGGCAACGCTGTGAAAGACGAAGTATTGATTTCCTCCAATATAGCATATTGGACAAGCCATTTGAGGTTGGAGCATGACACATTGGGGTCTATTGTTGACAAGAGCAGTATGTGTTCAGTGGTGAATGCTGCTCAATGTTCCAGACTGCCAGATGAGAACTCATTTAAATGTTAGTCATTTAGCAGACACTCTTATCCAGAGCGACTTACAGGAGCAATTAGGGTTAATTGCCTTGCTCAAGGGCACATTGGCAGATTTTTCACCTAGTCCGCTCAGGGATTCAAACCAGCAACCTTTTGTTAAGCTATCTGCTGCCCGTCTAATACAACATAAATACTAACATCATCATGCACACACCATGGAATTGCTTGATGTTTTGTTCCTTTGTTACATCTAATGTGTTCCGTTAAAGGAATTAAGCATCAGTTAATAAAACTCATTGAGCTTTTGAGATATTTGACACAAAATGTCATCATTAGATCTGAGCGGTTAATTGTCCCTGAAATTGAATTCGTTTTCTGTGAGTGATGATAAAAGACTTTGGCATTGCACGGCGCCATATCACTTCTGATACTCTGCTTTAGTGGGTGATAGAAGACATAAAGACTTAGGGTTCAGTGTTGAGGAGTACAGAACAAAAAATAAACACAACAGGTAAAGTGTTGGTCCCATGTTTCATGAGCTGGATTAAAAGAACCCAGAAATGTTCTATATGCACAAAAAGCTTATTTCTCTCAAATTGTGTGTAACAATTTGTTTACATCCCTGTTAGTGAGCATTTCTCCTTTGCCAAGATAATCCATCCACCTGAGAGGTGTGGCTTGTGCTGGGGAAAATAAAAGGCCTCTCTTAAATGAGCAATTTTGTCACACAACACAATGCCACAGGTGTCTCAAGTTTTGAGTGATTGTGCAATTGGCATGCTGACTGCAGGAATGTCTAACAGAGCTCTTGCAAGATAATTTAATGTTCATTTCTCGACCATAAGCCACCTCAAAACATTGTTTTAGAGAATTTGGCAGTACGTCCAACCGGCCTCACAACCGCAGACCACGTGTAACCACGCCAGCCCAGGACCTCCACATCCGGCTTCTTCACCTGATTGTCTGAGGAGGGGGAGGGGTGTATTTCCATCTGTAATAAATCCCTTTTGCAGGAAAATCTAATTCTAATTGGCTGGGCCTGACTCCCAGGGGGTGGCTCTGTTTTCCAAGTGGATGGGCCCATGCCCTCCCAGGCACACCCAAGTCATGTGAAATCTATAGATTAGGGTCTAATGAATTTATTTCAATTGACTGATTTCCTTCTATGAACTGTAACTCAGTAAAACGTTTGACATTGTTGCTTGTTGAGTTTATATTTTTGTTCAGTAATAGTTCAACTAGTAATTTAACTACATTTTGTAGTATCTTGGTGGTAGTTTAACTAAATTCAAATCTATAGTATGTAGTGTTTTCAGTAGTTAATTACTGTTTTACCATGTAGCGTTGTAGCTAACTACTGGAACTACACAAAACTTTCTTAGCAAAAAGAATAGACCATATGGGTGAAGTAGGCAATCATTTCCTTTCTTTTTCGGCATCAGACCTGCCTAATTCTCACTTGAAACATTGTTTTTGTGTTTAATAGGCTAAATTATACATTCTACTAGCATCTGACCCCAAAGTGATCTGTTCTTGCAATTTGTAGTCTATGACATTTAAGATTTATAGTATATATGATAATTTCTCACAAAGTAGTTTGGATGTAGTAAACTACTTTTTCAAAGTAACTTTAGTTAATTAAACTATATTTTTCTTAAGGGTAGCTTTAGTGTAGCTTAACTCATTCCATTGGTAGCTTGGCAAACTATATTTTCAGAGTAGCTTCCCCAACAATGCTTTTCCACATGTTTGATCAGAGAGTGTGTGTTGGAGCAGCATGCTCTGTACAGCTCTAGACCTGGCTCCAGCTGTCTGGCTGTACTGCACCTATCCTGTCTTCACAGGCGGCCTGAGCATTTTTCTTTGCCCTATTTTATCCTACATTGTTTTGTTCCTATTTTAACGATGTAACGTGTTTTGTGACCCATGTACTAATTGTCACTTGAATTCGGACCTGGCCATGCTCTGAAGGGAACCCACACATGTCCTGGATACTGCTGCTGACTCTGCTTGGGTGGGGTAGCTCGGAGGCAGACCGTTCGTTTTGAGTCAAAATCACCAATACACTCGACTCAATGGAACATATGCCTGAGATTCATGGGTTGTCACGTGTGTTGGATACAAGCACACTTTGGGAATTGAACTTTGTTGGAACAGCCTGTGTGTGTATGTGTGTGTGCATGTGTAAGTGTTTAAATGTGATAATATTCTTCCATTATGCCAGGGGGTTGCTCGGGAAGACAACATGTTATTTTTAGTCTGTTTGATTTAGTGGATGAGATTTACCCAAGATAAGCCTCCTCAGTCAAGTCTCTTTGACTGCTGGGACTCCTAGTCTCAGCTCGGCTGATTTGAGAAGTTTGAGGATGCGTCTCACATCTTGCCTTTGACAGTCTGTCTCCCTTTCCTCTCCACCATTGATGTTTATCTCAACTCTCTGGTCTATAATTATGTAGGGAGAATAACTCGATGTGCGTGGAGGGGAATACTGTCCTGCTTCTTACCTTCCTACCTGTGACCTGCGTCTATCACTCTGCCAGCCAGGTGGGGACTGACTGGTGTGAACAGATTGTAATTTCCAACACTGACCTTGGGAACGGAGGAACAGAAGATTGCATCAAGTAGCCCCTGGGGAAGGATGACTTCCTGTAGCCAAATTTGAGAGCCTGTCAAAGTGGATCATCTTGTTATCACAACCAGACTTGAAGGCCTGTAACGGCATTCCTCCTCCTCTTCATCTTCGGAAGGGGAGGAGTATTGAGGGAACCAAGGCGCAGCGTAGTGAAAAGACATATTTATTTAACGAAAACACGAACTTGATAAACAAAAAAAAAAACAGCAAACGATGTAGACAGACCTAGACGTCGTACTTACATAAAACAAGAAAACACACGAATAGGAACATAGGCTACACAAACCGAACAAACCGTAAACAGTCCCGCGTGGTGTACAGACACAGACACGGAAGACAATCACCCACAACGATCACTGTGACAACGCCTACCTAAATATGACTCTTAATTAGAGGAACGCCAAACACCTGCCTCTAATTAAGAGCCATACCAGGCAACCCAAAACCAACACAGAAACAGAAAACATAGAATGCCCACCCAACCTCACGTCCTGACCAACTAACACACATAACAAACTAACAGAAATAGGTCAGGAACGTGACATAACCCCCCCCATAAGGTGCGAACTCCGGGCGCACCAGCACAAAGTCTAGGGGAGGGTCTGGGTGGGCATCTGACCACGGTGGTGGCTCAGGCTCCGGGCGAGGTCCCCACCCCACCATAATCCATCCTAGCCTCCATCTCCCCCTAAGAATGTCCACCCTCATTTTACCCCCACAAAATCCCCTTAGTAACATCAATGACAGGGACAGCACCGGGACAGAGAGATAGATCAAGACAGAGGGATAGCACAAGACAGAGGGATAGATCAGAATAAAGAGGTAGATCAAGATAGAGAGGGAGATCATGATAGAGGGGCAACTCCGGACTGAAAGGCAGCTCCGGACAGAGAGACAGCTCTGGACTGAGGGGCAGTTCTGGGTATATAGCCGTTTCTGGCTGAAGGGCAGCTCATGGCTGACTGACGAATCTGGACGCTCATGGCAGGCTGACGGCTCTCGACGCTCATGGCTGGCTGACGGCTCTCGACGCTCATGGCTGGCTGACGGCTCTCGACGCTCATGGCTGACTGACGGCTCTCGACGCTCATGGCTGGCTGACGGCTCTCGACACTCATGGCTGGCTGACGGCTCTCGACGCTCATGGCTGGCTGACGGCTCTCGACGCTCATGGCTGGCTGACGGCTCTCGACGCTCATGGCTGGCTGACGGCTCTCGACGCTCATGGCTGGCTGACGGCTCTCGACGCTCATGGCTGGCTGACGGCTCTCGACGCTCATGGCAGGCTGACGGCTCTCGACGCTCATGGCAGGCTGACGGCTCTGGACGCTCATGGCTCTCTGACGGCTCTGGCCGCTCATGGCTCGCTGGCGGCTCTGGCAGATCCTGTCTGGTTGGCGGCTCTGGCAGATCCTGTCTGGTTGGCGGCTCTGGCAGATCCTGTCTGGTTGGCGGCTCTGGCAGATCCTGTCTGGTTGGCGGCTCTGGCAGATCCTGTCTGACGGACGGCTCTAGCGGCTCCTGTCTGGCGGGCGGCTCTAGCGGCTCCTGTCTGGCTGACGGCTCTGTAGGCTCATGGCAGACGGGCGGCTTTGCAGGCTCATGGCAGACGGGCGGCTTTGCAGGCTCATTGCAGACGGATGGCTCAGACGGCGCTGGGGAGACGGATGGCTCAGATGGCGCTGGGGAGACGGATGGCTCAGATGGCGCTGGAGAGACGGAGGGCTCAGATGGCGCTGGGGAGACGGATGGCTCTGGCCGGATAAGGCGCACTGTAGACCTGGTGCGTGGTGCCGGAACTGGAGGCACCGGGCTAAGGACACACACCTTCATACTAGTGCGGGGAGCAGGGACAGGGCACACTGGACTCTCAAAGCCCACTCTATACCTGGTGCGTGGTACCGGCACTGGTGACACCGGGCTGAGGGCAAGCACATCAGGATTAGTAGGGGGAGAAGAAACAGTGTGTACAGGGCTCTGGAGACGCACAGGAGGCTTAGTGCGTGGTGCCGGAACTGGAGGCACCGAACTGGATACACACACTACAGGGAGAGTGCGTGGAGGAGGAACAGGGCTCAGGAGACGCACTGGTAGCCTAGTGCGTAGTGTAGGCACTGTAGGTACTAGGCTGGGGCGGGGAGGTGGCGCCGGAAATACCGGACCGTGGAGGCGTACTGGCTCTCTTGAGCATTGAGCCTGCCCAACCTTACCTGGTTGAATGCTCCCGGTCGCCCGACCAGTGCGGGGAGGTGGAATAACCCGCACCGGCCTATGTAGGCGAACCGGGGAAACCATGCGTAAGGCAGGTGCCATGTATGCCGGCCCGAGGAGACGCACTGGAGACCAGACGCGTTGAGCCGGCCTCATGACACCTGGCTCAATACCCAATCTAGCCCTACCAGTGCGGGGAGGTGGAATAACCCGCACTGGGCTATGCACTCGTACAGGAGACACCGTGCGCTCTACTGCGTAACACGGCGCCTGCCCGTACTCCCGCTCTCCACGGTAAGCCTGGGAAGTGGGCGCAGGTCTCCTACCTGCCCTTGGCCCACTACCTCTTAGCCCCCCCAAGAAATTTTTGGGTGTTACTCACGGGCTTTTTGGGCTTCCGTGCAAGACGCGTTCCCTCATAACTCCGGTTCCTCTCTCTCTTTTCCTCCACTCTCCGAGCTGCCTCCAGCTGTTCCCATGGACGGTGATTCACTTTAGCCCATGGTCCTTCTCCGTTAAATATTTGCTCCCAACTCCACAAGTCCTGTATACTTCCCCGTTGCTCCAAATTACGCTGCTTGGTTCTGGATTCTTGGTGGGTGATTCTGTAACGGCATTCCTCCTCCTCTTCATCTTCGGAAGAGGAGGAGTATTGAGGGAACCAAGGCGCAGCGTAGTGAAAAGACATATTTATTTAACGAAAACACGAACTTGATAAACTAAAAAAAAAAAAAAAAAACGATGTAGACAGACCTAGACGTCGTACTTACATAAAACAAGAAAACGCACGAATAGGAACATAGGCTACACAAACCGAACAAACCGTAAACAGTCCCGCGTGGTGTACAGACACAGACACGGAAGACAATCACCCACAACGAACACTGTGACAACGCCTACCTAAATATGACTCTTAATTAGAGGAACGCCAAACACCTGCCTCTAATTAAGAGCCATACCAGGCAACCCAAAACCAACACAGAAACAGAAAACATAGAATGCCCACCAACCTCACGTCCTGACCAACTAACACACATAACAAACTAACAGAAATAGGTCAGGAACGTGACAAGACCAGAACACGACATTGACATTTCACAGTCAGGCAAAATGTATTTGTATGTTCACCTTGAGGTATTTGTCTTGTACACTATAAAAAAAATGCTATCTAGAACCTTAAAGGGTTCTTTGGCTGCACCCATAGGAGAACCCTTTGAAGAGCAAAAATATTGGGGAGGCAGGTAGCCTAGTTGTTAGAGTGTGGGGCAAGTAACCGAAAGGTCAAATCCCCGTTCTACTCCTGAACAAGGCAGTTAACACCAGGTAGGCCGTCATTGTAAATAAGAATGTGTTCTTAACTGACTTGCCTAGTTAAATAAAGGTAAAACACTTTTCTTTTTTACAGAACCCTTTTTGCTTCCAGGTTGAACCATTATGGTTCTAGGTAGAACCTTTTGGAGTTCCAGGTAGAACCCTTTCCACAAAAGGTTCTACATTGAACCCAAAAGGGTTCCTATATGGAACTAAAAAGGGTTCTCTATTGAACCAAAAAGTGTTCTCCTATGGGGACAACCAAAGAACCCTTTTGGAACCCTTTTTTCTAAGAGTATAGCGGAAAGCAGGGGTGTGCTACAGTAGCGTTGGCAGTTTATCTGATCAGCGTTACACCTGCAATGTTTGAACAGAATGCTAGCATCCAGGCAGCTCAACCTCTTGACGCTAGGGGTCAGATTATTTTATTATTTTTTAAATAACGTTCCCAAGGTAAACAGACTATTTCTCGGGTCCAGATCGTAAAATATGCATATAATTTACAGATTAGGATAGAAAACACTCCAAAGTTTCCAAAACCGTCAAAATATTTTCTGTGAGTATAACAAAACTGATTCTGCAGGCGAAAACCTGAGAAAATCTAACCCGGAAGTGATTTTTTAATTTTTTATCTGTGTTTCCTTGCCCGTCTTTCTTCCATTTAAAGGGGTATCAACCAGATTCATTTTCCAATGGCTTCCTCAGGCTGTGACCAGGCTTTAGACATAGTTTCAGGCTTTTATTTTGAAAAATGAGCGAGATTTTTCAAAAGTAGTCAGGTGTACTTTGATTAGTTCCTGCGCGCGAGAGGGGTAGCTCTACATTTTCTTTCTCTCTTTTATTGAATAGGTTACGGTCCGGTTGAAATATTATCGATTATGTTTGTTAAAAACAATCTGATAATTGATTATAAAAAAGATTTGACATGTTTCTACGAACATTATGGATACTTTTTGGAATTTTCGTCGAACGGAATGAGGCTTTGGTTTTCTGAACATAACGCGCAACCCAAATGGCGTTTTTTTGTTATAAATAATATTTATCGAACAAAAATAAGATTTATTGTGTAACTGGGAGTCTCGTGAGTGCAAACATCCGAAGATTATCAAAAGTAAGCGATTAATTTTTATTGCTTTTCTGACTTTCGTGACCATGCTAATTTGGGGCTAGCTGTTCTAGCATTGATTGATACACTCACAAAAGCTTGGATTGCTTTCGCTGCAAAGCATATTTTCAAAATCTGACACGATAGGTGGATTAACAACAAGCTAAGCTGTGTTTTGGTATATTTCACTTGTGATTGCATGACTATAAATATTTTTAGTAATATTTTGCGCCCTGCAATTCAGCGGTTGTTTAGGAAAATGATCCCGTTAAAGGGATCCGTAGCGCAGAGACGTTAACTACCATTCATTGTCAATGGTGCCATCACCACAACACAGAGGCCCTTAGACCATTCAGCTGCACAATGCGACAAGGGGCATGAATGGATGAGACAAATGGGAGTTTTGACATTTCTGTTTCTTTACATGCAGTGAGAGTGGGATCGGTGACCATGACATTGGAGATCACATTTGAGCACAGTCCAATGCCCCAGAGAAGGGATGGTTGGTTATATTTCTATAACTGTTCAGCTGGCTTTAACCATGCTATCCCTCCCAGTTCCTACCTCTGGGTGAGGGACCAGAACAGCTGGGAGATGGTTAACCCCAGCCAGCCAGGGACAAGGGTGGTTTAAAATATTTTTGTGTCAATAGCATCGATTTGCCTCAATTATAGGTGAGTGTATCCAGTATTAGACTCAGTAGGGTGCTCTCGCTCCATCTCTTGAACAAGGAGTAATCTTGCCCCTAGCTCAGAGAAAAGGCGTGACCCCATTCCATTTGTATTGCTGACACAGAAAGAACATTTATTCTCAAGGTAGAAGCTGGCCAGATCACATTGGAGAGATGTTTTTCTTCTTGGACGAGTCAGTATGAGCCATTTTGTGTTATTGTGTTTTTCATTAGGAGAGAGGTGGTTCTACACACTAAAAACAAATGGCTCTATATAGTGCCAGTTCTTTGGCTTGTCGCGATAGCGGAACCCTTTTTGGTGCTATATAGAACCCTTTTTGGATGGTTCTATAACGAACCATGCTCGTAAGGTTCTAAATGTAACCTTTACGGTGCTATAAAGAACACTTTTTTAAGGTTCTACAAAGAACCATTTAAAAAAGTTATATATTAACACCAAATATGGTTTTTCTAGCGGTACAACCCTTTTGATGCTGTATAGAACCCTTTTTAATGGTTCTGTATATAACCTTTACGGAGAACAGTTCTATAAAGAATCTTTCTCAATCTGAAATGTTATGCAAATAACCTTTTAAAGAACCATACAGGGTTATTTTTGCTGTTAAAATTTCAAAGGTTTTATAATTGTATTATTTGAAAAGTTGAATCAAGTGTGCTAGCTCTGGAATGGCTGGGGGACCCTAAGGAGGCAGACATCAGTTCTCAATTGACACAACGCCATATATGAGTCTTTCAAAAATCACAATCACTGGCCATTGTCATATTTAACATACAATGGCGTAACACAACAGATCAGATCAACTGGAATGACACTCTCACTCACGGTTGCACAAAAAGAGCTTTGCCATTGCCCCTACGTTTTAATTATCACTAAAAGAAGAAATAACTATTTTCTGAACCGCAAATAACCATTAACCGGCTCAAATGGTTCTTTGAGTCATTATGGTTCCACATACAGTAGAACCATGCCCTTCCCAAAGAACCCTTGAGGAATCTTCTTTGTGTGTACCTGCCTCTTTAAAAACACATTTTTATTCAAGTAGAGTGGTACTTTCAGTACTTTTTATTGTTATTTTTCATCAGCTACCATTTTATAGTAATTTGTAATGTCTCCTGTTGTGTCTACCTGCCTTCTGTTGTCATAAAGGAGTCTATTTCCTCACTCTTTCACCCTTCATCATCTACAACTCTGTACCGGCATTAGTTCCGCCTCAGCTTCTCTTCAGAGGTTACAGGAAATGTTCTACAGATGTAGGATCTTAATTTTGATTATAACTAATGGACATTTTTGTAGGGGTTGATAATTTTAATGTAAGGGAAAATCAAGTCGGATATTTCAATGTGGAAATTAAAAACTTCAGAAGCCTTTTTAAACCTCAAATACACTAAAACGTTCTCCTGCAACAGGGTGATCAAATTAAGATCCTACGTCTGTACCCTACCCTTCTGAAATCATAAAAAAAATCTGTTATTTTCTTTAATGCATATTTACAATATGTGTAGAAAGCAGCAGACATGAAAGATTCATGTCACGGTTTCCACCGAGTCTTTGATAAAACCAGGAGAGGTACACGGGTCAGCCAGCCTCCCTGCCATGAACAAAGAAGAGAGCGAGAGGAAGCAACGAGAGGAAGCATGCAGCTGAGCTGTATTAAAATGTTTTGATGCATGGGGGTGGTCCAGCATGCGACACTGACGTATTATGGAGACCACTGTAGCCTGTATTGAGACAGGCCCATGATGAATGGAGGAGAATCCACACTGTTCATCATTTCACAGCAAGGCTAACGTTGACCACAGCCAAGCCCGTCCACTCGCCCCATACCATCCTCTCCTCCTCCTCCTCTCAACTCTCCTCCCTCTGGTCCAGTCTTCTGGCACAGGTGATGGCTACCTTGCTCAGACGGGCCAGCAGATGAGATTTACCCACAGTTCTCTTCTTCCTCTGAGGCAGTTTTATCAGTAGGCCCTTCCTCTCTGCTCTTTCTGTGGGGGAGGGAGGTAATGAGTCACTATCTCCCAGGCTTTGGTATGCCTCCCCAGTTCAGATCAATACCCTGGCATTTGAGTCATGGAGAAATACAATAGCGTGAATACAAAGCCTCACAATTTGTCATTGTCCATTTGTTGATGTTTTCATTAGTGTGCTTACTATAGTAGCAAGGGCAAACATAAAATTGTACGTCAGAAATGTTTGTGTTATTAGAGTGGTTCTTCATTAATCTGCCCAGAGTCATTACTTCTACCCTTCTTGTTATTTTCATCCATGGCCTTCATCTCCTGCCCTCATGAAGGTAGATATACAGTATATTTCCAAACCTACAATAAAAAAGTGACTATAGCTCTAGTTGGACTTGATGAGATGATACATCTGTTGCCGATATTCAGTGTCATGTGTTGACATCATACTGCATAGTGTCATGTGTTGACAGCATACTGCATAGTGTCATGTGTTGACAGCATACTGCATAGTGTCATGTGTTGACAGCGTACTGCATAGTGTCATGTGTTGACAGCATACTGCATAGTGTCATGTGTTGACAGCGTACTGCATAGTGTCATGTGTTGACAGCATACTGCATAGTGTCATGTGTTGACAGCGTACTGCATAGTGTCATGTGTTGACAGCATACTGCATAGTGTCATGTGTTGACAGCATACTGCATAGTGTCATGTGTTGACAGCATACTGCATAGTGTCATGTGTTGACAGCATACTGCATAGTGTCATGTGTTGACAGCATACTGCATAGTGTCATGTGTTGACAGCATACTGCATAGTGTCATGTGTTGACAGCATACTGCATAGTGTCATGTGTTGACAGCATACTGCATAGTGTCATGTGTTGACAGCATACTGCATAGTGTCATGTGTTGACAGCATACTGCATAGTGTCATGTGTTGACAGCATACTGCATAGTGTCATGTGTTGACAGCATACTGCATAGTGTCATGTGTTGACAGCATACTGCATAGTGTCATGTGTTGACAGCATACTGCATAGTGTCATGTGTTGACAGCATACTGCATAGTGTCATGTGTTGACAGCATACTGCATAGTGTCATGTGTTGACAGCATACTGCATAGTGTCATGTGTTGACAGCGTACTGCATAGTGTCATGTGTTGACAGCGTACTGCATAGTGTCATGTGTTGACAGCATACTGCATAGTGTCATGTGTTGACAGCGTACTGCATAGTGTCATGTGTTGACAGCATACTGTATAGTGTCATGTGTTGACAGCATACTGCATAGTGTCATGTGTTGACAGCATACTGCATAGTGTCATGTGTTGACAGCATACTGCATAGTGTCATGTGTTGACAGCATACTGCATAGTGTCATGTGTTGACAGCATACTGCATAGTGTCATGTGTTGACAGCATACTGCATAGTGTCATGTGTTGACAGCATACTGCATAGTGTCATGTGTTGACAGCATACTGCATAGTGTCATGTGTTGACAGCATACTGCATAGTGTCATGTGTTGACAGCATACCGCATAGTGTCATGTGTTGACAGCATACCGCATAGTGTCATGTGTTGACAGCATACTGCATAGTGTCATGTGTTGACAGCATACTGCATAGTGTCATGTGTTGACAGCATACTGCATAGTGTCATGTGTTGACAGCATACTGCATAGTGTCATGTGTTGACAGCATACTGCATAGTGTCATGTGTTGACAGCATACTGCATAGTGTCATGTGTTGACAGCATACTGCATAGTGTCATGTGTTGACAGCATACCGCATAGTGTCATGTGTTGACAGCATACTGCATAGTGTCATGTGTTGACAGCAACCCTGCATAGTGTCATGTGTTGAGAGGCTGTCAACACGTGACGCTGCATGTTCACTATTGAGGAATACAATATGTGAGCAGAGATACACTGTTGTTGCAATGAACAATCAACCCAGCAGGTTGATTGAAAACGTTTTTCACTGAGGTCATCTTGGGAAGTTGATCGGTCACTTACAATGACCTTTCATATCTGTCAGCCTTTGGATGCCCTGAATGCTCCCAGTTTGCTGCTGTTGATTGGAGGAGATCGAGAGATTGACCCACATTTGTGAATGAAGTCTGCTGGTCACTATTCCTCTAACAGCAGAGTTAATAGAGAGAGTCAATGTCCTCACTGAACGCCGTCCAACCTGTATGTTTGTGCCAAGACCCAGTGGTTGTACCATTGATCAGAGAGGCAGCTATTAAACGGATGAATGTCAGATTTGTGTTACATGCTGGTCAGCTGTACGGGTTGGAGACAGTGTGTGCGCCCCAAATGACACCCTATTCCCGATATAGTGCACTACTGTTGACCAGGGATTTGGTCAAAAGTAGTGTACCGTGTAGGGAATAGGGTGTCATTTGGGGCGCTTTCAAAAACATTGGCTGTGACGCCGGCTGGGCCGGCGTGTTGAAGTCACGTTAACCTCCCTGGCCCTGGAAGTAGATTAAATTGACAAAGACATTGGGACTGGGATCCCAGGGGACCACACATAACTGGAAGCCCATGAAGCCCGTGACCTCATCATTGTTAATCTATTAGAGGCCATTTTATGCACCCATTTATGCATCCAACCACTTTATAGTGAATATCCGGCGTTTCTCTTCATCATCTTTACTGTATATTGAATTGCTTCAAAGTACATGGAGATGGGTTGTTTTACTGTGATCTATTTGTTAATGATGTATTGGAACAATACACAACTGCACATGTACATCACTACAACAACACCCTATTAGTGACGGGCCATTACTGATACACCTTCCTCACGCTAGCTACCTAGCTTTTATTGATTCATGTTGGTGGTGAGAGTCCTAAGAGGGACCAACCGACACGAAACACTACCAGATGCATTCTGATAACATTCAAGTGGTGTGGCAGATAACGGATTCTGTAGACAACATGACTGATTCCCTTCCTGCTCGAGGTTACACAGTCTCAGAAATTAGGGATTGCTTTGTGTGCCTGGAATGAAATGACTGGGCCACTTCCAGGCTTACCCAAGCCTATCATGCAGTTCAGAAAGCAGCATTCTGCACCATACCCTATTTACAAAGGCTTAACACGACCAGGCAGGAAGGGAGAAGTGAGGCTCAGACGGCTATTAGATTCCAGAATGTACGCGAAATGGGAGGTATCATTGTGAAGGCAGTCAAGGGCACACCTTTGTGCTCACCATTCCAACTGGCTCACTTTTCTCCATTTCTGAGTCTGCTAGTTCGTTCTGCAGCAGAGTAGTTATATGAAATACTTAAGAAACCAAAATAATCCTACCATAAAAGTACAGGAGTACATGATTCACAGAAGTATTGTTGTACATTTTTAGATACTACTGCACTGTTGACACCCGCAATAACATCTCCTAAACATGTGGATGTGACCAATACAATTTGATTTGATTTGATTATGAGATCCACTTGGTCAGTGTCTCAGGGCTCAATTTAATCGCTCTCACATTGCATTATTCTCACAGTAGCTCTTTTTGCAATGGTTAACATTTACCACACAGTGTTTTTTGTTGTTGTTGACTGTTTAAATCTATACTACTGGTGACAGGTAGACTCTCCTGTTTCCAGTTTTTTGAATCAATTTGCCGGTGTACAGCTTAAACAACGATACAGTGTAAACATACCTGTGGCGGATTCTATTATATTCCATCCTAAATGGGCACAGCCCACCAGGGAGAGCTCTGTGGTGTTCTAGCATTCAATTTTATTTCTGGAACCATTCTGTTTTGGCCTGTAATAGGTACAGTGGTCTAGTGATTTGATAATCTGCCTCATGCTCCCTGACCTCTGACCCCCCCCCACACACACACCCTCACTTCCCACCTGGTGTCATCCCCAACCACCCTCCTCACTCACAATCAACCCTCCACACCTCATCCCCAAAATCCCGCATCACTCACTCACTCACTCATTCACTCACTCACTCACTCACTCACTCACTCACTCACTCACTCACTCACTCACTCACTCACTCACTCCACACCTAGCGTCATCCCTAGACAGTAAATGCCTCCTTACACACTTTGAAGTAGATCAACATGCCTACACCACCAGCAGCCAACTAATTGTCTGTTTCATTCAAGCATCTAAGCAAGTCCCTCAGCAGGTGACTCATATTGTGTTAGATGGTGAGGGATTTCAAGAGTTACCACGGAGGTACGTAATCAGGAGACAGGAGAATGACTCAGGTGAGCAGGGATCGAGTTGGTGTTGATGCACACCACTGGATATTTAAGCAATAAGGCCCGAGGGGGTGTGGTATATGGCCAATATACAACGGCTAAGGGCTGCTCTTATGCACGACACAAAGTGGAGTGCCTGGACACAGCCCTTAGCCGTGGTGTATTGGCCATATACAACAAACCCCCGAGTTGTTTTATTGCTATTATAAACTGGTTACCAATGTAATTAGAGCAGTTAAAATACATGTTTGGTCATACCTGTGGTATACAGTCTTGAAACTAGGCAAGTCAGTTAAGAACAAATTCTTATTTTCAATGATGGCCTAGGAACAGTGGGTTAACTGCTTTGTTCAGGGGAAGAACGACAGATTTGTACCTTGTCAGCTCGGGGATTCGATCTTGCAACCTTTCAGTTACTAGTCCAACGCTCTAACCACTAGGCTACGCTGCCGGTCTGATATACCACGGCCGTCAGCCAATCAGCATTCAGGTCTTGAACCACCCAGTTTATAATGCTTATTAGACTACGAAGTGTAACACGAGGCAATATGTTAGCTCGTTTGATATGGATAACAACAGTAATCTGCAAAATATTTCAATTTTCAACTGTATTTCATTATTTTTTTTAGCTCTGTGTCTGAAACAGTACCTATTTTGCAAGTAGCCAACAACACTGCCCCAATCACAGGAGAGGTCTCTGATTGTCATCTCAGCCATTCATTTCGACATGTACTGGAACATCAGAATAAGCTTTTTATGTAACCTTGGTCTGTCAAGCTAAACCACAGCCACTCTAACAATTCACAATGTATTTCTTCCTCCGAAGCTCCAATTTGATGCTGCATAAATGAACTACTCAGATGAGCCCAAGTTATTTCAGAGTGAAACAGGCCAATTAGACCGTGGAGGTCAGTGCTGGTTCGGTAGAACTAGGCTTAGACGCGGAATAAATAAAGGAAATGCGGGAGCCACATTGACAGAGACAGTGGTGTCATTACCTAGTTATGTGTTTCCAGGACAGGAGATGGGCACTCTGTCTGTCTGATGGAATGGGGACAGGGAATGCTAGAACTCTCATAGTTTCCATTCCATTTCCCTCTTTTTGGTGAGACTCGGAGGCGAGGGACGACACTTTCTTGACTTTTAACTAAATTGATTACGGTATCTGGCTTCAACTACCATTGTTATTCTGGGCTGAGAAAACATATGCACAACAACTAGAGAGAAATGTGCAGACGACAAATGCGAGTGGAACACATTTTCCTGAGACTGTGATCAGTCAATAATAATCCCTCTGCATGTGTTTTCTCTTGCAATAACGATGCTGATCAGAATCCTATACATCTATTGCATTGACATTTGGTTAGAGCCATGTTGACCTTTACAAAGTCGAACTTGTTGTTTCACTCTTCTAGAAATGTGTACGTGTTCCTTGCTGGCTGCTCTATGGTATTGAACTAATAACAATCAATGTGACCATGGTCCTCCTATTGCAGTGAAGACCAAGAGCATTTACATACATCAATACCACAGAGCATCCGCTCTTGGCTCTCACTGCTCAACACTCCATAGAAACACATTCAATACCTAGCACATTTATATGACTTTTTACTTGTCCTGTCCGCGCGGACAGACACAAGTATTATCAGCCTACTTCATACTGGCACTTCATAAAGAGATGCACTAGATAAGACCATGAGTGATAGACAAGCACCCTATGAGGCTCTAATAATCATCTCCTCCAGATTGGCTGTAGAAAGCATCGCCTTCCATCCCACCGCCCACGTGCCCCTGTGGCTAAGCTGTTTCAGTAGGAGGAAGGGTTCTGAGGGTTGAAAGATAACAGGTGGAGGGTCTCAGCTTGCCTCCAAGGTTGTTTGACCTGGTAGCTCCATCACTGTGATTAACATAGTGGTGACATGGTGGTCTTCTGAGTGGCAGGCAGTGTGGAGGGTGTTTCACATGAAACCCTGATGAAGACAGCTTCATGTCGAGACGTTGGTAAATAAATGATTGCATTGGAGCTTTTAGAGTGTGGTTTTCCTTTTCTAAAGGATGAGCTCTGCCATCAGGGACGTGCACCACCAGGGTGAGCTCTGCCATCAGGGACATGGACCACCAGGGTGAGCTCTGCCATCAGGGACATGGACCACCAGGGCGAGCTCTGCCATCAGGGACATGCACCACCAGGGTGAGCTCTGCAATCAGGGACATGGACCACCAGGGTGAGCTCTGCCATCAGGGACATGCACCACCAGGGTGAGCTCTGCCATCAGGGACATGGACCACCAGGGTGAGCTCTGCCATCAGGGACATGGACCACCAGGGTGAGCTCTGCCATCAGGGACATGGACCACCAGGGCGAGCTCTGCCATCAGGGACGTGCACCACCAGGGTGAGCTCTGCCATCAGGGACATGGACCACCAGGGTGAGCTCTGCCATCAGGGACATGCACCACCAGGGTGAGCTCTGCAATCAGGGACATGGACCACCAGGGTGAGCTCTGCCATCAGGGACATGCACCACCAGGGTGAGCTCTGCAATCAGGGACATGGACCACCAGGGTGAGCTCTGCCATCAGGGACATGCACCACCAGGGTGAGCTCTGCCATCAGGGACATGCACCACCAGGGTGAGCTCTGCAATCAGGGACATGCACCACCAGGATGCCAAGGATAAAAGATGACGTGTATGTTTACTACATTCTAATGGAGAGAAGAGAGTGTTATGCGTGGTTTTGTTGTGTCTCACAGCAAACAGTGCATTGTAAAGGTTAGATACTGGTCCTTAGAGAGGTCATTAGGGTTTGTCTAGCAGCCCCCTACAGTATAATCTGGAATCTATTTTTTGTTACTTTAACAATGTGCACTTTACCCCTATTTCGTAACATCCAGGACAGGCAGGACAAATAAATTATGTTATTTCAGTAACACATCCACACAACATATTTATTTCAGTGAAGAGACTCTGATGAGTGGTAAGATCAATCATAAGAGCTACTCTCACTGTCTCACAAAGCCACCTCTATTTCAGCAAGAACCCAGCCCAGAGGGAAGAGCCCTAGAAGGAGGCTGAGCCCCTCTACTAGTTTTGAAGCCTTTGCACTTAAATGTTTAATGATCTGGATATTAATCTTCTGTAATGAGGCATTCATTCTACTTCCTGAATCATTTCACCTATTTTTTATTTTAATTATTGGCTAAACAAAAGCAAACTAAAGCATACAACTGGGTAATAACAAAACCCTCCAGCTCCAAAAAGTTTTGCGACAGACAGAACACAAATGTATTTTTATCCTCATCAACAAACAATATGTTTGGGGTTCTACTTGGGCTCCATGCAGTTATCTGATCCAGGCTGCATCACATCCGGCCATGATTGGGAGTCCCATTGTAAATAAGAATTTGTTCCTAACTGACTTGCCTAGTTAAATAAAAGTTTAAAAAAATTTAAATAATCGTCGGCCATGTTGCCATGGTGTGTTTGGGATGAAGCTAAAATACCGGCAGGCCTCTATACTGGATGTCAATGGGCTGTGTGGAGGGCCATAGACCGACAGCAGCTCTCAGATGAGCAGCAGTACCTCACCACCAGCAACAATACAGGGCCTATGTAGGGTTAAGATCATCGTTAGAACCATCTTACGATGTATCTTTAGTAGCCTAACAGTTTCCCCAAAACATTGTTTCTAAATTTGGACACTTTTAGTTTACCGACTGCCTCAGACCACTGGTAGAACAACTAAGTGCATTGTTATATGCTTTTCTCCATCACTTTATAGGGAAAGGGGGATCCCTAGTTAGTTGTACAACTGAATACATTCAACTGAAATGTGTCTTCCAAATTTAACCCAACCCTTCTGAATCAGAGAGGTACAGGGAGCTGCCTTAATCAACATCCACGTCATCGGCACCCAGGGAACAGTGGCACCCAGGGAACTGCTTTGCTCAGGGGCAGAACAACAGACTTTTGCCTTGCCAGTTCAGGGATTCGATCCAGCAACCTTTCGGTTACTGGCCCAATGCTCCTACAAACTAGACTAACTTCCTTCCCTCTTTTTACACAGAAGATATATCAGCAAAACACAGAATCAAGAGGTTTATCTGTCTCTCTGTGACTGCCGATAACTTCAGAACGAAGTTGACTACAAATAGCCTACAACGTTGCCAATGTCTTTGCAATTGTTACAAACAAGCGAAGAATAAAACAATCCTTAAAATGAAAACGGAGATGACTGCATAAGATAGATACTGTAAATTATAGGCTACATAGCCCTATATTTCGATCACATTGAAATATATTTTATGTTCATTCAATTGAATTCTATTTAGCTAATTCTCAGCTACTGTCTGTCATTTTTGTCTCAATATATTTCATGATGTGTAGCATAACATGTACGCAATGATGTGCCAAATCTCCGATTTAGTGCATTGTTATGGGGTGCGTACTAGAATAATCCACCTCAATATTTGCAGCCATAGGTGGTAATATCTCTCTAGGAGCTGATCCGTAGGCAGTATTGTGTAATAATTTGAATGCTATTTGAATGGAGAAAAATGATCACAGCGCAGCACAGTTTTTCTTTCAGTCCTCTCCGTATTGACACATGGTGCAATGACACACTGCTTCTTTAGGAAACACTCTTCAAAAGTTGGCTCGTAAATAACGTAGCATCTGGTACGATCATCGTAATGCTTAACTTACATCACAACTGGGAAACGAGGCCCAGACCTGCTCAGGTGTCTTCAGAGCCCCTAACAGCATGGGCATGTGAATATGCATGACTGCTCTCTGGCCAACTGCTGGGAGCATGTTATCTCAGCCACTAGAGACATTCTATGGAGAGGATTCTGAAGTGTTGAAGATGAATCATTTAGCATATTTTAAAATATTATGGGGGTAAGAAAAAAAATAGCTATTTGTACAATAACAGTTTGACTTTGCCTTTGGAAGAAAGATGTAGAGATTAATAAGAACAGAAATATGAATAAACAGAGTGAGTTTAAAAGCTATGAATTTCCTGGGGACTGTAATGGGATAGCCTTTGAAGAGCAGATAATGAAACTTCATTCACATGACTATTCAAATCAAGTGCAAAAACAGGCAATAGAACTTAGACACACTCCTATTTCCTTCAGCTCTTATTGCATTGGTAGGAGGAACAACTTTTGTTACTCAGACACAGGCAGTGTGTGTGTGTGTGTGTGTGTGTGTGTGTTGTGTGTTGTGTGTTGTGTGTTGTGTGTTGTGTGTTGTGTGTGTGTGTGTGTGTGTGTGTGTGTGTGTGTGTGTGTGTGTGTGTGTGTGTGTGTGTGTGTGTGTGTGTGTGTGTGTGTGTCTTTAGAGGTGGCCATGTGTGCTGAAATGAGGATGTGTGTGTTTTCCCAGAGCCAGAGTAAGCTGCTGCTCATGTTGTGTTCAGTTCATTTCCCTCTCTGTCTGGTATAACACAAAGAGAAGCCACATCCTGCGGTATCACAGGTCAGAGAGGACCACTCAACCCTCATCTAATGTCCTCTCAACGCGAGGGTAGTTTACAGATAATGACAGTAATGTGATGTTTTAGTTTTTCATTTTATTCTGTTATTCCAAATCCCTTATCATAGTTGTATACTGCAATTTATACTGTATGCGTACTTGACAAAAGTACATCATAAAATTTGATATAACAGGGCAATATAATGAGCTGTTCTGATTGCAGTTGTATTAGAGCATCATTTGAATGGGATTTTAAAATGTATACAATGAGTCTTGTTTATTTGAATATTCAATACAAATGGTTTTTGTCTTCTCCTCAGAGCTCCACATCAAGGGAGATACTTAACAACCTCCCATGACTTTTCCCTCGGCAGAATGATTGTGCCCAGCAGGCACGAATAAGCAAACAAATGAATATTCAAAACAAAGCCATCCCCCATCTCTATGCTTTGCACACAGGTGATAATGCAGTCAGTCCGACCCAGCCATGCACAACAGAAGAAGCTCCGTCAAAACAACTGACAGGTCCTGCTTTAAATCCACTGTGAGATTTGAAAGGAAGAGAGAGGATCCAGGAGAGAGGGGGTGGGTGAAGTAGGCACTTGAAACACAACTCAACTGCTGGCTTCGCGCTTCACTCAGGCTTGTTGTGGTGGATTGTGGGACGGCAGCAATAATGCACAGGCGCAATGGCGGACAGGGTGAATGTGTCTGAAACAGCCCAGCCAATCTAGAGTTCCAGGAGAAGATGTAGACTAAATGGCTGTATAGTAAAGCAATAAGACATGATGATGTGGGTGTTGCTGCAGTTATTGGCATAGTGGTGCTGAGTGAGGTTGCCTGGCACTGCCTATCAGCATAGTTGTCACATTGGTGTTCTAGATTATTTGAAGATCCAGTGCCAGAAGTCTCCACTTGCTTCAGTGTTTCTACAGTATGATTCTCCATGGTGGAGAATAGATGCATATAACTGATATGAGTTCTAAGGATATTTTCATATTTGGGCTCTCAGAGTACATCAGTGTAAGACAGTCAGTAAGAGGTTCAGAGGGTTTCTGAGACGGCTTTGAACTCCGGTATGGAGGAGACGCTGGATCCGTTAGCTTAACGGAGAGCAGAGTTTTTGCATTTAAGAGCATTTCACAACTAACTATCTTCCCAGCAGCTGTCGTCTGCACTTACGTCTCTCCTCTCAGACATCCCGAGGGACACGTCAATCACACAGACAGAATGTAGCAGCAGCCAGAGTTCTGTTAGGGTTTCCATGGGCATCATCTGAAGAGAGTCGAAAATGGTTTAAAGCTATCAGGCAATATAATGGAAGGACACGCTTTGTGTAACAAGCAGAAGCTTTGTTATTATCTCTCTCAAGGTAAATAGAGGGAAATGATACAAAAGAGGATTTAGACATTTTCAGGTGTTTGTTTTCAGTGAGGTAAGAAATGACCTAATTTTTTTGTTATGTGAACACAAGGTTTATGTTTTTTCCTGTATACAGTAGGCCTGCCTGGTCTCCGGTGATTTGGTTATGCAAGTTTCCCTCCTTGGCAACATCACAGAGATGAAGCACCAGGCAACGGTGTCAGAACCAATCAGCTCCAGTCTATGCTTTCCACAGAGGTGACAGATCGTTATTATTTATCCAAATCGTACTAAGCTTCACAATTACATCATTAATTTGGTTAAAATGACCTTTTTATTTGAGTCATTGAGCAGAACGTTTTAACATTGGATGAATAGCTGATTAATCTTTCAACTGGACAAACAGGGGAAATGTGATTGCCACAATTGGAGTGAGTAACAGAGAAATGTTGGTATTGTTGACATAGCTTTGATGATTTCCCGCCACACGTTGAATGCTCCCGATGTTCAATTTTTAACACCAAGTTGAGTAAAAGCCTTCTAGGCCCTTCAAATGAGATACTATACCAGCTAGCTATGATCATTTTTAGGCCATTGATGTGACGAATAGGCTATACTGTGATAGAAAAAAAACAGTCATTATTCATGGTCTTGAGTTGATGCACAAATTTCAACATTTATATGGTTGTAGCTTATCGGTCTAGCTATAAACACTATATATACAAAATAATTTGGACACCCCTTCAAATTAGTGGATTCGGCTATTTCAGCCTCACCGGCTGCTGACAGGTGTATAAAATTGAGTACACAACCATGCAATCTCCATAGACAAACATTGGCAGCAGAATGGCCTTACTGAAGAGTTCAGTGACTTTCAATGAGGCACCGTCATAGGATGCCACCTTTCCTACAAGTCAGTTCATCAAATGTCTGCCCTGCTAGAGCTGCCCCGGCCAACTGTAAGTGCTATTATTGTGAAGTGGAAACGTCTAGGAGCAACAACGGCTCAACCGCAAAGTGGTAAGCCACACAAGCTCACAGAAAAGTGCTGAAGTGCATAAATAATGTCTGTCTTCTGTTGCTACACTCACTACCGAGTTCCAAACTGCCTCTGGAAGCAACGTCAGCACAAGAACTGTTCGTCGGGAGCTTCATGAAATGGTTTTTCATGGCCGAGCAGTCGCACACAAGCCTAAGATCACCAAGCGCAATGCCAAGTGTCAGCTGGAGTGGTGTAAAGCTTGTCGCCGTTGGACTCTGGAGTAGTGGAAACACATTCTCTGGAGTCATGAATCACGCTTCACCATCTGGCAGTCTGACGGACAAATCTGGGTTTGGCGGATGCCAGGAGAACGCTAGTGCCAACTGTAAAGTTTGGTGGCGGAGGAATAATGGTCTGGGGCTGTTTTTCATGGTGCGTCTTAGGCCCCTTAGTTCCAGTGAAGGGAAATCTTAACGCTACAGCATACAATGACATTCTAGACGATTCTGTGCTTCCAACTTTGTGGCAACAGTTTGGGGAAGGCCCTTTCCTGTTTAAGCATGACAATGCCCCCGTGCACAAAGCGAGGTCCATACAAAAATGGTTTGTCGAAATCGGTGTGGAAGAACTTGACTGACCTGCACAGAGCCCTGACCTCAACCCCATTGAACACCTTTGGGATGAATTGGAATGCCGACTGCGAGCCAGGCCTAATCGCCCCACATCAGTGCCCGACCTTACTAATGCTCTTGAGACTGAATAGAAGCAAGTCCCTGCAACAATGTTCCAACATCTAGTGAAAAGCCCTCCTAGAAGAGTGGAGGCTGTAATGGCAGCAAAGGGGGGACCAACCATGTAGTGTATCTTCTCTCATTGACCTGCATATGAAATGGCATTTTGTTCTCTTTGAGTGCATAAACCATCAATCGCATGATCTTCATCAACCTCTCTCCTGCTCTGCTCTCTATGGGCTGTATTTGTGTTGTTGATGGATAGAACATGTGATGCTTTCTCCTGTGAAGAGGAGTCATGTAAGATGTGTGTTCCATAGCTCAGACAGGACATTGATGTGTCAGATCAATCCGCAATGTACAGTATGTCCAAGAACCCATGACTCTTTCCTGGGAGGTCTGCCATGTCAGCCACATTTACAATCTCCTTTAAAGCCAGCCCATCCTCCATAGTGACAGCCGTGGCCACGGTCGGAGAGAGTGAGGGAGATGGGACGGAGGTGTCAAGGCTGCTCCCTCCCCTGCTCACCTGAGCCTCTATCCTCTATCTGTGAAGCCATCAGAGCACTCCAAACAAAAGGAAAATGAATTTCCACTTTCCAATTCCACCAGTTAATGGGACTCACCCATGTGCTGCCAGACAGAGCGCTTCCCCCTCCCAATAGTGATAAGAGCTCCAATATCTGCTCAATGTTTTCCATTAGTTTTAAATGATAAACTCTGGGATACAGTAACAGTGATTTTCCATCCTGGCAATGCTTAATGCTTAAATCCGAATCTGTGGCGTGGTGGGGTGCAGTGACTTTGAGGTCGAACTAAATGCTCATTGTGCACATCCATGTCTGATGGAGATTTGAGGGTGAAACTAGGATGTAACCCCATTAGACGGGGCATAGAAATCTATTCATCCCCCTGAACTGGCGACTCCCTGTAACAAAACTAAATTGAACTGTCTTTGTCTGGGATGTAAAGTGGACCCAGCGGCAGATTGCTTTGTTTGTAAAGGACAGGAGGTAGACTTCTGTGTCCAGGAGTAAAAAGACAATTTGAATTAATTCATTTTTCATTTATTTCGAAAATTAATTCCGTCAAATGCTAAAAAGAGATGAAGGTTCTTTTTGTACCCTGACATCTGTTATAATGGTGACTGAAGAAATATCAGACTGTGTGAGACTACAAGTAAACACGTTGTATGAGAACAAGATAGTAGTGCCAGTCATCGACTTTGTGAATTTACAGAAAATCAGGCTATTGAGAGTATTGATTGCATAACACGTCAACCCTGTTACCTATAGATAGACAGGTTAGAAATGTTTCAACAATGTATTTTTTTTGCATTGAACTTCCACTCTTTTTAAAAATGTATATTTTTATTTTTATTGAATATCCAAAACATATAATGTAATATACTTGCAGTGACGCCACTCAACCATACCAGTCATCCAACAGACTCCCATCCCACTCCCGAGAGACACACAGAAGCATCCAGGGTCAACACCCTGCTCAAGGGCACGTCGACAGATCTCCCACAAGGCCGAAAACGGGGACCCGAACCCTCCAAGATCCCCCCCCACAGTTCCCCAAGAGCTGCCCCTCAACCATCCGAGATCCCTCCCACAGTTCTCCCCCAAGAAAAATAAATAAATAAATAATAATATGTCCATTCACCACTCCCAAGAACCCTACAATGCACCAACAACCAAGAAAATGAAGTAAAGAGAAAAAAGAAAAAGAGAAATCAACAATGCAAAAAAACAAAGGACATCAAGGACAAGTAGAGGGCAGGGTCAACTCAAGGACAAGATCAAGGACAACTCGTATGGAATAGCCTTCATTTCTCAGAACAAGAATGGACTGACGAGTTTCAGAAGAAAGGTCTTTGTTTCTGGCAATTTTGAGCCTGTAATCGAACCCACAAATGCTGATGCTCCAGATACTCAACTAGTCTCAAGAAGGCCAGTTTTATTGCTTCTTTAATCAGGACAACAGTTTTCAGCTGTGCTAACATAATTGAAAAGGGTTTTCTAATGATCAATTAGACTTTTAAAATGATCAACTTGGATTAGCTAACACAACGTGCCATTGGAACACAGGAGTGATGGTTGCTGATCATGGGCCTGTGTACGCCTATGTAGATATTCCATAAAAAATCAGCCGTTTCAAGCTACAATAGTCATTTATAACATTAAAACTGCCTACACTGTATTCTGATGAATTTGATGTTATTTTAATGGACAAAAATGTGCTTTTCTTTCAAAAACCAGGACATTTCTAAGTGTCCCCAAACTTTGGTACGGTAGTGTATATCTTTCAAGTACGCTGTGATGTTTATCGTACAGTTTCAATCTATCTAATCGAATCCACAGATTGCGAGTTGAAGATAAATACTTTTACTAAGAATATTAGTATATTAGTGATTGACTGACCCGGTCTCTCCAGGTCTCCTATCAGTACTATTTCTTGGGTCAGTATAAGATCAATGTTATGCATTTTCAGCCACTTCCTCTCCTTGTTGTACACAACAAGCTTCCATTCCCTGTCACAAGGGGATTCATGACTGATTTAAGAGGAAATCATCAACCCTGTTATGGTCAATCCTGTTACTTTATTTGGCACTTAATGGGCAATTACTATAGTCATTTTTTTATTTAACGTCTTGAGATGGGAAACTTGTTTTTTAAATTAAGTTGGACATGACAGAATGTTAAAATTAAGTGAAATCAAATTTCTATTTTGACCAAGTTACACTTCTCAAAAAGCACTAAATTGGTGTTGTTACTGTCAAAGATCTGAGTGACTCCCACATCCAACACACACAGAGAGATACACTCATTTAGTGTGATGTTGTATAGATGACCATTATATTCCAATCCATTCACACGTGATCAACTCTGTTTCTAATTTGATCCTATAAAAACATTACTCCTGCTTGGGTAAAAATCTGTTGGAGCTCAGTCCTGCATTCATGAACTTAAATACAGTATATCTGGGCAAAGTTTTTTAGAGACGTTAGGAAGGCCTGGAGTACAATTTATGTCAGCACAGATTTGTCAGGTTTCTGGTGTAATGGTAGTTTGCTCTTTCATCCCCAACCTGAAATGACTGAGGAACAAAATAATCACATGCGCAAAGATTCACTATAATGGATCAGTATCACACTGTGTTAATATGAGACGCATTGGAAAATTGACTTCAGATGAAGAGTTCACCATTCAAAGCTCACAAATCTGGCTTTAATGTATTATACTGTGCGTTATGACAAGATAGATCGAGCTACATTCATCATGTCCATCACTCATGACATGTACGTATTAGATCCATACCCACCCACTTACTATTCCTAGTCATCCAGTTTGTTGAATTTGTGAGCATAATGTGGGATGGCCGGCGGACATCTTGCAGGCTGTGAAACGGGGACAGGCTGTCAGACTGTAACACCCAGTAAATGGAAACAAAATGCTCTGCTGCCCTCGCTCCTCATTGAATGGGAACTCAAAGGTCTTCATAAATTATTACTGTCATGAACAAAGCAGAGTTTAAAACTGAAAGATTTAGTCTTTCATTTCTGTGTCATTTTCAGTAAAGCCTGTGGATTACCAAACTGCCTGGCAACAGAGGCTTTGTGATCAGATTGAATTAGAAGTTAAAGGCATGTCAAGAAGGATAATTCGCCAAGTGGAAACGATAGCTCAACAGGAGGTCTACTCTGTTTTTGGGGAAGCTTTTTTGTGTTTGAATATACATTTGTACATAATATTATTGTCTTCTGTACAGCAAATGAATAGATATAACTTTTATGATAGAGATGGGCAGTTGGTTGATGTCCACTCCAAAGGTCAGTGTCAGTTTGAGTACGTCGCTCCCAGAGAGCTTGGAAAGGTGCCCTTTCAACTGCTAGGTTGTTATGTTGAGATGACTATAGATTTTGATGTCTAATATTTAGGTGCATCAAAACTGGCCTGTAGCTTATTGCTGGGCAGACTTTATTTCAAACATATTATAGCTGGTCATATCAAATCTAATCTGGCCTTGGTCTGTTTCTGCTCTAGACAGTCAGTATCATGGTCTTCACTGGTAGCTTCATTATGTGTACAAAACAATATCACGTTTATTCCCCTTGAAGTATCGTAAGGTATGGAAACTAACCAGAGGAGGCTAGTGGGGGGAGCTATAGGAGGACGGTTCATTATAATGGCTGGAATGGAATTAATGGAACAGAGTCGTGTGGTTTTCATATGTTTAATGTGTTTGATACCGTTCCATTTATTCCATTCCAGCCATTACAATGAACCGTCCTCCTCTGAACATATTAGTGAATATTACTTGATCCCATTTAATACATAGGATTGGCTAGATAAACACCTTCGTGACACGTTGTTCCACCTTTTCCCTGTGTGTTTTGCAGTCGTGCTGTAGAAATACCAACCAACAGTTCTCGCTCACCACTCAGTCCAATAGTTCTGAGGGTCCAGAACTCAGTAATCAATTGACATCTAACCTGCCAGGTCAGTGTTCTCTGCCTTGGCAGGTCCATGACAGGCTGTCAGTAAAGATTGGAAAGGCTGCCCTCTAGTTTGGCAAGCAATCACACGTTAAACACCCGTCATTTGCCCCTCTCATAAGTCATGGAAAATGATCAAGCTCCTGGCTACCGAAACATGAAGTTTTGCTTCTGGTGTAGCTGTTATCTGCTGAATTGTTTTTATGTTTACCATTTAGTTTGATAATTTAGGTGGATTTAGCACAATTTAGATCCAATTTAGATTTTTACCCCCCCCTACTATGTGTGCATTGTATGTTCAAATTGAGCATGATATAAAATGTTGACTCAAACTGCTCTATGTTGCTCTACCATATCACACAAAAGGTTCTGAATGTTACACTTCAAAACGGAACACCTGTGTTAGTGAACGTCTGCCACTAAATGCAGAAGTGCCTAATCTAACCTAAGAGCTGCACTGCCTGACAATGTGGCACTCCCCAGATGAGTCTACCCTGTACTGACCTACAGTATAGCTCATCTGGACTGAGAGAGATGGAAATGAGTACAGGCTACTTTGAAAGCCAGCGACGATAGTTATCACCATTAAATGCAATGTAACACGGTATACTGTGGCTATGCTCATCTGGCTATAGGAACATGGCAATAGGATACTTTCGCCACGGAACATGAGACTGTACCTTTCCTGTATATTTTGTGTAAATGTTATGTCTTACTGCATTGACGTTAATAGGAGATTTCTGCATCACTTGAGTTGCCCGTGCAGCACAGGAGACTGCTGAGGGGAGAACGGCTTATAATAATGGCGGATCAGATGGAATGGCATCAAACACCATGAAACCATGTGTTTGATGTATTTGATACAATTCCACTGATTCCACTCCAGTCATTACCACGAGCCCGTCCTCCCCAATTAAGGTGCCACCAACCTCTTGTGCTGTGCAGATCTCAAGTCAGATTTGGCCCTATGTGATTTGAGTTGCTGTGTGTTTAATACATCAGGTACTGTAAATGCTCTCTACATAATGCCTTTCCATTCAAAGGTCATTCATATGATTCCATGCCAAATGCAGGATAGACAGGATAGACATTCAGTATTGCATAAACAATGCTAAAATGGAGGGTATAATTTGACACTCTTGACTCAACTTGACTGCTACTGTATTGGTCTGCTTAGATCAAACTGAATAGGATCGCTATTGTTTGTAGGTGCTGATCTCGCAAACCCTGAGATATGGATGACCACATGTTAGGGTTTTGCAGATAAACGGCTTTGAGCTTTATGTTCGTAAAGAAGACTTGCATTATTCAGCAGTATACCTTACAGTATGTATCTCTGTTGTGATGTAAACAGTCACCGCTGCTCTCTGAACGGTGAAGATCTCAACAGACAGTGGATGAAGCCTGATCCTGTTCTGAGCCCTACTATATACCACGCCAAGGGCTTCCTCTACTACCTCAACAGCATCGGCAGGACACCCCTGGTGAGACATGTCACTCAACAGCTCCACACTTCACTTCACAAGCATTTGTACAGTCCTAAAAAAAGGGTTCCAAAAGGGTTCTTCGGCTGTCCCCATAGGAGAACTCTTCTGGGTTCCATGGGGAACCTTCTGTGGAAAGGGTTTACAAAACCCCAAACGCTTCTACCTGGAACCTTAAAGGGTTCTCCTTTGGGGACAGCCGAAAAAAACGTTTAGGTTCTTGATTGCACTTTTTTCTAAGAGTGTAGAACAAATAGATAGCTCTCTTTCACTCTCTCGCTTTTTCTCTCTCTACCCCACCCTCTCAGAGACAGCACATGCATTGCTTTGACAATAATTTGATGCAAAAGCACTTATGTTGTTCTTTCAGATATATAACTCAACATCCCTGGTCTATCTGAATCACCTCCCCTGAACTTTGTGTTGTTCATTCAGATATATAACTCAACATCCCTGGTCTATCTGATTCACCTCCCCTGAACTTTGTGTTGTTCATTCAGATATATAACTCAACATCCCTGGTCTACATGAATCAACCTCCCCTGAACTTTGTGTTGTTCATTCAGATATATAACTCAACATCCCTGGTCTATCTGAATCACCTCCCCTGAACTTTGTGTTGTTCATTCAGATATATAACTCAACATCCCTGGTCTATCTGAATCACCTCCCCTGAACTTTGTGTTGTTCATTCAGATATATAACTCAACATCCCTGGTCTATCTGATTCACCTCCCCTGAACTTTGTGTTGTTCTTTCAGATATATAACTCAACATCCCTGGTCTATCTGAATCACCTCCCCTGAACTTTGTGTTGTTCATTCAGATATATAACTCAACATCCCTGGTCTATCTGAATCACCTCCCCTGAACTTTGTGTTGTTCTTTCAGATATATAACTCAACATCCCTGGTCTATCTGAATCACCTCCCCTGAACTTTGTGTTGTTCATTCAGATATATAACTCAACATCCCTGGTCTATCTGAATCACCCCCCCTGAACTTTGTGTTGTTCATTCAGATATATAACTCAACATCCCTGGTCTATCTGATTCAGCTCCCATGATTTTTGTGTTGTTCTTTCTGAATCTACTTATCTTGTTTATAGCTAAGCTGTTCTGCTGTGATCTCTACCTGAACTCCAACAACCATTTGCTCTGTTTCCAGAATGTAAAGTCAGGCAAACATCTAGCTCTGGGTTTCTCAGCCCTTCTTACCACAAACTTGATTGAACTGTTTTAGAACTGTTTAACCTCAGTTACAGGTAACTCATTTAGATTATTACAATCTGGCAGGTTTATTTCTGTAACTGAAAATGCATTGCATGTGTCTTTAACCTTGAAATGCCAAATATAAGTTCATTATATCAAATCAATGTTCATAGTGAAACAAAGGCTTTTTTGAGGACCATGATTACTTTTCCTGCCTCAGCGTAAACGTAAAGAACCAGAAACTTTTTCACCTATGGGTTTGATCATTTTTACTGTGTTGGGAAATGAACAAGTCAATTGTGTGGCAGCAGTATAATTAAAAAATTAACTTGATTTGTAAATCAATTGAACCGTTATTTACAGTTTATTATTATCGTAATCACCCAGTGTACCTGCAAATAATTATGAGCATGAAACTGTATTATTATCACTAAACAAAACAAGTGCTTCATGCATGCAATTTATTGATAGTGATTGACTTCTCTTTGTTGTAAATGTTGCCAACCAAAGTGTCTTCCACGTGAATTGATGTGGTTAATGCACACTTTGACTAGATAGTCGACTGCATTTGTACTAAAGCCGCTGTGTTATTATCTCACACATTGGCCCTTAAAACCTTGTCATTTTTGTGATCCCCGTTAGATTAATGATGTTCAACGACGCCCAAAACCTTGTGTTCCTTCAGGGCCGTCATCACAGCTGTGTCATGTTGCCTCCACAGGTGTTCTGTGATTACCATGGTCACTCGCGGAAGAAGAATGTGTTCCTGTACGGCTGTAGTGTGAAGGAGACTGTATGGCAGTCAGGTTCTGCTGTCAATACTGCCACTCTGAAGGAGGACCCAGGATATAGGGTAGCTATTACTGGATATATTAAATAAAATTACTTTAACGCTTGGTCATCATTACCTAGCTACGGTATCAAGCTTTTTTTTGGGAAGACAATGTGTCTTGGGAATGTTCTCATGTAGTTAAAAACGATGAATTTATATATTCTAAATAATTTAGCAATCATTTATTAGAGCTTCAATGAATCATGATGGTAATCAACTTTTCTTTATCTACATTATTTGGGCTAAACAGTGTAAAGAATACCCACCCCTACACCTGTATTAAAGCCCATTTCTTCTCCCTCTGTCTTTGTCTCCAGACCATCCCTAAGACTCTGGACCGGATAGCCCCAGCCTTCTCCTTCAACAGCTGCAACTACCTTGTGGAGAAGTCCCGAGAGGCCACAGCCCGGGTGGTGGTCTGGAGGGAGATGGGTGTGCTCCGGAGCTACACCATGGAGAGCACCTACAATGGCTGCGACCAGGGCGTCTTTAAGGTTGGTACACAGAGACCGCTGTTATGAGCCCTGGCTTAGTGTATATGTTTGTGGAAGTCAACATCACTCTTTACGATGTGCTTCATGAGTCTGTGTTGGGGCCAGTTCATTGATACGTTGGTGCAGTAGAGCTATTTCGTCAACTGTGGAAGATAATTGGTTTGAGTGCCTTGTCCTAAATAGACAGAGAAGGATAGCTCTTCAAAATGCACCGATGCATTGGCTTCCTCTGGGATTGTAGTGGTATACAATCAGTGTTCCCTCCCTGAGGCACAAACACTCACACCTCCTTTGAGAAATAACAGTGGAGTAGAAATATTATGTTTGAATAAGCACAGTAGATATCAACAGAAGACTCATACTAGTGTATCTTCTCATGCTGCAACATCTCTTGAGAAGAAATGGTTCATATATTATGAAGAGGGGGAGAAAGGAACACCTCCCAAAAGCAATATGGGTAATTAGGCTTACACTCCTAAAGTAGTCTTAAAAAGTTGGCCTGTAAACTAGACCCACTTTTGCAGTAGTTTTCTTTGACCTATAAATAATTTGTCTTTATATGAGCAGCGGAACTTTTCACTCTCCTCGTGCTATGATTTTTAACAGTAGTTCTCCTATGAAGACAATAAGAAATAAAAATGTCTTAGTAAAGGTTATTCGGTCCACGGAAGAAAATATGTAGCTACAGTTGTGCCAATGTTTCTCCCCTGACAAATATTCCACTAACCTTAGCTGTACTGTAGTAGTCTTGGGAGGGAAGTGTTGGCATAACAGTACAGGTTTTGCAATCCTCACGTGTCCATGGATCCCTCCATTTGACCTTCCCCCAAACCCCCCTTACCTACCTCTTCCCCACCTTTCAACTCCCCCCCCATGTAATGATCTCATTGGAGGAGAAGCCTCCCCCTCTCCCTGTCTCCTCATTATAGCCTGCAGAAGGTAATAATCATTTACTGCACTGCTGATTGGTTCACATGGTGTTTTTTGTAATCATGTTTTAAAAGCTACTAGGCAACGTCTCCCAGGTGATTTCACAAATTTTGCCTGCATTTTCGATGATGCAGAATTATTTTTGATTGTTGTTATTTAACCTTTATTTATCTTATGTATATATACTGGACAAAAATATAAATACAGCATGCAACAATTTCAACATTTTTACTGAGTTAAAGTTCATATTAGGAAATCAGTCAATTGAAATAAATTCATTAGGCCCTAATCTATGGATTTCACATGATTAGGCAGGGGCGCAGCCATAGGTAGGCCTGGGAGGGAGCCAGGCACATCCACTGGGGAGCCAGGCCCAGCCAATCAGAATGAGTTTTTCTCCACAAAAGGGCTTTATTACAGACATAAATAGTTCTCAGTTTCATCAGCTGTCCGGGTGACTGGTCTCAGACGATCCCACATGTGAAGAAGCCGGATGTGTAGGTCCTGGGCTGGCGTGGTTACATGTGGTCTGCGGTTGTGAGGCCAGTTGGACGTACTAACAAATTCTCTAAAACGATGTTGGGGGTGGCTTATGGTAGAGAAATGAACATTCAATTCTCTGGCAACAGCTCTGGTGGACATTCCTGCAGTCAGCATGCCAATTGCACACTCACTCAAAACTTGAAATATCTGTGGCATTGTGTTGTGTGAGCTTTTGGTGCGCTTTTGGTGCGTATCGAAAATGTCTGGGATTTTTATTTCAGCTCATGAAACATGAACACCTTACATGCTGCATTTATATTTTTGTTCAGTGGATATATGCTTTTTTCACATAAACATAAAAGTAAGCCACGTCATCTTCCTTTATTCACCCTTTTCAATCCATCTTTAAACAGCGTTCGACTACGAGTAAGTACTGAAGATTCACTTATGATCATCAGTGTGGGCAAACAACCTTGGTGAAGAAATTACATATAATGTTCAGACCATCAGAAATAAGAGACATGAAATTGGGCCGCAGGGGCAGCCAGTGGATAGGTGGGAACATTGCCAGAATACCTTCCCCTCTTTAGATGAGTGCCATGGGTCCGTTCATGCCCACAGTTAATCTTGACCTTGGTGGTAATATCTTATTGTATGGTATATTTATGCTGTAACTTTCTATAGCATAGATTTTTCAAAATGAGATAATGGTTGTTCCATAGCAGAGTGTTCCTGAACATGAAGAAAATTAAGTTGAGTCAATGAAAGATCACTTTCAAATGTATATCAGGAGGATTAAGGTGTTGATTACATGTTCAAGTCCTCTATTTTAACCCCCACCCCACCAAAAAAATCTACTGTTAAACTGCCTTCATGGTTTCATGTAATTCCTGATTTAAATGATATTAGAAGATCCATTATTGATGGAACTGTCTCTGTAGAATAGAGCAAGCACATTTTGACAGCAAGACATGCTGATCAATGGAATTCGAACAAATCAGCGGTCCCCATTCAAGACATCAGTCAGGATGTTAAAGCTTGGTTGCAAATGGGTCTTCCAAATGGACAATGGCCCCAAGCATACTTCCAAAGTCGTGACAAAATGGCCTAAGGACAACAAAGTCAAGGTATTGGCGTGGCCATCACAAAGCCCTGACCTCAATCCTATAGAAAATGTGTGGGCAGAACTGAAAAAGCGTGTGCGAACAAGGAGGCCTACAAGCCTGACTCAGTTTCACCAGCTCTGTCAGGAGGAATGGACCAAAATTCACCAAACTCATTGTGGGAAGCTTGTGGAAGGCTACCCAAAATGTTTGACTCAAGTTAAACAATTTAAAGGCAATGCTATCAAATACTAATTGAGTGCATGTAAACCTCTGACCCACTGGGAATATGATGAAAGAAATAAAAGCTGAAATAAATAATTCTCTCTACTATTATTCTGACATTTCACATTCTTAAAATAAAGTGGTGATCCTAACTGACCTAAGACAGGGAATTTTTACTGGGATTAAATGTCAGGAATTGTGAAAAACTGAGTTTAAAGGTATTTGCTAAGGTGTATGTAAACTTCCGACTTCAACTGTATGAGAGTCATTTGAAACCATTCTCTCTATGCTCTCTCTATAGCACAGTCAATGACTTAGAAGACTGAGTCCAGCTGGCTAGAATAACACTCACTAAGTGATGCTGTGTTGGTTATCAGATCAGAAGCTGAATGTGGGTGATATGGACTAATGGATGAGAAAATCTGACTTTTCATTAGGATGGCCCAGTGAGCAGGTGGTGGGCCATATGTTTGCTACATGCACTTTAGGGTTGGGAAAAAGCCTGAATGTTTCTTGATTAAAAAGTCTGTACTAATATCGTCAGGCCGTGTCAGAAGTCTGGCAGACCATCTCTCTCTCTCTCTCTCTCTCTCTCTCTCTCTCTCTCTCTCTCTCTCTCTCTCTCTCTCTCTCTCTCTCTCTCGCTCTCGCTCTCGCTCTCGCTCTCGCTCTCTCTCTCTCTCGCTCTCTCTCGCTCTCTCTCGCTCTTTATGTGCTGCTTGAGCAGTCACTGATGAAATGACCTCAGTTCACCGTTAATTCATGCCAATTAGTGGCTTGTGTGAGACGTGGGATTGGCTGTGGGATTCGTCAGGGACTAGAAGCTTAATTATCCTCTCAGACAGTCACTGAATCAGAGACTGGGTCAGTGATGGGAGCAGCTCACCACTGAGTTTGCAATACGCTGGGTTTGGTATGCAGGCTTGGTGAACTAAGTGTTGGTTTTATTCTACATGTAGGAGAATAATTTTAAGTGACCAAAAATATTCTGTACTTCATTCACACATGGATTTGTATCATTTTTGGTATCCTGAATTTCCTTATTTTCAGAACTGTATGGGCAATTCAAGGGGATTCCTTGGACTGAACTCCTAACATCAGTTTAATCTATTATCTTTGTTTTTCATAATGATAGCCTGTCAAAATATGAATACATTAATGTGATTATTGCTGCAAGTATAACTGTTGAATATGAGGTTTTCAGATCAGCCACAATATAAAAACTACGTGAATTGGGACAAATGCATATTGAAAGCAATATTGACTTTTCCCTTCCCACTGAATCTTTCCATTCACCACCATGACACCAGGTTTCTATTGCTTGATGCAGTAAGACTGTCTACGCTAAAAGAAGGGAAATCTTCAAAGGAATCTAATTTGCATCACAAAGATTCTACCTCTAATCACCTTAGCTTTGCATTTCCAGCCAGAGGGGAAGAATGTCTGCTGAGTTGTCATTTCTTTACGCCCAAACTAATCAAGTCTTATTTTTCTTAAGGACACAATTAAGACAAACGAGTGCCTAGATAAATGAGCACAAAATACTTTGATTAGGTTTCTGGAGTATCTCGCTTCCTCACAAACTATCGGTTGTCTTCCACTTTTATGGTCCTTCATTCTAAATACGCTTCCAAAATAAAGAAGAGGACAAGAGGATGACTTCATTTATAGGGCTTTAAAAGGCTTTTATTTGAAATGTAAAAGTTTGTCAGATAATGTAAAGGTGCCAAAAAACAATCACAGGATGCTCCACTAAAGCCTAGTTTAATATCTACAACTCAAAATACATACATTAGGCAGTGATTTAATAATACAGTTATATATCAAACTTCCCCAGAATAAGCTTTCCTAGTGGGACCACATACATATAGAGGACAAGAGAGCCAGCACATCATCTTCAAACCCCAGGGCAGTGACCTCAGAATATATTTTCTGAAGGTCAGTCTTTCGCTGAGGAAGGCAGAACCCATCCAATATTCATCAGGGTCTAATATCAAATGAAAGAGTCATGACGAGAGAGTCTTTTAAAAGATACACCAAATGCCAAATCCCAGACAAAATCCTCCTGCACTACATCCGTGTTGCAGGGAGTGTGTGTGTGTATGTGCGTGTGTGTGTGCATGCATGTGTGTGTAACGCCTTGGTGGACTCACCTTACCACACTCCCGGCCAACCTGTGTTCTGCTGTGTTCTGTTTGAGGACTGACTGAGGTGCGTGAACCTGTTAACAAGACCATTAGGGAGTTGTTGTTTCCAATGAGTGGCCACCGCAGTGGGAAGGCACAATCTGGACAGGATATAGACAGTGATTTCTACAGGGAGGTTAAAGGACACGCTAACCAACATCAGGAGACTAGACAACTGTTTCCCAATACTGGTCCTGGGGACCCAAAGGAGTGCACATTTTTGTTTTTGCTTTAGCACTCCACACCTGATTCAAATCATCAAAGCCTGATGATGAGTTGATCATTTGAGTCGGCTGTGTAGTGCTAGGGCAAAAACAAAGGTCCCCAGGACCAGGATGGAGAACCACTGGACTAGGTACACAGACTAACTCCCCAAACAAGGGACCAAGAGGCTCCAGACGCTCTGTTTGCTTTGTATCGTGTATTGCAGGGAAATATTAATGTGTGTTGTGTTCAGACTCCCTTTTTTAATTTCCTGGGGCTTGAAAGGAGATATCATTTACAAGTGGCTGTAGAGAGGAGGCTAATGATAATCTGAAGGAAATATCCTCCGTTACCGTAAATCTCCTAAAGGAATTTTCACAGAAATGTAAATCGAGTGGGCGGTACAATACAGGCTACACAGAGTATGTTGGGAAATCTGTGGTAGAGGTTTGAAACCATGGTGTCTCTATGGGCTGGAGAAGTCATGTTGACAGGATGGAGATCTGTATGCATGGCTAGGAGTTCATTAAGAGATTCATCAAAGCCACAAGATCTTTTTAAGTATTTCTCCGTAACGCCCGCTTGAAACCCACACATCTAATTATGGACATATGCTATACAAATCAGCCATCCCAACATGGGACAAGGACACTTGGCTCTCTCCTCAAAAAGCAAACGAGGTCCCTCTGATCCCATGGTTGGAGTTATCTCACATGAAAAATACATACAATTCAAGCACTGTTTCAAATGTTCAATTATTATTGCCATTTGTCTGATCTTTGGCATAGATTTATTTTGAAAGTGAAACATTAGTCTAGCAGTATTTTGCTGTTTTTTTTTATTTAGCAACAGGGTGTGTCAGAAGGTTTCCAGGCCAGCTGTACGACAGATAGTAAACCCCATGAAATATGTAGGACAGACATAGCTACTGTATGAGACAGCATAATGAATACAGTTGTATTCGTTTAGTATAGTCCCTGGGCCACCATCTCAACGGCATTATTAGGCACTTGGTCGATAATAAATGTATCAAATGGCAAATTACAATTAAATGATTTGTGAACCATTAGTGTAATGTCAGACCCTGCAGTTGAACTGGAAGGGGATATAGGGAGCCAAGTCTCTCTCTCTCTGATGTACAGATGTAGGATCTTAATTTGATCACTCTTTTGCAAACTTGTAGTGTATTCAAGGTTTAAAAAGGCTTCTACATTTAGTAATTTCCACTTTAAAATGTCAGACTTGATTTGGCCAAATGAAAAATGTATCAATCCCTACAAAAACTGTTCATTAATTATAATCCAAATAATAATTAACATTTCTTGTTGCTGCAGGATTATTTTCCTGCTGTAGCAAACTGGCTCAAATTACGATCCTACATCTGTACTTGACACTTGGAAGCTCATAGGGTATAATTTTTTTTAGCTATTAACCAAACACTATGCCCTTTGGGGGCTTGCTGGGTAGTTCATATTGCTCTATTGTGTTATACTCAGATAGAGAAGGTATTGTGTCATTTAGGAAGCAGCTTGTGCTCACAGATGCATCAGATACTTCCTTCCTTTCATTAGCCGTAGCATTAGTGCCAGAAAGGTGTAATTAACATTCCCACATTTCCATTGCACATATCTGTCTTTAAATGAGCCAACATGAGAAAAGGAAGAGTGGTTTAATTACATGACATATCCTCATGCCAAACAGTTTGACATTTTGAGGAGGGTGAGAGCAGAGTCAGCAATTGAAATGGTCAATGTTGCCTCCACAATGCAAACAGGGGAAGAATTGATTTTCCTTCCCAAGCAAACAGCCAGGGCTCTATGCATGCTGGACATGTAAACCTCTTCTTCTGCACTCTGAATTATTGAACAGCTATCCCTTGCACACTATGTACCACTCATTTTGACAGGTTGGTCTGTCTTCTTAGTGCAATATATGGTGTTTCTCAGGGGGTATGGATCCAGACACACACACAAACACAATGCACACAAACACACACACACACACACACACTTCCAAGCCATGACACTTTTAGACAGTCTCCTCCCATGAGTCACAGAGCTACTGCGGGCCCAGCACCCAGCTCTCCAGTTCTCTAGCTCTCCTCACTACCCTGTCTCATTGCACATGCGGCGCACGGAGCAGGCATTCCACTTATCTGCTCTGACATGGTTCCTACAGGGGAGGAGAAAAGGATATTGGATGGAAGAAAAGCATGGCCTAAACACAGGATTAAAGAGGAGGAGAGTCATCTGGAAAATTGCTACACTATTTGTTTTGCCATTATGGCGATTGTGGATGAAAACATCACACCTGCTCTAAAGAGACTGCATGCGGAGCAGAGCATGTGATTCTGAAGTCTCATTGAGTACTATGCTGGAGCGGGGTGACATATAGGCCAAATGGATACATGGCTGTAGCAGGCTGAGAGTCACTTGTGAGGATCACAAGGCTGCTGAAAAACATGTCATCATCATGTCATGTGTCACCCGTATTTACTCTTCTATTTGCATAAACACGTCCTTTTGTAAAGCATGCCACGTTTCATCAGTTTGGTGACAGCCGCGGAGAGAAACAAACAGCCCGGTTGGATGACACCCTCTGGGGATCTGCTACTGGTGGTCTTCTCCTAACCCTTAGAGAAGTAGCTTCTAATGTGCATGTGCTAATAACACGGTTGAGTAAGCAAGTGCAGTTGCCTGTAGAGCAATTATCTGCAATCATTATAACATTACGAGATTCCCAGGCAAAACATACAAAAGCTAATGTCCTGAAGGTGCAAGGTTCTATGTATTCAGAGCTGATAGGTTAATGAGCAGATCACAGCTATTTTTCCATGACAGTCGCTACTTTGATATGAATACAATTATCCAGAGAGGCTTTCTATACAACACACTCAGTGGTTATGGACTGTAGGCTAAATACCCCAATGGCCCCACTCAGAAGTATTACAATTTAGTTACCAGGCTAATGTAAAGCTGAAGCAATCCTACTTGTCCAGAAATTACGGTACATACCATACCAGTAATCAGAAGGCTATTTATCTTGTTTCTTTCTAATGAAAGACCGGAAGCTTTTCTAAAGACGTCATATCATATCCTGATGTTCTTGTGTTTTAAATGGACCGTGTCTGTGTTGTCTTGTTTGTTTTAGGGCATGCAGACTGGCACGGGGGAATTGGAGGAGATGGGGGTGAAGTTCTGTCAGTCGCTGCTCTCCCTGAGGAGGAACACCATGCTGTACAACAGGAGAGTCATCAGCCAGCCAACCTTGCTCAACCTGGATGACAACCTCCTAGACCACAAGTCCCGCAAGTAAGTCCTTTTTCTGATGGTCCATAGGTCCCTCTGTCCCCTGTCTCCAGCCAACACACACACTACATGCACACACACTACACACACACACACTGCACACACACACTGCACACAGTTGGCAGGGTGAGCCCCTGAGAGTAGCCCCTGAGAAACACAATCAAACAAGTTTAGATGGGATCAATGAAAAAATGTTTTGTGGTGGGGTAGGCAGCAGTGCTTTTTAGAGTTCATTGATTGCATACTACTGTATGATGAAGCACTTAGAAAAGCATTTAATAGTGGATACACTTTTAAAGACAGTCCAAGTACCGTTAAATAATATTAAGCAGTACTAGGGCTATCTTTCAAAGTGTATGGAAGCCAAGCCATTGCCTGGAAAGGATCCATCTTGGCCACTTACTCAACCTCCTTTTACCTATACACCAATTAAATATTGGCTTGACTGTCTTGCTATAATCGTTTCCATCTGAGTTGCTGGCTTTCCAGTAATTACAATTTGAGACGCTCCGCCATTTCCTGGTTGCAAAAATTCTAATAGTTTGCCTAATATCAGTTTGTGACAAAACAAGCAATGTAAATGTGTAGTGTAGAGAATCATTGTACCATCTAAATCACTGTGATATATCTTTTCAATAACCCCAAATATTGTATTTTCAGCTGGTTTACAAAACCAAAAGTAAAAGACGCAAAAAACGAAACTCAAGAATGCATAGAAATATCGCACATTGAAACAATCTACCACTTCTTAGACTTGCTTTCAACGAGAATGAGAGATCTATAACTCATATTTTCTATGTGAATTTGGTCAGGTCACCCCAAAAAGTAGCATAGTGCAGCTTTAACCTGATGAGGATAGAGGGTATTTACACTATGGGGGAAAAACGTGCCCAATTTAAACGGCCTCGTACTCTATTCTTGCTTGTATAATATGCATATTATTATTACTATTGGATAGAAAACACTCTCTAGTTTCTAAAACCGTTTGAATGTTGTCTGTGAGTAAAACAGAACTCATTTGGCAGCACACTTTCTGACCAGGAAGTGGAAAGTCTGAAAATTATGCTCTGTTCAAGGGCCTGCCTATAATGGGCATGACACGTATGAGTATACATGCACGTCATACACCTTCCCCTAGATGTCAAGAGGATGTGAGAGAAAAACTAAGTGTTTATCTTGGTCTGAGGTGGAATATATCCTCTTGGCACGACGAGTCATCAATTTCCTGTTTTCTGGAGAGCGCGCAGATGGACCTGGAATTGCCTTTTGAAATGCCGTCGTTATAGGCGACTACTATCTCCGGCTTTGATTTTATTTGATACATGTCACAATATCATCGTAAAGTATGTTTTTTCAATATAGTTTTATTAGATTTTTGAAATTTATTCGGGACGTTAGGCGTGTTGCGTTGTGTGCCTTTTTTCAGAAAGGAGAGCTTTGCGCCACTTGGCCAGTGTGCTTGCTAGTTCAAGAGGGAACAACAATGTTCTAAATCCAAACAATGACTGTTCTGGACAAAGGACCCCTTGTCCAACATTCTGATGGAAGATCACCAAAAGTAAGAAACATTTTATGATGCTATTTCATATATCTGTCGAACTGTATACCAGTAGTTTTGCGCCCCGTTTTTGGCCACTCTCTCGCTATAACATAAGCCTTATGTCGTAATGAAGATATTTTTAGAATTCTAACACTGCGATTGCATTAAGAACTAATGGATCTATCATTTCCTATACAACATGTATTCTTTTGTAATGTTTATGAATAGCTATTTGGTTAGAATAGGTGAGAGTCTAATAGAAATATCCGCACATTCTGGGAAAAAGAAGCTACATTAGCATAATGGATAACCACTGATTTCAGCTCTAAATATGCACATTTTCGAACAAAACATAAGTGTATGTATAACCTGATGTTATAGGACTGTCATCTGAGGAAGGTTTATGAAGGTTAGTGAAAATTGATATCTTTTGCTGGTTTATTCGCTAACGCTAACGTGCCTATTGCTATCGCTAACGTGCCTTGATGAATGAATGCGGTTGTGTGTAGGCTATTGTAGTAAGCTAATATAATGCTATATTGTGTTTTCGCTGTAAAACACTTAAAAAATCTGAAATATTGTCTGGATTCACAAGATGCTTGTCTCTCATTTGCTGTACACGATGCATTTTTCAGAAATGTTTTATGATGAGTATTTAGGTATTCCACGTTGGTCTCTATAATTACTCTGTCTGCTTCGGTGCTATTTTTGATGATAGCTGTGATGGTAGCTGCAATGTACAACTGATTTATACCTCAAATATGCACATTTTTCAAACAAAACATAGATTTATTGTGTAACATGTTATAAGACTGTCATCTGATGAAGTTGTTTCTTGGTTAGTTTGGTTGGTTCTTGGTTAGTTAGGTTGGCTTTGTGCATGCTACCTGTGCTGTGAAAAATGTCTGTCCTTCTTTGTATTTGGTGGTGAGCTAACATAAATATACGTGCTGTTTTCGCTGTAAAACATTTAAAAAATCGGACATGTTGACTGGATTCACAAGATGTGTATCTTTCATTTGCTGTATTGGACTTGTTAATGTGTGAAAGTTAAATATTTCTAAAAAATGTTTTTTTGAATTTCGCGCTCTGCCTTTTCAGTGGGATGTGGGAGGAGTTCCGCTTAAGGAACTTTCTGTTTTGTGAACTTTTTGTATAATTACTGTACGTCTTGTCCTCGTCGACAATTTGGTCGGGATTATTGCATTTCTTACTCTTTCTTTCGCTTGAGGGGTTATATATATTTTTTTACATGTATAAAACCCCTCACTACGTAAAAAAGTAGGATCTAGTTCTGTTAAGTTAGCTGTTCCTTCCCTGGAGCATTATGCAAGTGTGGTAGTAGAGAGAGGACACCATGTCCGACTGTGTTAGCCTTTTACTCAACATATCTTACAATAACATTAGAGCAGTTGAAAGTACAGTATGAGAAGGTGGCCTTAATATTTGCCCACATTCTTGAATATGTGACTCTGGCCGTGACCCCACTCTTCGAGGGTGTCTCCCTGTGGGAGTTGGGACATGCAAAAAACATTCACAATTCACACATGCGTATAATACACACTTGTTCATGTGTAAAACAGGACAAATATAAGCACCCACCAAATTATTCTAATTACAATTATTATTATTATATTTACATCAGCTGACACTGCATACAATTACCTGTTTCAGGGTGATTAGATGTGTGTCCAAATGTCTTTAATCGAATCATGACAAGTAGAAGTCACGATAAAAACAGATCTCAACAGTCATGAGTTTGTAATTTCTGTGAACTTCACCTGTCCGAGTCATCAGCTCTGGAAGGACATGGATCTTCACACATGCTAATAGGTCTTAACCCCTTGGCCATTGTCCTCATTCATCCCAATCAGATCAGCAGCAATCTTCTCCAAACCTGTGCATGGTAGCCTTTGAAATTGGTTCACATATTTTAAAATCGTCTTAATAAGAACTATATACTATTAAGTTATTGGAATCTATATTCATATGATTATAATTGTAATTTCCTAATTTTAAGATTTAACCTCTAATTCAACTGTATTTTTATTTTCACACTTTAGAGAAAAGTTATAAAATGAAAGATACAAAACTAACAAAGGCAGTAAAAGACATGAATCAATGAAGATAAAACAAAGGATGTCAAAAATATCAACAAAGTTGTCTTAAATTAGGCCAAGCTAAAAAGGCAGACTGTCAAATGATATTTAAACACATCAAGCATTTTCACTGTACATTGCAAAGTTCCATATCAAAAATACTTTATAAATGTACAGTGTACATAGTGTAAATACTGCATGTCGATTTGTGTAAACTCTGCTTCTATATATGTTGTCTGTCTGTATATCCTGTTTATCGTCTGTCTGTATATCCTGTTAATTGTCTGTCTGTATATCCTGTTTATTGTCTGTCTGTATATCCTGTTTATCGTCTGTTTTTATATCCTGTTTATCGTCTGTCTGTATATCATGTTAATCGTCTGTAACGGTGTTCCTCCTCCTCTTCATCCGAAGAGGAGGAGCATGGATTGAACCAAGGCGCAGCGTTTTTAAATGACATAATTTTAATTAAACAAGATGGGAAAAACACGAAACGAAACCACTTGAAATGATTAACAAAATAACAAAATGAATGTAGACAAACCTGAACATACGAACTTACATAAAACACGAAGAACGCACAACAGGAAAAATGACTACATAAAACTAAGAACGCACGAAACAGTCCCGTATGGTGCAACAAACACTAACACAGGAGACAACCACCCACAACGAACACTGTGAAACAACCTACCTAAATATAACTCTCAATTAGAGGAAACGCCAAACACCTGCCTCTAATTGAGAGCCATACCAGGCAACCCTAAACCAACATAGAAACAGAAAACATAGAATGCCCACCAGAACTCAAGGCCTGACCAACTAACACATACAACAAACTAACAGAAATAGGTCAGGAACGTGACATAACCCCCCCCCCTTAAGGTGCGAACTCCGGGCGCACCAGCACAAAGTTTAGGGGAGGGTCTGGGTGGGCATCTGACCACGGTGGTGGCTCAGGCTCAGGGTGAGGTCCCCACCCCACCATAGTCAATCCCAGCTTTCGTCTCCCCCTACGAATGACCACCCTCATATTACACCCCCTAAATTGAAAAGGTAACCTTAAGATAAGGGGCAGCACCGGGATAAGGTAGCTCAGGACAAAGATATAGCTAAGAACAGAGAGGTAGGTCAGGATAGAGAGGTAGCTCAGGATAGAGGGAGAACTCCGGACTGAAGGGCAGGTCCGGACAGAGAGACAGCTCTGGACTGAGGGGCAGTTCCGGATAAATAGCCGCTCTGGGCTGAGGGACAGCTCATGACTGGCTGACGGCTCTGGACGCTCATGGCTGGCTGACCGCTCTGGACGCTCATGGCTGGCTGACGGCTCTGGACGCTCATGGCTGGCTGACGGCTCTGGACGCTCATGGCTGGCTGGCGGATCTGGCTGCACATGGCTGGCTGGCGGATCTGGCTGCACATGGCTGGCTGGCGGATCTGGCTGCACATGGCTGGCTGGCGGCTCTGGCAGATCCTGTCTGGTTTGCGGCTCTGGCAGATCCTGTCTGGTTGGCGGCTCTGGCAGATCCTGTCTGGTTGGCGGCTCTGGCAGATCCTGTCTGACGAATGGCTCTAGCGGCTCCTGACTGACGAACGGCTCTGACGGCTCGGGACAGACGGGCGGCTCTAATGGCTCGGGGCAGACGGATGGCTCAGATGGCGCTGGGTAGACGGATGGCTCAGATGGCGCTGGGTAGACGGATGGCTCAGATGGCGCTTGGCAGACGGGCAGTTCAGGCATCGCTGTGCAGACGGCAGACTCTGGCCGGCTGAGGCGCACTGTAGGCCTGGTGCGTGGTGCCGGAATTTGGAGGCACCGGGCTAAGGACACGCACCTTCATGCTAGTGCGGGGAGCAGGGACAGGGCACACTGGATTCTCAAAGCGTACTATTTGCCTGGTGCGTGGTACCGCCACTGGTGGCACCGGACTGAGGGCACGCACATCAGGACGAGTACGGGGAGAAGGAACAGTGTGTACAGGGCTCTGGAGACGCACAGGTGGCTTAGTGCGTGGTGCCGGAACTGGAGGCACTAGGCTGGAGACACACACCATAGGGAGAGTGCGTGGAGGAGGAACAGGGCTCCTAAAACGTACTGGAAGCCTGGTGCGTGGTGTAGGCACTGGTGGTACTGGGCTGGGGCGAGGAGGTAGCGCCGGAAATACCGTACCGTGTAAGCGTACTGGCTCCCTTGAGCATTAAGCCTGCCCAACCTTACCTGGTTGAATGCTCCCCGTCGCCCGACCAGTGCGGGGAGGTGGAATAACCCGCACCGGGCTATGTAGGCGAACCGGGGACACCATGCGTAAGGCTGGTGCCATGTATGCCGGCCCGAGGAGACGCACTGGAGACCAGACGCGTTGAGCCGGCATCATGGCACCTGGCTCAATGCCCAATCTAGCCCTACCAATGCGGGGAGGTGGAACAACCCGCACTGGGCTGTGCACACGTACAGGAGACACCGTGCGCTCTACTGCGTAACACGGCGTCTGCCCGTACTCCCGCTCTCCACGGTTAACCTGGGAAGTGGGCGCAGGTCTCCTACCTGCCCTTGGCCCACTACCTCTTAGCCCCCCCCCAATAAATTTTTGGGGTTTCTTCTCGGGCTTCCTTGCTAGCCACGTACCTTCATATCTGCAGTTTTGGGCTTGATTCTCCGGTCTCCAGCCTTGCTTCCTTGCTGCCTCCTCATATCGCCGCCTCTCTGCTTTCGCTGCCTCCAGCTCAGCTTTGGGGCGGCGATATTCCCCTGGTTGAACCCAAGGTCCTTTTCCATCCAGCTCGTCCTCCCAAGTCCAGTAGTCCTGTGTATTACGCTGCTTGGTTCTGGTAATTTGGTGGGTGGTTCTGTAACGGTGTTCCTCCTCCTCTTCATCCGAAGAGGAGGAGCATGGATTGAACCAAGGCGCAGCGTTTTTAAATGACATAATTTTTATTAAAAAAGACGGGAAAAACACGAAACGAAACCACTTGAAATGATTAACAAAATAACAAAACGAATGTAGACAAACCTGAACATACGAACTTACATAAAACACGAAGAACGCACAACAGGAAAAATGACTACATAAAACGAAGAACGCACGAAACAGTCCCGTATGGTGCAACAAACACTAACACAGGAGACAACCACCCACAACGAACACTGTGAAACAACCTACCTAAATATGACTCTCAATTAGAGGAAACGCCAAACACCTGCCTCTAATTGAGAGCCATACCAGGCAACCCTAAACCAACATAGAAACAGAAAACCAACTAACACATACAACAAACTAACAGAAATAGGTCAGGAACGTGACATCGTCTGTCTGCATATCCTGCTTATCGTCTGTCTGTATATCCTGTAATCGTCTATCTGTATATCCTGTTTATCGTCTATTTTTATATCCTGTTTATCGTCTGTCTCTATATGCTGTTTATTGTGGCAACATCATTTCATCAATTCAAATTCCTGCGAATCAAGGTGATTCTGAATATATTCCCTTCCTTATATGCCCATGCTTTCCACTGCTTTTACGAATTCTTCTTAAACCTACACGCACCTGGGAGTGCTTCTTGCACTTGGAAGTGAAATGTAATTGAGTTTCAGTCCCTCCTTCCAATGTCTAACATGAAACTTCTTGTGATGGGAATGAAAGGTTTAAAAGTTCAGATCGTGACGTTCATGATTCATCTACAATGCCATACTCCCCTTGTTTTCCTCAAATCAATCTAAGCCTTCATGTTTAAAAAGGTTTTCATTACCCATTGCTGGTGTGCCTGTGTATGTGTGTGTATATACTTGTGTGTATGTGTATAGTTGTCTGTGTTTGTGCTGTATAAAGAAAGACATGTCTTCTCCAGCTATTGTTTTGGAGTTTAGATCTGATTCCTCCTCTGACAGCCAACACAGCTGCTGTCTACAGATGGGTTTCACCTTGCTGTGAAATAAGCCTTTCTCTCTGCCACCCACCCTCATCAACCAGTCACATTATGCAGGCCCAGAGCAGCCACACCACACTTACAGTATTTACCTTGCTTCCTCCTATTGTCCAGAATACTGAGTAAATTGCAGACAACTTTGTGAGCTGCCCATGGATAGGTCTATAGATGAATTAGCAAACTCAAAGTTATGTATTTGGTGGAGTAATGAGGAGGAAAGTGTTCAATGAGAATAGAAAATAAACAGTAGTTTTATCTGACTTTTTAGTTTCTGGAAAACATATTGTTAGTGGAATTAAATAATTCCTCTAATGTACTCATTAATTAAATTCAATCTGTCTATTTATAAGAATTTGTAAGATACTTATTAACATAAAATAGACAGGATACAGTCTTATCAAAATTAGATAATAATAGTGTTTATTCTCGGAGCACGCTGCCATTTGATCATAAACACAGGTTTATATACAAGATATGACATCATAGGTTACAGAATGAGTCTCATTGTCCTGACAAATAGAAAACAGGTTCAAAAGTTCATTCTAACTTCACTGGACACACACATGACACATAATATAATCAATTATCCTTAAGGCTCACTATAATTTATTACCACTTTAGCAGACAACTCAAGATAATGGAAGACCTAAAAAGTTACCCGCAGCCTTATCAAAACATCTCAGGGCTAAGTTGGGTCAGTTCAACCATAGTTTAACGACCCTTTCTGCTTATTTTATGACCCACAACACAAATCTCTTTTCACCAGGCATGCAGAGTTCAATTAGTTATAGTTTTATCTAAAGCTAGAATTTGTTTTAACTATTTATTAACAAAATTCCTAACACATATATACATAAAGTAGCAGTGATGGTGATTTCTATGAAACACATGTCCCTTGAGATTGCATTGACCTCAAACATAATATCAGTTTACCATGATTTACTTACTGCGATCCTGAGGTTTAGCTTGTATTTCCAGATCCAGCCCTGAAAAAATGTATCCTACTTGAATATTTAATCAATGAAGTGAATTGTTCAGTGCAGTTGTTAGTTTCACCCCGCTGGTCAATGATGCAGATGCTTAAATAACTACTGAAACTGATCTCTCATCTTCAGATAAGAAACGGTTTCTGTAATGTTCTGTTTCTCAACCATAACCCTTCTTGTGCTCATTCCTTGGTCGAATAAAAAAAAACAGCCGATATCTTATGAGTCTAATATACTAGTCATAAGAAGCACTGTATACACATCTCGCTATCTCTGTTATTGTATCAAATTTAGGCTAACTCTCTTTTCCGTATAAAAGCGAGCTCAAGAAATGTTGATACAGTGCACTTGGCAGATTGATTACATTTCTGTCAGTTTCTTAGTTTCATAGATTCTTACAGCTTGCGTTCACTTCATACAATCCCAAACAAAGCAACAAGAAAAAAACATTTATTCTGGCAGTTTGAAACTCATTCCATTAGAGGTTACCATGAACTGCATTAACTGGTGTATCCAGTCTGAATTGATCATCGGCCTTCAGGAATCACAGTTTACCTCTTCATTTAGGTTCCCTTCTCCTAGATCTACAGGTAACTGCCAAAATAAAGGAAACACTTGAGTAAATGACAGATGCAAAGTTTATTGAATGCAGGTGCTTCCACACAGTTGTGGATCCTGAGTTAATAAAGCAATTAACATCCCATCATGCTTAGGGTCTTGATTAGAAATGCCCAGTTGCCCATTATTTTGGCTACCATGGTTAGAAGAAGAGATCTCAGTGACTTTGACTTTGAAAGAGGGGTCTCAAAGGAACATATGGGGTTTAAAAGGTGTCTGTGTCTCAGTCACTAAATCTCAACCCAAATGAACACTTCTAAGGAGATTCTGGAATGGCACCTGAGACAGTGTTTTCCACCACCATTTGCATTAGGAATTTATTGTGGAAGAATGGTGTTGCATCCCTCCAAAAGGTTCTGGATCGAACCAAAAAGGGTTCTATGCTTGCTTCACATATCTGCCACACCTGGTTCCATGTAGAACCCTAAATGGAACTCAAGGGTTCTATATGGAACCAATTTTGGTTCAGTGAAGAAAAACGGTTCTATAGTATATAGAACCTTTAGGATTGCCATATACAATATGAAGCAATATGAAGCAAGCAACTTTTTGGTTCTATCCAGAACCTTTTTTCCCAGACATTCTGTTAGAATCTCGTGGTTGCCAAACACTTTATGTCGGTGTTTCCTTTATTTTGGTAGTTATCTGTAGATTCACATGGGTTCTCCTGTAGAAGATGTCATGGAAAAGTAGCCTTGGATGATACAGAGAACCATTGTATCAGACAGCCTAGTTGTATTTCCCCTCCATGAAGCTGTGTAATCTTCAGTCCGCCTACAGTTTCATGCCTTTTTTTATTGATAGCACATTATGTTAGGAAACATATCACTGCTTTCATCTTTGCTCACACATACGATTGAGTTCATCTCAAATACCACCAGCATGACAGGCTAGCTATTGTATGCTGCATGCACTGAGTAGTCCTGCCTGATGGAGGATGTGTTTGGCATGGCAATGATGGTGACAAGAGTCAACTAAAGCATACTAGATCAGGGCCCAGGTTAGTGGGAACTAGAGGTCTTCACAGGTCAAAAAAGTTGGACCCGTTCCGAAATGGATCTGTGGTTTTTCCACCTGACCCGATATGCATAAATTAATTTAAAAAGAAAACCGTGACCCGTTCCGAATGGACTCAAGGACAGTCAGACCCGTTCCGAAAAGGGCAGTGGAAAACAGACACAAACAGACCCGTGCTGGTTCGGATCCGAGAGACACATTTTTTGTTGCGCTAAATGCATCAGGCCATTGCATGCATAGACCCGTTCCTATAGGCTTAGTGGTCCACTGTATGATATGAATATAAAATACATATATATTAAGAGAAACAAGCTTAGGCCTAGCCCTAGAGAGACTGAGAGAAAGATAGAGATATGCCGGCGCCGTGTTATCGACATGGATTTATTTGTATACTATATAGATAGGCTACTACTGCTGTACAGATACAGGAGTACAGAAGGAGGCTAATTCATACATTTTCGATTATAATATTTTTATAAAGATAAGCATTGTATTGTTTAACTCAACAAATAACAGCAATAGGCTAATGCTATTTATTTTTACAAGCACATAATAATAATAATAATAATAATAATTATTAATGACTAAACAATTGATAATAAATCAATGAAAGGGAGAACATGACATTAAACCTGAATAGCGAGTTGCACACAGTCCATTTGGCTGCGCCAACGTTCTTCTCCTCTTTGTCTACTACAATATTAAAACTTGTCCCCGTGGACATTCCCCTTGTCGGCTTCTTTTCACCATCGTCTTCCTCCTCTAACTTTCCTTTTACTTCAACGAAAAATAACTCCATCTTCGGAATCAACTTAGCCTAGGCCAAGGCTCCTCTTACTCGGTCCCTCTCTCGTCGCAGCAGCAGGAGCATGTGAGGTGAGCAGTTGGAACTGGACATAAGCTATATGTTTTATTGAGTTGCAATTGGCTGACACAGATAACAAGCGTGTGCAGTTCTCATCAAACAAACAGTAAATTAACAGAGGACAGGTCCAATTGGGTCCAGTCGGTAAATCAATTTTTAGTTGCACATAGCCGAGATCCGTGGCAATTATATCAGACCGGACCCAGATCTGAGACAAAAGTCAGAAGTTAGGACCCGGGTCTGCTCGGGTCCCAGGTCGGATGTCAGAATTTTGGGTCTGTTGGACCTGTGAAGATCTCTAGTGGGAACACTCCTCCCAGCAGATCTATAGTGGTCATTTCAATTGCATTCTGACTTATGTTCTTCCTATGTTCTTCCCACTGTCTTCTGCAGTCTTAGCCTGCGTTTGATGTGTGAATAAGCATGCTTTCCTACTCTGCCATAAAAAAAAATGTCCAGCACAAACCCCTTATATTCATGAGCGTTAATTCATTTGAACAAGTTTCATAACTCCTGAGATGTGCTTTACAAACTGCTTGTTTTGAAATCAGGTTCATTAGTAGGGCTTGTTGCAAGAGTAGCACCTTCTGCTCTGCCTTTGGAAAGGGTCCTGAGCATTGGCAAGCCTAGTTTCAAACAGATGGAACAAGTCAGGTGAATATATTTAGGCAACATTGATTGTGCATTCAGATTGTGCAATGAGATACACAACATGACCAAAAGTATGTGGACACCTGCTCGTTGAATATCTCATTCTAAAATCATGGGCATTTATATGGAGTTGGTCACCCCTTTGCTGCTATGATTGCCTCCACTCTTCTGGTTAGGCTTTCCACTAGATGTTGGAACATTGCTGTAGGGACTTGCTTCCATTCAGGCACGAGCATTAGTGAGGTCGGACACTGATGTTGGGCGATTAGGCCTGGCTCGCAGTCTGCATTCCAAATCATCCCAAAGGTGTTCGGTGGGGTTCAGGTCAAGGCTCTGTGCAGGCCAGTCAAGTTCTTCCACACCGATCTCGACAAACCATTGCTGTATGGACCTTGCTTTGTGCACGGGGGCATTGTCAAGCCGAAACAGGAAAGGGCCTTCCACAAACTGTTTACACAAAGTTGGAAGCACAGAATTGTCTAGAATGACCCTGCTGGTCATCTATGAAAGTTTGAACATCTCTAAGAACAATCTGGGCTTAAATGGCCATGTACTCTTATAATCTCCACCAAGCACAGCCAAAAGAGGACTGGCCACACCTCAGAGCCTGGTTCCTCTCTAGGTTTCTTCCTAGGTTCCTGCCTTTCTTGGGAGGTCTTCCTAGCCACGTACTTCTACATCTGCAATGCTTGCTGTTTGGGATTTTAGGCTGGGTTTCTGTATAGCACTTTGTGACATCTGCTGATGTAAAAAGGGCTTTATAAATACATTTCATTGATTTGATTGTAGCATTAAGATTTCCCTTCACTGGCACTAAGGGGCCCGAACCATGGGAAAACAGCCCCGGACCATAAAAAAGAAAGATTGCATGGCTGGGTGCTCGATTTTATACACCTGTCAGCAACGGGTGAAATAGCAGAATCCACTCATTTGAAGGGGTGTCTACATACTTTTGTCTATGTAGTGTACATGTTTCCTGTCTCGTCATTTAATTAATTAATTGATGCTACACAACGATCACGTTGCATTGTAACACTCATCCATTTATATTATTTAGCTCTCTCTGTCTCTCACTCTCCCTGTCGCTCTGGTGACCTCTCTCGCTCTGGTGACCTCTCTCGCTCTCTCAGCAGCAAAACAAAAACCTCCCTGGTGGAGTGGCTACCTATTTCTCTTGCTCCTTCTTGTTAAACTATTTCTACTGTAGTAGAGTTATTTTATCAATAATCTGAGGTCCTTTGCAGATAGCCAATTAACTGGTGCTCTGTAAGGGATCAAACGCAGACTGGGCTAACATGAAGGATTAACTCACCAAGTTTAGTCAACTGTAGAATTATTCAAATGCACATTGCAATATTTATAAGTGTTTGTCAGACTTTCATAACATCACAAAAATGTGTCTGAAAAACATGTAGACCTCCCATTAAAACATTGCTTTCCAGCGTGATGCTTAACAGTGTATTTCTCTCATGTGTCAAGCAGATTGTAGATGCAAAAAGTAGAAAAGATACATCCGTGGAGTGGTGGTGATTCTAATGTGATCCGGGGGACATTGGATTGGGGAGGCGTGTCTAATTATATATATATATATATATATATAAATATGAGAGAGAGAGAGAGAGAGAGAGAGAGAGAGAGAGAGAGAGAGAGAGAGAGAGAGAGAGACCTGTGAAAGCTGGCTGTGAGGTGTATCTCTGGTTCTCTCCCCTCCCAGGGGGGATCTGATTAAATCTCTGTCCCCCGCTGTCACACTGACTACCACACTCCGCTGACATGCCACACACTGCGCACACCTTTTAATCTGCATATTAAATTATTAGCGGGACTTCAACTCTCCTTTTTTTCCCCACTGTGTGAGAGCTATTTGTGTTAGACTTAAGCCTATTAGTCATGGATCTGAATTGAACCTGAAAAAGGACAACCTTTAAATGTTTATATCTTGGGTGATTTGAAGCAACAAATGCATTGTGTTGTTCATTCATACATGTCATGCGCCAGTGCTATCATAGCCATCTCTGATACAGTTCATCTATTACAAACAGCCTATGTGACTGCAGCCGTACACACATCTGTACGTACCAAATTAATGCAAACTAAATGCTGAAAGTAGTAGGCTAGTTATTCATGCATGCAAACAAAAATACTGAATAGCAGTTTGTCTTAGAATACCGACCTAAATGCAAACGAACGAATGTGAACAGAATCTAACTGCGTTAGTCCAGTAGTAGGCCTAGTAAACAACATATCAGATCGATAAAGATATGACACAATCTATATTTAGGCTACTTACATTAACAGTAAACAAATGCAGTAAACAAAAGGCGAATAACCAAAACATAGTCTACAGCCTGTACAGTGAGATGCAGCCATGCACAGCTGTATTGCCAAATACGTAAATAGGCCTATATAGGCCCGCTTCGAACATGGAAAACCCTGCTGCTCATGAGTTCAGCAACACATTGTGAATACACTTCTCTGGCTCAAATTCGACCCACGTAATCAATGAATCAATACCAGCCTACCATAAACATGTTTCCAATACGTACAGTTCCGTTTACAGTAACGACAGCCAATAGGCTACCGAGAAAACCATAATAGGATGTATCTACTGTATATAACGAAACATACCGATATGTAGCTATACCCAGGGGCGTCATTTGGATTCTTGCTTTGGAATTATATTGAATCTTGCTTATATCAGGCTATACCACAATAAACATACAAGTTCAAATGCTTTTGACCAAGAGGTGACAGGTTCAATGGCACAACATCTCAGCTGTGCTCTTGCAGCACCGTGGACAGTACACTAAAGCAATTACATTTTTTTTTTAAACAACCAGCTAGATTGTTTCAAATTTTGCGAGTTGCAGCCTCCTTGATGCTCTGTGGAACTTCCTGAGTAATCGATCATTCCGTTCTCCCTGAAATCTTCTTGTAAGATCCCCCTCAAATGCCAGTTAGTTGAGCTTTCCTCGGGTGTAGCATGCTTCTTCTGCGCTGACTGAAAATTAGTTCTCGCATGTAGCTGTGAACGCCACAAAAGTCAGTCCATGTTTCAGTGCAGTAAGCACAGTCAACATTCAAAAAAAGTGTTTTATTTCACCTTTATTTAACCAGGTAGGCTAGTTGAGAGTAAGTTCTCATTTACAACTGCGACCTGGCCAAGATAAAGCAAAGCAGTGCGACACAAACAACAACACAGAGTTACACATGGAACAAACAAGCATACAGTCAATAACACAATAGAAAAAGTCTATATACAGTGTGTGCAAATGAGGTAAGATTAGGGAGGTAAGGCAATAAATAGGTCATAGTGGCGAAATAATTACAATTTAGCAATTAAACACTGGAGTGAGATGTGCAGAAGATGAATGTGCAAGTAGAGATACTGGTGTGCAAAGGAGAAAAAATAAATAAAAATAAAATAAATAACAGTATGGGGATGAGGTAATTGGATGGACTATTTACAGATGGTCTATGTACAGGTGCAGTGATCTGTGAGCTGCTCTGACAGCTGGTGCTTAAATTTAGTGAGGGAGATATGAGTCTCCAGCTTCAGTGATTTTTGCAATTCTTTCCTGTCATTGGCAGCAGAGAGCTGGAAGGAAAGGCGGCCAAAGGAGAAATTGGCTTTGGGGGTGACCAGTGAAATATACCTGCTAAAGAGCATGCTACGGGTGGGTGCTGCTATGGTGACCAGTGAGCTGAGATAAGGCGGGGCTTTACCTAGCAAAGACTTATAGATAACCTAGAGCCAGTGGGTTTGGCGACAAATATGAAGCGAGGGCCTGCCACCGAGAGCATACAGGTCGCAGTGGTGGGTAGTATATGGGGCTTTGGTGACAAAACAGATGGCCCTGTGATAGACTACATCCAATTTGCTGAGTAGAGTGTTGGAGGCTATTTTGTAAATGACATTGCCGAAGTCAAGGATCGGTAGGATAGTCAGTTCTACGAGGGTATGTTTGGCAGCATGAGCGAAGGATGCTTTGTTGCAAAATAGGAAGCCGATTCTAGATTTAATTTTGGATTGGAGATGCTTAATGTGAGTCTGGAAGGAGAGTTTACAGTCTAACCAGACACCTATGTCAAATCAAATCAAATTGTATTTGTCACATACACATGGTTAGCAGTTAATGCTTGTAGCGAGTGTAGCGAAATGCTTGTGCCTCTAGTTCCGACCATGCAGTAATATCTAACAAGTAATCTAACCTAACAATTTCACAACAACTACCTTTTACACACAAGTGTAAAGGAATGAATAAGAATATGTACATAAAAATATATGAATGAGCGATGGCCGAACGGTATAGGCAAGATGCAGTAGATATTATAGAGTACAATATATACATATGAGATGAGTAATGTAGGGTATGTAAACATTATATAAAGTGGCATTGTTTAAAGTGGCTAGTGATACATTTATTACATACATTTTTTCATTATTAAAGTGTCTAGAGTTGAGTCAGTATGTTGGCAGCAGCCCCTCAATATTAGTGATGGCTGTTTAACAGTCTGATGGCCTTGAGATAGAAGCTGTTTTTCAGTCTCTCGGTCCCTGCTTTGATGCACCTGTACTGACCTCACCTTCTGGATGATAGCTGGGTATCTGCACCTCGTTGTCTCACGTCGGATACTGTGATCATAATGCCATGGCCGTCTGAGAGGACAATGCATGGCAGACTACTTGAGGTGCAGACATTGTCCTCTGTCTTTGGACTATCCAACTCACTAGCGATGCCTCTTGTATCAATGAATGTGATTGGTAAAAGGAAAGGTAGACATGGTAGGGGCACAATTGGATCCCCAGGTCCATGATAATGGGAGACCTCTTATGTTAGGACTTTTCTGAGAAAGAAGAACTGAGTGTTTTAAGAGGGAAGTGTTGCATGTAGTCACGCTCACACCTGGAAATGTAGACATAATGATAGTGTTAGGACACAGTTTGGTCACGAGTCAGGGTAGCATGTAGCTAGCTAGTTAGTCACCCATGTGTTGAACATTGGACCCTGTGTGATTGCCAGAGAAAGCTAACGTGTAGCAGTAAATGTAAATGGTGAGCGTCTAAGGACAGCTCTAAACGCACTGGAGAGGTGTTACATGAAAGACAGTTCAATTCCAAATGCATTATACAAGCTAGGAATTGAGTTTCCTTCCTCTGCAATTAACAGCATGTGATTATTATTTGACCCTGCTGGTCAACTATGAACGTTTGAACATCTTGAAGAAAAATATGGCTTTATGGCCATGTACTCTTATAATCTCTACCCGGCACAGCCAAAAGAAGACTGGACACCCCTCAGAGCCTGGTTCTTCTCTAGGTTTCTTCCAAGGTTCCTGCCTTTTTAGGGAGTTTTTCCTAGCCACCGTGCTTCTTTTCTGCATAGCTTGCTGTTTGGGGTTTTAGGCTGGATTTCTGTATAAGCACTTTGTGACATCTGCTGATGTAAAAAGGGCTTTATAAATACATTTGATGATGATAATGATGATGTGAATAGGCAGTGGCTCGGGTGGTTGTTGTCCTTGATGATCTTTTTGGCCTTCCTGAGACATCGGGTGGTGTAGGTGTCCTGGAGGGCAGGTAGTTTGCCCCCGGTGATGCGTTGTGCAGAACTCCCTACCCTCTGGAGAGCCTTGCGGTTGTGGGCGGAGCAGTTGACATACCAGGCGGTGATACAGCCCGACAGGATGCTCTCGATTGTGCATCTGTAAAAGTTTGTGAGTGTTTTTGGTGACAAGCCGAATTTCTTCAGCCTCCTGAGGTTGAAGAGGCGCTGCTGCGCTGCTGCGCCTTCTTCACCACGCTATCTGTGTGGGTGGACCATTTCAGTTTGTCCGTGATGTGTACGCCGAGGAACTTAAAACTTCCCACCTTCTCCACTACTGTCCCGTCGATGTGGATAGGGGGCTGCTCCTTCTGCTGTTTACTGAAGTCCACGATCATCTCCTTTGTTTTGTTGACATTGAGTGTGAGGTCATTTTCCTGACACCATACTCCGAGGGCCCTCACCTCCTCCCTGTAGGCCATCTTGTCGTTGTTGGTAATCAAGCCTACCACTGTAGTGTCGTCTGCAAACTTGATGATTGAGTTGGAGGCGTGCATGGCCACGCAGTCATGGGTGAACAGGGAGTACAGGAGAGGGCTGAGAATGCACCCTTGTGGGGCCCCAGTGTTGAGGATCAACGGAGTGGAGATGTTGTTTCCCACCCTCACCACCTGGGGGCAGCCCGTCAGGAAGTCCAGGACCCAGTTGACGAGTTTGGAGGGTACTATGGTGTTAAATGCTGAGCTGTAGTTGACGAACAGCATTCTTACATAGGTATTCCTCTTGTCCAGATGGGTTAGGGCAGTGTGATTACGATTGCGTCGTCTGTGGACCTATTGGGGCGGTAAGAAAATTGGAGTGGGTTTAGGGTGTCAGGTAGGGTGGAGGTGATATGGTCCTTGACTAGTCTCTCAAAGCACTTCATGATGACGGAAGTGAGTGCTACGGGGCGGTAGTCATTTAGCTCAGTTACCTTAGATTTCTTGGGAACAGGAACAATGGTGGCCCTCTTGAAGCATGAGGGAACAGAAGACTGGGATAAGGGTTGATTGAATATGTCCGTAAACACACCAGCCAGCTGGTCTGCGCATGTTCTGAGGACGCGGCTGGGGATGCCGTCTGGGCCTGCAGCCCTTCGAGGGGTAACACGTTTAAATGTTTTACTCACATTGGCTGCAGTGAAGGAGAGCCCGCAGTATTTGGTAGCGGGCCGTGTCAGTGGCACTATATTGTCCTCAAAGCGAGCAAAGAAGTTGTTTAATTTGTCTGGGAGCAAGACATCGTGGTCCGTGACTGAGCTGTTTTTTCTTTTGTAGTCCGTGATTGACTGTAGACCCTGCCACATACCTCTCGTGTCTGAGCCGTTGAATTGTGACTCTACTTTGTCTCTATACTGATGCTTAGCTTGTTTGATTGCCGTGCGGAGGGAATAGCTACACTGTTTGTATTCGGTGATGTTTCCGGTCACCTTGCCCTGACTAAAAGCAGTGGTTTGCGCTTTCAGTTTTGCGCGAATGCTGCCATCAATCCACGGTTTCTGGTTGGGGAATGTTTTAATAGATGCTGTGGGTACAACATCACTGATGCACTTGCTAATAAACTCGCTCACCGAATCAGCATATTCATCAATGTTGTTGTTCGATGCTATGCGGAACATATCCCAGTCCACGTGATCGAAGCAATCTTGAAGCTTTTAATCCGATTGGTCGGACCAGCGTTGAACATACCTGAGGACGGGTGCTTCCTGTTTTAGTTTCTGTCTATAGGCTGGGAGCAACAAAATGGAGTCGTGGTCAGCTTTTCTGAAAGGGGGGCGGGGGAGTGCTTTATATGCATCGCGGAAGTTAGAAAAACAATGATCCAGGGTTTTGCCAGCTCGGGTCGCGCAATCGATATGCTGATAAAATTTAGGGAGCCTTGTTTTCAGATTAGCAGATTGTTAAAATCCCCAGCTACAATAAATGCAGCCTCAGGATATGTGGTTTCCAGTTTACATAGAGTCAAATTAAGTTCTTTCAAGGCTGTCGATGTGTCCGCTTGGGGAGGAATATACACGACTGTGATTATGATCGAAGAGAATTCTCTTGGTAGATAATGCGGTCGGCATTTGATTGTAAGGAATTCTACGTCAGGTGAACAAAAGGACTTGAGTTCCTGTATGTTGTTATGATCACACCACGACTCGTTAATCATAAGGCATACACCCCCGCCCTTCTTCTTACCGAAGAGATGCTTGTTTCTGTCGGCACGATGTTTGAAGAAACCAGGTGGCTGTACCGACTTAGATAGCGTGTCTCGAGTAAGCCATGTTTCCGTGAAACAAAGAACGTTACAGTCTCTGATGTCTCTCTGGAAGGCAACCCTTGCTCGGATTTTGTCTACCTTGTTGTCAAGAGACTGGACATAGTAGTATGCTCGGGAGCGGTGCGCGATGTGTCCGTCTACGGAGCCTGACCAGAAGACCGCTGTGTTTGCCCCTTCTGCGGCACCGTTGTTTTGGGTCGCCGGCTGTGTTCCGATCCATTGTCCTGGGTGGTGGACCAAACAGAGGATCTGCTTCGGGAAAGTCGTATTCCAGGTCGTAATGTTGGTGAGTTGACTTTGTTCTTATATCCAATAGTTCCTCCCGACTGTATGTAATAAAACCTAAGATTTCCTAGGGTAACAATGTAAGAAATTACACATAAAATAACAATATACTGCATTGTTTCCTAGGAACGCGGCCATCTCTGTCGGCGCCGGAAATAATAATAATAGTTGTCCACATATTCTAAGTCAGAACCGTCCAGAGTGGTGATGCTGGTGTGGGCAGCGATTGGTTGAAGAGCATGCATTTAGTTTTACTTGCATTTAAGAGCAGTTGGAGACCACGGAAGGATAGTTGTATGGCATTGAGGCTCGTCTGGAGGTTAGTTAACACAGTTTCCAAAGAAGGGCCAGATGTATACAGAATGGTGTCGTCTACGTAGAGGTGGATCAGAGAATCACCAGCAGCAGGAGCGACATCATTGATGTATACAGAGAAAATAATTGGCTGAGAATTGAACCCTGTGGCATCCCCCATAGAGACTGCCAGAGGTTCGGACAACAGACCCTCCGATTTGACACACTGAACTCTGTCTGAGAAGTAGTTGGTGAACCAGGCAAGGCAATCATTTGACAATCCAAGGCTGTTGAGTTTGCTGATAAGAATGTGGTGATTGACAGAGTCGAAAGCCTTGGCCATGTCGCATAGGTCGCATAGCGGAGAGAGGCCCAAAACATTGTAGCAGGATATCAAGTGTAGTCCATTTGTCTTCACGGGAGCCAGAGCAGGTGATTTCAGTCTGTAAACTGGCCAGCGACACTACACTCTGTTTTTCTTAGATCTAGCATTGATTTCACCTTCTTCACATCTAGAAAGTCTTGGCTCTCTGGGTTAAGGGAACACTGGGCCTCCACCAGTTGGCTGTTGTGTTCCCTGAATCATACCTGGCATTACACCATCCAACTGTAAGCAAGCTTATAGCCTACTGCTCAAAGAGAGGGCAAAGAGGGCCAAAGAGTGGTTGGCTATCAGCTAGAATCAGCTAGTTAGCTAGCTAGTTAGCTATTCTGTTGAAACAATCTTACTAGGTTTACCCGTGATTGGAGTTTGTTCTGCTGCTGACGTCTGCCTCTTAGGGTTACTAACAGTCTAATTGAAGCCTTCCATGTTCCTGACCGTGAGATGACACATTTGACACAACTCAAAAGGTAGCCACTACTACACTACCGTTCCCGCGCCGGCAGTGTCTGCCTGCATGATGAGTGAAAGGGATTGGGAGGGGTATTTTCCCAAGATTCGAACATTTGAAATGAGCTTTTATTTCAATAACAAGAGAAAATAGACTAGAAGTTTTAAATAAAAAGTTGTTCATAAAAAGACGCCACAAATCTGAAACGGCACTTATCTCATAGGAGGGCAAAAGGGCAGGTGCTCATGCACCCTTATACCTCTTTCTGTGCACGAGCCTGGGCCTGGTAGTGAGAGGTATTTTCATCAATAGATTTAAGCATATTTCTGCTAAATGCCATTTTAATTTTCAATACAGCAGATTATCATTTTACATGTTGTGGAGCATTTTAAAAATTTCTGGAACAGCTGCCACTCAGTTAATTGTCCAAACTGGACTGATGTAACATATCAGATTTGTGTGATTCGCCACTGAAAACTATTGTGTGTTATCAGCCGATTTATATGGAGAACTTGTGACACTGGTGTCTAAGAAGGGATTTGAAAAGTAATTATGGATGTTGCTGTTTGTTAATCTCTCTAACAGTTTAACTGAACTTATTTGGCATTCAACATAATGAAGGAATGCACATGCATTTAAAGCACAATATTACTGCTGTAGAGTAATTAGAGATAAAGAATACTGCAGACACGTTGATACACACGATTTAAGTAGAATTAGAATAAAATTGTTCAAATAAAAAAATTGTGCTGTACAAAATGAATTGTCACATACAAAGTAACTTTTTTAAAATTTGGCTCCCCAGGTAAACAATGTTCGTCAACCTACATGTCCAACTGCCTGCTTACTCAGAAACACCCCTGTCATGTTGTTTAACCTCTCTATTTCCTTAATCAAATGTTACGGGTATTGACAGTGGTGGGTTAATAAAAAACGGCAATGACAAAACTGAACTAACTCTGTGCCATATTGAGTTTACCTTTCTATTGGCAGCTAATAAGTCATTTAGAATGAATTAAGTTGATGGGTGAGTGGCGCAGCACAAATCAATAAGCTCTCATAATCACCATGCATGACTTGAGTGTGTCTGATTTAATAGGAGATCAGTGAGTAATTACTCTCACACCAACAGCAAAAAATACATTTTCGACAGTTTGGGAAGAGAAGAGACGAGCTGTGACACACTTCCTACTCCCCTGCTGTCAGAGCATTATTACTGTTGATGATATGGGTGGTGCTTCTCTAGTCTTAAACAGATTGTGTTAATCAAATTAAATCAAATTTGATTTGTCACATGTGATGAATACAACAGCCCTTAACCAACAATACAGGTAAAGAAATAGAGATAAGAAAATATTTACTAAATAAACTAAAGTAATTTTTAAAATAAAAAGTAACACAATAAAATAACAATACCGAGGCTACATACAGGGGGTACCGGTACCGAGTCAATGTGTGGGGTTACAGGTTAGTCAAGGTAATTTGTACATGTAGGTAGGGGTAAAGTGACTATGCAAAGAAAAAAACAGCGAGTAGCAGCAGTGTAAAAACAAAGGGGGGGGGGGGTCAATGTATGTAGTTACACTAGTACTGTATGTTTACCCATTACAGTAAATGGTGATATACTGAACTATTTGGCTGAGTTAAGTTAGAGTTGATTATAATGATTTTGTTTTGGTCTTATTTGAAATTCAGAACATTGCTTATTCTGAATATGTTGACATGAAAGAAAAACTTACAGACACCGTGAAAAATACATTTTCAAATCAATATTCAACTCCAGCAGCCAGTTGTACTCACTTTTTTCCCCATTGAATGTAATTCCTGATTGCGATGTAGTGCATTATGTGCTCCCTGACCCACTGCTCTGTGAAGAGCCTTACACTGAAAATGAAATGACTGGCTTGTTTGGTTTCCATCCTGACCCGCAGGCTTTTGATTAAAATACATCAGAAACAACATATTTTCTTTCCACAGACCATGGTAAGTTTAAATCCTTTTTCTAATAGAGAAACGAGGTTGTTAACAGCCTAGACTGCTAACTTTCGTTATCAGGGAAATAGAGAGAAACAGAAGGAAAATGGTAATAACCTTGGATTAGTTATTCTTGAGGTCAGTGGGAGGCAATGTTGGGATGAGATGTCTGTTTCTCTCTCAGCCCATTGTGTGTACAGTAATGAAAGTTGTACTATCTCTCCAGATCACTGTGCTTGATTGCAATGCGGCTGGCTGAATGGATGACATGAATAATCCGATTAAGATTGCATTTGCACATAATTATAAAACCGATGAAAGGATTTTCACTGTGTGTCCATTGTCTGCTTGGTCTCATGTGTGTTCCCCTTGTGCTGAGAGATTGTGTGCAAATCATGTTTTACCAACGTATACTGCTCACAGACATACTACCATTTTGAACCTTTTCTAATGCCATTGGAGTAGGTATCTGTTGATCTAATGGTATGAAACAGAACATGATAGCATGACATAGGTAGAGAAATCACTTTAGTATGATTAATTAATGTGTGAGGATACACTATGGTAATGGTCTCATGTAGATGGGCATACCACTTTCGACATAATGTTCATACAAGCTGCCCTCTGAGCAAACTTCTCCCCAACACAGCCAGTAGCAGAACTATTAATGATACATCTGTTGGCCTGTTATGTTTTGTTTTGTTTTGTTTCCCCACTCTCTTTTTTGTACCTTTGTGTTAATGATGATTTCACGGTCGATTGGTCACTCCTGACAACATGGCTAATAGGATTTGAATTGTAAACATTGGACTAGCTACTGTGTCACTGACTCACTGCACGAGCCAGGCAGCTTCTGGGCAACAAGAACCTGAGGGGTAGCAGGGAAGAAACAAGAAAATGTGGAAAGGCGTAACACTTTGGCTAAAGGGACTTTCAGAGGCTACAACAGCAACAGAGTTAACAAACTACTGTCACTGATCACTTGTAGGAATCAGCAGCTGCTCATGCTTAATCTATAGCCAAATTATTGTTGTCAATGTTTGCAATTACAGTTTTCTTTTGAATTTGCACTGCACAAAAGGCAGGGAGGGTATGCTCATCTACATGCTGTGTCTTTCACATGACTTGAGTATACCATAAACCAGTATATAGTCGTAGCGCTGAATTTGAAGCCGCCATATTGCTGAATGGGGCTGAATGGTACCAACAAATCGCTAAGGATCACGGTGAAAGTGGCCACAACTAGCAAAGGATCATGGTCGATGTAGTCGTTTTCATCATGCCTGAGAGAGTTTAATGGAGCCTCCTCGTAGCCTGCTGGCCGGTGATTGGTCTGTGTCAGTACGTGTTCCTGTGTTATGACAAATATATTAGCAAGAATGGATCACTATTTAATTAAATATCTTGATTTGTAGCAAACTTTAAAATAATTCACAGTGGGGATCGAACTTGATCATAAGGCAGACCAGGACTTTTGGCACCGCTACTATAAGTTGCCAGGTAGTAGCCGACCAGCAGAGCTTGTGACTTCACGCTCCAGACCAGACACTGGGAGCCTGGTGTATACAAAATACTTTCTTTTGTTGATGCAATGTAGTCAGAACCAAAGTGTTTTTTTATGGGATAATCTGGAAAATTGTGGGGCAACAGCTTCAAGGGTTAGCTTTGTTTCTTAATTGTTTGTTTTTGTTGTGACTAGGAGCAAGGTTGGGAGCAAGTCCTTATTCTCTACACAGCTGCTGGCTGGATGACTCCTTTTTACTCTACAAAATGTCCCCATTTCTTGTATGAAAGAGGTTTTGGGTTTTAGAGTAAGCGTTTGTTAAGGGAAAGATTTCAGGTGGGGTTTGGCAGGGCTTGCTGTTAGCAGTGAGCTCTAACATCCTCCTTCATCATTGCTCTTAAGGAATAATCTTAACACAATAGTAAGGGTGATCTCGCCATTCTGCCCCTTAATTCAGATCTAATCAACTCGCAAGATAAACAGATGAGATGAAGAAACAAAGAAAGGGATGAAGATAGAAATAAGAAAGAAGTAATGAAAAATCAGCGAGGAAACATCCATGCAAAAGTATATCTTATCAGTTTTGAAAAGGGGATGACTGCCGCTGGAGGGGATGACTGCCGTTTTATCGACTCTTAACCAACCATGCTATTTTGTTAGTTTTTTCGCGTTGTTCGTAACTTGTTTTGTACATAATGTTGCTTCTACCGTATGACCGAAAAGACATTCTGGACATCAGAACCTGAGATTTCACGGGAAAAGATCAGGGTGCCTTGTGAGGATCAGGTGATGAGTGGCTAATCTGCCTTTGCCTTCTGTCCTGCTAGCTAACGTTCAAACGCTGGAAAATAAATGGTACGAACTGAAAGCATGTACTGTATATCTGTAACGGCGTTCCTCCTCATCCGAAGAGGAGGAGCAGGGATTGAACCAAACTGCAGCGTTGTATTTAGACATAATGAAATTTATTTAAGTGTAGACGAAAAACGCGAACTTCACTTGAATACTTACAAAATAACAAAACGAATGTAGACAAACCTGAACATACGAACTTACATAAAACACGAAGAACGCACAACAGGAAAAAATGACTACATAAAACGAAGAACGAACGAAACAGTCCCGTATGGTGCAACAAACACTGACACAGGAAACAACCACCCACAACAAACAGTGTGAAAACACCTACCTTAATATGACTCTCAATCAGAGGAAATGAAAACCACCTGCCTCTAATTGAGAGCCATATTAGGTCACCCTTAAACAAACATAGAAACAGAAAACATAGACTGCCCACCCAAACTCACGTCCTGACCAACTAACACATACAAAAACTAACAGAAACAGGTCAGGAACGTGACATAACCCCCCCCCCCCCCTTAAGGTGCGAACTCCGGGCGCACCAGCACAAAGTTTAGGGGAGGGTCTGGGTGGGCATCTGACCACGGTGGTGGCTCAGGCTCTGGACGAGGTCCCCACCCCACCATAGTCAATCCCAGCTTACTTCTCCCCCTCAGAATGACCACCCTCCTATTCCACCCACCTAATATAAGAGGCAACACAAAAATAAGGGACAGCTCCGGGACAAGGTAGCTCAGAATAGAGAGGTAGCTCAAGATAGAGAGGTAGCTCAGGATAGAGAGGTAGCTCAGGATAGAGGGGCAACTCCGGACTGAAGGGCAGCTCCGGACAGAGAGCCAGCTCTGGACTGAGGGGCAGTTCTGGATACATGGCAGCTCTGGACGCTCATGACTAGCTGACGGCTCTGGACGCTCATGGCTGGCTGACGGCTCTGGCTGCTCATGGCTGGCTGATGGCTCTGGCTGCTCATGGCTGGCTGACGGCTCTGGACGCTCATGGCTGGCTGACGGCTCTGGACGCTCATGGCTGGCTGACGGCTCTGGACGCTCATGGCTCGCTGGCGGCTCTGGCAGATCCTGTCTGGTTGGCGGCTCTGGCAGATCCTGTCTGGTTGGCTGCTCTGGCAGATCCTGTCTGGTTGGCGGCTCTGGCAGATCCTGACTGACGAATGGCTCTAGCGGCTCCTGACTGACTAACGGCTCTGACGGCTCGGGACAGACGGGCGGCTCTAATGGCTCGGGACAGACGGATGGCTCAGACGGCACTGGGCAGACGGATGGCTCAGACGGCACTGGGCAGACGGATGGCTCAGACGGCACTGGGGAGACGGATGGCTCTGGCCGGATGAGACGCACTGTAGACCTGGTGCGTGGTGCCGGAACTGGAGGCACCGGGCTAAGGACACGCACCTTCATGCTAGTGCGGGGAGCAGGGACAGGTCACACTGGATTCTCAAAGCGTACTATTTGCCTGGTGCGTGGTACCGCCACTGGTGGCACCGGACTGAGGGCACGCACATCAGGACGAGTACGGGGAGAAGGAACAGTGTGTACAGGGCTCTGGAGACGCACAGGTGGCTTAGTGCGTGGTGCCGGAACTGGAGGCACTGGGCTGGAGACACGCACCATAGGAAGAGTGCGTGGAGGAGGAACAGGGCTCTGAAAACGCACTGGAAGCCTGGTGCGTGGTGTTGGCACTGGTGGTACTGGGCTGGGGTGGGGAGGTAGCGCCGGAAATACCGGACCGTGCAAGCGTACTGGCTCCCTTGAGCATTGAGCCTGCCCAACCTTACCTGGTTGAATGCTCCCCGTCGCCCGACCAGTGCGGGGAGGTGGAATAACCCGCACCGGGCTATGTAGGCGAACCGGGGACAACATGCGTAAGGCTGGTGCCATGTATGCCGGCCCGAGGAGACGCACTGGAGACCAGACGCGTTGAGCCGGCATCATGGCACCTGGCTCAATGCCCACTCTAGCCCTACCAGTGCGGGGAGGTGGAATAACCCGCACCGGGCTATGCACACGTACAGGAGACACCGTGCGCTCTACTGCGTAACACGGCGTCTGTCCGTACTCCCGCTCTCCACGGTTAGCCTGGGAACTGGGCGCAGGTCTCCTACCTGCCCTTGGCCCACTACCTCTTAGCCCCCCCCCCTCCAAGAAATTTTTGGGGTTTCTTCACGGGCTTCCGTGCTAGCCGCGTACCTTCATAAATCCGGTCTCTCTCTCTCCCGTTGCCTCCGCTCTCCTAATCGCCTCCAGCTGTTCCCATGGAAGGCGATCTCTTCCAGCTCGGATCTCCTCCCATGTGTAGCAACCTTTTCCATTTAACACGTCCTCCCATGTCCACTGCTCGAACTCACGCTGCTTGGTTCTGGATCGGTGGGTGGTTCTGTAACGGCGTTCCTCCTCATCCGAAGAGGGGGAGCAGGGATTGAACCAAACTGCAGCGTTGTATTTAGACATAATGAAATTTATTTAAGTGTAGACGAAAAACACGAACTTCACTTGAATACTTACAAAATAACAAAACGAATGTAGACAAACCTGAACATACGAACTTACATAAAACACGAAGAACGCACAACAGGAAAAATGACTACATAAAACGAAGAACGAACGAAACAGTCCCGTATGGTGCAACAAACACTGACACAGGAAACAACCACCCACAACAAACAGTGTGAAAACACCTACCTTAATATGACTCTCAATCAGAGGAAATGAAAACCACCTGCCTCTAATTGAGAGCCATATTAGGTCACCCTTAAACAAACATAGAAACAGAAAACATAGACTGCCCACCCAAACTCACGTCCTGACCAACTAACACATACAAAAACTAACAGAAACAGGTCAGGAACGTGACAATATCCTACCAACGGGACATAAAAACTGTCACTATCGTTCAAAAGTTCGGGGTCACTTAGAAATGTCCTTGTTTTTGAAAGAAAAAATAATAATGTGTCCATTAAAATAACATAAAATCGATCAGAAAAACAGTGTAGACATTGCAGTGGGTCTGTCTGGTGCAGGCAATGGAGCAGGGCCAGGCGGATGGGGATGGTCTCATGGTCCGGGTCCTTGTTGTGCCAGTCCTCATACAGCTTCAACAGGGCAGACACGTAACCCTTGGCCACAGCGGCCCTGACATTGGCCTCTGAAAGAAAAATATGAAAATGGTTTAACAGTCTGAAGGCCTGGAGATAGAAGCTGTTTTTTAGTCTCTCGGTCCCAGCGTTGATGCACCTGTACTGACCTCGCCTTCTGGATGGTAGCAGGTTGAATAGGCTGTGGCTCAACCTACCTTTCCTTAGAGATCACTGCCGTGGCCAAGGGTTATGTCTCTGCCCTGCTATATAACTACTGCTTTGTGGACATTGAAATAGTCATCACCACTAGGTACTCTACCCAGGGCCGGATGAATGTGGGAGCTTACCGGGGCTAAAGCCCCTGGGCCCAGAGCAGTGGGGTGCCCAAGAGAAAGCAAAAGAAAATATATATATATATACTACAGTTCAAAAGTTTGGGGTCACTTAGAAATGTCCTTGTTTTTCAAAGAAAAGCACATTTTTTGGTCCATTAAAATAACATCAAATTGATCAGAAATACAGTGTAGACATTGTTCATGTTGTAAATGACTATTGTAGCTGGAAATATCTACATAGGTGTACAGAGGCCCATTATCAGCAACCTTAACTCACTCCTGTGTTCCAATGGCACGTTGTGTTAGCTAATCCAAGTTGATTATTTTAAAAGGTTCATTGATCATTAGAAAACCCTTTTGCAATTATGTTAGCACAGCTGGAAACTGTGGTCCTGATTAAAGAAGCAATAAAACTGGCCTTCTTTAGACTGGTTGAGTATCTGGAGCATCAGCATTTATGGGTTCGATTACAGGCTCAAAACGTCCAGAAACAAAGACCTTTCTTCTGAAACTCGTCAGTTTATTCTTGTTCTCAGAAATGAAGGCTATTCCATGTGAGAAATTGCCAAGAAACTGAAGATCTCGTACAACGCTGTGTACTACTCCCTTCACAGAACAGCACAAACTGTCTCTAACCAGAATAGAAAGAGGAGTGGGAGGCCCCGGTGCACAACTGAGCAAGAGGACAAGTACATAAGAATGTCTGGTTTGAGAAACAGACGCCTCACAAGTCCTCAACTGGCAGCTTCATTAACCTGTCTAGGATCAGCGTGGCGCTAGCGGCACACCCCCCCCCCCCCCCACTGAAAAACCAGTGCCGCGAAATTCAAAAAAAATATTTTTTTAAAATATTTAACTTTCACACATTAAAGTCCAATACAGCTAATGAAAGACACAGATCTTGTGAATCCAGTCAACATTTCCGATTTTTAAAATGTTTTACAGGGAAGACACAATATGTAAAGATGTACATCTATTACCTAAAAACACATTAGCATAATCCACCATCTTTTATTTGTCCACCAACACCAGTAGCCATCACCAATTCGGCTAAACTAAGATATTTATAGCCCCTAACCAACAAAAAAACTCATTAGATGACAGTCTGATAACATATTTATGGTATGGGATAGGTTTTGTTAGAAAAAAGTGCATATTTCAGGTAGATGGCATAGTTTACAATTGCACCCACCATCACAAATGGACTAGAATAATTACAATGAGCAACGTGTTTACCTAACTACTAATCATCAAACATTTCGTAAAAATACACAGCATACACGAATCGAAAGACACAGATCCTGTGAATACAGACAATATTTCAGATTTTCTAAGTGTCTTACAGCGAAAACACAATAAATCGTTATATTAGCTTAGCACATAGCAATTAGCAGCCCAGCATTGATTCTAGCCAAAGTGAGCGATAAAAGTCAACATCGCCAAAAGATATTAATTTTTTCACTAACCTTCTCAGAATTCTTCCGATGACACTCCTGTAACATCACATTACAACATGCATATACAGTTTGATCGAAAATGTTTATATTTAGCCCCCAAAATCATGGTTAGACAATGTGAAATGTAGCTCAGTTGGTCAGAAAATGTCCTTGCGCCACTTAGACAGTGATCTACTCTTATACATAAATACTCATAAACGTGACTAAAAAATACAGGGTGGACAGGGATTGATAGACAATTTAATTCTTAATACAATTGCGTTATTACATTTTTTAATTTATCCTTACTTTTCAATACAGTTTGCGCCAAGCGAAGCTACGTCAAAAAACATGGCGTCCTAAGCCACTAAAATGTTTCGACAGAAACACGATTTATCATAATAAAAATGTCCTACCTTGAGCTGTTCTTCCATCAGTATCTTGGGCAAAGGATCCTTTCTTGGGAGAAATCGTCTTTTGGTGGAAAGCTGTCCTCTTGCCATGTGGAAATGTCAACTGCGTTCGGGATGAACTGAAAAGCGTGCCCAACTTTTCACATCGTTGCAAAAATAAATGTCCCAAAATCGCACTAAACGGATATAAATTGCTATAAAACGCTTTAAATTAACTACCTTATGATGTTTTTAACTCCTATAACGAGTGAAAAGATGACCGGAGAAATATAACAGGCTAAACTAACGCTTGGAACAGGTGCGCGCCGGTGTCCTCTTGGCTCATGACGCAGCTCCCAAAGAATGACTAGCTTCAGGGTTTTTTCATTTGTAGGGCCTGTGAACGCGCAATCGACCCCGTTGGAATCGTCATCACGTAAAGGCATCCAGGGGAAGACGTAAGAAGTGTCCGTATAGTCATAGCAACGACAGTGCCCTTTTAAATGACTTCAGAACAGTGGCCAACATTTCTCAAATCTGACTCCATGTCAGGGAAATTGCTGTAGAATGGGCTCTGTTCCACTTAGAGACAAAATTTCAACTCCTATAGAAACTATAGACTGTTTTCTATCCAATAATAATAATAATATGCATATTGTACGATCAAGGATTTTGTGGGAAGCCGTTTAAAAAATTAGCCAAATTAGCATAAGTAGTCTAAACAGCGCCCCCATCCCCAACAGGTTAAAAAGTACCCGCAAAACACCAGTCTCAACATCAACAGTGAAGAGGCAACAGCGGGATGCTGGCCATCTAGGCAGAGTTGCAACGAAATAGACATATCTCAGACTGGCCAATAAACAAAAAAGATTTAGATGTGCAAAAGAACTCAAACACTGGACAGAGGAAGATTGGAAAAAAGTGTTATGGACAGACAAATCTAAGTTTGAGATGTTCGGGTCACAAAGAAGAACATTCGCGAGACGCAGAAAAATTAAAAGATGCTGGAGGAGTGCTTGACGCCATCTGTCAAGCATGGTGGAGGCAATGTGATGGTCTGGGGGTGCTTTGGTGGTGGTAAAGTGGGAGATTTGTACAGGGTAAAGGGGATCTTGTTGAAGGAAGGCTATCACTCCATTTTGCAATGCCATGCCATACCCTGTGGACGGCGCTTAATTGGAGCCAATTTCCTCCTACAACAGGACAATGACCCAAAGCACAACTCCAAACTATGCAAGAAGTATTTAGGGAAGAAGCAGTCAGCTGGTGTTCTTTCTACAATGGAGTGGCCAGCGCTGTCACCGGATCTCAATCGTATTGAGCTGTTGTGGGAGCAGCTTGACCGTATGGTACGTGAGAAGTGCCCATCAAGCCAATCCAACTTGTGGGAGGTGCTTCAGGAAGCATGGGGTGAAATCTCTTCAGATTACCTCAACAAATTGACAACTAGAATTCCAAAGGCCTGCAAGGCTGTAATTGCTGCAAACGGAGGTTTCTTTGACGAAACCCGGAAGCTTATAAGAAATCCCGCTATGCCCTCCAACGAATCATCAAACAGGCAAAGCGTCAATACAGGACTAAGATCGAATTGTATTACACCGACTTGTATTACACAACGCTCGTCGGATGTGGCAGGGCTTGCAAACTATTACAGACTACAAAGGGAAGCACAGCCGAGAGCTGCCCAGTGACACGAGCCTACCAGACGAGCTAAATAACTTCTCTGCTCGCTTCGAGGCAAGTAACACTAACACATGCATGAGAGCATCAGCTGTTCCGGACGACTGTGTGATCATGCTCTCCGCAGCCGATGCGAGTAAAACCTTAATACGGGTCAACATTCACAAGGCCGCACGGATTACCAGGAAGTCTACTCTGAGCATGCGCTGACCAACTGGCAAGTGTCTTCACTGACATTTTCAACCTCTCCCTGTCTGAGTCTGTAACGCCAACATGTTTCAAGCAGACCACCATAGTCCATGTGCCCAAGAACACTAAGATAACCTAACACCAAGACAGTCATGAAGAGGGCATGACAAAACCTATTCCCCCTCAGGAGATTGAAAAGATTTGGCATGGGTTCTCAGATCCTCAAAAGGTTTTACAGCTGCACCATTGAGAGCATCCTGACTGGTTGCATCACTGTCTGGTTTGGCAACTGCTCAGCCTCCGACCGCAAGGCACTACAGAGGGTAGTGCGTACGGCCCAGTACATCACCGGGGCCAAGCTTCCTGCCATCCTGGACCTCTATACCAGGCCGTGTCAGAGGAAGGCCCTAAAAATTGTCAGACTCCAGCCACCCTAGTCATAGACTGTCCTCTCTGCTACCGCGCGGCAAGCGGTACTGGAGTGCCAAGTCTAGGTCCAAGAGGCTTCTAAACAGCTTCTACCCCCAAGCCATAAGACTCCTGAACAGCTAATGCACACTATTTGCATTCCCCCCCCCCCCCCCCCCCCATCTACGCTGCTGCTATTCTCTGTTATTATCTACGCATAGTCACTATAATAACTCTACCTACATGTACATATTACCTCAATTACCTCGACCCCGGTGTCTCCGCACATTGACTATGTACCGGTACCCCCTGTACATAGTCCGGCTATTGTTATTTTCTTCTGCTGTTTAATTATTCTTATCTCTTACTTTTTGGGGGGTATTTTAGGAAAACTGCATTGTTGATTAAGTGAGCATTTCACTGTAAGGTCTACATCTGTTGTATTCGGCGCATGTGACAAATACAATTTGATTTGATTTGACTTTGGGAGAGGTTACTTGCGACACAGCAGGCATTTGCATAGAAAGTTATAGCCCTTTGGATATAATCATCTGGTCCTGTAGACTTTGTAGCATAATGCAAGGCTTTTGAAGGAGCCAGTGATTGTTTAATGATCTTTCAAAGCCCCTGACATCTTGGCAGCTGATAATAAAATACCAATCTGAAAATACTGTGCTAAGGTGTAAAATTAATAATCAATGAATAATAATTTATTGAACTTCTATAGCACTTTACATGACAAAAGAAATCTCAAAGTGCTTGAAAAAAGCAAACAATCAAGAATCAAATAAAACAGCTACAGTATATGATAAGAGTCGATCTGTACTACGATTTTCAGCCAGAGTTGAACGTTTTGAGGGTTTCAAGCCTCCAACAGATGGAGTAACAGTCAATAGGGAACCACATGGCTTGAGCAAACCTCCTGACCGATGAAATTGCCAATGCTAGCTCGCCATGCATTATAGTCCTCCTAATTGTAGTAGAACCCCCCACCCAAAATAGGTTGGTGTATTAGAATCAAAATACACTAGATAGCTAGCTTGATAGCATCGCTAGCTAGCTATCGTGAGAAAGCTGATTTGCCATTAATTCACGGGAATTAAACAAATAGATGCAATCCAGACCAGATCTATACACACTTGGCTATCTACAAGATATACAGGAGGTCTCTGCCAAGGCGACCTCATGGCGCCATGGCAACCACGGAACTTCAAAATTATAGTGTTACTTTTCAAAGCGGCAGGTTTTAAAAGCATAGGTCCCTTGCCACTCTTGATGCCCTCCTGGAAAAGAGAAATTACCCCCCCCCCCAAAAAAAATATCATCCTGCTTTCTGTTAGGAGAAGCAGACAGCCCCTCTCATCACAGTACCATATGTTATCTTCTATTTAATTCTCATTCAGAGCAGAAATAGACAAGCACTCAGACAGACACACACACACTCACATGCACGCACATAAAGAGGTGAGTGTGTGGAGAAGATGTAAATCAGTGTGCCTGTCACATCCTCGTCCCCAGTGGATCCCAGTGTGTTCTAATCTGATTAGTGTAGAAGGGCTTTATGTTTGCTGTCAATCAAGGGTTGGGCTATCTGAAGGTCACAGCATCATTCACACATCTGAACTGCTGGTGGAGTCAATTGGCACCTTTTCAACCGGCACAGAAATGACAATTTCCCTACACACACACTTTTGCCAACACAATTTGCCTATGCATTAGCGATTACCATGGGCTTCTGCATGCATTAATGTGGGCATTTCAAAATGGGAATAACTTGACAGGTAGTGTTGTTTACATTCACAGCAGTAGCAGGTTGTTCCATTCAAGATAAGGGAGGATATTAATTTTTTTCAATTTTATGAGCATGGCCTTTTCTATTACAGCATATTGGATGACTGTCATTCATATTCCATTCACCCAGTTCAATGTAACATTGATAGGTTTAGGCTACCCATCATGGGGTTGCTACAACCTAGCCTATGAATGAAAGTTTATAATATAGGTGCACAGGTCGAGAGACATACTGGAGTAATGAAGGTGACTTGCCTGCATCTAGCTGATCTGAGGTGTAGCAACATCTGTAGCAGTCACATCTGTAGTCGTGAAATGCTTTGAAAGGCTGGTCATGGCCATATCAACACCAACATCCCAGACATCCTACAATTTGCATACTTCCTCAATAGATCCACAGGTGACGCTATTGCACTTCCCACTGCACTCTCCCACCTGGACAAAAGGAACAACTATGTGAGAGTGCTGTTCATTGAGTACAGCATAGCTTTCAACACCATAGTGCCCTCCAAGCTCATCCTAAACTCAGGACTAAACACCTCCCTCTGCAACTGTCCCCTCCTGTACTCCCTGTTTACCCACGACTGCATGGCCGCACACAACTCCAACACCATCATTAATACATTTGCTGATGACACGACGGTGGTAGGCCTGATCACCGACGACGAGGCTGACAGCCTATCGGGAGGAAGTCACACTGTCAGGACAAAAATCTCTCCCACAACGTCAGCAAGACAAAGGAGCTGGTTGTGGATTACAGGAAAAGAATGGCCAAGCACGCCCCCATCCACATCGACAGGGTTATAGTGGAGCAGGTCGAGAGCTTCAAGTTCATCGGTTTCCACATTACTAAGGAATTAACATGGTCCAAACACACCAACTTAGTTGTGAATGAGATACGACAACGCCTCTTCCCCCCTCAGGAGGCTGAAAAGGTTTGGCATGGGCCTTCATATCCTCAAAAGGTTCTACAGCTGTACCATTGAGAGCATATTGACTTGCTGCATCACCGCTTGGTATGGCAACTACATGGCATCTGACTGCAAGGTGCTACATAGGGTGGTGTGGGTGGCCCAGTACATCACTGGGGCGGGGCTCCCTGCCATCCAGACCTCTATACCAGTAGGTGTCAGAGGAAGGCCCTGAAAATTGTCATAGACCCAACCCCCCAAGCCATAGACAGTTCACTCTGCTACCGCACAACAAGCGGTACCGGAGTGGAAAGTCTGGGAATAAAAGGCTCCTGAACAGCTTCTACCCCCAATCCATAAGACTGCTGAACAGTTAATCAAATGGCTACACGGACTATTTGCATTTACCTTTTTTTACACTAACTCTCTACGGTACTCCTTGTATATAGCCTCATTATTGGTATTTATTGTGATACTATTTTCTATATTTATTTGCAAATGTTCTTACTTTTTAACTCTGCATTGTTGGGAAAGAGCTCATAAGTAAGCTTTTCATGGTAAAGTCTACACCTGTTGTATTTGGCGCATGTGACGAATACAATTTGATTCGATCAAATAAAATACAATTTTGTTTGGTTTAATTTGATTAATCATTCGTTTCTATTGGACAAATTCAGGTAGGTTCCTCCCTGTTTCGTTCTGTTTGCTTCCGTTTAAGAAACATTTTGCAACATAATCCGCAAAATGAATACACCCTTGCACACCCAAACACAGAGTTCACTGTAAGCTTCTGCTTAAGAAACGTTTTGCAACAGAATTAGCCAAATCAATACACCCCTGATCACAGGAACACACAGTTTACTTTCAGCAGCCACATACTGAATCATCCCTTCGCTCATTGTGAAATTCTATGTGCTCTCCTCGTCTAACCAACAGCTGTCTGTGACCAGGCGCAAAGACCTCTCCAAGCCAAACCTTCATACCATAACCGCTAACCCCTACACAGCCGACATCGTTGTCATCATATTAACATTATAGCCAACAAACTAGAACTAACACATTAGTAAACCCACAATCCAATCCATGTGTGCAATCACGCAGTACAGTGTACAGCAAGCAGTTTAGCTGTTACACCGGTGATCCCCGGTGGCAATAAATGTATAAATCTGAAAGATTACCATGATTTGAAAGAGTTGTAGTGTTGGATAGCCTTAGCAAGCTAACTAACATAAATAGCATTCCTCTCTATTTGGGTCAGGTTATTGAGTAGGCTAAATTACCTGCATTAGCTAAGTAAGTGAAAGGTAAACTAAGAAGAATAAAATACAACAAACACTGCAAACAAGGGCAACATCAGGGAATATATTTATCGATATGTTTCCAGATATCTGACACTAATATGGAGTTGGTCCCCCCTTTACTGCTATATCAAGTCCCCACAGCAATGCTCCAACATCTGGTGGAAAGCCTTTCCAGAAGAGTGGAGGCTGTTATAATAGCAAAGGGGGACCAACTCCATATTAATGCCCATGATTTTGGAATGAGATGTTCAACGAGCAGGTGTAGTGTATCTATTATCCAAGCCTTTATATTTTCAGAAATGTATCATATCTGTAGTCATCACCTGATCATATATATAATTTTAATAGATCTCCTGACATGATATGTAATATTAATCCTTGTATTTCTGATAAAAATCGGTTGAATCCAAATCATGAAATGTCCAGCTCCCAAATGATTTTACCTGTTGAGATCGCAAGGCTGGGTGCTCAATTTTGTACACCTGTCAGCAACACTTGTGGCTGAAAAAGCCACTAATTTTATTAAGTGGTGTCCATACACTTTTGTATATATAGTGTAGCTACTCTACCTGCTTCATTCATGATGAGAACTGGAATAAGCTAGCTAGCCAAGCTATACGTTAGTTAGCTTATATTAACCAGGAATACAAAATACGCCTAGATGTTTTTAAAGGTCTCCTTGGGAGTAAAAAAATGTATCCTGAAGGGAAGGCAATTTCATTATTTATTAGCTAGCTAGGCTACCAATTAGCCCACCCCCCCCTATCAAGGCTAGCTAGTTAGCTAATTAACTAGCCCTACTGGATTTAGCTAACATTCTTCAATCTAATTACTAAAATGAATTAAACATCTCAAATGAGTTACTCACTTTAGAGGTAAATTCTTTGAGATCATTTCTGAACAGTTTCTCACTTCTTTGTTTCTCCAGTTGTCAATTTGAGCACACACCGTTTGCACACTCATTTGTGGTGCCCAAATTCAAAACAGAAAATGTGTGATTCTTATTGCAATTCTATTAGTTACAGGGCTTTTAGCTTTTGGTTTGCGTGCAACTTTATCCAGAGGGAATACTGAAAGTATAGCTAGTGTCTGAAAGAATGATATGGATTTAATATTTGTCAAATTATTTAGCTAGCCTCAAAACTCAAAAAAGCAACAGAAATTGTCCTTATTTAGAATATCAAAATGTATATCAAGATCCTGATATGGACCTTAGTCAAGAGCATATGCATTGTATGTGATGAGAAGATTTACTAAACTCAGCAAAAAAAGAAACGTCCTCTCACTGTCAACTGCGTTTATTTTCAGCAAACTTAACGTGTAAATATTTGTATGAACATAACAAGATTCAACAACTGAGACATAAACTGAAGAAGTTCCACAGACATGTGACTAACAGCAATGGAATAATGTGTCACTGAACAAAGGAGGGGGTCAAAATCAAAAGCAACAGTCAGTATCTGGTGTGGCCACCAGCTGCATTAAGTACTGCAGTGTGTCTCCTCCTCATGGACTGCACCAGATTTGCCTGTTCTTGCTATGAGATGTTACCCCACTCTTCCACCAAGGCACATGCAAGTTCCCGGACATTTCTTGGGGGAATGGCCCTAGCCCTCACCCTCCGATCCAACCGGTCCCAGACGTACTCAATGGGATTGAGATCCGGGCTCTTCGCTGGCCATGGCAGAACACTGACATTCTTGTCTTGCAGGAAATCACACACAGAACGAGCAGTATGGCTGGTGGCATTGTCGTGCTGGAGGGTCATGTCAGGATGAGCCTGCCGAATGGGTACCACATGAGGGAGGAGGATGTCTTCCCTGTAACGCACAGCATTGAGATTGCCTGCAATGACAACAAGCTCAGTCTGATGATGCTGTGACATACCGCCCCAGACCATGACGAACCCTCCACCTCCAAATTGATCCCGCTCCAGAGTACAGGCCTCGGTGTAACGCTCATTCCTTCGACGATAAACTCGATTCCGACCATCACCCCCGGTGAGACAAAACTGCGACTCGTCAGTGAAGAGCACTTTTTGCCAGTCCTGTCTGGTCCAGCGACGGTGGGTTTGTGCCCATAGGCGACGTTGTTGCCGATGATGTCTGGTGAGGACCTGCCTCACAATAGGCCTACAAGCCCTCAGTCCAGCCTCTGTCAGCCTACTGTGGACAGTCTGAGCACTGATAGAGGGATTGTGCGTTCCTGGTGTAACTCGGGCAGTTGTTGTTGCCATCCTATACCTGTCCCGCAGGTGTGATGTTCGGATGTACCGATCCTGTGCAGGTGTTGTTACACGTGGTCTACCACTACAAGGATGATCAGCTGTCCGTCCTGTCTCCCTGTAGCGCTGTCTTAGGCGTCTCACAGTACGGACATTGCAATTTATTTCCCTGGCCACATCTGCAGTCCTCATGCCTCCTTGCAGCATGCCTAAGGCACGTTCATGCAGATGAGCAAGAACCCTGGGCATCTTTCTTTTGGCATTTTCCAGAGTCAGTAGAAATGCCTCTTTAGTGTCCTACGTTGTCATAACTGTGACCTTAATTACCTACCGTCTGTAAGCTGTTAGTGTCTTAACGATTGTTCCACAGGTGCATGTCAATTAATTATTTCTGGTTCATTGAACACACATGGGAAACGGTGTTAAACCCAATGAAGATCTGTGAAGTTATTTGGATTTTTACGAATTATCTTTGAAAGACAGGGTCCTGAAAAAGGGACGTTTCTTTTTTTGCTGAGTTTATGTAGGCCTACTGTCAGTACTTGTAATCTTATAAAGAAAATAAGATGTCCACATAGGCCTATCTCAGGATATCTAAGGAGTCTATATCCAGCTATACCATGTGTGATACCTGGAGGGAATTGAGGAGTTATTTGTGCATGAAAGAAAAATATGGATTTCATGTTTGTCAAATTATTGATAATGTGCTGAAAACTCAGAAATCCATCAGAAATCGTCCTTATTTTCAGCATATCAAAAAGCATATCAAGATCCGGAAATGGACCTGAGCCAAGAGAAGCATATCTGGAAACAATGTCGCTTCATATCTTGAATGTGCTGAGAAAACACAGATATGCGACCTGTACAGTCAGTATTTATCAGCATGATGAGAGAAAATAGGATGTCATATATCTCAGGATATTGAATGAGTCATAATCCAGACATAGGAAATGTCCATGTGTGATATTCGAAGTAATCCCAATATCACATACTGTATGTCCACAAGACGCAACTGGATGCAGAATTTGTCACGATATGGTGCATATCCAATAAAGTCTATATATTCTGTAGAATATTAAAATCTTGTCGTGGCAGGAGGCAGGAGGACACATATTTGGCTGCCAAAACTGCACATTTTGGCTTTTCACCCAATAAATATTCGATTTTTTCTTAATCTTTTACAGTTTCAAATTCTTTCAAATTCTTCTTCTCTATCTCTCTCTCTCTCTCTCTCTCTGCTGCTTCTCCTTAATTTTTTGAAGAAATGAATTTGTTCCAAACTCTTCTCTATCTTTGAGCCAACTACTCACCACACTTTATGCACTGCAGTGCTACCTAGCTGTAGCTTATGCTTTCAGTACTAGATTAATTCTCTGATCATTTGATTGGATGGACAAGATGTTAGTTCATACTGCAAGAGCTCTGATAGGTTGGAGGATGTCGTACGGATAATTACTGTGATAATTACTTGGTAAGTCTATGGAAAGGGGTGAGAACCACGAACCTCCTAGGTTTTGTATTGAAGTCAATGTACCCAGAGGAGGACGGCTACATCATGGTGCTGCCCTGGAGGGTGCTGTTGAGGCTACTCTAGACTGTCATTGCAAAAAAAATGTTTTAATCAGTTATTTGGCGATATGTGAATATAGTATAGTTTTATCTATGTTTCACAATTTAATTTTTCTGAAAATCACTGAGTAGGATGGTCCTCCCCTTCCTCCTCCACTGACGCACAGACACCAATCCAGCAGCATGACCTCAGCTTGCATTGCAACTAGCATAATCTCAAACAGCATTACACTAATGTGGTTTTTGGACACAACGTTTCTGATATTGAGGAAGTAGTGGCGTTTTTCCCGACACTACATATTGTGTTGTCTAATCAGACATCTCAATGATAACATATCCAATCCAAACCCAGCATTTACTACGGTGTATGCTCGCTTTGCAGTACTCAGACCCTGCTTCTGTCTGTAATAACCCCTCTAAGGATATGAATGAGTTACAGCCTGCGTCTGTGACTCATGCCAAGGATGTCAATGAGTTTAGGCTCACTGGAAATGACTGGGGAACTATGACTGTGCTGTGAAGCAAGGTGGTAGAACTGACATGTCACAGTGTGTAAGAGGAGATGGAAATGTATGGAAGCTTTTGGTGGTGTTAATCACCAAAACGGTAGTTATTGATTTACTGTACTCCGCTCCACTCCCTTCATTAAGCCATCCATTTCCTTTGGTTAACTGACTGTCTCCCCTCCCCTCCCCTCCCCTCCCCTCTGCTCACCTTTCATCTGCTCTCCTCTCCTCACCTTTCCTCTGCTCTCCTCTCTTCTCTTCTCTTCTGCTCTCCTCTCCTCTCCTATGCTCTTCTCTCTCCAGCTGCTTCGAGGATGATGAGCCACCTTGTGTAGAGGAAATTGAGTACCTGAATGACAGCTTCCCCGAGCCCAACAGAAATGATCTGGACTCTGAGGTCAATGGCAACACATCCAGCGCTGAGGAGGAGGAAGATGACGAGGAAGAGCACCAGACAACCGGGAACAGTCGACGACGCTCAATGAAGTCCCGCCTCTATCCTCACTTGATAGGCCCAGAGACTCTGAACATCAAGAGGAGCCCATGCAATGGGATGAACATTTCAAATGGACAGTATCTGAGCTAAGGTATCACAAGGACATTCCCCCAAAGCACTTATTTCCTTTTTTTAATAATACATTTGATAATGGAAATTCTAATGTATATGGTTGCTAAGTTAGTGGCTATTTCCCTTAGGCTTTTAGAACAGTGGATATATAAACTATAGCAGTAGAATAGTGGACAATGGCTTTGTATGATTTGTATATGCCTTCGTATGAGATGCATGTGAAGGATAGTCCGGCATGACGTGGGCTTGTTGAGGCCATATTCCCTACAGAGAGCCTAAAGTAAATAGGTATATGGCTGAAGTAGGGTACTAGACAATATTATATTATATGAGATTATACTTATATTATTTGTGTATAGTAAATGTATCAAATACATCAGAAATAGGTTGGGGCTGTCACAAAGTTTACCTATTATTAACATGCAGTATGATCTAAGTTCCAAAATAACGGGCCACCATAATCATTGTTATATATTTAACATTCACAACCTGCAATGCATTTACATAGAGCTAACCAGCAAACTGTAGTTACTTTGGGGGAAAATATATTTATATTTTTTGAAATTATATAAATATGAAGTATTAACTAAACACATTTTGCTAGTTGACCGTTTTCATAATGTCTAAAGATGATAGTATTGACTAATAACTGTTCGTTATAAATGTTCCATTCTCCTTCCTCTTAAATATGTTGGAACCGAAGAGCACTACAATAAAATAGACTTTTATTGAATCAGCCGTTCCTTGTGTCTTACTTGATATTGTCCTGTACACGTCATCACAGCCAAGTAGTCGGGTCCTACGGTCCTACCGCTCAGTTCTGTTGGAAAAATCCAATGTCAGAAGAAAACCTTTGAGGAAACTGTGATGTGTGTCACACAGCCACCAAAAGAAAGGGAACAGTGATCCATGGGGTGTTCACGTTTCCACCGCCCTGCATCAGAGATTCCAATCCAGATCTGCTCAGCCGTCTCCCACAGACAGGAAGGCAACAGGAACACTGACCTCCACAGCGGCTCGCTGGCCTTGCCACACACTGGATTATTCCAGGCAGACTGATAGATTTGTCTTATTTTGGCTGGCCTGGCTTCCTTGGCATTGTGAGGATCCTTTCAGTGTGTCCCGAGGAGCAGAGGAATCAGAGGCTTCGTCCCAAATGGCACCCTATTCCGTATTTAGTGCGGTACTTTTGACAAGGGCCCTGATAAAAAGTAGTGCACTAAATAGCGAATAGAGTGCCATCTGGGACAAAGCCAGAGGCTGTCAGCCTCTCTCACAATGACATTGGGCTACTTTCAGTGTGGCCCTGTAGGCTCTTAGCTAATCCTATCACTACAGACTCAATGGGCAGACCTGCACACTGACATTGGGGCCCCGAAGGTTGATGGTTCATTGTTACTGTTGACCCCCCCAAGGCTGTAGCCATTATAGCTAGATTATATAACATATTGCTATTCATCACATGTAGTACACTGATAGTTGCAGCTGTGCTTAACTGTTGACACATATTGCAGTCTTGAAAAGTCCATCCTTTTGTTAGAAAAAAACATGAAAACACAATTTCCTTGGCTCTGATCATCAACTCTCCTGCAGCACATCAATTTCCAGGTGAGAAGATGTGGTACTGTCCAGTAGGTTATAGGAAATGACTGATACAGGCTGATCCGGATGCCACCTTGGCATGATGAATGTTAGTGCTTCGCCAGCGTTTCTTGGCTGAACCAGTCAGAATGTTCATTACATCCTGGGTGTTAGTTTTGTTGGATGACCTGAGCCATCTGACAGTACGTTAGCATACGAGTGGATTCAACTTTGAATATGGCCATTTGGAGATGAGATACACTGTGAAAAGATACTGATAAAAACACTTATTCATCCATCTACCATGAAGTGGTTTTCTGGTCGTTAGTCAAATAAAAACAATCTTCAGCGGATCGGCCACAGAATATAACACTATTAGCAGCTGTCTGCTTGATGTCGTCTTTTTGTATTGTTCTATTAATACGCTGTGTCAGAGTTTGACCAATTTGAATAGATGTAATGACTTAGCTATGACCTACACGCCTGCCTTTACTGCGACACGTAACGAATGCAGCGCAGTGCCCAGCACTGTCCTGTAATCTCATTCCCTTTGCAGATAGATGGTCTAATTAGATCCTGGCATGGTGAGCTACCTGATCACAGAGAGGTAAGCCAGCCTTCATTGGCATGCTGCGAGCAGAGCTAGGACTAGTTCCGCCTGCACACACGACTGCATTTCTTAATTAGTGTTTCATTCCAGCACTGCCTGACTCTTCATAGCTGATTCAGTCCACCATTACATCCCAGGCACCGCTTGCCCTCCGTATAGGGAAGCCCTGTAGAGAGGCCTTCAAAGCTACAGTTGAAGTCGGAAATGTACATTCACCTTAGCCAAATACATTTAAACTCAGTTTTTCACAATTCCTGACATTTAATCCCAGTAAAAATTCCCTGTCTTTGGTCAGTTAGGATCACCACTTTATTTTAAGAATGTGAAATGTCAGAATAATAGTAGAGACAATGATTTATTTCAGCTTTTATTTCTTTCATCACATTCCCAGTGGGTCAGATGTTTACATACACTCAATTAGCATTTGGTAGCATTGCCTTTAAATTGTTTAACTTGGGTCAAACGTTTCGGGTTGCCTTCCACAAGCTTCCCACAATAAATTGGGTGAATTTTGGCCCGTTCCTCCTGACAGAGCTGGTGTAACTGAGTCAGGTTTGTAGGCCTCCTAGCTCGCACACGCTTTTTCAGTTCTGCCCACAAATTTTCTATAGGATTGAGGTCAGAGCTTTGTGATGGCCAATCTAATACCTTGACTTTACTGTCCTGAAACCATTTTGCCACAACTTTGGAAGTATGATTGGGGTCATTGTCCATTTGGAAGACCCATTTGCGACCAAGCTTTAACTTCCTGACTGATGTCTTGAGATGTTGCTTCAATGTTTCCACATAATTTTCCTCCCTCATGATGCCATCTATTTTGTGAAGTGCACCAGTCCCTCCTGCAGCAAAGCACCCCCACAACATGATGCTGCCACCCCCGTGCTTCACGGTTGGGATGGTGTTCTTCGGCTTGCAAGCGTCCACCTTTTTCCTCCAAGCATAACAATGGTAATTATGGCCAAAGAGTTCTATTTTTGTTTCATCAGACCAGAGGACATTTCTTCAAAAAGTATGATCTTTGTCAACCATGTTCAGTTGCAAACCGTAGACTGTCTTTTTTATGGTGGTTTTGGAGCAGTGGCTTCTTCTTTGCTGAGCGGCCTTTCAGGTTATGTCGATATAGGACTCGTTTTACTGTGGATATAGATACTTTTGTACCTGTTTTCTCCAGCATCTTCACAAGGTCCTTTGCTGTTGTTCTGTGATTGATTTGCACTTTTCGCACCAAAGTACGTTCATTTCTAGGAGACAGAACGTGTCTCCTTCCTTAGCGGTATGACGGCTGTGTGGTCCCGTGGTGTTTATACTTGCGTACTACTGTTTATACAGATGAATGTGGTACCTTCAGGCGTTTGGAAATTGCTCCCAAGGATGAACCAGACCTGTGGAGGTCAACAATTTGTTTTCTGAGGTCTTGGCTGATTTCTTTTGATTTTCCCGTGATGTCAAGCAAAGAGGCACTGAGTATGAAGGTAGGCCTTGAAATACATCCACAGGTACACCACCAATTGACTCAAATGATGGCAATTAGCTGATCAGAAGCTTCTAAAGCCATGACATCATTTTCTGGAATTTTCCAAGCTGTTTAAAGGCAAGGTCAACTTAGTGTATGTCACGTTCCTGACCTTGTTTTCCTTTTGTATAGTTGTGTTTAGTGGGTCAGGACGTGAGCTGGGTGGGCAGTCTGTGTTGTTTGTTCTATGTTAAGTGTCAGTGTTAATTGACCTTGTATGGCTCTCAATCAGAGGCAGGTGGTTGACGTTTTCCTCTGATTGAGAACCATATATAGGTAGGTTGTTTCACATTGTTTGTTGGGGGGTGGTTGTCTTCCGTGTCTGTGTAAGTTGCACCACACAGGACTGTTTTGGTTTGTCGTTCGTGTATGTAGTCTGTGCCTGTTTGTGCGTTCTTCGTATATTTGTAAGTTTCTCAAGTCTAGGTCTGTCTACATCGTTTATTTGTTTTGTAGGTTGTTGAAGTGTTTTCGTGTTTCGTCTATCATTTAAATAAATCAGTATGTCAAACTATCCCGCTGCGCATTGGTCCTCTGATCCTTCTCGCCTCTCCTCGTCTGACGAGGAGGACGAAGTAGATGATCGTTACAGTGTATGTAAACTTCTGACCTACAGTGAATTATAAGTGAAATAATCTGTCTGTTAACAATTGTTGGAAAAATGACTTGTGTCATGCACAAAGTAGATGTCCTAACCGACTTGCCAAAACTATAGTTTGTTAACAAGAAATGTGTGGAGTGGTTGAAAAACACGTTTTAATGACTCCAACCTAAGTGTATGTAAACTTCCCACTTCAACTGTATATGATCATGTCTATGACATTCTATTAGACTATTTATTTGCTTTGGAGATGCCCTCTTCCACATCCTCGGTCTTCAGCTGTTAAGATTTATATTTTATGCATTTTTTGCAGATGAATGTTGAGTAATCCAGGTCATAAGGGTGCAACACCAGTACGTGTGAGATTTGATTTCTGCTTCACGCGTTATTCTAGATTTTTCTCCATGTTGTACTATCAGGGAATTGCTCATCATAAGTGCATGCTCTTTTGTAGAAACTACGTAATTGCAGAACATTTGTAGAATATACATGAGTTGTTAAATCAGGGCTTTGCCAGCAGCATACCACCCTGCAACCCACTGCTGGCTTGCTTCTGAAGCTAAGCAGGGTTGGTCCTGGTCAGTCCCTAGATGGGAATGTGTTCTCACTCAACTTACCTGATAAAATAACAGTAACAAACATTTATTTTTTGATTTAACTTCCATAATAGTGCACTCATTCTAATATCTGAATTAGTTCTCTACTTCATATCAATGTGGAATATTTCTGAAGCAAACAGACTTGGATTGCTTTACAAAGGTCTGAGGAACATGCCAGTGAATTAGTTAATAGATACTGTTAGAGAAATAAAAGCATATTCTTCGATCTGCAGCCTGCAGAGTGGGAACTGTGTCTGTCTGCCAAATATCATTGTTTCTCTGTATCTCAATTTGTTGATCATGACTGATTGAGTTGGAGACTTTCCCACTGGCCTGCAAATCGCCACATTAATCAAATGGCTACCCGGACTATTGACACTGACCCCCTTTATTATGTATTTATTGATCTATTTTTTTTGCACTGTCTCTCTTGCACTGACTCTATGCACACTCACTTGACTTTACCCCCCCCCCCCCCCACACACACACACACACTACACTGACACTCCCACACACCCCCACACACACACACACACACACACACACACACACACACAAAACACACACACACTTGAAAATTGACGGCACACACTTACATATGGACACACTTTCAAACATCACATATGCTGCTGCTACTCTGTTCATTATGTATTCCCAATTGCCTTGTCACATTTACCATATGTACATGTGTAACCGATGTGAAATGGCTAGCTAGTTAGCGGTGGTGCGCGCTAATAGCGTTTCAATCGGTGACGTCACTCGCTTTGAGACCTTGAAGTAGTGGTTCCCCTTGCCCTGCAAGGGCTGCGGCTTTTGTGGAGCGATTGGTAACGATGCTTCGTGGGTGACTGTTGTTGATGTGTGCAGAAGGTCCCTGGTTCGCGCCCGGGGGCGGGGGGGACGGACTAAATTTATACTGTTACATAGATGCTGTTGACCAGGATCACTGGATACTGCGGAAAAGGAGGAGGTCAAAAGGGGCGGTGAGTGTAACCGATGTGAAATGGCTAGCTAGTTAGCGGTGGTGCGCGCTAACAGCGTTTAAATCGGTGACGTCACTCGCTTTTAGACCTTGAAGTAGTGGTTCCCCTTGCTCTGCAAGGGCCGCGGCTTTTGTGGAGCGATGGGTAACGATGCTTCGTGGGTGACTGCTGTTGATGTGTGCAGAAGGTCCCTGGTTCGCGCCCGGGTCGGGGCGAGGGGACGGACTAAAGTTATACTGTTACACATGAACATACTGTACTAACTCAATTACCTCAACTATCTCGTACTCCTGCACATTATAGCCTTGTTATTATTTTTTTATTGTTACTATCTCCTTTTTTATTTTTCTTACTTTTTATCTCTGCATTGTTGGGAAAATGCTCGTAAGTAAGCATTTCACAGTATAATATACACCTGTTGTATTCAGTGCATGTGCCCAATGAAATGTCTGCAGCATTGAAGGTCCCCAAGGACACTGTGGCCTCCATCATTCTTAAGCGGAAGAAGTTTGGAATCACCAAGACTCTTCCTAGAGTAGGCCACCAGGCCAAACTGAGCAATCAGGGGGGAAGGGCTTTGGTCAGGGAGGTGACCAAGAACCTGATGGTCACTCTGACAGAGCTCTAGAGTTCCTCTGTGGAGATTGGAGAACCTTCCAGAAGGACAACTATCTCTGCAGCACTCCACCAATCAGGCCTTTATGGTAGAGTGGCCAGACGGAAGCCACTCTTCAGTAAAAGGCACATGGCAGCCCGCTTGGAGTTTGCCAAAAGACACCTAAAGACTCTCCGATGATAGGAAATAAGATTCTCTGGCCTGAGTGCCAAGCGTCAAATCTGGAGAAAACCTGGATTCATCCCTACGGTGAAGCATGGTGGTGGCAGCATAATGCTGTGGGGATGTTTTTCAGTGGCAGGGACTGGGAGACTAGTCAGGATCAAGGCAAAGATGAACGGCGCAAAGTACAGAGAAATCCTTGATGAAAACCTGCTCCAGAGTCCTCAGGACCTCAGACTGGAGTAAAGGTTCTCCTTCCAACAGGACAACGACCCTAAGCACACAGCCAAGACAACACAAGAGTGGCTTTGGGACAAGTCTCTGAATCTCCTTGAGTGGCCCAGCCAGAGCCCGGACTTGAACCCTGTCAAACATCTCTGGAGAGACCTAAAAATAGCTGTGCAGCAACGCTTCCTTTCCAACCTGACAGAGCTTGAGGGAATCTGTAGAGAAGAATGGGAGAAACTCCTCAAATACAGGTGTGCCAAGCTTGTCCAAGAAGCATATCCAAGAAGACTCAAGGCTGTAATCAGTGAAAAAAGGTGTTAAACAAAGTACTGAGTTAAGGGTCTGAATACTTATGTAAATGTGATATTTTCGGGGGGGTTTTGTTTAATAAATTTGCTAATATTTCTGAAAACTTGTTTTTTCTTTGTCGTTATGGGGTATTGTGTATAGATTGATGAGGCAGGGAAAAAAAACAATTTAGTCCATTTTTAAATAAGGCTGTAGAGTAAAAAAAATATGCAAAAAGTCAAAGGCGTCTGAATACTTTCCGAATACTCTGTACTTTAATAGAAAATGACTCAAGTAGAAGTGAATGTCACACAGTAAAATACTACTTGAGTTAAGTGTAAAAATATTATGCTTTAAATGTACTTAAGTATCCAAAGTAAATGTAATTGTTAAATATACTTAAGTATCAGAAGTTAAAGTAAAAGTATAAATCCTTTCAAATTCCTTATATTAAACAAACTAGATGGCACAATTTTCTTATTTTTTTAATTCACGGATAGCCAGGGCCACACTCCATCACTCAGACATAATTTACAAAAGAAGCATTTGGGTTTTGTGAGTCTGCCAGATCAGAGGCAGTAGGGAGGATCATGGGTGTTATCTTGATTAGTGGGTGAATTGGAACATTTTCCCGTCCTGCTAAGCATTCAAAATGTAACGAAAAAAAGTGGGTGTCAGGGAAAATGTATGGAGTAAAAAGTGCATTATTTTCTTTAGGAATGTAGTAAAGTAAAAGCTAACAAAAAATATAAATAGTAAAGTACAGATACGCCAAAAACGGACTCAAGTAGTACTTTAAATAATTTTTACTTACTTTAAACCACTGTAGGAAAGTAGACCAAAATATCATACCCTCTAACCTTTTGTCTAACTTCTTGGGCAAGTGGCCAAAGTACCTGATTCGTGTCAAAAGTGACATTGTTTACAGTGAATGTTGAAGCCATGATGTCACAATGGGGAGCTTTAGAATGGACCAAAAAATTCTACAAATGTAAATGTAAGCAAATCAATCCAGACCGGTCCACACGTTTTAAAGTTTGAATGGCATTTCTAGCTTAAATGGTATAAGAGGAGTAGCGTGAAGAACAAGAAGAAGTATGACGAAGATGTAAAGTTTGGATTTTTGCTTCGCAAGTCCCACCTAATAACAATCCATATTTAGCTTAACCTAAACAACTACAATAAATCAGGTGACTATTCAACCATATTGGAAATGTTACGATAAGGATGGTGCATGATTAGCCAATGGAGATTACATTTTCCTTAAATTGACTCGGCCCTGTTTTCATTATCCTGATTTATTGTTGTAACTGTTGCTCTAATCCAATTTCATTCCATGTCTTTAAGAGCTCTCAGAACTCTCTGATGGTGACCATTCCACATTGATTGCCAACTTCCCTGCATCTGAAATTCCATTATCAGCCACCACAGGGATGATCTGTAATTGAGATTTAATCAGAGTCTGTACTGTCCAATGACTGATATCAGTGCTGGATGCATCTGTTCAGTAATGACGGTTCAATAACAACATATATCAAAAACACTTTGGTCTCAGATATGTTTTAGCGGTCGCATTTTGACAATGAATGTGTCGCAGTGGGTGCGGGGATTTTTGATGGTTAAATGAAATTGGTCCAATCCTCTAAACGAATTAAAAGCACCTTTTAATGAAAATGCAATGCTGGGCTTATCAGCAAAACAGAAATCCCCTCAGCAAAGCAAGTTCTTTTTTTGGGGTGTCGATGCACTTTGACTAATTCAACTCTCTCGACAGTTTTCTGTCCACAGAAATGTCTTATTGATTCTTCTATACAGCCCTGTTTGGTGCCAATTGTGTTGTATTTTGATGGACTCATCACAAACATAACTGCTTGAGAACCTCTGTATGTTCCTCAGAACCTACTGACTCTAGCATCAGGGCAGAGAGAGGTCAAGACATTTTCTAAACATGTTAACATAAACACATCCTGCACACTGCCATACAAGCGTTTGCAACAGAACATAATGACTTCACAAGTCAAGGTTTAGTTTAATTATTCATGTTTTGCTCATGTTTCTTTCAGTATTTTTCAGCATCCCCACCTTCTTCTCTGATGAGCACATGCTTTATTCATTACCGAACAAACACATTTAATTTTCAACGGGAAGATATCACTCAAAGTATCCTCTTATCTTTTTTGGAATTCCTAGGGCAATGGCTTACATCTGCTAAGTAAATAGAAGTACACAGGTAGGTAGGTAGGTAGGTAGGTAGGTAGGTATTTAGGTAGGTAGGTAGGTAGGTAGGTAGGTAGGTAGGTAGGTAGGTAGGTAGGTAGGTGGGTAGGTAGGTAGGTACACTATATATACAAAAGTATGTACCCCTTCAAATTAGTGGATTTGGCTATTTCAGCCACACCGGTTGCTGACAGGTTATGAAATCGAGCACACAGCCATGAAATCTCCTTAGACAAACATTGGCAGAAGAATGGCCTTACTGAAGCGCTCAGTGACTTTCAACGTAGCACCGTCATAGGCCACACAAGCTCATAGAATGGGACCGCCGAGTGCTGAAGTGCATAGTGTATAAAAATCCTCGCAGGCAACATTCACTACCGAGTTCCAAACTGCCTCTGAAAGCAACGTCAACACAAGAACAGTTCGTCGGGAGCTTCAGGAAATGGGTTTCCTTGGCCGAGCAGCTGCACACAAGCCTAAGATCACCATGTGCAATGCCAAGTGTCAGCTGGAGTGGTGTAAAGCTCACCACCATTGGACCCTTGAGCAGTGGAAATGCGTTCTCTGGAGTGATGAATCCCGCTTCGCCATCTGGCAGACTGACGGACAAATCTGGGTTTGGCAGATGCCAGGAGAATGCTACCTGCCCGAATGCATAGTGCCAACTGTAAAGTTTGGTGGAGGAGGAATAATGGTCTGGGGCTGTTTTTCATGTTACGGGCTAGGCCCCTTAGTTCCAGTGAAGGGAAATCTTAACGCTATAGCATACAATGACATTCTAGACAATTCTGTGCCATCAACTTTGTTTGGAGAAGGCCCTTTCCCTTTCCATTGTCATCCTTTCAACATGACAATGCCCCCGTGCACAAAGCAAGGTCGATACAGAAATTATTTGTCGAGATCTGTGTGGAAGAACTTGACAGGCCCGCACAGAGCCCTGACCTCAACTCCACTGAACAACTTTGGGAAATATTGGAATGCCGACTGCGAGCCTGGTCTAATCGCCCAACATCAGTGCCAACCTCACTAATGCTCTTGTGGCTGAATGGAAGCAAGTCCCCGCAGCAATGTTCCAACATCTAGTGGAAAGCCTTCCCAGAAGAGTGTTACAGCAGCAAATGGGGGACCAACTCCATATTAATGCCCATGATTTTGGAATGAGATGTTCACATACCTTTGGTCATGTAGTGTAGGTAGGTAGGCGTTGTAGTGAATAATGCATTGGTCAGACAGACCGCCCACATTATTGACTATTCTTTCCTTTTCACTTCATTATTCTGTCTTAGCTGTTGTGTGTTCCCATTCCAGCTCTGTTGCTATCAAAGCAGATCCAGTCTAGGTTGCTCATTAACTTTGCTGGTCGTTCCCTCCTATTCTTGTCAACTTTACATGCACATCCTCCAAAGGCTGTTCTGAGACAACACTTCTCATATGTTGCTGACATATTTTTGGTGATCACTCACTACTTTGGTTATGTCAATGTAATACACAGATGATTATGCCAATCCCTATAATAATTGTCCTAAATCTACGTGTAGCTACAGATCTCTCTTTGTCGCTTCAATAATTGTGCAGAAAGTTCACAATTCAGCTAACAGGCACCTAATGTGACTCCCTCAAATAACTGTTTAATGCCATCCATCCGTCTGTCTGTCTCTGCTCCAGCACACACATTGCTTTCAACTGTGCCTTGGATTTGGGCATCTCTGTAACTGGCGATAAGAGACGAAGAACAGAGCTACATCAAATTACCGGTGTTAAATTTGCCTGTAGTGCATAATTGACCACTTTTCCTACTCGTGGTGGATGGGGATAGTATTCTACCCTTAGGAAACCACAGGGAACTTTCCAAATGTGCACTATGCACAATAATGAATGTCTGGCAGAGAGAGAGTGAGGTGGCTTTTAGAGCCAGACTGGAAGAAAGCACAAGAACAGAGCACAGGATTGAGGAAAACATGGCCTTAATAGGAAAACATGGCCTTAATAGGAAAACATGGTAGGAAAACATGGCCTTATGTCACGATCGTCTTGACGTGGAAGAGAGGACCAAAACGCAGCGTGTGAAAAGTACATCTTTTAATAGATGACGAAGACGTAACACGAATACTTAATCAAAACAAAACAACAAACGACCGTGAAGCTACAAACGTTAGTGCATACACAAGCTACAAACGTTAAACATAGACAATTACCCACAAACACCTAAAGCCTATGGCTGCCTAAAATATGGCTCCCAATCAGAGACAATAATAAACAGCTGTCTCTGATTGAGAACCAAACCAGGCAACCATAGACTTTCCTAAACACCTACACTGAACACAACCCCATACATTCTACAAAACCCCCTAAACAATACACACACCCTAAACTAGACAAAACACACAAACATCACCCATGTCACACCCTGACCTAACTAAACTAATAAAGAAAATCAATATAACAGAGGCCAGGGTGTGACACCTTAATAGGAAAACATGGCCTTAATAGGAAAACATGGCCTTAATAGGAAAACATGGTCTTAATAGGAAAACATGGCCTTAATAGGAAAACATGGTAGGAAAACATGGCCTTAATAGGAAAACATGGTAGGAAAACATGGCCTTAATAGGAAAACATAGCATTAATAGGAAAACATGGTAGGAAAACATGGCCTTAATAGGAAAACATGGTAGGAAAACATGGCCTTAATAGGAAAACATAGCCTTAATAGGAAAACATGGTAGGAAAACATGGCCTTAATAGGAAAACATGGCCTTAATAGGAAAACATGGCCTTAATAGGAAAACATGGCCTTCATTGGAAAACATGGCCTTAATAGGAAAACATGGTAGGAAAACATGGCCTTAATAGGAAAACATGGTAGGAAAACATGGCCTTAATAGGAAAACATAGCCTTAATAGGAAAACATGGTAGGAAAACATGGCCTTAATAGGAAAACGTGGCCTTAATAGGAAAACATGGTAGGAAAACATGGCCTTAATAGGAAAACATGGCCTTAATAGGAAAACATGGTAGGAAAACATGGCCTTAATAGGAAAACATGGCCTTAATAGGAAAACATGGCCTTAATAGGAAAACATGGCCTTAATAGGAAAACATGGTAGGAAAACATGGCCTTAGTAGGAAAACATGGCCTTAATAGGAAAACATGGCCTTAATAGGAAAACATGGTAGGAAAACATGGCCTTAATAGGAAAACATGGCCTTAATAGGAAAACATGGTAGGAAAACATGGCCTTAATAGGAAAACATGGCCTTAATAGGAAAACATGGCCTTAATAGGAAAACATGGCCTTAATAGGAAAACATGGCCTTAATAGGAAAACATGGCCTTAATAGGAAAACATGGCCTTAATAGGAAAACATGGCCTTCATTGGAAAACGTGGCCTTAATAGTTGGGTGAAAGTGGTCCACATACTATGAAACGTCACGTTGACTCCTCACACACGGACAGAGTTGTACTTGTGACTTCCGGCAGAACCTGCGTTTAGAACTTGTTCTTTGTGTAGTTGAAAGAGTACATCATTACAAAGTCGTTGGTTTAAAAAAGCAGTGTTGATTAGATCATCATTTCTAAAGAAGTTGGTGTATGTGCTTAATCAGGCATGCTGCATAGCGACCAAAGCAAGAAGTTCATGGAGCAGGATATGTTTTGGCTAAAGGCCATCTGGATGTAGTTAAGTCTACTTGCATACAGTATATGGCCCATTAACCCACTCTCACTGGGAACAGTCCCCTGTACAAGACCAAGAACATTTCATGCCTGATTAACACTAGCCTGATTGTATCGGCCATTGGCAATCGTCACTGTTTTAGTTTTTTTAACTTCACTTAATAATAAAAACTGTTCAAAACTGATAACTACTGAACCAAAATGATGCAGTGCCAAGTATATATAGTTTGATAAGTGCTGAACACGGTCCATTTCTATATTTTTGACATACATTTATGTTGGAAGGCAATACCAAATCCTCTAATGGATGTGGCTGTAAATATGTCACGGCTTCTGCCGAAGTCGATGCCTCTCCTTGTTCGGGCGGTGCTCGGCAGTCTTCTAGCCATCGCCGATCCATTTTTAAAATGTTCCATTTGTCTTGTCTTGTTCACCCACACACCTGGTTCTCATTTCCCTCATTATGTGTTGTGTATTTAGCCCTATGTTTCCCCCCATGTCTTTGTGTGGTATTGTTTATTCTGTGTTCATGTATGCGCACTTTAGGCTATAGCCCTTCACGCATACCTTGACAAAATAATACGGCATCATTCTCCATCAGCCAGTGTGCTTCAATAAGACAAAGTGGAAACAGTCACTCTATGTTCTACCATTTGGAATTATAGTGTAGTGTACACTGCACTGCTGAAATACCTGGGTTTTATATAACAATATTCCACTCATTATCAGAATTTCATTGATACACTGTAAGCTGATGAATTTAAGCAGACATAGAAGCGAGGCTGTATCAGTTGACAAGTCACGTAGAAATGGTGATCTTGTACAATTTTGCCTGGAGCAGAAATGGCATACAAAACCGTGCTACATTTTTACAGTCGCCAACTCCTTCACCGTACCCTATTTCTGATGACTTGTAAGGATGATGAAACTTTAAGACTGACATATTTCTCAACATGTACACAACCTGTCATTGAATTCAAATGATAAATGTCAAGTTTGTCAAATATATTATGGAAAATTATATTTACCATCTACTATTCTTTCTAACCAGCACTTCAAAAAAACAGTTTTGATATTTGTATCTTGTATTTTTGCCTATTCGATTAAATGGTAGTTAAAATGAATAAATAGTGACCCCTATCGGACTCCCGAGTGGAGCAGCGGTCTAAGGCACTGCATCGCAGTGCTAGAGCCGTCACTGCCGACCTGGGTTCTATTCCGCTACCAGGAGACCTTTGAGGAGGTGCACAATTGGTCCAGTGTCGTCTGGGTTAGTGGAGTTTGGCCGGCCGGGATCTCCTTGTGCTCTAGTGACTCCTTGTGGTGGGCCGGCTGCATGCACGCTGACTTCAGTCACAAGTACGATGTTTCCTCCAACACATTGGTGCGGCTTGGCAGGATCATGTTCTGGAGGACGCATGACTCTCGACATTCGCCTCTCCCGAGTCCGTATGGGTAGCAGCGATGGGACAAGATTGTAACTACCAATTGGATATCACAAAAAATGGGTAAAAAAAAGTTACCCTATCTGATGTATTGGTGACTAAACTAAATGTTCTCATGGTATTCACAGAAAACTTTGATTTTGCATGAATGACTCAAGGGTGAAAGATGTGTGAAACCCCAATGAATGCATAATTAAAGGTTCTGAACATAAGATATTTTCAAAGTGAGTCCATGCAACTTATTATGTGACTTATTAAGCACATTTTTACTCCTGAATTAATTTAGGGTTGCCATAAATAAGAAGTTGAATGCTTATTGACTCAAGACGTTTCAGATTTCTTTTCGTAATTAATTTGTAAAAAAAATCTAAAAACATAATTCCTCTTGGTTTATGGGGTATTGTGTGTAGGCCAGTGACACAAAATCTCAGTTTAATCAATTTAAATTCAGACTGCAACACAATAAAATGTAGAAAAAGTCAAGGGGTGTGAATACTTTCTGAAGATACTGTCTCAGAGTTATTGACCTCACAATAAGCCAGATTCGAGTAACTTACATTGTGGTGCTGAAACGTGAAAATCGGAAATGGACATTGTTCTGAAGTAGGCATATTCAAGTTGGCTGAATTACTTTCAACCGTCTTCATTTTAATTAGACTTTACTAATAACAAGAGGGCTTTGTGTTGGAGCCTATTTCTTACTATAGTTCAACCTGTTTGACAGATGAAATCTGGCTATGGGCTGCTATATCCAGGGTTTTGTTGACCAATTCCTCCACCCACCATGCACTCTTTAAATAGCCCACCTCCGTGTCAGTGAAGGGCTGTTAAGGGAAAGCCAAGACTATAATTGAGGGGGTACGAGAGGGTATGCCATAGGCCTACCTTTAATTAAATCAATTGCAAAAAGCACAGGCCTACCCCTTGTTTTTGAAGGAAATAAAACAGATCTGATTATATAAAGTGATCTATAACGGCGCTTTGGTCCCCAATGTTTTATGCAAGAAACAAGCTCTAAAATAACTGGGAAAGACATGTCACCGATGTTTGTTTACATGCACAGTAATAATTTGATATTAAATTGATTATTGCAATAGGCAGATTATTCAATTGTCATGTAAACACCTTACTCTTAATCAAGTAAAGTCAAAATCGAAGTAAGAATATGCCGATTAAATCACCTGGTTTTCTGAGCAATCTTTCGAATTATTGGGACATGTTAACACCTTAATCGACGTTCCAGTGGTGTATTTAATCTGCACAGGTGCCAGCACTAGCTGAGCGAGCCTCCCTCTTTAGCACGACGGAAGCGAGTTCGGAACAACTGAATGATTGCGTCTTACATGCGGTCGCGCATGTTGATTTTGTCCACCCACACCAGACGCCATCAGGACACGCAAGTTGAAATATCAAACCGAACTTTGAACCAACTATATTAATTTGGGGACAGGTCGAAAAGCATTAAACATTTAAGGTAATTTAGCTAGATAGCTTGCCGTTGCTAGTTAATTTGTCCTGTGATATAAACATTGAGTTGTCATTACTACAGTGCACAAGGTTCTCTACTCCGACAAAAGGGTAAACAAGGTTGATTTCTAGTAATCTCTCCTCTTTCAAGCTTCTTCTTCTTTGGACTTTATATGGCGGTTGACAACCAACTTTAAGGTGCATTACCACCCCCAACTGGACAGTTTGGACCTCTTTCAATCACCCACGTGGGTATATGCTCCTAAAACCCAATGAGGAGATGGGAGAGGCAGGACTTGCAGCGCCTCAAGCGTTACAAAGAGAACCAAGTTCTTTTTTAGTGCCTGGATGTGCAGACGCTCAATGACCCGTGCGAGCAGTGTGTGTGCAATGATTGAATAACATTTATGTGTAAATTTATTTTTGCAACAGGAGCGGTGTGGTCAGCATGTTAGAAGTAGTTTTCACATCCAAACTCAGAATCAAATATGCTTCCCAAAAATAACATGGTAGTAGTAGAACGTTTATTGTGATTGTCGATTTTCTGCATTTATCAAAGTGCCATCAAGTAGCCTGATTTCAGATGTGTCCATTTAAACAGGATTATTATGGAAATTGCTCTTCTTGCAAAGCACGTAAATCTTTTCACCAAATTATTTGCATTATTGTGTGCATGTAACCATAGTCAGTCAGAGACTGAGTTACAACCTCCTTTAGCTGAGGAGACAAAAAATGTACTTTGCTTGGGAAGTAATCTAATTCTGTCACTATCAATTGATTAAGCTATTCACTTTCTGTTTAATAGAAACTGTTTAAACCCAGAAGCTTTTAGGGAAACACTTGTGACCTTCTCTCATTGGGTTAAGCCACAGAAGAAGAGTAGCCAGCAGTTAAAGCTCACGTTTTTCTGTGTCGGTAGGCCCACTCTGTCTAGGGTGGAAAGGTAGGCCCACTCTGTCTAGGGTGGAAATGTAGGCCTACTCTGTCTGGGGTGGAAAGGTAGGCCTACTCTGTCTGGGGTGGAAAGGTAGGCCCACTCTGTCTAGGGTGGAAAGGTAGGCCTACTCTGTCTGGGGTGGAAAGGTAGGCCTACTCTGTCTAGGGTGGAAAGGTAGGCCCACTCTGTCTGGGGTGGAAAGGTAGGCCCACTCTGTCTGGGGTGAAAAGGTAGGCCTACTCTGTCTGGGGTGGAAAGGTAAGCCTACTCTGTCTAGGGTGGAAAGGTAGGCATCACTTTTTAAAGTATCATGCTCAGATTCCTAATGACGTCACAGATTTAATTATCCTCTACTTCCTCAGAATCCCGGGTCCGGGAGCACCCCCACCAGTAAAAAAGCTGACTAGCATAGGCTAGCATAGCGTCACAAGTAAATAGTAGTATCTAAATATCATTAAATCACAAGTCCAAGACACCAGATGAAAGATAAACATCTTGGTAATCAAGCCATCATTTCTAATTTTTAAAATGTTTTACAGGGAAGACACAATATGTAAATCTATTAGCTAACCACGTTAGCAAAAGACAACTTTTTTTTCACTCCACCATTTTCTCACTGCATCAGTAGCTATCACAAATTCGGCCAAATAAAGATATAAATAGCCACTAACCAAGAAACAACCTCATCAGATGACAGTCTGATAACATATGTATTGTATAGCATAGGTTTTGTTAGAAAAATGTGCATATTTCAGGTATAAATCATAGTTTACCATTGCAGCCACCATCACAAATCGACTAGAATAACTACAGAGAGCAACGTGTATTACCTAATTACTCATCATAAAACATTTCTTAAAAATACACAGCGTACAGCAATTGAAAGACACAGATCTTGTGAATCCAGACAATATTTCAGATGTTCTAAGTGTTTTACAGCGAAAACACAATATAACGTTATATTAGCTTAGCACAGTAGCAAACCAAACAACAGCATTGATTCCAGCCAAACATAGCGATAACGTATTCACCACCAAAATAATAATTTTTTCACTAACCTTCTCAGAATTCTTCAGATGACAGTCCTGTAACATCATATTACACAATGCATATAGAGTTTGTTCGAAAATGTCCATATTTAGCGGCACAAATCGTGCTTGTACAATGAGAAAAGTTGCCAAGCTCCCCAGAAAATTTCGGGCGCCATCTTGGAGAGTCACCTAGTCTAATCAATAAATAATCATAAACTTGACAAAAAAATACAAGGTGGACAGCAATTGAAAGACAAATTAGTTCTTAATGCAATCGCTGAATTACATTTTTTAAATTATCGTTACTGCGCAATACCGGCTGCGATGACGCAATGCTATACTGCAAGTAATGGCGTCTCATCCTTTTTACTTTTAACAACAGAACAATTAATTAACAGCATAAAGACTGCTTACTATTAGCTGAGCTTCAATCCGAATCTTGGGCAAGGTGTCCTTTCTTCAAAACAATCGTCTTTTGGCTGAAAGATGTCCTCTTGTCCAGTCGAATTAGCCGCTAAACGTTAGCCACCCACTGGAGAGGTGCCCAACAAATGGAAGCGCGTCACAAAGAAATCCAGGAAAATTGCAATAAACTGCTATAAACTGCTATAAGTCGGTTTAAATTAACTACCTTATGATGTCTTTAACACCTATATCGAATAAAAACATGACCGGAGATATAGAAATACTAAAACGAAAGCGTTTGCAGGACGCCATTCTGATGTCTTCATGCGCCAAGCGCACTGTTGAAAAGAACGGTACTTCCTGTTCCACGGTCTAATATAAGGTCCCAGATTGCGCAATCGCCTCCATTCAAAGTCTCACCGCTTACTGACATCTAGAAGAAGGCATATGCAGTGCATGTACCCTCATAGCTTGCATGGGGACTTATAAACTGATCTCAGAACAGGGACCTGGATTTCTAAAATCTCACTCCCTGACAGGAAAAGTGCTGCAGAAGGAGTTCTGTTTCACTCAGAGAAATAATTCAAACGGTTTTAGAAACTAGAGAGTGTTTTCTATCCAATAGTAATAATAATATGCATATTGTACGAGCAAGAATTGAGTACGAGGCAGTTTAATTTGGGAACACCAAGAAAAAAATAGTGCTAACAGCTCACCCTATTGACAAGAAGTATACAGGGCACTCATTTGGCATTGGAGTGTCACATTCCTGACCTGTTTTCCCTTGTTTTGTATTTATTTAGTATTGGTCAGGGCGTGGGTTGGGTGGGTTGTCTATGTGTTGTTTTCTATGTTGGGGTTTTGTGTGTTCGGCCTGGTATGATTCTCAATCAGAGGCAGCTGTCAATCGTTATCCCTGATTGAGAATCATACTTAGGCAGCCGGGGTTTCACGTGTGTTTTGTGGGTGTTTGTTCCTAGTTAGTGTTTCGCCACACGGGACTGTCACGATAGTTTCATTTTTTTGTATCGCATATTTGTTTTCGTGTTATTAAATTACCATGGAAACCAACCACTCTGCATATTGGTCCGATCCTTCTCGCCTCTCCTCGTCCGATGAGGAGGACGATATAGACTATCGTTACATGGAGAAATATGGTAAGATGTACACATAGGCCTATCTCTCTGTCCATTCCTAGCCTGTAATTTCGGGAATTTGTGTGGAATTAAAAATTATTCTGCTAATATGTAGAATCAAGTAGAATTGCATGAAATGTTTATTAAAGGCTGTTTTTCTCGGACCTGCAAATACGATGATAGATTAATGCAATGCTTTTACTAGAACCTTCTGGCCCCCAGCCCTGTGCGCTATCAAAAGTTTATAAAACGGCATAGCTAAGGCCATGCTCTGTCCAAGAAGTCAGTGTAAATTGTAGGAATGTTCTCTGCTATCCACTTAATTTTTTATTATCATTTTGGCTATAGGGGAGGGACACTTGTTTAGGTAAAAGGTTTAGGTAAAATATATTTTGCTGAACGGAGGAACATCCATTTTCATTTCAGAGAGGTCAGATTTTCTCCTTGTAACCCTTATCGTAAACAGTGTTCACTCCCTAACATAGTGAGCCTTGCATTCAGGGTTGTGGGCTGTTGTTGTTTTTGTAGTTCTTGCCGCTCCACGTGCTTCCCCATGCTTGGTGTGATGGTGGCGTGACTAAGGTATTTGTTATGATTATGAGATGTAAACTAATGTATTGCTTTATAATTCAAGCTATTTAAAGTATTCATTGAGTAGAGCGCCATCCACCATCCGGCTAGTCTCAGAAACCCAGACCTAGGCAACAGCACTGACTAGGTCTGGTATCAATGACAGACTATTGGTAACTTCAAAAAGGGAAAACGAATTGTTCTGGGAAGGGTCCTCTTCAGACAGACAACTATCCAAACAAATCACAAGTTTGGGTCGGCGGGTCTTAAAATGCGGGCAGAAATTGAGGGGATTCTATTATCTGGCCTGGGTTACACCAGTAGCAGAAGTTTGCATCGGGTGAAAAATGTGTGTATTCATTTTGGAACTGCCTCCCGGGTGTATGCCAGGTGCCCCTTTCAAAGCCCACAGCAAAGTCCTATGTCTCATTTCAGGTTTTGCTAGAGGCTGGGCCTCAAGATGGGCCCCAAACTCCAAGAGACAATCCTCTTCCTAATCCTCTTCCTCACCTAGTAGGTACCTCTACTCTAGGTTACAAAGACAATCCCCTTCAGAGATTGTTCTGTCCAACGCTGGGGGCTTCCCACTTGGACCCTAAAGTCCTACAACTGGGTAAACCCCAACAACAAGGTTCTAGCAGTCCTAACATGTTATCCTTAGTATAGGGCGCCTTTACCACATACAAGTTGTTCCAACTACGTACATCATCAGCCTCAGCCAGGTTTTCAGATCAGCAACCTGCCCTGTGGAGAACACAGAGGAGCAGTGACAGATCCTTTCAACCTATCCAGACTGTATCCCATGGACAGCAGAAAAGGGGGTGCAACAGGCAGCAGTTCAGCAGTGTGGAACACTGCAACTACAGCAGAAACCCAAATCTCTCCAACTCAAGCAAGATGGGCATCTGACCCACCCCACCACAGTGGTCAGTGGACTTAACAGCCCAACCTAACAGACAGTTTACCTACCAGCTAAGCCACCAAATCGTACTCTCCCTCAAGCCCTACCTCTGCTGCTAGAGAGAGTCCAAGCTCAAGGCCAACTGGTCTACTCGCAACCAGCATCTGCTCAAGGTTAGCCAGTGTGCTTTCAACCAGCCCCTGCTCAAGGTCAGCCAATGCAAGTCCCCCTCAGCCACTGTATGATGCTCCCAAACCCACCTTACCAGATTTCACCACTGACAGTGAAAATGATTTTGTAAATCTAAAACTGGCACTGGACAAGCTCCTCGACGCTCATCCACAGCAGACTGAGAAATACAAGTATCATGCACTACCGGAACACCTCAAGGTCCCTGAAACACAGATGATTGGCCAGTCCTGCCATCATCACCCATCACCCTATAGAGCTGGCAATCAGGGACTCCAGCACCAATATGCCCAACCTCATCAGCTCGCTCAAAGTGACATTGCCGCCATCCTCACTGCCCAAGATGTGAAGGTTGGTGACTCTTAGGGGTTCCAGAGCTTCACTTTATGAGTCCATCTGATGATGAGCATGCTGCTATCCTTGGAAGTTCCTTCTGGCTATGAGTTGAACTGCAGTTCTGATGTTGTCAGACATCTCAGCAAGCTAATGAGGTATACATTAAGGGGGCTTCAAGACAAGGCCCAGCAGCAGGGAACCTCTAGCAGACTCTCAAGCAGTCCAGCACTACCATCAAGAACAGGTGTAGAGCAACAGTAGAGAGAGCCAGAAGTCCACGTCCAAGGGTCAGACCACCGACATCTATCAAGGTGCGGACCACCCTGAATCCATGAGTGCAGAGAACACTCAATCAGTGGTACCTCCTGCTACTGGAACCCATATGAAATTCACTATCCACTGTATTTACTGTAACAGCAGTGAACACTACATCACTAGGTACCCGAAGATCAAGGGAGAATCCAAAAACAAGAAGGGAATGGATTAAAGATGGCAAATGTTGCTGGTGGTGTGACTGTGCCCACCTGCCTGGAGAGTGTATCCTGAATAAGTCATGTTATGATTGGGGTGGGATACATCTACATGTGCTTCATCAGGTGTCCCAGCAAGAACCCTCAGATTCCCCAATTCAAGTCTCTAACAGAAGAGTGTGCCCCGCTCATGCCAAGCAAGTTGGTTGGGTTCTCCTGAATGTGGTTCCAGTGCTCTTGAGAAATGGATCCAAGTCATTTAAGAGTTATGCCATTCTGGACAGCGGAGCAGAGAGAAAAATGTTACTGCCTGAAACTGCAACTGTCAGGTGAGCAGGAGACCCTCATCCTCCCTCAACTTCTCAAGGGCGCAACAGTCAGCTTTGAGAACCCCTCTCTCCAAACCTAAGGCAAAGTATGTGATCCATGGTGCTTTCCTTGCCACAGGTTTAGATCTCACTGAACATACCTATCCAGTAAAGTTCTCTCTCTGCAGTCCTTCAGCAAGGTACACCGTGTCCTGTTGATCTGGTCAGATAATATCCACCTCATCACACCCACAAAGCCTAGGCACCAGAGAAGGATCAGCAGCAGTCCATAGAAGACTAGGATGGACCCTAAAGACACTGCCAGGCTATTAGCTTCTCAAAAGAGATTGTTGCTCTAAAGGCACAAAAAAACGGTCCCTCAGAGCAGCCGGCTAAGTAGCCTTGCTCCTGAGCTGGACCACACAATCTCTTACATTGCTAACCCTGACCCAGTGACCATTAACATGCTCTTGATGAAGTTTCCTATGCCCCTGGCTCCATGGGGTGGAAGAGATGGTGATTTTTGGACTTATTCATCCATCAGTACACTGCAATCCCGACAAAAGTGGAAATAATCCTACCACAGGCTCCGTAACCAAGAGCTGCAGAGATCTCTGTAGGGAACAGTTTGCACAAGACCAGTAGCCAGCCTCATCCCTTAGCCAGACATCGCAAATAGTGATGCCTGAAGAGCGGTTAGGGCACACATTAGCTGCACTAGTGTGGGGGCAGCTGTTGCGGATTATCCCACGTTTATTACCAAGTACAGTGTTAAAGTGGCAAAACGCCTAGCCAAGATAGTCCCCATGTCACCTGATGGGACAGGTGGTCACAGCTGACCATATTAAGATAGCCGACACAAACTCACCACAACAAACAATTCATTCTCTGGCATCCATCCTCTCAGGACACTCCATAGGCATCATGGATTGAATGAGTTCTCTGTTTGCTCTAATGTGTTACTGTGTGCACTTTGATTTGTGCAATAGTTTCTTAGATGATTGAACCTTACTTTTGATGCTTTACTGCCGTATTGTTTGCGTATTGCTACTTAGCCTTAGCATATTGTCCATTTAAGTTCTTAAGGCCCTTCAAGTACTGCGTCTTACCCTTTGATGTAAAGTAATGTAACGTGCTATAGTGTTGTAGCATTTAGCATATTGGCCAAGTTTATGCCATTTCAGTATTACTGGTCTTAGCACTTTGGGCTAGCATTATATGGTACATGTGTATTGGTGAACTGTATAAGCTAGGGTAATTGAAGCCTGCTTCTGTCAATTGTGGAACTGTTGATTTAACAACTTGTTTTCTTTGTTACTAGAACCATACTACATGCTATAACTTCAATGTCCTCTGATGATTGACCTGCTTGAATAAAACCGAGCAAAGAAGTCCTGAATCGGAGTCTCTCTGACAGAAGCCTTTTGGCGGCGTCGCTAGCTACCACAGTGATCCCCGTGAGAGTAGCCAATTTCAGGGCATCATTCATATAGCTAACTAGTTGGCTGTGCTAGAAATGATGTAATCATGCTAGCCAATTATTTCAACGCACCTTCCTAATGCGAAATTACAAGACAAAAATGACATTTACCTAAGGCTGTTTGTCTAGGCCCTCTTGGTTGTAATGGTAGCTCTAGATTAGCTAGCTAGTTCCCAAAGTTTTCCATAGGCTGGGGATGAGGTTAAGATGAATTCCCAGAAAAATACCCATGAATATATGATGATAACATATTTTTCTTCTAAATTTGCGCATAGCTGTTGTACCTCACGCTGTCTTAATATAGCTAGCTAACTTTTTGCGAGTGAACGCAAAACATTTTGCGAGGGAACCCAAAACCTTTTGCGAAGGATCTCAAAAGTTTTGTGAGGGAACGCAAAATAATTCAATTTTTTATTTATTTTCTGTGTCCCTTCAGAAATTCTGTAGAATCCTTTTTGAAAGAAGTACAAGATTACAGCAATCCCTCTGCTTCCAGAAACCACGAGGAATAGTAGGAACAATGAATAACACTAACATTATCACCGGTAGCAATAAGCTTTGTTCAACATTTCCTGTTTTCTTTCTTATTTTTTCTCCTTTTCATTTAACCTTGGAGTGTGATTCTTTCAGCTCCTGATTCCTATTCTAAATACAAGTATCCAGTGTTATATTTTAAATACATATGTTTAGTTTTAAACTGTTTTGAACTGTTCATTTACACCATCAATTGGATGCTTTGTAAACCAGGACAAGGTCTGTCCAATTGTATTTCTGTATTTTGGTCTTGCCATGGTATCTACTGGTCTACCATTCTATTTTAATATGCATTTTCTTAATTATCTTTGTCAGGTTCCAGTTACTAAGTTACTATGGGTAGTAATTCTAGTGATGAAATTTCTGTCTCCTTTTCCTTTACACAGAACTCACTAGAATGCATGAAAGAGAGAGGGGGAGAGAGTAAGAGGGATGGAGAGAGGGAGAGATCAAATAAAATTGTATTTGTCACATACAACTGGTGTAGACTTTACCGTGAAATACTTGCTTATCAGCCCTTCCCAACAATACAAAAGAACACAAATATTAAAAGAGAGAAGGAGAGGGAGAGGGAGAGATGCACATTCCTGAGCCCGAAAGTTGAATTCCACTGTACGTTTTTCGGTCGGAAGCTCAAAGAGCCAATGAAACATGAAATTGAATTAGAATCTCTATAAGTTATAGAGGCAACAGAGCCTCACAAGAATGATATACTTTTTCTTGCTTAGGTCTCTCCCTGGCCTCCCCAGCAAACGGAATATATGTGTCCTCTACTCATTTTTGTATTCTTTGTCCATTTAATATGTCATGGAGAGAGACTGCTGCTCTTTACAAGCAGACCATAAAATCACTATTTTATTGCCATGCAAATATTTGGCAAGAAGATCCAGACATTAGATACACTAGAGGCTACAGTATGCCAACAAAATTCCTGTAACATGAAGCTTCTTCTTCATGGTATAAATGGGGATTTAGATACTGAATATTCTCTGCGAAATGGGTCCGAAGTGTGGATTCTGACTCCAGCAATGTTTTGTCTCCAAGACCTGGATATGTACAAAACAAAAAACTGCTCAAGTCCTGTTACCTGGATCTCTACTGAATTAGATGTAAATACATAGGTCATCTGACCACCTTAAATCCTGTTGAGTCTAGCTCTGATGTTACAGTCTCAAGGGTGGGGGGGGACAAAATTAAATGAATAATTTTATGGTGTTGAACTACAATATTTTTGGGGGTTAAGATGATAATGAGCATGCAAATCTGAGTTAAGATTCAGTTGATTACGCCCACTGCTTTTAGATGCTGTCACTGGTTAAATTAACCAGAATGGCATTCCTAGTAATGTGACATGTGGCACACTAAGAGGTTAACAGGCACAAAAGATCCATTTAATTTGTATTCCATGAGGACCGTCAGAAGAGGGCTCTACAATAGCAGACATAAATAAATAACAGCATGCTGAAAAGAAGCAGTATCAATTTTTTATTTTAATAAGTAATGTCCAGCAGGGAATGTAGTCTTTGAAGAGAATGGGGGAGTGGATGATGGTGAGTGGGAGGGAAGAGTAGGATTTGAGTGAGGATGTTTAGGGGCATACGGTCTTGATTTGTAGAAATGATCTACAAGCTTTAGAGAGTTAAATTGTTCATTTTCCTCTCATTATGTCAGATAATTTCACTGTAAGAACAAACGAAAATCACAATCCCCCCAAATTGTCTTGAATGTATGACAGAAGGTGTGTTTTTTAGGGTGAATTCCAGTCTATTCTTTTTAAATGTACACTGAACAAAAATATAAACGCAACATGTAAAGTGTTGGTCCCATATTTCATGAACTGATATAAAAAAATCCATGACATTTACCATATGCATTTCTCTCAAATTTATTTTGTGAACAAATTTGAGATCATCCATCCACCTGATAGGTGTGGATATCAAGAAGCTGATTAAACAGCATGATCATTACACATGTGCACCTTGTGCTGGGGACAATAAAGTACCACTTTAAAATGTGCAGTTTTGTCAAACAACACAAAGCGCAAGATGTCTCAAGTTTTGAGGGACCATGCAATTGGCATGCTGACTGCAGGAATGTCCACCATAGCTTTTGCCAGAGAATTGAATGTTAATTTCTCTACCATAAGCTGCCTTTAATGTCATTTTAGAGAATTTGGCAGTACATCCAACCGGGCTCACAACCGCAGACCACGTGTATGGCGTTGTGTTGGCGAGTGGTTTGCTGATGTCAACGTTGTGAACAGAGTACCCCATGGTGGCGGTGGGGTTATGGTATGGGCAGGCATAAGCTACGGACAATGAACACAATTGCATTTTATCAATGGCAATTTGAATGCACAGAGACTGTGATGAGATCTTGAGGCCCATTGTCGTGCCATTCATCCGTCACCATCACCTCATGTTTCAGCATGATAATGCACAGCCCCATGGTGCAAGGATTTGTACACAATTCCTGGAAGCTGAAAATGTCCCAGTTTTTCCATGGCTGGCATATTCACCAGACATGTCCCCCATTGAGCATGTTTGGGATGCTCTGGATCGAGGAGTACAACAGCGCATTCCAGTTCCCGCCAGTATCCAGCAACTTTCCACAGCCATTGAAGAGGAGTGGGACAACATTCCACAGGCCACAATCAACAACAACCTTACCAACTCTATGAGAAGGACATGTGTCGCGCTGCATGAGGCAAACATTTTCTGATCCACGCCCCTACCTTTTTTAAAAGTTATCTGTGACCAGGTTTCTGGGGCCATGTTTTTCACTCAAGGCTATAAGTTGTCAAAAGCATGAAATGTTGTCATGCAAATGAACCATAGCTAGCCAACTGTCACATTCATTGAAGGAATCGGACCAAGGCGCAGTGTGCGTAGAGTTCCACATTCTTTAATAGTGAAACTTACAACAAACACAACAAAGAATATAACAACCGTGTAGTATAGCAGTGCACACGGCAACTATACAAAAACAAGATCCCACAACACAAGTTAGGAAAATGGCCTAAATATGATCCCCAATCAGATACAACGATAAACAGCTGTCTCTGATTGGGACCCATATCAGGCCAACATAGAAATACAAAAACCCCTAGACATACAAAAACTAGAGTACCCACCTTAGTCACACCCTGACCTAACCAAAATATACAGAAAAACAGAGATATCTAAGGTCAGGGCGTGACACCAACACAACAGACATTGGAGATTTTGATTATGAAAAAAAGCGAGTTGACCCAATCCTAAGTAATTAAAATGCAACAACAAAATGCACCTTTCATTTTATTTCTGTCTATTTTGCAATGTAAGATGACACAATTACTGTGTATTACAATGTAAGGTGACACAATTACTGTCCAGCTACTCAACATATGCTAACCGGTAGAGCACCTAGGCTACAATACAATAAGATCAACTCGAACTGCAATTATTAGACTACATACCTTCACACTCTCGCTTTGTTCTCAAAAGCACCTCTGTATTTTGGCACAGCACCAGATCCAATCCATGGGCATACAATAGGTACAGCTATGTCTTTGAGTTTTTTTCTGTGTTTTGTTCCCATAATTTCAGATTGTATATCTCTTTCGTGGTCATTGTTGATGAAGTGCTGTAGATTTGCAAGATTGTCTGTAGGAGTGTTTACATCATATTTCCTGTTTTTATTGCTACTAGCCATGTTTTGCATCTCTGTATCTTTCAACGGTAAACAGTGACATTTTGTGCCTTCTTTCATAGAAGACACCAAGCCAGGGACAGAACACCAGCTTGCTCTTGCTGCCATCTCTTCGGATAACCACTTTTCAGAACTAACTTTAGGCTACCTGTGATAAGTCTTCCACCTTCTGCACCAGCACAGGAACCCCCCCCCCCCCCCCCCACCCCTCGACTCAAACTGATAGTACATTTGATAAAATACGCTTTCAATAAAGCCACAATTTCCAGATTTCTCAAACATGGTTTGACTGACAACAGGGCAGAGCTAGCAGTGCACAAAGACACCTCATAAATCACGTGACCCGTTTATGAGAGAGGGGGAGAAGACAAACTCCACCTAACTAGTTTCAATTTATGGAATCACTTGGGAAATGTTTTATTTTAGGTCAACTCCTTTAAACTCGTGAAATGCTAGGACCATTATGAAGACATGGTTGTCTATGCAGAGGCGTATGCACTTTCTATTCAAAATCAGTTCATTTTGATTGGGTCTCTTGGAACTATGAAAGAACATAAATGGTTGCATGACTCAAGCAATTATTCTTCATGGATTCAACACGTATGTAGCTCAATAAATCTATCCCCATGAGGTTGGAAATTGCCGTGGCATGTTATTACGTTTACTCCCTGGGAACTAACCTGGCTACCTCGTTTTAAAGCTCTAAAGGTGCGACTCACATGAAGACTATTTGTATTCTATTAGCCATGGCTTTTGACTCGCCAGGTTTAGTCCATAGTACGCAGAGGCTGGGTTGCATACCCAAAATGCCTACTATTTAGAACGCAAGTATGGTTATTCAGAAATGGCCATAGGCTGAGTGCTGCTTCCTCTCCTTTGAAGTCAGAGGGCAATTGTGGGACTCCTTTGTGACTCATTCCATGGTCATGGAACACAACTCTTGAATGGAGATGTCACTTCCTTTGTCCCAACAGGCAAGACATTGTAGCCTACTCTGTACAACTTTTGAGCAGGGCTCCTCTCAAAGTTTTAACTCAGGGCAGCATCAATCCCTCACATCAACTACTGTATACAACCGGTATCACTACAGCTCTACCACAATGAAAGAGTTACCCTCAGATTCTGAGTCATGGGAAGACAGGTAGCTAGTATATCACTATGGCAGTTCCAACGTTATATGCAATAAGGGAAAAAGTCTTTATTGGTGGACTAGTAGGTATTGCCTTGCCTGACCATCACGCCTGCCTGTTCTCTCACTCTGGTATTTAATTCACCACATTAATAATGCATAGACATCCAGGGTTATTGATGTCTGTGGCTAGTATGCACACCAAATAAGGCCTGCTATGTTGGGAATTTGATGCACTCAATTGAAAAGGTGTATTTTTGAAATAAACTCAGTGTAATACATCACTGTCTTGGGGAGGTGAGTCGGGCGCTAAATATTTCATACAATGACTACGCAAAAGAAAGGTTTCCCTGGTTACCTTGTTCCATATACAAGCATGTACCCACTGGGTACACCACATAATTTCAACATGGACATTTGGTTAATATTTGGTTGAGACGTTGCTCAATGAGATTTCAACCTTTATTCAGCCACTCAAAAAGACAGAGAGAAGTATGTTGAATTACCAATGTGTTATCACTATGCTTTCAACCATCTAAAAGTACAACCAATTTCCAATGGAAAAACAATGTCTGATGTTTGGTTTAGTTGTCATGTAAATGTTATCAGCGCGTTCAACAATTTAAAAGCAAAACAAAGTTCAAATGGGAATACAATGTCCAATATTTTGTATATATAGGGCTACAACAACCTCATGTATTATCACTGTGCTTCATTTAACAGCACAACTGAATAACCTGTATGGCAGTTGAGATTACACTAAAAGTACATAGTGTAACTGATCAATGCTGTCAAATCAAAACCAAATCAAATTTATTTATATAGCCCTTCTTACATCAGCTGATGTCACAAAGTGCTGTACAGAAACCCAGCCTAAAACCCCAAACAGCAAGCAATGCAGGTGTAGAAGCACGGTGGCTAGGAAAAACTCCCTAGAGAGAAAAACGCCCTAAAACTCCCTGTTCAAGATTCTGCGCAGATTATTATAGCAATTGTTAAGATCTCCACAGACCTGCGACCTTTGCATGCTATCTTGAACATGTATGCTTTCTATGATTAGGTAAGAAGACATTTATACTTACAGTAGGCTAACCTCCAAATGTGATCATGGATGTGTTATTCATTTGAAGGTTGAATAAATACTGTTATATTGGCTTGTAAAGTATCCTTAACTTTACTGTATTCCAAAAAATATATTTGAATTGTGTTTGATTGACAATGCAGGATAGATTAATCTGAGCCACTGGCTTAATCTGACGAGCCCGAGGCGGAGGATATACGGCTCCCTCGGGAACAGGCCTCAAGCCCAGTGATCTGCGTGAAGAAGAGGCGGAGAAAGAGAGGCCGGAGAGCTAGCTGCCTGTTGAGAAGTCGAAGGCGATCTAATAAACCCCCACTTCCCTCAATTCTGCCAGCAAATGGGCAATCTTTGGACAATAAAATCGTTGAGTTACGCTTATGATTAAACTACCAATGGGACATTAGAAACTGTAACATTTTATGCTTCAAGGAGTCGTGGCGGAACGACGACAGCATCAACATGGTACGATGTACCGGCAGGATAGAAGGGGCGGCAGTCTATGTATTTTTGTAAACAACAGCTAGTGCACGATATCTAAGGAAGTCTCGAGCTATTGCTCGCCTAAGGTAGAGTTTCTCATGATAAGCTGTAGACCACACTACCTACCGAGAGAGTTTTCATCTGTATTATTTGAAGCTGTTTACATACCACCACAGTCAGAGGCTGGCACTAAGATAGCATTGAATGAGCTATATTCCCCCATAAGCAAACAAGAAAACGCTCACCCTGAGGCGGCACTCCTAGTAGCCAGGGACTTAAATGCAGGGAAACTTCATCAGTTTTACTAAATTTATATCAGCATGTTAAATGTGCAACCAGAGGGGAAAAGTACTCTGGACCATCTATATTCCACACACAGAGAAGCATACAAAGCTCTCCCTCGCCCTCCATTTGGCAAATCTGACCATAATTCCATCCTCCTGATTCCTGCTTACAAGCAAAATTGAAAGCAGGAAGCACCAGTGACCAGATCAATTAAAAAGTGGTCAGATTAAGCAGATGCTAAGCTACAGGACTGTTTTGTAGCACAGACTGGAATATGTTCTGGGATTCTTTCATTGGCATTGAGGAGTACACCACATCTGTCATTGGCTTCATCAATAAGTGCATCGATGACATCGTCCCCACAGTGACCGTACATACATACCCCAACCTGGGGTAAGCTGCCGCTTTCAAGCTGCCGCTTTCAAGGAGCGGGACTCTAACCCGGAAGCTTATAAGAGATCCCCCTATGCCCTACGACTAACCATCAAACAGGCAAAGCGCCAATACAGGACTAAGATCGAGTCTTACTACACCGGCTCTGACGCTCGTCGGATGTGGCAGGGCCTGCAAACCATTACAGACTACATGAACCGGTTTGGGGCGAGCGGTCGCATTTGCATTCGCTCTGCATTCGCTCTGCAGGTAGTATAACTTTTATAACTTTTCATTACATTTCATTATAGTACAACGATTTAATTTGTCCAACCTTAGCAATTTCTTCTTAACTAGCTACATAGCCGTCTGTGTATCAAAGATAACTGCGTAATTATCGTATTTCGTCGTCTCGTTGTCCACTGCTATCTGCCAGCAGCTAGCAAACGTCCACCGTCTACCGAATAGTAGTATAACTTTTCATTACATTTCATTATAGTACAACGGTCTGATTTTCATTTTCATTACAGTACAACGGTTTGATTTGTTTGATCTTAGCTAGCTACATAGCCGTCTTTTATCAAACATAATTGCGTCGTTATTGAGGTTCGCTAGCGAGCTATTTTCGTTCGAAATTAACGCAACGTAGCCAACACTGCTAGCTAGCCAGCTTGCCACCGAAGAGCATTGTAGAAACGATTACAATACAACGGAACGACTTGTTTTGTGTAGTGTTAGCTAGCTACATAGTTTTCTTTGCTAGCTTTGTATCTAAGATAATTGTGTAACTTTGAGTAATTATCGGTTAGCTAGCCAGCTAGTTTCGCCTGCCGCGCTGCTGTCCTCCTACCTAGCCAACACTGCTAGCTAACACTGCTAGCTAGCCAACTTCTACCGAATAGCAGCACTGTAGAAACTTACATTACAACGGAACGACTTGATTAGCGTAGTGTTAGCTAGTTGTCTTTGCTGTCCTTGTATCCATGATAATTGTGTAGTTTAGAGAAATTTAGAGAAACTGTCGAGGTCACCTAGCCAGCTTCACTTTCAACAACGCAGCTACTGCTAGCCAGGCTACTTCACCAGCCAGCAGTACTATATCATTTTAGTCAATAAGATTTGTAATTTTATTGATTTTTTGCTACGTAAGCTTAACTTTCTGAACATTCGAGACGTGTAGCCCACTTGTCATTCTAATCTCCTTTGCTTTAGCGTAGCCTCTTCTGTAGCCTGTCAAATATGTGTCTGTCTATCCCTGTTCTCTCCTCTCTGCACAGACCATACAAACGCCTCACACCGCGTGGCCGCGCCCACCCTAACCTGGTGGTCCCAGCCCGCACGACCCACGTGGAGTTCCAGGTCTCCGGTAGCCTCTGGAACTGCCGATCCGCGGCCAACAAGGCAGAGCTCATCTCAGCCTATGCGTCCCTCCAGTCCCTCGACTTCTTGGCACTGACGGAAACATGGCTCACCACAGATAACACTGCTACTCCTACTGCTCTCTCTTCGTCTGCCCACGTGTTCTCGCACACCCCGAGAGCTTCTGGTCAGCGGGGTGGTGGCACCGGGATCCTCATCTCTCCCAAGTGGTCATTCTCTCTTTCTCCCCTTACCCATCTGTCTATCGCCTCCTTTGAATTCCATGCTGTCACAGTTACCAGCCCTTTCAAGCTTAACATCCTTATCATTTATCGCCCTCCAGGTTCCCTTGGAGAGTTCATCAATGAGCTTGATGCCTTGATAAGCTCCTTTCCTGAGGACGGCTCACCTCTCACAGTTCTGGGTGACTTTAACCTCCCCATGTCTACCTTTGACTCATTCCTCTCTGCCTCCTTCTTTCCACTCCTCTCCTCTTTTGACCTCACCCTCTCACCTTCCCCCCCTACTCACAAGGCAGGCAATACGCTTGACCTCATCTTTACTAGATGCTGTTCTTCCACTAACCTCATTGCAACTCCCCTCCAAGTCTCCGACCACTACCTTGTATCCTTTTCCCTCTCGCTCTCGTCCAACACTTCCCACACTGCCCCTACTCGGATGGTATCGCGCCGTCCCAACCTTCGCTCTCTCTCCCCCGCTACTCTCTCCTCTTCCATCCTATCATCTCTTCCCTCTGCCCAAACCTTCTCCAACCTATCTCCTGATTCTGCCTCCTCAACCCTCCTCTCCTCCCTTTCTGCATCCTTTGACTCTCTATGTCCCCTATCCTCCAGGCCGGCTCGGTCCTCCCCTCCCGCTCCGTGGCTCGACGACTCATTGCGAGCTCACAGAACAGGGCTCCGGGCAGCCGAGCGGAAATGGAGGAAAACTCGCCTCCCTGCGGACCTGGCATCCTTTCACTCCCTCCTCTCTACATTTTCCTCTTCTGTCTCTGCTGCTAAAGCCACTTTCTACCACTCTAAATTCCAAGCATCTGCCTCTAACCCTAGGAAGCTCTTTGCCACCTTCTCCTCCCTCCTGAATCCTCCTCCCCCTCCCCCCCCCTCCTCCCTCTCTGCAGACGACTTCGTCAACCATTTTGAAAAGAAGGTCGACGACATCCGATCCTCGTTTGCTAAGTCAAACGACACCGCTGGTTCTGCTCACACTGCCCTACCCTGTGCTTTGACCTCTTTCTCTCCCCTCTCTCCAGATGAAATCTCGCGTCTTGTGACGGCCGGCCGCCCAACAACCTGCCCGCTTGACCCTATCCCCTCCTCTCTTCTCCAGACCATTTCCGGAGACCTTCTCCCTTACCTCACCTCGCTCATCAACTCATCCCTGACCGCTGGCTACGTCCCTTCCGTCTTCAAGAGAGCGAGAGTTGCACCCCTTCTGAAAAAACCTACACTCGATCCCTCCGATGTCAACAACTACAGACCAGTATCCCTTCTTTCTTTTCTCTCCAAAACTCTTGAACGTGCCGTCCTTGGCCAGCTCTCCTGCTATCTCTCTCAGAATGACCTTCTTGATCCAAATCAGTCAGGTTTCAAGACTAGTCACTCAACTGAGACTGCTCTTCTCTGTATCACGGAGGCGCTCCGCACTGCTAAAGCTAACTCTCTTTCCTCTGCTCTCATCCTTCTAGACCTATCGGCTGCCTTCGATACTGTGAACCATCAGATCCTCCTCTCCACCCTCTCCGAGCTGGGCATCTCCGGCGCGGCCCACGCTTGGATTGCGTCCTACCTGACAGGTCGCTCCTACCAGGTGGCGTGGCGAGAATCTGTCTCCTCACCACGCGCTCTCACCACTGGTGTCCCCCAGGGCTCTGTTCTAGGCCCTCTCCTATTCTCGCTATACACCAAGTCACTTGGCTCTGTCATAACCTCACATGGTCTCTCCTATCATTGCTATGCAGACGACACACAACTAATCTTCTCCTTTCCCCCTTCTGATGACCAGGTGGCGAATCGCATCTCTGCATGTCTGGCAGACATATCAGTGTGGATGACGGATCACCACCTCAAGCTGAACCTCGGCAAGACGGAGCTGCTCTTCCTCCCGGGGAAGGACTGCCCGTTCCATGATCTCGCCATCACGGTTGACAACTCCATTGTGTCCTCCTCCCAGAGCGCTAAGAACCTTGGCGTGATCCTGGACAACACCCTGTCGTTCTCAACTAACATCAAGGCGGTGGCCCGTTCCTGTAGGTTCATGCTCTACAACATCCGCAGAGTACGACCCTGCCTCACACAGGAAGCGGCACAGGTCCTAATCCAGGCACTTGTCATCTCCCGTCTGGATTACTGCAACTCGCTGTTGGCTGGGCTCCCTGCCTGTGCCATCAAACCCCTACAACTCATCCAGAACGCCGCAGCCCGTCTGGTGTTCAACCTTCCCAAGTTCTCTCACGTCACCCCGCTCCTCCGCTCTCTCCACTGGCTTCCAGTTGAAGCTCGCATCCGCTACAAGACCATGGTGCTTGCCTACGGAGCTGTGAGGGGAACGGCACCTCAGTACCTTCAGGCTCTGATCAGGCCCTACACCCAAACAAGGGCACTGCGTTCATCCACCTCTGGCCTGCTCGCCTCCCTACCACTGAGGAAGTACAGTTCCCGCTCAGCCCAGTCAAAACTGTTCGCTGCTCTGGCACCCCAATGGTGGAACAAACTCCCTCACGACGCCAGGACAGCGGAGTCAATCACCACCTTCCGGAGACACCTGAAACCCCACCTCTTCAAGGAATACCTAGGATAGGATAAAGCAATCCTTCTGCCCCCCCCCCCCCCCTTAAAAGATGTAGATGCACTATTGTAAAGTGGCTGTTCCACTGGATGTCATTAGGTGAATGCACCAATTTGTAAGTCGCTCTGGATAAGAGCGTCTGCTAAATGACTTAAATGTAAATGTAAATGTAAAGGGAAGCACAGTCGAAACCTACCCAGTGAAACGAACTTACCATTTGAGCTAAACTACTTCTATGCTCACTTCGAGGCAAATAACACTGAAACATGCATGAGAGCACCAGCTGTACCGGAAGACTGTGTGATCATGCTCTCCGCAGCCGACGTGAGTAAGACCTTTAGACAGGTCAACATTCACAAGGCAGCAGGGCCAGACGGATTACTAGGACGTGTACTGTGAGCATGCGCTGACCATCTAGCAAGTGTCTTCACTGACATTTTCAACCTCTCCCTGTCCGAGTCTGTAATACCAACATGTTTTAACCTGTCTAGCCCCGGGGTGCCGCTAGCGGCACACCCCACCCACCCCCACTGAAAAGGCAGAGCCGCGAAATTCAAAAAAAAAATATTTTTTAAATATTTAACTTTCACACATTAAAGTCCAATACAGCTAATGAAAGACACAGATCTTGTGAATCCAGCCAACATGTCCGATTTTTAAAATGTTTTACAGGGAAGACACAATATGTAAAGATGTAAATCTATTAGCTAAACACATTAGCATAATCCACCATTTTTTCTTTGTCCACCAACACCAGTAGCTGTCACCAATTCGGCTAAACTAAGATATTGATAGCCACCAACCAAGAAAAAACCTCCTCAGATGACAGTCTGATAACATATTTATGGTATAGGATAGGTTTTGTTAGAAAAATTTGCATATTTCAGGTAGATGTCATAGTTTACAATTGCACCCACCGTCACAAATGGACTAGAATAATTACAATGAGCAACGTGTTTACCTAACTACTAATCATCAAACATTTCGTAAAAATACACAGCATACACTAATCGAAAGACACAGATCCTGTGAATACAGACAATATTTCAGATTTTCTAAGTGTCTTACAGCGAAAACACAATAAATCGTTATATTAGCATAGCACATGTGCAAACATTACCCCAGCATTGATTCTATCCAAAGAGAGCGATAACGTAAACATCGCCAAAATATATAAATTTTTTCACTAACCTTCTCAGAATTCTTCAGATGACACTCCTGTAACATCACATTACAACATACATATACAGTTTGTTCGAAAATGTGCATATTTAGCCACCAAAATCATGGTTAGACAATGAGAAAAGTAGCCCAGCTGGTCAGAAAATGTCGTGCGCCTTATTAGACAGTGATCTAGTCGTATACATAAATACTCATAAACGTGACAAAAAAATATAGGGTGGACAGCGATTGATAGACAATTTAATTCTTAATACAATCGCGGAATTACATTTTTTTAATTATCCTTACTTTTCAATACAATTTGCGCCAAGCGAAGCTAAGTAAAAAAAAATGGCGTCCTAAGCCACTAACATTTTTCGACAGAAACACGATTTATCATAATAAATTGTTCCTACTTTGAGCTGTTCTTCCATCAGAATCTTGGTCAAAGAATCCTTTCTTGGGTCTAATCGTCTTTTGGTCGAAAGCTGTCCTCTTGCCATGCAGAAATGCACATTGCGTTCGGCATGAACTGGAACGGTGCCCAGAGATTCACAGTGGCTCAGAAATAAATGTCCCAAAATCGCACTAAACGGATATAAATTGCTATAAAACGCTTTAAATTAACTACCTTATGATGTTTTTAACTCCTATAACGAGTAAAAATATGACCGGAGAAATATAACTGGCTACACTAATGCTTGGAAAAACAGTAGGTCGGTATCCTCCGCGCGCATGACGCACCAAGAAAAGAGTTCCTACCTACAGGATTTTTTCATTTATAGTGGCTGTGATTGGGCAATCGATACCATTCAAAGCGTCATCACGTAAAGGCATCCAGGGGAAGACGTAAGCAGTGTCCGTATACTTATAGGAATAACAGTGGCCTTAAAACTGACTCCAGAACAGGGGCCAAAATGTGTGAAATCTGACTCCATGTCAGGGAAATTGCTGTAGAATGAGTTCTGTTCCACTTAGAGACAAAATTTCAACGCCTATAGAAACTATAGACTGTTTTCTATCCAATAATAATAATAATATGCATATTGTACGATCAAGAATTTTGTAGGAAGCCGTTTCAAAAATTACACGATTTCCATAAATAGTGACAACAGCACCCCCTAGCCTTAACAGGTTTTAAGTAGACCGCCATAGTGGAACACCTATGTGAGAATGCCATTCATTGACTACAACTCAGCGTTCAACACCATTGTACCATCAAAGCTCATCAATAAGCTAAAGATCCTGGGACTAAACACCTCCCTCCTCAACTGGATCCTGCACTTCCTGACGGGCCACCCCCAGGTGGTAAGGGTAGGCAACAACATATCTGCCACGCTAAACCTTAAAACAGGGGCCCCTCAGCAGTGCGTGCTCAGCCCCCTCCTGTAGTCACTGTTCACTCATGACTGCACAGCCAGGCACGACTCCAACACCATCATTAAATTTGCCGCTGACACAACAGTGGGAGGCCTGATCACCAACAACAACGAGACAGCCTACAAGGAGGAGGTCAGAGATGTGGCCGTGTGGTGCCAGGACAAAACCCTCTCCCTCAAAGTGATCAAGACAAAGGAGATGATTGCGGACTACAGGAAAAGGAGGACCGAGCACGCCCCCATTCTCATCGACAGGGCTGCAGTGGAGCAGGTTGGGAGCTTCAAGTTCTTTGGTGTCCACATCACCAACTAACTAACAAGGTCCAAGCTCACTATGACAGTCGTGAAGCGGGCACGAGAAAACCTATTCCCCCTCAGGAGACTGAAAAGATTTGGTATGGGCCACAGCTCTTCAAAAGTTTCTACAGCTGCACCATCGAGAGCATCCTGACTGGTTGCATCACTGCCTGGTATGGCAACTGTTCGGCCTCCAACCGCAAGGCAATACAGAGGTTAGACTGCAGAATACATTAAGAAGCATTGATGCTGTGACGCTTTCAGTCTGATTGAAGCCTCGTTCACATTACCCATAAGCACGCCGTTACATTGCGCCGGATGTCATGCATTTCAATGGAGACGTCCATAACGGAGTGAAAATGCAATGCCCCCTTGCAGTTCAAGACTCCGTTGCAAGACGAACACTGCATATTTTGACAAATAAATGACAGGCTCTCTTCTATCTTGCATTACAAAAGGCAAATTTTCGCATATGACAAAATTAATTGTTTTAGCATACCATTTCATACATATCTACAGTATGTGCTTTTACAAAGAAAAAATAAAGAGGATTATATGTTTATGTTCATAGCTACATCCATCATCGCGATGACTGATTGGTGACGCACAATATTCATCCCGTGCCCACACACTTGTTACAATGAGAAGTGAAAGCATACTGTACCTGTGAGAGGGGTCACCCTGGTAGTAGTTGTAGGTTTTTATACAGTACCCAAAACCAATCTGTGGGTTTATTTGACCATTACAAAAAGTGCTACTGTTTAAATACTGCAATGCAGGTTGGATTGAATTGAGTCCCTAGTCTTAATTTTCAAGGTGATGATGGCATTTGTTTCCCAACACAATACCTCAATAAATATGAGTCCACATTTCAAACATTTTTTTTTCGCCCTGTGGGGGATTCTAACTTTCACCGCAAGTGGCAATAGATGTCAGGAACTCTGCGCCCCTTACCACTGTGAGCGGACTGTCCAGAGCTGTAGTAGCTCACAATGAACATCATTTTATTATCAGAGCATGCCAGTGGACTTTGGTAAGTATGATTTAGTGTTGGGAGCATGTACAGTTACATTTATCCACTACCAAAATGAATATTTATGAGCAATTTCCCACACAGACAACCCTTTAACTTTTATTTTTGGTTTGGTTGGAGATGCAAATCCAACATTTAATTTGTTAACAAGTTAATAGGCAATTTACTGTATTGCAAAAGTTATACTGAATTGTGTTTGGTTGTCAACAAATTCCAGTTTGTCTACAAATTAATACTGTATATCATTTATGTTGGATCCATCTCAACCAAGAATCAAAGTTAATGAATAGGACTAAATCAAATCAAACTTTACTTGAAGTGCATAGTCCTATTCTTTAACTTCCAAAGTATTAATGATTAACTTGAAGGTTACATTTGAAATCAACCAAAGCTTGAAAGCCTAAGCCTATATGTCTTGTCTATTTTTAGTTGTGTTGAATTGAAAAAATAGCTGTTGATGACTTTGCAAATGCCATATAAAATAGCATCATTGATGATATATGATTTATAAAGTATTTTCACATTTAATTTGCTCAGTTAAACCTACCCTTTGGAATGACTTTGATAGCAACAGTGAATATATTTAATCACAAAGAGGTCTCTCAGTAATCATTCTCATATTGGTAGCAGTCAGGGCTGGGCTAAGCAGGGCTTGATTAAAACCCTGGATGGGAGACCAAATTAATTATACAGTAGTAGGTGCTGCCAAGCCTATAGGTTTTTTTTTATATTGTGGATATAGCATTGAATATCTGTCGTTGTTTCAAAGGTACAAATTCAGCATATTTTAGACAAGTTTTGTCTATGTTGAAAATGTACAATGATGACAGTCCTGTGGTTGGAAATTTCACCCTAAAAAAAAAAAAAACAGTTAACGTTGTGACTTTTTTCAAATCGAATCTATTTTCCACGTAGATTCCACGTCACAATACGTTGACAAATGACGTCAAAAAAATGTTGGTTCAAGCAGTTTGTGCACAGTGGGTAATGTAATGTGTGTTTCCAGTGGTTCTGGAGGGGTGTAGCTAGTTTAGTGCTAAGGTCTGGTATAAACCCTAAGAGGAATACAGTGTTAGTCAAACCAGGGTTATGAAATCATAAAGCCCTGTCCCACTGTGGGTTCTGACAGATCAAACAGAACAACAGAACATCTTCGGAAATCCAAAAGAGCACATATGAATGAAATCAAAAGCCCAGTTTCCTTTATCCCCTACTGTAGCCGTGTTGAGTTAATAGCATACAGTAACTCTGCGGCTTCTGTGCCTGTTATTATTGCTGGTTGAAAACAGCTTTGAAGAGATAAGGTGAATACTATTCACAGTGGTGTGGAGCAGGTGGGAGAGACAAAGATGTCAGTTTGGATTATCTATCAAAATACGCTTGACATACTCCCTCCCTCCTATCAGAGGCAGACCAGAGGCTGCAGTGCCAGGCTGCTGGGGAAATATTGATAGGGTCAGCCAACAGTTTTAGAAGTATCCAGATTTTTTTAGTGGGTGTGCTTTAGTCGTGACAACCTCCTTCCTCTCTGTCTGTCTGACTCAGCACGGAACCATTCTATTTTTATGGCTTCAGCCTCGTTGTGTAAATAATAGACACTTACTGACAAGCTCTATTCATTATCACTACATTCAACATTCAATCCATTCAAATTGTGTAATTGTATAAAGAAAATAGCAGGACGTTCTGTTCATGTGTAAATTTGAGAGCATTTTTAATGTCATCATGCAGGACCTTGTGGATTCAGTGGACAACTGCCTAGACAACTCTACTATACAGTCACAGTCCAGTCCTTTTAGTGACTGGAACATAATCTTTTGCCTTCAGTGTTACCCTGGGCTAGCCCAGAGCCATCACTGAGGGAACACAAGCATGCATGCCAAGCCAACCTATCCAGCTGCAGGCTGCTGTTGGCCCATCTGCTCCTGCCCGGGGGAGACAAACAGACAGATAGACCGGCTGTGCTTGAAGAGCTGCATTTAAGTGCACAGCAGTCAGTGGATGGGAAACTGTTTCAACACAACATAAATCGATAACATTGTGACACCATTCATGACGAAATTCAAGACAAAATTCAGGACGACTCATGACGAAATTCAAGACAAAATCCAGGACGACATTCATGACGAAATTCAAGACAAAATTCAGGACGACATTCAGGACGACATTCAGGATGACATTCAGTGACACAATAAGACATCCTCGCCAGATATTTCCAGTAAAGACTGATACAAACCCTTACAATTGAACTTTTTCCTATTATTCATTCAAGAAATGTCTTGTGTGCAAATTAAATGTCAGCCTTGAGTTTTGAATTATAAAGATCTAAAACTTTTTAAGTATTCATGTACTGTAAGCTCGAAAACATGCAAGGAAAAAGGTGTTCATCTGCCAAAAAAAAGTCCCTTGTTGAAATATAGAGGAAGAAAATGAAACTCTAAATCCCTGAGCTCCAAACACCCGTTACTTCCCTCGGCACCTCATGCTACACGGCGGGTACAGCACATTTTAAAGCAGTGGCTCACGCTAGGCTGTGGCTCACACACAGAGGTTCTATGAAAAGTAAAAAGGCATTGAAAGTGATTCATTTACAGTGTGATGATGTCCTGGAACCTGTCTCTCCCACTCCTCCTTAACTAAACTATCTTCTGGATGACTGGAATCTTGAAATTGATTACAGCAAATCCTTATCCAACTCCTGAAGTTTTTATTTCTCTCATTGAAATGTTATCCATTTCAATAAGCTTTTCACCCCTAAAGAAAACCTTTGATTGAAAATTCAACATACTTAAAGAATTTCTTCAAAGTTGTGCTTCAGGTCTCCCGTTTGTGGTTTGACACAGCAATAATAAAGGGGAAATACTAAGCCTAATATCTGGGTCAGAGATGTTGGAAGGAAGACAACATACCCGCCTCTCCCAAGCAGAGAAGAGAAGTGATGGGTGGCATGGCTGTCACGACAACACGTCAATTCATTATCCAGCCCAAGGCCCACAAATCAATTGTTCTTTTATATTCACTCATCCCCCATGGCTCTACCTCCCACACACGTCTCATCATAGACAACCTACTCTAAGTTCACCTGCCGGGAAGGCCCACGGTGTGCATGCATATTGCCCTAGAATATCTCTGTGTGCTTATTTGAAGGATAGTGTGAAAATAAATATAAATTACTGTTACCTCTGTTTCAGCACAATGACTCACCCTATAACACTGTCTGACTTCTTGGCAGAGCGTTGCTCGTGAAGTCACTCCTATGTCCCTGAGACGATTGGGGCCAGGTGACAAATGGTGGAAGTGCCCACATGACTGCCTGTCCCCATCAGTGGCAGGCAGGCAGGTAGGCTTACTGGCCACTGGTTAATGACTCTGGGCTAGGTGTGTGTGCGCTCATACTAAATCCCTGAATAACACAGAGAGGACAGATACACAGAGATACACAGCGAAAGTAATTAAAGTTATGTTATCTGGAGGGATGTGGAGGAGGATCTATTTTATCTTGAGCTTATAGGAGATTGAATTATGTTCAAAGCAGTTTGATTTAGTATTGCACATAGGATGGACTGAATTGAGACAAGCAAAATGTATCTTTACAATTGACATCTGAAATATCAAAGTCTCTAGTATTGGAATTATGTCAACATGACATTCACTTTCAATGTGATTTTGTATTAGCAAGACAGCACGTTAGTAGGGGTTCGGAACTGTCCCAGTTATGGCTGTTATATCACCTCTTTTATTCATATGTATAATAAAAAGATTAGAAAATGATATTCTGTGTAACTTCAACAGTCGCTCATACCTCAATGGACACCCCCACGCCCAAACATCTTCTTGCGGCTATGTCCTATCCTGTCTAAGAATGGCTTTAAGCTGCTGTAGAGACAAACTTTAGAGGACTTTAGATTTAGTATTATTGACTGAGTCTTTCCCCAATGCAATGATAAAACACCAAGCTAAACCTTGACTCTCTTTGAAACGAGCAACAAGAGGATGGCATCAAAAAGGAGTGTGATCTTTAAATCCACACTTCATTTCCATAAAGACTGAGAATTATGCACTGGGAATAGGAATATATAAATAAATACAAACAATAAGTGCTGCCCACTCATTGGGCTTTTGGATGCAATTGTTTAGGATTAAATACATGTGTATTTATTTGAGCTGCTGCATAACGCCAGGCACTTGAGTTGTTTACAGGTTTTTAAAAATAATAATAATAATGACAATACATGGCCTCCTGAGTGGGGCAGCGGTCTAAGGCACTCCATTACGATGCAAGAGGTGTCTCTACAGTCCTTGGTTCGAATCCAGGCTGTATCCCATCTGGCTGTGATTGGGAGTCCAATCGGGCAGCACACAACTGGCCCAGTGTAACGGCTGCTCTCCTCTTTGTCTGAAGAGGAGAAGCATGGGTCGGACCAATACGCATCGAGGTATGCAGTCATAATGAATTTATTTAAATGATAGATGAACACGAAACACTTGAGAATGTACAAAATAACAAACGCAGTCAACAGACCTGGACACGAACTTACATATAACACTAAGAACGCATGAACAGGAAACAGACTACATAGAAACCGAACGATACCGAAACAGTCGAGTGTGGCATAACATACAGGAGACAACCACCCACAAACAAACAGTGTGACAACACCTACCTTAATATGACTCTCAATCAGAGGAAATGAAAACCACCTGCCTCTAATTGAGAGCCATATCAGGTCACCCTTATATAAACATAGAAACACATAACATAGACTACCCACCCAAACTCAGGCACTGACCGTCAAACACATACAAAATAACAGAAAACCGGTCAGGAACGTGACACCCAGATTTGGCTGGGGTAGGCTGTCATTGTAAATAAGAATTTGTTCTTAACTGACTTGCATAGTTAAATAAAGGTTACATTTAAAAAAAAAAAAAACTTTTCAAGGACCCAAAGTCGCTTAATGAAAGGAGTGTCTGATTGATGAACAGATTGTTGTTATGATCTAAGATAGGGAATAGAAAGCTCTTCAAGCATGGATTCAAGGTGTGTAATATGAAAATAGGGCCAACAACACATCTGGAGTACGTATGATATTATTGTCATGGCAATAACAGCACATTATTACTACTCTAACTACTACCTTAACATACACTATATATACAAATAAGAAAGAACAGTTTTAGTAGAAGGACACAGTCTTGGAAATGTGTGCTTGCGTACGCCATGAAGAAATGATGCACCTGCAAAAATGGGTTCCCTATTGAACAACTTCTTTCCGAAAGAAATATTATAGTTTGATTACATTTTAGGCTTTCTGAGGAATAAATAGAAACTTATTTTGAGTTGTTGAAACAAAGGGGTACATTAGGGGTACATTTTCGGATTCCTTTCTCTGCAAGTTGAACGAGTGGATTACTCAAATCAAAAGGTGCCAGACTTTTTGGGATATAAAGAAAGATTTTATTTAACAAAAAGACTCTACATGTTATAGCTGGGATCCTTTGGATGGCAAATCAGAGGAAGATTTTCAAAAAGTATGTGAATATTTAATCGTTATATGTGAATGTATGAAACCTGTGCTGGTGGAAAAATATTTTGATGTGGGGTGCTGTCTTCAAACAATCGCATGGCATGTTTTCGCTGTAATGGCTACTGTAAATCAGACAGTGCAGTTAGATTAAGAAGAATATAAGCTTACAGCCAATATTAGACACTTATATGTACCTACATGTTTAAAATCCATGATATTTATGATTTTTGATATTGATGATGATATTTTTGTTATTATTTATTTGAATTACGTGCCCTCCAGTTTCACTGGAAGTTGTTCCGCTAGCAGGACGCCGATCCCTAAGAAGATTTATAGCAGCATAGAAGGGACCAACTTAATATTAATGTCACGATTTTGGAATGATATGTTTGACGAGCAGGTGTCGATATACTTTTGTTCATGTAGTGTATCACAAGTATCAGGAAACACATTTGATCTTATTCTGGTTGGCTAGAATTGATTCCAGTTACTGGAGCTAATGGTTTTGTCACGCCTGCTCACGATCTTCCCCCGTGGCGCTCGAGGACGCCAGGCTCCCCAGCATTAGCCACTCCTGCCACCATCATTATGCACACCTGCCTTCCCCCGTCACGCTCATCAACGATTACTGGACTCACCTGGACTCAATCACCTCTGTCATTACCTCCCCTATATCTGTCTCCTCCCCCACTCTGTTGCCCGCTTCAGCATTGATTGTCATACAGTATGTCCTTGTTTACCCGTGTGTTGACGGTGTTCCTTTCTTGTTTCATGTCTGTTCAAAATTAAATGTTTGACTCCCCGTACCTGCTTCTCTACTCCAGCGTCGGTCCTTATAGAATGCTGAAGCCACCCAATGAAGCATCGGGGAGTGCTGGCTTTCCAGTTGGTGGTGACGTCGGGTTTGGGGGCTGCCACCGATGGAACCGGGGGTGCCTAAGCCAGCTCGTCGGTCTGTCATACCCTAGCTTGCTTGAGAGGTTTCTTGCCCCGGTTGGCTCAAAAGGCGCCCATCCCACGTCAGGCCCCAGCTGGCTCGTCCGGCTGCTATGCCTCCGCTGGATCATCGGGCTCTCATGCCTCAGTGGGATCGACAGGCCTTCATGCCTCAGCCGGATTGTTAGGCTCCTATGCCTCAGCCAGCTCGCCAGGCTCTCACGCCTAAGCCGGTTCATCCAGATTTCACACCCAGTCGGCTTGTCCAGCGCCCGTGCCTTGGCCGGCCGGTCTCGCTCGCCCAGGTGGGACCCCGGATGGCGCCCATAGAGGGGGGTACTGTCATGCCTGCTCCAGCTCTTCCCCTCTTATCTCACAGAGGTGGTATCACACATGTTCCAAGAACTATACAATCCGGGATGGTTTTATTTAAACTTTTACTTAGGATATTTACTGTTCGCTTATTATTTGAACAATACAGATCTCTTCCTCTTCTTGTTTACTTCTGAAGGGAAAAAACGTACAATGTACGAGATACATTCCAATTAGTAGTACCTGTAAATTGAAAGAAACATACAAAAGGATTTGTATGACTGAGTGAGTAAATACCCTCAGGGTAGCAGAAAGCCCTCAAATTGCAGTGAAATTCCTCTTTGCTGGATGACACTTTTCACACTCGATTACTGTACACTAATTGGTTTCACTGAAAGGCAGAACAGAACATTTCATTTGACCCACAGTACAGTACAGTAACTTGGGGTAGAGTAAGTGGTGGGCAAACACATCCAGTCAGGAGATATCATGTGTTTTTAATGTGAAATAATAGTGACAGCATTTTCTCTTATTTTACATCCCAAACATCCCAAATTAGAAGTTAAACCATGTACTGTGACCATGCAGATACTGCACATTAATACAATACCTGAATTCAAATGTAATGAGCATTGTGTAGTGCAGATTGCGATATCAATATTTTATCTGTGATACTAAAACAATGCATTATGAACAAGTCATAATGTGGATATCTAATACCTACCTATCTTGAGACAGATTAATGCCGTAGGGTAATCAATTCAGCCATTAATCACTTACTGTAGGACGGAAGTGATCTATTAAACATTTAACAGCCCTGTTGAATCCCTAATGAATGTTTTTTAGTTTTTTTAACCACCCTTTTCTCCCCAATTTCGATCTTGTCTCATCGCTACAACTCCCCAACAGGCTCGGGAGGCAAAGGTCGAGTCATGTGTCCTCCGAAACATGACCCGCCAAACCACGCTTCATGATACATGCCCGTTTAACCCGGAAGCCAGCCACACCAATTGTCACACCCTGATCTGGTTCACCTGTCCTTGTGATTGTCTCCACCCCCTCCAGGTATCACTTATTATCCCCAGTTTATATATCTCTGTGTTTCCTGTCTCTCTGTGCCAGTTCATCTTGTTTGCCAAGTCAACCAGTGTTTTTCCCAGTCTCTGTTTGTTTCTAGTCCTCCTGGTTTTGACCCTTGCCTGTCCTGACCCTTGCCTGCCTGACCACTCTGCCTGTTCTGACTACCAGCCTGCCTATCCCCTTGTACTGTTTTGAACTCGGATCTGGTTTCTGACCCCTACCTGGTCTGACCTCGAGACTGCCTATCCACTGGTACTGTTTGGATTCTGACCTGGTTTATGAATTCTAGCCTGTTCCCGACCTGCCTTAGCCTACTCCCTTTGTTATAATAAATATCGGAGCTCTACCATTTGCCTCCTGTGTCTGCATTTGGGTCTTGTCTTGTGCCATTATACCAATGTGTCGGAGAAAACACTGTTCACCTGATGACCGGTCAGCCTGCAGGCGCCCGGTCCGCCACAAGGAATCACTAGAGCAAGATGAGCCATGTAAAGCCCACACCCGGCCAAACCCTCCCCTAACCCGGATGACGCTTGGCCAATTGGGCACCGCCCTACGGAACTCATGATCACGGCCGGTTGTGATACAGCCCGGGATCGAACCCGGGTCTGTAGTGACGCTGTGCCACTCGGGAAGCCCTCCATTGATTGCTTAGTTAATCTGCAATTAATAGGTCAAAATCTGAGGTGTATCATCATACAAATGCAATGATCATTCATATCAAATACTCATTAGATGATGATTTACATTAGACCATGTCAATTAATTAATTAATCTGAAAATATCTGTCCCAGGACTGTAAATTAACAGACCAGACAACTCTGAAGCCAACAATATCATCAAGCAAATATAAAAAAGAGCAAAATACCAAAGGTGGCAGTGCATTCGGCAGGCTAGCCTAGTGGTTAGAGCGTTGGACTAATAACCGAGAGATGGCAAGATCAAATCCCCGCGCTGACAAGGTAAAACTCTGTCTTTCTGCTCCTGAACAAGGCAGTTAACCCACTGTTCCTAGGCTGTCATTGATAATAAGAATTTGTTCTAAACTGACTTGTCTAGTTAAATAAAGGTAAAATAAGTTTGTGTTCTTTTGTGCAAATACATCGGATGTGGTTGTGGTGGTGTATAGTTCGTATTAACGTAACATGATTAATCATCAAACCGAAATGATAGAAAATATGATTACAAAGACAGAGAACAATGTTCAAGTGCTGAGCTGTACTCCAGAGTTGGGTATTGATACATTTAGAATTTATCTGAATGACAAAAAACTAAATATTTTGTTGTCGGTTAGTCAATGACTGGCGAGTATTAAATATTTGAATAACACTGAATAGTAATTGTTCCATGTAATGAAAGGAAAACACTCAATCATACCAATTAATGTTATGAAGAATGGTAATAGCTGGTTAAGTATCTCCCAATGAATTAGCATGGTATTAATGACTGTGGTAGATATTCAGATAGTTGTGGCAGACGGGGTTGGCCACTCCATCCGTGTCATCAGTTACCTGGGTGTACTGCAAGCCTAATGACATGGAAAACCATTAGTCACAACACCTAACCTTGATCCCTGATCTTCTTCTGCACATTTCTTTACAGAACCTCTTCACGCCCTGTCAGACAAAGGCACCAGGAATGTGCGTGTCTGTGTGGGTCACAGTGTGTGTGTGTGTGTGTGTGTGTGTGTGTGTGTGTCTACACATGCAGGTGTGTGTGTGTGTGTGTGTGTGTGTGTGTGTGTGTGTGTGTGTGTGTGTGTGTGTGTGTGTGTGTGTGTGTGTGTGTGTGTGTGTGTGTGTGTGTGTGTGTGTGTGTGTGTGTGTGTGTGTGTGCGTGCTGCGTGTGTGTGTGTGTGTGTGTGTGTGTGTGTGTGTGCGTGCGTGCGTGTGTGTGTGCGCGTGCGTGCGTGTGTGTATCCATCATGGACACTGGAAGAGAGAAACTCCAGATCTCCTCCACTATGGAGCCATCCTCTCCTTGTCTTTCTTATTCAGCTCTGGGACCTGCACTTTAATCCTGGACCAATATTAAGTGGATCCAGTAGCACATCTCTGTTCCCTTTATCTCATGATGACACCACAAAGCAGAGCCTGCTGCTGCAGTGAGGCCAGATCATCACCATTAGATATCACCTGTGACCTTTGAAGTGCTCAATCACTGTTTAGATTTTTCTTTTTAGGAAGAGATTGAACCAATCAGCTCAGGTTTGAACTCAATACAAACTATTCTACGGTAAAAGACAGAAGGATAGCGAGCGAGGGAGGGAAAAGGGACTGGAGAGAAGAGGAGGACTGTATAGTTGAAACACAGAGCATGACTTACCAGGATGTGGGTAGATGAGTAGCGTTTCGCTGGGCTATTAATCTCTCTCTCTGACATGTCATTTGCTTGTAATGTATGTGGAGAATACAGTATGGTGTGCACCGGTGGGGCAAAAACTAGGCTGCCTCTACTGTGATATTATTAAAAGCACAGAACACAGGTAGTGATCATAAAGTTACATTTACACATGGTTTATAATATCCCATTCTATTGTGCACCAGACCCAACACTGATACACAGAGGATACACACATTTCTCAAGGGCCTTTTCAGCACCTCCAACTCAAAACATCTCCCAGCGTCAATGATACCTACAGATGATGTAATGAAGATGTAATGAGGACGTAAAGATGATGTATTCATACCATCCTATTGCAGCATTTTATTTCTTATTTTTTCTTTTTATAGTCCATTCCCCACTTAGATAAGAAGCTTACAGTGCTCTATGAAACAACTGAGAGACAAGGGGAGATACATTGTCTGGCGCTTCCCAACTGGCCACTAGCGGCGCTGAAGGCTTTATGTTAATCTTCAGCATGAGAGCAAGAGAGACGATTGTGTATTGAGACGGCAGCTACAGTCTCCCACAGACTTGACAAATTGAGATAATATTGAAAAAAAAGCTAGATGATTCTCCCCGTGGGGGTTGTAATGCGTAAGACAATTACATTTTTTATTTTTTATTTAACCTTTATTTAACTAGGCAAGTCAGTTAAGAACACATTTTTATTTACAATGGCAGCCTAGGAACAGAGGGTTAACTGCCTTGTTCAGGGGCAGAATTACATATTTTTACCTTGTCAGCTCGGGGATTCGATCTAGCAACCTTTCAGTTACTGGCTGAAAGGTTGCTAAGTAAACATGTACCTTTTTTCTACCAACATTTATCTTTGCATAACTCATAATCAACATGTAATCAACATATAATTGCAAACAATTTTTAGATTAGTGGCTTCAGAATGGTGTTTCATAATCAACATGATCAAATAGCTGTGAGTCACTTTTCTCCTACTACTCTGTCTGTTATCGTCAGTAAATAACTCAGCGGGTTGAGTTAATAACTCACAAAGTAACATTATTAAACTGTCATACCTGCCTCCAGCTAAATAGCTGACCATTCCCTTCCATGTTGGTGGTAATTTGTTTGGACAAAAGGGAATTGTATTGATTTATTCAGTTAATTGCTCATTTAAGTGTCCAATCCCAAAGGTCTTTTCAGCACACGGCTTTGGTAACATGTTAACCACAGACCGCATTCGGTACTGGAACACGTTCAGTTGAAACCTCAGTGTTTACATAATGTGCTTTCTCTCAAAGCTAGGCTACAAGACTAAAGATTCCATGCTGTTTAATTTAAGCCACACAATCGTTGTCTTGGTGATGTCTAAGCTTGATATATTACTTCAGTTAGGTGATATATTACTTCAGTTAGGTGATATATTTCTTCAGTTAGGTGATATATTATTTCAGTTAGGTGATATATTACTTCAGTTAGGTGATATTTTACTTCAGTTAGGTGATATATTATTTCAGTTAGGTGATATATTACTTCAGTTAGGTGATATATTATTTCAGTTAGGTAATATATTAATTCAGTTACGTGATACAGTATATTTCTTCAGTTGCTAAGCAATGGCATATATGTTGATTTCATTTATTTTTATTGCAACTTTATTTCATCAGAGAGTGTTGAAAGATATCATTGTAGATCACAAAAACACTGGCTTCATCACTGTACTACTGTGAAACACACCAGCAGGGACACAGTAGTATTAGGTACGTCAAGGCAACATCATATTTCTATGCAGACATAATCAATGAAGCAGATTCTATTCTATGTGTCATGTATTTTTGGAGGCCCAGACAAAAACAGGAGTAGATATTATATCAGCTTCAAGTGTTGTGTTTCACTAAGGTCCACAGGGAAAGTCCTGCAGTGGTCATTTAGAGTTCCCATATCAAGTTTGAAAAACAACTGAAATTTGACCGGTCTGGATGAGATCTATACATGTATATCATTGTGATTATTGAATTATTCTATCCTCTTACTAAAGGTAATGTCATACAATAGTGTATTGCTACATTCACATTGATTTGTCTCACTGTATAACCCTAACCCTAAACTTACCTCTAACCTATAGAAATACGACCTACAGTACAACACTTTTTACAATGTGCCTACAGGACTAATTAAACAGTAATAACAACACAACACACTTCCCTGCCACCAACACGCACCCATTACAATTACACAAAATGTCCAAGGCAAATGTAACTGTACCGCCCTTTATTCCACCCGACGGCCACGCACATACTATAGCATTTTGAATATAAACATACCAGAATGACCCAGAGATTTAAATGGTACTATGCAGAGAAGGGAAACCAATGGGTTGATAAATACATTGCTCCTGATGCCATCTATTGTAGCAACGTTTTCAGTTTACTACTTGGTGTTGGCCTTTTCATCCACCTAAGGCGACAGGCTACAATAATCATATCCCCATCTATAATGAATCTATATCACAGGGTCTGTATCTGCCTTTTCTCATGTTGTTTCCTTGGTATTTCACTTATATTGTGATTCAGCTATCTTTTCAGTGGCAGATGGCTTTTTGTTGGCTTGCAGTGTATATAATTACTTTGATAAACACCATGTCAGGATATACTGAGGCTGGGACATAAATGGCATGGTTGGACCGAAGGAACAACTTTATATTCTGAGGTTGAAATCATCACTGCAGACGAAAATATATACTGTAGCAGGAGATGGCAACAGTACATTTTGACATTGACACCAACTAGTACTGTAATGTCCACAAAGTAACATGGATCGTACTGCAAGATTGGAACACACTTTCACATGGTATTGGATACTGTAAGCGTACCGTTTAGATATGAGTTTGGTTAATCAATGGTTAAATAGAATGGTTAAGTTGTTAATGGTTAAAAATAATGGTTAATGGGTTTGACATTGTCTCATCAATCATTTTATTGGCAGAAACAGAATTGTTACTCTCTTATTGCACCACAATGCATTTCTCGACTGTTCATTTTAGCAGTGCTATACAAAAAAGATTTTGAAATGGACCATATCCCCCACCACTCTCCATTTAGTCATGTTTAAAGGCACTTACCACCTTATCATCTCATCTCCCCTGGCTGATGGGGCATATCTCTGTCACTCCTCTCCTCCTCCCAGACATTAACCATCTTCGTCTCTCTCTGTTTGTCAGACACACTCACGGGAGCTCCCCCAATGACACACCGTCCAAAAACCTCTCCTCCCTTCCCTTTGGGCATCTTATGATTCCCTGGGTAATAGACTACCGTAGCAGGCTACTGTAATCTTCAGTTAAAATGAAGCTAAGCTTGATATATGCTTTAACAATGCCAAATTTGTTTTTCATGATCTCATATTGAAGAAAGGAAAATAAGAAGTGGAGGAGTACGCCGTATTTATGACATTTATTTGGTTCCAATCCAAAATGTACATTTAGCTGCGTACCGTTCTTTGCAAACCTTCAAACAGCTCATACTTCTTTGCGTCCACACTTGTTTAAGGTCATTGGTCAATAATGTTAGTAATGTCATTTGTAACATGTTTAAACCCATTACATACCTTGTTTCACTTCAAAAGAAAAAAAAAACTTCACTATTTAACAGCTTTGTTGTGCTGATAATGAGACATGAATCAACAGCTGGTTAAAGAAAAAAGCCAATTAGTCAAATCAGCAGTTGACTCTATGGATACAGTATGTACACTATATCTATGGGGAAGTATCTATACAGGAAGATTAATTGTAAGGGTCAAAGAATGTATTTTAATGCCATATTTTTTGGCACATTCTTATTCTGTTGTAATTTGCATTTTCTAATGTTCTTCAACCTCGAGTTTCACACAATTGCAAAGTGCCGGTCCCCTGGGTGGCTGATTGTTTGCCATTACCAAAATGAGTCACAGCAATAATTACTTTGTGTTCAGCCATGAAATAAAATAATTGATTTGAGAAGTTCGAAAGTGAGAATTCTATCTCTGTATGGACTGTAGGAGTTTTGGGACCTAAAGTTGTTAAGGAAATAGTTATTTAAAAAGAGCAACAGTGAAGGCACTTACCAGGGACCAAGCTCATCATTCCCCATTGTCACGCCCTGACCTTAGTTATCTATGTTTTCTGTATTATTTTGGTCAGGCCAGGGTGCGACGAGGGTTTTGATGTGAGTTTTTTCTTGTCTAGGTTTTTTTTGTAAATCTAGTTTTTTTTGTAAGTCTAGGTAATTGTAGGTCTATGGTGACCTGAATTGGTTCCCAATCAGAGGCAGCTGTTTATCGTTGTCTCTGATTGGGGATCCTATTTAGGTTGCCATTTCCATTTTGGTTTTGTGGGTTCTTGTCTATGTGTAGTTGCCTGTCAGCACTCGTCTTATATAGCGTCACGTTCGTTTTGTTACTTTGTTAGTTTGCTTCGTGTTTTTCTTCATTAAACGAAGAATGTATTCATATCACGCTGCGCCTTGGTCTCCTCAATACGACGAACATGACACCCATTTAACGTTTAATCCATTAAAAGTAATTTCTTAATGTGTATCATTTTTCATACAGTTTAATATGTTTCCTATCGAAAAACGCTGAACCCTATAGCGAATACAATATTGGACATCATATAATTAAAGTACAGTATGGCACTGCCCAAGGCCTACAGGTTGTACCACCAATCATATAAATAAAACAAACACTGAGATGCAGCCCAGGCAGGAGTGTGTGTTGCTGCATGATACTCAGACTCTGTCTAGTGCCTAGATGGGTATCCTAGGAGACATAGCCTTATCACTCTGTGAGAGCCTGAAAGTATTGCCATTGAAACAACAAGGATTATCACAACTAAGGGCTCTATTCAATCTGCATCGCTGAAGCGTTACAGATTGCGAGCTAGAAACGTAAAGTTAATTTCTGATTGAGCCGACATGTGCAGCGTTTACCGTGAATGCAGTCTCATTGCCTTTACATTTCAATCACGCCGTTTCGCTGAACTTCCGCGATACGGATTGAATAGAGCCCTAAACCTTTACATAATGTCTGACAACTACATATTTGTGTGTAAATCTATGAACACAATTCCAGGGCCTTGAACAGGAGGAGTGAAAGGTTAACTACACTCCATCTTGTCTTTGTATCCTATACCCCTAATGCACCATGCCAACAACTATGGTTAGTTTTTATACTGAACATAATTTCTCTACAGCAGCAACTTATACCAGTGCTTTTAAAGATATCGTTATGCAGCTGCAATAAAATAATGAGGAAGCAGAAAATATAAACACAGATGACCATAAAGAGAGGGCTAATACTGGAACTGGAAAACACTATTACAGGTATAAGACATAAGAACCCCAGCTCGTTAAAAGCTGCCAGATTCCCTGCAATCCTGGAATTGTCCATTAAAATGATTAAAGTTGGGAGGCAGGCAGCAGTCAGGCAGCAGCAGCTCTCAGAATGATAATAGGCTCTCTGCACAGAGTGGAGTTGTAGAGTACACACACCTTCCCCTGAGCATGTGACCAATCAGGGGTTCTGCACTAGTCTGTGTGTCCATAATAACACCTAATTTGACCTTTGTCCTCACTTACCTTGCCTTTGGAAACATCTATGGAGTTGTATTGGTTTAGCTCTTTATTGTAATTAGAGGTCAAAATCTAATGAGTTTCACTCATGTCCAGCTTCAACATAAAAAATATTTTTATTTTGTTAAACGCTGCCTTCGTGATATAGCCTAATCAAATGTTCTACCACAGGATAACTGGAAAACACAAGATGTTTTCTCATGATTCTGGAATGAGCAGACGGTTACCTTGTGTGACGGCAGTAGCTCAGCTCCAGGTTGAAAATGTGTCTTCACGGATGAACCTTTTTTCACATCTTCCTTTAATCATGGTTTCAGATTTCCTGCGCACAATGACTTCGATCCGTGCCAACAAACATGTTAATTCATTAAAACCATCAATTTGGTTACACCCCCACTGAGTGAGATGCTGTATGGTATTAAATTCCCAGAATCATAGGAACATAATTCATTGCCAATAATGGAATACCATACACAATGGTCTCATCTTCAGAAAATGAAACAGCTTGATAGCAGGTGGTCAAAATAAACCCTACACTGTAAATGGGACTACAACAGATTTTCTAATTGATCATTTTGGAATAGTAGTTGGGTAATTTTCTATGTTCAAATTATCAGGGCCAGCAGTCTGATAAGGATAGTTATCCATGATAAACATCAAAAGTCAATGTGAAGAAGATAAAACCATTTATTCTGGGAATCGGGGAATGCTTATTAACAAGTTTTACCTTCAGATGACTAAAGAGCATATGACTGTTTGTTTTGGCTCATTCTATTCCATTTCTTCCTGAGGCTGTGAGCAAACAGCCTAGATGGAGGTTCATTTCCCAGGGGTGACTTCTGTGTGGAGTCAGGCAGAGAGTCAGGCAGACTCCCATGGCCCCACGGTAGCATGCCTGGCCTGCCCAGGCATAATTTTATCAGTCTAATTTTCACTGGGTGAGTACCTGTCCCCACCCCAAATTACAAATCATATCTCAGGGCCAGGGCTGGGCCACCATGGCTAGGATAGGGGAGGTTCTGGGGTTACTTATCATCAGGGGCTACTTATTGGTCACAAACAAATCTTTGGAAAGTGATACTGGTGGCTTATGGATGTCTTCAGGTCCAAATGTCGGTTGGACCTTGTGTGTAATTGACCAATGAAGTGATCCTAATCAAACATGCAAAAACTTTTTCTGGCTTTTTTGGAGCAGGAAGAAGCCACTGCTCCAAACCTGCCATAAAAAAAGCCAGACTACGGTTTGCAACTGCACATGGGGACAAAGATCGTACTTTTTGGAGAAATGTCCTCTGGTCTGATGAAACATAAATAGAACTGCTTGGCAATAATGACCATCGTTATGTTTGGAGGAAAAAGGGGGATGCTTGCAAGCCGAAGAACACCATCCCAACCGTGAAGCATGGGGGTGGCAGCATCATGTTGTGGGGGTGCTTTGCTGCAGGAGGGACTGGTGCACTTCACAAAATAGATGGCATCATGAGGGAGGAAAATTATGTGGATATATTGAAGCAACATCTCAAGACATCAGTCAGGAAGTTAAAGCTTGGTCGCAAATGGGTCTTCCAACTGGACAATGACCCCAAGCATACTTCCAAAGTTGTTGCAAAATGGCTTAATTGGCTGATGCGTATTTTGAGACAAACTAGTTTAACCTGTCTAGGAGGAGCGTGCCGCTAGCGGCACCCCCCCCCCCCCCCACATTCCACTGAAAAGGCAGAGCCGCGAAATTAAAAAAAAACATTTTTTTTAAATATTTAACTTTCACACATTAAAGTCCAATACAGCTAATGAAAGACACAGATCTTGTGAATCCAGCCAACATGTCCGATTTTTAAAATGTTTTACAGGGAAGACACAATATGTAAAGATGTAAATCTATTAGCTAAAAACACATTAGCATAATCCACCATCTTTTCTTTGTCCACCAACAACAGTAGCTATCACTAATTCGGCTAAACTAAGATATTTATAGCCCCTAACCAAGAAAAAAACTCATCAGATGACAGTCTGATAACATATTTATGGTATGGGATAGGTTTTGTTAGAAAAATGTGCATATTTCAGGTAGATGGCATAGGTTACAATTGCACCCACCGTCACAAATGGACTAGAATAACTACATAGAGCAACGTGTTTACCTACTTACTAATCATCAAACATTTCGTAAAAATACACAGCATACACTAATCGAAAGACACAGATCCTGTGAATACAGACAATATTTCAGATTTTCTAAGTGTCTTACAGCGAAAACACAATAAATCGTTATATTAGCATAGCACATGTGCAAACATTACCCCAGCATTAATTCTAGCCAAAGTGAGCGATAACGTAAACATCGCCAAAATATATTATTTTTTTCACTAACCTTCTCAGAATTCTTCAGATGACACCCCTGTAACATCACATTACAACATGCATATACAGTTTGTTCGAAAATGTGCATATTTAGCCACCAAAATCATGGTTAGACAATGGGGAAAGTAGCCCAGCTGGTGAGAAAATGTCCGTGCGCCATATTAGACAGTGATCTACTTGTATACATAAATACTCATAAACGTGACTAAAAAATATAGGGTGGACAGCGATTGATAGACAATTTAATTCTTAATACAATCGCGGAATTACATTTTTTAAATTATCCTTACTTTTCAATACAGTTTGCGCCAAGCGAAGCTACGTCAAAAAACATGGCGTCCTAAGCCACTAACATTTTTCGACAGAAACACGATTTATCATAATAAAAATTTCCTACTTTGAGCTGTTCTTCCATCAGTATCTTGGGCAAAGGATCCTTTCTTGGGTCTAATCGTCTTTTGGTGGAAAGCTGTCCTCTTGCCATGTGGAAATGCCAACTGCGTTCAGCATGAACTGGAAGCGTGCCCAGCGATTCACAGCGTTTCAGAAATAAATGTCCCAAAATCGCACTAAACGGATATAAATTGCTATAAAACGCTTTAAATTAACTACCTTATGATGTTTTTAACTCCTATAACGAGTCTTAACATGACCGGAGAAAGATTACTCCCAACACTAATGCTTGGAACAGGTGCGGGTCGGTGTCCTCCAGGCGCATGACGCAGCTCCAAAAGAGTGACTAGCTACAGGGTTTTTTAATTTATAGTGCCTGTGAACGCGCAATCGACCCCATTCAAATCGTCATCACGTAAAGGCATCCAGGGGAAGACGTAAGCAGTGTCCGTATACTCATAGGAATAACATTGGCTTTAAAACTGACTCCAGAACAGTGGCCAAAATTTCTGAAATCTGACTCCATGTCAGGGAAATTGCTGTAGAATGGGTTCTGTTCCACTTAGAGACAAAATTTCAACTCCTATAGAAACTATCGACTGTTTTCTATCCAATAATAATAATAATATGCATATTGTACGATCAAGAATTTTGTAGGAAGCCGTTTCAAAAATTACACAAGTACCATAAATAGTGACAACAGCGCCCCCAGCCTCAACAGGTTAAACTAAAACTTTTTTGTAATGTTCCCAAGTATGGACCCTCATTGTTTAGAGGTAGCAGTTGAAGCGAAAACAACCACACAGGTGTTTTATCACATTGGCAAGCTAAATCAGTACAGTACAGTGACATTGACATAGTTGGTCTTGATTGTAGTACCATCTAGAACAGATTGCTGCAGTTAGTAGTCAGCACCCCACAGTGACTCAGCAGACAGTGCTGTATAAGTTCATTTCCATTTTCAGTTTAGAGAAGGTGTTTAGGACACAAAACAAACACTTTCCTACTCCCAAAACAGTTGACAAACAATTCCACATTGTCTCTCCGTGAGTCAGTTATCTGTACAGAAGAGCAGAACTCTGTCCCCACACAGCATGATGGCAGACGTCTCGGTGTGCTGTGCAATGCTTTGCGGGCAAATTGAAATGCTGCCTATGGATTTCTAATCATGTGCCTGGATACCTTCGGGACGCAAGTTTAAGTATTGTGCTCTGTGTCACCATGTCTTGTATTTTTATCCATTTTCTGCTCCACTTTCCAGTCCCCACAGGAGGCCATGCTGGGAAATGGAGGAGAAGTGGAGAGGCCAGGCGTGGCAGTGGAAGGATGAGGTATCAAATCTTTGGATACTTTTTTTCAAACTCTTTAGGAGGGGGAACTGCTACCGATGTATGAGCCTAATGTTGGGCTAATCTCAGAGGAGTGCAATAGTGGAAGAGATGATCTTGTGTTCCAGTTAATGTGACTAAATAGGGATCATCTTGCGGCATGAGAATGCCTCCTCTCCTCCCCATCCCTCTTTACTACGCATATAGGATTATATGATTTTGTGATACCAGGGAAGGATATTCAGTGTAAAAAGAAGCAGTATGCACCTAATATCTAGTGATGAGTCTCCCCATCCCTCCCAGATCCCCAGCTCCCATTACACACAATTGGAATGTCCTCAATGACAGCCTATTCCCCGTATAGTGCATTACTTTTGACCAGGGCACATATGGCTCTAGTCAAAAGTAGTGCACTATGTAGGGAATATGCTACCATTTGGGATGCATACAACGTTTCAATTGAGAGGTATCAGGTATTCAACTGAGAGCAGTGGCTCATGCATGCAGCCATCCAATGACGTCATGACAGGAGCTCTTAGACTGGATAGAAATCTGATTTGTCCTCATCAAACTTTCAAAGCCTTATCTGTGACTCCTTGAAGAATTATGAACATGATGGTGGTGATCGTGAGGAAAATTGAGTCCATTTTCTGAAAAGAGACTTCAGAGGAGGCATGGGGTGGGGGCAGTGATGAGCTGGCTACACATACAGCAGCAGTTGGCTGAGGAGTGCTCTTAGATTGAAATGGTAGAAAAGAACATGAGAGGGATGTGGAGTACCTATTTTCATGTATAATTGATGCTTTATCTGTGTCCCGTTCCCCAATGAGCCGCTCTAACTGATAAGACTGACAGCTCTGATTTGCCCAGCAGCAACAACCCGACAGCTGCACAGCTCTCAAAATGGATGACATTATACTCTGATTACCGCATTGGGACATGGGGGACAACTGTGACACCCTGCCTCCTCAACAATGTCGGCTACCATCATTGAATGTGAAGATTTAAAAAATAGACGTAGATGGAAGTATACTTGAAAAAAAATGTTGGTCTTCAAAATCTAATTGGTCAGGACAGTGTGGAGAGCCGTGCTCTTAATACTTCCTGAAAGCACACAGTTGCTTGGTGCTGAAATAAATGCACGCTGCAGCGTCTATGGTAATTGGGCAACGTCTGTGATCTTCTTCTCTGTACTCTATCCAGTTAACAATTACAGACTCTGCTAATTATACAAGGCTCATTAGGATGAGTGATGTGTACATGACCTGTGTGCCGCGGGCAAACCCTGACTTTTACATGATTACTTGACCAACTTACCCAGTTACCTGTGCACTTATCCGACCACCTGAGGCTAACTTTATGTAATTAAAAATGAAGAGCAAGGTGTTCAGTCCACTTAAGGACTGCATCATGTAATACAATGTGTTGTCATTTTATCTAGTCATTTCATACAGTAAATGTATCTCCCTATCATTCATATACCTTTTACAGTATACCTGATTAATGATAGATATATTTCACTACCCTACAAGTACTTGCACGTCCTTGGACTCAGTTAAAAGATGATGATGTTGTCAAGACGTACCCGACATCTTATTTACATGGACCTGATCTGCAATGTGATGAGGAGCCCAGAATGGGTGTGTCAGGTTAACCAGTGCTTGAGTGCTGCGTTGTCACCCAACCTAGACTGTCACCCTCAATATGATAAATACAGTAACTGATTAAAAAATGATGAATATGTATAGAGGAAACGCTGCTATAAGGCTATCAGTCTGTAGATTACTTCCAAGTCCATATCAAGTATCAATGTACCATTTGTTATTGCCTCTACCTTAATTGCCTGAGCATTACCTTCTTAGACATCAAGTCACTGCATGGCCTGGAATATGATCCAGATGATTCAAATGTGTTTGGCTAGTTTATTTAAAGAATCTTTGGGAGTTGTTAGCTACCTTCATCCCTCTTTGAACCAGCCAGGATAAATAGCTGTGGCCTTATTCCGTCTCAGAGGCTGATCACTGATACAACATCAGAGAAAACTGTCAGATTTCAATGGTGTTTCAGGGAGCAATGCAGTTGGGGAGATCTGTTAATAGCTCCTGATTGAGAAGGAGATCAGTCTCTTCACCGCCTGACGTGAAATGAATTTTAAAAACGCCTCTTGCCTCCGAATAAACGTACACTTTTCAAATCTAGAAGCAACAGAGTATAACATTCCTGATGCATTGAATGAGTTCTCTATGTGTTTCGATTTTCTTTTGTCATGTCACCTGTTGCGTTTCGTCATGAACTTTAACTGGAGAAAACATGTATGATAGTGATAATGCATTTACATGATCATGTATGATATCATTATGCCTGATACAATGTATGATAAAACATGATTGTACATCACTATTATTTCCAATCTTATGCAGTAATGTAATGTATTGTTACAATGATGAAGTATGAATCCCTGAATCATTGTTCCTCATTCTTTTCTGGCCCACGGATATTAAATCCTGCTAAAATCCCTATATTAATGTGTAAACAGGAACTGCAGTCCTGTGCCAGTGGCCCCCAGTAAACCTCCAACAGAGGCTCCAGGTTGTCCATTACAGGCGTGATTAAGTTAATGGAATAATCACTCTCACATATGTTTGAATTGCCTTATTGCAAAAGTTAAGCCCAGGGCCCATACTAATGTAAATATTACGGCTGCCAACCCCCCCCCCCCCCCTACCACTGAAGCATGGATGCTGATGGTGTACATGAAAGTGCAAGTCCCTTCAATGATGCATCACAAGGCAATAAGTCACCGCAGAGAGGCATTAGACAGGAGCCGCAATGAAAGGTATTGGCTGGAATTAGAATGAAGTATTTTACATGATGGAAGGCTGCTTTACTGTACATTCTTAGCTGTCAGGAAATAAAAACATCTCCCTCGGAAATTGATTTACTTCAATAGAAATAGGATATCGATAACAGATAGATCGTCCTATTGAAAGGCTGTCCCAGTAAGAAATGATTTTGTCATCCCTGTATACAGACGGATTTGTTCAGCTGAGAAATGTCCGACATTTGATCAAATCTGACAGGCATGCCTCCTTCAACACAGTATACTTTATCAACATATGAACTGACAGTGCAGTATGTATTATACCTATCTTTAAAAAAGCATACACAACGTGAATTACAATCAGAACACTTTGTAATCATTCGTATTGAATCCTAAGCCTGCAGGGTATAAAATCATATCAATGACCTGCTCAAAAAGCTGTAATAATCTAATCATCACCGGACACTCTGGCTGGGGGTGAGGTTTGACTTTTTTGTTAATACATTTTTTAGCTCATTAAGCCAGCAGGTTCAGGCTGAGACGTGATATGAAATATGTTTTAATACATTTCTAGATTTCAACTAAGCTGCAAAGTTATTCCCTGAAGTCTGGCTGTTCCTTTGATCTGGCTGACCAGTGAAAAGTCTGGCTAAACACCATTTCCTTCTAAAACCTCAAATGAAAACCTGGATGCAGCCACTTATTTAGTGGTTTGATGAGGAGATTAAGCTTTTAGCGTAATCTTGTTTTTCAACAAAGTGCTATTTTTTGTTTCTAGTTATACTCTATAACAGCGTTTCTCAAACTCTGTCCTGGGACCCACCCTGGGTGCACGTTTTGTTTTTTGCCATAGCACTACACAGCTGATTCAAATAATCACCTAATCATCAAGCTTTGATCATTTGAATCAGATGTGTAGTGTTAGGGCAAAAAACAAAACATGCACCCCTTGGGATCCTGAGGACTGAGTTTGGTAACCCGGCTCTAGAAGATGGCATGCAGCCTTACACTACTGGTCATGTTTTTTAATTTTATTTAACTGATAAATATTGCTTGAACTGACATCAGCTTTTATGAAACGGCAGACAACATCATGAGCAGAGAGCAATGGATAAATCTTACCGAACACCGCAGTGAGAGAGTCTGTGTGTTTCTGACTGGGCTGACTGGGTAGTATCGACAGCTGTGGGGAGGCTTGCTGAGCGCGTTCTCCTCAAACAGTGAAAAAAAGGAATGAATAAAGACAGGATTGAGACGATCAATTCACAGACAGACAGTCAAAGCAGAACCTGTTGTTTTTGCACCTTGTGTCCAGCAGTGCAGTTTATTAATGGATTCCAAGGGAAGCCAGGCTTCCCCCAAAAAATGTAATAGCAAAAACATATAAAATCATGTATCTTTCGTCTCTCTGTGTTTCATCATCTTCCTTCAATTCGCAAGAGGCTGAATGTATCTCACCATTAGAAAGCATCCGAGCGAGCGAAACAGCGCCCCTCTGTATGTGTAGGCCATCCTATCTGATGCTGTCTGGTCAAAGTATTACATTGTTGCCACCCGTAGCATTGAATGTAAGGGAAGCCAGCAAGCATTTGGCCTCCCTTGATCCTTTTTTAAAGTAAAATAATAGCCAATCAGCTTTGAGGTAAACTGAGTGAGCTCAACTGTCCTGGTATACACAACAAAAAGTGTCAAGGGAAGCCAGTTTGGATTTGGTTTCACTCCAATCACATCACATCGAGAGCAATATGTCATTGACAGAAATTACTTGAATTGTTGCATCTCGTTGTGTTGTCGTCCTCCGGTGCCTAGTTAGCTAGCTAAAATGGTCCTTTTCCTAAATTAGCCATGGATGGAGATAGGGATTTGAAGTTGTGGTTTTACTTCATTATACCGGTAATTCGTATCCAACACAAAATGCATACATTGTGCCCCTGGTCTGAGAGGATGGAAGATCAATATGGAGCTACATGTAGAAGGCTAACTTTAACTAGCTGGTTCATCGTTGCAAATGAATGGAAGTTAGTGAGCAAGCATTTTAGCCAGGTACCTAGGACAACAAAAAATACAGTTGTGTACTGTATGACAGAGTCATATACCTTTTAATCAACATGAAAGAGAGGATGGCATTGGCATTTCTCTACAAGTAGGGTAGGTCAACATGTTTTTTCTACTTGCATGAACGCAGGCACACACACACAAATCAGAACCATGGAAAGCCACATAAAAATGTGCTTATGTTGAGTGGGTTAAGGCAGAAATTGAGGTTGTTTTTGGTAACTTTTAGTTGTCACTGTATTAGACTAAGCATAGGTGATTTGATGATGTTGAAACTTGGAAGTTGAAATGGTGCTGAAATAGTGGAGGCAGCATCAGCTGTCTTTGCGACTTGCGAAAACTCTCTGTGGTTCCAAATCAATAGTTGTTTAGTGGTCCGAAAATGTCAGAAACATTAACATGCTTGACCATGCTGTAGGTTATGTAACTGTTTGTTAAATGCAAAATGCTTTGTGAACTTCACCAGACAGAGGTTGCTCTCCGGTTTCATGATGAAACAAAGGTGTATTGCCACTGTATCTTCTTATTGTCTCGGGCTCAGGCCTACAGTGGTAAGAAAAAGTATGTGAACCCTTTGAAATTAAATTGGTCATACAATTTGATCTGATCTTCATCTAAATCACAACAATAGACAAACAGTGCGCTTAAACTAATAACACACTAATTATTGTATTTTTCTTGTCTATATTGAATAGATTATTTAAACATTCACAGTGTAGGTTGGAAAAAGTAAATGAACCCTAGGCTAATGTCTTCTCCAAAGCTAATTGGAGTCAGGAGTCAGCTAACCTGGAGTCCAATCAATGAGACAAGATTGGAGATGTTGGTTAGAGCTGCCTGGCCCTATAAAAACACTCACAAAATGTGAGTTTGCTATTCACAAGAACCATTGCCTGATGTGAACCATGCCTCGAACAGAAGACCTAAGATCTCAGAAGACCTAAGATTAAGAACCGCTGACTTGCATAAAGCTGGAAAGGGTTACAAAAGTATCTCTACAAGCTTTGATGTTCATCAGTCCAAAGTAAGACAAATTGTCTATAAATGGAGAAAGTTCAGCACTGTTGCTACTCTCCCTAGGAGTGGCCGTCCTGCAAAGATGACTGCAAGAGCACAGAGCAGAATGCTCAATGAGGTTAAGAATAATCCTAGAGTGTCAACTAAAGATTTACAGAAATCTCTGGAACAATGTAACATCTCTGTTGACGAGTCTACGATATGTAAAACACTAAACAAGAATGATGTTCATGGGAGGACACCACAGAATAAGCCACTGCTGTTCAAAATAAATATTGCTACACATCTGAAGTTTACAAAAGAGCACCTGGATTTTCCACTTCGCTACTGGCAAAATATTCTAGACAGATGAAACTACAGTTGAGTTGTTTGCAAGGAACACACACTATGGGTGGAGAAAAAAGGCACAGCACACCAACATCAAGCACAAGTATGGTGGAGGGAGCATCATGGTTTGGGGCTGCTTTGCTGCCTCAGGGCCTGGACAGCTTGCTATCATCGATGGAAAAACAAATTCCCAAGTTTATCAAGACATTTTCCAGGAGAATATAAGGCTATCTGTCTGCCAATTGAATCTCAACATAAGTTGGGTGATGCAACAGGACAAAGTAAATCAACAACAGAAGGGCTTCAACAGAAGAAAATACGCCTTCTGGAGTGGCCCAGTCAGAGTCCTGACCTCAACCCAATTGAGTTGCTGTGGCATGACCTCAAGCGAGCGGTTCACACCAGACATCCCAAGAATATTAAGGAACTGAAACAGTTTTGTAAAGAGGAATGGTCCAAAAATCTTCCTGACAGTTGTACGGGTCTGATCCGCAACTACAGAAAACATTTGGTTGAGGTTATTGCTGCCAAAGGAGGGTCAACTAGTTATTAAATCCAAGGGTTCACATACTTTTCCCACCCTGCATTGTGAATGTTTACACTGTGTGTTCAATAAAGACATGAAAACGTTTAATTGTTTGTGTTATTAGTTTAAGCAGACTGTTTGTCTATTGTTGTGACTTAGATGAAGATCAGATCAAATTTTATGACCAATTTATGCAGAAATCCAGGTAATTCCAAAGGGTTCACATACCTTGTCTTGCCATTGTATATACAGTATCACGGTCGCAAGGCATATAAACTAACAGGTTATAGAGCCAACACATACAGTACCAGTCAAAAGTTTGGAAACATCTACTAATTCCAGGGTTTTTCTATATTCTTACTATTTTCTACATTGTAGAATAATAGTGAAGACATCAAAACTATGAAATCACACATATGGACTCATGTAGTAACGGTTGAGAGAATGCCAAGAGTGTGCAAAGCTGTCATCAAGGCAAAGGGTGGCTACTTTGAAGAATCTCAAATCTCAAATATATTTAGAATTGTTAAACACTTTTTTGGTTACTACATGATTCCATATTTGTTATTTCATAGTTTTGATGTGTTCACTATTATTCTGTAATGTTGAAAATAGTAAAAATAAAGAAAAACCATTGAGTGAGTAGGTGTGTCCAAACTTTTGACTGGTACTGTGTGTAATATGGCATTTCTTTCAGGCTTCCCCAGTGATGTCATAAGGTGAATGCACCAATTTGTAAGTCGCTCTGGATAAGAGCGTCTGCTAAATGACTTAAATGTAAATGTAAATGTAATGATTTTACCCATTACCCATGATTTTACCCACTGCTGTCCAATTAGTGAACCATTGCACATCTGTAACATCATTCTAACATATTTAAACCTCACACAGCCTCAACATTGTCATTCTAGCATATCAAAGCAATGCATTTTCAACCCTCGTGACTCTATACAAGTTTAGTTTGTTTCATTTCCTTAACTCTGTAAGAACCCCCATAACACAAGCAAAAATGGCAGCGGGGTTCGATCCCGCCGCTTCTGGTTAGTCAATTATATACAGTGTATGAATCATCACGCAGGAAATCCATTCTTGATCCTTCCAGGCTGCTGTGCCTAGCACTGCATGAAAAGAAAAAAGCGTGTTCACTTTTAGTGCAGCAGATGTCCGATGGTAGGATCAAGCTGTGGACCAGTTTGAGATTGTAGTGCTCCTTTCTCTGATGTCCCACACTGCGATCGATGGAGATAGGCTAACAGTGCAGTGGGTGAAGCAACAGATCTCCCCCTGGAGAATAAAACAGGAGTGGACTCCCTGTGACATGAGCCATGGCTCCTAACAAGCACGAACCATCCTTTCATTGATATGTCGATATGAATGGAAGGGCTCTCCTGCCCTTCCTTCACCCCACCCCATCTGCAGCTTTTCCACTGGCCTCCCTGGCTTGCTGGCTCCCCTCTCTATCTCCATAACCAGAGGGCCTTGCCAGTGTTCATCCTCCACCGTGCCACCCGAACAACATCCAGAGAGAGGAGTTGTCTCTAGATCTCCTATAAAGAAGACATCAGGGAAAAGCTGCAGTACCAGAACCAGAAAGAGGTCTCTACTGGGCAGATGGGAGGACCTCTGAGTAGTTGAGACGGAGGGTTGGACAGCAACTACGAATGGATGCATCTGGGACACTTCAAGATACATCATAATCAAAGTCCCAAAAGTCAGATGATATTCTGTACGATTGAACCAACTTGAAGATTTCCACACCGGATGTCATGTTTCAGCTCATTCATTTGTCACATAAATGAATAATCACAGTATTCACATATAGACAGAAAAAAGGATTACAGGGAATTATTTTGTACAGTACAACAAATTTGATGCAATTTGGTCTACCATATTATTAACCTTTCATTTTGCAGTTACATAAGCATAATTTGGGAAGACACTGAACCTTGAAGCTTACCTAACTGTAGTGGAAATCAGTAATAAAACAGCCTCACTGTAATGTTCATATACTGTGCAATTTATCCATACCTTCCGATCAATTGTCATAGGGAATGATGGAGCTGATTAAGGACTTTGGACATTGCCCATGTGACCTTTGGAGGAAGGGAAAAGTCTGTTGTAGTAGAGCCCGTCACTGTGTTTCTATAAGATAACACACTTATAATGACCTTTATTCCCCCAAGGCTATCAAGGCTGCTTACTCCATGGGGTTTTGGTTTAATATAAATATGATGCTTGGGTTTAGAGGATATGTGCATTGTAGTGATATATTGTAATTTTTGCAAGTAGTGCCTGACAAAAACATTGCGTGTTCTGTGTGTGTATATTCTAACTGTAATTTTACTGACAACGAGTGTACTCTGGATAACTTTATGTTCTTTAATTCTATAAATTATATAGTAGTAACCTCTTTACTTTGTTTTTAATATTGAAGAAGGATGCCAGCTAACCTCCTTGGAGATGCCCAGGACTCAGAAGAAATGCATGATGGTTTTACTGGATAGTGTTCCTGATATAAAAGAAGATTCAGCCAGTATCGATCAGACAAGCCCAGACACCTCAGACTCCTCACTGAGTACCCAGAAAACCCCTCTCTCTCTCTCTCTCTCCCCGGGAAGAAGGCCTGACCCATGTAACATAAGGAACCCAGGAAAACAAGAGACAAGGGTTGTGTAGGTGGCTTCACTAACACACTTAGAGAAGAGTATTGGATGTCGTGGAGATGAAGAAAACAATGACAGATAGAGAATCGGATGACTGTCTGGAGGTGCTAACAGAAGCTGCCTGGTATTCCATAACCCTTCTTGTTTTCATACAATGTTGACTTCAGACATTGTGACACATTAGGAGGCAATAATTGCAAATGATTAAGAACAAAGGGTCCATTTAATGGGAACATATGTGCCAGAGCACAGAATAACTAATGAATTTACGAACGCTCAACACCTGTTGAATATGGCCTGTGTCAGTAAATCTCAGCAAAAAGGCGTAATAAATTGTTGCCAGCAGCACAGTTACAGTTACCAACACTCTGGATAACATGAAAACAGCTTAACCAGCTCTGATAGGGCGAGAAAAATGGTCAGAGTGGGGTGTTCTCTCATTTATGTCTGGAAGTAGCTTGTAAGCTAGCTAACTTTAGCCAGTTAGCTTGGGTGCTTGACTGCCGCTGTGAGGTCAGAACGCTCAGATCAACCCTACTCCTCGGCCAGAGTGTCCAGTGTGGGATCTGAACCCCACGAGAGCGAAACACTCTACATTTATGAATGGACAATCTGACAACGCTCTGAATTTACTAATCCCCAGAGCGCACTCTGAGCGCTCTCTGGCACTCCAGAGTGAATTTACTAACGCACCCTACGTCTCCCTATGGAAAGTGGATATTCATGCAAGAATTACTGCAGAGACTATGAGGCCTAACAAGATACACAGTGATTTTCTTTCACAGATTATAATATACTGATCTCTTGAATAAAACATGCATTGATTTACCCCTGTGGTGAGAAATATATTGAAACCATAGACACTATTCTGGTCAGAGACATTACGCAACTGTTCTTTTAGAAAATTAGGTCAATTTATCAAACCACAACAACAAGACTAGTACTTTCAGATAAATAAATAACAGGCACTGCATGCTTTTCTGTGATTAGGAATAAGGGAGGAATTGGAGAGTGACACATGCATGCGCTGTGGGCTGGCCTCTCTAAGGTGGCAGATGTTTGAGCCCTGGGACTGTCTGGCAGCACCTGCTCCGCGGCGGCACCATGAATGTTCAGCATTAAAAGGAACATTAAAGCGAGGTGAAAATAGCTCACTTTCTGAAATGTTAATGGGACCTCAGGTTATGCATCTTTAATAAATTATACAGAGTCGCTCGCTCCGCAGAGTGCTAGGAACATCCCAGCCAACCTCAATATATAATTTAATCCCAGAAAAATAGCCTCTTTACCTCTGAAACAGCTGTCACTGTTCTGTTAATTAGACACTTTGATGTTGGCTGTGCCGCCTGCAACTTGAGGGTTGCTGGAGGAAAAAGATGCTAGGTTCCTTATACCTCTTGACACAGTGGAGAGAAACAAAACGTTTACCACATTCTGAGCTGTGTCATTGAAAATGATGGTAGCACTGCACATTACACAGCACTTATAGTGTAGCTACACTGAAATTACTCTTAACAACATTGTATTCAAATGTTGTGACAGAGTTGTAGGCTAATTACACACATTAAATTGAGTGGAACATGGACTATACACATACTGAAGCATATTGTGTATTCTCAGATATTTCAGAAGTCTCTCTTAACTGTAGTCAAAGCATTTAACCAGAACAAGCATCAAAGCAATGTGTTAAGGTAATTCAACACAGATTATTATGGCTGTCAAAAGATGTGGAAAGGTTCACTTATATACTGCAGTTGTCTTCAAGTCATCTTACATTGGAAAATCATAATTCATACACTTAATTGGGGATGTACTTTGAGCGTAATCATGTTTAGCTTGGTATAAGAATATGTTCTGTTGAATGAATCTATCATCACTAATAACCTTCCCTACACCCTTCTAAATGATCTGACAGTTATCATGCTGTACTGTGTGTATAGGGAGGTCACAGGCACTTACCGTTGTGAACATTCTCAAAGATCTGCCATTTCATTCAACTGCATAATTGATCAGTCATTCAGTTCAATCTATGCATTTCTTAGTCAAGGACATGCAACAAGTCTCCCCATAAAATATAGACTTAATGGAAAATACACACCATTTAGTGCCAGAAGAGAGATTTAGTGCCATTTGTGCCATTTAGTGCCATTTGAGAGTGGAGAGCTATTTGGATGGCCTTGTGAGAAGGTACAGTAACAGAGGTGGGTAGGATGAATTCAGTCTGAATCTCAGGGAAAAATTCTGTCCTCATATGTAAAAGTAATTTTTTTTAAATTGATGTGGTGCCTCAAGTGGTGCCTGACGTCTTTGCAGGCAAAGCAAAAAGCAGTCAAAAGAGGAGCATTCTGCTCACATATACTGAGCCACAATGACCTCAGAGTTGCATTAGTGTTAAACAGATGTATATGAGTATTAGATGTGACAAACACCAACCACTTCAATCAGTACAGCATGTAAAACCTTGCTATTATACACTGAGCGTACAAACATTAGGAACACCTTCCTAATTTAGATTTTTTTTGTCGAAAGCGTTCCACCGGGATGCTGGTCCATGTTGACTCCAATGCTTCCCACAGTTGTGTCAAGTTGGCTAGATGCCCTTTGGGCAGTGGACCATTCTTGATACCCACGGGAAACTGTTGAGCGTGAAACACCCAGCAGAGTTGCAGTTCTTGTCACAAATATTTTGTCTTGCCCATTCACCCTCTGAATGACACATACACAATCCATGTCTCAATTGTCTCAAGGCTTAGAAATCCTTCTTTAACCTGACTCCTCCCCTTCATCTACACCGATATAAGTATATTTAACAGGTGACATCAATAAGGGATGATAGCTTTCACCTGGTCAGTCTATGTCATGAAAATGTCCACTCAGTGTGAATCTGTGCATTGTGCTAAGCCGTGTGCCCTGGCGGCTCTGTATGAAAATGAGAATGGATTGAATAGAGGAGAGGAGTTGAAAAGGCTAGGTCATCAGGCAGAACTGACAGGTTGACATTATCTCATTTGGAATCTGCTGGCAGGGAGCATGAGAGTCACGTCAAGCTCTTCCCTTAAGACCATCTCACACCGTCTTAATTACAGACACGGCTACAACTATATGCATGCAAATTAAATCTCCATTAAAGCCCTGTCTTCTGCAGTATCCCTGGGTCAGTGACACACACTGGCCGTGGAGGGACCTCTTCAGAAATAGATTTACAGCTATCAATCACACCGTCATAAAGGAGAGCGGGAGAGAAACGAAGACTAGTACAGGCAGAGAGGGAAAGAGATGGAAAAATAGGGATCTTGTTATGATCACGACAATAGTGCTGTGCTGTAGTCCTGGAGACCGTTTGCTGATTGTCATTGAATAGGGATAAAAGCAACGGACTACTTAGGTCTACACAGAGACTGCCAGAGAAGTGAGTAATGAAATTGCTGCCTGAATGAAATGGATTGTTGTCAAGCATCCAAATTGCAGCCCATAGAGTCAAATGAGGTTTGGAAAATCCAGTGCCCTAAATGCACTGTATACAGAGAAGTGTACAGACCTCCCATAAAGACATAGGAAGAACAGTGCACACACTATGATGTCAGACGGAGAGTTGTGAGACTGCAGACTGTGTGGAGGGGCTGATACTGGCAGGCTGATACTGGCAGGCTGATACTGGCAGGCTTATACTGGCAGGGTGGTAGACAGGATACACTTGCCCTCTCTGCTGGGGTTTTGAGCGAGGAGGTTATCACTGCACTGCAGGTGGAAGAGAGGGGAGAATAGACAGAGCCAGCCCCAGAGACACACAGCCCAGGGGCGGACTTAGTGATTTGAAAGCCTTAGGCTTGCGCAAGCACACATTTTAAAAATGGGTTTTATAGTAAAAACGTTATTTCACTGTAAAAATGTATTACCTTTTAATGTGCTATGAACACAAGTAGTCATGATGTTTTCATCTGACTGTCAAACAAATCACTTCAAAATGTATGTTACCTTCGCACGTTCATACAAAAATAATTCCAGCATCCGAACAGTGCACTGTGCACTTGCCACAGTGGCTGAAACTATCTCACTGGAGAAATCCTCAGTGCGAGTGAAACAGCGCCCCTCTGTCTTACTGTATATAGCCCATGTATCTGAAGCTGTCTGGTCAAAAAGAGTATATGACATGCCATACTCTTTTTGGCCAGATAACATCAGATACATGGGCTATGCATACGCATACAAATCAAAATCAAATTAATTTTATTTGTCACATGCGCCGAACCTTACTGGGAAATGTTTACTTACAAGTCCGTAACCAACAATGCAGTTAAATGTGTGCTATGTGCAAATGGGTACCGGGAACCGAGTCAATGTGCGCGGGTACAGGTTAGGTCGAGGTCATTTGTAGATAATAAACAGTCTCCTGAGGGGTAAAAGGTGCCCTCTTCACAACTATATTGGTGTGTTTGGACCATAATAGTTAATTGGGGATGTGAACACCAAGGAAATTGAAACTCTCAACCCACTTCACTTCAGCCCCATCGATGTGAAGGAGGGTCTGTTCGGCCCTCCTTTTCCTGTAGTCCACGATCAGCTCCTTTGTCTTGCTCACATTGAGGGAGAGGTTGTTGTCCTGGCACCACACTGCCAGGTCTCTGACCTCCTCCCTATAGGCTGTCTCATCGTTGTTGTGATCAAGCCGCAGTCGTGGGAGTACAGGAGGGGACTAAGCACGCACCCCTGAGGGGCCACAGTGTTGAGGATCAGCGTGGCAGATGTGTTGTTACCTACTCTTACCACCTGGGGGCGGCCCGTCAGGAAGTCCAGGATCCAGTTGCAAAGGGAGGTGTTTGGTCCCAGGGTACTTAGCTTAATGATGAGCGTTGTGGGCACTATGGTGTTGAATGCTGAGGTCTAGTCAATGAACAGCAATCCCCACATCGGTGTTCCTTTTGCCAGGTGAGAAAGGGCAGTGTGGAGTGCGATTGAGCTCGCGGCTGGGTTTCCCTTTGTAGTCCGTAATATTTTTCAAACCCTGCCACGTCCGACGAGCGTCAGGCGATGGCAGTGTTATCAACAGCACCAGTCTTGTTTACTAAAGATATGCGTTAACTTGTGGCCTTCTTCTGTTCAAATTAAATATTCTTTCTTACTTTTTCTTTTCTCTGCCACAATCTAAATGCGCTTCATTGCTGCAGCTAAATTGAAATGAAAGTCACATATTGCGTGAATACTTGCACGGGAACTTTGTCAGGGTGGAATAGAGTGGAGCATGGGGGGGGGGGGGGATCAAGCAGAGTATTCTATATATAAAAAATCATAACTAGTATTCTTTTTTTAAATTATGCCCAGCTCACGAGGCCACTTGATGATGTGAGGCCTGAGGCAATTGCCTCTTCTGCCTAATGGGAAGTCTACCACTGACCCAGTCAGAACCAGCAGTGGCTGCAAAGTGATTTCCTTGTCTGGGATATATGAGTGTGATGACAGATGAGGCTATATCATTCTCCAGCCTGCTGGGCTGAATACGACTGAATTATTCCCCTCAAGGTCAGACTAATAGTGGTGAGTGGGGTGGTGAGGAGTCGATTAAAATCTGGACTACACTACACATGGGTAATCAACAGATGAAATCTGGACTACACTACACATGGGTAATCAACAGATGAAATCTGGTCTACACTACACATGGGTAATCAACAGATGAAATCTGGACTACACTACACATGGGTAATCAACAGATGAAATCTGGACTACACTACACATGGGTAATCAACAGATGAAATCTGGACTACACTACACATGGGTAATCAACAGATGAAATCTGGACTACACATGGGTAATCAACAGATGATGAGGATGGTGATGAGGATGTATGCATTTGTACACGTCAATAAAGCTATACAGCATAAATGTACCATCATCAATATTTTGAACGTTGAATAATATCTTTAACATGTAATAACATCATGTCTGCTGCTTTCAGAACACATTTATCACATACAGAACAAAAAACATGATAAAAGTTGTGGTTTTCAATTTATTTATAGAATAGTTCTACATAAATCATTGTTGGATACATAGCTACTTAATCACAGCTGTTTTTAGTGTATAGATGGATAGGTAAAGAGAACACTATGGATTAAAGATGGTTTACAATCAGAGGGACCATGAGTTAACGTCACACCTTGTTCCTTCGTCACTCTAACAAGGGTTGGAAACACCGAGAGACAGAGAGAGAAATACTAAAGAGAAATAGCAGTATCAGCACTTTTTTTCAGGCGAAAAATACATTACTGATGATGTCAGAGGGCGTCACAAAGTTATTACTTCAAGCGTACATAGCTTGATGAAAATGAAAACACTAAGTACTCGTCACACAGAGATAGAGAGACATTTCCATAAACGCTTGACTCATTTCCTCCAGTCACAGCTCTTCAGTTAATCCCAGGTGGAGAAATAGATGTACAGGGAACAACACTCTTATACAGTAGTTATGGCAACGGACATCTGCTTCAGACATTCAAATATTGCATTTCATAGGAAATATTTACTGGAAGAGAAGAATATTGTTAAGATCCAGAAGCTATTGAAAAGTGTTGGTGTGTATAGTAGTGTAGAAACCCTACTGCATGGATAGCATAATATGTATTTTTTTTCCCTCCTTTGCACAATGTATCTGATATCGTTTGTTTCATCAGGTGGAGATCCAACTTTGATCAATACCAATAATTGTATCCCCATGGTTGGGTTACCTCAGTGATGCATTGCCAGGACTATGAAAACGTTGTACTTCCTCTATTATGTATTTCTACAACCCGAAATACAATGCATTGTGTAACTGAAAAACACAACACTGTAATACATTTATCTCCTACCAACATTTATCTGAAGTGTCATTCGTCATATTGTTCATGGGAAATTGTGAGTCCTGTCACATCTCTCTTAGTCGGACTGTACTGTCCTCCTCTGCCCTCCAGCTACTGCCTCCCCTCTAGAGGTTGGCCCATCCCTGATGGGGTGGCACCTAGACTGGCAGAGCAGGTCCCCCAGCAGATGTACACCTATCGGGAGTGGCTGGACAGACTGACTGGCTGGACAGACTGACTGGGTCTGCTACTCTGCTTTTTTGGAGAATAAAGCAATGCTGGAATCAGTGTGCCGTGGTGTTTGAATGAGACGAGATGCTGTCTGTGTCTGGACATGTCCTGATGCTCACAACCTCTCTGACATGTTTAGTCGGGCTTCAAAGCAGCGAGCGCTGTGCCGTGCGTGCTGAGGGCTTTGTAGGGTCTCCTTGATAGGCTCCTCTGTGGATGAAAGCCCTGCTTGCTGCTGGTGGGGGCTGTTTTGTTTGTTCTGTGACTGGACCGCGTGAACGTTGAGTGAAATGTGAAGCTTCGCTAAGTTCTCTCTGCCTATAGAAATCGATCAAACGCTTGTCAGCGCGTGTCTGATCAGTACAAAGGGTAGGACTAGAAAGGACAGTGTGGATGAGACTGTTTCTGGTCAGAAGACCATGTACGTACTAATAACACACACACACACACACACACACACACACACACACACACACACACACACACACACACACACACACACACACACACACACACACACACACACACACACACACACACACACACACACACACACACACACACACACACACACACACTGTGATCTAGATTCCAGAGGAGTAACATATCCCAGGGAATATGAACTCACTCACACTATATGCCCTGAACTTTAAAAACGATATAGCCTTAAACTGCATATCAGCCTTTGCCCACATCCTTTCCCCACAGAACTAACCGGAATACTATAGTGGAGAAAATGCATGGACGTGTATGAGAAGGAAGTAAAGTTAGAGTACATAAAAGAGAGAGTTAGGTTTTGAAATGTCATGCATGCACTGAGGCTCTCTCTCTCTCTCTCTCGCTCTCTCTCTCTCTCTCTCTCTCTCTCTCTCTCTCGCTCGCTCGCTCGCTCCTCTCTCTCTCTCTCTCTCTCTCTCTCTCTCTCTCTCTCTCTCTCTCTCTCTCTCTCTCTCTCTCTCTCTCTCTCTCTCTCTCTCTCTCTCTCTCTCTCTCTCTCTCTCTCTCTCTCTCTCTCTCTCTCTCTCTCTCTCTCTCTCTCTCTCTCTCTCTCTCTCTCTCTCTCTCTCTCTCTCTCTCTCTCCTCTGTTCCTGGCAGCTCTTCTTCTAATCAGGCCTGTCTGCCTGGTGTCAGTGCAGGTGCATGCCTCTGAGGAGGACCACCCTCTATCTCCTCAGCACAGCTGCTAACGGAAACTCAGGAAGTAGCTGGTTATTTACCGCTATTTTACTTCCTCCTTATGCTAAAGAATTCTGGAACATTACAGCTGTCTGCCACTCCCTCAATCCTACACACTTGAACAAAATGCTCTCAATTTCATCAGGTTCTAATCATCGACAGACCGTGAGTGTGGTATGAAATACGAACTTTTTCTATATGCCTTTGGCTTAATTGTGGTATTTTGCAGCAGTACGAAAATACACTGCTCAAAAAAATAAAGGGAACACTTAAACAACACAATGTAACTCCAAGTCAATCACACTTCTGTGAAATCGAACTGTCCACTTAGGAAGCAACACTGATTGACATTAAATGTCACATGCTGTTGTGCAAATGGAATAGACAACAGGTGGAAATTATAGGCAATTAGCAAGACACCCCCAATAAAGGAGTGGTTCTGCAGGTGGTGACCACAGACCACTTCTCAGTTCCTATGCTTCCTGGCTGATGTTTTGGTCACTTTTGAATGCTGGCGGTGCTTTCACTCTAGTGGTAGCATGAGACGGAGTCTACAACCCACACAAGTGGCTCAGGTAGTGCAGCTCATCCAGGATGGCACATCAATGCGAGCTGTGGCAAGAAGGTTTGCTGTGTCTGTCAGCGTAGTGTCCAGAGCATGGAGGCGCTACCAGGAGACAGGCCAGTACATCAGGAGATGTGGAGGAGGCCGTAGGAGGGCAACAACCTAGCAGCAGGACCGCTACCTCCGCCTTTGTGCAAGGAGGAGCAGGTCTCATGTGCATGTGACTGCTCAAACGGTCAGAAACAGTCAGAAACAGACTCCATGAGGGTGGTATGAGGGCCCGACGTCCACAGGTGGGGGTTGTGCTTACAGCCCAACACCGTGCAGGACGTTTGGCATTTGCCAGAGAACACCAAGATTGGCAAATTCGCCACTGGCACCCTGTGCTCTTCACAGATGAAAGCAGGTTCACACTGAGCACATGTGACAGACGTGACAGAATCTGGAGACGCCATGGAGAACGTTCTGCTGCCTGCAACATCCTCCAGCATGACCGGTTTGGCGGTGGGTCAGTCATGGTGTGGGGTGGCAATTCTTTGGGGGGCCGCACAGCCCTCCATGTGCTCGCCAGAGGTAGCCTGACTGCCATTAGGTACCGAGATGAGATCCTCAGACCCCTTGTGAGACCATATGCTGGTGTGGTTGGCCCTGGGTTCCTCCTAATGCAAGACAATGCTAGACCTCATGTGGCTGGAGTGTGTCAGCAGTTCCTGCAAGAGGAAGGCATTGATGCTAAGGACTGGCCCGCCCGTTCCCCAGACCTGAATCCAATTGAGCACATCTGGGACATCATGTCTCGCTCCATCCACCAACGCCACGTTGCACCACAGACTGTCCAGGAGTTGGCGGATGCTTTAGTCCAGGTCTGGGAGGAGATCCCTCAGGAGACCATCCGCCACCTCATCAGGAGCATGCCCAGGCGTTGTAGGGAGGTCATACAGGCACGTGGAGGCCCCACACACTACTGAGCCTCATTTTGACTTGTTTTAAGGACATTACATCAAAGTTGGATCAGCCTGTAGTGTGGTTTTCCACTTTAATTTTGAGTGTGACTCCAAATCCAGACCTCCATGGGTTGATAAATTTGATTTCCATTGATCATTTTTGTGTGATTTTGTTGTCAGCACATTCAACTATGTAAAGAAAAAAGTATTTAATAAGAATATTTCATTCATTCAGATCTAGGATGTGTTATTTTAGTGTTCGCTTAATTTTTTTGAGCAGTATATATGCACTCACTATTGTAAGTCACTCTGGTTAAGAGTGCCTGCTAAATGACAACAACCTGGTGGAGAGTTTTACGGACGGGTAGAGAGAAACCATATCTATCTAGCGTTCGGTTTGTTTACATCTACAGGCCTCACTAGGAGTGAAATGAGGAAGTTTAATGAACCTCCCAGTGCTATGAGCTCAAAGCAGGAAGAAGCTCAGTGCTGCAGGTTGAGAGAAATGGTCAGACACTCTGTTCTTCCTAGAATCCCTAGCCATATTCTTTCCCAATACAATCTACAATAGCAAGTCTAGTCTACAACAGCAAGAGACTAGCCACTGGGCACACACACTGGTTAAATTAGCATGTTTCCATGTTGAACCAACATGGAATAGACGTTGAATTGATGTCTGTGTCAAGTGGGTACAGAGAAACAGTAATTTTTAGTTCTCAAAACAAACTAGAATATTTAGCGATAGCAACACTATGCAGGGTGAGGCGGGGGTTAGTTTAGTCTATGATCCTGTTGTTACAGACCATGAATTGACACAATAATCAGAGATTGTTCTATTCTTGAAACAGCCAGACGTGTCTCTCGCAGTAGGTATTGCATTTAGAAGTAAACTTCAGGGCAGCGCTCAGCGCCATGCCAACTGTTAAGCAAACCAATTAAAGGTGAAGACCATTTAAATAGAAATGCTCCGGGTTGTAATCACGGTGAAAACATAAAGGTCCTCTGCAAGCTGACTAAACAGAGAAAGAGGACTGAATAATAGATTGGTGACACAGTAAAACAGGTTTTAAGATCTTTCTCTGCTTCTCTCTCTGCTCATTGTTCTGTGGTGTACATCCTCTCTCTGTGATGTACATCCTCTCTCTGTGGTGTACATCCTCTCTCTGTGATGTACATCCTCTCTGTGGTGTACATCCTCTCTCTGTGGTGTACATCCTCTCTCTGTGGTGTACATCCTCTCTCTGTGATGTACATCCTCTCTCTGTGGTGTACATCCTCTCTCTGTGATGTACATCCTCTCTGTGGTGTACATCCTCTCTCTGTGGTGTACATCCTCTCTCTGTGGTGTACATCCTCTCTCTGTGATGTACATCCTCTCTCTGTGGTGTACATCCTCTCTCTGTGGTGTACATCCTCTCTCTGTGATGTACATCCTCTCTCTGTGGTGTACATCCTCTCTCTGTGATGTACATCCACTCTCTGTGGTGTACATCCTCTCTCTGTGATGTACATCCTCTCTCTGTGATGTACATCCTCTCTCTGTGATGTACATCCTCTCTCTGTGGTGTACATCCTCTCTCTGTGATGTACATCCTCTCTGTGGTGTACATCCTCTCTCTGTGATGTACATCCTCTCTCTGTGGTGTACATCCTCTCTCTGTGATGTACATCCACTCTCTGTGGTGTACATCCTCTCTCTGTGATGTACATCCTCTCTCTGTGATGTACATCCTCTCTCTGTGATGTACATACTCTCTCTGTGGTGTACATCCTCTCTCTGTGATGTACATCCTCTCTCTGTGGTGGAAAAACAGATCAACTACTGGTCCTGTAATCAACGGTGAGAGAGAAATCCCCAAATAGACAGATCCCTAAACACAGCTATCGGCACTGGCCCTCTGGCCTACCCCTTCCCACTGTAGCAGCCAGCCAGGCAAAGCCAGGGGCAGGGGCAGAGGAGGTAGGTGTTTGTTCATCGCATCCGTTCCAGCATTCCCACATCCCCTCCCACTCAGTGAGCACAAACAACCCCTCAGATCTCCTAAAGAGAGGCGCACACACACACACACACACACACACACACACACACACACACACACACACACACACACACACACACACACACACACACACACACACACACACACACACACACACACACACACACACACACACACACACACACGGGGGATGCGATGCGAGGAGGTGGGTGGGAGGGTGGGCAGTGCAGTCAGATCCCTGGATTGGAGGGCTGGAGATGCTTTTTGCATTCCAATGAGACTCTGAAAACTCAGCACCAAGGTTAATCTAGATGTCAAAGTCTGCTGACAGCGCAGGAGATTGCTCCTGGGTGACATCCCATCTGAAGTCTTAACGCTGCAGTCAATTTCATCCCTCCCTCCAGGAAATGGAGTCAGGTTTGCCGTTTTTGTGGGAGTATGCATGACTGTACATGGCAGGATTTTCCCATTTTCTCTTCATTTTACACTCCTCTTTTATGTTTCTGAGAGGATATATTCTGTTTTCTCATGTTTTGTCATGATATAATGCATGTGGTATTATTGCTGTGTCTGCATGCATCTGGGACAACAGTCTGATCAACTGTGGCTCATTCTTTCAATCAGTCTAGGCCAACAAAACCAAGACAAAAATGTGTGACACTGCTTCTGAAACAACTGTCATAGTTATCTGTCATAGGAATAACATCTGGCAGATGATGGCATCACAAAATCTACTTTTGACTGTTCTTCAAAACCCCTCTTCTGAACCTGTAGGGTTGTACTCGTCTCCAAGATAAGAGGGATAACTGCCAGTTTATAGTCTCATAACTAAAGGAGTGTTTCTGAAATCAGATAAGGACATTTTAATGAAATGCTTTGAAGGTCAAAAAGGATTGATCATGCAGGGAAGGAGAGAGGGGATAACTACCTGTTGCTGCTAGGATGGCTGTTCTGCAGCGCCAGCGCTGATGCAAACGGACTCCATCAAGTACATTAGATATTCATCCTGTCCATAATTCAGTAACATTACCCTCCCAAACATGACGAAAGTAGCAGAAAAACTTGGTAAGCTGGAAAGAAAAAAGGATCTTAGACCATGTTTTTGGTGTAAACTTGCAGGTCCTGCTGTGTGTATGGGGACAGGCGGAGATAGCAGAGGAGTGTTGCTGTAGCAAGCTAGCTCCACAGGCCCCTGGGTTATGAAGTGCTCAAAGAGAGCTCATTTCAACTGCAATGTTCCGCTTTCCTGCCTCCCTCCTCACTCCTCCCCATCATGATTAAGGTCTTAAACCCCTCATCAATCGTCGGCCTCTTCACTGCAGCAGCCATAACACGACACCGGCAGCCAGCTCTGTTCTCCTCTCTGGCCAATAGACAGCGCTATATTACTGGGCTGAAACATGCTAAGCATACGACCTTCACTGCATTATCCCAGCTCTGCTCTGCCTCCTCAACTGACCTCAAGCGATTACCCCCAGCCAGGCCATCGTATTTAAAGGATATCTAAAAGCTGGAGCCAATACCTAATTTCATTGGTAATTTTCCCCCATTTCTGCAAGGTCAACTCATTAGAGTTGCAACCTTAGGCGTTTGTTCACTATCACTTCCTACCGGTCACAGTTACTTTACTTACGGTTACCTCTCTGCTCAGTCATACGCTGAGGCCATCTCCAGTATTCTTAGAAACAACTAATTGATCTCTTTTCTCTCTGATGGATAAATAAGACATAGACTTCACATAAAGACATGTCGCCCTCCACTTCTCTCTCCCCTCAGTCGTCCACCCAAAGTCTCCCGCCCCGCCCCGTCCACAGTCTATCCCCCTCCCGCTGCTACCATCAGCACTAAAGCGTACTCTGTCCATGGGTCATTGAGCATTGATCAGCTTCAAGGTAAATGGAGTGTAAAATGCTTGGCTCTGGCCTTTCAGTGAAGTCACACACCTAATGATGAGAATCATCCTGAGGATACAGTGACAAGAGCCGTTATGTCTTGACACCTTCTGAAAACACAACGTCCCCTACACTGGGATTTGTACAGCACATTCCAAGGGGGCTATAAGGGAGGGTAATGTAAATATATTTTATTTCGGTAACTCATTATGAAATACTGTTATCAAACTATTGTATATCTAATTTGAATATGATAGTATAGACTATCAATGTGCACTGTTCTTTACATTGTGGTTGCCTATAAGTTCCTTCCCTCAAGGTTTACATTGGTACATTTACATTTTAGTCATTAGCAGACACACTTATCCAGAACCACTGCATACATTTTCATACTGATCCCCTGTAGGAATCGAACCCACACCCCTAGCATTGCAAGAGCCATGCTCTACAACTGAGCTACATTCTCAATCCAGTGTGGAAATTGTTAATAAATGAGGCTCTGAGTCTGTTGTTTCCTATAGGAGCTTAGCTTGGGTAACAACCTCAGAAGTGACATGTCTGTTTCCTTCCAATTAGGACCTAATCTGGCACTAATAGTCTCTGTGCACTGCATATGATGTGTAAAATCTCCTAAGTCGCCCTAATGGCTTTTTTTTTTCAATTATAACCAGTCCGTAATTTGTGCACTCATCCATGGAGGAGGTGTTAGGAGAGGAAGAGGGCAGAATTGTTTACCAGTGGAGCCACAATCACAGGCTGGAGGAGAGGAGTGTACTGCGGTCTTCTACCAGGGGAAATCTCCATGACTTTGTGTGGGAGCTCAGGACTCATAAAGCCGGGTGAATTGTAAAGTCATTGAATGCAGGCAGCAGGAAGCAGCAGGCCTCAAGCACGACAGGAATATTAAAGGAAGAGGCATCTTATCATACATAACTACAGTATGTCAGAGTCACAAACTGGTCTTTGAAAGCTTCTGCAATCCTCCCCATCCCTGCTCGTTCAAACAGAGAGAATGACTGGATCTCTCAAGGAATAAAATAGGAAACCAGATCAACAAATGTTCCTGTCACTTTCCCTTCCAAGCCAGATGCACCTAGGAACCTTTGTAGATGTGAATTCAGAGATTAAGTTGAAGAGTATTTTTTTTGATGTTGTGATTAGGTAGAAGATGGGAAAACTACTTTTCAACTTCTTGCTAAAAAAGATGAGAAAACTTTGAGTATCTCGCCATTCTAACGTGAAGGAACTTTTAATTTGAAAGAAAAGTACAGTATTTGTAAGTTTGACCAGATAATTCATATTGAAGCTTTTAAAATACATTTTTGTTGAAGTAGGCAAATGATTCTGTACATAAACGTTAATATGAAATTGATCACATAATAATATATCACCTTGTTAAAAAAATGCAGATAGGCAAAACATGGTGCCAGTTTGGCTCAGCATTGAATAATTATGGATGTATCATTGGGGTGTTATTGAGACCAAACACGACCTTGAATGATTACATTACTCAGCGTAAGCAAGAGGAGAGAGAGCGAAGGAGAGCGAGAGAAGAAGAGAGCGAGAGAGAGAGAGAGCGATAGAGTGAGCGTGAGAGAGGAGCACTTTCTCCCAAAGCCCCAGTGTTTGTCATCACAGCGTAATGTTCCAAACAGCCCCCATAGCTACAGAGTGCTCCATCACTAATACGTAATGAATAATTCACGTCACTGTGGTCTGCCATGTTTGCTATTGTTTAACATTGGGAGAGCTGAGAAAGATAAAGGATCGTTTGCAGAAATCTTGCGCACATTGAGAGAAGAAAACATTCTCAAGCCTGCATTACAGTAATGCTTTAACTTGAATGTACATGTACAGAGAATGGAAAATGAGAGGCAGTTACTACTATTATATGAATGTATAGTGTCTAGTAGCACATTTCCTGTATAAACTGCAGAAATTGAAACATCAGGGTCATGACCATCTGAAGGCAGTAGAATAACATTATCCACAACCTGGAAAACAAGATGAAGTATAATACAATGCCATATAAATGTAATTTTCAGAACACAGCCAGTGACAGCTTATAATGCTATATCATAGCTATAGCTCTTTGCTCTGGCTAGATGTACATGAGATACATGGTGATACAGAATGTATGGCTGAGAGCAAATCTAAGACTCGATTACACTGAAAGAACAACAGTGAGCTGGAATGAGGGGAAGTGGGGGCGCTATGTAAGATCATCATAAATTCATACTGTAACTGTATGCATCCTGCTCAGTCTGTCTAAGCTCACATCATGATTACGCTACTGACAGTCTACTTCCTGTTCATGTCTCAACCTAACATCCTGACTCGTAAGGTCACATTGTAATCAAATATCCAAATCAAATGATAAGACTCTAAACAAAGTCGATTAAATTCGTTAAAAGCAACAGAAACAACACACTGACCAGGTGAAGAAAATAGTAACACAAATTAAAGATTATCAAAATATCTATAGGATTCACTCACCATTACAACACACCAAGAAACTAAAATAATCTAAATAGGAAATGAAATAAGTTAACATATTTTTGTGACAGAAATTTACAGTATATACATTCAATTTTAAATAAAGATGACTGTGTTGATTGTTGGCTCTGTCTTTCCTATGAGTTCCACATCTCAATGAAAAGCTGTTTCCTCTCAGTAGCCAATCGCCTTGTCGGATCCAGAGTCAGAGAATAGATCCAGCCAATCGGAGTGCAGTAAGGCTTTCTTCAAAAAGTCCCTGCCAATTGTCTGACTTGCCAATAACAAGAGGTCTTCTCCAACAGGTGACATACAGTACCCTTAGCAAGAAACATGGCAGATATCCACACTTTGAAAATAAAAATAAATAAAAAATATATATAATATATATTTATAAAATGAAAAAGAAAATCACCTGGGAGTTTGATCTTCTGTCAAGCTGTCAGGATACCAAAAGCAAACCATTTTTCCAGGGTTTTCAGCTTTTTTTTTTCTGTGTACTTTTTGTAATTTAGTCATTTTCTAGCATTTTTTTGTTTTTTGTGATACTTTAAGTAGGCTGTTTTTACCAAAAAAAGAAATAATGTCCTCTTCATACAGTATTCAGTAACTGTACAATTTTAAATGCAGGTAAACAAAATGTAAAAGTGCTTTTTTAAATACTGTTATCCAGTGTATCGAAAGGAGTAGCAGGCACTTAAGTCCATCCCCATTTTGTAGGTGTTTGACAGTGGAGCAATAAGGTGCTCGTTGTTTGGGTTATTCCTGGGGTTTTGTTCATCTGTTGGGTAGAGACAGACAGAAAAACAGACAGATAGACAAACCCCAACGTACACTAGCCCAGGATGTCCAGGTAGACAGGCGTAGCTTTGCCCAAGGCATAGAGGATTTTCTGGATATCCTTGATGTTCAGCCTCTGCTGGGGCTCCCTCTGCCAGCAACCCAACATGATGTCATACACCTCCTTGGGACACACTCGTGGCCTCTCCAAAACCCGTCCTTGCGTAATACACTCGATGACCTGGGGCGAGAGAGAGCAAAAGAGTTCACAACCCAATTTAGAGTATTATACTGTTTACCAAGACCACCACGAGACGTTTACAGGCAGAATCATGTTTTGGTTAATCACCTTCATTACCATTCCCCAGGCTATAGCACCACAATATGTGTACTGTAGTAATTACATGGGCACAATGTCCAGGTCATAAGGAATATTTAAAAGTGAAAGGTTATGCAGTGCACATAAACAAACACACAGATGCAGTGTTGTCAGACTTGCCTGTTGATGTAAGTCGGGAAATGTATCATTTTACATGTGATCCCTCTAGGGTGTGGTGGGAATTAGGAGTGTATGAGCTGTATAGGTTGTTATCAATACATGTCACAATAAGGTTGCAGGACATTCGATTGGGCTGCTGGGGGGCAGGTAAAGCCTAAAGCTGCACTATTAGCCAAATTTGAAATGGAATTACAATGGAGCAAGGTGGAAACACAATTGAAATGTATTTACAGAAGGGCTGTGGTCACCATTTAAGTAATACATTAAATATAAATACCACATCGTGGGTCCATTATTTTCCAATTTCCATCTTATAGTAGCCTAGCACAAGAATGTACTGTGTAGTCAAACCTTCTAGGGTTGCTATTAGCGAGAGCCCTTGTGTGAAGGAGAACAATGGCAGAACAGACAGCCATTTTCCTCCTAATATTCCTTTTTTTTTTGCAAGCTGGAAAAGAAATGTAAGAGGACCAGTGCTTCTATAGCACAAAACAATATCACATCTGTGCTGTTTCCGTGTGATGTTGTTAGGCTACATCGTATCATTGTTTCCTCTTCAGAGTGCACTGAATAAGTGATTATATCAAGTTCTTTGTGGATGGATTTAACTAGCTTGCTAGTAGGTACGCTACACATTAGGAGATTAGTAGACCATCAGTTGGATATGGACTGAAAGACAGACGAGGACCACTAATGCCCCATTCACATTACATCTGAGGAGTCCGTTGCGTCGGCTGACATTCATTTCAATGGGGAACGTTGAAGCACAGAACAAGATGAAAATGTGGTTTTCGGCGATAGCTTTATGGGATTGCTAGCAATTTCTAAACATTTACCTATTCCTGTAAGTGATGTTTTATTATCACCTGAAACAAAATGAATGAAAATATCACTTTTATTTTTAATATGACCTCTGATGAGACTAGTCTCTCCTTCATCTTGTCTTGTATTGTGGCGAAACCCTATGCTCTTCGTTCAGTAGCGGAACGAAATTGCATGAAGATGACGTACGGCTTAATAAAGAGGACCTCTAAGCAAGGTGAAAGGAGTGAAACGGGGCGGGATCATCGACTTCACAAATCGGGTGCTGTAGGTGTCCTGGAGGAGAGGTAGTTGTTTGCCTCCGGGGATGCGTTGGGCAGAGAGCACCACCCTCTGGAGAGCCCTGCAGTTGCGGGCGGTGCAGTTGACGTACCAGGCGGTGACAGAGCCCAACAGGAAAATCTTAATTGTGCATCTGTAAAAGTTTGTGAGGGTTTTAGGGGCCAAGCCAAATGTATTTTTCTGAAGTCTACGATCAGCTCTTTTGTTTTGTTGACGATGAATGAGAGGTTATTTTCCTGCCACCACTCTCCCAGGGCCCTCACCTCCTCCCTGTAGACTGTCTTGTCATTGTTGGTAATCAGGCCTACTTTTACTTACTTAGTTCTTATTGTTGTCCATCGTATTCGATGATGACTTCCACTTTGAGTTAACGGTGAATTCGTTGTTGATTGTAACGTCCAATCCGAGATCCACAAACTTTATTAGAGGTGGGGCATATGCAGTCTGTGTTGGCAGGGGAAGGCATGGTTGTGTGTCTCCTGAGCTGGTTTTGCTGTCTCTTTGTGCTCCTCTCCTCCTCCCACCTCTGTACACCGCTGGTGGAATGGTTGGCAGCAGCATCCTCTGGGGCCCCTGTGTTGAGGATCAGCGAAGTGGAGTTGTTGTTTCCTACCTTCACCACCTGGGGACGGCCGGTCGGGAAGTCCAGGACCCAGTTGCACATGACGTGGGTGTATACCCAGGGCCCCGAGCTTTATGATGAGCTTGGAGGGTACTATGGTGTTGAAGGCTGAGCTATAGTCAATGAACAGCATTCTTACATAGGTATTCCTCTTGTCCAGATGGGATAGGGCAGTGTGCAGTGTGATGGCGATTGCATCGTCTGTGGATCTATTGGGGAGGTAAGCAAATTGAAGTGGGTCTAGGGTGTCAGGTAAGGTAGAGGGGATATGATCCTTAACTAGCCTCTCAAAGCACTTCATGATGACAGAATTGATTGCTACGGGGATAGTCATTTAGTTCAGTTACCTTTGCTTTCTTGGGTACAGGAACAATGGTGGACATCATGAAGCATGTGGGGACAGCAGACTGGGATAGGGAGAGATTGAACATGTCTGTAAATACTCCAGCCAGCTGGTCTGCGCATGCTCTGAGGACGCGGCTAGGGATGCCATCTGGGCCGGCAGCCTTGCGAGGGTTAACGCGCTTACATGTGTTACTCACATCAGCCACTGAGAAGGAGAGCCCATAGTCCTTGGTAGCGGGCTGCATCGGTGGCACTGTGTTATCCTCAAAGCGGGTGAAGGTGTTTAGCTTGTCTGGAAGTAAGCCGTTGGTGTCCACAACATGGCGGGTTTTCCCTTTATAGTCTGAGATTGTCTGTGGACCCTGCCACATACGTCTCATGTCTGAGCCGTTGAATTGCGACTCCACTTTGTCTCTGTACTGACTTTTTGCCTGTTTGATTGCCTTACGGAGGGAATAACTGCACTGTTTATATTCGGCCATATTCCCAGTCACCTTGACATGGTTAAATGCGTTGCTTCGCGCTTTCAGTTTTGCACAAATGCTGCTATCTATCCACGTTTTCTGGTTTGGGTAGGTTTCAATAGTCACATATAGTGTGATACTACAACATCTCCTGTACACTTCCTGATGAACTCAGTCAACATATCCGTGTATTCGTCAATGTTATTCCAAAAGACTTCCCGGAACATATCCCAGTCCGCATGATCATAACAATCTTGAAGCATGGATTCCTATTGGTCATACCAGCGTTGAATAGACCTTAGCACGGGTACTTCCTGTTTGAGTTTCTGCCTCTATGAAGGGAGGAGCAAAATGTAGTCGTCATCAGATATGTCTCAGGGAAGGTTGGGGAGCGCCTTGAAGTCATTTCAAAAAGTTGAGTAGCAGTGGTCCAATGTTTTTCTAGAGCGAGTACTACAGTCAATGTGTTGGTAGAACTTCGGTAGCGTTTTCCTCAAATTTGCTTTGTTAAAATCCCCAGCTACAATAAACACGGCCTCCGGATTTGTGGTTTCCAGTTTGCATAAAGTCCAGTGTAGTTCTTTAAAGGGCCGTTGTGGTATCGGCTTGAAGGGGAATACACACAGCTGTGACTATAACCGAAGAGAATTCTCTTAGTAGGTAATACAGTCAGAATTTGATTGTGAGGTGTTCTAGGCCGGGTGAACAAAAGAACTTGAGTTTCTGTATGTTATCACAGTCACATCTTGAGTATTTAGTCATGAAACATACACCCCTGCCTTTCTTCTTCCCGGAGAGTTCTTTATTCCTGTCTGCGCGATGTACTGAGAACCCAGCTGGCTGTATGGGTGGGGACAGTATTTCCCAAGAGAGCCATGTTTCCGTGAAACAGAGTATGTTACAATCCCTGATGTCTCACTGGAAGGATATCCTCGCCCTGAGCTCATCTACTTTATTATCCAGAGACTGAACATTAGCGAGTAATATACTCGGAAGCGGTGGATGGTGTGCACGCGAGCTTTATCGCAGCTTTAATAAAGAGAGCGGTGGGGTTGGTGGTATATCTGCTACATCTGCTATCCAACACAACAGATTACCCATCATGTTTAAGCAAAAACAATGCATATTAATTATACTACAATGTCATAGCCTAAACAAAAAACTATGACAATACTTTTATTTCCCTTTTGACCCACATTTTAATCGCATAGACAATCAGGGGAAATCCAGAATATCAAAAGTGTCGCACCAGCATGAAGATGGCATGCTCGGGGGGGAGGGGGTCGTTCCTGCAGCTGTGCCCACATGCAGGAAACCAATGGGATAGTTGAGGGTGGGCACAATCAAAATGGATGGAAAATTACCTAAACCACACATACTGTACTTGTCAGGAATAGTACGGTTTTATTTTACATCACTGAAATATCCAATTAATGGTGGCCAATATTGAGAGATAGAGGCATAGTTTTTGCACTCTAATGCACTGAAGTGGGCTGCTCCTGCCACCCAGCTAAGAATGGAATGTTCAAAATGAAACAAAAACCTGACATTATTGATAACCTATTGATCTGGTGTTTTCTGTTGAATGGGTATGAGAACAGCTTCAGGTTCACATCCACAGTCAAAGACAAAGTAACCTGTCATGAGCAATAATTACCAATGAATCCACTCTGCGCTGTGTCAAACAGGTCAGAGATGATAACGGGATTGCAATGCTAGTTAAGCACACTTTTGAGTTTTATGTTATGTTGTTTATGCTGTCATGATATTTTGCTGTGCTGCTCATTGTGATTAGATAGCAGGTGTGTTTTTTGCTACATATTATACAGAAACCTGTTTAGCAAAAAATAAGACTACTTAAATCTAGGGTTAAACAATTACAATTTAGTTAGATAGCTTTGTTGTGCGGTCTGTGTCTATTTTAGGAACAGTGAGAGGCTGTGTTGTCATCAGCGTGATACGCTGTCTGCACAACTGTAGCTCGAAGGCGAAGAGCTCTTTCCACAGGCGTTCAGTCAGTGAGTCACCACAGCCCGCCCAGACTGCAGCCCAGGCTTGTTACATTTACATTCACAGCACCTCCACATAATTCATATTTATAAAAGACTTCTGGCGTGGGAGACCTTGTTGTTTCTCTACCTATGGCTGGCCTCAGCATTGATTTATAATGCTGCTTTTCAGGTCTCAACGTAATAAGACAAGTTAGAAAAGCTGAAAGCTGCCGTAAATATATTAATTTGATAAACAATGTCCCTGTCAAACTGTACATGTTGATGTTTGGCTGGAACCCCAAGCAGTGTTGTTCTGACATTTTAATTATCATGCCTTTTTAGGTTTGGTCGTCTAGATTGTGTATTGCAACCCACTATTTCACCAAAGTCGCTGCAGAACAGTAAATTAGTATAGTGCTTCTGTCAATGTCTACAGTGTGATGTCTTTATGAAGATCAGTGGCACATGACTGCACATTATCATTACTGCCATGTACTATATATAGAGGACCTGCAAAAAAATGGCTGCTCACCTCTTATTACCCTTTATTTTTTTAGAGTGATTTATGGTGTCTGAAAGGCATGTGTGTGTTTGTGTGTAAGTGGGAGTTGAGACTGGGAATGATTTGATGTCAACACTCTCAGCTCACACTAGTATAATGTAGGTGCTGCTCTCTTGTCATCTTTGCTTAAGTCAGGGATAGGCAACTTTAATCTGAACTCATCACGAGGGGCCTCAGTTGCTTGCGGGTCTGCGTACCCACATCCATAAACACATTTTAAAGGCCTCACTCTTGACAGTAGCGAGACATTCAGTTAATTTCGCCATGGGGTGTAAAGAAAACATTGCAGTTTTAAAGCAAGTTTGCAGCAATACTACATATGTTGCCATGTGGCGGAGAGAAGATTTTGCAATTTTGTAACTAATTTCATGCAATTCTACTCATTTTGCCATGGAGTGGAAAGAAATGTTTGCAGTTTTTAATATGATATCTGAGTGAGACTGACTAACAAAATCAATGGCGGCCTAATTCGACAATGATTGCTAAATTCAGATAGCTGGCCGCTAGACGAATTTATTGTTGTTTGGCGACATGTAGAAAGTTTGCATAGAAAATAGATGTGGCAATTGCCTGCAAGGGTGTTTCCATTTAACCATCTTGTGTCGATAAAAACCTGCTGGATATAATAGCATCACATCTAAAAAATGTTTTGTAAAAACCTAGTGTCAAATAAAAATCTTGGTTGAAGTGTTTCCATTAACCATTTAGGCAAAATGCTCATTAATAAATTGTTGACAGCCTGTATCCCTCCCTCCCACCTATCCATTTTATGTTTCAGATTCCCCACGAAATCCAGCGGGAATATTATGCAATAATTGACTAATATTTTCTGTATTCTTATAATTCTCATGTGCCGATCAACGTATCGCCACGGTCTATGGTCGCCATGGTGAAAAATACACTCCTGTAGATCTGAAATAATTGGATGGTGAAAGTTGTCAGCCAACCAGAAAAAAAAGTGACGCAATTCAGGCATTCTTGAAAGTCAGCACAATCGTTGTCCTGCAAAGAAACATTATTTAAAAAATAAAATAAAAGATTTTGCAAGCAGTAGGCATTTAGAATAAAATGTGGGGCGGGGCTTAGGGTTACATGATGACATCACGTGTCCCGTGTATCTTTAAAAGTATTCGGCAATCATCATTTATTTGAAAAACAGTTTCCATCATCATTTGTCGCAATAAAGAAAGTTAAAAATAAAAATCCACCCATGTCGAACAGATAAAAATGTTGTCCATCTTTAGAGTGCCGTTTCCTGCCGTTTCCATTTCACATGTCACAATTTTCTTTTTATCACATTGCTTTTGTCGAATAAACCTGGGTCAATGGAATCCTGCCTCGTGACTGACAGAACAAGAGAAAAACTGCTGATGCACAACCACATTTCCAAATTGCACCTTGTGTATTCTACTATTCTAACTCGCAACAGTAAGTTGAGGGGAGGATTGATCCGAGGGCCTTCAAAAGGGGAGCCGTGGGATGCCAGTTGCCCATCCCTGATTTACGTCTTAATTGATTTCTCTTCTGGTCCAATATTGAGCCCAAAGGCCACTCTAAGAATAGGCCAATTAACCTATCTCACACTGCACCATTCTAGGGATTAGTAAGAGACTGTACTGGATGCTTGTCTTGGCCAAGGCAACAACTGTTGAATGCAGGTTACTGCATTGTGTGGTTATGTTGCTTATTATCATCACTGTATTGCAGAAAAAATGGCAGAATACGAAGATGGGTGTGCTTGGCCAACGGAACAGGAAATATCTCTACATTTGGCCCATGAGGTCTGTCAACAGCCTTCATATTGGATTACATTCCTAAACCCAAAACACAGGCATACAACATACCGGTACCCCCTGTATATAGCCTCGTTATTGTTATTTGATTGTGTTACTTTTCATTATTTTTTACTTTAGTTTAATTGGTAAATATTTTCTTAACTCTTTCTTGAACTGCACTGTTAGTTAAGAGCTTGTAAGTAAGCATTTAACGGTAAGGTCTACACATGTTGTATTCGGCGCATGTGACAAATGAAGTTTCATTTGATTACGATATAAACCACTGAAATGTGAGTTGAACCCCTCTGTCCATGCAGTTACAGTACCTCATTGTTGGCCAGTTGAAACCATGGCTGCTTCCCGTAGGTGAAGATCTCCCAGAGGATCACACCAAAGCTCCACACGTCGCTCTCTGTAGTGAACTTCCTGTACATGATGCTCTCAGGGGGCATCCAACGGATGGGCAGCATGGTGTGGCCCCCCACCTGGAAGCGAGAGAGAGAGAGAGAGAGAGAGAGAGAGAACAACAGATGTCAGCACACAGCGTTATAGACCTGGACTAACGGCTCAAAGGGATTTGAAGGTTAAATCACAACTGAAAAAGACAAAAAAGAAAACTATTGTACATGTGAAAGAAACTGTAAAGAATACTTTTTTAATTACATATTCACCGAAAGGCATGCAGCAGACACACTTCGAATACTTCTAGATGGTCTTTTCTAGTTTTTTTTAAAAACTTGTATTTTTCTTATAAAATATTTGAGAAGAAGGGAAACCTACACAGCCCTGTAACACAGAAGATGAAGAAGAGTCAATGAGGCTCAGCTGGGAGGAGGAAGAGAAGATGGAGCCAAGAGAGGGAAGGAAAAAGGATCCATTAAAGAAGTTTGACAGCTTCAAGCCATGCAGCAACATAAATGAAGTCTTCCCCTCAGCATTCCCTTCCCACTGTCTGTCTGACTGCCAGATATTATAAGAGTAAAACAATGAGGTACTAATCATCTGCACCCTCCTCTTTAACTCAACAGGATCGTTTCAAAATCGGTTTCCTATTCATGTATATTGCACTGTGTTAATCATATCTGTGGAAGAGTTGAACAAGAGTGACGTTTCAATAGTGGATGTCTGATTATTGTTACTTTCAACTCTTAAGTGGTAGCTGCATATTAATTACAGAGCTCATTAGCACTGAGCTCACTATGGGTCAAGGTATTGACGGAGCATGTGAATACAAAAGAAGTTAACATTACATTACATTCCCACATTAATTATACTGTAGCTACTAAGGATCAGTCTACCACGTTTGCCATCTATAATAACAGTATATTATAGCATCAGTTTCTGTTCTGGTGATTATGTATTGTTGGTTTTCTTTGTTAAATTTGGCCCGCTGAACATTATAATAAGTTGTTCCGTTTTACAACATCTTCAACATACTCACCCCTTCCTTCTCCCCCTCCTCCTTCTCCTCCTCCTCGTCCGCCTGCTCTCCTTTTTTAAGATTTATGACGGTTTATTAATGAGATTATGGTAAAATGTCTGCCGGACCAGGTCCCATAAAGCCTGTGTGAATATGTAACCCTAACGACTACCACACTCTAGTGATCTTCTTCCAGCTGAAAAGAGAAAAAAAGTGCAGGATGTTTCAAAAATCAAATGTTTTCATGTTCAATCATATAAATAACCCATAGCTTATTGTAAATAAGGCGAATGCAGATTTCAAATGTGTGTGTACTGTGCAGAGAAGGGTATAACAGTTTTAATGCATTTCTGGCCCATTAGGGAAAGTGCTATTTGTCTATCATGCAATCCACACTACAACCCTAATATCCACTGTAAAATCAACTTAAATGTTCTTACCTCGAATCCTCACCTTTGTCATAGCTCTACCCTACTATCCCATCTCCTGATTCAATCCCAGCCCTACCTCATAATCAATACTTGACAGGGAACAGGGCAGAATGTCATGGGAAGTCCCTATGACTTCTACTAGTACAGTACATTTGCAAGGGACTCAGAAGTGAATTGGTATCCCTGCTGCAATGACCTGACACCCTTTCCATTCTGCTGGACCCCTGACTATTGACTTCATGTGGACAGATTGTTCTTCACCAGACCAATGTTGTTGGCACTACATGGTACACCACCCTAGAATGCAGGCTGGTGTCCAAAACAGTAGAACAGGAGGATGATTCAAATTCACATACCGTTTTGAAGACTTAAAACAGTTCTATGATATTTGCAAGATTCATAGGTTGTACAGGTAACTGCCAAAATAAAGGAAACACTTGAGTAAATGAGGGATACAAAGTATATTGAAAGCAGGTGCTTCCACACAGGTGTGGTTCTGTGTGGTTCCTGAGTTAATTAGGCAATTAACATCCCATCATGGTTAGGGTCAGGTATAAAAATGCTGGGCAGGGCATTATTTTGGCTACAGTGGCTATGCCCTCATAGGATGCCAACGCCCCCGTCCACAGGGCACGAGTGGTCACTGAATGGTTTGATGAGCATGAAAAGAAAAACGATGTAAACCATATGCCATGGTCGTCTCAGTCACCAGATCTCAACTAAATTGAACACTTATGGGAGACTCTGGTGCGGCGCTTGAGACAGCGTTTTCCACCACCATTAAAAAACCCACCAAATTATTGAATTTCTTGTAGAAGAATGGTGTTGCATCCCTCCAATAGAGTTCCAGACCCTTGTAGAATCTATGCCAAGATGCATTGAAGCTGTTCTGACCTGTGGTGGCCTAACACCCTATTAAGACACTTTATGCTGGTGTTTCCTTTATTTTGGCAGTTACCTGTATCTGCAAGACAGATTTGTGTTTGTTATGGTAGCTCTGTCTGTCTTGGGAGACTAGATCTGGGTTTCGGAGTCATGTATTTGTTAACTTGTTTATGTGTTTGTGTGTCTGTGTGTTGGGAGATTACATTAATTGATTGAATTTCAATCAATCTTAATGGCTTCTCCCTGGCAAGCACCACCCTCAATTCAGTCTGGGGTTGAACGGCGGACCGTGGAAGCATATAAATCAGAGTGTGGGCTTCCCTTGTAGCGGAATTAAAACTGGCAGGGTGATGACAAAAACACCAACACAATTTAAAAGCATAGCACAATTAGCATATAGAGAGAAATTAAAGTATAGCTAATTTGTATACTCAGACTGACGATAGCATATACATTGATTGAAGCAACCGACAATACATTTTCAATACTGTCCCTCCATGTACAGTCTGGTCCATAATTATTGGCACCACTGATAAGGATGAGCAAAATATACTCAAATAAATTATACACATATTGCATGCAAAAAAAAAGACAATTGTATTATTACATACTAATACAATTGCTCAGAGAATGAGATGTTGTTGAACAGCTAATAATAAAATGATCAGATAGGGGTAAAAATTACTGGCACCCCTGTTTTCAGAACTCCAACACCCTCCCCTTGCGAGGATAATGACACTGAGCCTATTTCTAAACTGTTTTATGAGTTGGAGAACACATTGGGGAGGGATCTTAGACCGTTTCTCCATACAGAATCCTTCCAGATCCATGATATCCTTCGTCTGCGCTTCTGGACTACCCTCCAAGTCAAACCACAGAGACTGAGATGGCCATTGCAAAATGTTTATTTTGTGGTCAATTAAGCATTTCTTTGTGGATGTTGATGTGTGCTTGGGGTTATTGTCTTACTGGAATATCCACTTGCCGCCAAGTGGCATCCTCCCGGTATAGGCAACCAGGTTTTGGCTAAAATGTCCTGGTACTTGGTAAGGTTCATGATAGCGTTGACATTAACTAGGGCCACAGAGCCAGTGGAAGCAAAATAGTCCCATAACATCAAAGACCCACCGCCATATTTTACTGTAAGTTTGAGGTACTTTTCTGCATATGCTTCAGTTTTTCGACGCCAAACCCACCACTGGTGTGTGTGGCCAAAGAGCTCTATTTTCATGTCGTCTGACCATAGCACCGGTTCCAAGCCAAGTGCCAATACCGTTTATCAAATTCCAGGCGGCGTTATGGTCAGATGACATGAAAATAGAGCTCTTTGGCCACACACACCAGTGGTGGGTTTGGCGTCGAAAAACTGAAGCATATGCAGAAAAGTACCTCAAACTTACAGTAAAATATGGAGGTGGATCTTTGATACTATTTTGTACAGTATTTTTTGCTCATCTTTATCACGGGTGCCAATAATTATGGACCTGACTGTATGTCATTACGTTCTAAAGAGCAGATGAATCATAATAATGAAGCTTTCCTCATTTGGAACAATGGCATTGGATTGTTGGATTAACATTGCAGCTTACCAACAGTGGCTGTTGAGGAAGTGTAAAGGAACTATACACCCAGCATAGTTAGTTAAACAGTGATCTGAATGAAAATGCATTCCTCTATGACGTGATATCATGCTATCATTGGCCGCTGCCTCTCAAACTGCTGCATGAGACATGCTCAATGTACATTCATGTGCATGTCAAGGTTGCCTGCCTTCGCGTTGCCTTTCAGATTCACATAGCCTTGCTATTTGTTGTATCGTTTCCAACAGGGTCTATGAAGCCATGTCATACTTCTCAGCTCACAAACACAGTGCCATGTCAGATCTGTGTGCCTGCCTGCAGACTGAGAACCAACAGCTAATTTGGTTTGGGGGAGCCCGGGCATCATTTTCATTATACAGATGGGGCTGTCAGATATGCTGCCTGTGAAAACCCCAGCTCAGACTGTGCTCTTGCTTACTGTGTCATATCCCTTGAGGGCAGTTTTCTTGGTTTTCCTGAAGGAGAGGAGCGGACGTCAATATGTCAGCAGTGTCAGGGAGATATGTTCTTGGCAGCCGCCCCAATTTATAATCACTCAACAACAGGGAATGTGTCCAATGCAGTTACGACCTCCTAATCTCTCAGCTCTGTCAGTGGACCATACAGCAGGCCTGGTCTGGCAGAGATGCCCAGGTCTAAAATGGCAAAGTCCCAAAGACGCTGCCAGACCAACAGGGGGCAGTCCAGCAGTCCTGGTAGTAGTCTGGTGGTGAATCAGTCTCTCACTGGTTTTTCTATACCTTACCTTAGTATCTAAAAGGAGAAAAGCCACATAACCTCACTCTCTGAGGGTGTCTCAGGAGGAGATGGGACGTGCAAAAAACGAATTTCTGTGTGAAATATAAATGTTTTTTTTTGCATGTCCCAACTTCCCCTGATACACCCTCTGAGAGTGGGGTCACGGCCAGCAATTAGAGTTAAGTACCTTGCTCAAGGGCACATCCACAGATTTTTCACCTTGTCGGCTCGAGGATTCCAACTAGCGACATTTCAGTTACTGGCTCAATGCTCTAACCAGTAGGGTACCTGCCACCCATTTTACTGAGCTGCTTATTGCGAAGGTACCATTAAGGAAAAGTAGCCTGCAGAACACATTAAGTAGGATGAGACTCAATGGACTATTTGACATTTACTGCAAATGTAACTTCTTTTTCACAATGGCAATTACAGTCTGTATCTAGTGAAAATCCCCTGTGCCACTGTAATAATCCCTTTGTAATGCCAGCACAGCTTCAGCAACTCCATTCTCATCTCGGCTAAAAGCTCTATATTCTGGTCACCGGGAAGAAGTCAAAGAAATACTCTTCTGCTACAAACAAAATACAGCAAGAGTGGTTCTGCCCTAGACGTGGCACATCTTCACAAATAGACATATTGAGCATGCATCACTTCTCCTTGTACATTTGTACATTAGTAAAGGTAAAGAGTTCAGGGCAGGGCAGGTATCAGTAAAGGTCAACAAACACATCATCATGAGGCAGGTGAATGCAGGGTCACCGTCCACAGCCACTGTGTCAAAACACCACCTGTTCTCTAAAAACACTGGACGGTGACCAAAAATACATAATTGAGTCAATTATGAATGTACAGTATAGCTTGATATAACAAACACACAAATACATTTAGTACATGGAATCATTTGTTATCTATAAAACATACAAAGGTGCTTACCCTGTAGTAGTCTGTGCTGTAGATGTCCCTGGACATTCCAAAGTCCCCAATCTTCACCAGCAGGCCGTTGCCCACCAGGCAGTTCCGAGTGGCTAAATCACGGTGCACAAAGTGCTGGGAGGCCAGGTACATCATCCCTGCGGCGATCTGAGTGGCAATGTGCAGCATCTGAGACAGGCCCAGCTCCCCATTGGTCTGCAGCGGCTGTCCGTCAACCAGGATCATAGCGTCGGGCCCATGGGCTCTGTGGATTGGGATGGGAGGGAGGGAAGCAGGCAGGCAGGAAGTCATCAAACAAATAAGGACTTGAGCTCAGACTTAGTGAACTTGTCTCAGGACAGAATCACCATAACTAACTTCATATTGCATTTTGAAATTATTATAGCTGTGAATAGTATGTGACAGTAGTATGTTATTCAGTTGTAATGGATTGGACATTAGATGCATTTTACAGTCAACCTTTAATTGAAACAGGAACATTGGCAATGTCATTAATGTACAGGGCCACTGGGTGCAAAACCAACAGGAGCTTCTCCGTATGAATTAATTCAGAGAAACATTAATGGAAATGCTATTAGCCATGACATTTGCATGTGTAAAGCCACCAGCAAGCTGACGTCTGCCTGATCTGCCTCTGCTATTGAGCACCAATGTTCCCTGCCACTGCAGAGGATCCAGAGGTTTAACAATGTCTAACCATAAAGGAGATCAGCCATCTCATTTGCAATCTGAGTCACAGTTTCCCCAGTCTGTGGAGGCTCAGTCAGCAGTCTGCCGTTACAGTGTTTTGTGGTTTTACACTTAACAGGTCATCGCTACTTAAAGTACAGTGTAGCAAATAGGAAGTCGCTGTTGCTGGCACTGGGTGACAGGTCTAGTGGAAAACATAAACATTGTATTTTCCCTCCTGTTTCTTGTACGCTACAACATTTCTCTGAGGGGGAGCAATCTATGAATTACAGCCTGATGCTTGCGGTAAGACCTCATGGTTGTTTACTTGTATGTAGAAATTAAGAAATGGACAATAACTTATTTTATCTCTGGAAATGATCATATCTAATACATTTCTGGCCAAAGGGTTTATTGTATGACCACCTCTAATACTGCTGATCATTATGCAGGTTAGTGTACTGTGGATCAGTACATCACTACTGAGGTGCAGTCAACCTGCCATTCATTGTTTAGTCTATAGACAGTTTGATATTGGTAAACAGTGGGAGATGCCGCCGCCCCCCCCCCCCCACACACACCTCTATTAAGCTGAGTAAACTTCCACAACCCCAAAAACATATATATATGAAGTCTGTTTCTCAGCTTGTGTTACTCATGGGCTACACCAAAGACAAATGTTTTGAAGTTAGTAAGAGTTTAGCACGTCTTGCTTATCTCACACATTTCTCTGCTTTATTCAGCTGAGTAAACTTAGCAAATCCAACCACACACATGATAAAAAATGATGTTTCTCCGTTGACAGCTTGTAATCCTTGGCTACAGCACCCAAAGACAGAATTTAGTAAGAGTTGAGCACATCTTGCTTATCCCACCCATCTCTTCTTTATTCAGATGAGTAAACTTTCCAAATTCCACCAACACACATTAGAAAAGTATTCCTCAGTTGTCAGCTTGTAATACTCATGGGCTACATCACCCAAAGACTCATTTACAGAACTTAGTTGAGAGCTGAGCACGTCTTGTGCATTCAGTTGACACAGTTTACCTGAGAAACTTGTTGAGGTCCCCGTGCTTCATGTACTCAAAGACCATGATGAGGGGGTCTCCATCAACACACACACCATAGAACTTGACAATGTGCTCATGCTGCAGGTTGGTCAATAGTTCCGCCTCCCTCTGGAAATCTTTTCTCGCTGCAAGGGTGGGGTCCTTCAGCGTCTGAGAAAATACAAGGGTGGGGTCCTTCAGCGTCTGAGAAAATACAAGGGTGTTTAACTGCTTAGCAAAGTATGATACTGTTGGACATAGGTTTTTCTCAAAGAAACAGAGCATTAAAGTTTTTTGGCTACTTACAATGAACCCTGGATAAACACTGACACCCACACACACAATAACATCTGGCTGGAGCAAACACAACAGAGACAGGGTAATAAATGGAGCAGGGAGCGGTAAAGCACTTTAATCTTTCCATTTGAGGAGCAGAACATGAACGAAACATTTCTTGACATGTTGTCACAATGACCCGGCAAACTGTACAGCTTTACAGAAGCAGATCATTTTGTAATTGACTTCATTAGGCGTCCCATACACAATCTGACATTTCATTATATAGCCGTGATAAGAGGCTCCGTGCCTCACCAGATGTAGACGCTGTTGTTGTCTACCGTATTGGCTAAGAGTTATGGTATCATTATTGAAGAGCTTATCGGCTGGAAATAAACCTCCTCCCTAAAATCCCACCTATGAAATAGCTTGGCCTTTACGCTCAATCTCTTGTCTCTCACTGATCCTCCAAATGTAAAAGGTAGGATTTACTCCTTACTGAGTCTGGGATGACTGCCAAGCCGTCATTGCTGGTTGCTTCTCCATTAAAAAATGTAACATTTTGCAGCTGTACTGTAAACTAAAGTTTGGAAACAAAATGCATGTTTCCCGGAAATGGTCATGATACAATCCTCTAATTATGTAAACCAAAATTATCATTCATAGAATTCATAACACTATCTAACAGATATTTGATATTCAACAATGATAATCACAAGGTTTTTCCAATGCTGTATTAATTTTAATTCTCTTGGATGACTATATGACGATGCAAAGGGGAATTTGAATGTATGGCAGTGCCCGTGGACAGATGGCAAGGCATCCATCCCTATTCTCCCGGATGCTTTATGACCCCTATGCTGCTAGAGGAGTGGTGTGTTCCTAGTTCACCTGGATCTACAGGACAGACTAGAGAGACAGCCAGCTAGCTAGCACAGACACACAAAGTAAACCATTTTTACGGAGGCTTCCAGACTTGTTGACCAACACATATTTCAAAAATATCCTGACATTCCATTATAACCTATATCTAAATATACAGTGCATTCGGAAAGTATTCAGACCCCTTGACTTTGTCCACATTTTGTTACATTACATCCTTATTCTAAAATTGATTAAATCGTTTTCCCCCCCTCATCAATCTACACACAATAATACTCCATAATGACAAAGCAAAAACAGGTTTTTCTACATTTTTGCAAATGAATAAAAAATGTCAAACTGAAATATCACATTTACGTAAGTATTCAGACCCTTTACTCAGTACTTTGTTGAAGCACCTTTGGCAGTGATTACAACCTTGTGTCTTCATGGTTATGACACTACAAGCTTGGCACACCTGTATTTGGGGAGTTTCTCCCACTCTTCTCTGCAGATCCTCTCAAGCTCTGTCAGGTTGGATGGGGAGCGTTGCTGCACAGCTATTTTCAGGTCTCTCCAGAGATGTTTGATCGGGTTCAAGTCCGGGCTCTGGCTGGGCCACTCAAGGACATTCAGAGACTTATCCTGAAGCCACTCCTGCGTTGTCTTGGCTTTGTGCTTAGGATCGTTGTCATGTTGGAATGTGAACCTTCACCCCAGTCTGGTCCTGAGGTCCTGAGCGCTCTGGATCAGGTTTTCATCAAGGATCTCTCTGTACTTTGCTCCGTTCATCTTTACCTCGATCCTGACTAGTCTCCCAGTCCCTGTCTCTGAAAAACATCCCCACAGCATGATGCTGCCACCACGACACTTACCATTAGGGATGGTGCCAGGTTTCAGGCCTGGCATTCAGGCCAAAGAGTTCAATCTTGGTTTCATCAGACGAGAGAATCTTGTTTCTTGAGTCTTTAGTCTTGAGTCTTGAGTCTTTAGTTGCCTTTTGGCAAACTCCAAGTGGGCTGTCATGTGCCTTTGACTGAGGTGTGGCTTCCATCTAGCCACTACCATAAAGGCCTGATTGGTGGAGTGCTGCAGAGATGGTTGTCCTTCTGGAAGGTTCTCCCCTCTCCACATAGAAACTCTGGAGCTCTGTCAGAGTGACCATCGGGTTCTTGGTCATCTCCCTGACCAAGGCCCTTCTCCCCTGATTGTTCAGTTTGGATGGCTCTAGGAAGAGTCTTGGTGGTTCCTTACTTCTTTCATTTAAGAATGATGGAGGCCACTGTGTTCTTGTGGACATTCAAAGCTGCATAAATGTTTTGGTACCCTTCCCAAGATCTGTGCCTCGATACAATCTTGTCTCGTCGCTCTACGGACAATTCCTTCGACCTCACGGCTTGGTTTTTGCTCTGACATTCACTGTCAACTGTGGGACCTTATATAGACAGGTGTGCCTTTTCAAATTATGCTCAATCAATTGAATTTACCACAGGTGGACTCCAATCAAGTTGTAGAAACATCTCAAGGATGATCAATGGAAACAGGATGCACCTGAGCTCAATTTCGAGTCTCATAGCAAAGGGTCTGAATAATTATGTAAATAAGGTATTTCTGTCTTGTATTTGTCATTATGGGGTATGGTGTGTAGATTAATGAGAAAAAAATATAGATTTGAACCATTTTAGAATAAGGCTTGAATGTCACAAAATGTGGAAAAGTATACACTCCTGTATATTTGTCTGTAATCTATTTCAATAGGATCCACTCTGGTGACTGGGGATGTGAAGAAAGGAAGGAAGGAGGAAAAAAGGAAGAAAAAGCTAGCTCAGTGTTGCCACCATTACTCTTGATCAAAGCATCTGAAGAGTAGAACATTTTGGGAGATGATTTAACATCCCTCACAGACAGCCTTATTGCTTCAGCTGCAGCCTTGGCGCCTTTGTAAGGTCGGCCTCTTTCTCCTGCCTGTGCACTGCGGCTCCCTCCCTCCTGCTCCACACTATCATGGCTAACATCATTCCATGGATGAGCGCCTTGATGAAGAGTGATGGTGACAAGAGAGGAACAGTGATAAATGTGCCCCTTGTCACCAACCGAGATCACCATTATACTGTGACCCCCCTCCTTCAGCATCTAGGTACCTTTTATGACCTTTGAACTTTAATATCCTCAACCCCTGTCAGTTAAAATTCGCATTTTAACACAGAGGTTACAGTCAAAATCTTTACGTGAAATTTAATAAATCAAGAGCAAGAATTACTGACAGTCACTTCTCATTCAAGATTGTGACAGTACAAACCCACTGCGTTTAAGGATGGATTTGACACAAATGTCATGTGACCAGCTACCAATATCATGTGATAATTTAAACAAGATTTTTTGGGGGGGGAGAATAACGTATGACTCAATTTCATTGTGCACTAACTCAAAATGGATGTCGCTGTAAACAGGTCCTGTGTTAGGTGTCTCAGCATCAACAAGAGCTGATGTAACACAATCCCAATAGACCTGATTAACCTCGAAGCTGTGAACATCTATACCTTCGTAATAATGGGTTGTAAATTCATGAACAATCATAATAGGTACACAGGCTGTTTGCTGGCTACCACTAGTGTTCTAAAGTACCTAAGTAAAAATACTTAAAAGTACTACTTCCGTGCTTTTTTGGGGTATCTGTATTTTACTTTACTTTTGATATTTATGACAACTTTTACTTTTACCTCATTACATTCCTATAGAAAATGATGTACTTTTTACTCCATACATTTTCCCTGACACCCAAAAGTACTTGTTACATTTTGAATGCTTAGCAGGACAGGAAAATTGTATAATTCACACACGTATCAAGAGAACATCCCTGGTCATCCCTACTGCCTCTGATGCAGCGGACTCACTAAACACATGCTTCATTTGTAAATTATGTCTGAGTGTTGGAGCGTGCCCCTGCCTATTCGTAAATTAAAAAAACAAGAAAATAGTACCGTCTATTTTCTTAATAAGGAATTTGAAATTATTTATACTTTAACTTTTAATTCTTACTTATATTTTAGCAATTACATTTACTTTTGATACTTATGAATATTTAAAACCAAATACTTTTAGACATTTTACTCAAGTATGATTTTACTGGGTGACTTTCACTTGGGTCATTTTCTAATAAGGTATCTTTACTTTTACTGTCACGTTCCTGACCTGTTTTCTGTTATTTTTGTATGTGTTTAGTTGGTCAGGACGTGAGTTGGGGTGGGCATTCTATGTTTTGTGTATCTATGTTAAGTGTCAGTGTTAATTGACCTTGTATGGCTCTCAGTCAGAGGCAGGTGGTTTACGTTTTCCTCTGATTGAGAACCATATATAGGTAGGTTGTTTCACATTGTTTGTTGTGGGTGGTTGTGTCTGTGCACCACACGGGACTGTTTCGGTTTGTTTGTTCGTTAGTTTGTTGTAGTCTGTACCTGTTCGTGCGTTCTTTGTGTTATATGTAGTTCTCATAGTTCAAGTCTGTCTACGTTTTCGTTTTGTTATTTTGTAATCATTTCAAGTGTTCTTCGTGTTTCGTCTTTATTTAATAAATTCATTATGTCATATACAAACGCTGCGCTTTGGTCCAATCCCTACTCCTCCTCTTCGGACGAAGAGGAGGACAACCGTTACATTTACTCAAGTATGACAATTGGGTACTTTTTCCACCAGTGGCTACCACCTTAATCAAGCCCCAACAGCAATCCAGGAGTACTCCTCTAAAGTTGCATAGATATTGATCGCTTTATCTAGCCATAGTAGTGTGTTACAAGGTACACACATTATGGCCCTGGTTGAAGGACATATGTAGGGTTTTGGTCTTAGTGCTGCAACCAATCCCACTGAGACCCATTTAGGATCAGGAAGTCTATGAACACCCTTAAGCATCACTAACAATCAGCAATATTATAACATGCCTCCTAAGACAGCCAGACATATGTTGCTTTTTTAAAGACAAGGGATCACTGAATAAGTCAGGGGCAATACTTGTAAAAGACTGATATGGTATTTATTAATTGAATCAATATGCTCAAGGATGGATTGGACAATACAGTCCTTATTGGATAATCTTGATGTGTAATTAGATATATATGTCTGTCAGCAACAAAACTGGGGTCTGTTCACAAGGTCTTTTCTTGTTGTTGCTAGAAAGGCAGGGCTAATGCAGTAGACAGCATGGTCAAAGCCAAATCTACTTCCTTCGGCTGGTTACATTTCAGGGGAAGGACAAAATTACTGGGGGGTTTCAGAGAAAATGAAAACTTCTCAGGAGTGAGCTGCTGTGCTCAAACTGCATGCACCAGGCATCCAGTCAGCTTCCCCATCTAAAAACCAATTTAGGGCTGCTTATTGTTTAGATAACTGCAGGCCTTAACACACTGAGGCTGTGTGTGTGTGTGTGTGTGTGTGTGTGTGTGTGTGTGTGTGTGTGTGTGTGTGTGTGTGTGTGTGTGTGTGTGTGTGTGTGTGTGTGTGTGTGTGTGTGTGTGTGTGTGTGTGTGTGTGTGTGTGTGTGTGTGAGAGAGAAAAGAGGCAAACACAGATGGTTAATGCCCACCAACTGTAAATATTGCTCATAGTTGTTTGTTCCAACTGACAGTTTGTTATCCAATTAATGCTATTTAGCCTTTTATTTCATGATCAGCACCATTGAGATCAAGAATTGCAACAGTGAAGATATAACACACTTCTTAGGCTTGGGCATATATGATTTTCAATACCGTAAAAAAAATGGTGGTTGGGTGCTTAAGTCAAGTATAATTATAAACTGGTAGGTTCGAGCCCTGAATGCTGATTGGCTGACAGCCGTGGAATATCACACTGTATACCACGGGTATGACAAAACATGTATTGTTACTGCTCTAATTACGTTGGTAACCAATTTATAATAGCAATAAGGCACCTCGGTGGTTTGTGGTATATGGCCAATATACCACGGCTAAGGGCTGTGTCCAGGCACTCCGCAATGCGTCGTGCGTAAGAACAGCCCTTAGCCGTGGTATTTTAGCCATATACCCCCCCCTCAGGCCTTACTGTTTAAATATAATAAATAATTAATACCCAGCTCAGGGCTCCAGCTATGCATTTGGTTTGCTAACTTACTAAGTGGCTAAATATCATGAGCAAGTTTCTTGGTTACAGCAGAGACATACAATCCCCTCCTGGATGGATATCCCGGTTGCCAACAAAAGTATTATTATTATTTGTAACGGCTGTCGTCTTCCTCTTCCTCGGACGAGGAGAGGAGAGAAGGATCGGTGGACCAATACGCAGCGAGGTAAGTAGACATAAATGAATTTATTTGAAATACAAAGACGAATACGAAAACACTTGGAAAATTACAAAATAAGAAAACGACGTAGACGAAACCTGAACATGAACTTACATAACTACACGTAGAACTCACGGACAGGAACAGATGACGGATCACCACCTCAAGCTGAACCTCGGCAAGACGGAGCTGCTCTTCCTCCCGGGGAAGGACTGCCCGTTCCATGATCTCGCCATCACGGTTGACAACTCCATTGTGTCCTCCTCCCAGAGTGCTAAGAACCTTGGCGTGATCCTGGACAACACCCTGTCGTTCTCAACTAACATCAAGGCGGTGACCCGTTCCTGTAGGTTCATGCTCTACAACATTCGCAGAGTACGACCCTGCCTCACGCAGGAAGCGGCGCAGATCCTAATCCAGGCACTTGTCATCTCCCGTCTGGATTACTGCAACTCGCTGTTGGCTGGGCTCCCTGCCTGTGCCATTAAACCCCTACAACTCATCCAGAACGCCGCAGCCCGTCTGGTGTTCAACTTTCCTAAGTTCTCTCACGTCACCCCGCTCCTCCGCTCTCTCCACTGGCTTCCAGTTGAAGCTCGCATCCGCTACAAGACCATGGTGCTTGCCTACGGAGCTGTGAGGGGAACGGCACCTCCGTACCTTCAGGCTCTGATCAGGCCCTACACCCAAACAAGGGCACTGCGTTCATCCACCTCTGGCCTGCTCGCCTCCCTACCTCTGAGGAAGTACAGTTCCCGCTCAGCCCAGTCAAAACTGTTCGCTGCTCTGGCACCCCAATGGTGGAACAAACTCCCTCACGACGCCAGGTCAGCGGAGTCAATCACCACCTTCCGGAGACACCTGAAACCCCACCTCTTTAAGGAATACCTAGGATAGGATAAAGTAATCCTTCTAACCCCCCCCCCCCCCCTTAAAAGAGTTAGATGCACTATTGTAAAGTGGTTGTTCCACTGGATATCATAAGGTGAATGCACCAATTTGTAAGTCGCTCTGGATAAGAGCGTCTGCTAAATGACTTAAATGTAAATGTAAATGTAAACAGACTACATCAAACGAATGAACAGCCAAAACAGTCCCGTGTGGTGCACATACACAGACACGAAAAAACACAGGAGACAATCACCCACAAACAAACAGTGAGAACAACCTACCTTAATATGACTCTCAATCAGAGGAAATGCCAAACACCTGCCTCTAATTGAGAGCCATACCAGGCAACCCTTTAACCCAACATAGAAACACAACAGATGGAAATGCCCACCCAGCTCACGTCCTGACCAACAAAACAAAGGATTAACACAATAACTAGGGTCAGAACGTGACATTATTATTTTAGTTTTTTATAGCGCCACTTGTGTGCACTTCCGGTAATACCATAAACCCCGGTATGATACAGAAATGGTCTGACGATATGAAAATCTGGATACCACCCAGCCCTAACACACAAAGTGACACAATACATATTGACCCAAAAGTTGTGATATTCAAGTCAACCATAATGACCTGTACAGCATGTAATACATGCTTCAAATTATGCCAAGTTAACCTGCTAGTGAGATATTTAGCCCTGAATGTGATTTCCAGAGAAAACTTTCTCACCCATTAGTCAGCTATTGTCACTAGGGTTGAATGTCGGAAACCCGGTTACTGAGATTTACCGCCCAAAACCACTCCCTTTTCCCGGAATAAATAACTGAGAGAAACCAGTATGTTATAATATACTATTTATGTGAACAGCATGGCATGAAATGGAACTTAAATGATATGCAATGCTTAAATCTGTCTTCTCTACGGCCTATGCATGATGAATCATCACCACTCAGGGTGGGGACAGACAGCCCATCTCAGTATGAAGTGCAGTTCACAATGAATGTGGACCTATCATCTCATCATGGTAACTTTTTTTCTTGTGACAGGACGGCCTACATTTGCTGCAGCATAGCCTATGCTACAGTAATGTAAAGACTGAATGCGTGTCTAATTCACCTCCATCTGGCTTTACGGGGTCACCTTCTTTTTTTATTGTACATTTTTTGCAGCTCCAGAGTTTTAAAAACAGCTTATCACTCGAATATTGTTGCTTTAAATCAGTGCATGCGCGAGCACTCTCTCGCTCTCTCTCTCCCCCCATCAATTCCATTCAAAAGACATCCAAAATAGATAACCCCATTCTAGATTTATATACAGTGCATTCGGAAAGTATTGAGGCCCCTTGACTTTTCCACATTTTGTTACGTTACAACCTTATTCTAAAATGGAACAAATACATTTTTTGCCTCAACAATCTACACACAATACTCAATAATGACAAACAAAAACAGTTGTTTTGTAATTTTTACAAAAACTGAAAAATGACATTTACGTAAGTATTCAGACCATTTACTCAGTACTTTGTTGAAGCACCTTTGGCAGCGATTACAGCCTCAAGTCTTCTTGGTTATGACGCTACAAGCTTGGCACACCTGTATTTGAGGAGTTTCTTCCATTCTTCTCTGCAAATCATCCCAAGCTCTGTCAGGTTGGATGAAGAGCGTCGGTGCACAGCTATTTTCAGGTCTCTCCAGAGATGTTATATCGGGTTCAAGTCTGGGCTCTGGCTGGGCCACTCAAGGACATTCAGAGACTTTTCCCAAACCCACTACTGCGTTGTCTTGGCTGAGTGCTTAGGGTGAACCTTTGCCCCAGTCTGAGGTCCTGAGCTCTCTTGAGCAGGTTTTAATCAAGGATCTCTCTGTACTTTGCTCCGTTCATCTTTCCCTCGATTCTGACTAGAATCCCAGTAAATGCCGCTGAAAAACATCCCCACAACATGATGCTGCCACCACCATGCTTCACCGTAGTGATGAGCCCAGGATTCCTCCAGACGTGACGCTTGGCATTCAGGCTTAAGAGTTCAATCTTGGTTTCATCAGACCAAAGAATCTGGTTTCTCATGGTCTGAGAGTTCTTTAGGTGCCTTTTGGCAAACTCCAAGCGGGCTGTCATGTGCCTTTTACTGAGGAGTGGCTTCCGTCTGGCCAAACTACCATAAAGGCCTGCTTGGTGGAGTGCTGCAGAGATGGTTGTCCTTCTGGAAGGTTCTCCCATCTCCACAGAGGGACTCTGGAGCTCAGGTGTGTGCCTTTCCAAAGCATGTCCAGTCAATTGAATTTACCACAGGTGGACTCCAATCAAGTTGCAGAAACATCTCAAGCATGATCAATGGAAACAGGATGGACCTGAGCTTAATTTTGAGGCTCATAGCAAAGGGTCTGAATACTTATGTAAATACAGTATTTCTGTTTTTATACATTTGTATAATTTCTATAAACCTGTTTTCACTTTGTTATTATGGGGTATTGTGTGTAGATTGATGAGGAAAAACATTTATTTAAAACCTTTTGAGCTTTTTCCTAGTTGTCCGTTTGAGTTTTACTCTGTCAGAACCTAACAGTAACAAAATGTGGAAAAAGGGGAGGGGTCTGAATACTTTCCGAATGCACTGTAAAGCACTATATATACACTGCTCAAAAAAATAAAGGGAACACTTAAACAACACAATGTAACTCCAAGTCAATCACACTTCTGTGAAATCAAACTGTCCACTTAGGAAGCAACACTTGCCTGCTGGAGGTCATTTTGGAGGTCATTTTCTGGTGGTCATTGGAGGTCATTTTGCAGGGCGCTGGCAGTGCACCTCCTTGCACAAAGGCGGAGGTAGCGGTCCTGCTGCTGGGTTGTTGCCCTCCTACGGCCTCCTCCACGTCTCCTGATGTACTGGCCTGTCTCCTGGTAGCGCCTCCATGCTCTGGACACTACGCTGACAGACACAGCAAACCTTCTTGCCACAGCTCGCATTGATGTGCCATCCTGGATGAGCTGCACTACCTGAGCCACTTGTGTGGGTTGTAGACTCCGTCTCATGCTACCACTAGAGTGAGAGCACCGCCAGCATTCAAAAGTGACCAAAACATCAGCCAGGAAGCATATGAACTGAGAAGTGGTCTGTGTCACCACCTGCAGAATCACTCCTTTTTTGGGGGTGTCTTGCAAATTGCCTATAATTTCCACCTTTTGTCTATTCCATTTGCACAACAGCATGTGAAATTTATTGTCAATCAGGGTTGCTTCCTAAGTGGACAGTTTGATTTCACAGAAGTGTGATTGACTTGGAGTTACATTGTGTTGTTTAAGTGTTCCCTTTATTTTTTTGAGCAGTGTAGATGTCCTAGCCTACCTCTTTCAGGTAATAGATTATATGCAGTATTAGCATTATATTTAGCTAATTAATGATGGGTTATGCATAATAAGCTTATAACTTATAGCATCAGTCTCTTGCGCAATACGTACTCACATGTGCTCTGCTAGTCTCTCTCCTTAAAAAAAACGCTCCTTAGCTCTTGGAGTCCCATGCAGGAAAAGCTAGACTAGAATAGCTTGCTGGACATGATCTTTTTAGCATTTCTTATACTAATAGACTATTCGAAGAGGGATGCAAGCTCTTGGTTGCTGAATGTTAAATACAGCAGCCAATATAACTCACGGGTAGTTTGAAAAGGATTTGAAAGGATTGGTCATGGCTCACATCAAAACCATTATCCCAGAAAACCCTAAACCCACTCCAATTTTTATACCGCCCCAACAGGTCCACAGATGATGCAATCTCTATTGCACGCTACACTCTACATTGCCCTTTCCCACCTGGACAAAAATAACACCTATGTGAGAATGCTATTCATTGACTACAGCTCAGCGTTCAACACCATAGTGCCCTCAAAGCTCATCACTAAGCTAAGGACCCTGGGACTAAACACCTCCCTCTGAACAGCTAATCAAAGGGCTACTCAGACCCCTCTTTTACGCTGCTACTCTCTGTTTATTATCTATGCATAATCACTTTAATAACTCTACCTACATGTACATACTACCTCAATTACCTCCACTAACCAGTGACCCCGCACATTGAATCTGTACCGGTACTCCCTATATATAGCCTCGCTATTGTTATTTTACTGCTGCTGTTTAATTATTTGTTCATTATATTTTCAATTTTTTAAGCATCTATTTTTTACTTAACACTTATTTTTCTTAAAACTTCTTAAAGCATTGTTGGTTAAGGGCTTGTAAGTAAAGATTTCACTGTAAGGTCTAGTTGACAAATAAAATTTGATTTTATTTGAAAGATGAGTGAATACACAATGGCGGTAGTCTATAGCAGTTATTTATTCAGACCCATAACCATTCAATCCTTGTGAAGAGAAGTGAAAGCCTTCTGCATCTAATTCTAGTCCTATATTATTCAATAATGTCATTAGAATGATGAAGATAAGGACAACAAAACGTATTTATTTTAGGCTCGCCGTTGAAAGCAAGGAAGGAACGAAGCAACAATTGTGAGAGAAAGAGGTAGGCAGGTAAATAACATTATGGGAAATATTATGAAAGGTATTTATGGGTCAGCCTACTAATTATACAAATAGGCACTAATTAAAATTAAAATAACATTCTCTAGCCTATCTTATAACTTTGTAGGCCGCATGTACTGCACCAGAATCCCATATGCTCTCTTTATCATGGTTTGAACGATGTGCATAATTCCAGTCTATATAATACAATACAGTACAGTAATACAGTTCACACTCAAAAAGATTTGTCTACTGGAGCTAGTAGGATATAGCTAGCTAGCTACATCTATGGACTTTTATGTTTTTCTGTCATGCGTAGCCTAAATCATATATGGATTGGATAACGGCACAATCACTTGGACAAAATTTCTCTCATGAAGTGTATTTTATGTATGGCTTTATTAAATGTTAGAATTTTTGATCAAAGCTCTGATCAAATCCAGATATAGGCCCATTTTAATGCTTTATATGCTTTTGAATGACACTCACGGTTTTGGCGGGAAATACCAGCTTAGCCGGTGATTCATTCTTGGGATGGAACATTTGTAAAATACCTGGAAAATATTCAACCCTAGTTGTCACCCCATAGTGGAGCCTCATACATTCAATCTGATACGAGACGACCAACACGGTACTCATAGTGACCTCAATGATTATTAGTATGAATATCGATCTACTCTATTGCAAAAAAATCCTATTTTTATAGATCCACATCTCCAAATCCTTCTTGTGGAGGCAGCTGGCCATGGCAGGGGGGGGGTGGCCCCGAGAGCCGTTCAAGGATCAAGATAATACAAGTCAGACGCTGAGTGCTGAGAGGCCCTGACCTCTGTGAGTGGTCTGCTGTAACAGGAGAGGGAAATGGCCCAGTGTAACTGAGAGATCATCTCTTACCTTGACAGCCACCAGCATTTTGTCCTTGGTAGGGCTGAGGTTATAGCACTCTGCCAGAAACACCTTCCCAAAGGCCCCCTCTCCCAGCTCCCGCTTCAGAATGATGTCCCGACGCTTTATGTGCTGTACATCTGTAGATAGAGAGGGAGAGAGAGGGAGAGTGAGAGGGAGAAAGAGAGGGAGAGAGCGAGGGAGAGAGTTTAAGTAGCAGATCCAGTATCAACAAACCATCAGTGTTTGACAGAATCAAAATTAAGTGATGGTTCACTGATGGGACTGGTAAGTCTTAAATCCTGCTACACTCTCAGAAAAAAAGGTTACAGTTTCCTTGGGTACAAAAATATCAAAATACACGTAATGTACCTTCAGAGGTACACATATAATCTCACATGCTACTGGTTTATACCTTTTAGCGTACATGTGTGGATAATCTAGTATAATGGGACATTTTTGTTCCCAATATTTTGAATAGAAAGGTTTAATCATCACCCACTCTCAAAAAAAGGGGTACGAAGGTTCATTTCTGTTTTCTAGGCCGGAGGCATGGATTAGTGGCTGGCGAGTTGAAGTGTCATACCAGTTTAAGTGGTCTATGGTTATGTTAATTCAAGTTTGATCATGTCCGCTGCCAGTTCTAAAGTCTTTATAAAGGTTTACATATTGTAAGAGCATGGGACAATAAAAAGCTGTAATTAATATTATAGTGACCTTACCCCAACACTGAGCGACCTTGTCAAGAGCACCTGCCTTCACCGTTGTTAACAGAACTGAGGGGAAACAGTGCCCGACAGGCGGGGGCGAAGGACACTGTCGACCGGTCACCCCCCGCCTTCCGTAGGCAGGAGGCTGGGGCGACCCTTTGTGGGTGCTAGCTAGCTAGCATGCTAACTAGCACATGGTGTCGCCACAGATATTCACCGGATGTATAACTGTGAAGCATCCGGTTGGCGTTTCCACTCACTACCAAATATGGCGATGAGACGGAGCTCAGTGTCCAGCAGTGGGAGAAGATGGAACGAGATGGATTTTGGGAAACATTCTGATAATTTACTCCTTGACTAAACATTTGATCTCAATACAGTTTTCTGTTCCCAAATATACAATCTGTTATGAACAGAGCGGACTAAGTTTTGTAAACTTTACCCTTTGCCAAAGTTTCAAAACGTTGCGTTGTTTAGAAGGTGTGCAAAGGCGAATTGAGTTACTGCACAAGCGCAGTAACTCAATGCTAGAACGCGCCAATAGGATCTCACTAGCTCCTGCTTGGCTCTGCCTACCTCATTGCTTATTCTGCCCACTCTGGCTCATTTGTTCCCATTTAAAATGACAGGTTGTGGTCTATCTTGGTTTAGTTATACAATTATTTGGTGTCACCCCCGCCTCCCACCTGCTGTGTACCAGACTAGCTGGCTAAACTAGCACACTCTTTTAAGGTACAAACTGCAAGGGTACAACTATGTGTATAACTAATGGTCAAATGGACGACTGCCAGTGACAGGCGTTTGTACCGCTTTAAGTAGAATTCTGTACTTTTTTTTCTGGGAGTATATGATGCGTCAGTGGATCTAATTTGATTAACTGGCTAGAGGCATAGAGCCATACGACCTGCTGTGGAGCTATAGAGTGTTAGAAGAGATGTGAGGGTAAAACACATGATGTTGTTACTTACTTACGGCATACATAAATAAACCACAGTTATAAAATGTCCATTGCCCTGTAATAATCGAACATCTTAAAACCTGCGCACCATAGCAACTGGAGTGAGGACATGTTCATTCAGTTCCCAACCAATAGGAAAACAATGCTGAAAAGGCTAAATGATCCCTTTCCCTTCCAAATGTAAAGAATTAAATGATCCGAACAATCCAATCAAACCTGGAAAATGTCAGGAACCTGTCTGCAACCTGTACAGTGGTAAAATGGTGGTGAAATCACAGAGTGTACAGACAGTATTAGTCCTTAATCTCAGTGCTTTCCACGTGTTCTGCGTGGCTGAGAGCTGTTGCTGGGGTAGAGTGGCTTCAATATGGCAAGTCACAGCAGCAGCTGGTATTTACTCAATACAGGGGTTCTGGATGAGCTGTTGTCCAACACCAATACCCACTACTGTCCAAGGTCCAGCCAAGCCCAGTACCACAGATACCCCTGGAGGACTAGGGCAGAGCAGAGGAATAGATAAATACTGAGGGATGGGTTGGACAAAGCTCTCATTACTATTGGTTGGCACAAACTAGTCATTGCGCTCATGAATCACCAGTAAAATTGTAGCTACAATATGTAATTAGCACCATCAAGGCAATAAGAAATTATCAACACCATGATAGCACTGCAAATATTTCTGCTTGAACCACAAGGTTCAAAACATCTTAAAAACATGTTTTATAATGGATTGCACTGGACTGTGATAAAAAAAGAAAACATTTTTTAAAAAACAGCAAAAAATATCAGGGTGCAGAAATAAATCATTGTTTTTGTCCCTCTGCAATTGCTTATTTAATCCCCTCCCTTCTCAATTTCACAGAAATACAGTGATAGGTTTACAATAAGCAGGTGGCTATGGGTATGCTGGAAGGTGTGCCATCCATCCACACAAAGCAATTAAGGAAGTTACAAATAGCTTGGGTTAATTGTCTCATTACCACAGCGGTTGTAGTGCGTTCACCTCCCTGTTTATATGGGCGAGGGCACCCATTCAGGGAGGTTACCCTCACTGGGCCTCATCGTTCTCAGTGTGGACCAGCAGCACAGAGCACACAGCTGGGACAGAGCAGGACACAGTCTTCATCCTAATTAGGCTGCTTTGCTTTGGCAGCACAGATGTTGACTCCACTGCAGTGAAAATGACAGAAGACCAAACTAGAGCTGATTTGGATAGAAATGCTGGCAAATTGTTGCTATTTGATTGGGAATGTAGTAACCATAGCAATTTACCCTCCCACTCTCTTGCACTGCTACTGTTGACCATAAAAATGACAAACAATAGTGCAGCATTTCATTCAGTCCAATCACAGCATCACTAGCACTTGACTTCTGAATGATGACTTTATGCAAATGCTGCTGTTTTCGAGAGTGACTTTTCATCAAAAGTGACTTCTCATTATATTATCTCTGTTTAACATATTAGAGCTCAAACACAATTGTACAGATGAGTAAACAGATGTGCCAAATATTTGACAAATCTTCAATCTATCAGTAAAAGGCCACGTTTGAGCACTTGTTTTTAATTTTTTTAAATTCCCATTTGAACACGTTTTAATAGCGTCTGCTATAAGATCAAAATATTCCCTGGAGTAAACAGTTCATGTTGCTACCATTTGGCTTGAGAAAAAGTAGGAAAAAACATGTGAGGAAACTGAGGCAACAAAATAAATGAAGCAATCTCTGCATGCTCGCTATGCCGGTCCTCAGATGTACAGTGCCTTCGGAAAGTATTCAGACCTCTTGACTTTTTCAATTTTTTGTTACATTACGGCTTATTCTAAAATGTATTCGATTTTTTTCTCATCAAATCTACACACAATACCCCATAATGACGAAGAAAAAGAGGTTATTTAAGACATTTCTGCAAATGTATTACAAATAAAAAACTGAAATATCACATTTAAATAAGTATTCAGACCCTTTACTCACCACTTTGTTGAAGCACCTTTGGCAGCGATTACAACATCGAGTCTTCTTGGGTATGACGCACACCTGTTTTTGGGGAGTTTCTCCCATTCTTCTCTGCAGATCCTCTCAAGCTCTGTCAGGTTGGATGGGGAGCGTTGCTGCACAGCTATTTTCAGGTCTCTCCAAAGATGTTATATCGGGTTCAAGTCCGGGCTCTGGCCGGGCCACTCAAGGACATTCAGAGACTTGTTCCCTGAAGCCACTACTGCGTTTTGTTGGTTGTGTGCTTAGGGTTGTTGTCCTGTTGGAAGGTGAACCTTCACCCCAGTCTGAGGTCCTGAGCGCTCTGGAGCAGGTTTTCATCAAGGATCTCTCTGTACTTTGCTCCGTTCATCTTTACCTCAATCCTGACAATTCTCTCAGTCTCTGCCGCTGGAAAACATCCACACAGCATGATGCTACCACCACCATGCTTCACCGTAGGGATGATGCCAAGTTTCCTCCAGACATGATGCTTGGCATTCAGGCCAAAGAGATCAATCTTGGTTTCATCAGACCAGAGAATCTTGTTTAGGTGCCTTTTGAGAGTCTAAGAGTCTTTAGCTCAATTTCAAGTCTCATAGAAAAGGGTCTGAATACCTATGCAAATAAGGTATTTCTGTTTATTATTTTTAATACATTTGCTAAAATGGTGTCATTATGAGGTATTGTGTGTAGATTGCTGAGTTCCTTATGTATTAATCCATTTTAGAATAAAGCTTTAAGGTAATTGTTTGGGGAAAAAGTCAAGGGATCTGAATACTTCCTGAAGGCACTGTATAGTCCACTTCCTTCCTGTATCATTCAGTGTTTAAGTTAGTAGAGTAGAGCAGATTTACTTTTTTCCAAAAGCTTCCATAATGCCCTCTCAACCCACCTCCATGTTCTACTTCTAGCAACACCATTACCCCTCGCTCTCCAAATGTTCCCAATGGTTTTCATACAGTTCATATTATATTTGTCATTTTATTTTTCAATGTTGAGGGCAGATGGTGTCCCAAAACAAGTGTTTGAGGGGATCCCGGAAAGCATCAGCATGTCTGTTAGTCTGTAAACACCCCTTCAGCAGGCTCAGACTGTTGCACCTCACAAACACAAACCACTGGTCTACATACAGAGCAGAACACCTTCTCCTCTGGACTCGCTCTTCTCCTCCATGAGATTCATCCACAGGCCTCACCTGAATCTGTGTCAACTTATTTTACTAGATTCTATTTCTCTAATGCAGAGGAGCAGAATGAATCTCTATCAGCACATTTCCTCCCCAGGCTCTGGCAGGCAATGTAGAGCAATCTCTCTTTCAGAGCTGCACTGTTGTCCAGGAGCTTTGGCTGAGGGGATGTTGAAGAACACTATAGCAAACAGAGGGATGCAGAGCATGAAATAGGAAAACAATCAAAAACACTAGAGAAAAAAAGCATGTTGAAGTGCCCTGCCGTTGGCACATCTATGGATTACAGACCTACAGTATCCTACACTAGGAGATGTTCCTGTTGCTTTGTCGTACACTCGATAGGCCAATGCATACATGTGGTACAATACCCTCAAACTTGCTGATCCATTCAAAGGTCAAATTAGTTCGATTTTCCATTGCTCGTACACACAATATCACAGTGAACGCCGCCATACTGTAAAACCCAGCTTACTCACAAAAACATCTATCATATATTATGTGGTATGGGATGTTGGTGTTGACAGAAGGAGAGATCAAGGAGAGACAGACACACAGAGAGGATATCATACTTGGGTGATGCTGGGAAAGTGTGTATTCAGAAAGTCTTGAGGGGAAACAAAAGGCAGGGCAATTCACGCCTGCCGTAGAAACCTGGATGCTGAACAGCACTGTAAGCAAACACGACAATCACATGAATAAAGAATGAGCTTTAAAGCGTGAGCAGTGGTGTGTGAAAAACACGTCTCATTGTGTCTGGAGAGGCTTGTGAGGAAGGAAACAGCAGGCCTCACTTCAGGGCATTACAACCATCCAAGGTTGGTTGGAAGATTGTAGTGTATGTATGAAGAGGGCCGAACATACGGCGCATCAGGAGTAAGTGCCAACCCTCTCAGCAAGGCTCTTCACAAAACAAAACAGGCAACGATGAAGCCAAGCCCAGAGAGAGATCCAGACTGGAAAATCATCATCATGTGGTTATAGTCTTCTTACGAATAGTTATTCAATATTGAAGAAAAATATTAGAAAATTGACCTGAGGGTTAACGAAACAATGTGGGAAAACACCACACGTGTTTTTCCTGATCCTCGCCTTTCCAACACCTGTCGGTGTTTTTACGCCCATGTTGTTCTTTAAAGTGCGTCTCATAATTATGTCAGAACAGGGCTGATGGAAAATCTCCTTAAAAGCACCAAAGCATTCAAATGTGTTCTGAATAGTTTCAGGGGTGGCTAATACAGGTAATGCGCACAAACTGTCTTGAATTTACTTTGGAGTGAACCAGCAAGGTAACACTCAACACCCACCTCAGCTTGGTGAAATTGGATGACCTCAAGTGCAGATGTTGGGGAGATGAATTTGAGTGAAATTGTGCAAGTCTAAATGTTTTTGGGTTGAAACAGCATCATCAGATGCTATAGAGACTGCACGCAGTCTGTGTTGCATAAACTTTATACAGTGTGTCATCACCGTGACTGTACAAATCATACACATCATCTGCTGATACAAGAGCTGTAATTTGACTTTAACATAGAATGGCCAACTCTACCTATCATTTATCAGAACCACTTTAACATGTGACTGGAGAATGGCAAGCACAGATTTCCTCAACAGAAGATGTGCTATGTGAAACACAATAAGTCATATCCTGAAGTCATTTTTAAGTACAAAACATTCTCCTGCTGTTCGTTTGATTCATCAAAGTAGAGCCTGCACGCTCGATATGTGAAGCTTCAGTATTTCATTTAGAGTTTGACAAATTAAAAGTTGAAACTCTCCCACGAGTCTAGCATGTTATTAAACTGTTATTGAGACACTATCAAGGTCATATTAATTTTCTGACTTGTGTACTGTAGCAGACGTTGCGTCCATGGATGGATACAGTAGCATAGCAGGAGGTGGAGCGCAGGGCAAGGTTACAGTCTGCGGTGCGGTGACCGTTATGCCACTAGGCTGCAATTAGAATGCTTTTAAGGAGTTGAGAGACTCACATTTGCATACATATAGCTACGTTAACTATTCACTTCAAGGAAGAAATTAGAGGCAGAAAGAAACAAGCAATGGATTAAGTAACACATAACCAACAAGCGATGAGATGTTTGACCTGTTGATCACAATACTGTATGTTCAGTAATGTATGAGAAAAGGGCTTCAACCATGAAGGATACTACAGCTGATTACTCTCCTTTTATCCTAACAAATGTCCTACAAAATATGTTTATTTTCTCAAGAGGCTAGTTGTTTACTTCAAGATAACCCCGAACTCCCACATTCATCCTTAAATTGAGCATACACATTGCTGTGTTGTTTTCCGGATGACGGGGCTCCTTGGGTGTTGTTTTGGGCCTAAATCCAACAGATGAAGACAGAGATGGATGAGGGAAGAGGCCACGACATCTGGCTATGGGTGATGGAGCAGGGTTACAGCCAATCTCTGATATTGATTACATCTGGACAAAATTAATCTCTTGCTCATGATCTCTCTGTAGGGGACAGCCATTAGTGAACTGGTGCTGGGGGTATAGAGAGGGGAAGAGAGTGGAGTAGGGGGCAAACAGGCACTAACACATGGTATCAGGTTCTGAATACTGTTATCACCTTGCAACATAAATTGACCTGCCTAAAGAAAAGGAGATGAGAAAATGTCGTGAGTGAGTGAGTCCTCTAGTAACAATATTGTCTTTTACTTCTTGGTGACCTTTGTCATTGCTACCATTCCCTATAGACTGACAATTCTTTGAGGTGATTTGAAATGCTTCTGGCCTGAAGCTCTTCAAGTGATTACTTCTCAAATAAATCAATTTAGACAACACCTCTTCACTAGCCTTATCTGCATTTCATCATGAATATTTTAAAGGAGCTCATTATGAAAAGCTAGAAAAATAAAACCATTCTTTAACTTAATCTGGCATAGAACCAGTTTCATTAAAACACCAGGCATAGTACTAAAACAAAGAGGTTGTCTGAATAGGTAGAAGTCATAGCCAGACCTGTCCTCTGTCTCCTGCCTTTATGTCACTAATAAGGATTAATTTCCCAAAGACTTTTCACCTGCAGGTGATGGGAAGAAAACCCAGCTGACCACAAGGTGTGCTCCTCCTATCAGCCCTCTCTCCCTGCACTTACCTTGGCTGTCCTGCAGCTCAGTAATTAGCTGGTAGCGGAGAGAGGGAACATTCTGACAGGGCACAGGCTCTGACCACAGCAAAACTCATGATGAAAAGACATTTAATCAAATCATTTCCTTGATTAATTAAGGCAATGTCAATCTAACGGCACATTCTGAGCTTGATGGTGCTGTGAACAAATATGAATTATCACGAATCATAATAATTCGCTATTCTAACAGAGGGAGTATGTAGGTACATGTATATTTCCATTGAAACCTACAGTATGAGCATCTTGTATTAAATAAGATCCAAGACTGACATAGAAATGATCAATGAAAGCCATGTACGTGTACGACACTGGATGTAGCCACTGGATTTACTGTTGCAGTCGGAGTAAATAAAAATATCAGCGGTGATAACCACACGAGGTGACTTCCGTGATGGATCTAATTCTTCATCTGCTGCGGCATTAGACTGGCTGAGGGGCAGGCTATGATTTATGTTTCTATAAAGACATGTGGAAAACCACCCCTGTGAAATGACTGAGTGCTATCTGTGTTCTCCATGCTCTCTGAGCTCGAGGCAGTCAGAGAAAATAACGACAACGCTCTCGGGGACATGGATTTCTACTAGAACTCAAGTCTTGCTGTAATTAAGTTTAAAAAGCCCTAGAGTGAGCTGGGCAAGGTCTGCTGTTGTCTCTGCTGAGAGAAAAGTTAGCATCTTTTTGGTTACATTTTTTATCTACATCGAGCTAAAGTGAGTCTGTTATCTTCCTATATCGAACAAATCTGTCAGAGTGACCATCGGGTTCTTGGTCACATCCCCAACTAAGGCCCCCCAAAAATCTAAAAACCTGTTTTCCATTTGTAATTATGGGGTATTGTGTGTAGATTGCTGAGACAAAAATTATATTTAATCATTTTTAGAATAAGGCTGTAACGTAACAAAATGTGGAAAAAGTCAAGGGGACTGAATACTTTTCGAAAGCACCGTACATTTAGAAGATATGATGGCTCTATAAATGTTTGAAGAACATTATACCCATTTGCACTAAAGAGGATGATATGTGACGATTGCTTTTCTAAAAATACCAAGGAATAGAGCTCATTAAGATATCAAGCTTTTAAGCTCAAAAAGTAATTTCACAGTGAATTTCACTGCGCTGTGGACGACGGTAGTCAACAGTGTGTATATGCTTATTGCTTTCTACTCCGCTGATCTCTGAGGAAAGAAACCCCCATTGTTCAGTGCCTTTTGAAGGATAGTCAAAGAGGAAAATGTAGATCTCGATTTTCCTCTATTGATTGGTTGAATAAATATCCTTGCCTACTTAAAGCCCATAAGGTCAGCTTTATCCAAGCAGTGTTTCTCTGACTGTTTGTCTAGGGTTTTGGGTCTCTCATATTACACTGTAAAATACCATTTACATTAGATATTACATGCAGTACATATGGCATTTTTACTACATTTTCATCCCCATCTGATTTGGATCCTGGTGTACTATATAATGAATGTTCAAAGTTCAATATACTAAATCTTAATGATTTTTTGTTGTTGTACAAAAAATACAGTATGCAAGCCATCACATGTAGAGACACACATGCATACATAGAGATGAACAGTCACACAGACACGCATGCATGCACGCATATGCACGCGCACACACAGAGACAGACAGACCCTGATGGATTATAACTCAGACACGTTGGCTTAAAAGATTCATGCAATGTATAATGTATAACTCCTGTAATTTATTTTTCAGTACAAAATGTGATCTCCTTCCTCTCATTGTGTCTCCCTTCTGAACCCTGTCAGTCCCCCAAGTCTGAAATATAATTGGAGGTGTGTGTGTGCCCTTACCCCAATTTGTTTTTCACTCGCTGAGCTTGAATTTCACATGTGAAACCATATTACATTTAGAGTTCACACATTAACACCACCTTTTCATATGAGGAGAATAACATGTTGTTTTCACCTCTCGTGAATTTTCAGGTTCACATGTAAGAAAACTTCACATGTAGATTCAATAAAATGCCTCCCTCTTTCCTGCAATTTTTCCTTTCTTTTTCTGTCACCCTGACCTCTGCTTTCACTGCCTTTTTTTCCCAATTGCACGTTTTGGCACAGTAATTCCAGCAACATAGCACCCTGCATCCCACTGCTGATTTGCCTCTGAAGCTAAGCAGGGTCAGTCCTGGTCTGTGCTTGGATGGAAGACCAGATGGAGCTGGAAATGGGGAAAATTATCATGTGAAGCAAAAAAAATGATGTCAGGGATATATATTTTTATGAGGGAAAAACTTGATATCCGAAAACCAGTGTTTTTTTCAAGTGTGTGTGTGCGTGGGTGTGTGTGTGCAAGCATGCGCGTGCCTGCAGGGGCAGGTGTGTGAGCTGTAAACCACTAATTTAGTTAAACATAGCTCCGCTGTCTCTGATGAGAACCGTGACTGCGGGAGAGTGCCAGTTACTCATCTTTACCCAGAGCTTATGAATTCACATCACGTCCTGTAGCATGTCCCCTGTATAACATGACAAATCCTGCTGCTTTACACGCCATTCATGATGTGCTTCTCTCTCCACAGCCACAAGGCACTACTTGAATTGGTATCAGATGGAACAGCGGATATTGGCTTGGTTTGCCTCTGTGTGCCTCCCATCATTTTTCACCGGTTTCTCTTTTTTCTAGCAAGGTTTCACGGAAATGTGAACAATTAGTGTCTCAAGGAGATCCGGACCTTAGCCACATTTAGTATTGACCCAATTACAAGTGTGATCATGCCAGGTCAGATATAAACTTAGCCTGCTGCTACAGAGTAATGTTACATTCTGGAGCCTAACATCAAAGGCAGAGGTGGTAATAGTGTGATATATAAAATGCTGCACTATTACATGGCTAATGAAACCTGCTAAATGGCTCGTGCATAACATAGCACTAAAAGCACCTGCAGACAAATGAAGCCCTCAGCTACAAATTCCCTTCAAAACCCAAGATATTTCAAAACAGTGAAAAGCACAGTTTGTCTTTTTCAGATAGAGACATACAGTAATTCCAATCAGTCTTTATGGGGATACACTCAATAAATGATGTTAAAAAAGCTGGGGCAGAGATCAAAGCCTTTAATCAATACTACACAGCATTAGTTCATGTAATCAGCTCTTAATTCTTCTTCAAGGGATATCAAAATGTAGAGGACATTACTGGGGGTTCAACTTCAAAAGAATCCAATAGGAGCAACATTTGAGAGCAAACAAATACATTATTTAGAGTTAAATAGAGATAAGAGCTGCTTGGATACACACAACATGGAGAACAATGAGCGGATATGGCAGCCGCTATAGTCTGCGTTCAGACACTGGAACCCTTGAGAGGATGATTCATCAGACGCCATCTTTGTGAGGCAGATACATTAAGCTGATTTGACAAATCTAACTCACTTCAGGAAGGGTTCCTACAAAAGAGAGCCGCTGGAAATGGATACACTGCCAATGCAGAGTAGAGGTAGGAAATAAAGGACATAAACACATCTGTGGAAAAGCAGTAAATCCAATTTTGAATCATGATTATGATGTGGCTCATGTAAAGCGCAGCATAGCGCTACCTGCAGAGTTAAGACTGCCAACTGAGCAATACCTTTAAATCCCAAAGACTGAAACATTCCCAGATTAGGAAGGATCAAGACAAGATGGGAAATGAAGAAACTTTCACAGGACCTCGTGCATAAGGCCGTCTGACATGTATAATTTACGTATGATTTTATCTACACTGAGTGTACAAAACATTAAGAACACCTGCTCTTTCCATGACCAACTGACCAGGTGAATCCAGGTGAAAGCTATGATCCCTTATTGATGTCACTTGTTAAATCTACTTCAATCAATGTAGATGAAGGGGAGGAGACAGGTTAAAGAAGGATTTTTAAGCCTTGAGATAATTGAGACATGGATTGTGTTTGTGTGCCATTCAGAGGGTGAATGGGCAAGACAAAATATTTAAGCACCTTTGAATGGGGTATGGTGGTAGGTGTCAGGCGCACTGGTTTAAGTGTGTCAAGAACTGCAACGATGCTGGGTTTTTCACGCTCAACAGTTTCCCGTGTGTATCAAAAAGGGTCCACTACTTAAACGACATCCAGCCAATTGGAGTCAACATGGGCCAGCATCCCTGTGGAATGCTTTCAAAGAGTCCATGCCCTGACGAATTGAGGCTGTTCTGAGTGCAAAGGGCAGTGCAACTCTATATTAGGAAGGTGTTCCTAAAGTCTGGTATGCTCACTGTATATCTTATGAATACATTATTTAATAAAAAATGGTCACACCTACAATTAGACATATGGTGCTGCTTCCCTCTATAGAAAACAACTTTAAGTCTTTCAAGGTAGGCCTAAATGAATTATTCTGTGTGAATGGATACAGAGGGCACGTTGGACCTTGGGCTAAACCTAGCCCATGTTGGTAGGGACATACATAGCGATGATAAAAACAACTGAAAGTCAACAGAGCTGGTGTGTACTCACAGGTAGCAGGCTTGTTACAGTTGTGTCCATGTCTGAAGTACTGCGGGTTCTCAATGACAGGGATACGGGTCATCCCGATAACCACAGCATCTGGTCCAGCGTCAAGGGTACAGGGGGTGATGATGCCATGGTTGACATGGTGCAGGGGGCTGGCCGAGTCCTCCTCACCACTGATCACTGCTACTGGTCCTGAGGGGAGAATAGTGACATAGAATTTGTATGTCCTAAAGAAATTTAAATGTCCTAAAACATTTGATCATCGTAAAGCCTATTTCAATGTTTATTTAATTGAAAGGGGAGAGTGAGAGAAAGCGAGAGAGCGCGAAAGAGAGCGAGAGAGAGCAGAGAGAGAGGAGAGAGAGAGGCAGAGAATAGGAAGAAGAGAGGAGAGGGAATCAGTCAGACAGACAGACGTCATACAAAGAAATGCCATTACCCAAACATCATGGCTGCAGTTTAATCAAAATAGAATGCTGGAGGATAAATAAATGTGTTGGGCCATTCATAATGTATTAATATGTCTGAAAGCAATAAGCAGGCAGACTCATTTGTCAGTATAAGAATTATCTCTGTACTTCTCAGCTCAGTTGCCCTCGGAATACTTTAAGGAATCTAAACAAGTATTAACTGGCTTAGACTAAGTATGAACCAAACAGTCTTTGATACAATGGCCCTGGGCCACTATTATCCGTAAAATTCTAATCCTCACCCAGCCCTCACATTTCTCAATGTCCCATTCACCTCATACTCACTCTAACTGCTCTGTGCTCCTCCTCTGACAGAGCCGTGAGAAAACGGGAACAGGCAATAAATAGCAGTGTACATTCCAAGTCATTGTTTGGGGAACGGCAGATATTTGACAGTGTGTACTGTACATTGTGTTAGATCGAGGCACAAAACAAGCTCTACTAAATGGATCCAATTCATTAGCAGTTCAGTGTACAGTCACTGCAAGCTGACACACACAAAATCCTGGCTTGACAAGCGATCGGGGAAGACAGATAGGATTCCCGGACCCCTCCATATGAAAGGTCAAGCGTTCAGACATAGGAGGTAGGGTCAACAGGCAATAGACTGACATATCATAGACACACACTGCTTGTTTAAACCCCCTGTCACACAAAGGTCAAATCCATGTGGACACATAGGCTCCAACAAGCATACAATCTTAGAATAAAAGGTATTATCTAGAACCGAAAAGTGTTATTCGGCTGTCCCCTTAGCAGAACCCTTTGAAGAACCCTTTTCGGTTCCATGTAGGCCCTTTTCCACAGAGGGTTCTACATGAAACCCAAAAGGGTTCTATGTGGAACCAAAACTATTTCTCCAATGGGAACAGTGTAGCATTATGGCACAAGAGCAATGCAATTACACAGCATCAACAGCAGGGAGAAATCATTTGATTCCTCCACACCTACTAGACTAGAGCCAATCTCCCCACATGCAATCTACAAATGGTTAGTGTTGTGGGTCAAGGGAATGAGAGAAATAAGAAAATGCTCAGCACCTCAAAAGGTTAAAAAAATGGATTTACTCTTAAAAAATGCGTTATGCTGTGATAATGTCTTTGTGCGTCAGGGATATAATACAATATGATGCAAGAAGTATACATCTCTCCAGAAATACAATATGATACAGGAAGTAAACATCTCTTCTCCAGAAATACAATACGATACAGGAAGTATACATCTCCTCTCCAGAAATCCAATACGATACAGGAAGTATATATCTCCTCTCCAGAAATCCAATACGATACAGGAAGTATATATCTCCTCGCCAGAAATACAATATGATACAGGAAGTATACATCTCCTCTCCAGAAATACAATATGATACAGGAAGTATACATATCCTCTCCAGAAATGCAATAGAAATACACTGAAATGAGTACGAATATGATTTAAAGATTTCAATTTTTCTGTGGTATCACCATTTTGCTCATCTCTCAGACAGTCATAAACGTCTGAGCAGAGAGTGAAAAGAAGAACAAACTCTATTACGCAGCATATGCAAAGTTCTGCAGGAAAATGATAATAATGTCAGTAACAATTTTGGTTATCAACATACACTGCAAGTGTTTTCCATCTCCCTTCACAATGCAATATCCATCACAGTTTGCTTCAATTCAAGACAAGGACATTGGGACAATTTGATGAAGTCAATTTTCACAGTAACTTCCAACATAACTTGCAACTGATCTAATCAGCAACACACAATCGACAGACGGGGTACCATCTATCTCAGATAACTGAAAGTCTTCCACAACAGGCCCTTCTTGACAACACCCGAGAGGATCCCCATTTAGAATCAGCGGCATTAATAGATGAACCTGCGTAGTGCATTAATCAAACAATGCTCAGGGTTTATGACGTTGAGAGAAGAATGTTATGCTGTAACAGTGTAAATCAGCTCAGTGGTGGCCTGTGGAGTGGGGTGTATCTTTCTCTCTCTGAGTTGTCAACTGAAGCAAAGCCCCTCTGTGTAGCTCAAACAAATGTGATTACTGTGGGAGCCTCCCATGGCGTCAGCGATGCCAAGTCTGTGGTAACACAGAGGCAACTCAGCTGAACTGCCACCGGATTGGCTCCTTATTTCTTGTGTTCAAATAGTCACTCAGGAAAAGGAAGGAAGGAAACAGAGCAACAAAAAGACCATCTATTGGATGCCCAAGTTGAACCCTCTTATTTGCTTTTCGACTCATTAAGCTGTCACACAATCAAACAAAGAATTGTCAGATTAATAAATAAACAAACATGTTTCTAGTGTAAACACCCTAACTTATATGCACTATTGTTACAGAGATAATGACTCATTATAAATTGAAGCAAGGAAGCGTGGAGTGTGATATTCATACACTTACCATATAGCACTCTTCACTAACACAACACTGTCACTGACATGACACTGGTGGCACTGCAGTGATGTACCTACAGTACGGTATGCAAGGTTGCTTGCTCTTGAGTGCCTTTGCTCATGTCTCTTGCTTACCTTCCAAGGCCTGTTGGGTGTATGCTGTCGGGTTTGATGTCTTTATAATTATCCACATGACTAACTAAGACCAGCAGGGCACTGACAGGATAACAAGCCCGCATAACTCTGCCTAACAAAGGCTCTGTCAATCAGGGTGAACCAACAGTGGAGAACAAATCAATGCTGGGGTATCAATGTGGTGGGCCTCTAGTGAGTCTCTGTGATACAGGAACATAATACTGTCTAAGATGCTGTGTGACAGACAGTATGCTGAGCCAATCAGGGGCCAACACATGTAGGGTTCAGGACGGTAGGAAGCATAATCACAGTAATCAGAAGGCTGATGTGTGGTTTCCATCAGACCATTATTGGCATCTAAAGCACTTTAACGATTAATGGGCAACATTCTGTTGCACCAACACTGAGGTAAAATGTCACCGCTCATTGTGTGAATACCTTTTAGAACATGAAAATTCCTGAAATTACCAGACAATCATTATTATGAATGTATTCTTATAGCGTACGGTAGCACATCACTTCTGGACAGTGGTAAGCTGTGATGAACCACGGTCAAAATATATATGCACATTTCAATACATTATCAAAACATAATTAATTTTCAAGATCTGTAATAGAGAATTCATACCAAATGATCTTCAGGAAAGTATTCAAGAAATACATTTTATAAACTCAGCAAAAAAAGAAACGTCCCTTCTTCAGGACCCTGTTTTTCAAAGATAAATAGTAAAAATCTAAATTACTTCACATATCTTCATTGTAAAGGGTTTAAACACTGTTTCCCATGCTTGTTCAATGAACCTTAAACAATTATTGAACATGCACCTGTGGAATGGTCGTTAAGTCGTCAAGACACTAACAGCTTACAGACGGTAGGCAATTAAGGTCACAGTTATGAAAACTTAGGAAACTAAAGAGGCCTTTCTACTGACTCTGAAAAACACCAAAACAAAGATGCCCAGTGTCCCTGCTCATCTGCGTGAACGTGCCTTAGGCATGCTGCAAGGAGGCATGAGGACTGCAGGGCAATAAATTGCAATGTCCGTACTGACAGATGCCTAAGACAGCTCTACAGGTAGACAGGACGGACAGCTGATCGTCCTCGCAGTGGCAGACCACGTGTAACAACACCTGCACAGGATTGGTACATCCGAACATCACACCTGCGTGACAGGTACAGGATGGCAACAACAACTGCCTGAGTTACACCAGGAACGCACAATCCCTCCATCAGTGGTCAAACTGTCCGCAATAGGCTGAGAGAAGCTGCACTGAGGGCTTGTAGGCCTGTTGTAATGCAGGTCCTCACCAGACGTCTCCGGCAACAACGTCGCCTATGGGCACAAACCCACCGTCGCTGGACCAGACTGGACTGGCAAAAAGTGCTCTTCACTGACGAGTCACAGTTTTGTCTCACCAGGGGTGATGGTCGGATTCGCGTTTATCGTCGAAGGAATGAGCGTTACACTGAGGCCTGTACTCTGGAGCGGGATCGATTTGGAGGTGGAGGGTCATGGTCTGGGGCGGTGTGTCACAGCATCATCGGACTGAGCTTGTTGTCATTGCAGGCAATCTCAACGCTGTGCGTTACAGGGATGACATCCTCCTCCCTCATGTGGTACCCTTTCTGCAGGCTCATCTGACATGACTCTCCAGCATGACAATGCCACCAGCCATACTGCTCATACTGCTCATTCTGTGATTTCCTGCAAGACAGGAATGTCAGTGTTCTGTCATGGCCAGCGAAGAGCCCGGATCTCAATCCCATTGAGCACATCTGGGACCTGTTGGATCAGAAGGTGAGGGCTAGGGCCATTCCCCCAAAAAATGTCCGGGATCTTCCAGGTGCCTTGGTGGAAGAGTGGGGTAACATCTCACAGCAAGAACTAGAAAATCTGGTGCAGTCCATGAGGAAGAGATGCACTGCAGTACTTAATGCAGCTGGTGGCCACACCAGATACTGACTGTGACTTTTGATTTTTACCCCACTTTGTTCAGGGACACATTATTTCATTTCTGTTAGTCAGTTAATGTCTCAGTAGTTGAATCTTGTTATGTTCATACAATATTTGCACATGTTAAGTTTGCTGAAAATAAACGCAGTTGACAGTGAGAGTACGTTTCTTTTTTTGCTGAGTTTATACATCTGTATGTAACGGATGTGAAATGGCTAGCTAGTTAGCGGGTACGCGCTAGTAGCGTTTCAATCAGTTACGTCACTTGCTCTGAAACCTAGAAGTAGTGTTGCCCCTTGCTCTGCAAGGGCCGTGGCCTTTGTGGAGCGATGGGTAACGATGCTTCGTGGGTGTCAGTTGTTGATGTGTGCAGAGGGTCCCTGGTTCGCGCCCGTGTCGGGGCGAGGGGACGGTTTAAAGTTATACTGTTACATATATATACAGTTGAAGTCGGAAGTTTACATACACTTCGGCTGGAGTCATTAAAACTCATTTTTCAACCACTCCACAAATTTCTTGTTAACAAACTATAGTTTTGGCATGTCGGTTAGGACATCTACTTTGTGCATGACACAAGTAATTTTTCCAGCAAATGTTTATAGACAGATTATTTCACTTATAATTCACTGTTTCACAATTTTAGTGGGTCAGAAGTTTACATACACTAAGTTGACGGTGCCTATAAACAGCTTGGAAAATTACAGAAAATGATGTCATGGCATTAGGTAGCTTCTGATAGGCTAATTGACATCATTTGAGTCAATTGTAGGTGTAGCAGTGGATGTATTACAAGGCCTACCTTCAAACTCAGTACCTCTTTGCTTGACATCATGGGAAAATCAAAAGAAATCAGCCAAGACCTCATAAAAAGATTGTAGACCTCCACAAGTTTGGTTCATCCTTGGGAGCAATTTCCAAACGCATGAAGGTGCCACGTTCATCTGTACAAACAATAGTACGCAGGTAAAAACACCATGGGACTACACAGCCGTCATAAAAAAGCCAAACTACGGCACATGGGGACAAAGATCATACTTTTTGGCGAAATGTCCTTTGATCTGATGAAACAAAAATAGAACTGTTTGGCCATAATGTTTGGAGGAAAAATGGGGAGGCTTGCAAGCTGAAGAACATCATCCCAACCGTGAAGCTCGGGGGTGGCAGCATCATGTTGTGGGGGTGCTTTGCTGCAGGAGGGACTGGTGCACTTCACAAAATAGATGGCATCATGAGGGAGGAAAATTATGTGGAAACATTAAAGCAACATCTCAAGACATCAGTCAGGAAGTTAATGCTTGGTCACAAATGGGTCTTCCAAATGAACAATGACCCCAATCATACTTCCAAAGTTGTTGCAAAATGGTCAACAAAGTCAAGGTATTGGAGTGGCCATCACAAAGCCCTGACCTCAATCCTATAGAAAATGTGTGGGCGGAACTGAAAAAGTGTGTGTGAGCAAGGAGTCCTACAAACCTGACTCCGTTACACCAGCTCTGTCAGGAGGAATGGGCCAAAATTCACCCAACTTATTGTGGGAAGCTGAAATGTTTGACCCTAGTTAAACAATTTAAAGGCAATGCTACCAAATACTAATTGAGTGTATGTACATTTCTGACCCACTATGAATGTGATGAAATAAATAAAAGCTTAAATAAATCATTCTCTCCACTATTATTCTAACATTTCACATTCTTAAAATAAAGTGGTGATCCTAACTGACCTAAGATAGAGAATTGTTACTAGGATTAAATGTCAGGAATTGTGAAAAACTGAGTTTAAATGTATTTGGCTAAGGTGTATGTAAACTTCCGACTTCAACTGTATACATACACATATATATATAATGTATATACATACAGTACCAGTCAAAAGTTTGGACACCTACACATTCCAGGTTTTTCATTTTTGTAACTATTTTCTGCATTGTAGAATAATAGTGAAGAAATCATAACTATGAAATAACACATGTTGAATCATGTATTAACCAAAAAAAGTGTATATTTGAGATTCTCAAAGTAGCCACCCTTTGCCTTGATGACAGCTTTGCACACATTTGGCAGTCTCTCAACCAGCTTCATGAGGTAGTCACCGGAATGCATTTCAATTAACAGATGTGCCTTGTTAAAAGTTCATTTGTGGAATTTCTTTCCTTCTTAATGCATTTGAGCCAATCAGTTGTGTTGTGACAAGGTATGGGTGGTATACAGAAGATAGCCCTATTTGGTAAAAGACCAAGTCCAAATTATGGCAAGAACAGCTCAATAAGCAAAGAGAAATGACTGTGCATCATTACTTCAAGACATGAAGGTCATTCAATCTGGAACATTTCAAGAACTTTGAACGCTTCTTCAAGTGCAGTTGCAAAAACCATCAAGCGCTTTGATGAAACTGGCTCTCATGAGTTCCGCCACAGTAAAGGAAGACCCAGAGTGACCTCTGCTGCAGAGGATAAGTTAATTAGAGTTCTGCACCTCAGATTAAAGCCCAAATAAATATTTCAGAGTTCAAGTAACAGACTTTTCAGAGGAGAACATGTGAATAAGCCCTTCATTGTCAAATTGCTGCAAAGAAACCCCTCCAAAAGGACACCAATAAGAAGAAGAGACTTGCTTGAGCCAAGAAACACAAGCAATGGACATTAGACCGGTGGAAATCTGTCCTTTGGTCTGATGAGTCCAAATTAGAGATTTTTTTTCCTTCCGCTGTGTCTTTGTGAGACGCAGAGTAGGTGAATGGATGATCTCCGCATGTGTGGTTCCCACCGTGAAGCATGGAGGAGGTGGTGTGATGGTGCTTTGCTGGTGACACTGTCTGTGATTTATTTAGAATTCAAGGCACACTTACAGAGCATTGCTACCACAGCATTCTGCTGCAATACACCATCCCATCTGGTTTGCTCTTAGTGGGACTATCATTTGTTTTTTCAACAGGACAATGACCCAACTCACCTCCAGCCTGTGTAAGGACTATTTGACCAAGAAGGAGAGTGATTGGGTGCTGCATCAGATGACCTGGCCTCCACAATCACCCACCCTCAATCCAATTGAGATGGTTTGGGATGAGTTGGACCGCAGAATCAAGGAAAAGCAGCCCAAAAGTGCTCAGCATATGTGGGAACTCCTTCAAGACTGTTGGAAAAGCATTGCAGGTGAAGCTGGTTGAAAGAATGCCAAGAGTGCGCAAAGCTGTCATTTTTTTATTTTTTTTATTCACCTTTATTTAACCAGGTAGGCCAGTTGAGAACAAGTGCTCATGTACAACTGCGACCTGGCAGTTGATGTCATCAAGGCAAATGGTGGATACTTTGAAGATTATAAAATCTGAATTATATTTTGATTTGTTAAACACTTTTTACTACATGATTCCATGTGTGTTATTTCATAGTTTTGATGTCTTCAACTATTATTCTAACATTTTGAAGATAGTTAAAATAGAAACCCTTGAATGAGTAGGTGTGTCCAAACTTTTGTCTGGTGCTGTATATACACACATACACACACACATTTTGCCTTTAGGACCAGAGGCTATATAATGAATGCTTTGCTGGCTGACAGAAAGGCCACTTCTGCTAATTAGGTAATTTAATATGATTTTCCCTTTCTTAGGTCATACCATAACTCCAGCTAGAAGTACCAAAAGAGTCAATGTGCAATGCTAAGAGGAGTCTTACCAAGGTCAAGACTTTAATTCTATATTAATTTCCTTTCAACTCCAAGGGCTATAACGAATGTTGTATGACATTGATTCTCAACATCTGGTATGGATCAAATCTCTCAAATCTTTTCAATCTTTTTTGTTATGGCCAAAACTGCAGATAGCTAGGTATTGTATAGTTTACAATTGGCTCATTCATCCCCCTCCTCTCCCCTGTAACTATTCCCCAGGTCGTTGCTGCAAATGAGAACTGGTTCTCAGTCAACTTACCTGGTAAAATAACGGTAAAATAAAAAAATAAAAAATAAAAATAAATAAATAAATAAATAAAATAGTAAAATGCAGCGATGACACCTTCCTCTGCAAACATCAGGGCCTTTTCCAGATTATAACGTCAAAGTAGTTATTCATTACCACATAACATGGTGGCATGTTCTATCACTTTTGTCAATTCTGAAAACCTAATTAACCCTCATACTACGAGGCATGTTTAGTGTTGTTATATCAATTTATACATTTGGGGTCATTTTGACAGCACTCAAAAATACTTAATTCCACCTGTAGTAATTTCATAAATAGGAAGGAACTTTATTTGAATCTAAGCTTCTCTGGAGACATAACAAGTTATCCATATTACCAGAGGGTGGAGGGGGACATGTATCAGGGATTTTGACCACATATTCAGATAATCTGCAGAGATATAGCTACCCATGTACTTACCTAAGAATGCACTTTTCTATGTACGAAACCAAAATTAACATATTTTTGTGCATATAAAAATTTGCCAATGCTATGCAAAGTTTGCCAATGGTATGCATACTTGATAGAACTGCAATACAGAACTCAGATACACTCTGAATCTACACAGAGAGCTGTATTGGTGTGAATTCTTTGAAAAGTAGTTATTCTAGGGCAAATCTAAAAAGTCAATTTGATTTAAGGTTTCTCTGAAGACATCATGTTACGTTATACATATCCTCAGGCTCAGAGGATGGAGAGGAACCTGTACCAGTGATTTCTTACCAGATAGACCAATCACCTGGAGAGATGGAGCACCTTATGTATTCGCCTATTGTTATAACTGATTATAATTAGGTACAGTTTCTTCAGAAAGTATTCACACCCCTTGACTTTTTCCACATTTTGTTGTGTTACAGCCTGAATTTAAAATTGATTAAATTGAGATTTTATGTCACTGGCCTACACACAATACCTCATACTGTCAAAGTAGAATTATGTTTTTAGACATTTTTACAAATTAATACAAAAATGAAAAGCTGAAAAATCTTAAGTATTCAAGTCAATAAGTATTCAACCCTTTTGTTATGACAAGTCTAAATAAGTTCAGGAGTAAAAATGTGCTTAACAAGACACAGTAAGTTGCATAGACTCTGTGTGCAATAAGTGTTTAACATGATTTTGGAATGACTACCTCATCTCTGTGCCCCACACATAAAATTATCTCTAAGGTCCCTCCGTCGAGCAGTGAATTTCAAATACTGATTCAACCACAGAGACCAGGGAGGTTTTCCAGTGCCTGGTAGATGGGTAAAAAAACTAAACAGACATTGAATATCCCTTTGAGCATGGCACTTTGGATGGTGTATCAATACACCCGGTCGCATACAAAGTTTAAGGTGTCCTTCCTAACTCAGTTGCCGGAGAGGAAGGAAACCGCTCAGGGATTTCACCATGAGGCCAATGGAGACTTTAAAACAGTTACAGAGTTTAAAGGCTTTGATAGGAGAAACTGAAGCTTGATCAACAACATTGTAGTTACTCCACAACACTAACCTAAATGACAGAGTGAAAAGGAAGCTTGTACAGAATACAAATATTTCAAAACATGAATCATGTTTGCAATAAGGCACTGAAGTAAAACTGCTAAAAGAAATGTGGCAAAGAAATGAATTTCATGTCCTGAATACAAAGTGTTGTATTTGGGGAAAATCCAACAACACATCACTGAGTACCATTCTTCATATTTTCAAGCATGGTGGTGGCTTCATGTTTTGGGTATACTTGGCAAGGACTATGGAGTTAAAAAATAAACGGAATAGAGCTAAGCACAGGCAAAACCTGGTTCAGTCTGCTTTCCAACAGACACTGGGAGACAAACTCACCTTTCAGCAGGCCAATAACCTAAAACACAAGGTCAAATAAACACTGAAGTTGCTTACCAAGACAACATTGAATGTTCCTGAGTGGCCTAGTTACAGTTTTGACTTAAATTGGCTTGAAAATCTATGGCAAGACTTGAAAAGGGCTGTCTAGCAACAATCAACAGACAGAGCTTGAAGAAATGTAAAATAATAAAGTGCAAATATTGTACAATCCGGGTGTACACAGCTCTTAGAGACTTACCCAGAAAGACTCACAGCTGTATTGGCTGCCAAAGTTTATTCTAACATGTACTGACTCAGGGGTGTGAATACTAACACTACCGTTCAAAAGTTTGGGGTCACCTAGAACTTTCCTTGTTTGCAATGAAAACATGAGTTGCAAAATGAATAGGAAATATAGTCAAGACGTTGACAAGATTATAAGTAATGATTTTTAATTGAAATAATAATTGTGTCCTTCAAACTTTGCTTTTGTCAAAGAATCCCCCATTTGCAGCAATTACAGACTTGCATGGCCTTTGGAATTCTAGTTGTCAATTTGTTGAGGTAAACTGAAGATATTTCACCCCATGCTTCCTGAAGCACCTCCCACAAGTTGGATTGGCTCGATGGGCACTTCTTACAGTCAAGCTGCTCCCACAACAGCTCAATAGGGTAGAGATCCAGTGACTGTAGTGGCCACTCCATTATAGACAGAATACCAGCTGAGTGCTTCTTCCCTAAATAGTTATTGCATAGTTGGGAGCTGTTCTTTGGGTCATTGTCCTGTTGTAGGAGGAAATTGGCTCCAATTAAGTGCCGTCTGCAGGGTACGGCATGATGTTGCAAAATTGAGTGATAGCCTTCTTTAATCAAGATCCCTTTTGCCCTGTACAAATCTACCACTTTACCACCACCAAAGCACTCCCAGACCATCACATTGCCTCCGACATGCTTGACAGATGGCGTCAAGCACTCCTCCAGCATCTTTTCATTTTGTCTGTGTCTCACGAATGTTCTTCTTTGTGATCCGAACACCTCAAACTTAGATTTGTCTGTCCATAACACTTTCTTCCAATCTTCCTCTGTCCAGTGTCTGTGTTCTTTTGCACATCTTAATCTTCTCTTTTTATTGGCCAGTCTGAGATATGGCTTTTTCTTTGCAACTCTGCCTAGAAGGCCAGCATCCCAGAGTCGCCTCTTCACTGTTGACATTGAGACAAGTTTTTTGTGGGTACTTTTTAATGAAGCTGCCAGTTGAGAACTTGTGAGGCGTCTGTTTCTCAAACTAGACACTATAATATACTTGTCCTCTTGCTCAGTTGTGCACCGGGGCCTCCCACTCCTCTTTCAATTATTCTGGTTAGAGACAGTTTGCGCTGTTCTGTGAAGGGTGTAGTACACAGCGTTGTACGAGATCTTCCGTTTCTTGGCAATTTCTCACATGGAATAGCCTTCATTTCTCAGAAAAGGAATAGACTGACGAGTTTTAGAAGAAAGGTCTTTGTTTCTGTCCATTTTAAGCCTGTAATCGAACCCACAAATAGTGATGCTCCAGATACTCAACTAGTCTAAAGAAGGCCAGTTGTATTGCTTCTTTAATCAGGACAATAGTTTTCAGCTGTGCTAACATAATTGCAAAAGAGTTTTCTAATGATTAATTACCCTTTTAAAATTATAAACTTGGATTAGCTAACACAACGTGCCATTGTAACCCAGGAGTGATGGTTGTTGCTCATAATGGGCCTCTGTAAATCTATATAGATATTCCATTAAAAACAGCCATTTCCAGCTACATTTGTCATTTACAACATTAACAATGTCTACACCGTATTTCTGATTGATTTGATGTTATTTTATTGGACCCCAAACTTAAGTGACCCCAAACTTTTGAACGATAGTGTAAGTAAATTAGATATTTCTGTATTTCATTTGAAATACATTTGCAAAAATGTATAAAAACCTGTTTCACTTTGTCTTTATGGCATATTGAGCGATGGTTGCGAAAAATAAATCTCTAATCCATTTTGAATTCAGGCTGTAACACAACAACATGTGGAATAAATCAAGGGGTATGAATACTTTCTGAAGGTACTGTATGATCGTGTGCAAAATCAGAATGACCTTACATATATGCTGAGTTGCAGTCAAAACAGCTTCTAAAAGTCTGTCAGTGGTATGAATACTTGGTAGAACTGTAATACAGAAATCAACTACCCTCTGAATGTACTGCTGTATTGGTCTGTAATTCTACGGGACGTGTTATATAAATACCAGAATTCCTATAATATACTCCAATATTTTTCACATGTTTAAAGCTTTTATTTTTTTTATATATTTTTTTTACAATACAAAACATCCACATACAAATGACAACAAACACGCACACAAACATGCACAACATCACCCTGCCCAGAACCACCTGCTCATTCCCCATCTCTAGTGCCCGTATCACACTCCGCCACATGGCCTCAAACTGCACCATTTTGTTTCTCTCCGTCGCCCACACACTTTCAACATTTCGATAATAAAGCATTTGACATTTTCAATTGTGTTAACCACAGAGAATTAATTGATTAATTGATTTCCAGTTGAAGTACTGTATATAAGTTTTTTAAGATGATTGACTAGAAAAGTATCATCCAACACATTGTGTATCTATCTCACTGTACCCTCATATGCCATGTCTTGAAATAAGCAGACAGACAGATTAAATGTAAATTGACGATGTAATACTTCTGACAGCAAACTTTCTAACTCCGCCCATTACTTTTGGGCTTCATAACATTCCCAGAAGGCATGGATTATTACGTTTTAGTACTAATGTGGATTGCACTTTGGAAAAAATATATATTTTCATTTGATATAATATGCAAATGAGTGTAATTTTGCTAAAATAACAGTCTGTTTTGGTTATATTTCATTTCAGATAACATCATTTGAATGTCTAATGATGTTTTGATAATAATTAAGTTGCTTTTTCCAATAGTTTCTTCTTGGGGTCAAAATTACCCCAGTTGGTAATCCATGCATGTAAAATATGTTAGGATACAGCCTCTAGCATCTCAGTGCTAGAGGTGTCACTACAGACCCTGGTTCAATTCCAGGCTGTATCACAACCGGTCAGGATTGGGAGTCCCATAGGGTGGCGCACAATTGACCCAGGGTTTGGCCGGGGTAGGCCGTCATTGTAAATAAGAATTTGTACTGACTCGCCTAGTTAAATAAACAAAAATAAAAGAAGAACATACATTAGTCAGTCCCTTTATTTTGCTCTCTGTTAGAGGCCCACATCAATAAAAGTGCTTGAATCAATTTCTCTAAGTGGTTGAATGGGGAATGCATTGTGACTCATCATGATGAATTCATACTAAGGCAATTACATTCCCCCATCTCTCTTTCACTCTGTCACCCCACTCTCCTGTCTCCTCAGATGCTGTGGATGTAGATTGTACAGAATAGGAGGCGCTATTTCTTTACTGTAGGCCTATAACAAGACTGAACAGGATTCGGTGCAAATCTATGTGCACTAATGCCTGCAATGTTGTATATGTGATGGGATGGTACTGAATGCCTAATGGTGGTAGGATATGACATACTGTAAGTGAAAATAAAAGGGCAATGATATGGTCAGTGCAGATTATTTTATAGAAATGGTTCCATCAACTCAACGCCATTTGCTTTTACGTCACTGTGAATAGCATCTTCTGGATGATCTAAATGACCCAATATTATGCCTTTTCAATTGAAAGGAAACTTTTTCAGCTGTCCACGATGTACTTTCAGTCCTTCACCAGGCCCGAGCTTTACATAAAGCACTTAAACACATTTCAAAGATGAATCATTTCTTCTAACATTCATAGCTTCAAGGCCAATCCTATTCATTGCCAAAAAGGAAACATCATTTTTAAATTCTCTTCTTATTCAACTGAAGAACAAAGCCAATTTAATAAGATACTCAGATTGCCGGCAGAGAGCCAAGTGTTTCCTGGCAAGAGATGGACTAGAGGAGGAGAGGGATGGAGGGCCGCAGGGCCCGGGTCAGGAAGTGGCAGCTAAACGATGGACAGCTCGGACTGTCAACTCGGGGACCTTTCCCCAGAACACATATGTCCCCATCAGGCACAGAGAGCAGAGAGAGACAGTCACAACAAACATCCAGCAACCACATCGCATTCACACAACAAAACACATCAATGAACCGCAACTTTAAATCTGTTTCTATTTTCTCTATTAAAGGAACACCCTTGGCTTCTAAACATTTTTACTTTGACTTCTGTGTCTGGTTTTTCCCGACAGCAACTGTCAAACAGAGATAGTGTTGACTGCGTATTCAATCCATGATAATGAGCATGTAGAAGTTATTTTCTCCCAGGCAGTTTCTCTCTGTCACCCCAGTTAATTATAGAAACCTAAAATAAACTTGAGCACATACGAAGAAAAAAAAAAAGACATCGTTAACACATGCATAAAGAACATACGGTAGAAGAATACATTCATTTATGCTTTTGACTCTGCTAAGTGATGACTGACTCGGAGGTTTGATATTGGACCTGAGCTCTCCACTTAGTCTCTCTGCCTCCTCATGGATCCATTAACTGCAGTGATTTGGCACTCGTTGTCATGGAGCCACGCTGTTCATCACAGCGTACATGTGACTCAAAAAAGGAGACGAAGCATAGTGGTAGGAGAGGACAACTTACAGTAAACACTCCACATGAACTTCCAAAATAGCCTGCTAAACCGCACCAACACGTCTTCTCTCTTTGAAAACTTGGCATGAACCCCGTATACAGACTCATCCAAAATGCAGAGACATTGGGATAATAACGATTCGTTTTCAGCAACAGCTTTGCAACAAAAGAGCAAGGGGGATATTACAGTAAATTATGATTATAGCGGCAGCCATCAATGATCTGTCCTCTGCTACTTATGTTGCAATAACTGTAGGACACTGACGTCCTCTCTATTGTCCCCGACCCCCAAGTTGTGACTAACTGTGACAAAGTGCCCCAGGCATAAAGGTAGTCATTTTTACAGCCCTAAGCAAAGTAGGCTGTGGGATATTTATGGCTCAGCTACAAGAGGCGAAGTGTATTTTGTTTATAGCTGCATAAAAGCTCTTGGAGGGAGGCGAGGGGAATAGAAGGACAGTGCAGCAGCAGCAGCCTGAGGGGACAGATGAAGGGCCAAAGGCAACAGAGGACCACTATCCAGAAAAATCAATCAATCACCTCCTATTGTCCAACACATCCAGTACCCCCACGCACAAGGTTAATTTTTGTTCAGAGTGGCTCCGGATATGGAGTTTCTGTATCCCAATTTGCCCAGGCTAAAAATACAGATATTTCTGCACAAGTGCAATAATTGTTTTGATGTAGCCGAGTGCCCACTCCACTGCCTACGTAGCTACCGCTCCCCCCTGCCTAATCGCCTTTGTCTGGTCACTATTTGTTTGGGTCGGTGTTTGTCTGTGCGTGTGAGAGAATGTGGGTGTGCCTGAATGTGTTTGTGTGTCAGAGAGTACTTACATGTTTGACTGTGCAGGTTTTCAATGCCGGCAAAGCTTGTCTTATTGCAGTTCATTAAAATGCACACATGCTAATAATTGCATGTCAATTAAGAAAGAAAGAAACCTTTCATACGGTCACATTTCAAGGCCAACAACATGATTTGAATTAGATTCTATTGTCTGTAGTTGGAGAAGAATGGCTTGATGGAGTGTATTTGTAGTTCTCACATAGTCATATTCCTGCACTATGTAACCTCACAGCAGAAAGGCTCTGGCTTGTGTTGTGCAAGAGCCTTTCTAATGGATCTCACAGCATTGTAGCAAAGGGATCCTACTCATGAAAAATGCACTGTATCACAAACCAAGGTTAACATGCCATCAAGTCTACGGCGCTATTCTCCATGGAAAACATGGTGCCATGAGGTGCATATCAGCCAAGAAGACTGGAATGCGTTAGGACAGATTTTTTAATGGGAGAACATTTGTTGAGCTAAGTCTATGCATTGAAAGTGTAGGTGTTGTGTGGACCAGTGGCAATGGAGACAGTGAGCTGAGACCAAGAAGTATGACTTAGAGGAGGGGGAGTTGGAGCAGGGCCAGGTCAACTGGAGTCACACACAGCATTTCACTCACAAAAAGTCTAGCAATGAAGTATAAACTTCGGAAAACCCAGATTTTTTTGGTGTATATTTCCCCATTTACAATAATGCATTATTAATGTCAAAGTTCAAGTTACGAGCCCATATCTCAAGTTAGGATACTAACCAAACCTGAGTCTGACAACCTAAAAGAAACAACAGATATTTTATACACTGAGTGTACAAAACATTAAGAACACCTTTCTAACTTTCCACCCCCCCCCACCCCACCCCCACCCCCCATACTGACTAAAATGCTTCCTACAGTTGTGTCAAGTTGACTGGATGTCCTTTGGGTGGTGGACCATTCTTGATACACACGGAAAACTGTTGAGTGTGAAAAACACAGCCGGTGTGCCAGGCCCCTACTACCATACCCTGTTCAAAGGCACTTAAAGTTTTTGTCTTGCCCATTCACCCTCTAAATGGCAAACACACAATCCATGTCTCAATTGTCTCAAGACTTAATCATTTTTTAACCTGTCTTCTCCCCTTCATCTCCACTGATTGAAGTGGATTTAAACAAGTGACATCAATAAAAAGAAATGACAGGGTAGTATACCGTAGGCCTATAGCTACTGCTGACTCTGACAAACAGATCAATAAAAACAACCTTGTCTACAACCATGTAATCTAGGCCTATGAAAGAGGGGAGACACAAATTGTACAATATGACGTGCTGAAGGAGGAAATTATTGTCCAAAAAAGTTTCAAAATGGCACTGACCTAATGATAAAGAGTGAACATGTGCACAGTGCACTCACCGGGGATATGGCCGATGCTCTCCTCTGGTGCAAATAAGGTAGGCTATGGATGCACAGTCCTTTGACTCCCTTCACTTCCCCACGCACCTAGACACTCCACATGTTAGGAGGAATCCCTAAAAATTCCCCATGCAGCACTGTCCCAGAGGTTGCATCAAATCTGGTCCAACTTTACCCACAAACGAGAGGTCTCCTCGGAGAAGTAGAGACCCTAATCAACCTGTGCCTCCGTCTTCCGATCTCTGTCGCGTCCTCAGAGAGGATGTTCTAACCCCTTCGCCATCTTTTTCTTTCTTAAAACAATAATTGTTTACCTCATGGTTCAGCTGTCGGAGATTTGAGCACTAAACGCATTGTATGCATATAGGCTTAGGTGTCCACTGCATGATATAAATATTTTCAAAATAAATATAAAAGAAAGACAAGCTTAGGCCTAGCGAGAGAGAGCGAGAGAGAGAGAGAGATGCCGGCAGCATGCTACAACCCAGCACTTACAGTATTTCTCCTTGTCAGGCTACTGCGTCTTTAGGTGTAGAGGAGGAGGCTAATTCATTAACTTTTGATCAGAGTATTTTTTAAACAACGATAACTATTATATTGGTAGATCATAGGAGTAACTCTGGTAGGCTTGAAACATTCTTCCTCACCTCAAGTTCAACTGTCGGAGTCAGTTGGAGCGCCGATGCGTGCTGGCTTCATATTATAGGTCTGCAGTATAATGGGTTAATAACCAAATCTTCAAAAGTATGTCAAGTTGTTAAGACATTGTCACGTTCTGACCTTAGTTCCTTTGTTTTGTCTTTTGTTTTAGTATGGTCAGGGCGTGAGTTGGGTGGGTTGTCTATGTTAGTTTTTCTATGATTTTCTATTTCTGTGTTTGGTCTGATATGGTTCTCAATCAGAGGCAGCTGTCAACCGTTGTCCCTGATTGGGAACCATATTTAGGTAGCCTGTTTTCTGTTGGGTTTTGTGGGTGGTTATTTTCAGTCTTTGTGTGTCTGCACCAGACAGAACTGTTTTCGGGTGTTTCTTTGTTATTTTGTTATTCAGTGTTCTGTTTTGATGATTATTAAAACTTCTTGCCACTAGGGGGTGCCATTTCGACATAGCACAAATTCGTATCCAAATTAAACTGCCTCGTACTCAATTCTTGCTCGTACAAAATGCATATTATTATTCCTATTGGATAGAAAACACTCTCTGGTTTCTAAAACCGTTTGAATTATATCTGTGGGTGAAACAGAACTCGACTTAGAGCAATTTTCCTATGTGTATGTCAGAGTGCAGAATTTTGCTGGCTGTTCCCAGACCTGTGTATTAATTTGCCTGTCTTCTATTGGTTGAGATGCACTGCATACGCCTTCCCCTGGTTGTTAGCGAATAGGGATACTTGAAATGGAGTTTCTACGTAGTTCCCAAAGTTTATAAATTGATTGGAATCGAGGTGTCCACCCTTTTGGATCTTCGCGCTGACGCAGAAAGGGTCTTGGCATGTCTTTTTAGAAGCTCTGGTTTTAGAAACTAGATATATCCGGCTCTGTTTTTATTCGATATAGGCTTTAAAGACATCATAATCTTGTTATTTTAAACCGATTTATATCAGTTTATGTCAGTATATTGCGATTTTCGGGCATTTCATTTTCTGACGTTGTATTGAGTTGGGTATCTCTCTCTCTCGAATGCCATTGTGTACTGCTAATTGCAACGTGGAAGGAAACATTCTCCAACCCAACAACGATTATTTTGGCCAACGGACACCTTTCCCAAGATTCTGATGGGAGTTCAGCTAATAGTAAGAACTATTTATGCTGATAATTCGTTGTTCTGTTGAAAAAGTAAAATGCATAAGACGCCATTATTTGCCGTGTAGCCTTGCGTTATCGCAGCCTGTATTGCACCCTGTATTGCGCAGTAAGGTTAATTTTAAAAATGTAATTCAGCGATTGCATTAAGAACTAATTTGTCTTTCAATTGCTGTCCACCCTGTATTTTTTTAGTCAAGTTTATGATTATTTATTGATTAGACTAGGTGACTCTCCAAGATAGCGCCCGAAATTTTCTGGGCAGCTTGGCAACTTTTCTCATTGTATAAGCACGATTTGTGCCGCTAAATATGCACATTTTCGAACAAACTCTATATGCATTGTGTAATATGATGTTACAGGACTGTCATCTGAAGAATTCTGAGAAGGTTAGTGAAAATTAATATATTTTGGTGGTGAATACGTTATCGCTATGTTTGGCTGGAATCAATGCTGTTGTTTGGTTTGCTACTGTGCTAAGCTAATATAACGCTATATTGTGTTTTCGCTGTAAAACACTTAGAAAATCTGAAATATTGTCTGGATTCACAAGATCTGTGTCTTTCAATTGCTGTACGCTGTGTATTTTTAAGAAATGTTTTATGATGAGTAATTAGCTAATACACGTTGCTCTCTGTAGTTATTCTAGTCATTTTAGTGAGAGTTGTGATGGGGGCTGCAATGGTAAACTATGATTTATACCTGAAATATGCAAATTTTTCGAACAAAACCTATGCTATACAATAAATATGTTATCAGACTGTCATCTGATGAGGTTGTTTCTTGGTTAGTGGCTATTTATATCTTTATTTGGTCGAATTTGTGATGGCTACTGATGCAGTAAGAAAATGGTGGAGTATGGAAGTGGTGTCTTTTGCTAACGTGGTTAGCTAATAGATTTACATATTTTGTCTTCCCTGTAAAACATTTTAAAAATCAGAAATGATGGCTTTATTCACAAGATGTGTATCTTTCATTTGGTGTCTTGGACTTGTGATTTCATGAACATTGTATTATATGATATCCCTGTGGCTTTAGGCTAGGCTATGCTAGTCAGCTATTGTGATGGGGGGGCTCCCGGATCCGGGTTTGGTAGGCGTTAGAGGTTAAACATCATGAACACTTACCACGCTGCACCTTGGTCCTCACCTTCTTCCACCGACGACAGCCGTTACAGAACCACCCACCACAAAAGGACCAAACAGCGTGGTAATGGGCAGCAGCAGCAGCAGCAGCAGTGGTCGAAAGCTCGAGAGGAATGGACATGGGAGGACATTCTAGACGGCAAGGGATGCTACACATGAGAGGAGATTCTGGCTGGAAGGGATCGCCTTCCATGGGAACAGGTGGAGGCAGCTCGGAGAGCGGAGGCAGTAGGAAATGGGAACCGGCGTTACGAGGGAACACGGCTGGCAAGGAAGCCCGAGAGGCAGCCCCAAAAATGTATTGGGGGGCACACGGGGAGTGTGGCTCAGCCAGTTAGGAGACCTGAGCCAACTCACCGTGCTTACCGTGGAGAGCGAGCGTACGGGCAGACACCGTGTTATGCGGAAGAGCGCACGGTGTCTCCAGTACGTGTGCATAGCCCGGGGCGGTACATAGCAGCACCTCGTATCGGCCGGGCTAGATTGGGCATCGAGCCAGGTGCCATGAAACCGGCTCTACGCATCTGGTCTCCAGTGCGTCTCCTCGGGCCGGCACACATGGCACCAGCCCTACGCATGGTGTCTCCTGTACGTGTACATAGCCCAGTGCGGCTTATTCCACCTCGCCGCACTGGCATGGCTACGGGGAGTATTCAGCCAGGTAGGGTTGGGCAGGCTCAGTGCTCGAGACCTGTAGTGCGCCTCCACGGTCCGGAATATCCGGTGCCTTCTCCAAGAACCAGCCCTCCGGTGGCGGCGCCACGTACCAGGCCTCCAGTTCCAGCACCCCGCACTCGCCCTGAGGTGCGTGTTCCCAGCCCGGTACTACCAGATCCGGCACCACGCACCAGGCCTACTGTGCACCTCCAGGGTCCAGTATACCCTGTTCCTGCTCCCCGCACTCGCCCAGTGGTGCGTGTCCCCAGCCCGGTACCTCCAGTTCCGGCACAACGCACCAGGCCTACAGTGCGCCTCCAGGGTCCAGTATGCCCTGTTCCTGCTCCCCGCACTCGCCCAGAGGTGCGTGTCCCCAGCCCGGTACCACCAGCTCCTGCACCACGCACCAGGCCTACTGTGCGCCTCAGCAGGCCTGAGTCTCCCGTCTGTCCAGTGCCGCCTGAGCTGCCTGTCTGTCCAGCGCCGCCTGAGCTGCCCATCTGTCCAGCGCCGCCTGAGATGCCCGTCTGTCCAGCGCCGGCTGAGCTGCCCGTCTGTCCAGCGCCGCCTGAGCTGCCCGTCTGTCCAGCGCCGCCTGAGCTGCCCGTCTGTCCAGCGCCGCCTGAGCTGCCCGTCTGTCCAGCGCCGCCTGAGCTGCCGGTCTGTCCAGCGCCGCCTGAGCTGCCGGTCTGTCCAGCGCCGCCTGAGCTGCCGGTCTGTCCAGCGCCGCCTGAGCTGCCCGTCTGTCCAGCGCCGCCTGAGCTGCCCGTCTATCCAGCGCCGCCTGAGCTGCCCGTCTGTTCAGCGCCGCCCGTCTGTCCAGCGCCGCCTGAGCCGCCCGTCTGTCCAGCTCCGCCTGAGCCGCCCGTCTGTCCTGAGCCGTCAGAGCCGCCCGTCTGTCCTGAGCCGCTAGAGCCGTCCGTCAGTCAGGAGCCGCCAGAGCCGCCCCCCAGTCAGGAGCCGCAAGAGCCGCCCGCCAGTCAGGAGCCGCCAGAGCCGCCCGCCAGTCAGGAGCCGCCGCCAGAGCTGCCCGCCAGTCAGGAGCCGCCAGAGCCGCCCGCCAGTCAGGAGCCGCCAGAGCCGCCCGCCAGTCAGGAGCCGCCAGAGCCGCCTGCCAGTCTGGAGCTGCTCTTCAGTCCGGAGCTACCCCTCAGGCCGGAGCTGCCCCTCAGTCCGGAGCTGCCCCTCAGTCCAGAGGCGTCCTTCAGTCAAGAGGCGTCCCTCAGTCCCGTGGGCCCATTTATTAGGATTCCCAGGCCAAGGTCGGCGGCGAGGGTCGCCGTTCCTAGGAGGCCACAGAAGCGGACTAAGACTATGGTGGAGTGGGGTCCACGTCCAGCGCCAGAGCTGCCATCACGGACAGATGCCCACCCAGACCCTCCCCTATAGGTTCAGGTTTTGCGGCCGGAGTCCGCACCTTGGAGGGAAGGGGGGTACTGTCACGTTCTGACCTTAGTTCCTTTGTTTTGTCTTTTGTTTTAGTATGGTCAGGGAGTGAGTTGGGTGGGTTGTCTATGTTAGTTTTTCTATGATTTTCTATTTCTGTGTTTGGCCTGATATGGTTCTCAATCAGAGGCAGCTGTCAATCGTTGTCCCTGATTGGGAACCATATTTAGGTAGGTAGCCTGTTTTCTGTTGGGTTTTGTGGGTGGTTATTTTCAGTCTTTGTGTGTCTGCACCAGACAGAACTGTTTGCAGTTTTTTCTTTGTTATTTTGTTATTCAGTGTTCTGTTTTGATGATTATTAAACATCATGAACACTTACTACGCTGCACCTTGGTCATCACCTTCTTCCACCGACGACAGCCGTTACAGACATAACAGAATCCAGCAGTCTAACTTAGGAGGGTTCGAGCACAAGAGAGCAACCAAAGATAAAATATTTGTGGGAAATTAGTTTTTTTTTCACACGTGCACTCCATGTAAATAGTGTAGGTGACTATTTACAAAAATGGCCCGGAATGGATCCCAAAAATGATTTAGTAGTCAAATGTCAAAACAATAAACAGCATAAGTAGCAACCAAATGGCTACAAAATGCAAAAATGCCTATACCAAACTATAGAATACTCATCCAACTGAAAATTCGTTAAAGAACTAAGTAACACGTTACCTCAAAGGTCTACCAATTATGACAAAGAACGAGCATATATACCCACAGTAACTGGCGCACCCTTACCCACAGTAACTGGCACACCCAATTTAGGAGAAACCGTATCAGTGTGTACTTTCAACAGCTGCATCATTTGATCATTGTTTTAGGCAATAAAAGGAAATCAAATACACAGACATCAACACAAATATTTGCCACAGTTAGTGGCTCAGCAATACAATTACTAGTTGTTGGAATATAATAATCAATCAGAGACAGAACTAACCAATGCATTGACAAATACGCAGGGAGGTGGGACGTGTATATGCACTAAAAACACTGTAGTACAAACAAATGGTGCACTCATAAGTTTAATGCAACGCAATGGCAGTAATGGAGTTCATTGAAATATAAATGTTTATTCTTTGCGCACATGGGAAAGGAGAATGGTGGTTTGTGGTGATGAGAGAACAGTAGAGAGCTCGCATCATCACACAAGCCATTGTTTACATGGAAAATACGAGCAGGGCATAATAGCGTGGAAAAGACAACATTACAATTCGAACTTAATTTGGCCAAAGAAAATGGCTCAACAGAATGAAACAAAATACTTGTGAACTGGTTTCAACCTTCACAAAAAGTTTTGAACAGGCTATATTGTAGCAATTACCAAGGCCGATCAAGCCTACTTATAACCTATATTCATCTAAATACGGAGCACACAATTAAAGAGACAGATCCATCTTAATTTAGCCAACGAAAAAAGTCTGAGTGAAATAAAACCGTTTTTACATATTTAAAGGCTTGGTTTAGATGAATAGGCCTGCAATACAATAATTATAAAACAAATAATAATAAATACAAAAAATAAATAAAGTTCCAAAATTGCTTCCTACCTGAATAGCGAGTTGCACAGTAGCCTGCATTTGGCCGCGGCAACAATCTTCTTATCTTTGGCCTTACCTTTGTAGGTTTTTGATTATAGGCCTACTTTCTAACTTTTTGATTTACATCAACTAAATGTTGAAAAGTGAGAGAGAACAAACATATAAAAGCAAAATACAACAATTTCAAAGATTTTACTAAGTTACAGTTCAAATAAAGGAAATCAGTCAACTGAAATCAATTCATTAGGCCCTAATCTATGGAGTTCACATGACTGGGAATACAGATTCAGACCCCTTTACTTTTTAACACATTGTTATGTAACAGCCTTATTCTAAAATGGATTAAATAAATAAAAATCTCAGCAATCTATACACAACACCCCATAATGACAAAGTGAAAACAGGTTATTATATATTTTTGCAAATGAAAAAAAAAAAAGAAACTTTGCTATGACACTCAAAAGTGAACTCAGGTGCATCCTGTGCTGGAGCTCCTAGAGCTGGCCACCCTGACAAACAGCATTCGGGTGAGAAGGGCCTTGGTCAGGCCTTGGTCAGGCAGGAGACCAAGAACCCGCTGGTCACTGGCAGAGCTCTAGAGTTCCTCTGTGGAGATGGGAGAACCTTCCAGAAGAACAACAATCTCTGCAGCCCTCCACCAATCAGGCCTTTACAGTAGAGTGGCCAGACGGAAGCCACTACTCAGTAAAAGGCACATGACAGCCCGCTTCGAATTTGTCTAAAGGCATCTAAAGACTCTCAGACCATGAGAAGCAAAACTCTCTGGGCTGATGAAACCAAGATTGAACTCTTTGGCCTGAATGACAAGCGTCACATCTGGAGGAAACCTGGCACCATCCCTACGGTGAAGCATGGTGGTGGCAGAATCATGCTGTGGGGATGTTTTTCACCGGCAGGAGACTAGTCAGGATCGAGGGAAAGATGAATGGTGCAAAGTACAGACAGATCCTTGATGATAACATGCTCCAGAGCCCTCAGGACCTCAGACTAGGGCGAAGGTTCACCTTCCAACAGGACAACGACCCTAAGCAAACTGCCAAGACTACTCAGGAGTGGCTTTGGGACAAGTATTTCAACAAAGGACTGAACACTTATGTAAATGTGATATTTCAGAATTTTAGCAAAACTTTCTAAACCTGTTTTTGCTTTGTCACTATGGAGTTTTGTTTGTAGATTGATGAGGAAAAAAACATTTAAAGTAATTTTTAGAAAAAGGCTGTAACGTAACAAAATGTGGAAAAAGTCAAGGGGGTCTGAATACTTTCCCGAAGGCTGTATCCCTTTTTTTTTAAAGTTAGGGGCCCTTGCAACATGGGGCCACGCATTATCATGCTGAAACATGAGGTGATGGCAGCGGGTGAATGGCATGACAATGGGCCTCATAATCTCGCCAAGGTATCTGTGCATTCAAATTGCAATCGATAAAATGCAATTGTGTTCATTGTCTGTAAGCCTATACCCTAACCCCACTGCCACAATGGGGCACTCTTAAAAACGTTGATATCGGTAAACCACTAGATTAATCAGCTTCTTGATATGCCACACCTGTCAGGTGGATGGATTATCTTGGCAAAAGAGAAATGCTCACTGACCTAAAACGATAATTATTACTAGGATTAAATGTCAGGAATTGTGAAAAACTGAGTTTAAATGTATTTGGCTAAGGTGTATGTAAACTTTCGACTTCAACTGTATTTCACAATTCCTGACATTTAATCCTAGTAAAAATTCCGTCAGTTACGATCACCATTTTATTTTAAGAATGTGAAATGTCAGAATAATAGTAGAGAGAATGAATTATTTCAGCTTTAATTTATTTCATCACATTCCCAGTGGGTCAGAATTTTACATACACTCAATTAGTATTTGGTAGCATTGCCTTTACATTGTTTAACTTGGGTCAAACGTTTTGGGTAGCCTTCCACAAACTTCCCACAATAAGTTGGGTGACTTTTGGCACATTTCTCCTGACAGAGCTGGTGTAACGGAGTCAGGTTTGTAGTCCTCCTTGCTCGCACACACTTTTTCAGTTCTGCCCACAAATTTTCTATAGGATTGAGGTCAGGGCTTTGTGATGGCCACTCCAATACCTTGACTTTGTTGTCCTTAAGCCATTTTGCCACAACTTTGGAAGTATGCTTGGGGTCATTGTCCATTTGGAAGACGTGTTTGCGACCAAGCTTGGGATGGTGTTCTTTGTTTCATCAGAACAGAGGACATTTCTCCAAAAAGTACAATCTTTGTCCCCATGTGCAGTTGCAAACCGTAGTCTGGCTTTTTTTATGGCAGTTTTGGAGCAGTGGCTTCTTCCTTACTGAGCGGCCTTTCAGGTTATGTCAATATAGGACTCATTTAACTGTGGATATAGATACTTTTGTATCTGTTTCCTCCAGCATCTTCACAGGATCCTTTGCTGTTGTTCTTGGATTGATTTGCACTTTTCGCACCAAAGTACGTTCATCTGTAGGAGACAGAACGTGTCTCCTTCCTGAGCGGTATGACGGCTGCGTGGTCCCATGGTGTTTAGTGAGTAAGTATATTGTTTGTACAGATGAACGCGGTACCTTCAGGCGTTTGGAAATTGCTCCCAAGGATGAACCAGACTTGTGGAAGTCTCCAATTTCGCTGACTTCTCTTGATTTTCCCATGATGTCAAGCAAAGAGGCACTGCGTTTGAAGGTAGGCCTTGAAATACATCCACAGATACACCTACAATTGACTCAAATTATGTCAATTAGCCTATCAGAAGCTTCTAATGCCATGACATAATTATTTTGAATTTTCCAAGCTGTTTAAAGGCACAGTCAACTTAGTGTATGTAAACTTCTGACGCACTGGAATTGTGAAACAGTGAATTATAAGTGGAATAATCTGTCTGTGAACAATAGCTGGAAAAAATACTTGTGTCATGCACAAAGTAGATGTCCTAACCGACTTGCCAAAACTATAGTTTGTTCACAAGAAATTTGTGGAGTGGTTGAAAAACGAGTTTTATTAATGACTCCAACATTAGTGTATTTAAACTTCCGACTTCAACTGTACTATCTCAAAGTCAACAGTGAAGAGGCGACTCCGGGATTCTGGCCTTCTAGGCAGAGTTGCAAAGAAATATCTCAGACTGGCCAATAAAAGAAAATATTAAGATGGGCAAAAGAACACTGACACTGGACAGAGGAACTCTGCCTAGAAGGCCAGCATCCCAGAGTCCCCTCTTCACTGTTGACGTTGAGACTGGTGTTTTGCGGGTACTATTTAATGAAGCTGCCAGTTGAGAACTTGTGAGGCGTCTGTTTCTCAAACTAGATACTCTAATGTACTTGTCCGCTTGCTCAGTTGTGTACCGGGGTTTCCCACTCCTCTTTCTATTCTGGTTAGAGACAGTTTGCGCTGTTCTGTGAAGGGAGTAGTACACAGCGTTGTACAAGATCTTCAGTTTCTTGGCAATTTCTCACATGGAATAGCCTTAATTTCTCAGAACAAGAATAGACTGACGAGTTTCAGAAGAAAGGCCTTTGATTCTGGCCATTTTGAGCCTGTAATCGAACCCACAAATGCTGATGCTCCAGATACTCAACTAGTTTTAAGAAGGTCAGTTTTAATTAATTTAATCAGAAAAACAGTTTTCAGGTGTGCTAACATAATTGCAAAAGGGTTTTCTAATGATCAATTGGCCTTTTAAAATGATGAACTTGGATTAGCTAACACAAAGTGCCATTGGAACACAGGAGAGATGGTAGATGATAATGGGCCTATGTATGCCTATGTAGATATTCAATTACAAATCTACCATTTCCAGCTACAATAGTCATTTACAACATTAACAATGTCTACACTGTATTTCTGATAAATTTGATATTATTATAATGGACACATTATTTCTAAGTGACCTTAAAAGGTTGACACACCTACTCATTCCAGGGTTTTTCTTTATTTTGACTATTTTCTAAATTGTAGAATAATAGTGAAGACATCAAAGCTATGTAATAACACACATGGAATCATGTGGTAACTAAAAAAGTTTAACACAAAACTAAATATATTTTATATTTGAGGTTCTTCAAAGTATCCAACCTTTGCCTTGATGACAGCTTTGCACACTCTTGGAAATCTCTCAACCAGCTTCATGAGGTAGTAACCTGGAATGCCTTTCAAATAATAGGTGTGCCTTGTTAAAAGTTACATTTGTGCAATTTCTTTCCTTCTTAATGTGTTTGAGCCAATCAGTTGTGTTGTGACAAGGTAGGGGTGGTAATCAGAAGATAGCCCATATTATGTCCATATTATGGCAAGAACAGCTCAAATAAGCAAATAGAAATGACAGTCCATCATTACTTTAAAACATGAAGTTCAGTCAACACGGAAAATGTCAACAACTTTGAAAGTTTCTTCATGTGTAGTCGCAAAAACCATCAAGCGCTATGATCAAACTGGCTCTCATGAGGACTGCCACAGGAAAGGAAGACCCAGAGGTACCTCTGCTGCAGAGGATAAGTTTATTAGAGTTACCAGCCTCAGAAATTGCAACCCAAATAAATGCTTCAGAGTTGAAGTAACAGACACATCTCAATATCAACCGTTCAGAGGAGACTGCATGAATCAGGCCTTCATGGTTGATTTGCTGCAAAGAAACCACCATTAAATGACAGCAATAAGAATAAGAGACTTGCTTGTCCCAAGAAACACGAGCAATGGACATAAGACAGGTGTAAATCTGTCCTTTGTTCTGATAAGTCCAAATTTGAGATTTTTGGTTCCAACCACCGTGTCTTTGTGTGGTTCCCACCGTGAAGCATGGAGGTGGTGGTGTGATGGTGTCTGTGATTTATTTCCTATTCAAGGCACTCTTAACCAGCATGGATACCATTCTGCAGTGATACGCCACCCCATCTGGTTGCGCTTAGTAGGACTATCATTTGTTTTTCAACAGGACAATGACCCAACAGCAGTGTAAGGGCTATTTGACCAATAAGAAGAGTGATGGAGTGCTGCATCAGATGACATGGCCTCCACAGTTACCAGACGTTAACCAAATTGAGATGGTTTGGGATGACAGCGTCAGCTGTCAGAGCAGCTTACTGATCGCTGCAGCTGTACCCAGCCCATCTGTAAATAGCCCATCCAACCAACTATCTACCTCATCCCCATATTTGTTTTTGTTTTTCTACTCTTTGCACACCAGTATTTCTACTTGCACATACCGCATCTGCACATACAGTATATCACTCCAGTGTAAATTGCTAAATTGTAATTACTTCTCCACTATTGGCCTATTTATTGCCTTACCCCCTTACTTAATTTGCACACACTGTATACAGATTTTTCTATTGTGTTACTGACTGTACATTTGTTTATGCCATGTGTAACTCTGTGTCATCAGAGTTACAGTTGTAGATGAGAACTTGTTCTCAACTGGCCTACCTGGTTAAATAAAGGTGAAATAAATAAAAAAATTATAAAAAAATACCTATATAACATAGGTACATGACATAATGACGCCACGTAAAGTGTTCCGCTATACATGCAACACAGCACTAAACTAGCCCACAATCAATGTCTGCTGTGTGGATCGAGCAGTCAACAAGTCAAGCAGTCATTTGAAAGTGTAACAACATTTCAGTGAGACAACTCAAAGGCGAAATCCAAGATAAAGGAATTCATTGCCCTTGACAATCAACCATTCTCTGTCATGGGTGATGTTGGCTTTCCCCGACTGGTCGAGCACCTGTTAACACTACCAAGTGCCTATTTTTCCGATGTTGCCCTACCAGATTGCACAGTAATAGCGTCACTGCTATTAGCTTCAACGATGTACATAGTGTAACGGCCCTGGGTATATAAGCGCGGAAATCGACTCTGCCGCACGAGCATGCTTTTGAGCATCACAGTCGATAGCGCGCCGGACCTCGGGCTCGAAGGTCGAGGGTTCGAGACCTGCTCCTTGCTGTTTCATTACAATACTATGGAACGCTGTTTGGATGTCAAAAAAGATACAGTAGCACTGTCAAAGCTGTTTCAAATAGTCTGCAAACAAACAAACACCGGCCACAAACGATGTGTTTACAATACCGCGTTGGTAATAAAGCATCATTTGTTCGACCGCAACTTCTGGGGTAGCTAGCTTTAGCTTGGTACCTAGCTAGCACCAATACAACCAGCCTGAAAACAATGACCAGTAGAAACTGCAGTTATTTTCATTATTCTTAGCATTGATTTAGGATTCCTTGAGAGTAAGTATTAGCTAGGTTGCCACTTGTTGTTTGACTATTGAAATTGAACTTCAGTTCATGAAAATAAATAGCTAGTCAGCTACTTAACCCTGTTGCCCAAAGCTAACATTATAAGCAGCCAGCTAGCTTCATCTGGCTAGTGACGCTCGACCAGACCTGGTTATGTGTTGTGAAGCTAACCACAATAAGGATTAGGCACAACAGTGGACTTTGCGGTTTGCCTTCAAAACAAAAGTACGTCATTGACAGTGATGCAAATGAATACAAGTAGTAGAATTATGTCATACTTTTATTTTGAAGGCTAACTGCAAAGTCCACTATTTGGGCTAGCTAGCTAACAATAGCTACTGAAACAGATAATGTCGTTTTGCTAAATTTTGGGGGAAGAACATAGTTTGCAACAATGAGCTAGCTTGCTTTTTTTTTTATGAGATGTGCGAGACAACTTTACCAGCACCATAGCATACGTATCGATGAACTACGTAAAAAAATTATGAACGCACTAAATTATTATGTGATGTGCAGTCATATTCAGGTCCTGATTGGTCAACAAGCTTTTTTGATATGTCAAATAGTGTAATTTTACACGTCAAATAGTGTAATTTGACACGTCAAATAGTGTTAAATAGTATATTTTTTGACACGCAAAGACCCAAACGGCGTTCCATAGAAATCCTGGTTGAGAATGAAACGACTGAACCAATGAACAACGAAACAGCACAGCAAGTAAGTGAAAGAAATAGGTTGGGGACATATGTAAATGCCAACAAAATAACTTTTTTGGTCAGTGTGGTGTGTGTGTGTGTAACCTTTATTTAACTAGGCAATTCAGTTAAGAACAAATTCTTATTTACAATGACCGCCTACCCCGGCCAAACCAGGACGACGCTGGGCCAATTGTACGCCGCCCTATGGTACTCCCAATCACGGCCGGATGTGATACAGCCTGGATTCGAACCAGGGACTGTAGTGACTCCTCTTGCACTGAGATGCAGTGCTTTAGACCGCTGCGTCCATGTGTGTGTATTTAACTGTTAACTATTTAGCTGTACTAGAATGATTAAAAGGCAGCAAAAATTTCAAATATCGGTTATCGATATTGGTATCGTTTGTTTTGGGCGAGGAAAATATTGGATAACGGTATCGAACAAAAATGTCATATCGGTGCATCACTACTGGTACTGTATGTACATGTAAATGTATCTGTTCAGTCTGTGTGTCTCTTTATTGGCCTGGGCTATTGTTTTCATTCAAGAATATGTCACCTGTCCTTGTGATTGTCTCCACCCCCTCCAGGCGTCGCTTATTTTCCCAAGTGTATTTATCCCTGTGTTTTCTGTCTCTCTGTGCCAGTTTGTCTTGTATGTTCAAGTCAACCAGTGTGGTTTTCCCGTGCGCTTACTTTTCTATTCTCTTTTACTAGTGCTCCCGGTTTTGACCTTTGCCTGTTTTTCTGGACTCCATTCCCGCCTGCCTGACCATTCTGCCTGCCCTGACCTCGAACCTGCCTGACCATTCTGTACCTCTGGAACTCTGAACTGGTTTTGAGAGTTCTTCTTGTCTACCCCTTTGCATTATTAATAAACATATTGGACTCTAACCATCTGCTTCCTGTGTCTACATCTGGGTCTCGCCTTGTGCCCTTATAGAATGGTCATTTTTATGCTGTTTGTCACTGTCAGAGTAGCCACTAATTTCAGTCATTTATGTGGTACAAAGAAATATTCTGCAAAGTCTTCTATCATGTAAATGATGTATAATTGCATGACATGTATTTTTTTTTAAAAGCAACAGAATAAATCCAGACCCTGTTCAAAAAATATCCCTGTGTGTGGAAATCGGAAAAACGTGTCTGCTGAACTGTATGCCTCTACTCAAATGCAATTATAGATGCATGAAATGCTTTATTATACAGGGGATTTGTTTTTGCCCCAACTCAAAACATCTTCCTGTGGCCATGGGGAAGACTACATTGAACCAATGTCAGGGTAGACAACGTATGATTTCCTATTTCTCATCCCTGTCCTTCTATTCATCCCACAGCATGCGCTCACAAAGGACCACAACAGTACATCAATAACACAATCAAGTCGACAACATCATTCCCAATTGTGAGGGGGAATATAACAGATACGGTATTGACCCTGGTGTCTAATGATACCTGGATTGTATGAGTTTTACACACCAGGCATCAGTGAGCATGTGACCAGGCTGAGTCGTAAACGTATAATCACATGAGAATGGAGCCGGCAGCGCATTTCATTGCGTTCTACTCAGGGGGATTCATCCATTCCACTCTGCTCAGTACGCTCTCTGACCTCGAGCCCAGCAGCCCTGCCGGTATGGCCCTCACCAGTGGGGCTGGCCAGGTTTTTACACCCCTTAAGAGAGTGACCCTGGGTGCCCTTGAAACACACACGGCGGTCGGATTTGTATTCAACATGTTTAGCCAGACTAAGCTGTTAAAATGATAAGGAAGTATAAATTGTATATCTGCCAAAATTCTAATGACCTCTACCAGTGATCATGTTGTATCCCGACACCCTTCATTTTTTCTGTCTTTTCTTCTCCTCCGCCAGACAGACAGGCCGTGTCTGTAAATCACATCGCTGTAAGAGGCAAGTGTCTCTGTGGAGTAGCGACTCACGTTGGCCATACTTCATGTCACAGCACCGCGCCCGATCCAACAGAACACATCCCTCCCTCTGCCTGCACCACACGCAACGCTTTCCCGGGTGGAGGAGAGGGCTGTAAATCAAAAAGAGGAGTGACGGCCACACGCATCCATTGCACAAGGAAAACACTTCCCTGATTGTGTGTTGAGGCGAGGCGGCGATGGCTGTTGCCGGTAGCAGGTGTTTGATACCTCCTGCATGCTAATGACCTGACTCCCCCAGGCTACAGTATAGAGCATAGACAGAGGCAGGACCAGGAGGGGGCACAGGACCCAGGGGCCCATCCGTTATTAAGAGCCCCGGCTGGGAGACAGAGAGAGGGGTGGAGGGTGTGGAAATTGATAATGTTTCATTGTCCCATGCGGCTATCCATGCACTTATTGAATGTTGGCCATTATTCATTTACCTTTATTACTGGCATGGGGACGAGAGGCCATGGGGTGGAGGATGGGGTAGGGGGGATTCCAATACCTAAAGGAAGGCCAGCATTCAATCAGGTGTCCACAGGGTGTACTCTCCCTCTTAAAATCCCTCCAATCGATTTTATCATATGTTCTATCTCTCTCTCTCCTTATCTGACTGTCTCTCTTTGCACTTTCCCTGTCTCACTCTTTTCCCATTCTCCCTCCCCCGCTCGCCCTTTTCATTCCACATGTCCACATTCTTGTGGCAGTTGCAGGGCCAAATGAATACAGATTCTGTGGTCGGCCTCAGCAGGCCTGTGCCGTGGGCAGTGGGAGTGGCTGATCGGACAGCTCACTGACTGGGGTAACAAACATGCATGCACCCTGCCTCAGCGCACAGCTCCTCCTCATGTCTCTCCCTGTACTGCATGTGTTCCACTGCGCAGTCCCATCTCAGCCTGTGTGGAAGGCAGACAGCAGAACACATCAAAACAGGGGGAAGCACGCCTGTCAGAGTGCTTTGTCACACCAATGATCCGCTACACAAGGAAGAAAGAGACTCTGTGATAGCAGGTGTCGTGTCATTTTACACACCACACAGTCACGTGTGGCTATTAGTATGACCTACACGGTCTGTCTACGATGGTTAAGGCTTGTCTACAATGAGCAACACATCCTGGGTTTTTGATAAAGCCTGGTGGATGTACTGTAATACTCTCCTCCTTTGTTCTGCAGTTTCTTCCTTTGGTAAGTTTGGATGTCAATTAAAATATCATGAAGTGATAAAGGTTATTCATTATGTGAGGTTAGATTATGGAGACAATCTATGAACAACACATAACATGCCCTAATTTGCTTTCAAAGAGCAAAATATCACATTATGGCTGTTTTGGTGCGTGTGTGCATGCGTGCATGTGTGTGTGATGGTGTTGTGAGTGTCCTCCCGGAGCTCTGACAGCTCCAGTGTTGTGCGATGTATCAGAAACAGTAATGGCCAGACAGAGCAATCAAAGCAGACACTAAACTGTTGAGACAGGTCAAGGTTTTTCATTTCAAAGCCATCAGCGTATTAGGACTGACGTGCCCTTTGCTTTCCCCCACCATCCCCTGACTCCTCCCTGTAATTGGTTTACTGGTGAAAGCAGGGAAAGTGATATCAGTGCAGTGACAGGAGAGGCATGCGGGAAGACATTGGACAACAAACAACTCCCCTCCCTCCCCAAGGAGGGTCTCTGTCTTTCTCTCTCCCTCTGTCGAAGTGGTGGTGCCGAGTGAGGGCATGATGACTGTTGTGGTTTGCCATTTACAATTCATTGATTTGTCACCATAACGTGGAACCAGGCCTAGGAATGGAGAACGTGCACATTCAGAGACCACCAGTGGTCCTTTGATCTGTAAATCAGTCACTGTATGTGGGGTTCTCTGTCTCTCACACTGGGCCCATGCAATACGCCCTGGTACATCATGTCTCCAAACAGTCAGAAACAGATATATGGCTAGTCTGAGACAGGGGAACACACAGAGGCCATACTTACAAACATTATAAAAAGTTTAAGTTCAAGGTTAAATTTAAGCATCAGCCAAATAACATTGTTGACGTAGTTGCACGTTATCAAAGGCTACATGTTAGCTGTTCCCATTACATAAACTATGCTGACCTCACCAGGTGGCCGGGATTATTTCCTGTAACAAATTCCGCATCAGCCTATAACAGATTTGTAACTTTTTTTTCCCACAAACCGATGGCATTTGTTAAAATAGGTTAATGTGGCCACCAGAGGGATACATTTAAATTCAAGGTTTATTTTGTTCCCCTTCAGTTGGTTTGTCTCAAGGGTAGAGTGCCAATATTGCATGATCCTCACATCCTTGACCAGGATACTTAATGTTACGTTTTCACATATGACAAAATCCCACGTTTTTGCTAATTCGTTTCACATACATGTAACTGACAAAATAATGAAAACGAAGTAAATGAGGGATACAAAGTATATTGAAACAGGCGCTTTTACACAGGTGTGGTTTCTGAGTTAATTAAGGTATGTGCTATCCAGAATCTTTGGGACGTCCCTGCCCCATTGAAATTGAAATATAAAATGGTAAGGGTTACATGCTGACTAAACCGGGCGCGCACGTGCGTTCGCGTGCATGATGATATTGTCCACCCACACGAGACACGATCAGGACACACATGTAGAAATTTCAAAACGAACTCTGAACCAACTATATTAATTTGTGGACAGGTCGTAAAGCATCAAACATTTATGGCAATTTATGTCCTGGGATATAAACATTGAGCTGTTATTTTACCTGAAATGCACATGGTCCTCTACTCCGACAATTAATCCACATATAAAAGGGTAAACCGAATGTTTATAGTAATTTCTCCTCCTTCAGGATTCTTCTTCTTGTTTGGACTTGATATGGCATTTGGCAACCAACTTTAAGGTGCATTAAGCAATTAACATCACATCTTTTTTTTAAGTTTGGCATTTTTTGGGGGGGTGGAGGGGTATTATTTTTGGCTACCATGGCTATGCCCCCATAGGATGACAATGACCCCCATCCACAGGGCTCCAAGTGGTCACCGAATGGTTTGATGAGCATGAAAAATATGTAAACCACATGCCATGGCTGTCTCATTCACCAGATCTCAACCCAATTGAACACTTTTGGTCAATTCTGGAGCGACGCTTGAGACAGCGTTTTCCACCACCATCAACAAAACACTTGTGGAAGAATGGTGTCGCATCCCTCCAATAGAGTTCCAGACCCTTGTAGTATCTAGAGTATGCCAAGGTGCATTGAAGCTGTTCTGGCTCGTGGTGACATAACACCCTATTAAGACAGTTTATGTTGGTGTTTCCTTCATTTTGTCAGTTGCCTGTATATCCATGTGCTTTTATGGAGAAAAGACAAAGGAGGCCTATGCAACTTTTAAGTTTATCATTAAAATAAGGTTGAAGAGCCTCATGGACTTCTCAAATAGCTGTCATATATTTCTGGCCCTTCTTTGGACACTGTGTTAACTAACCTCCAAACAAGCTTCAATGCTATACAACTCTCCTTCCGTGGCCTTCAACTGCTCTTAAATGCTAGTAAAACCAAATGCATGCTTTCAACCATTCGCTGCCCGCACCCACCCGCCCGACCAACATCACTACTCTGGACGGTTCTGACATAGAATATGTGGACAACTATAAATACCTAGGTGTCTGGCTAGACTGTAAACTCTCCTTCCAGACTCATATTAAACATCTCCAATCCAAAATTAAATCTAGAATCGGCTTCCTATTTCGGAACAAAGCCTCCTTCACTCACGCTGCCAAACATACCCTCGTAAAACTGGCTATCCTACCGATCCTCGACATCGGTGATGTAATTTACAAAATAGCTTCCAAAACTCTACTCAGCAAGCTGGATGCAGTCTATCACAGTGCCATCCGTTTTGTCACCAAAGCCCCTTATACCACCCACCACTGCGACCTGTATGCTCCAGTCGGCTGGCCCTCGCTACATATTCGTCGCCAGACCCACTGGCTCCAGGTCATCTATAAGTCTATGCTAGATAAAGCTCCGACTTATCTCAGCTCACTGGTCACGATAACAACACCCACCCGTAGCACGCGCTCCAGCAGGTATATCTCACTGGTCATCCCCAAAGCCAACACCACCTTTGGCTGCCTTTCCTTACCGTTCTCTGCTGCCAATGACTGGAACGAATTGCAAAAATTGCTGAAGCTGGAGATTTATATTTCCCTCACTAACTTTAAACATCAGCTATCTGAGCAGCTAACCGATCACTGCAGCCCAACTGTAAATAGCCCCATCTACCTACCCCATCCAGGAAGTGGGATTTTTTTGATGTGGGTAGTTTTCAATTGAATGCCATTTGAGTATCTAATGGGTTAGGACCCAGATTGCATTTCCTATGGCATCCACTAGATGTCAACAGTCTTTAGAAATTGTTTCAGGCTTGTTTTCTGAAAAATGAAGAAGAATGAGACCTTTCTGTCAGGGGACTGAGGAAGCATGCAGTGCTGGTTTGCGCGTGTGACCATGTGCACACCCTTTGTTGTTTCCCTTTCTATTGAATACGCTATTGTCCAGTTGAATTATTATCGATTATTTAGACAATTGACAACCTGAGGATTAATTATAAACATCGTTGGACATGTTTCGACGAACTTTACCGGTACTATTAGGATGTATTTGTCTGCATGTTTTGAACGCCTTTGAGCCAGTGGATTACTGAACAAAACACGCCAACAAAACTATGTTTTTGGGATAAAGAGGGACTTTATCGAACTAAACAAACATTTATTGTGTAGCTGGGACTCTTGTGACTGCAACCAGATGAAGATCTTCAAAGGTAAGTGATTCCTTTAATCTCTATTTCTGACTTTCGTGACTCCTCTACTTGGTTGGAAAATGTTTGTATGCTTTTGTAAACGGGGCGCTGTCCTCAGATAATTGCATGGTACGCTTTCACCGTAAAGCCTTTTTGAAATCTGACAAAGCGGCTGGATTAACAAGAAGTTCATCTTTAAGCCGATGTTTAAAACATGTTATGAATGTTTGTTATGACTATTTCTGTATTTTGAATTTGGCGCTCAGCAATTGCACCGGTTGTTGTCGAGGTGGGTCGCTAGCGGTACGCCTGCACCAGAGAGGTTTTAAATAAAGGTGAAATATATATATATTTTTTAAATATACTACAACCATCATTGCTTTCTTGGTAGCAAACACAGGTAAAGTGGTTACCTTCAAAACGACAGTGCTCATTAACCATAGGTTTGAGCCTACTCACATCAAGCCTTTTCGTTAAGGAAAACACTGTTCACTGCTGATCCATGTATAAGTGATGAAGTGGATGATTATAATAATGCATATAAAACGTTCTGTACATGTAAAAGTGTAAGCTTACACATCTATGTAATATAGCCTATACTATAGTAGCAAAAATGATGTTTGAGGCAGTGCCAGTAGCCTAAATTTTGGTCTGCAAGAGGGATTTCAACAAGAAGCTTCTCATAGCATGAAGAGGCTACAGAAAAGGCTAATCAGAGAGTTAAATAGGAGTAATTTACCATCTGACACTGATACAGCCAAGTGTCTTCTTCCATTAAGACTGTCGATATGGAATATTTTATATATTGTAGGCTTAGAGAGGGTTCGAGTCCAGACGCAAGATGAATGTATTTAAAATAACTGCAATACTGCCATCTGTAGGATAATAACGAGTGTGCAACCTATAATCCTACTCTATTACGCGTTGTAATTCTTAAAACTCTCTGCGGCATGGCCGTCGTTCACCCCTTGTGTGGTCGTAATACCACGTAAAAAAAGCAATGCCTTGCGGCCAAAGTGGCCTTGGGCTGAATATAATCGGTATACAGTGATCCCTCGCCACTTCGCGGTTCACTTATCGCGGATTCGCTATTTCGCGGATTTTCATAATGCATTTTTTTTTTTTTTTTGGTGCATTGTGCTCTGCATTCTGATTCGCTAAAAACTCACTCCCGCTTCTTGTATCAAAACATGCTACGAATTGTGCTATCATTTTGTCGTCTCGTGCAGTTATGTGTACGTACATAAAACAGCTTGGCAAATTTACATTAAGTTGGCCAAATTATCTTGTAATTTCGAACATCTCCTAAACCCATAATGTCGACGAAACGCTCTGAAGAGCAGTGAAACGGCCTACACGTGAGTCACTGTATTTGTATACATGTAATAGTTGCTAATTGTAAAAAAAAAAAAAGTTTTCTATTTCGCGGATTTCACTTATCGCGGGTCATTTTCGGAACGTAACCCCCGCGATAAACGAGGGATACCTGTAATTCCCTTCTACCGGCTGCCAATCGGTGTGCTCCGAAGCACCTCTCACTCACATATCTCAATTCTTAGTAGCCAATGCCCGTAACGTGATCGAGTCCTTCTCACAGGCATCGCAGTACAAGTGAAGACAGACATATCGGGGTGTAAAGGCGCGTGTCCTTCTTATCGAATACTCGAGGCGCACATTGAAGATGTTATAAGAACTGTCCACATTTACTTTTCGTCAGCCAAGAAGATGAGTAACGAACAGCAAAAACACTAGCCTATATCAATCTACTATCCCCCATAGTTCAAATGTTTGCTTATTCTATTGGTCAGCTTGTTGTTATGTGTGAGAAATAAATATTCCAAACAGACTCTGGGACAGTTGTGGGACGACAGATCCCAAATTCATACCACTGTAAATCAAAATAAATTTTAAAAGCAATGAGGCTGATGCAACAGATCAGAACGTTTATCTTAAAATGTTAATAAACAATTATGCAACAGATCAGAACGTTTAGCTTAAAATGTTAATAAACAATTATTTATTCACATTATAAGCGCAGCAATGCACACATGGCAGTAGGCTATTTGAGCAAATGATCCAAAATCCAATTAGCAGAAAACACCTTGCTCAAAAGCCCACCGCAAATGCCAGCTGTTTCATGGGACATAGATTAAAATATCATTAGAAATTTTGAATGAGGGAAGATCTAAAACTGGCATGGATTGCTAATATGACTTGGATTGTGTCTTTGGCTGCTGGACAATGAAAGAAAGTTGATTTGAAAACGAATAGAACATGAGAGAAATACTGGTTTCAAATAAAATTCTATTTGTCACAATTCAATTATAAATCTATAAAAGTTTGTGAGGGTTTTAGTTGACAAGCCAAATTTCTTCAGCCTCCTGAGGTTGAAGAGGCGCTGTTGCGCCTTCTTCACCACACTGCCCGCTGGGTGGACCATTTCAGTTTGTCGGTGATGTGTATGCCGAGGAAGTAAACATTATCCACCTTCTCCACTGGTCCCGTCGATGTGTATCGGGGGTTGCTCCCTCTGGTGTTTCCTGAAGTCCACGATCATCTCCTTTGTTTTGTTTTGTTGACGTTGAGTGAGAGTTTATTTTCCTGACACCACACTCCCAGAGCCCTCACCAGAGCCCTCCCAGAGCCCTCTCGTCGTTGCTGGTAATTAAGCTTATCACTGTTGTGTCGTCTGCAAACTTGATGATTGAGTTGGAGGCGTGCATGGCCACACAGTCATGGGTGAACAGGGAGTACAGGAGGGGGCTGAGCATGCATCCTTGTGGGGCCCCAGTGTTGAGGATCAGCGAAGTGGAGATGTTGTTTCCTACCTTCACCACCTGGGGGCGGCCTGTCAGGAAGTCCAGGACCCAATTGCAGAGGGCGGGGTTCAGACCCAGGGCCTTGAGCTTAATGATGAGCTTGGAGGGTACTATGGTGTTGAATCTTGAGCTGTAGTCAATGAACAGCATTCTTTTATAGGTATTCCTCTTGACCAGATGGGATAGGGCAGAGTGCAGTGTGATGGTGATTGCATCGTCTGTGGACCAATTGGGGCGGTAAGAAAATTGAAGTGGGTCTAGGGTGTCAGGTAGGGTCCCAGCAGACTGGGATAGGGAGAGATTGAATATGTCCGTAAACACAACAACCAGCTGGTCTGCTCATGCTCTGAGGACACGGCTAGGGATGCCGCCTGGGCTGGCAGCCTTGCGAGGGTTAACATGTTTAAATGTCTTACTTATGTCGACCTCGGAGAAGGAGAGCCTACAGTCCTTGATAGCTGGCCACATCGGTGGCACTGTGTAATCCTCAAAGCGGGCAAAGAACGTGTTTATCTTATCTGGAAGCAAGGCGTCGGTGTCCGCGACGTAGCTGGTTTTCAATGACAATGAGAAAGTGTTTATAAAATAATTCCCTCGGCATTCCTATGGTCGGCATTTGTCTAGGCTACTTCGAAACAAGGTAAGACATTCCTCATAAAATGACACAAAGAACATCCAGGTTTTAAACAATTAAGTTTATGGTTAAATAGTTTCAAAATGCTGACTGCCTCCGCTCAGATGGCAAGGTGGGTGATGTTGCAGTGCGCAACAGGCACTGGCCTTTCTCTCCTATCGGAACGAACAGTGCCTCGAGTATATAGACAGAATCAAGCCTTTAGGCATTAATATAAATTATCCTACATTATATTTGTCAAACATGACTGGCGTTTAGCATATACAGTATATGTAATTAAAAGTCTCATTCAAGCTGGGCTACATTTTCTGGCGACTTCCTCATGTCAGCATTGGTGTGGACATTTTTTATTTATTTATTTTTATTTAACCTTTATTTAACTACTCACAACAAGAGAGGCACCACAACACTACATAAAGAGAGACCTAAGACAACAATATAGCATGGCAGCTATATACATGACAACACAGCATGGTAGCAACACAATATGACAACAACATGGTAGCAACACACCATGGCAGCAGCATAACATGGTAGCAGCATAAAACATGGTACAAACATTATTGGGCACAGACAACAGCACAAAGTACAAAGGGCAAAGGGCAAGAAGGTAGGGACAACAATACATCACACGAAGCAGTTTGATTGTTTTGTGCAGTTCGTTCCAGTCGCTAGCTGCAGCAAACTGAAAAGAGGAGCGACCCAGGGATGTGTGTGTTTTGGGGACCTTTAAACAGAATGTGACTGGCAGAATGGGTGTTGTTAAGGATGAGGGCTGCAGTAGGTATCTCAGATAGGGGGGAGTGAGGCCTAAGAGGGTTTTTATAAATACGCATCAACCAGTGGGTCTTGCGACAGATATAACAGAGATGACCAGTTTACAGAGTATAGAGTGCAATGATGGATGTCCTATAAGGAGCATTGGTGGCAAATCTGATGGCCGAATGATAAAGAACATTTAGCCGCTCTAGAGCACCCTTACCTGCCGATCTATAAATTATGTCTCCGTGATCTAGCATGGGTACGATGGTCATCTGAATCAGGGTTAGTTTGGCATCTGGGGTGAAAGAGGAGCGATTACGATAAAGGAAGCCAAATCTAGATTTAACCTTAGCCTGCAGCTTTGATATGTGCTGAGTGAAGGACAGTGTACCGTCTAGCCATACTCCCAAGTACTTGTATGAGGTGACTACCTCAAACTCTAAACCCTCAGAGGTAGTAATCACACCAGTGGGGAGAGGAGCATTCTTCATACCAAACCACATGACCTTTGTTTTGGAGGTGTTCAGAACAAGGTTAAGGGCAGAGAAAGCTTGCTGGACAAACATGGCTGTAACCATGTAGTGTAACGTTCCTGACCTGTTTTCTGTTGTTTTTGTATGTGTTTATGGTCAGGGCGTGTGTTTTGGGTGGGCAGTCTATGTTTTCTGTTTCTATGTTGGTTTTGGGTTGCCTGGTATGGCTCTTAATTAGAGGCAGGTGTTTTGCGTTTTCCTCTAATTGAGAGTCATATTTAGGTAGGGTGTTCTCACTGTTTGTTTGTGGGTGATTGTCTCCTGTTTCGTCGATGCATGTACCATACGGGACTGTTTGGTTGTTCGTTCGTTTTGATGTAGTCTGTTTCCTGTCCGTGAGTTCTCCGTTTAGTTAGTTAAGTTCATGTTCAGGTTTTCGTCTACGTCGTTTTCTTGTTTTGTAATCTTGTAAGTGTTTTGTTTTCGTGTGCCGTCGTGTCAAATAAAAAGATGGCATATTTCCCTAATGCTGCGTATTGGTCCACTGATCCTTCTCTCCTCTCCTCATCTGAGGAAGAGGAGGACAACAGCCCTTACAGAATCACCCACCACGCTAGGACCAAGCGGCAAGGGAAAGCTCGACAGGGCAACAAGGACTCCTGGACTTGGGACGATATATTGGACGGGAAAGGTTGCTACACATGGGAGGAGATCCTGGCTGGTAGGGATCGCCTCCCATGGGAACAGCTGGAGGCACTGAGGAGAGCAGAGGCTACCGGAGAGAGGAACCGGAGTTATGAGGGAACGCGTCTGGCACGGAAGCCCAAAAAGCCCGTGAGTAACACCCAAAAATTTCTTGGGGGGGGGGCTAAGAGGTAGTGGGCCAAGGGCAGGTAGGAGACCTGCGCCCACTTCCCAGGCTTACCGTGGAGAGCGGGAGTACGGGCAGGCGCCGTGTTACGCAGTAGAGCGCACGGTGTCTCCTGTACGAGTGCATAGCCCAGTGCGGGTTATTCCACCTCCCCGCACTGGTAGGGCTAGATTGGGTATTGAGCCAGGTGTCATGAGGCCGGCTCAACGCGTCTGGTCTCCAGTGCGTCTCCTCGGGCCGGCATACATGGCACCTGCCTTACGCATGGTTTCCCCGGTTCGCCTACATCGGCCGGTGCGGGTTATTCCACCTCCCCGCACTGGTCGGGCGACGGGGAGCATTCAACCAGGTAAGGTTGGGCAGGCTCAATGCTCAAGAGTGCCAGTACGCCTCCACGGTCCGGTATTTCCGGCGCCACCTCCCCGCCCCAGCCTAGTACCTACAGTGCCTACACTACGCACTAGGCTACCAGTGCATCTCCTGAGCCCAGTTCCTCCTCCACGCACTCTCTCTGTAGTGCGTGTATCCAGTTCGGTGCCTCCAGTTCCGGCACCACGCACTAAGCCTCTTGTGCGTCTCCAGAGCCTTGTACACACTGTATCTTCTCCCCCTACTAATCCTGATGTGCTTGTCCTCAGCCCGGTGTCACCAGTGCCGGTACCTCGCATCAGGTATAGAGTGGGCTTTGAGAGTATAGTGTGCCCTGTCCCTGCTCCCCGCACTAGTAGGAAGGTGCGTATCCTTAGCCCGGTGCCTCCAGTTCCGGCACCACGCACCAGGTCTACAGTGCGCCTTATCCGGCCAGAGCCATCCGTCTCCCCAGCGCCATCTGAGCCATCCGTCTCCCCAGCGCCATCTGAGCCATCCGTCTCCCCAGCGCCATCTGAGCCATCCGTCTCCCCAGCGCCATCTGAGCCATCCGTCTGCCATGAGCCTGCAAAGCCGCCCGTCTGCCATGAGCCTGCAAAGCCGCCCGTCTGCCATGAGCCTACAGAGCCGTCCGCCAGACAGGAGCCGCTAGAGCCGTCCGCCAGACAGGAGCCGCTAGAGCCGCCCGCCAGACAGGATCTACCAGAGCCGCCAACCAGACAGGATCTGCCAGAGCCGCCAACCAGACAGGATCTGCCAGAGCCGCCAACCAGACAGGATCTGCCAGAGCCGCCAACCAGACAGGATCTGCCAGAGCCGCCAGCGAGCCATGAGCAGCCAGAGCCGTCAGCCTGCCATGAGCGTCGAGAGCCGTCAGCCTGCCATGAGCGTCGAGAGCCGTCAGCCTGCCATGAGCGTCGAGAGCCGTCAGCCTGCCATGAGCGTCGAGAGCCGTCAGCCTGCCATGAGCGTCGAGAGCCGTTAGCCTGCCATGAGCGTCGAGAGCCATCAGCCTGCCATGAGCGTCGAGAGCCGTCAGCCTGCCATGAGCGTCGAGAGCCGTCAGCCAGCCATGAGCGTCGAGAGCCGTTCAGTCAGGATCTGCCTGAGTATCTCAGCCGGGACCCGCCCCTTGTCCCGGTGCTGCCCCTTATCCCGGTGCTGCCCCTTGTCCCGGTGCTGCCCCTTGTCCCGGTGCTGCCCCTTATCCCGGTGCTGGTCCTTATCCTGGTGCTGCCCCTTATCCTGGTGCTGCCCCTTATCCTGGTGCTGCCCCTCATCCCGGTGCTGCCCCTTGTCCCGGTGCTACCCCTTGTCCCGGTGCTGCCCCTTGTCCCGGTGCTGCCCCTTGTCCCGGTGCTGCCCCTTGTCCCGGTGCTGCCCCTTGTCCCGGTGCTGCCCCTTCTCCCGGTGCTGGACGTTCATTTAGGGGATGTTAGTTTGAGGGTGGTCATTGGGAGGGGAAGACAGAAGCGGGGAGTGACTATGGTGGTGTGGGGACAGCGTCCAGAGCCTGAGCCACCACCGTGGTCAACTGCCCACCCAGACCCTCCCCTGGACTTTGTGCTGGTGCGCCCGGCGTTCGCACCTTGAGGGGGGGGTTCTGTAACGTTCCTGACCTGTTTTCTGTTGTTTTTGTATGTGTTTATGGTCAGGGCGTGTGTTTTGGGTGGGCAGTCTATGTTTTCTGTTTCTATGTTGGTTTTGGGTTGCCTGGTATGGCTCTTAATTAGAGGCAGGTGTTTTGCGTTTTCCTCTAATTGAGAGTCATATTTAGGTAGGGTGTTCTCACTGTTTGTTTGTGGGTGATTGTCTCCTGTTTCGTCGATGCATGTACCATACGGGACTGTTTTGATGTAGTCTGTTTCCTGTCCGTGAGTTCTCCGTTTAGTTAGTTAAGTTCATGTTCAGGTTTTCGTCTACGTCGTTTTCTTGTTTTGTAATCTTGTAAGTGTTTTGTTTTCGTGTGCCGTCGTGTCAAATAAAAAGATGGCATATTTCCCTAATGCTGCGTATTGGTCCACTGATCCTTCTCTCCTCTCCTCATCTGAGGAAGAGGAGGACAACAGCCCTTACATGTAGGCTAATTATTTATATACATTTAGATACACTTATGTTTTTCTTAACAAAATATCTAGTGTTTTTTAGTTTTCAAATCGATTTATTTGGCTATTTTGGTTAATGGCCAACGGTGCCCTGGTAGATGGCCTTGGTGCTCTAGCAGATCGGGCCCCTCCTGAAGGCCAAATGGCCCTGCCCCTAAAATCACAAAATTCCAAGCCTAGTAAAGCATATTATTATGAAAATGCATATAAAAGGTTGTAGGCCTACATTCAGGTGTACAAATCCATGTATTATTATTATTGTTATTAAACCTTTATTTAACCAGGAAGGGCTCATTGAGATTTAAAATCTCTTTTTCAAGAGCGTTCTGGCCAAGATAGGCAGCACCAAGTCTTTACAAAAATTACAGACAAACAACATGAAAAACTACAAGTAATCTAGTTAAAACCATAGAATTCACAAGAGTTTAACAAAATTCAAAAACAGCAAATTAAAAACATTGACAGGTTAGGGAATCAGTCTCAAGATCATTCATCAGTGATTTAAAAATACCAATCGGGACAAGTTCTTCCAGTTTAAAAGTATTTTGTAAGGCGTTCCAAGATGATGGCGCAGAGTACATAAAAGCCCTTTTACCAAATTCAGTTCGGACATTTGGAACAGTTAGCAGGATAAAGTCCAGCGAACGAAGAGAGCACCCACCACATTTCTGAACAATAAAATGCCCAAATAAAAAGGAAGTTAACCCAAAATGGCTTTGTAAATAAAAGTATACCAGTGACTGAGCCTACGAGTGACTAGAGAAGGCCAGCCAACCCTGGTATACAAAGTGCAGTGGTGCGTAAGGGTTTTGCAGTTTAAAATAAATCTCAAAGTGCCATGGTAAAGGGTGTCAATTGATCTCAAACACTGAGCGGAAGCATTCCTATATAAAATATCCTCATAGTCTAGTAAAGGCATAAATGTAGCTGATACTAGCCTGCTTCTAGCTTCAAAAGAAAAACAGGCCTTATTCCTAAAATAAAATCCCAATTTCAGCTTAAATTTTTTTGTAAGTTGTTGAATATGCAATTTAAAAGAGAGGCCGTCATCAATTAAAATTCCAAGATATTTATATGAGGTTACAGTCTCAATCTCAATGCCATGACAGGTAATAATAGATGAAAAGTTCAGAGGTCTATTTCTTGCTTTAGAAAACACCTTTAGTTCAGTTTTGTCAATATTGAGGATTAACTTCAATTGACACAAGGTATGTTGAACAGTATAAAAAGCATTTTGCAAGTTCTGGAAAGCTATAGCCTATGCAATATGATTATTAGGCCATAGCAGTGTGTTTGTCTGCAAGGCTAAAGAGAGGTAGCTCCTTTTTAAATTCATTCTTGCTCTTCAATTTCAAGGTGTCCCTTCTCAATACACTAAAAGATCTGAAAATCTGGTCGGAGGCTCCTAATGGAGGGTGTGACGCAATTGCGGAGCCTCCTGAGGCATACAGAGGCCGAGTTAGGTTCCGTACAGCATCTCTGTGTGCCTCCCAAATTTTGTAACAATGTGGAGGGCTCCGTATAGCTCTGCTTGGACATGATTGGTTGACGGTAGTTGGGGGCGGGAGGTCCTGTATAAACAAACTCACTTCCTTGACAACTTTCATCACAATAGCTCTGCTCAACAGCTCTGCGCTGCTCCGCGAAGAGCAATCAGTACGAATGACCTGACTCCTGCAGAGCCCATATCACCGTAAATACTGCAAAGACAATGCAGCCGTCGAATTGACCATGCAGCGCCTTTAACACAATAAATGTCGTTCTACATTTTAAAAGGGGGGGAAAAACGAATGTGAGATTCAAACCATTGCCACAATCTGCAACAATTGCATGGAGCTAGGCACTCTACACAGAGAGCAATTTGACCAGTCAGTCAATTGGTTGATGCTTATACTGAAACTTTTTCTAAAGTTCCCAAATATGGCCGCACAATGTTCCAAAAAAGACCTAGTTAGCAACCAGAGCCCCAACAGCAGAGAGGACTGCTTCAATGATGGTGCACAGAACATTTCGCATAGGGCCTCTGTGTGAGAAGGCTGGACACAATCACACCTACAGATAAACAGCATCTCTCACCTTTCTTTGCAGTATGTCACCTGTTTCATGCCAGAACACGATAAAACCTAGTTAACCCTTTCACATCATGTTTCATGTGGTTTTCAAGAGACTTGCCTTGCCATGCAGTAGCAACAGCTTTAAATGAACACCACTCTCTGCATTACAGACATCTATCTGTATGGTATGTCTAGGGGGACTCACTTCAGAATCAAGACGATCAGACAGTTAGACTCTCTGAAATCACTTCATCTATGACGATGGAACTATACTTTGGGAAGCAGTGGATCAATTTCTCACACAGCTCATCCCTAAATTAAAATAAGGTCTAGACAGATGGGCGTATCTACAGTATATTCAAGACATGACCTAAGTCTTATGGTGCATAATGTTTTAATAACATTTAATAAATACCACTAGCAGCTATGTCTTGGATCTAACTGCCATCTGCTGCTGAACTAGAGCTGGTTGGGCCAGCACACTGCATTAGACAGGCTTATAGCGCTCATTCTTGGTACGTACGAGCCATCTGCTGCCAGTCTTGTTTAAAAAGCTGTGACGAAGATTGAGGACATTTTCAACTGAGGAAAAGGATTGTATTCAAATTATTTTCAAATACGTTCCTCATGGCGATTTTGCCCGCTGTTTGTGGCGTTTTCCTCTCACAAAGCACAAATGTTTGTCACAAATTGAACATATGTGTTCTCAAAATGTCAATCACAGCATTTAAATAGGATGCTACAAGAATATTAGCGATTCTCTAAGAACTGTTTAGGAATTTGCTGTATGTATCCCTATGGAATCAAACAGACGTTCATACACTCTAAATTGAATACATGTCATAGAAATCAATGAATGAGACTGAGGGACAGATCTAATGAAAAGCTACAGTTATTGTGTAATAAGAAATGACACAAGTCAGGAGATGTGAGCAACTGTGTCTCTCTTTTCTGGCCTTTTCAATCAACACCTTCTTTCCCAGATGTATTTCAACATCACACTTTGTCACTCAGCTGGAAATATAACCATGACATAACCAAGCTGAAAAGCCAAATGGTACAAAAGCTGATTTTACTTGTCATGTCTTGGGGTCTTAGGCCTAGCTACATGGTCTGGAACCTGATTTTATGTGTGCATAAATGTGAGAAATCAGCATATTGGGACTATGTGGTATGTACATATGCCCAGGACACAGCAAACTTTCCGAGTTCAGGGCCAGCTCCGTCTTGACCTCTTGGTCGGGCAGTCCATTTGTTCACGGTGGCAAAATAAATATGTTTTAAAAAAATGACAAAAAGGGATGCCCAACTAAAGAGGTTAACTAACAGAAAGAAACAAAAAAGGCCTGCTGAGAGGCTTCTGGCCTCTCTCACCTGGACTGACAATCATTTTGATTGCTTTCACCTGAGGAATTATCAAGGCTTCCTGGCAGAATACAGGCTGACCCGGTACGTGCTGCCACCTGGGGATGGAGTGTGGAAGTGTATCATGGTAGTGTGTTTGTCTATGTCCTAACACTAACCTTCCCCCACATAACAAACTGAGAGTTTGTCATGGGGGGCATCTACAGTACACTGCCACAAGTCCACTGGCTTGGTCCTTGTGTGCCGCTAAGATGCATTCCACAACAATTTGAGTGCAAAAGTAAAACATTTACCCACACTGTCTACACTTCTCATAGTAACATCTAAATTACTTGCACAAAACACTAGGGCACCTGGGTAAGAGGAGGTGCCCCTTTCTCCAGCCTTATCTTCCCGATTTTCATCTACAATGTTTTCCCCCCCAAATGGAGATAGGAACACAACTACCACACAAAGAATAATCTGCTGGATGAATTATAAAAACAGCAGGATCAATAGCTCATCACAAGGACTTTATCTCGGCTGAGGTCTCTGAGTTCAGCGGATGGGAGGTGTAAAGGTGGCTAGCAGGAACTATTTGCTCCTCTGTAAGGGGGGGTGAGAAAAGAGGTGAGAGGTGAGAGGAGGGGCAGAGAAAGGAGAGAGTAGGCTGTGAAGAGAGTATCAGGCTCAGGGTAAAGGGAGTAATTGATTTTTACATGTTAACGGTGCAAATTCCAGTGATTAAACACAGGGCCATTTCACACTCAGCAAAACGTGCTATGTTCCTCTTAGAGGAGTTCAGGCCATCGACACTGCAACCAGTACTGAGCCCACACTGGAACTGACGACAGATATGTTACTGTCTCTTACCACACAGTATGATGAAAACATGTGCTTATTATGATGATAATAACACACAGGGTCAGCGAAAATGGCTTTCTAAACAAATAAATAATTTAATACAAGTATAAAATTTCACATGGGCACAATGTGGGGAGGTTGGTGAAAGAGTATACTTGAAAGTGATCAGACAAAGAGAGGAAGGCTGTCACGATCGTGTGGCGGATTAACGGACCAAAATGCAGCAGTTGGAAAATATGCCATCTTCTTTTATTTTAACACGAAGATGAACACGACACAAAAACACTTTAACAAAACAACAAAATAACAAAACGACCGTGAAGCTACAAACGTTGTGCACAAACATACAGGCTACTAACGTTCTTACATAGACAATTACCCACAATCAATGAGAGCCTATGGCTACCCTAAATAACGCTCCCAATCAGAGACAACCGAAATCAGCTGTCTCTAATTGGGAACTCATTCAGGCAACCATAGACTCTCCTAGATAACTAACCAACATAGACAACGCTAGACATATACACTCAACACAAAACCATCTACTACACCCCATAACCCCTTTACCAAATAAACACCCAAAACCAACAAAACATAAACATTACCCATGTCACACCCTGACCTAACTAAAATAATAAAGAAAACAAAGAATAATAAGGCCAGGGCGTGACATAACCCTCCCCTTGAGGCGCGAACTCCGGGCGCACCATACACAGTCTAGGGGAGGGTCTGGGTGGGCTCCCCTCCACGGTGGCGGCTCCGGCTCTGGTCGTAGTCCCCACGTCACCACAGTACCTAACCACCTCCTAGGCTTCCTCCAAACGACCCCCCTCCACATTAACCCCATTGCATTAAGGGGGAGTTCCGGACTAAGGGACAGCTCCGGACTAAGGACCAGTACCAGGGTAAGGGGCAGTACCAGGGTCAGGGGCAGTACCAGGATAAGGGGCAGCACCAGGGTAAGGGGCAGCACCAGGGTAAGGGGCAGCACCAGGGTAAGGGGCAGCACCAGGGTAAGGGGCAGCTCCGGACTGAGGGACTGCAGCTCCGGACTGAGGGACTGCAGCTCCGGACTGAGGGACTGCAGCTCCGGACTGAGGGACTGCAGCTCCGGACTGAGGGACGGCCCATGGCTGGCTGACAGATCTGGCTGCTCATGGCTGGCTAACGGATCTGGCTGCTCATGGCTGGCTAACGGATCTGGCTGCTCATGGCTGGCTGACGGATCTGGCTGCTCATGGCTGGCTGACGGATCTGGCTGCTCATGGCTGGCTGACGGATCTGGCTGCTCATGGCTAGCTGACGGATCTGGCTGCTCATGGCTAGCTGACGGATCTGGCTGCTCATGGCTAGCTGACGGATCTGGATACTCATGACTAAAAGACGGTTCTGGATGCTCATGGCTAGCTGACGGATCTGGCTGCTCATGGCTAGCTGACGGATCTGGCTGCTCATGGCTAGCTGACGGATCTGGCTGCTCATGGCTAGCTGACGGATCTGGCTGCTCATGGCTAGCTGACGGATCTGGCTGCTCATGGCTAGCTGACGGATCTGGCTGCTCATGGCTAGCTGACGGATCTGGCTGCTCATGGCTAGCTGACGGATCTGGCTGCTCATGGCTAGCTGACGGATCTGGCTGCTCATGGCTGGCTGACGGATCTGGCTGCTCATGGCTGGCTGACTGATCTGGCTGCTCCTGTCTGGTTGGCGGCTCTGGCAGATCCTGTCTGGTTGGCGGCTCTGGCAGATCCTGTCTGGTTGGCGGCTCTGGCAGATCCTGTCTGACGGACGGCTCTAGCGGCTCCTGTCTGGCTGGCGGCTCTAGCGGCTCCTGTCTGGCGGACGGCTCAGTGGGCTCATGGCAGACGGGCGGCTTTGCAGGCTCATAGCAGACGGGCGGCTTTGCAGGCTCATTGCAGACGGATGGCTCAGATGGCGCTGGGGAGACGGATGGCTCAGATGGCGCTGGGGAGACGGATGGCTCAGATGGCGCTGGGGAGACGAGCAGTTCAGTCAACGCTGTGCAGACGGCAGACTCCTGCCGGCTGAGGCGCACTGTAGGCCTGGTGCGTGGTGCCGGGACTGGTGGCACCGGGCTGGAGACACGCATCTCAGGGCTAGTGCGGGGAGCAGCAACAGGACGCACAGGACTCTGGGGACACACAGGAGGCTTGGTGCGTGGTTTAGACACTGGTGGTAAAGGGCTGGAGACACGCACCATATAGCTAGTGCGTGGAGGAGGCACTGGTGGTACTGGGTTGGGGCGGGGAGGTGGCGCCGGAAATACCGGACCGTGCAGGCGTACTGGCTCCCTTGAACGCCGAGCCTGCCCAACCTTACCTGGTTCTATGCTCCCCGTCGCCTGACCAGTGCGGGGAGGTGGAATAACCCGCACCGGCCTATGTAGGCGAACCGGGGACACCATGCGTAAGGCTGGTGCCATGTACGCCGGCCCGAGGAGACGCACTGGTGACCAGATGCGTTGGGCCGGCTTCATGACATATGGCTCAACGCTCAGTCTAGCCCGGCCGATACGTGGAGCTGAAATGTACCGAACCGGGCTATGCACGCGTACAGGAGACACCGTGCGCTCTACTGCGTAACACGGTGTCTGCCCGTACTCCCGCTCTCCACGGTAAGTACAGGGAGTAGGCGCAGGTTTCCTACCTGACTTCGCCACACTCCCTTTAAGGCCCCCCCCAAGAAATTTTTGGGTTGTACTCACGGGTCTCCAGCCTTGTCTCCGTGCTGCCTCCTCATATCGCCTCCTCTCGGCTTTCGCTGCCTCCAGCTCTTCACGAGGGAGGCGATATTCTCCAGGTTGATCCCAAGGTCCATCTCTTTCCAATTCGTCCTCCCAACTCCAGAGATCCTGTGTAGGTAGGTCCTGTTGCCGCCTTCCATGCCGCTTGGTCCTATGGTGGGTAATTCTGTCACGATCGTGTGGCGGATTAACGGACCAAAATGTAGCAGTTGGAAAATATGCCATCTTCTTTTATTTTAACACGAAGATGAACACGACACAAAAACACTTTAACAAAACAACAAAACGACCGTGAAGCTACAAACGTTGTGCACAAACATACAGGCTACTAACGTTCTTACATAGACAATTACCCACCACCAATGAGAGCCTATGGCTACCCTAAATAAGGCTCCCAATCAGAGACAACCGAAATCAGCTGTCTCTAATTGGGAACTCATTCAGGCAACCATAGACTCTCCTAGATAACTAACCAACATAGACAACGCTAGACATATACACTCAACACAAAACCATCTACTACACCCCATAACCCCTTTACCAAATAAACACCCAAAACCAACAAAACATAAACATTACCCATGTCACACCCTGACCTAACTAAAATAATAAAGAAAACAAAGAATAATAAGGCCAGGGCGTGACAAAGGCAAGTGAGGGAGGTGACATCTCACTCAGTCTTTCCATTCTGGGCCACTTCTGTCATTTGAAAGTGTTTCATTTGGGTACGCTGATGCGTCATAGGGGTTGGACAAGACAATGTACTCAGGGCTTCAGAAACGAAGAGCTTTCAAGAGGAGATTGGATGATAAATGTATTCACACAGTGATTTGAGAGACACATTCTGTCAACGTTGTTAACAACAATTAGATGTTCCGGCGGATTATCTCTGCATCTTACCTTCAGTTCATGACATTTGCGTCAATGATTGAAATATGAAACCTTTCTGAAGACGGCGAGTAACAATCGTACAGAAATATGTTTTCACCACTGCTAGGCTACAGCTCAAGGTAACACACCTTCCTCTTCAATAACCGCGTCGTAATATTGAAATCAACGTGCAACATTTGAAACCTTGAATGTATTGCTTGATATTGGAAGCTCATTTTCGAACCATCAGCATAAGTCTCCTCTGAGTTGAGTCTAATCAACAGCTGCTGGTGTTGCTGTCTGTTGTTGTGTTGAATAACTACTAACAGTTATTTTACACTACCCGAGATCAAAGCAGAGTGAAATGGAAACGTTTTCTCTCCAAACGAGTGTTTGATGCAGATACAGTGTACTGCATTCTCTTCTATCTGTTCTGACTAAAGACTGAGGGGGGGGGGGGGGGGCACAGCCTGACTTTAAGACTGACAGGGGCTGCACATGCACTTAGTTTGATCCCATGAGGCAGTGAAACAATTCAGTTTATTCAGAATTTCAAAGCACGAACATTCTGTATTAGGGCAAACAGGCATTGTATGTAAGTACAACGCTCACTACCATGAAAGGAATAGCCAAAACTGCCATTACTCTTATGTAAGTACTAACGTACAGTATTTATTTGTCTGGTTGTTTGTTCAATAGAATAACATAACCCTCATGCCCAGAATACAAAGGGTAAACTTGGGAAATAGTAGAACATGGCATGCATAATCTATAGAGACTTCCTTGCCTAGTTGCTAAAATGTATACTATAACAGCAGACCTTAGTGGAACAGAAAGCAAATACAGCTGGAGCAGGGCTCTCCAACAGTCCTGTAGGGTTTCACTCCAACCCCAATCAAGTGCACCTGATTCTAACAATTAGCTGGTTGATAAGCTGAATCTGGTTAGTTACAACTACGGTCACAGCGAAAACCTACAGGATGGTAGCTCTCCAGGAACAGGGTTGGAGTGAAAACCTACAGGGTGGTAGCTCTCCAGGAACAGGGTTGGAGTGAAAACCTACAGGATGGTAGCTCTCCAGGAACAGGGTTGGAGTGAAAACCTACAGGATGGTAGCTCTCCAGGAACAGGGTTGGAGTGAAAACCTACAGGATGGTAGCTCTCCAGGAACAGGGTTGGAGTGAAAACCTACAGGATGGTAGCTCTCCAGGAACAGGGTTGGAGTGAAAACCTACAGGACGGTAGCTCTCCAGGAACAGGGTTGGAGTGAAAACCTACAGGATGGTAGCTCTCCAGGAACAGGGTTGGAGTGAAAACCTACAGGACGGTAGCTCTCCAGGAACAGGGTTGGAGTGAAAACCTACAGGACGGTAGCTCTCCAGGAACAGGGTTGGAGTGAAAACCTACAGGATGGTAGCTCTCCATGAACAGGGTTGGAGTGAAAACCTACAGGATGGTAGCTCTCCAGGAACAGGGTTGGAGTGAAAACCTACAGGACGGTAGCTCTCCAGGAACAGGGTTGGAGTGAAAACCTACAGGATGGTAGCTCTACAGGAACAGGGTTGGAGAGCCCTGATCTAGTGTAGCAACATGAGGTAAGGCTGGATTGAGACAATGTTTGCTTGCTAGTTATTTTCTACAGCTCTGCTACTATGGCTTTTGCAGAGCTCTAATGAAAGTCTGTGTAGTAGCGTGTAGCTGCTGAAGCCTGTCTGTGCTTCGTTACTCAGACAGAACCTCACCTGCTGCTACTTCCACCTGTCACTGCCTGGTGAGCAGAGGGGGAGAGGGAGAGAACGAGAGGCACAAGCCCCCTCACTGCTCCCGAAGGCACCAGCCTCAGCGCTAATTACAACCCAACACTCCTCCCCATGCTCCTGCTCTCTCCCGGCTCTCCCTCTCCGCCTGTTGGTCTGCCACTGTATCCTCGTTGTTTATCCAGATGAGCACTACTGCGCTGCAACAACACGTGTCGGTGTCACCACAGGGCCCTTTCCTTACCGAAAACGAGCTGGGCTGTGTCTGTCTCCTCCCTATTTCTGTGGCTGTGAGGTTCATTTCAATGAGCCACCATTTGATATCTGCTTCTCTGCTCTACTCTGCTCTCCCCTGCTCAAAGCAACACTGATCAGAGAGAAGCCAATTCCAGGCACATAGCCAAACAACTAATGGTAATGCAGTAAATCATCTTCCTAGCCGTGTGAACAACATAAGGGAAGGCACCATAATATATATTCTGATGTTACAGAGGCGGACCAATAACGCGTTTCGCTCACAAAAACACCCTGGCTGTACCCACGTTTCACTGCCAATGGGACAGGGGTGTTACAGACGGTGTCAAGGTGAGACACACACTCTCCTATCCCCGTGTGAATATGACACACTGTTTTCCCAGAAAAGGACAATGAAGTGTTATTTTGCCCATGAATGCCCCTTTGGCCTGGTTCCACTCACCAACTGGCACATGACAGGAGGGAGAATGGAAAGGATCCTCTTGTGAGAAAAGAGCAAGTGAAAGGAGAGGACATGTCCTTATCTTTCCTTCCTCATCATTGGGGACCAGACATAACTCCTCTTCTTGCCCCAGCAGCTTATTTGCATCTCAGACTAATTGCCACTATTCGTTCATCAAGGTTCCTTGAGTTTGTAAATTGCAGGCACAATTGGAAGCAATTGTCAAGCTCAATGATATGAAATTGTCAGAGTCTGTTCTCATTGGAGCAGTAAAGTAAGGATGAAATTGAGAGAAGGATTAGAAAATTAGACTAGAAGACAATTCCCTGACATTTTGAACGGTGTTTCACATTTTCCTAAAACTGTCTTGATTAATCTAATTACTGAATATTTCCTATAATAAGATTGTTTGTAATTGGTAGTCTGATTGTATGATAATCTGATTGATATGCACATCTGTATGACTGATTGAGGTTTATATCTAATTATAAACTGGGTGGTTTGAGCCCTGAATACTGATTGGATGACAGTCGTGGTATATCACACCATATACCACAGGTATGACAAAACATTTATTTGTACTGCTTTAATTACGTTGGTATACAGTTTATAATAGCAACAAGGCAACTCGGGGGTTTGTGGTACATGGCCAATATACCACGGCTAAAGGCTGTATCCAGGCGTTCCTAAGAACAGCCCTTAGCCATGGTATATTGGCCATATACCACACCCCCTGAGGGCCTTATTGCTTAATTCTTTAGTTCTTGTGCCAAGATGATCCAGAGAAATGCATGTATGAAGAGGATGATGGGAATGGACATTTCCCCTAAGCCTTTCTTCTAAGAAGGAAACCGTAAACCATAGAGCAGCAAACAGCCATGGCCCTATTTTCAAAACCTACAAATGATGAAAGCAATTTGCTATCTCTATCTTATGATTTAGATTCCGGACTTAAATTCATTTCAAAGTGGGCATATCCATCTCGGATGTGCTTCCCCTAGACCAGAGATCATCAACTAGATCCAGCCGCGGCAGATTTTTTTCTTGAGTGGATGGTCAGGGGGCCGGTACATAATTACAAATAATTTGTAGACTACAAATTGACTGCAAGAAGCCCAAACAGATATCATATTTGACTAAGACATAATAATAATTTCAAACCTTGCTTACATTTGTATGCGATCAAAAATGAAATCAAATGTTAATGGTCGTGTACATATATTTTGCAGATGTTGTCTCAGGTGTGACAAAATGCTTATGATTCTAACTAACTGTTTATAAATAATCAATAAAGGAAATTAGAAATATTAGAGCGAGTAATGTCAGAGCCCGGACTATAAATATACAGTTGAAGTCAGAAGTTTACATACACCTTAGTCAAGCACATTTAAACTCAGTTTTTCACAATTCCTGACATTTAATCCAAGTAAATATTCCCTGTTTTAGGTCAGTTAGGATCACCACTTTATTTTAAGAATGTGAAATGTCAGAATAATAGTAGAGAGAATGAATTATTTCAGCTTTTATTTATTTCATCAGATTCCCAGTGGGTCAGAAGTTTACATACACTCAATTAGTATTTGGTAGCATTGCCTTTAAATTGTTGAACTTGGGTCAAACGTTTCGGGTAGCCTTCCACAAGCTTCCCACAATAAGTTGGGTGAATTTTGGCCCATTCCTCCTGACAGAGCTGGTGTAACTGAGTCAGGTTTGTAGGCCTCCTTGCTCGCACACGCTTTTTCAGTTCTGCCCACAAATTTTCTATGGGATTGAGGTCAGGGCTTTGTGATGGCCACTCGGATACCTTGACTTTGTTGTCCTTAAGCCATTTTGCCACAACTTTGGAAGTATGCTAGGGGTCATTGTCCATTTGGAAGACCTGTTTGCGACCAAGCTTCAACTTCCTGACTGATGTCTTGAGATGTTGCTTCAATATATCCACAAAATATTTTCCTACCTCATGATGGCGTCTATTTTGTAAAGTGCACCAGTCCCTCCTGCAGCAAAGCACCCACACAACATGATTCTGCCACCCCCGTGCTTCATGGTTGGGATGGTGTTCTTTGGCTTGCAAGCATCCCCCTTTTTCCTCCAAACATAAAGATGGTGATTACGGCCAAACAGTTATATTTTTGTTTCTTCAGACCAGAGGACATTTCTCCAAAAAGTACAATCTTTATCCCCATGTGCAGTTGCAAACTGTAGTCTGGCTTTTTTATGGCGGTTTTGGAGCAGTGGCCTCTTCTTTGCTGAGCGGCCTTTCAGGTTATGTCGATATAGGACTCGTTTTACTATGGATATAGATACTTTTGTACCTGTTTCCTCCAGCATCTTCACAATGTCCTTTGCTGTTGTTCTGGGATTGATTTGCACTTTTCGCACCAAAGTACGTTCATCTGTAGGAGACAGAACGCGTCTCATTCCTTAGCGGGATGACGGCTGCATGGTCCCAAGGTATTAATACTTGCGTACTATTGTTTGTACAGATGAACGTGGTACCTTCAGGTGTTTGGAAATTGCTCCCAAGGATGAACCAGAGTGTGTCCATAATGATATATTTAATAAATCAAAACGAACACTGAACGAAAATAACAAAAGTACAAACAACCCGAAACAGTCCCGTATGGTGAAACCACTAACACAGGATACAGAAAATAACCACCCACAAAACCCAAAGGAAAACACGATACCTAAATATGGCTCCCAATCAGAGACAACGACTGAAACCTGCCTCTGATTGGGAATCATACTAGGCCAAACACAGAAATAGACAACCTAGACATACAACATAGAATGCCCACCCACATCACACCCTGACCAAACAAAACATAGAAACATACAAAGCAATCTATGGTCAGGGTGTGACACAGTATATGAATAGAAAAGGTGTGTACAGCAGTAGTTATATAGGATGAGCCTTGACTAGACTACAGTATATACATATGAAGTGGGTAAAACAGTATGTAAACATTATTAAAGTGACCTGTGTTCCATTATTAAAACGTGACCAGTGTTCAATGACTATGTACATAGGGCAGTAGTCTCTAAGGTGCAGGGTTGAGTACGGGTGGTAGCCGGCTAGTAACAGTGACTAATGTTCAGGGCAGGGTACTGGGAGGAGGCTGGCTAGTGGTGATTATTTAACAGTCTGATGGCCTGGAGATAGAAACTGTTTTTCACTCTCTGTCCCAGCTTTGATGCACCTGTACTGTCTCTGTACTGTCTCTTTGATGCACCTGTACCTGTACCTTCTAGATGGTAGCGGACTAAACAGACCATTTCTCGGGGGGCCAAGACACATTTTTTCAGCCTCCTGAGGTTGAAGAGGCACTGTTGCATACATAAGATGCATCTCTATTATACATGGGAATACTTTGGAACAGATTTCCAAAATTAAAATAACAATACAAAAAAATAACCGTTGGGGAACCCTGTACATCACTGATACAGTAAACCACTCCAATCACCCTCCTCAGCACTAGGCTCCCTTTGCCTCAAATATAATGCAGACAATCAGACTGTCAGAAAGCCAGCGAGAATCCATCCTAACACCACAAACCTTTTCAGTTAAATCTAGACCCTACATGAGCCTGAGTAAGACGCTACTGTTATGAACTGTATGTAACTTCTTCATGGTGCATGTTGGTAGAAACTAGGCCCAGGTCTCTGCTGCTTCTCTGTGAAAGGTGTCTCCAAGGAGTTTGAAGAATGCTTCTCTCTCTGTCAAGCGTAACTCACGCTAATGGCTGTACATTTTTTTTAGAGAGAATGTGATTGCCTGAATGATGTGATTGTTTTGTCTGTCTGCTAGTCTGGTGCATGAGAGAATTAAGACAGGAATTAGACAAGATTTCCTCTGTAAATAGGTAAACAAGTCGGAGTTGAAGAGGGGAATAATTTCCCCCTACAAATGTTGGGTGACAGTGGGAGGTAGGCATACCTTTGATGGTTAACTCCAGGCCATGAAATGTTTGATTTTCTGAGATTTCTGTCAGTTTGTCTGTCTGTTTTTGTTTCTGCAATGCTCTGATTGAAAGATGTGTGTGTGTGTGTGCGTGACTGATAAAAGGGTATGTGTGAAACGGACATGCCTCACCGCTCCAGATGACAACTGACCTTCAGCTCAAACCTCTTACAAACCAATCTATTTATCTTCTTCAGTTACAATTGTACCTGTCACTACTGAGAATGACAAATGTCATGTTTTGACTTCATAGAAGAGGGGCTCAATATGTGTCACACAGGAATATGTGCTGTGACTCATCAAAAAACAAAGGGGGGGAATTGATGATAATTCGATGTGAGTGAGGTAAAACAGCCAATGGGATCTACACATATCCACGGGGCTCTGACATTGTAATTCAAGAGAGAAAAGGGCTCGAGTCTATAGACCTACAGCTTCACTGTCGAAGGGGTCATCTGAATAATGAGATCCTATAGAAAATCATCTGATGGATGAGTTACAGCCTGCAGTAACCTAGTGGTTAGAGCGTTGGACTAGTAACTGAAAGGTTGCAAGATCGAATCCCTGAGCTGACAAGGTAAAAATCCGTTGTTCTGCCCCTGAACAAAGCAGTATATGGTATATGGCCAATAGGGCTGTTCATGAGCACGACGCAACACGGAGTGCCTGGATACAGCTCTTAGCCATGGTATATTGGCCATATACCACAAACCCCTGTGGTTTATTGCTATTATAAACTGGTTACCAATGTAATTAGAGCAGTAAAATAAATGCTTTGTCATACCTGTGGTATATGGTCTGATAAACTGTGGCTGTCAGCCAATCATCATTCAGGGCTTGAATCACCCAGTTTATAATACTGTATATCTTTAATATGGGTGACCACATCAGGGTTGTTATAGGCAAACAAGCTGCACTTCACAGGTGACTGCCAGACTATTAAATGTTCATTTTCATGACTCTTCCTACGCTGTAGTAACACATGCCTTCTTAATTGGATACTGTTTATAATTTTGTTTGCGTCTGTGTCTGCATATGTGAGTGAATGTGTATGTTTGTACAGTGTATTCGGAAAGTATTCAGACCCCTTGATTGTTCTCACTTTTTATTACGTTAGAACCTTATTCTAAAATGGATCCCTCAATCTACACACAATACCACATAATGACAAAACAAAAACAGGTTTTTAGAAATATATTACAAATATAAATACTGAAATACACATTTACATAAGTATTCAGACTCTTTACTCTGCACTTTTTTGAAGCACCATTGGCAGTGATTATAGCCTCGAGTCTTCATGGGTATGATGCTACAAGCTTGGCACAGCTATATTTGGGGAGTTTCTCCCATTCTTCCCTGCAGATCCTCTCAAGCTCTGTCAGGTTGGATGGGGAGCGTCACTGAACAGCTATTTTCAGCTCTCCAGAGATGTTCAAGTCTGGGCTCTGGCTTGGCCACTCAAGGACATTCAGAGACTTGTCCCGAAGCCACTCTTGCATTGTCTTGGCTGTGTGCTTAGGGTCATTGTCCTGTTGGAAGGTGAACCTTCGCCCCGGCCGTGGTCCTGAGGGCTCTGGACCAGGTTTTCATCAAGGATCTCTCTGTACTTTGCTCCGTTCATCTTTCCCTCAACTGACTATTCTCTCAGTCCCTGCCGCTGAAAAACATCCACACAGCATGATGCTGCCTCCACCATACTTCACCGTAGGGATGGTGCCTGGTTACCTCCAAACACTCTTTGGCATTCAGGCCAAAGAGTTCAATCTTGGTTTCATCAGACCAGAGAATCTTGTTTTGATGGTCTGAGAGTCCGTTAGGTGCCTTTTGGCAAACTCCAAGCGAGCTGTCATGTGCCTTTTACTGAGGAGTGGGTTCCGTCTGGCCCCTCTACCATAAAGGCCTGATTGGTTGAGTGCTGCAGAGATGGTTGTCCTTCTGGAAGGTTCTCTCAGCTCCACATAGGGACTCTGGAACTCTGGAGCTCTGTCAGTGACCATCGGGTTCACCCCCGAATCCTGGGTGGCCAGCTCTAGGAAGAGTATTGGTGGTTCCAAACTTCTTCAAGAATGATGGAGGCCACTGTGTTCTTAGGGAAATTCACTGCTGCAAAAATGTTTTGGTACTCTTCCCCAGATCTGTGCCTCGACACAATCCTGTCTCGGAGCTCTACGGACAATTCCTTTCCTCATGGCTTGGTTTTTGCTCTGACATGCACTGTCAATTGTGGAACCTTATATAGACAGGTGTGTGCCTTTCCAAATCCTGTTCAATCAATTGAATTTACCACAGGTGGACTCCAATCAAGTTGAAGAAACATCTCAAGGGTGATCAATGGAAACAGGATGCACCTGAGCTCAATTTCTAGTCTCATAGCAAAGGGTCTGAATACTTATGTCAATAAGGTATTTCAGTTTTTTATTCTTTATAAATTTGCAACAATTTCTAAAAACCTCTTTTCGCCTTGTCATTATGGGATGTTGTGTGTAGATTGATGAAGAATAAGACTGTGATGTAACAAAATGTGGAAAAAGTGAAGGGGTCTGAATACTTTCCGAATGCACTGTATGTTCTGTGTGTTTATGCCTGACTGTGCAGTCGTCTAAATGAGGCTCGTGCGCCTATGGGTAGATGCCAGCAAGCCCTTTAGAGAGTGTATGTTCTACCTTCATCCTCCATCCATGCTCCAGTTTAGATCAGCAGCACCTCCGGCCTTCCTCTCTGTGTACTCTGGGCCTTCCTGTCTGGGTCTGATTGGGAGTTGGGGAGTGGATCTGAAAGGCCGCCCACCAGCCAGAGGGGGGGGGGGGGGGGGGGGGGGGGGCTGCAGTCTGGCTGCCTGCGTAAGGTGGCTGACAGAAGGCTGGCTTGTTTGTTTTGCTCTCCTCAGCACTAGCTGCTCCCCTGGGCGAGGTGGAAGCCGAGAGGAGAGCTTTACTTCCCCGGCGACTTAATAGGAACAAATACAAACAAACAACTAAAGTGGTGCCGTTGTGGAGCGCCGCTACTGACAGCAGAACACGAGCCCCCACGTTATTGACAGGAGACTTACTGCGTGGAGAGAGAGAGGAGGATGAGAGTGATGCTGTCTCTGTCTGTTATGTCACTCTAAATCACTGTGTACACACACACAATATATTTATTTAGAACTTTCTTGGGAAAATTATGTTCAGCAATTTAGCGTTTGTCTCTCGATCTTCTTTATGTGAAGAACATGATGAACAATGGACTAAAGTAGTGTTCCAACACATCACTTATGCAAGCTGTCATTGGCAGAATACAGGATATGTGGAACAAACAGCTTCCACTAGATTTGTCATTACCACTGTGTTCCATTTATGAAAATGGTGCTTTGGAATGACTCAAAATATTTTCTTGAAAGTTACACAAACTTTATCTACAAGTGTAACGATTCCACATATTCACAGAAAAAGGCCTTATTTATATTCCAATGGGAGGCGTGGTGGGTAGATTGACGATTAGATGTTCTGTAAAGACAGAACATCTCCAATGGTTGTTCCATAATGTCAGATAACAGACCATACACAGACCATCCGTTCAGCGTTAATAGGAAAACCATTGAAAGCCCAGTGAAATAACTGTTAGGTTGGAACAAAATGAGTCTATTTCTCAATGCCTAGCAGTGCCTACCAGTATCCAGTGATAAGGATGGACCCTCAATGTTAACTATGGTCGTGAGGAAGTGGCTATTTAAACACACTTCAGATCCAGGTTGTGTCTATCCCCACCATTACTGTGACATCCACCGCGGCCCACTCCATCCATACCTCTTCTCTCCATCCTGCTCTGTCTGCACTGCCTCCATCCTCAAACACCATCCGGATAAATAATTAAGACAAGCGCGTTGTGATTACACAACAATTACTCTCGACTCCTTAAAAATGAAAAGGCCCCTCATGAAACATTGAGAGGCTTTTCCTCTCATTAATGCTTAGCCCCGGGGAGGGAGGGAGATAGCTCTTCTGGCTCTCCAGTGGCTTTGTCCAGAGAACATAGCCACAGCCAACCAGTCAGAGTGCCAACCCACTGGGCACAAACTGGTTGAATCGACGTAATTTGGCAACGTATTGTGATTTGTGACGTGGAATCTGTGTAAAATAGCTATAACTGTGATAGCAACAGTTAATCTATTTGTTTTAAAGTGGAGCTCTCTCAACAATCAGTTGCACGATAGCACATTGGTAAATCCCAAACATGCTCAATTGGTGACATGTCTGAGTATGCAGGCCATGGAAGAACTGGGACATTTTCAGCTTCCAGGAATTATGTACAGATCATTGTGACATGGGGGCTGCATTATCATGCTGAAACATGAGGTGATGGCGGCGGATGAATGGCATGACAATGGGCCTCATAATCTCATCACAGTATCTTTGTGCATTCAAATTTACATAGATAAAATGCAATTGTGTTCATTGTCTGTAGCTTATGCCTGCCCATACCATAACCCCACCACCACCATGGGGCACTCTGTTCACAATGTTGACATCAGTAAACCGCTTGCCCACACGATGCCATACACGTGGTCTGTGGTTGTGAGACCGGTTGGACATACTGCCAAATTCTCTTAAACAACATTGAAGGCGGCTTTTGGTAGAGAAATTAACATTACATTTTCTGGCAACAGCTCTGGTGGACATTCCTGCAGTATGCCAATTGCACTCTACCTCAAAACTTGAGACATCTGTAGCCTTGTGTTGTGTGACAAAACTGCACATTTTAGAGTGGCCTTTTATTGTCCCCAGCAGGTGCATCTGTGTAATGATCATGCTGTTTAATCAGCTTCTTGATATGCCACACCTGTCAGGTGGATGGATTATCTTGAGAAAGGAGAAATGCTCAGTAACAGGGATGTAAACATTTTTGTGCACATCATTTGAGAGAAATACGTTTTTTGTGCACAGAACATTTCTGGGATCTTTTAATTCAGCTCATGAAACATGGGGACAACACTTTACATGTTGTGTTTATATTTGTTCAGTGTTGATACAAATATAATACTTTTTTGTATGACATTTTTATTATTATATTGTATTAAGGATTTGAATGGTCAATAGACATCAATCCAGACCCATTACCTAAATTAGTTTTTTGTATCCTTACACCCATTTCCCATTGGTCACAAATGTGATCGCTAAGATATTTTCATATACCACGAGCATCATGGATTCAATGTATTCAAAAAGTAAACTTGACCTTTAAACATTTATATTTACAAAGAAAATATTTTCTTATTTCAACAATGAATTTGTTATTTTTAAGCTGTTGAATACAGACTTCTGGTTTCAAATTCCTCTCTGAAATTACAACTTGGAATTTGAAAACATGTGGACTTGTGGCCATTTTGAGAAATCATATGAAACTTCTCTAAATCATACTAGACATCTTAATAAAGCATCATATAAGACTTATTTGTTGATATGTACAACTTGAACTTCTCTAGAGCCTGTAAAGTGCAAAAGTGTTTTTGATGGGATTGATGGGATTAAATGGGTTAAGTCAGCGTAAATATGTTGGTATCATTTTTTTAAGACACTCCAGGACCGGACTTACTCAGAGCAGATTGTGGATAAGTAAATACCTTTTTTCATCTTTATTTTCTTTATTTCTATCTGTAAAATACTAAATGACATAAATGCATTTTTGGAAAATTTCATCTAGAATAAAACCTTCACAACATATCAGCAATTTCCTCGGGGCAAGTCTTAATTTTTTTTTTTTGTATTGAATATTTAAAACATACAATCTACTTTCAGTGCAGCCGCTCAACATCTATAGTACATCACATTAGTTATCTAACAGACTCCCATACAGAGCGACCCACAGAAGCAACCAGCGTCGACAGATCTCCAACAAGGTCAAAAACAGGGACCAGAACCAGTGACCCATCAGCCACCAGCCCAAGATTCCAACCGCCAGGCCCCCAGCCCTCCAAGACACCCACCCCCTCACACACACAGTACCCCGAGAGCTGCTGCACCCCAAGAGCTGCTGCACCCCCCCACGAAAAATAAACTAATTCCACTCCCATTTGTCTCCAATTCCACATCCCAACCTCAGCCCATCCCACCTATCTCTGCTGGCCACCCTCTTTGGATTTCTACGCACCATATATCTTTCAAATATGCTGTGATGTTTAACATGCAATTTGATTCTATCGAATAGAATCCATAGATTGCGAGTTGAAGAAAAATATTTAAGAGTATTAGTAATTGATTTTCCCGGTCACTCTGGGCAAGTCTTGAGAATATATCTAAGGATAACCATACAACATTTGGTAAATGTAGATGCTTCTGATGTTGAGGAAAATTAGATGGTTTGTGGGAAGAGTCCGACTTTCGGGAAATGGCAGTTAAAGTACACTGAATTAAGACTACCAAACGCCAAACACCTATTTAGACCCAATCACCATCTCTTCAAAGTAAGTTACTACGTACAGTCCAGTTTGTTACATTCTCTATGAAAAGTGTTTTTAAATTATGTGTAATTCAATGAACTTTGAAATTATAGATGTATGTCCATTTTAAAAAGTGGTTAAAATTCCTGAATTGTTGATGACCGTGGTATGATAAACTGAAGAAAATATACATTTACATTAAGATTTTGACATTTTTCTGACGAGCTGAGAAATTCATCAGAACTGCAAAACAATGTTTTAAATCAAAGGGGAATGCTTGATGAACTTCTGTTCCGTTTTAAACTTGTGTCCCATACAACTCCTGTGTACATACTCACTGACCTGTTTAGGTCAACCAAAATAAACCGTCAAGCTACATTACTTCATAGGAGGTATGGCAGAACAGTTCTTTTTTTGTCTGTATTATTTTAACAGTAAACTGGAAATCACCCAGTTAAACATAACAACCATCTGGTTTCAGAATTTAGATCTCTCACTCTGAGTGAGTGATCACAGATATTCACTTTTCTTTAGTATCCAGTGTTTGGATCATATCTGCATGAATTACAGTCAATATGAAAGAGATTGGATCAAGATTGAAGGTTGTTCCATTAAAACTTTCCAAAACATTTCACAGTGCACTTGGCAACACTTCCTCCACGTACAACATTTGGATGTTGAGTAATTTGGTTGTTCTTCAGGCTTAAAACCTATCCAAACCAAAAAATGTGGATAGATGACAGCATTCGAGCAAAACTGAAAGTGTGCACCACTTAATTTAACCACAGCAAGGTGACAAGGAATATGGTCAAGTACAAACAGTCCATTTATGCACTCCGTAAGGCAATCAAACAGGCAAAACGTCAGTACATAGACTCCAACGGCTCCAACACAAGACGTATGTGGCAGGAACCCTAGAAAATCACGGAATTTAAAGGGAAAAACAGACACAGCGTGGACACCAACGTCTTGCTACCGGACAAGCTAAACTTGGACGAGAGCCACCGCTGCTTCCGATGACTGTGAGCTCTCGTTCTCCGTGGCCGACTTGAATACGACATTTAAGTGTGTTAACCCTCACAAGGCTGCTGGCCCAGGCGGCAACTCCAGCCGTGCCCTCAGAGCATGAGCAGACCAGCTGGCTGGAGTGTTTACGAACATATTCAATATTTCTCTATCTCAGTCTGCTGTCCGCACTTGCTTTAAGATGTCCACCATTGTTCCTGTACCCAAGAAAGTGAAGGTAACTGAACTAATGTAAATTACTATCACCCCGTAACACTCACTTCTGTCATCATGAAGTGCTTTGAGAGGCTAGTTAAGAATTATATCACCTTACCCGACACCTTAGACCACTGCAATTTGCATACTGCCCCAACAGATACACGGATGACGCAATCACCATCACACTGCACACTGCCCTACCGTATCTGGATAAGAGGAATACCTATGTAAGAATGCTGTTCATTGACTACAGCTCAGCCTTCAACACCATAGTACCCTCCAAGCTCATCATTAAGCTTGGGGCCCTAGGTCTGAACCCCGCCATGTGCAACTGGGTCCTGGACTTCCTGAAGGGCCTCCCCCAGGTGGTGAAGGTAGGCAACAACACCTCCACTACGCTGATCCTCAACACAGGGGCCACACAAGAGTGCGTGCTCAGCCCCCTCCTGTCTACTGCCAGTTCACCCATGACTGTGCGGCCATGTATGTCTCCAACTCAATCATCAAGTTTGCAAATGACACAACAGTGGTAGGCCTGGTAACCAACAATGATGAGACTACAGAGAGAAGATGAGGGCCCTGGTGGAGTGGTGCCAGGAAAATAACCTCTCCCTCAGTATCAACAAAACGAAGGAGCTGGTCGTGGACTTCAGGAGACAACAGAGAGAGCATGCCCACATCCACACCAATAGGGCCGCAGTGGAGAAGGTGAAAAACGTCAAGTTCCTTGGCGTACACATCACTGACAATCTGAAATGGTCCAACCTCACAGACAGTGTGGTGAAGAAGGCACAATAGCGCCTCTTCAACTTCAGGAGGCTGAAGAAATTTGGCTTGTCACCTAAAACTTCTACAGATGCATCATTGAGAGCATCCTGTCGGGCTGTATCACCACCTGGTGTGGCAACTGCACCGTCCACAACCGCAGGGCTCTCCAGAGGGTGATGCTGTCTTCCCAACGCATCACCAGGGGCACATTACCTGCCCTCCAGGACATCTACAGCACCCGGTGTCACAGGATGCTAAAAAGATCATCAAGGACCTCTGTAACCTAAGCCACAGCCTGTTCACCCCACTACCATCCCGAAGGTGAGGTCAGTACAGGTGGGACAGAGAGACTGAAAAACAGCTTCTACTGTATCTCCAGACCATCAGACTGTAAAATAGTCACCGCTAGCCGGCCTCCGCCCAGTACCCTGCTCTAAACTTTAGTCACTGTTACTAGCCGACTACCACCCAGTTACTCAACCATGCACCTTAGAGGCTGCTGCTCTATGTACATAGCCATGGAACACTGGTCACTTTAATAAAGGAACACCGGTCGCTTTGATAATGTTTTACCCACTTCATACAGTATGCACAGTATATACTGTATTCTAGTCAAGGCCTATCCTATTTAACTATTGCTGTACGCTATTCTATCCTACGTATTCTTCAGATATATTACATATTCTATCCATATACTGTCCATAATGTCTATACATCCCATTAATTAATGATTTATTTATATTTATATAATTTGATGATTTGATTTAAATACTCTGATTTGTCTCAAATCCTTTACTGGTTGCAAGTGGCTGCAGAAAGACAAGACTGGGAAAAGCCAAGGGACCATTTTAAAGCAAATACAAGAAAATCTGAAAAACCTCTGATCCAGTATGAATAAGAAAATGTAACAAAACTTTTCTTTTTCGCCATTAGCAGTTCAAAGTTGTCTTCGGACAAACACTCAGTGATGAAGACCAGTCCGTATGAGTGTCCCATGTCTGACTTGGAGATGTCCACAGTGAGTCTTTCAGATCTCTCTAGATGAGAGGGCCTGAGTGGTGTGGGACAAGGGCCTTCATCTGTCTATTCCCTTCTCTGTTTGAAGAGCATCTAAAGCTCTCAGCTTCTCACTCCGTCTGGACATGTTTCCAATAGAGAAAAAGCCTTTTACTTTGTTACTTTGGTGCTGAGAACAAGGGGAATCACTCTATAATTGATTTTCCATACTTTTGTTCCATTTTCAGTTTCAAAGTGACTGGGTTTTGGTTTTAGCATGCCATTGAAAATGCGCTTGGCAACTTTCACCTCTTAAAAACGCTTTCTCTCTTAAACTGACAAAAACAACAGAATCAAATGAGGTCGGATTGTTAACCATATTTAATTCATAGACTTCACTATGTGTTTTCTTCATATCTAGCGTGAAATACATGCTTTCTTCATATGTAGTCAGCTAAATAAATTAAACATTTTACCATAACCAGATATTGGATGTTAAAAATTCAACAACAACAAAAAGCTTTGAATTTCCAGAACTGATGTTCTGTCCCATAGGTTCTCTCTCCAGATCCTACTGCCTTTCAGAACAGACCAGGGGAAACAGTCTTTAGAGCACGGGGTATACTGCACTACATGGCTGTTTTTCAGAACAAGAAAGTGTTTAAACATAAATTTAAGAGGTCCATAATTATGTATATCTTTAAATGAGCAATTGAATGGTAATGAACACCCAGCCAGGCTGTTTTCCTACAGGGAACTGGCATGGCTGTTTTCCATGTTATGCTTTATACTGTACTACTGTATATGCTATATTTCTCTAGGACAAGGTCGTTGAAAACCCAGCCAGGATTCTGTGCACAGCAAACCAACATCCTATGGCCCATGGCCTTGTCTGCTGTATGTGAAGCACATCATTCTCTTTCTTTGATGGGAGCTAAATTCATTTGGAATTAGATGCAATGTGGAGCATTAGAGAGTTAAATTGACTAATACACCACTAATAAGGGGCGGAGAATTAATGCTAAATCCTCTTATATGGCCATTACATTGTCACTTCTTCCGAGTGTAAAGACTTTTAAGTGAATGGAGAGCCCAGACATCATGTCATATCAACATGTATTACTGCATATTATTCCCGTGGTACGGAGTTTTCAGTATGGAGTTGTGTGTGTAAAAAATAACACACATTCTCCAGTCCACCACAGGAGGTTGGTGGCACCTTAATTGGGGAGGACAGGCTCGTGGGAATTACTGGAGCGGAATGAGTGGAATAGTGTCAAATACACCAAACACATGGTTTCCATGTGTTTGATGCCATTCCATTCACGCTGTTCCAGTCATTATCATGAGCCGTCCTCCCCTGTAGTCCACATACTGGTTTTCTTTCTTGCTAAGGTCCTATTTACAGAATGTGCATCCGGGCAGGGCTATATTAAGCTGTATGGATTGAGTGAGATGTAGCGAGGTAGTGTATGTTTTGGAAGGAGTAGGTAGGTAGGCTTCAGAGGTACCACTGCCAACACATTCCCAGCCAGTCTGCTGGGGGCTGGCATGGGGGCTGGCAGTGGCTTCCCACCCAGCAAACAGAGCAGGACCCTAAAGCTTCAACGCTGGCCTCTTTTCATATGGCCCTGTGTCTGCTGCTCTAGTGATTATGGAGCAATGCCCTGGTTGGTCGGTGCCTCAGCTAGTTGACTGACTCTCGGCTATTTCTAGGACAGGGACAGTGGAGGAGGGCCAGCATCTCCAGGGCGTCTCTCATGCATCTTTAACTGGGATAAATAAGTAACGAGGGTGTTGAGGACTCCTGTTTTGTTTTTATCCATGGCACAGAAAAGTGATGGCAGATGGGAGGGAACGATCTGGGGCAATGGGGGAGAGAGAGGGCGGCACTGTTCAATCCCCTCTAAACCATTTCAAGGGAGCTTAAACTGCCAGGGCATGTTGTTGAGATGATGGGGATGCCACCTTTAACTCTGATAAGCTGCCTTAAGCCAGGTGTATAAACAGGTATTCCAAAGGAAATACCTGCCACAAACCCTCCTTCCTCCTACAGTCTGAGAAGGTTGGCAAAGCCAGACTTAAAATAGGATATAATAAATCACTTGACGTAGTGCCTAACTTGAGTACTGGGTTAACTTAATTCTAATTAACTGAGCAATGAGTATGAGAATAAAGCAAAAAGGCACAATATACAAATAAATACTAACACATATATATACATATATATTTGACTGCACGTGTTCACCATCATGTTACCACAATACCTTCTATCATTTTATCTCCGCATGAAACCAAGGATAGCCATTTGAAAGAGCATGTAGGTATGTACGTGGGTAGCTAATAGCCATGTTTAAAATGAAGTGTGTGACACTTGTAACAAAAAAAGTATTCTACTTGTATTTCACAAGCCAGTGGATCATTGGTATGCCTTACACAGAGCTGTTTGAATAATCCACAGTCATGTATTCCAGTGATGTAGGACGATAGCATTCTAAGCAGTTCCCCTCAGACTCTGCAGTGGCGTGGCCAAAACCCAGCCAGTCATGAATGATGTACTTTGCTTCACTGGTGTGTGCTAATCGCCCTTCGGCGGTACACAGGTAGTGTTGCAAAGAGAAAGGGAAACCCTTGTGACAGACATGGGACGGGGGATGTCAGGGGGGAGGGCAGAGAGTGAGGACAACGAGAGCAGACAGGAGCAAAGAGCTGAGCTGCACGGTGGAGGGACGAAGGTAGGGTTGCTGCAGGGCACTCAGGCCTGAAAAAGCTCAGTTAGTCACCGATGGACAAGACACAGCACTAGTATGAGTGTCAGGACTTAATCCGCTGTCTCGCTCCCCTCGCCAGTCGCTTCCCCTCTCCAGCAGCCCTGTCTGTTTCTGTACACTGACACGCACACCAGCTCGCTCTGCAGACAGGTGCTCCTCTGGTCCAGCAGTGGATCCAGTGAAGAGGGCTCGGAGGTGCTCTCGAAATAGACAGGGGCAAAAGACAACGCTGTTAAAGCCATCGTGACTTCTTCCAATCAAATGCTGTACAACCAGCCTCGAACCACTGTGACACTGAGTGACAGGCCCACACAGGCCACTAGTCGTAGGATACAGTGGGTTTTGTGGATGGAAATCAGACCGTGCTATAGGGATTCATGGATTTCAGGGTGTGCAGCTAGGGAGACCCCTGTTTGTGTTGCTAAGACCCCATCTGTTGAGAACAGACCCACTATATAAGAGCAAGCTGGACCTCTAATAATCTCCATTATTCTAAACAAATTGAACATATTTCATGAATAATCCCATAAGGTAAATTACATTACATCTTGTGGTTTTAAAGTCAGACATCACTTAAAGCTGTCTGGACATCAAATAAGATTGAATATAGATAAAGGACCATTGCTTCAGAACGAAAATTCAATTTCCCCTTTTCGCAGGGAATTTGTTGTGGGAAGAAGTGGACTCACAGATGCCTAATGAAATCATTTGTCCACTGTCCGAGCCCGTTTTCTTTAAAAGCCTCATTTTCTGAGTTTTTCAAACTCCGTATCACCAGATGAATCTGTGCATGCCCTACAGGCAGAAGGTCAAACTCCTTAACAGCACCAGCTCCCAGAAACATTACATTGGCACGGGGGTGGATGGTTCTGGGATGGCTTGAGTGGCACAAAGGAAAATACAGTAACAACACGAACTGGTCCTGTGCATCCTGTCAGTAAGAAATACTTACCATCCATTTAGTTAGTTGCCTTTTAGTGCAAATTACAGGTTATAAAGGTCTCTGAATAGTTGCATCTGTTGGGTCTATGCTGCCCTCTATAACATGGACTGCTCAGGAAAAGCATGTTCACGTGATCCATGCATATATTAATCATACCCTAATACCTAGGTCATGAATTGTGATTCCACATCCACAATAATTAACAGACTTTTCTATCACACTCTGTACAGAAAAAGCACAGCTATGCACAACTATCTAGTTGTAAATGAAAATCCAATAGGTTATAGCGAAGCCAGCAGCCACTAAAGTGTGAATCATTACAGCACAACACATTGACTCTCCAGGCTGTTCAGATAGACATACAGAGAGAGAGAGAGAGAGAGGTTGGAGGTGGTTGCTACAGCCCTGGCATCTACAATCGATCACCGGTTACCACTCTGTCAATGGAAACAAATGAGGCCACTCAAGGCATCCCTCTCCCCATCTCTTGTTCATTGTGCCTCTCACAAAACCTGTAATTATAACCAGATAACTGCGCTTAGAAATCAATCAAGCACTCTGGGGAGGAAGGAAAAACCTAAACATCATCCAGAAGGTGTGCTGCAGTGTACTGTAGCCTAGCGTTCAGGCCTGAGATGTGAGTAAATCAATCCGATGGAGTACAACATGTCACGGCGTCGCCAGCCTGGAGTTTAATCTGGGTATTACAGCACCACTCTACAGAGCTGAAGGCCTTCTGCAGGTTCAACCCCCGGGCAAAATAAATATGGACTCGAAGCAATTTAGAGAGGTGGGGAGTCTGTGGGAATTCTCCAAACCAACAGTGAATACAGCTCAAATAGATTGTATGGGATATTAAATGACTGTCATTTTATGCAGGGGTGGCACTAGTTGTTTGAAATCAGTCCCTAACAATTTGCAGCAACAATTGTAGACTTAAATAATGCCGTTGTTTTGATGCTCTTGCCCAGGTGGAGTAGAGCGATGTAAAGACACAGTGAAGAAAAAAGGGTCTTTGTAAATGTGAATTGCTAGATTATTTCCTTTTAACCACAACACAAGTATTGAATAAATAACATATTTAACTGGAGAGGGATAATCAAGCAAGCGTGTTTTATTATTTCTAGTGAGGTCAACAGTCTCATTAGCATATTGAACATTTTCTGGCTGGCATATATTGGGCAAAGCAACATTTCCATTGTTGAATAATTACAGGCTTTAGCATGTTATTGATGCAACACATTGGTGTCAATGTGGCAGTAATGAAGGTAAGAACGTCAGTGAATAGCCATTGTTACCAAACAAAACAATCTACAGTACATTTTACCTAAGCATTCAAAAAGGACAAAGACTGAGAAACTAATAGCAGTATTTCAGAGCATCAATTCTGCATGCTTAAAAAATGTCCTGATTAAACTCACGCTCTCTAAAGTGGTGGAATTGTAACACAATGTAAAATCTTTTCATTGATGTTAAATGTCATTCATCCTCCTGAGAGGTGTTGTGAAGATCAGATATTCACTTTGATGTCTGTATGTAGAAAGATCCACTGTATAGTCCAGGAGCGGTGCAGTCCAAATAGCAATGCTGTGAGTTTATGTAGTAATGTCAGTTACAGGACGGCTGTCTGATTGATGAATTATGCTCTTGGCCAAGCCATGAAAGTGGGCCAATAAAACAAACGTCCATAGGAAAAGGCCTTGTCAGATTTATCCCAGGACATAAAGGGTGTGGGACAGATGACTCAGCTGTGTGTGCTGTCAAGTTCACCAGTACTCCAGCCTCTAGTACATTCGTGCGAGAAACACACGCACGCACACACACACACACACACACACACACACACACACACACACACACACACACACACACACACACACACACACACACACACACACACACACACACACACACACACACACACACACACACACACACACACACACACACACACACACACACACACACACACACACACACACACACACACACACACACACACACACACACACACACACACACACACACACACACACACACACACACACACACACACACACACACACACACACACACACACACACACACACACACACACACACACACACACACACACACACACACACACACACACACACACACACACACACACACACACACACACACACACTCCTTTTGTTCTCTGAAGTAAAAAGTAAGAAGTCCTCTCCTATCAGTGTGAAGGTCCTGCTGTCAGATTTAAGACAGTAATAATGGGATCTCACAGTGAGCCCTCGGAGAAAGTTTAACACTAGAGAGAGAGAACCACTGCTATGGTGGAATGAGAATCAACTTAAAGGAGAGGGTATTTTTAAATATGCCCTGCAGTCTGGTCTTACATTGCCATGCAGGGGGAGTCCTGATAAGACTGAGATGGTATGGACAAGCAGCTCACACCAAACAGGCCTATCAGCTACGACCAGCCACACAACTAGACACAGAGCACACGAGACCAAATAGAGATTGCTGCTTTAGCGCCATATAAACTGTGGGCATATAAACGCACCTGCAAAAAAGGACTCCTTTACAAAACAGTGTTGGGTTGTAATGTTGTTAAGATGTTGTATTAGCCAAGCTTTCAGTTACTTCTCTGGGATGGCCTTTCAGTCACCACATGAGTAGATTACTGTCATTAACGCTTCACTTCATATGAACAACTCTCATTCATTCATTCCACTGGACCGCCACCAAAAGAAGGAAATGAAGTCTCAATACTTTGTCTACAAACAGGTTTCCTCAACACTCTAGCAGGACACTGGAACAGAAAGGACCACTGTTTGGGTGGTGGGGGGGGGGGGGGGGGGGGGGGGGGGTTTGAAGAAGAAAATAAACTTCTCAAGGGTGACACAATGAATGCTTTTCATTGCCAGACTATTCTCCTCCCGAAGTCAGTCGGCATTCCAAAGGCTCTTTCTTAATTCCAGGGCATAAAAAACATGCCAAAGCACATTTGTGAGCTTCCTTGCTCTCCTTCCAGTCCTAATACCACATGCCAATCAGCCAGAATTACCATAGTAACAACAACATGGCAGACATGCTCAGAGACTCAAGGAGAATGGCTGATTCTGTTCCTGCCTTCCTTTCTCTAATACCCTGTATTCACACAGGGGGGAGTGGCATGGTGCTGGGCTGTTGGCAGTCACGTCTCACGGCTAACCGGGGACATATGAGGACTCCCAATCAGACGACCCAGCTAACCGGGGACATATGAGGACTCCTAATCAGACAAACCATTTAAAGGTAAATGACACCCAAGCGAACCCTCAAGACTCCCCTTTGCTCACGGTTGCCAAATGGACTGTATGCAGCCAGGATGTGTCTGTGCGAGAGAGAACGAGGCCTGGGGATGCATGCAGAGCAGCGGAACTAGGAGACATTGTGTGTCTGCATGTAAACAGCTGGAGAGTAAAGCAGCCGGAACGGGTTTAACCGGCTGCTCCCTCACTCCTGCAGTACCTTTACCGACAGCACTTTGCCTTCCAACGTCTGCAACTATCTCAATCTCTCTTCCTTCCATTAACTTTTTTTAATTCCACATCCGATGATGTTATCAGCTTAATCTGCTTTGAATTACCTTGGTTAAAAAGGATTGATAGAGCTTTCTGTTGTTGTCAAACAGAGGAGAGGAAACACAGAGGAAGGGGGCAGGGGAAGAGAAGATATGGAGGGGGGGGATAGAGCCAGGAGGAGGAGAAAAAAATATCCCCCGTGGGAACAGGAGTGAAAAAGAGAAAGTCAATGGAGACGGCAAAGTGCCAAGGCAAGCAGTCAGCTAGTGGTCTATGCATTCATTAGAGAACTACAGGCTTCATTGGGAGGCCTGGGGGTATTCTAATGTTGTTAACATCAGATACAGGGACTGATTACTTTCCACTTGATGATGAAAGACAAATACAATACCACAGGCCTCCAGACGGACGTAAGGGAGAAAAGCAATGCATTAAACATCCCTTTGATATGTGTGTGATTGTGGCAGCAATTCCATAATTGGGACATGCTTACACACAAATGTCCAATGCATGGCATATTCTAATGTGAGTTGTGATGTCATTATCTGTAGGAGAGAGAGGGAGAGAGAGAGTGTCTGTCTGACTGACTGATTGATTGACTGATTGACTGGAGAGAGTGACTGACTGACTGAGGAGAGAGAGAGAGAGAGTCTGAGGAGAGTGACTGACTGACTGACTGAGGAGAGCGAGAGAGAGAGAGAGAGAGAGAGAGAGAGAGAGAGAGAGAGAGAGAGACTGAGGAGAGAGAGAGACGAAGGAGAGTAGAGAGACTGAGGAGAGAGAGAGACAGGAGAGAGAGAGAGACTGAGGAGAGTGACTGACTGACTGACTGACTGACTGACTGACTGACTGACTGACTGACTGAGGAGAGAGAAAGACTGACTGACTGAGAAGAGAGAGTGACTGACTGACTGACTGAGGAGAGAGACTGACTGACTGACTGACTTGGGAGAAAGAGTGACTGACTGACTGACTGACTGACTGACTGACTGACTGACTGAGGAGAGAGAAAGAGTGACTGACTGAGAAGAGAGAGTGACTGACTGACTGACTGAGGAGAGAGACTGACTGACTGACTGACTGACTGGGGAGAAAGAGAGAGAGACTGACTGGGGAGGGAGAGAGAGAGAGTGAGACTGGGGAGAGAGAGAGACTGAGGAGAGTGACTGACTAACTGAGGGGAGAGAGTGACTGACTGAGGGGAGAGAGTGACTGACTGAGAAGAGAGAGTGACTGACTGAGAAGAGAGAGTGACTGACTGAGGAGAGAGAGTGACTGACTGAGGAGAGAGAGTGGCTGACTGAGGAGAGAGAGTGACTGACTGACTGACTGGGGAGAGAGAGAGAGAGACTGACTGGGGAGGGAGAGAGAGAGAGTGAGACTGGGGAGAGAGAGACTGGAGAGAGAGAGAGAGAGAGAGAGAGAGAGAGAGAGAGAGAGAGAGAGAGAGAAAGAAAGAGAGAGACTGGGGAAAGAAAGAGAGAGAGAGAGAGAGAGAGAGAGAGAGAGAGAGAGAGAGAGAGAGAGAGAGAGAGAGAGAGAGAGAGAGAGAGAGAGAGAGAGAGAGAGAGAGAGAGAGAGAGAGAGAGAGAGAGAGAGAGAGAGAGAGAGAGAGAGAGACTGGGGAAAGAGAGAGAGAGAGAGAGAGACTGGGGAAAGAAAAAAAGAGAGAGAGAGACTGGGGAAAGAAAGAGAGCAAGAGAGACCGAGAGAGGTTGTCTAAATCCTCCTAAGCTATGTCTACACAAAATGGCACCAGGCAATGCACAACCATCAGCCAAAGCCGGCAGGTGTTACCTGAAACACTGTAAACACTGTCATACAGTTTATAACAGCAGCAGAGCCAATACCTGAGACAGGGCTGTTCCAGGGGAAGGGACATGAAGCCGAGAGAGGGGTGGTTACTACTACTGCATCACCATCACCCCCGCCTGCTGCAGTCAGAGAAAGCACCAAGCCCAACACGCTACACAGCGGAACCAGCTGCATCAGCCACCAGAAGACAGTGATAAGTAGTGCTTGGACGTGATTCAAAAAATATAAGCTTAGGCTGCACTGAGCCATATTTGGAATTGGTTGGCATTACTGACACTACTGCAAACTCATTCTTCACAGGGATCAAATCTGCAATATGGCAAGCATTACCCCCACCTCCGCCTGCCGGCCCACATACCAAGACAAGCACTAGATCAAATAAAGTGTAAGTAGCGATACTGTTGTGTGCTGTATACAGATGAGAAAGTGGACTGTGTATACAGTTTATGGCAGTGGTATTCAAAGTCAGGGTCGCAACCCCCATTGGGGTCGGGGTTATGACCCCAAGTGGGGTCACCAGGGGAAATGCTATGCGGTCGCTCCCCCCAAAATATAATGATCATGAGCCAATATATAAACATTTTTGAGAGTTAATTTGAAAAATACAATTTTATTGAATAAATGTATTTATTGGTTTATTTTCATTTTCATAAGAGAAATAAATTAAAGGTTATTTGTTGATGTAAATATCTAAATCTAGCAGTTTTTTTAAGGTTGTGTCAATAGATTTGGGGTAGGGTGTGGTTGAGAGAAATGCTTTGGAAAAAAATAGGGTCCCCAGAAATTCTGAAAAAATGTAAATACCACAGGTGGATGTCGTAGAAAGATAACAGAACAAGGTATTTGGCATGAAAGGGATAAAGAAACACAAAGTCTATACAATGTCTTATTTTGGCAGCTGAGGCACTACCTAAGAAAACAATGTCTAAATGATAACTTCCTTTCAGAAGAATACTGGGTGTTTCTTACCTTTCATTCCAAACTTCGAACGTCGGCCATATTTGTTGATGAGAACAAACAGGACAACAAGAAGGACACAGGCAAATCCGGCCAGGCCCACAGCAATAGACACCTGGAAGACGACAAGACAGGGCTTAGTGAGAGTAAGTCTCACAATAAAGATATACCTCCAAAAACCTGAATAGCCAACAGTCACGAAGCCTACAGTAAATGCAGGGCTTGTGAAAACTGGATTAGTAATGTTTTACTGAAAACGGCCTTTATACATTCTCCGCTGGCAATAACAAAACAAAGAGAAATCAAAAAGGAGAAGCCCAAAATGAAGTTATACTGAAAAACCGTCATACGGTATAATTAGGACCTCCAAACAATTGGACGTCGTCTCTCCTCCCATGTCACTGCTCTCTTCCCCATTAAAACCTTCAAATGAGGAAATAATCTCCATCCAGTAAATTACAGCACAAAGATGAGCGAAATTACATTTTTAAGAAGTTGTTAAACACAGTGGGCAAAAAGGAAAAGGCAGATAGGAGCGAGCTACAAGGCGAGGGAGTGAAAAAGAAAAGAAATGGATTAAAACAGCTCAAACTAAAGCCTCTTTTTAGTTGTTGTTCCCAGGAAAAAGAAGAAGAAGTTGATGTTCTGTATACAGGTTGTATCTCCACTAGATTAGAAAAGCCACTTAGTTGAGCACCACAGTGTTCTCAAACTCACCCCGAATGTGTCCTCCTCAGGCCTGTGTGTTACTGTGATGGTCGGTGTTGGAGTCCCTGTGATGAAGACAAAATAAACACTATTTATGAAAGTACTGACAGGCAACCGACAGTTACATGTGCAGTATATCCTGAATACCTAACATGCAGTCTACACAATCATTCTGAACAACTAGCCATAGGCATAGAGATGCAAATAAAGAGTTGGAATCCATGATGGGAGGGGAGAAGGGTGGGTATGACCTACAGTGTGTACCAGATCAAAGAATCACAGCACACATTTCTTGCAGCTAACTGATGTTATGCTTAATGCTTTGTAAACTGTGTAGAGTCAGTTGGGTTGTTGCCCTTCACAGATCTCGTTCCATTTCTGATACAATGAGACCTTTTCAAGTCTCTCATCTGTATCCACTTCTATGGAGACACTAATGCCCCTGGGTTGCCCTCCCATCATGCTCTCTGCTAACAGGCCGCGGTGCGAAGCAATGTGGTGTAGCGGAACAGAACAGAACAGCGCCGGGTGTTTCTGATGAGTCCGTCTGTCCTGCCCGGCCCCTTCCTGCCTTCCTACCACCAAGTGGACTCATCCAACATAATTTTGAGCCCTGACAGTAACAATCTGTCACTCTTTCCCTTACGCGTTCAGGATTTATTATGCGTGGAAAATCCCAATGAAGCTCTGGCATGATGTCAATTTGAGGGCCTGGGGATGAAGGTCAGTGGCTGTGCTTGCCTCTACATTTACCTCCTAAATTAGAACAGATTAAAGACTAAATGAGCCTGTTGGTCCTCCAATGATAGAGGTGTCTAGCTGTAACCTTAAGTCTTACCCAGCTAATGTAGGCAGTATATGGTGGCAACAACATTTTGGAATTAGGGTAGTGAATATCAGAAGATTAAAATGACATCAAATGTAAGCTCCCATGACCTTTTTGTTGCTCTGCTTATTAAATAGATGTCATGGTACTATTTACGTCAGTGCTATTTACATATTTCCTGGTACTATTTCTTGTTGACTGTCTGAGAAGAAAAATCACTTACCATAACCCCCCTAGAGTTGTTTTAATCACCTTTTGTTTCAGTTTAATCTGTGTGTTTGAGCTAGAGACTTCCAGGTTCTTGCATGTCATGGTACTATTCAAGTCATGGTACTATTTATGTCATGGTACTATTTCTTGTTGACTGTCTTCTAAGATCACTTACCATAATCACCATAATCTGTGGGAAAAGAAGACAGAAGAGGAGTCATCAGTGGCGTGTTCAACCAGTGTGTATATATGCACAGGGCATGTTCAAAGAAGAACACCGCTTTCACTCTCCACTGTTAAAATAGAAAGACTCAAAACACCATCATTGCGTAGTAAAACCATGACAAGTAGTGCAGGTGTTTGAATGTAAACGCGATGAAAGTGTTACGATACACTGAACGGATTTCAAAACAGAACGGAAGTAGTCTGAAACAACCAAAGTGGTTCTTCAATCTGAATCATTGTGTTTTTAAGAGAGTGATGTGAAACTTCTTTCTGGTGTTTCAGTATATGTAAAAGGCAGCACCAAAACACACAAATAATGTTTTGGCAGACACTGTCTCTCATACAGTATAATCAAATGTTTTTAAATTGCAAATGGTTATAGCATGAATATTGATAGATTATAAATATTGATTTATTTTCAGTTAATATTTCGATTAACATTTTAAGGAAGACACTGGTAATGTAATACTTTTCCTAGGGTCGAGTTTGGCACTAATTATAGGCCACAGTTGACAGGAAACTTTGTGAGATTAAAAATAATGTTACATTCCAAATGGGCTATGTAAATTAAAGCAGAGGTCAAATCACATTTTATTGGTCACATTCCCTCTAGCAAACTCTATGGTCAAATATAAAAACAGGCAAGTTTGCGGGTGCTTCCCCTGTCTTCGGGTCCTTCATGAACTCAGACAGTTGAGAGCACACCAAATACTCTGAATGAAACGCTCCAAAACAATCCAAGAAAGTATGTGTCAATAAAAATGTACAAAATGTTATTACATTGAAGGAAAAGGAATTCACTCAATATGAACTTTTGTTTTGTGAAGCATTTCAGCCACTAATGCTAACAGTCCAAGTAAAACAGCCTTCTCCTTACTGCACGTAGGTGTAAATTGACATGTCATTGTTTGCACCTTTTTGTGCATTTGTTTTTTAGGCAAATTACTGCCCGAGTTTCAGTTAATACTGATGGCTTGTTTGCCTATTAGCTTTTAGTTTTATCTACTGTTTGATATATATATATATATATATACCCCACATACTATATGCTACACTGAATAGCCACTGCCATTTTAGCCTGCTCTAGCTTTGGCCTACCACACAACATGCTATTGCATCCCACTTTTGACATTCATATTGTTATATTGTCGCTATATTTGCATAGCTTAATCATGTATATGCTTTTGCATATTGCTATTGATGATTAATAATTGTATTGATATTGCAATTAATCAATAATATAGTATTTGATAACTTAATTATGCATGCATGTACTATCATTATTGCTTCTTATGATTTGCCATTTGTCTCCCTGCCGAAAAACATGCATACATACTACGTTACCCAATGGCTGGCCAATCCTAATTAAAGCCAATCAAGTCCAGGATCAGACTAATGCCAACTGAACTGACAACTGTCAATCATATCATCTAACTCAACTGTACTGAGCTTTAATTCATCTGAACAACCATCCATGCCGTGTACCATCTAAATATAAAGACTCAGGTCAGTACATTAGCATAATGGATGACTGGTGGATCACATTGAGCCCTGGGCTTAAGTTTTGTACAAGAATTTGTATTTTTTTCCCATGAAAGTGAAATATAATGTCACATTTTTTATTTAAAAGAATATGAGCAATACCTTACAGATTGAACTGTCTTACTTTATCAATATAAAAAATGTGAAAGACCTGTTCATGTTTTGAAAAAGTACTAAATTATTCACAACTATATTTTCTCATGTCCTTTGTTTGAGCAAAATACTGGCCCTTTGACCTTTTGGAATTACCAATGACAAGTTTAGATACACCACATAAGGGAATATACAAGAGGAGCGACTCTCATTTACACTAAACTGGAAACTCCAGAAAGATCTAGTTCTGCACTAAACAGGATTCGAAACACCATAGCATTTTCAACCTTTTACAGATTAGTGCTCCCAGTCTCAGGCAAGGTGTTGCACGACTCTTACGTGGTGGTACAACACACCATGTCATGTTTCAGAACACCTCAGGATGAATTTATCAGTGCACCTTAAATCTTTCCCAATACCCTCACAAACATGTTTCAATACTCAAGCAAAGTTATGGTTTTGTCTGCTATTAAGGTGGTGGCAGCTCAGTTACCACTCATTTTTGTGATACAAAGCACTTCATTTTAACGGTGTACTACTAGCCAGCAAATATATCTAAGTGTGTTTACTGGGTTTCCACATTTGAAAACAAGGATGGTCCAACTTGGGTTGTCATGGAGTTAGTCAAGCTTCTCCGGTCTTGTTACTGTGTTCCCCTCTGCCTATGAACCTCGTCATCCATGTTTTGAATTCCATTATCAAGGACTCCCTGAAAATTTGGTCCCAATTCTGAAATCACTTTAGTATTAGGCAAGCCAGTTGCTTCTCCCCGTTTAACATCCAGTCATCTTTTCCCAGCATAGCAGATCTACACTGCATTCCGTCTCTGGCATGGGATGGTCTGGTATTTTTTTAAACTTTGATTACACATTTGCCTCAGCCCTTAATTGGGGTTGGTGTGTTGGATGCCGGGGAGGGGTGGGGGTGGGGGTGGGGGGGGGGGGGGGTACACCCCTTTGGGCCTGGACCAGGATTGAGGGGAACTGTTATAGGCCAAATGTTGTTGAAGCTGCTAACAAAACATTTCATCTGACATTCTTGTGAGCAGTGCTGTTGTAATTACCATTGTATTACTATTTATTGCTATAAAAAAATATATTTCAAATGTTTTTTGTGCTGTCTTGGTATGATGGGTGGGGTGGGAGGGAGGGGAATGAAGGACTGGGGTTGTTCTACTGTTATCAAATGACAATCTACAAGTAAAGGATTTTTCTCTAAAGAATAGAGTAACATTCCCAATGAGATCTTATCTTCACCTCTAAATTAATCCCCTTTATTAATAGAGGCGTGACAGCGAGTGAGACCGTTTCTATATTCACCAGTGAACCCGTTAATAAGACAGTAGCACTTAACAGTTTTAGCTCTGCTGCTCCGATCCATGCAATATACTGTTGGACTAACGAAAGGTCACAGGTATAAAGCTACTTTATACCTGCACTGCTATACATAGCTACTATAGCAAGTCAAATCTACCTACCGTCTGAAAAAGGGGCGTTGAGGAAGTGTCCATACACTGTCTTGGTGGTGACTCCTAGGAAGTTGCTAGCTTCCAGAGTGTAGTTGCCGTTGTTGTGGTGCGTGGGGTCCTTAAAGTTGAGGCATCCCTCTAGGTAGTCCTGGTAGGTATCCATCTCAGTACGGATATAGTCACTGGGGGGGATCTCCTTGTCCCGGTGGAACCAGCGCAGGGTAGGCTGGGGGTTGCCACGCACTGTGAACTCTATGCAGGTTTCATGGCGACGCTCGGGCTCGTCTAGCTTCAGGATGGTGGGGGGGACTGTTGGGAGGGAGGACAGACATAAACGAGGTACAGTATGTCAGAGATGTGTTTTTCAATGTGTCGGCATCATGACATGTGACACACACAATCTTCTAGTTACACTATGTACCAATGTTCAGGGGGTGTGACTTGTTGTTTCTTGCTTGTGAGTGGTTTGAAGGCCAGCAGTATAAATGGTGTTTTGTTGATCTTTGAAGCTGCTGCTAGGATGTGGCTACTGACCACAGGAACATTGGGTTGTCTCCAGGCTTTTGGCTGAGTGGACACATCACCCACTCTGAAGGATGGCAGCCAGAGGCAGTAATAATATCACACCTCATAAAAGGCGCCCACCATATACTGTAACTCCACATCCATGGTCGGTATGTTGAAGGCTAGCTAACCATCTGCAATTACAGGGCTGTAAATGTGCCATACTGAGCTCACATAAAGCATCAATCATACTTCCATTCACTGTTAATATACATATTAAGAGAGCATGCCAATTTCCTCATTGTTAGTTAATGCAAGGTAAAACGAAGAGGGTCTCTGTGAAAAGTAAGTGCTTGAGAGAGAGCAGGGAGAAAGAGAGAGCGAGAGAGAGAGAAAGAGAGAGAGAGAGAGAGAGAGAGAGAGAGTGAGAGAGGTTAAGAGAGAGAGAGACTTGAGTTTGCGGATCTCATCATTATCTCTGGCAAATCAATACTGTATGTATTGGGTACTGAGAGAATAGTGTTACACCCCTGTTGCCATCACCCGTCAGTATGAATGTAAATGCAGGAGCAACAAACAATTATCATATTACCCTGTAATGGTATCCAGCTGATGGAAACAGTGTGGTCTAATAAAGGACGTAAGTCTGGGCCAGAGAAATGTCCAACAATTGTGACACACACAATCTTCTAGTTACACTATGTACCAATGTTCAGGGGGTGTGACTTGTTATTTCTTGCTTGTGAGTGGTTTGAAGGCCAGCAGTATAAATGGTGCAATCAAATGTTGTTGTTTTTTATTAATAAAAATAGCAACGTTGGGGGAGTGAAACTGAAAAGAAAATCAAAGTTCTTAAATAGTTCTTTGTCAGTTCTTACGGTTCTTTGAAGAGCTCTTGCCTGATAAAGAACATTTGAGATAAGTGTGGGGTTCTTGAAGTGGCATCTACGGTTCTTCAGAATTCTAAAAGGTTCTTGAAATGTATGGCAGCCTGCAGAGGTCCCTTGAACAGCACACAGAAAATTGTCCAGTGTTAACTAGTGTTGAATGAAGAGTTAAATCAACACGGTAAAGAGTTAAATGAACACTCAGTGGTGTAAAAGAACCCCAGTGTTGATGTTAATAACCAGAGTTGAACCAAAACCACACCCGTCATTATATTTTAGAATTGTTTGTTTCAATATCTATGTTTTTGCATGTAGATTGATTGACTCATTAATCTTATGCTACTGAAATATAAATAACATACATTTTTCTAAACTAATCCAATCATTTAATTTTATTGACAATATATTCACTTAGGATCTCACTTGTTGAAGACCACAGGACTGAAAATGAATGAATGCAACAACCATGTCTGTGTCTCTAGCAAACACAGTCATGGGTGGTACTGGTAACTCTAAAATTCACTCTAAAGGAACCATATAAAATATGCAAATGCAGCTTAAACTCCTACAGCAGGGCCATTCAATTACGGTTCTGGAAGGCCAAAACATTCCTGGTTCGGGATTTTTGTATGGTTCTTCAAAGAACCATCCCATTTATGGTTCTTCAGAGACCCTACAATGATTCCCTTATGCCATCGATCTCAATAACCAAATTTGGTTCCAACTTTGAGTGTTCATTGAAAACAGTGTTTTGTGATGATCATAAGAACATCGCGCCAACATAAAGTGTGGAACTATAGTGGAGCGAATATCAAACTGACAGCAATTATTTCCTGGCTTGACTGTCAGTTAGTCTAACATCACCACAGCTGTTGACTCTCTGTTTTAAGGCGTTTCCAACAGACACGCCAAGCGGCTGTTGGGATGATTGGCAATTACCAAGAAAACCAAAAGAGCATGTGGTTTCATAAAGAACATCACGAACAAAAACAAATGGCTTTGCAGTGCAGCACCAGTGCACCACCACTGAATAACTAGCAGGACCTTCCAGATGTTTCCCGACGAACAGGGTCAGAGCTCCCCTCTCCTTGATCTGCTGGAAAGCAATCACGCACATTATGTGATGAACATTCTATAAATCGCTGTCATCTTTCACAGAAAGGACCACTGCCTTCTCATCAATGAAGTATCCACATCCAAGGGAACCACCCGCCAGCTCGCACGGATCAATATTCAACACAATGACCTCTCGGCACTGACAGAATGTAGAGGATAGAACGCATAACAGTACTGATAGAATGGATAAGAGAAGGCTTAGTTATATAATGGATAGGATAGTAATGGAATGGTAAGAATACGATAGATAGGAGCAGTGATCGAATGGATAGGCTAGAATGGATAGAATAGCATGGATAGGAGTACTTATAGAATGGATAGGAGTACTTATAGAATGGATAGGAGTACTTATAGAATGGATAGGAGTACTTATAGAATGGATAGAATAGCATGGATAGGAGTACTTATAGAATGGATAGAATAGCATGAATAGGAGTACTTATAGAATGGATAGGAGTACTTATAGAATGGATAGAAGTACTTATAGAATGGATAGGAGTACTTATATAATGGATAGGAGTACTTATATAATGGATAGGAGTACTTATAGAATGGATAGGAGTACTTATAGAATGGATAGGAGTACTTATAGAATGGATAGGAGTACTTATATAATGGATAGGAGTACTTATAGAATGGATAGGAGTACTTATAGAATGGATAGGAGTACTTATAGAATGGATAGGAGTACTTATATAATGGATAGGAGTACTTATAGAATGGATAGGAGTACTTATATAATGGATAGGAGTACTTATATAATGGATAGGAGTACTTATATAATGGATAGGAGTACTTATATAATGGATAGGAGTACTTATATAATGGATAGGAGTACTTATAGAATGGATAGGAGTACTTATATAATGGATAGGAGTACTTATATAATGGATAGGAGTACTTATATGATGGATAGGAGTACTTATATAATGGATAGGAGTACTTATAGAATGGATAGGAGTACTTATATAATGGATAGGAGTACTTATAGAATGGATAGGAGTACTTATAGAATGGATAGGAGTACTTATAGAATGGATAGGAGTACTTATAGAATGGATAGGAGTACTTATAGAATGGATAGGAGTACTTATAGAATGGATAGGAGTACTTATATAATGGATAGGAGTACTTATAGAATGGATAGGAGTACTTATAGAATGGATAGGAGTACTTATAGAATGGATAGGAGTACTTATATAATGGATAGGAGTACTTATAGAATGGATAGGAGTACTTATAGAATGGATAGAATAGCATGGATAGGAGTACTTATAGAATGGATAGGAGTACTTATAGAATGGATAGGAGTACTTATAGAATGGATAGGAGTACTTATAGAATGGATAGAATAGCATGGACAGGAGTATTTATAGAATGGATAGAATAGCATGGATAGGAGTACTTATAGAATGGATAGGAGTACTTATAGAATGGATAGGAGTACTTATAGAATGGATAGGAGTACTTATAGAATGGATAGAATAGCATGGACAGGAGTACTTATAGAATGGATAGAATAGCATGGACAGGAGTACTTATAGAATGGATAGAATAGCATGGACAGGAGTACTTTTAGAATGGATAGGAGTACTTATAGAATGGATAGGAGTATTTATAGAATGGATAAGAGTAGTTACTGGGCAGCCTAGTGGTTAGAGAGTTGGGCCAGTAACCGAAAGGTTGCTAGATTGAATCCCAGAGCTGACAAGGTAAAAATCTGTCAACCTGCCCCTGAACAAGGCAGCTAACCCACTGTTCCTAGGCCGTCATTGTAAATAAGATTTTTTTCTTAACTGACTTGCCTAGTTAAATAAAAAAAGTTACAGAATAGATAAGAGTAGTTATGAAACATAGGCTACAATCTATAAGAGGGAGTTTAAGTTCAATAGTCATCATAAAAGGGAGGTTCCTTAATGAGGCATTTTACACATATAATTCCACTAGTCTACTTTATAGAAGAATGTTGTAACAAGGTGCTTGACACCTCTACATTGTTCATGGTCTGACTGTGAGCTGAATATTGGTGTGAGCTGAATATTGGTGTTATCTGTTGGTACATTGGCCTCTGAGATGAATATTGGTGTTATCTGTTGGTACATCGGCCTCTGAGGTGAATATTGGTGTAATCTGTTGGTACATTGACTGTGAGATGAATATTGGTGTTATCTGTTGGTACATTGTCCTCTGAGATGAATATAGAGCTGAATATCATCATCAAACAGCAAACAATTGAGAGTGTTTGTGCTCTGCAACTTGATAAATAAAACGTTGAACTTGAATTGGTCATTGGTAGCTACGTACAATGGACAGTGAGCTGGATAGAGGCGTTGGCCATCCCCACTTTGTTCTCTGCTATACAGGTCAGTATGTAGAAGTTGTCATCACGGCTCACGTTGACCAGGGTCAGGTTGATGGAGTGGACATTGGGCCAGTACACGTTGGACTGGACAGAGCAGGAGAGAAAGACAAGTGAGTGATACTGTAGGATAACTACAGTGCATTGGGGCAGACAATGTATTTTATTCAGATACAATTCTCTGCATAAAGCAGGTTAACTGCATTTTCAGAAAGCTATGAAATCACAAGCACACAAACACAGTAGGTGTCAGTTCCATTTAATTTCCTCAATTGGACATATATTTTATCTTCATAGCACAACAACAGAATTCCAGAATTGCCTGGAATCTAAATAGAATGCACCCTAAAGTTGTATTGTAGCTAAAACTAACTCCAAGGTCACACGCCAAGTTGTTTCCTGCAGCTACCTAGAGACAAAGCACAATGGTACGACCATTACAATGAAGAATAGCACAGTGCATTATGGGTCCCTTTGTGTGTGTCCTGGCTAACCCACCTGGTGAGTGTTGATGGAGTGGAGGTCATTGACGGTCCAGTCCACCTCAGGGAGGGGGGATCCAGATCCATTACAGGTGACGGTGACTCTGTCCCCCTCAATCACTGTGAGATTATAGTGGGTCACACTGATGTCCGGCAAGTCTGGTGGAGAGAGAGAAAGAGAGAAAGAGAGAAAGAGAGAGAGAGAGAGAATAGCAGCTAGACACAGCATACTTGAAATTCTGACTGAGACACTTTAAGCTGTTGTGAATTCTATTTGGGAGAGGGACAGGAAGGAACAAGCAGAGTTTCGGTGAGAACGGTGAGTGGTCATCACTGTTTTTGCTTGACTCTCATGAGATAAGTTATGTCAGGCGTTTAGGTCATTCTTATGAAAGTGATGTGGATGGCCTACCCACTGGGCACAGACAACATTTGAACCTCTACTTTTGATTTACATTTAGTTGAGTTGACAACTAACGTGAATTCAACGTTGACAATCCATGGCAATGGATGTAGGTTAAATGTTGAGTGAAAAAATGCAAAATTCCCCAAAATGTTGATGACAGGCCTAATTTTTGGGGTTGAAATGATGTGGAAACAATGTTGATTCAACCAGTTTTTTCAACCATGGGATGATTGCGGAGTGTGGAGGGGGGATCACGGCAGCGGTGGCTCGTACCACAGAGGGAGATATTCATAGCCTGGAGAGGGATCTTGGAGGCTCCGTTGTTGCAGAATAACAGCTGGGTGTGCAGGCCAGCCTCCCCTCGCTGCTGCCACAGCTGAATCCAGCGGATATCACAGCCACACTCAAACACCACTTCTTCCAGCCTCCTGTTAGAGAGAGAGAGAATAAGAGCAAGAGAATAAGGGAGAGAATGAGAAAATATATGTTGAGAAACAACACAATGCAACTGTGGTCATTTATTGTGCAGTCAGAAGTAGGTGAAGGACATTGTTATCATTCAGCCCAGCCCCAAACATTCATCACAACATGCCTGGGGAGGAACTGGAGACATTCCATCTCATCTCCAGGCCAGGCTGGGCTAACTGTACCGTGTGACTGGGGCTGGGAGAGGGTGGACATGATTTGGACTTGCTTTTCCCTCAACAAACACAGGCCCTGCACTAGCCCTGGCTAAATCATTCATATTAAAAAAAACTCAGAGGTAAATGTCCGTACCTGCGTGAAAATCGGTGCAATCATCACATTTTATTAAACAAATACCTGTGTGTTCACGCTATAGACTTCCTTTTTACATGGGCCGCGTCGCGATCCACTGAATCCGCCAATGTCGGCCTATGCGGTAGACGGGCACTTTCCAAAGTCAGTGTTGTTGGAAATGATAGGATGCCAAAAAGTTACTTTCACGAAAACGTCTGTCAAGTCCAAATGGTTTGAACTAGAAACTATTTAGTCTACCCCACTATCGAAAGCTGAGACTCTCAAAAGCATAAGCATGTAGGATATTTTGCTCTATGACGCCCACAAGCATCACGGGACACATCTGAAGGTAAACCTGTATCAGGAGAAAGACATGTATGGAAGTGAATTGGGCATTTCCACGTCAAAGGTATATGGGTCATTTTTTAAATATTTCATAGATATAGGATAGACAAATCAAATTATTTGTTTTTACTATCTGTTTTGCCATGTATGAATGTGTTATTCAATGCATTTTATGTGTTTATAGAAGTAAGACCAAATTCCATGTGTCATCTGTCAAAAATTATATTAAAAAAATTATACCTATAGAGCTCCTAAAATTCAAAATCAATTATCTTTATGATCCATGGTATGACTATCTTTTTAAAATACATTTTAAAATACATTTTGCAATAGCTTGGTGGTAGTTGAACTAAATTCAAATCTAGGTAGTGTTTTCAGGAGTTAAATACTTTTTTTTGCCATGTAGCGGTGTATCTAACTACTGGAACTACATATCACTTTTTTTCCACCAAAAAACATATATACAGTAGTTTGGACACACCTACTCATTTAAGTTTTTATTTATATTTTTTAAACTATTTTGTACATTGTCAAATAATAGTGAAGACATCAAAACTATGAAATAACACACATGGAATCATATAGTAACAAAGAAGTGTTGATAAAAAAAGAGATCTTTCTTCAAAGTAGCCTCCCTTTTCTTTGATGACAGCTTTGCACACTCTTGGCATTCTCTCAACCAGCTTTATCATTTCCAACAGTCTTGAAGGAGGTCCCACATATGCTGAGTACTTGTTGGCTGCTTTTCCTTCACTCTGCGGCCCAACTCATCCCAAACCATATCAATTGGGTTGAGGTCGGGTGACTTTAGAGGCCAGGTCATCTGATGCAGGACTCCATCACTCTCCATCTTGGTCAAATAGCCCTTACACAGCCGGGAGGTGTGTTTTGGGTCATTGTCCTGCTGAAAAACAAATGATAGTCCCACTAAGAGAGAACCAGATGGGATGGCATATCGCTGCAGAATGCTGTGGTAGCCACGCTGGTTAAGTGTGCCTTGAATTCTAAATAAATCACTGACAATGTCACCAGCAAAGCACCCCCACACCATCACACCTCCTCCTCCATGCTTCACGGTGGGAACCACACATGCCGAGATCATCCGTTCACCTACTCTACGTCTCACAAAGACACGGCGGTTGGAACCAAAAATCTCACATTTGGACTCATCAGAACAAAGAACAGATTTCCACCGGTCTAATGTCCATTGCTCGTGTTTCTTGGCCCAAGCAAGTCTCTTCTTATTATTGGTGTCCTTTAGTAGTGGTTTCTTTGCAGCAATTCGACCATGAAGACCTGATTCACGCAGTTTCCTCTGAGCAGTTGATGTTGAGATGTGTCTGTTACTTATTTGCATTTATTTGGGCTGCAATCTGAGGTGCAGTTAAGTCTCATGAACGTATCCTCTGCAGCAGAGGTAACTCTGGGTCTTCCTTTCCTGTGAAGGTCCCCATGAGAGCCAGTTTCATCATAGCACTTGATGGTTTTTGCAACTGCACTTGAAGAAACTTTCAAAGTTCTTGAAATTTTTCAGATTGATGGACTGTCGTTTCTCTTTGCTTATTTGAGCTGTTCGTGCCATGATATGGACTTGGTCTTTTACCAAATAGGGCTATCTTCTGTATACCACCCCTACCTTGTCACAACATAACTGATTGGCTCAAACAAACGCGATAAGGAGGAAAGAAATTCCACAACTTAACTTTTAACAAGGCACACCTGTTAATTGAAATGTTTTCCAGGTGACTACCTCATGAAGCAGGTTGAGAGAATTCCAAGAGTGTGCGAAGCCTGGAATGAGTAAGTGTGTCCAAACTTTTGACTGGTACTGCATATACACACATTCCAATACAAAAACAGAGTCATGGGAAGTACAAATAAAACATCACAAATCACCTAGAAGAACAGTTACATTCCTCCACAAATAAGTCCCGATTTCAATAATAAAATTGCCTGAACAGCACCAGAACATCAAGATAGAATGTACTTTGAATTTTGTTCCAGAAATTCAGTGTATTAAAAGGAACCTCAAGAGATACCCAATCCTGTGAACGGTTAGGCAACATAGCAGTCTATACTTCAACAGTAAAGTTAGATAAGATGGAAGTTTATGAAGTAGGGCCTTATAAACAAAAAGGGAGTAATGTAGAGATATTGGTATTTAGCGAAGTCCAGCCAATCTTTTAATACAAGATGCAGTGATTAGTATCAAAACTGTCACCTGTAACAAAAAAAAGTGCACTATGGGAGATGGCATCTAAAGGTTTAAGAGTAGCAGCTGCACTTTGAAAAATAATATCAACATATTCAAGAACAGATCAAAAAGGTTGACTGAATAATCTGCTTCCTACTGCTTAGAGAAAGGCACAATCTGTTTCTGTAGAAAAAGCCAACTTTAAATCTTAGCTTCTTAACCAGCTGATTTATATGTTTTTAAAATGTCAAATCCATATTAAAACCTTTTCTCAATAAGGGGGCGCTATTTCGACTTTGTAAAAATTCGTTCCCAAATTAAACTGCCTCGTACTCAATTCTTGCTCGTACAATATGCATATTATTATTACTATTGGATAGAAAACACTCTCTAGTTTCTAAAACCGTTTGAATTATATCTGTGAGTAAAACAGAACTCATTTTGCAGCAAACGTCCTGTCAGGAAGTGAGAAATCTGAAATCGGGGGCTCTGTTCCAGGGTCAGTTTATTAATTTGCATGTAATCTATGGGTCTACATGCACTGCATACGCCTTCCCCTAGATGTCAGTAAGCAGTGAGAATTGGAATGGGGTGTCTAGGTAGATCTGAGGCCGAACAAGAGCTCTTGGAACCGGGTGTGCAGTCTTTTGTACGTTCGTCATGACGCGAGACAGACCTCAGGATTGCGTCCTAAAGAGCTGTTGTTATAGGCGCTAGATATATCCGGCTCTGATTTTATTCGATATACGTGTTAAGAACATCATAATGTAGTTATTTTAAACCGAGTTATATCAGTTTATATCAGTATATTGCAATTTTCGGGATTTTCTTTGTTCTGCGTTATGCTGATTTGGACACGTCTGCACCACATGGCTAACGTTTGCTGCTAATTCCACAGTTGAAGACGACCTTCTACAACCGAGCAACGATTATTCTGGACAAATGACAACTTGTACAAGATTCTGATGGAAGCTCATCAAATAGTAAGAACTATTTATGATGTTAATTCGTAATTTCTGTCGAAAAAGTTAAACTATTATTCCGTCATTAATTTCGGTGCGGTCTCGCTTTAACGCACGCTGTATGTCGTAGTAACATTAATTTTAAAAATCTAATACAGCGGTTGCATTAAGAACTAATGTATCTTTCATTTGCTGTCCAACCTGTTTTTTTTAGTCAAGTTTATGATTAGTTATTGATTAGATTAGGTGCCTCTCCCATGATTTCTCCCGACATTTTGTTTGCAGTTTGGCTATTCTCATTGTATAACCACGATTTGTGCCGCTAAATAGGCACATTTCCGAACAAACCATATATGTATTGTGTAATATGATGTTATAGGACTGTCATCTGATGGAGTTTGAGAAGGTTAGTTAAATAATTAATATCTTTTGCTGGTTTATTCACTATCGCTAACGTTATGTTGAATGAATGGGGCTGTGTGGTAGAATATTGTAGTAAGCTAATATAATGCTATATTGTGTTTTCGCTGTAAAACACTTAAAAAATCTGAAATATTGTGTATTTTTCATAAATGTTTTATGATGAGTATTTAGTTAATTCACGTTGGTCTCTGTAGTTATTCTAGCTGCTTTGGTGAGATTTTGTGATGGTTGCTGCAATGTAAAACTATGATTTATACCTGAAATATGCACATTTTTCGAACAAAACATATGCTATACAATAAATATGTTATCAGACTGTCATCTGATGAAGTTGTTTCTTGGTTAGTGACTATTTATATCTTTATTTGGTCGAATTTGTGATAGCTACCTATGCAGTAAAAAAATGGTGGAGAAAAAAAGTTGGATCTTTTGCTATCGTGGTTAGCTAATAGAAATACATATTGTGTCTTCCCTTTAAAACATTTTAAAAATCAGAAATGATGGCTGGATTCACAAGATGTGTATCTTTCATCTGGTGTCTTGGACTTGTGATTTCATGATATTTAGATGCTAGTATTTACTTGTGGCGCTATGCTAGGCTATGCTAGTCAGCTTTTTTACTGATGAGGGTGCTCCCGGATCCGGGATGAGTACCAAGTAAAAGTTAATCCAAATGCTTAAGTATTTATATACTGGAACACGTTTGATTGGAGAACCATCTAATGACTGAACATTTAGTTAATCTGAAACATTCTCACGAGAGTTTAAAAACAACATGTATTTTGTTTTGCCTGTAGTAAGCACACGTTTTCAATCAGCAAGTGATTCCTGCATAGCTATAATATCTGACTGTAGTTTTGACACAGCCAGATCAACAGTCAGGGCAATAGCATACATAATAGTATCATCAGCATATAGGCGAAGTTGACCATTTTTAACAGATTGACCAATGGGATTTATATAAACAGTGAAGAGAGCTGGTCCAAAAATTGACCCCTGTGGTACACCTTTATGTACTTCAAGAAATTCTGACTTAACCCCATCAAGTACAATGGGCTGAGTTCTGTCACTAAGACAATCATGAAACCATGAACAGGTGTCAGAGCTCATGCCTATCGAGAACAACGTATTCAATAAAAAACAAACATCAACGCCCTTATGGAGTGGCAGCACAAGAGCTGATTTCCATAATTTTGGAATATTTCCTGAAAACAATGTTAAATAAAAAATGTGGGTTATTGAGCCAACAATGATGGGCGCTGCACACTTAAGTAGACTGGGATCCAATTGGTCAGCCCCTGTGGATTTCTTGTTGTCTATTGCTAGCAAAGCATCAAGGACTTATTTTTTCTGTAAATAGCCTAAAAGAAAAGCTTTGACTATCATTTCTCTGATCATTCAGCAAGTTTCCCCTATCAGCATCCAGCCCAATATCACTGTGAATAGGCTTAAAAGTTCTTTCAAAGAGATTACTCGCTGAAATAAAATGGTGATTAAATGCATCAATGAGGCCAGTGTCTGAATTAATTTGTTGTGGCAGAGAGGAGGAAGTAGAACCCTTCAGGAATTTGACAGTTTTCCAGAATTTTGCCGGGTTCCCATTACAATCCGGGGGAGCGGTTACGTAATGATCAGATTTAGCCTTTCTGATTTATCTTACACAATGATTCCTCAGTTGCTTAAACATTTGCCAGTTCGGGAGTAAGCCTGTGTTCCTGGCCTTGACCCAAGCATCATCTCTTTTATGAGTGACTTCTGATAATTCCGGAGTGTACCAGGCATTCAATCTACCTTTAACCCTTACTTTTTTGAAGGGAGCATGATTATTCACAATAGTATTGAAGACATCTGCAAAAAGGCTAGATAAATCAGGTTCAGGGATAGCTGAAATACAATACATGTCACTAAATTAAAGATAATGTAAAAAAAAAAAAAAAAAAATCACTGAAGTTTTTAAAGTTCCTCTTTGTGATGACATAAGACTTAGCTTTTTGTGTTCTCACAACTCTAACACAAACAACTGGGTAATGGCCACTAATGTCTTGGGCGAAGACACCAGTAGAAATATCTCTCTCTCTGGTGTATTCGTTAAAATAAGATCAATCAGAGTTGACTTTAAAGAATCTTTAGGGTTGGCCGTGTAGGCTTAGTCACCAGCTGGGTTAGGTTTAGACCATTACACATGTCTTTTAGATATTTTGAAGCTTGCATTTCCCAATCAGTTCACTCAGCACAATAACTTCTGATTTAGTAATATATACTGTAAAAAAAAGATTTAGTTGTTTCAATTATATATTATTAAGTAACTGGTTTCACAGACTTTTTTTGTACTAGCTGAACTTAACATTTTTAGTTGGCCCAAACTTTGCTACAACATGAGAAAACGTACAGTAGGCAAAAATTCTGTCAACTAAAAATGATGTCACGCCCTGGCCTTAGTTATCTTTGTTTTCTTTATTATTTTAGTTAGGTCAGGGTGTGACATGGGGGATGTTTGTGTGTTTTTTGTCTAGTCTAGGGTGTTTGTATTGTATAGGGGGTTTTGTAGAGTTCATGGGGTTGTGTTCAGTGTAGGTGTTTAGGTAAGTCTATGGTTGCGTGGATTGGTTCGCAATCAGAGACAGCTGTCTATCGTTGTCTCTGATTGGGAGCCATATTTAAGGCAGCCATGGGCATTAGGTAGGTTGTGGGTAATTGTCTATGTGTAGTGTTTAGTGTCAGCACTATTTGTTTATATAGCTTCACGGTCGTTTATTGTTTTGTTAGTTTGTAAAAGTGTTTGTTTCGTCTTCATTATAAAGAGAAGATGTATCATTATCACGCTGCGCCTTGGTCCTCTCTTTCACCTAACAACGATCATGACAAATGATGTGTTTGCTCAATTTGTCTAATATGTTCATTCAACTAGATATTATTATTTTGTCATCTTACCAAAAAAGGTCTGTCGAACTAACTACACACACAGTGCTTTTAATATACAATGTTTACTTACATATTTGACACACACTGAAATACATGTTTACTTATACTTTAGTATTCATTATGTCCTCACCTGGTATTTAAACTCAGAATCTCTTGGTTCACAGCATTCCAATCTTCCTGCTATGTCACCATGTCTGTGTATATAACTCACCTGTATTGCTACACTTTGTACTTCAAAATAAAGCTCAGCTCTGGTAAAAGTACAATCAATAAAAACGATTTTATTTATCATAGTGATTAAGATTAAAACAGGGTAATTTGCCCCACCAACATTAGACAACTATAGAGAAAAAAAAGAAGTAAATCAAATCAATGATGGGGAAATGAGTCAGATTAACTTATAATTGACACAGACATGGTGGCGTAGCAGGAAGATCAAAATGCCACCAAGAGGTTGTGAGTTCAAATCCCAGGTGAGGACATCATAATTGCTGTATAAATTAACATGGACAACGTATGTTAACGTGTGTCAAATATGTATTTTGAAAACTGTGTATGTTAAAAGCACTGTGTTTGTGTGTAACTAGTTCCACATCCTTTATTAGGTAAGATGCCAAAATCATAATTTCTTGTTGAAAGAACAAATGATACAAATTGAGCAAACACATCATTTTAAGTTGACTGAATTTTTGCCCACGTTTTCTCATATTGGAGCTAAGTTCAGGTAACAAGAACGCTGTGGAACCAGTTACTTAATAATAATTAGTTGAAACATCTAGATTTTTTGGTGGTTTTTTTTGTACATTCTGTTAACATATGACTCCAAAGTGAACTGTTCTTGCAATTTATAGTCTAAGGCATTTCAGATTTACATATAATAATTTTCACAAAGTAGTTTGTAGTGAACTACTTTTTCAAAGTAACTTTGGTTAATTAAACTGTATTTTTCTTGAGGGTAGATTTAGAGTAGCTTAACTTCTCCCATTGGTAGCTTGGTAAACTATATTTTTAGAGTAGCTTCCCCAACACTCTCCATATGTTAGCTTAGTAGAACCCCTTCACCCATCGCCCCCCTCCAAGGGCTGGGAGCAGATGGACCTGATTTGGACTTCCCCTCAACAAACACCGGCCCTACACTAGCCCTGGCTAAATCATTAATGTCACATTAATGTGAAAGATACGGATGACACATTTTAAATGATAGCAGTGTAAAGCTGACATCGTTTTCATACAAACTAAACGTTTTCTTTGTAGAACCACCCAGAGCAAATACACTTTGAAACTCATATGCTTTGGTGGGTGGCTGTAAATGTCAATATTGAAAATAGAATATCACAGTGCTTGAGCATGAGGATGTACTGTACAGTAAGGCTCATATTATTCTGAAAAAGGATCAATGATGGTTGGAGAACAGAAGGGAGGGAGGGGTGTGATGTCAGTACCCTGTGATGTTCCACACATGCAGTACCCACGAC